>NC_139309.1:4907519-6134399 GCF_051148585.1 Colletotrichum jinshuiense | reverse complement strand
ACCCTAACCCTAACCCTAACCCTAACCCTAACCCTAACCCTAACCCTAACCCTAACCCTAACCCTAACCCTAACCCTAACCCTAACCCTAACCCTAACCCTAACCCTAACCCTAACCCTAACCCTAACCCTAACCCCCTCTTTTTGTTTTTAGGGTTGTTAGGGGAGAAACCCTAGGGGTTGGAACCCTAGGGTTACTTTTTTTTAGGGTAAGAACCAACTAATTACTACTGCAGCCCTATCCTAAATAATCCTGTCCTAAAAATTACCGCCTGGTCTAAACGCCCCCTGCTAAAACCCTATGCAATTAGGTCCTAATTGTTAGTAAATAACGCCTAGGCTGTAGCATGCTTGTAAGCCTCTTTAGGAATACTATAAAGAGGTTTTTAAGAGCCCTATCGTCGCCTTGCCTATAGTGCTTACTAACGCTTATAGTAGAGCTGCTTGATATAGGAGGAAGAGAGTAATTAGGTTTAATACGTTGCTAACGTTTAAAATAAGGCTAGTAGTTGCTTAGGCTTTAACTTGTTAATTAACATTATATACTACGCCTAAGTATAGGTGTTAGGTTGGTAGAGGGGCTGTATTAAGGTATACTAAGCGATATTTAGGGACCTCGTTAAGAATAATTAAGTTGTTGCGTTGTATAAGGAAGGATTACGTTGCTGTTTTAAGGTAAGGTACTTTAAAAGCTAGTAGTAGAATCTAGATAGGCTAATAATTTAAATTCCAGCTAATTGTATTAATTAAAAGTCATGCCTAGATAAGAGTTATACCTGTATAGTAATTCTTTATACCTATATATTAATTACCTTATTTATCTAGCGTTTATATTTAGTACTACCCTTAATACTAATTACTATAGTCTTATTATTTTAGCTAATCTTATAGATCTTTATATTATATTATTAGCTAACTTACGCTTTAAAGCGTCTAATTATAGAGAATACTTTACTATATATCTTAGTAAGTAATAACGTTCTAAAGATTCAGCTAGTATATTTATCTTATATAATTCCAGCTAATTATATTAATTAAAAGTCATGCCTAGATAAGAGTTATACCTATATAGTAATTCTTTATACCTATATATTAATTACCTTATTTATCTAGCGTTTATATTTAGTACTACCCTTAATACTAATTACTATAGTCTTATTATTTTATCTAATCTTATAGATCTTTATATTATATTATTAGCTAACTTACGCTTTAAAGCGTCTAATTATAGAGAATACTTTACTATATATCTTAGTAAGTAATAACGTTCTAAAGATTCAGCTAGTATATTTATCTTATATAATTAGCAGCTAGTATAATCTATTATAGGCATCTAGAAAGTTAAAGAGATCCTATAAGATTCTATAGTATAGCCTTATTAACTACTGTTTTAATATACGTTATAAGATTACCTTGCTTGTATATACTATTACGTAGTAGTTGTATTCTATATAACTTAGTCTCTTAATCTTTACCCCCTAAGTGTAGTATAGGAGATATACAAGAGCTTTAGGTTTAAGATGTCCCGTTTAAAGGTACTAGAGATATCCCTTATCTTCTTAATCCTTTAGTATATATTAAGATGGTTTAAAGTTTATTATAAAGACTATAGTAGCTATAAGTGTAGTTAGACTAACAGGTGGTTTATTAAGTACGTTTAAAGGATCTAAATATAGTTAAATAGGTTTATATTTAAGGAAAACGAGGTTTCCCTTTCTAGCTAGTTTCTTTACTACCTAGCTCTTTTTATATATTCTAAACTAAAGTATATAATTAAGCTTAGTATACTAGATCTTTAATTTATATAAGAGGCCTTCTAATACTATATTAATATAGAATTTAAAAATAAAGGTAACGTTTTTTAATATAAGGTTAATAGTTAATAGACTATTAATTCTATCTATAAGGTTCTTTTATAACGATACAGCTATATAATTAGCGTAAGTTGTAGAGTATAGTCCTTATAGTCCTTATTAAGCAGTATTAACAGCAGTGTAAGCATGGTTGCTTATACTAATAGATCTTTTAATCTATTACTATAGTAGGTTACTGTCAGCCTACTATTATAATTATACAAGCAACTATATAGTCTACTTAGCTGTTAGGTAGAGGTCTTAAGTTTAATACTCTATTGCAGCAGCTGCTAGGCTGATAGGTGTAGGTAATAACGTAACGTATAAGGTAGACCGGCCTTATGTAATCCTTACCACCTAGAGGTTTATATTACTTATTATATACTACTTAAGTATAGGTGGATGGATAGTCGCCTTAAGGATAATACTCCCTTAGAGGTAGGATAGTTATAATAGTACAGCCGTATAATTAGCGTAAGTTGTAAAGCGTAGTCCTTATAGTCCTTATTAAGTAGTATTAACAGCAGTGTAAGTATAGTTACTTACACTAACGGATCTTTTAATCTATTGCTATAGTAGGTTACTATCAGCCTGCTATTACATTTTTATAACTTATATTCTATATCCTTCTACTATATATAATATAGTACCTAACTTAATTCTACTACTATCTATATAGGGTCTAAATAAGCTAGGCTTAAAGAGGGCCTTATTGTTTATAATATAAGCTCCTCTATAGTTATCTAGAACTATACTATTACTAAAGGGATAAAGGCTAAATACTAGAGATGTAAATATACTAAGAGATAAGTTAAAGGAAGAAGGTAGGTTGTTATAAAGTAGAGATAAGTCTATTATAACTACAACTATCCTGTTTAGTAGGAATTCTATATTAACTAACTTATTATCTTTCTTCTTCTTTATCTAGCCCTTCTTCTTTATCTCTATATAAAGGGATACCTATTTATCTATTAAGATTTTCTTCTTAATAGTATTATAGGCTTTATTAGAAAGCTTGCCTTTATACGCCTTTAATTTACTATAAAAGGTAAACTTAATAAACCTATAGTTAACTAGCTTTTAGGTGTAGTTAGGTTGTTTATATAGGTATTTATTATAGTTAGTAGTTCTTAATTTAGAAAACCTACTAAGCGTTACGTATATTCTAGTTGCTTTATATAACTTTAGTAGGTTTATATATAGTAGATTTCTAAGTAGGTCTTTATACTACTTTAGGGTTAATACTAGTCCCCTAACTTATTCCCGCTTAGTAATATTATTTAGCTTAGCTGTTGCTTAAGATAAGGCGATTTATAGTTTTACTATATATAGGAAGGTCTTAATAGCAAGCGTTTTATATACTTTAGTAATACTATAAGATTCAGCCTATAGGAAGGCGTTATACTATTCTAATAACTAAGTTAATAAGTTAATACTAAATAAAGCCTTTATAATAGCTTTATTATATCTTTCTCTTATAAGTTTATTTAATATATTACTAGTTAGCGTAAATCTTATTTAAAGTAGTTTAATAGTTTTATAAACACTTAAATCTCTAGAGTTATTAAGAAGCTCTAAATAAACTATTTCTATAATATCTAATAAGACTATTAATTAGATTTAAAGCAAGATTAGATTATACGCTTATTAGTACTTATAGAGCTTAGTCTTATTATTCTATAACTATTAGATGTATAAGATAAATACATCTTTAACGCTTTTACTTTACGTAGTGAAGTGGAATAGTAGGGATGGATGGATGCAAAACACCACAACACACCCAGCGACTACCACGCACCCTAGGTTCCGCCTACCATAGAGTGACTTCCCGTCCGCAGAGCAACAGAAGTGTCAATTGTCTGTCAGAGATAGGCCTGACCAGGCCTATTCTGAGCAGACAATCACACTTTCTGGGCTGTACGGGGAGGGTCGAGAGTTTGCCTTGTTGCTCAGTGGTCACCTTCGCTACAGTCGCACGCGCGCACAAGTGAATTCATAGAAGATCTCCAGATTACGCAAAGAAAGGAGTATTAATGTGATGGTGTGCGCCGATGTCTGATCAGGCTCAATCTGCTCTGATCAGGTCTAAATACCTGCTGATGACTAAGGAAAAGACAGGATGGTGATGCAGTCAGGGGTAAAGTGGCCCTGCTGTCTACATGTCTGCATGGGCCGCGTGGGTTGAACCCCGCCCCATTCCAATCGTCCCCCAATTTGTTTTCCCAAACGCCTAAAACAATTGCCAAATGACTAAAGAAACCAATCCTGCTATGTCTGATCAGACCTGATTCAACGTTGGCGTAGAGAATACCGGCCAGTGGGCTGCTCCCGCTGCGCTCTGCGTTCCTCCTCGCGCTGAAGCCGGTCCATGTGATCATTCCATTCAAGACCTTCCTCCCATCGCTCCAATCCTTCCCAATCCTCCTGACGTGTGGGCGGCAAGAAGGGCGCCCATGCAGCTGTTTCGGAGGCCACAACCTCAAATGGGTTGTCGAATCTCTCCACCCATTCTTCTTCAGAGTACTGACCGATCCGGACCATACCGCGATCCTCCCTGTCCTTCCTAACGCTGATCAGGCGTGCGTGCTCCTCTGCAAGCACCCTGCGCTTTCCTTCATTGACCATGTACGCGCTGGAAGATACGTTGGTGAGTTCGCCCAGGTTGATAGGGCAGGCGGGGTACGTCGGGCGCGCCGGAGCTGGTGGCTGAACCGGAGGCTGAGGTGGGCCCGGAGATCGGCTCTGCAGTCGCGGAGGAGCCGGAGGATTCGCCGGTCCAAAGGGTCCTCGCTGCTCGAGTCGCGGAGATGATTCGTAGATGTCCTCCTGGATAATGAGCTCATCGTTCGCCTGATCAGGTTGGCCTGATTCTGCAGCTCTTTTCGCAGCGTCCTTGAGGAACTTCTGAGTGTAGGGGCCAATCTTCATATGGGGCCCTGGGCGTAGTCCTTGTCCCCGGTTGACGTCGGTGCAGAACTCCAATGTGATCCAGTTGATCCATTGCTGTCGCACAGGCTCAATGTTTCGCACCATAGCCCAGATAGGCGAGTCCATGAAGTTCAGTATGCCTTCTCGGCCTAGGGCCCGAATCCACTCAACCACATAGAGGCCGCAGGACCATCCGTCTCGCTGCTGAGGTCCTGCCACGACGCCAGCAGTTGCTCGCATACACCTGATCAGGTTGGGAGGAGCGCCAATCTGCTCATACCACTTGAATAGGTTGTTCATATCGGAGCAGAATCTCCTCTCAGACTGTTCAGAGATCCACTGGCTATCATACCAGAAAACGCCTCCACTTGACTGGTTGACCACCAGCCCAGTGAAGTGGTCGCCGTGGGTTGTAATAAACACAACCATATCGCTCTTCCAGACCATCTTCTTATTGGCCGAGCGAACTTGAGGGAATGGGTCGGCAGGATTGTTTGACCAGGCGCAGGTGACCACATTCGAAAAGAATATTTCCCCATCCGCCAAGCTCAAGTATACAGCTGCTTCTAGATTGTCTGTCTGCAACCATTCACGCCTGATCAGGTGTCCCTGCATGTTGTAGAGGGCAGCTCGATGCTGGTCGGGCATAGACGCATGCGGGAAGCGAGTCTTGAGTTGCGCCATACTGTCGCTGTTGTTGAGGATCACCCAGGGAGGCGCTGGAGCGTTGCCGTTCTCTCTCGGGTTGGGGTTCTGTTTAGGCATGTAGGGGTCCATGGGTGTACCAACAGGCTTCGGGAGTCCAGCCATTGGGTTTATTCCTTCCGGCAAGAGATATTGCGATTTCTTTGGGTCCTTCGGCTGCGGCTTGTTCTGATCAGGCTGGAAAGTACGATTGCCGTTGCGTCCAGCATTGCGGTGAAACTGGACAAGTCTCTCCAGATGTCCTGCGTTCCAGAAGTTTGTGCGGCCATCCTGACTGGGTATCTGACATTGTTCTGCAGTGGGAGGGGCGTTCTCTTGCTGAACTGGTAGCTTTGGGCTCGCTTTGAGGTGATCAGGCGTAACCACAACGTCTGGCGGAGGTGAAAGTTCGTCATCGCTTGATTCGTTGCCTGGCTTGGGCTTGCCTCTCACGAAGCCGGGTGTGGCAGGATCAGGGATAGCAGGAGTTCCGCGAGACGAGAAGACGCCTGGGGTGACTCCGCGATCCTGGGGAGTGCTGTCTCTGCCAGAGGGTCGTTGAGACATGATGGGTAGGTGGGTGCGAGTTGTGTGAGACGGGGAAAGTGGTATTGTTTCTGGGAAGGAGCAATTGTTGTTAATTGCTATTGGGAGGTGACAAGGGAGGTCTGATCAGGTGTAAAATGAAGAAAAGAGAAGAAAAAGTTAAGAGGGTGAAGTGCAATGGTTGTGGGTGTTGAGCGGTTGTTGGTTGTCAGTTGCTCTGTTGGTTGGTCGAATTGTTGTGTGGTTGAAAAGAGGGATAGGTTGACCAGAGCAAAAGGTCCCTACTTATATGGATCTCAGAAAGGGTAGTGATTCAGTGACCAGGCAGAAGGAGCCTGTGAATTGTTCCTCCTTTTCATCTGATCGTAGGCATCTGCAGTGAATGGGTCAAAGGTGAAGTCACCAGGCAACAAAGGAAGCAACTCCCTTGCCATCTCGATTCTTCCCTGTGATTCACTCTCTTCTCCAGCCAGAGAATAAAAGAGCAGATTCTTCCCTTGATTCCTGATTCCAACTTTTCCTTCTTCCACCATCCACTCCAAACGACCTTTCTTCAGCAGCCAGCTGAAAATCCCACATCTTTCTCAACTTCAGGCCTGATCAGAGATACAACCGCAAATATGTCTCGTCCCCGCAAGACTGGCAAGGTCGTTCATCGCCGACGTGTTCCTGAAGAAGCAGCCTTCCCGTGGTTCTTTCGTGATGAGCCTATCAACGCGACCTTCATCCCCGTTGGTCCCACCATGACTCTGGTAAGTTCCCTTCATGCCATTCGTCTTAGATAGAGCTGATCAGGTCTAGATCGCCACTTCCCTCGTCTGGCGTAAGCTGGAAGATCCGTACGGCAAGCTTTATGCTGAGGTCCAGTTTGCCGATGCCGTTCTCAAGAAGCAGACTCGTGGAGACGTCGCATCCGCGTTTTGGCAGGCCCTTCCAGGTGGTCAGCACGCTTGGTCTATCGTCAAGAAATACTCCCGATCAGGCACATTCAAGCGTCGCGTCTTCGTCAGCGTCACTCATGAGGGTGGATTCGGCCTGCTTGCTTGGAAGCTCAACGGTCGCCAGCAAGCTTCTCATGCTCTTCTCACTCATGCCTTCGGCGGCCGCAACTCCGTTCCTTGCCACTGCTGCGAGGACCGCTGGCGAACTCTCTCGGTCGATCCAGCCAAGCCTGATCAGGGCCGAGTCATGGCTCCTTTCTGGGAATGCGTCTCCCTTCCGAATGAATTCGGTAACGCCTGCTCTAACTGCCTGTATCACGAGACTGCCGCCAACTGTTGCTTCCGTGACGACGACTTCTACCGCCGCTTCGGCTATGGAGCCCGCCTTCCTAATGGCACTCGTCGTGCTGACGGTGGTGGAGTTCCTTCAGCTCTTCCATACAACATCCCCTCAGTCAACTCGATTCAGATTCATCAAGCCGATCTCCTTCTCATCGTGGAGCAGCAGCGCGCCAAGTATGGCAAATCCGACCTTATCCCCTCTGTGTACGTCGGTACTCAGTATGAGATAAACGATATCTGGGCGGTTGAGGAGGATAGTGCTTAGGGCTGATCAGGCGTCTCTTGAGCCTGTAGGCATGCTTTTAGATCATATGGGTTTGGGGGGGTAGAGGTCGTTGATATTGGGTTTTCATGGTTGACTTGGGTGGTGGCTTTCTGACATTGGGTGTTCCACCGTCTTCGTCCCCAAGTGTCTGGCGGCCAGGGAGTGCAGGCAGATACTTTTCCATAGAACACGCAATGGGAACAAAGGTTGCAGCTTATGCGTAGGCCTGATCAGAAGAAGCTTAATCCATGGCGATGTACTGATCCTTATCCTTTGGGCCAGAATTTGAAAGGTCAACAACTAAGGTGCCATGTTGTTGGTTCCAGGCAGTGATTTCATCTTCCAGTTTTTGTCGTTCTTGCGCCCATTCGAGTTCCTTCGCCCGTAATCGCGTAATTGGTGTGTGTTCGCCCTGATCAGGGCTGTTCATCAATCCCAAGTCGAACGGGTTAGCAGAGGGGGGAGATAGGAAGACTTCTGAAATCGCGTTCTGGAGTTCCTTCGCAGCCCACATTGGGTCCTCTGGCTCCCAGAATCCCTCGGGGGTCTTAATGAATTTCTTCAACCTGTGACCACCATATGTTGCCCGTGTAATTTCTTCCCCAGAGAGTGTCTCCAGTCGGTAGGATGAGGACTGATCAGATACAGATTTCACTCTAAGCGGTCCTGTCCATCTGTAGTGGAGTTTTCTGTCTTTAGACTTGTCTATAGCCCTCTGTTCGTCAAAGAGTAAGACCATATCTCCAGGTTCAAATTTCGATTCTCTCAGGGTACGGGCATGGCGTTCGTTGAAACGTTTAGCCTGATCAGATCGAACCTTGTTGACTCGTTCAATAGCAAGACGTCGGTCTTCATCCAGCTGCTCAAAGGCTCGCAGCCTGGTGAGGAGTTCCTGCTCCTGATTTGTGACTCGTCCCCAGTCGAGGACTCTCCAAGTCACCGTTGTTCCATCGATTGGTGTAATGGCCTCATAGCCACAGACAAGATAAAAGGGGGTGAACCCAGTTGGCGCCCGGATTGTTGTCCTATCCGCAAACAGTGTCAAGGGAAGAATTGGGCCCCAATTCTTCGTTCCTCCGCCTGACCAGACCCGTAGAGCATGGGCAATAGGCTGGTGACCCTTCTCGTTGAGTCCGTTGGCTCTTGAGTTGTAGGCTGAAATAACCTTTTTCTTCGCTCCGTATTTCGCGTTGAGCGCGTCGACGCACCCCTTATTTTCTGATCCTCCATCCACAAGGAGCTCCTTATAGACCCCATGCCGGCAGATAATATCCTCAAACAGGAACTTAGCTACCACCTCTGACGTTGCTGTAAGAGACTGCCTTGCCTCTGGCCAGCCCGTCAACATACAGCGTGCCTCGATGCATGCCCACTTGCCGATCCATTGGATGTCAAGACTAACCCTTGTGAATGGCAAGCCGCCGACTAGCGTACCAATGTGGCGATCGTCTTTTCGGCCTGATCGGGCGAATTGGCAGCCTGGGCATGAGGCTACCACTTCTTGAACCCTTCGGTACATATCTGGCCAGAAGTATCTTTGGGCAAGTCTGTGGAACGTCGCGTTGCGTCCCCGGTGTCCTGATTCGCAATGGGCTGTCCTGATCAGGTCATCGCGCTTATCAGAATCGTCAACGACCAGTCTTGGCATCGGGTAGTTCTTAGTTGGTCTCCGGAAGAGACGGCCGTGGGCTGCCATAAACATCCAGGCTTTCTGTTTGAACTTTGCATATTGGTTGGCTGTAATACCGTCTGGTCGAAGCAGTGTGCGTAAATGGAAGACAATCTGGCGAGTCTCGTCTGACCAGACCTGATCAGATGGGAGCCATTCTACTGGCAGGTTGTAGAGATCCGAATTGTGGGGGATCCTTGTGGCAGTCTTCCTCATGGTTGTTGCGTATGCTTTGGCAAGGAAGATTTTTACTTCAAAGATGTTGGCGTCAACAAAACCCTCAATATCTTCAGGATCTTCTGCTTCCGCCAGATCAGACGGGCCTGGTTGCTTGCGGGAGAGCCCATCAGCAGCAGTATTCTTCGTCCCCGGTACGTGCTTGACGTCGAAGTCGAAAAGCCGTATCCAGGCGATCCAGCGAGTAATCAGTGCGCCAGGGAGATCACTTGCTCCTCCGTTGAGCTGGGCAACCAAGACTTGGGCGTCAGTCTCTAGTAGGAATTTCACCCCATAGATGTATCCCCTTAGCTTCTTTAAGGCCATCAGAACAGCTCTCAATTCCAGCTTTCCAGAATCGTAGCTTAGCTCTGGGCCTCTCCAGATACCACTCTCATACCTTGCTACTGCCCGCCCACCAGTAATCATCTGGCTCAGTACTGC
This sequence comes from Colletotrichum jinshuiense, assembly GCF_051148585.1. Classification (NCBI taxonomy): domain Eukaryota; kingdom Fungi; phylum Ascomycota; class Sordariomycetes; order Glomerellales; family Glomerellaceae; genus Colletotrichum; species Colletotrichum jinshuiense. Next base: position 6,124,512 of record NC_139309.1, on the reverse strand, counting down.
GCCCCAACCTCGTAGGCTCGCATCTGTTGAAATGATGATTAAACCAGCGTTTGGGCTGTAGTCAAGGCTGATCAGGACTGGGTTGGTTGTCAGAGCTGCTTTGAGGTCATCCATGGCCTTGATCTGATCAGGTCCCCAAACGAATGGTGCATTCTTTCGGATCAATTGGAGCAGTGGGGCAGACTTCGTAGCGAAGTCCTCAATCCAAGAGCGGTACACCGTAGCTACTCCCAGAAATGATCTGACGTCCCCAACGTTCTCACATGCCGCCCACTCGAGGATTTTGATGACTTTGGCCTGATCAGGTCTGCGTCCCCCTGATCCACAGAGATATCCAACGATAACAGCCGAAAGCTGGCACCATTGAGATTTGCCTCCTGCGATCGTGCATCCCGCTAACTCCACGTTGAGCAGAACTTTGTCGACATTCTGAAGGTGCTCATAGACGAACCGCCGTATTCCAGGGTGATCAGGTAATTCCTCGTTGCTGTACGTTGAAACAGGGCCCTTGATAGCTATATCGTCTAGAAAAGGCCGGCAGCAGTGAGGGATAAGGTCATATAGGATTCTCGTGATGACCCGCATGAACTGTGCTACCGAGTTTGTTGCCCCCTGTGGCAAAGTGCACATTCTCAATAATCCCAGCGGTGTCGCGAAAGTCGTTAAATCTCTGCTCAGCACGTCCAGCGGAACCTGATCATACCCAGAATAAAAATCCAGCAAGGAAATCATCTGGCACATAGCGAAGTCCTCTGAAAACTTGTCGACCCCTGGTGGCGCGAAGGCATCTCGCAGGGTGACCCCATTCATCTTTGTGGCCGAGTTGATCAGGCGCATATTCCCGTCCTTTTTCATGACCAAGAACCAAGCGTTCCTGTAAGCCGCATGGCTTTCTTCTAATACGCCTCGCCTGATCCGGTCACGGAGCATCTGTAGAACCCGGTCTTCAAGACCCTTCGGAATCGGTATCGATTTTGCTCGCCAGGCCTTATGCGGTACTGTCTTGATCGTCTGTGGAGGAGCCACCTTTGGATCCAGACTCCCACACTCGCTGAATTCCCAGGCTAGAGCCTTTTCTCGGTTGTATAGGATCTGCTGGAGGAGCTCCCTTTCATTTGGCAGTAGGTGCTCAACAGTCGCAAGTATATCTCCAAGACGCTCAGGCGTAAGCCGCGATCCTTGTTCGATATCAGAGAACTTTGGCGTGATCAGGCCAGAGTAAGGACTGTTGTCTCGAATCATCCTTCTCTTAGCCTCCTGGAGATTCTTGATTTTCCATAAGGGGTCGCCTTCAGGGGTAGTGCCATCTGATGGTTCGTCATCAATCGGGTTGATTTTCTTATCCTTTGTCTTGTACATGGTGTAAGCTTTGACTGTAGCCTGATCAGGCGTAGGTTGCTTTCGGTTCATAGCATTAATAACTCGTCGGTTCTCAATACGTGATTGGCACCGATCCCATGCTGCCTCTGTTTCTCTTGCTGTCGTGACGATGGAGTTGATCCATCTTTCCGCTGCGCGTTTGTCTTTCCTTTTTGCAGCTTTTGTCGTGTAAATCTTTGGATAGGCCTGATCAGGCGTGCATCGATGCCCAGATGGTGTTTGGCAGTCGGTGCAGTCAGGGGAATGCCGCCCAAGTTTATCCATCGTCTTCCGCACGTTTCCCAAGACCGGTCCGAGTGTTTCTTGGGCAATTACTCTGAACACTTTGGCGAAGTCTTCGTCGTCTAACGGGATCACCTCCTCGTCGTCTTCCTCTAATTCCAGCCCGGGGTATTCCTTCCTTCCAGCACGCGTCCCGGTATCGCTGCTGGGTTCTAGTTTCCCTGGCTGAGCGGAGGAGTGGGGGCGGCAGCGAAATCCTCTACATACTTATCCCATTGCGGGAAGTAGGAGCTGAAATCTCCTGCACTTCCAAGGTTGATAAAACCTACTGGAATGTGTAGCCTTGTGGTTCCAGAGGTCAGGACGGCGCTGATCAGGTCTTCATCATACTCGAAATTGAGACGAGAATGCACCTGAAAGGGGCCGCCTAGAAGCAACGGATCGGTAGTCGCTCGATCATCAGCGATAAAGAGCGTTGTGGGGATCTTATATTCGCCAACCCAAACCCATCCACACATCGCGCCGTCAAAGTCAGATCTCCCAGCAGCAGTAGGAGTAAACGTCTGCATTCCCATCATTGTAGGCGTCGTCAGCAGGTTGTGCTTGGTAGCGTACGATCGGCTGAGGATGTTGGCTTCCGCTCCTGTATCCAGGATGGCCTGAATCTTCGCGTTCTGATCAGGCGTATCTCCTCCTACAGAAACCTCAAGGACCAGATGTGGCATCACAAAGTTTGGCGAAAGTTTGTCGATCAGTTTGGGGTCAACAGCATACATTGCTTTAACCTGCGTGGTATTTTGGTTGAATGCATGACGTTCTTCCTCATACTTACGCATGATAGCTTCAGCAGCCTCTTTGTTAGACGGCTTTGCTGTGCTTAAGAGCCCATCCGGCGCCTTGAGAAAGATATCCCGGTACCCGTTATCGTTAAGCAACTGCCTGGCGGAGGCCAGCATGTGTTGCTTGAAAGCCGGCCATACAGAAAAAGCAACTTCAAAGGGTATAGTTACTGATCCTGTCAATTTCCGGGTGACAGCGAGTGCAGCAGCCGAATTCTCATCGAGTCTGACCTGATCAGACTGCCCTACGCTCGGAAGGTCTATCGTTTCTACAGATGCTTCACGAGTAGGCTGTAAGATCATTTCGACTTCCGGAGAATCAGGCCTGCTTGGCATGTGCTCGCGTGGCCGGTCGGTGTTGCTGTTTCGCCTCGGTGTCCATTTCGACTTTTCAACTCGCCCTGCCAAGGGGGATTTCAGGATTCTAGTCTGATCAGGCTTGTTCCATTGTGCTTGAGACCTTGTCGCCGCATCAATTTTAGCGTATGAAGTTGCAAGCACGCTGGTGTGTGTCTGCAAAGGCTGGAGGCACGCCTTAACCGCCCGGACACCAACAGTAGGCAACTCAGGGGCCATAGATTTCACAGTGGCAGACATTGGTCGCCCGACGTCGTTGTCTAAGATGGTTCTTGCCGCAGCTGATGGTCCTGGGTATCTTGCGTTGTTGGCAATGTGGGCCAGCACAGCGGGGCGGTCCGGTTGGAAGCTACGTCTTGCATCCCAAATCACAGAATCAGGGACTTCCGTTATATCTGGGGATGACGATCTGATCAGGCCATATTTGTAACAGTTGTCCTGATAAACGATCAGACCGGCACTCTTGTCCTCAAGGAGCTGCGGGCACCTCCAGAAAGTTCGGGAGTCACACCCATCATACCAGCATCTGTCTGGGTGGCCGGGCACGAATCCGGGCTTCCTGAAACTGTTCGGACCAGCGTCTCCTCGGAATCCCCCGTAGTTGGCTTCACCACGCGTTGCAGTGCTGGTGGTGTATGCTTTAACCGGCGGAAGACCCGATGTTCGGAGAGCCAGAGTCAGAGCTTGCATCTGGGCCGCCAGGTGATCGAGGGACGGATTTCCCTGTAGAGTAACGTCGTTCCGTTCTGGTACCGTTTTCGGGCTGGTCTTACCCTGATCAGGCCTGGATACCGTTTTCCTGGTTGTCGTTGAAGTGGGCGGGGCGGCTGCTTCCTCTTGAGTGTCGCCAAACGCGCCTTTATACCTAGCCTTTCCACTAATCCAGGAAAGCATCGCCGGCTTAAAGGAGCTTAACCGTCCTTCTTCAAACAGATCCCCAGGCTTCATGCCTAGTTGTTGGGCCACTTGTGTGAAGGCATTCTCTGTAAACCTCTTGGCAACCAACTCAATAAGCTCAGGGTCAGAGATCACAGACTTGCCCCTCGCTTTTGCCTTAGCCTTGACACTGTCAATCTTTTGGAACAGTGTTGCAGCCGTCGTTAGATCATCATCCTGGATTAGGGGTCCTCTGATCAGGTCCCTAAGCTGCTTGTTGGGCCTAAGGACAAGTTCTTCATCGAGTGGCCCATATGTGTCGATCATGAAGGTCTTTACTGCCTCCCAATCGCCAGTTGCAACCACGTTTTTCACAGTTGCTCTATGTTCTTCTGGCAAATACCATGGGAACGCAGTAGCCATGTCTTTCTCAGAGTAACGGGATAGTCCAGCAAGTGCTTCGAACTTTTCCACGAATTCCGACACATTGCAACCATCAAATGTAGGTGCTCCAGTGGTTCCAGGGGCTGGCATTTTGATACCAGGGGCAGACCTTCTGCTTCCCCCCTCAATGGTATTCTTGAGTATCTGGGCAAATTGAGCCATCATTATGGCCATTCCGGCCTGATCAGACCCGACGGGCGTCGATGCCATTTCTGGCACTGTCGTAGGTTCTACAAGCGGTGGAGTTCTTGGTATCTCGTCCAGGTTGTCGCTTCCTTCGTCAGGAATCTGAGGCCCAGGTTCCCTCCAACCGGTAAATGAGTGCAAGCTGCCCGGTTCGGTAGGCGCTGCGCTTGAGGAAGCCGTCGTCGCCGCTGTGGCCTGATCAGGAATGGGCAACGCGTTATCGCCCATCTTTCGGCCACAAGGGCAATCCTGGTATTGTGCGGAGTGATCTTGTCGTTGTTGCTGTTCGTGATGTTTCGAATGGTTCCCCCTTTTTCGGATGGCGGTTTCGACAATTCCTTTTGTAGTTTTCGCAAAGACGGCTACCCCCATTAGAATTGGCCTGATCAGGCCTATTCCGATGTTTTCCGCCCATCTCGAAGTCAATTGAAGTGAGGCGGTCACGATGTCTCGACACCAGGGAATGTAGATGAGTCCAAGACCCAACTTTACCACAGTCCGCTGATGCTTAATTGTTACCGCCCCACTCCGCCTTCTCGTATTTTCGCTTAATGTCAATATTTTGCCCCTGATCAGGCCAATATTCATTTGAATCTGGAGTCCAGATACAATTTGGCCGTCCCCCGTGAAACTAATGCGGTTTAGCTCATATCCCGCAATATCCGGGGGGCCAAACGATGTCGGTGTGTCAATCATTTTCGTTCGGCAGTTGACTCAACTTCCTTGCAACCTTACTTCAATACACAGATTGACAGGGGCCAAGGAAATGTCGGTCAACCGAATCAATCAGTCAATCAATCAGTATCGTTTCAGGGTCAAATGTCTTCTCCTGAAGTAGTCGCACATGTCGGTTTTCCTCTGATCAGATCAGATTCATCTTGTCGCCAAAGAATTTGGTTTGTCGTTGTGGTGTAAGAGGTTATCAACCTCTCATTGGTAATGAGAAGATCGGTGGTTCGATTCCGCCACGAGGCACCATTGAAGTGGAATAGTAGGGATGGATGGATGCAAAACACCACAACACACCCAGCGACTACCACGCACCCTAGGTTCCGCCTACCATAGAGTGACTTCCCGTCCGCAGAGCAACAGAAGTGTCAATTGTCTGTCAGAGATAGGCCTGACCAGGCCTATTCTGAGCAGACAATCACACTTTCTGGGCTGTACGGGGAGGGTCGAGAGTTTGCCTTGTTGCTCAGTGGTCACCTTCGCTACAGTCGCACGCGCGCACAAGTGAATTCATAGAAGATCTCCAGATTACGCAAAGAAAGGAGTATTAATGTGATGGTGTGCGCCGATGTCTGATCAGGCTCAATCTGCTCTGATCAGGTCTAAATACCTGCTGATGACTAAGGAAAAGACAGGATGGTGATGCAGTCAGGGGTAAAGTGGCCCTGCTGTCTACATGTCTGCATGGGCCGCGTGGGTTGAACCCCGCCCCATTCCAGTAGTAAGAGGTATTAGTTTCTAAAGAGGTTCTTATCCTGTAAGTTCGTCTGTAATAGCAGATAAAGTAAGAGCCTAGTATACTTAAAGTCGTATAAAGTAATCTCTTTCTAGCTCTATATTCTATTCTAGAATATAGGCCTCTAGAGAGATACTCTTTATAAATTCTAGAAGAATAGTAGTACTATCTAGATTAATGTATTCCTAAACTTTCCGTTTACATGTAGTAAATCTTAGTACGTTATACTATAGCTGCTAATCTTTACGTATTAAGAGGGGTCCTTATAACCTCGTTGTAGTAGGTAATCTAACGTTCGTATAGAATAATATTCCAGGCTGGCCTTTTATATAGAAAGATCGTTAAGAAGGATAAAGGTAAGAAAGGCGGTGTTAGGTAATATACTGCTTTACAGTAGACAGGGTATTATTGCTTATAAATAAGCTGGAGCTAGGCTTATAACTGTTATAAAGCAGGATTACTGCAGCAGAAGCAATTTAGGGTTGAAAGTGGCTTGATTTATCTAAACTAGGTGGGCTGCGCGAAGCTGGCTTATATACGCCGGCTTCGCGTGGGGCGACCGCCGACTTCGCGTGGGCCGGCCGGCCGCCCGGGCGGGCGGTCTGCCGGGGCAGAATAATGCAACGGGATCTCGCGCTGCGTTGCGACAATAACCCAAAAGCAGTTTCGGCAATCCACTCGGCCCGGTCACCATCCATCAAAGGCCCCTGGTATTCTGTATTGACACATCCTATGTTGTCTCTGAATGTTCTCCGAGACAAGCAAGACCACACTGTGCGGCGAAAGACATGGGAAAAAGCGTTTAACTCCAAAGGTATAGTTCTTCTGCGTTCCCAGGGTCATATAAAGTTTTGAGTTTCTAACGTTCATCAATAAACAGCCTTAAAAGACTACGAGTACCGGGTAGCGAACTACTCTGACCAACTCCTGTCACAGATTGAAGCGCATAAGGGAACGCCTTTCAATATCACAGATTGGTTCAACTTTTTTAGTTTTGACGTCATGGGCGACCTGGCTTTCGGCAAGTCTTTCAAGATGCTCGAAGGTGGCACTAAACATCATTTTATGACTGATTTGCATAAGAACCTGCAAACTGTCGGAATGTTTAGTCATATGATCTGGCTCCTTCCCGTCTTTAAAAAAACGCCAATCCTTAATTCCAAGCACAAACGCTTCTGGTATTTCGTTAAGTCGCAAGTGGATGAGAGGATCAAGGTGAGACACAGATTCGCGTTACCAAGAAAGATACTAATTCTACCATCAAGAACACTCCAGATCGCCCAGATGTTTTTTCGTGGTTGTTGGAGGACTTCAATACAATCAAGAACCCTTCTTGGCAAGACCGCATGAACCTTTACGGAGACGCATACCTTATTATTGTTGCTGGGAGGCACGTCCCCCTTCTACGAAACTGACCCCTTTACGTAGTTTCTCCGGCTAACATTTACATGTAGTGATACGACTTCTGCCACTCTTACCTGCCTCATTTTCGAGCTAGCTCAACGAAAGGACCATTTTCAGCGACTGAGAAAGGAGATTGACGACTACTTTGCACACAATGCGATTGTTGAACACCTCCCGTTGTCAAAGCTGCAATATTTACAGGCATGCATTGACGAAACCTTGAGGCTTCACCCTACAGTCCCATCAGGTCTCCAGCGGATGACGCCGCCTGAAGGCATGGAGATTGACGGGACGTTTATTCCGGGCAACACCATCGTTCAGGTGCCTAGTCACACAATGTTCAGAGGCAAGTCCCTATTTTCTGTTCTACGCGAGTCCGGCCGTGACTGACACGGCGATGTGGCAAAAACAGATGAGCGCGTCTTTCCACAGCCTGACGAGTTCATTCCTGAGAGATGGACCACACGGCCCGAGCTATCCAAGCACCCCGCAGCTTTTGTACCCTTTAGCACAGGTATGATACCGCCCAAGATTCGTGTGTCGTCTGACCTACCAGCATGGCGTGCCAGCTAACAAGATGCGTGTAGGTAAATATTCTTGTGTTGGGAAGCAGCTCGGGCTGATGGAGCTCCGCTACGTTGCCAGTCAAATCATCCATCGATATGACATTGAACTCGCTCCAGGACAGACGCGCAAGGCATTTATTGAACACCAGAAGGACGGGTTTACACTGTCCCTACCGCCATGCCAGGTGGTTTTCAAGCCGAGGGCAGACAGGAAGGAAATTGCTTAGAGTAGTATTATAACTAGAGATAGGATTAGACATTCGCAATTTGGTAGAAGTTAAACTTTTTTGGATCATCTAACCCCCCTCATATCGAGAAGTATGTAACCGGTGCTAGTCTGTTGTTCAGGTGCAGCTGGATCACTTGACGCCCTAAGGTTGCGCTGCTTAAAGGAGCAGGGATGATCGGGGTAATGGGCGTCTTTGCTGGTATATAACTAAGTTATTTTAAAGGAATTGTTGTAAAGGGTCTTGCTTGGTTAAGATTATCTTAAACTTCTACACAGCTGGAAGTAGGAGCACTACCAGGTCAGGGAGAGTTATTGTCAGTTAGATGCTGCTGGAGTGTTGACGAACACCAGGAGCTGTTATTTATTAATATAGGCTTGGCGTTCACTAAACGCTGTTATGCCATCTATCTTCAGCTATGTTGCAGAGGTACTGGAGACGATAGGATGAGCCCAGCCTGATCTTTCACACCCACGTGAATGTGCTGCTCTCCAGTAACCCTGGGAAGGAGCATGCAGGCTGTGTTATCGTAGGTCTTGGAATGCGTAGTTTTATTCCCGGTTTCTAAAAGTAGACCATGATAACTACAGACAGACTAGTAAAATCAGCATCATGCTGCATGGAAGGTTTTGTTATCTTGTTAGGCGCTAAAAAAACGCCTAGGCAATGCGCCTCAACATACGAATTGTATGTATACCTATCACAAGTAGCACCCGAAATGCTAATGTAACCCACCATCTTCACATCCTTATCTGCAAAGAAGCCTGTGCTGTCCACTTCTATCAGTATCAAGTGCAAGAAATGCAGCCGTCCTGTCCAGAATTGTCTTCGACAAACATACATCGTCTATTGAGCGTCATCCATGAAAGACTCCGTGGATACCTTCACTGAGAGCAAGGCTGCTCAAATTGATCCCAGTTGGCGGGTTTCAGCTAGCAACAAGTTTGCCGAGAAACAGAGGCAGCGGCAGGCCTCCAAAAAGTACGTGCAGAGATTTGGACTTCCGAGATTCCGAGACTAGTGACTGGCACTCGTATCAGAGTCCGCGAAGGGACGAGTTCGTTCAAGACTCTGATGAAGGATTTCTTAAGCAGTACTCATCACGCCGAACTCAAGCGGTTTAATTTCGATGGCCAATTCCAATGGGAGGATGTGAGAAAAATGGCCGCCGATGCTGTCGATAGAGACGTTGAAAATACAAATTGGCGGAAGAAGCCACTCCGGGCGGCAGCAAGGTCTTTCCAGGAAAACGCATCGAATTTGGAAATGCTGTTGGCGTTCCTCCCCAACGGAGACTTCACAGGAATTCTCTGCGGCGCATTGACATTTCTATTTTGCGTAAGTGCTGTCGGAATCAAACAAGTTGAAATGTTCGTTTTGACACATTACCAGGCCTCAAAACAGTTATTCAAAATTCGGCAGAAAATCTTCGCCAGCCTCGAGAGTCTTCCTCAGTTAGTTGGGCAATTAGAAGCGTACCTCGGAATCTTCGCCGAAGACGGTTCGGTCTGGGATGCCGCGGAAGACCTTTACTTGGGAATTCTCGAAGGAGTTGCCGGGATGCTACAGTGGATCGACAAGTCTGCTTTTGGTAAACTTTTAAGCATTTCGCAAAACATACAAAACTCAAAAGCTAACTCATAGGCTGCTCATAGAACGGGCTTATAAAGTTTTGCTGTTCCCAGCTACATTTGGCAACGACGTAGAAGAGAATTCGATTAGACAGAACATTGAGGACAAGGTAGCTCGGTTTCGTGAGGTTATCGATGTAGGCTTGCACAGAAATGTTGCAAGTCTACTCAGTCTACGCGCAGATCTTCGCGACTCGAAGAGGTCTGTCGAGACATTGAGAACAATGTTGAAAGATCTCATGATGTATTCTCAATGGGCCCATGGTATGGAATTATTTTGACTGAGACTCATGGCCCTTAAGATTGTTAACACATGGTCCTAGAGAATCCTCGAGTAGCCGCTGCTAGCAAAACGTCGTTCGTCACCCTCGAACAGCTCCGCAGCATTATCAACGTCGACGCACTGCTTGCAAAGAGAGACGAAGATGTTGCAATCATGGATGCACAAAGCGTTTGCCAGCCGAAGCTCATCAATCACGCATTGAGCGTGCTCCGCAACGAGAAGTTTCTTATGTGGCTGCAGTCGACTATGTCCCAAATACTCTTCATCAATGGCAGGATGAAGCTAAGCGCTGCGCAAGAATCATCCTCCCCGCTCACGATTCTGTCCTGCGTTATCGCCCAAACTGTCGCCACGCACCCTAATCGCAGCTTTTCTTTACTTTACCTCTGTGGGCAGCATAATTCTCCGCATGATGCTCATGGTGGCCCGAGTGGGATACTCCGCTGCCTAAGCTCTCAATTTGCACACGCCGTTAAACAGGAGGACGTTGATCTATCAAGTATCGATATGGAATTTGTAGAGGGCGTGAACGTGCAGAGACCTGATGTACTTTGTTATCTGTTTCGACTACTACTACCATCTGCCATAAGAAAGGTAGTCTTTGTCATCGTGGATGGGGTCTCATGGATGGAAGAAGGGCCACACGCCCTGGGTTTTATATATAGTATCTATCTACAGTTTTTATATATTCTATGTCGAATATAATGAGAATTAGGTCTAAGTAGTATATATAGCAGGGGGTAGAATATAACATAAATAGAGGTAGAATATAAGAAGGTTACTTAGGTAGAAAAATAGTTAAAATATATAGTAGTATAGAAAATAGCATACTAAGATAACTAGTAGCTATACTAGAGATATACTCTTGTTTTAACATTAAAATGTTAATGTTTCTATAAGATGGGACTTTTAGTATTAGTGTTGGAACAGCACTTGGTACGACTGTACGACAGCAAGGCAATCAGGAGTAATCGGAGATAGGTGTTTAGGGATTAACCTAGTTCTCGGTTAATCCTCGGCTGTCGGACTCGAACCACGTACGACGACGTGGTTGGATTCCCCCGCACAGCGAACCTAGCTTAGACATCACGACCAATTGAACACTATTGCATTGCAGCACCTACGGCACGTATACGTACCAGAGCCCATTCAACAATTAGGTCCTAATTGTCGGCGAATGACACCCAGGGACCGATCGGGCGATCTACTGCTGCTTACTTAGGATGCGTTTTCGTCATTTAGAGGCACCCTAGGATTGTCAAAATTTCTTGCACTGCACCGCTGCTACTACAGTTGCACGCAGTGGATAGCATGCTAAGAAGGTTGTATAAGCGCTCACAAGGTCGCCTAAAGTGAACTTTTCTTTTTCCTTTGCTTGCGCCTCTAATGGGGAAGCTAACATTTCCTAACAGAAGGTATTTGCAATTGTCTCTGGGATTATAAAACTAACAAATCCTGCAAGAATATTACCAAGGAAGCTTGGTCCCATCATAGTTCCAGAATAGATTCGTTTCGTCGAACTTAACCTCCTGAATTATCTTTACACACCCCTTCGCCGATTCTGCAACAGGGACCTTTGGCAGCTGCGGCGCATACTGCTCCACCCACTCCAAGATCCCCGCTCCAATCTCAGTGCTCGGAACCCATCCTATACCCCCATAATTAATTAGCCTCTCCTGTACCTAGTACATAACAACAGATATTGGTATCAAAATGCAGGTTTATCACTACCACTTCAAGCTGCAAGAGACCCAGACAGGGAAAACAAGGAAAGAGAAAAGACATACCAGGATGAATCAACGCTGTAGTAATCCCCTGGAGCTGCAGCGCGCCACCCCATTTCCGCACCAGCATGTTCAGTGCAGCACGCGAGACGGCGTACGTAGCATTGAGATTCGGCGACGAGGCAGCCAATTCGATGGATCCGAGAGCGGAGGAGATGAAGATCAATTTCTTGTCCTTTCCTTTCTGGATTAGGGGCAGAAAGGCACGCACTAGGCGAGTGTTGCCAATAATTTCCACTTCGAGCTCTGTTGATAAGAGGCCAAGGTCTCTGTTTCGAGGTTAGATTGGAGTGTTATATATGAGTTTGGCTTTTGAGAGCAGCGTTTTGGAGGGAGTGGTGGATGAGGGGCAACGAACGCTTCTTCTAACGTTGCCTTGGGCTGCAAGTTCACGCCTGCGTTCGAGACCAGGGTGTCGAGACCATTGGGCAGTAGCTTTGCTACCTCCGTTGCAGCTTTCTCGATTGAGGCTGGGTCTGCAATATCGAGCTGTACGAAGGCAGTCTTCTCGGGGTTTTGTTTGAGTAGCGCTTTGAGCTCGGGTGTGCTGTTACTAGAGCGCGCACTAACTATGATGTAGTTTTGCGGGTCGTGGAGCTGGATTCTCATGTTAGTTGATGAGATGCTTGTCTTGATGAGACTCACTAATTCGGTAATGAAGCCGAGTCCAAGACCACGAGAGCTGCCGGTTACAAGGTAGGATGGCATTATTGCAGATTTTTCCGAAAAATGAATTTAAGAGTGGCTTTAAAGTGAGAGAGTGAAAATATATCAGTCTAAAAGTTATAGCGAAGTGTCTTGGATGGTGGAATGTTGCAAATAAGACATTGGTAATTATGGAAGTCGTATACATATATATACCGTGAAATAAATCTACCCCGCGGTGTAATAGAAAAAACGGACAACAGATAGCGTCGGATAATGCAGCAAATAGAGTTGTTTGATTAGTTTTTGGTTGCAATATGGCGCAAGCCTGAAGCAGAAGATAGTGCTATCATAAGCATACCTGTTCTTATTTGACCAAAATTACAAAATGCGGGGATACTTCCTTGCCTGCGTAATGTCCCAGGCAGCCTTATTGAGGTTTGCGTCAGCTTTTTCTTGGAGAACAAATTGCGTCATGCCTACTGGAAGTTCTGTGTTGAGGTAGTACTCTTTCGGGGGTATTCTCCCGAGCCTTCATCCCGGAGTTCATAGGATTGCTGTAAAGAAAAAACGGTTGCTGAATAATTGTTGGTAGTTGTTTATTAATCATGATTAGAGTCCCGAAGTAATTAATAAACATGCCGAGTTTGAGATGTTCCGTTCCAGACATGGTCTAACCTGATTAGACCTACTGCAAAACTCACTATGCTAACAACCTGATGGCCAGTGCAGGCAGCAAGGTGGAGATTCATAGTTTTTCCTTCTGATCTTCATCTGAGGATACAGTAGTCGCCATAACTAGTTGCAACACACTTACCTTAGACCGTTACAGTATACTATACTTAAGTTTAGTTTGTTAACTTCAGCCACGGCTTTCAGGAATTCTGGTCCTTCGCATGGTTCTCCTTCTGCAGCAGGTTCATGTTAGGGGTCTAGCCGGACGTTGGTCGACGTAGGGGTGGCTTTGATTAAACTTACTGAAGCTAAAAAGGGAAAGTCTAACTGCTATGTGGCATTTCGTGGTGAATATCTGGTGGGCCTCCAGTGGGCCGCTAGTACTTAGATTGTCCGAGGCGCGGCGGCACCTTGATATGCGTGTGCACCGTCCATGCCATTCAACCGTTGCAAGGCCTATGACATCTACCTTAATACCTTTTCAGGCAGGCACCTGTAGCCATTTTCAGGTGATAAAATTAGGGACCATGATATAATTGGTTTTGTTCGATAGAAACTTTTATGAAGACGCACGGACGGAGACGGCACAACCTGATATGCTGGCATTGATTGATTCAGAAGTGTTTGAAAGTCATTTTAATAACTAAGTTTCAACTTCAAACGTTGCAATGATAATTACCATCCCTTAAATCCGTGAAGCAGCCGGTAATTAGTGACTAGCAGTAGCATACCTAATAATATAGTAACTCCATAGCCAAGGCCTGCTTGATATAGAGCCTACTAGAGACCCGTGCTAGCACGCCTGGACATTACGGGCAGGCTTAGAATTGCCCCCGGCGAAAGTTTGCCACTTTGTCGTACAACAGAACTTTGTACGAGGTCCTCGACGCTATGGCTACTCTAATTACAAAGGCCAACGTGGACCAGTTCCAACTTAATTCCTTGTAGCCCTAACTCCGACCCGGATGTTTCTTGGTCAGCATCATAAGCGCATTTTGGACCCCAAGACTAACTTCGGTAGTTTCTGACGAAACCGGCATGGATCCAGGTTCAGACTGACTGTGGCTTTTTCACTCACTTCATAATTAATGTCCCCTCAGTATTCAACTTGTAGGTGTGGTACTTCGCTGTCCAAATTGGACAAGTAAGCTTCAGCGTCAACTTTGCCTTTGCTGTACGTTCTACAAATAACCAACTTTTTCTTCCACCATGCGGTTGTGTGTCACATGTGAAGTTGTAGCTTAAACTATTGCAACGCATACCAAAACTGCAGCCTGCGGCAGAAGGCGATAGAAAAGACTGGGGATATCTCGGCTCTTAAACAGCACCAAAGATGTGTATAAAGCGAGAGGATGCAGCCTAAGTAACAAAGCCTCCTGAAATATTACTTTTCCGAGGAGGGGTTCTGTATGAAATTTAGTTTCAGTGTTTTTTTCCGCGATTGAATTAATGACCAGACACTGGAATGGAAAGCGAACCGAAAATTATTTATTCAATTAACGTAAAATGTCGCGATATTCAACTATAAAACCCTCTGTTCCTTTTCTTGAAGGACGTGAAATTCCGTGTTAAATCGTGTGGTTCAGATATGTCTTCGTCACTCCCTGCATCGGGCCCACCAGCTTTGAGACTGTTAGCAGTATTCTGTACTATTCCATAACGCAAAGACCCTATTATAGACAGGTCCACAATGCGGAAAGTAGGTTCATCGTTTGCCGTGTTGCGCTGCAAGATCGCGTATCAAAATATGTAGACGTCTGAAGCCAAGCACAACTTGTTTCATCGTCAACTGCCGCCGTTCATTGCGTGCACTGGAAAGTGATACCGGTGATTCGTTTCGTTAGGAGATAGTGAATGATACCAGTCTTCCTCAGTTTGCAAGCATTAAGCAAGCACGAGTTGCGCAATATGCTGCTAGAGCTGTCATCTTCGTGCCCATTTCCGGGGAATCCAGTGCTAATTTGGCATAGTAAGGACTAGCCTGGAACCCCCAAAAACCGCAGGATGATGTACGGTTTCTAACCCTTTGACTATTCCAGAAAGAATCTCATAACTAGGGAGCAAATACTCCAGGACCTAGCAACTCCTCGCCGGCGCCGTGGCCAACGTAGATTGCTTGTACGAGCCTTGCCTCGAAACAATCGACGAGTGACCTCCGCCTCCTAAACAGCAACTTTGACAGTCCCGCCAAAGTCTCGAGCTAAAAGAGCTTATAGAGAAGCAAAACTTTCGTGATGTGCGGTCGCCTCCTCTTACAAAATTGTGGGATTCTAGAGGTTCCAAGGGCACACCGCGCAATGTTCTTACACTCAAATACATAATTATCGATTGTACTGTATATGTCCACGAACGGTAACAATTTTAGTAGCACAATAAGCACAGGGTAGCGGCTCCATGAGCGAAATTACTTAACTTTGTTCCAGAGTTGTTCTTACTCATACAATGGAAGTAGCCAATGGAAATAGTCCACTATTTGTGCACTGATTTCATTCCGTACGGTGTGGCTTCTTCGGAAGCCATGAAAGCCAATGCTGATATACGTTCATAGTATCACTAAGAAGCGTTGCAAAAAAGCATCCGGCCCGGATGGTTAAGACGGCACTATTCCACAATAATATTTGTAATTAACTACAGCGTTAAGGACCTTGAACAAGGTTGTGCTATGCGTGGAGCTCCCTCTCCGGCTCAATTCTAAGCCCGCTTCTGAAGAAGCGGGCACCTCTCGGCACGTCAATTGAGCCTCGGCTTCAGAGGCACTGTATTACTGATCAAATTTGGCGTCAAATTCTTGAACCAAAAACAGCTTTCTGAAAATTCTAAGGTTTAGCACTCGAAAGTAGCTCCGGACCCCTGCGCGAACAACCCTCTTCAGGCCGAATCTCACTCTGAGTGTACACTACGAATAGTACTGTCTACGCAGGTCGATATGAACATCTTGCTTTTTATTTAACTTGAGTAAATAGTACAAGTATCAATAGAGAGGTAGAACACCCTAGAGTTCTTAAGGTGGAAAATTGCAAAATTATTCTACTCACAATTCCTCCACCTATTGTTTAAAACACCCGCATCAGAGAAAGGAAGAAACTATAATACCATTATTATGTCCTCTTGAAGGAACAATAGGGCCTCAAAGACGGTCTTCATCATTGTAGGTCCTTACAATGACTTCACCCAACCAATCATACAGCTGTACAATGCCGTGAAGCTTTTATCCAGCCTATAGATACCATTACTCACCTTAAACGGGTGGTAAAATTAGTACGTTCTGTGCACATCCCCATTTACGACGTCTTCCATCAACCTCACATTCAACGCGTTGTTAGAAGCACCTGCCCCCGCAGCCTATCAAAAGCTTCGGGGCATTCAATACAGTCACGTAGGGCACAGAAATTTTGGAATAGTTTAAGCCCTACGTGACTGGGAATGATAATTTCGTCGTCAGCAAACACTAGAACAGTAGATCAGTTAGGTTTAGTTTTAATCGACAGGTGTTCATCACAGAGTAGTATAAGACTTGCTGTTACTGGTTGGCATACGAACAAAGCGGTTTTTCCAACCCCGATATAGGCTATCATCTGCTCCAGCAAGAAATTACTCACCTAGTTATAAATTTCCATCACCTAAATTAAGGTTGGGTAAGCCTTCGGGTCAAGACTGAAATATTGCATGTGGGATGAATGTGACAACATTCAGTGCTCCCGAAGGAAGCATTCTACCTCCTACCAACGCTTTCTCTATCCAATTTATCACTATATAGATCAGAGGTAGCGATTTTGTTTCACCGTCTGAAGTTGTTGGTATCTCAGGATACCCGTACGGATGACGATTAAAGATCAAAAAGCAAAAAGAGCAAAACTGGTACTATATTCTGTGTCTGTGTGTGTTCTCAGGAAAGAGAGCTAGGTAGGCAGCGGAAGCAGCAGTTGTGAAGATATAGTCGTTGGCAGCCCGGAGGTAGAATCTCCGGGCCCGACTTCCTGCCGCTGCCGCTTCCTGCAGCCTGACCGCTAACACGTGTTCTGGCTGGATAATCCAACAGAAGTCGAAGAAATGCCGAATCTTGGTGTCCAAAAGAAGGTCAAACCTTGGGTGCAGAAGCGCCCGCTCAAGGATTCTAACAAGGCTGTTGTCGATATGAAGCAAGGCAAGGCTCATTACAGATGCTTTCTAGTTAACGAAAAGAATGCTATTATTTAACTTGAAAACCAATGTTATATGTGATGGTTTAGAAGCATAATAATAACATCAATAATGATTCAAAGCATGGTTTAGGCTGGATTATCACTCCTAGAGGAGTAAAAGGCCGATCCAAATAATTAGCTATATATAGGAAGCAAGAATTTGATAGGCTGCTTCCACTAAAACTATTGTTCATGATTAGGGATTGGGTTGTAATATCACTAGAGCTGCTCTGCGATTTAGGCTTTGATACTTGAGTTTGGTACTTGAAACTTCTAGATTGAAAGAAGGTCCCTAGACAAGTCTATTCCCTATGTCGGCCAACTTTCAAGGCTGCTAGCGTAGTGGTTCTAAGTTGCAACTCATGACCCGGAACTAGTTGCCTTTTCACCGGCTACTTTAACTGGCCTTGTCAGAGAAACAGAGAAAGAGATTATTTTTAAACTGTTGATCAGATGCTTTAGTCTCCTTCTTATTAGGTAAGACGTTTCGTAACATTATTTTATTCCTTCCTCCTGTTGCACTGCAGTCTATTTATCTCCTTGAATACTCCATCGCCAAAATGATACAAGATATGGTTGGTGGTACTTGTATAGCTCCCCTCGCCCTTCTCTAGTAGAAGAGGCACAATCCAAAAGACTACCTAAAATGCTAACTCTAAGATCAGTTGTTAATGCGACTAGAGAAAAGAAACAACAATTTATGACTTTCTTTTTACAAGAGCTATCCAGGGCTAGGACAAGCTCTAGGGCGGACGGGTGATATCATGGTAAAACCACAGCCGTGGTCTACAACCAACGTAGCCGGGTCTAGGAGCCACGCACGACAGCGGATAACGTCGATCACCGGTTACAGCATAAAATGTGCAGGGGAAATCATTACTTCATGCAGTCGTTTATTACATTTGTTGCATTCCTCCCAAACATTCATGTACGTGCACCTTTTTGTAACGGTTGCTAAAATGTAAGGAAATAGGAGCTACTAGGTGTGACCCAATGTAGCAACTCCCTATGTCGGGGAATACTTACCGCAGTCAGTGTGGGTACCTAATATCATAGTAAGCTCTGGTACAATTCCGACTGTGAAAGTCAAAAAGTGCTTAAGAAAACATGTTAATTTATTTATATTTTGGCGACAGCCTATCTTCTCAACCTACTTTTGAAACACAATACGGGATCTTCAAGCTGTGATTATGGTAGTACAGAGAATTCATCTTTTGTCACGAGAGATATAAGGCGTCAATTGCGGGCAGCAATTGACGGCGACGTTTTTGTGGCATTTCTGCAGAGCTGGGCATTTCAAGTCATCGAATCATTTTCGTCCGACGGGCACATCTTTACGAGTCCTCTCTCCGTCACTCTAGAATTACGCGTTCAAAAACGTTCGGAAAAATAGTAGAAGATAGGTTTCCATTCTGTATGTCTTGCAGGCTGGAGCTTTATAGTTTAATTATCTATCAGACTTCTGAGAAGACGAGGGAGGTCAGCTCAAATTTCTTATGTATATTCTTCAGACGAGATTTTGCAAGCGTGATCTAGTGTGTTATCCCTACCAATCATGATTGTTAGCGGTGTGTCAGATATCTTTTTGCGTCAACTATTCCCGTCCAGCTGTGACTCTGAGTCCAGAGAAGAGTTATCTGGGGAGACCAGGAGGTACTTATGCTGTTGATGCTGGTAACGATGGATGCGTTCCACGCACATATGAGATGTCCTTGTTGATGACGGTGGCCAGAGTTAAAGGAGGGAGGCAAGAATCAAAAGGGTCTAGGAGTCTTTGTTTTCAGGGACATGTAAATTCAATAGCTAATTCTATACATTGTGTAGTAATCTTTTACTCACAGTCATAGTCATAAGACGTTGTCTATCTCGGCAGACTAGGGTTCTAAGGGCATTTTTGGTTCCTCAGTGCCTTCAAAAATGACAATTAGCATGGAAGCAGCGAATAAGTAGGTTTGATATATACTGACATGTCTACCCGTATCAATAGAGATCGCTTCCATCAATTCATTGTTTCGAGAACACGACACGACATATTCACAATGAATAGATAAACGGGAGTTTTGGGCGCCTTGAGAATAAAATAGACAACATGGCGTCGTGGAATAAGTATTAATGGCTAATCTCTAAGCAAACCCCCCCGTTATCAAATGGGGACTTATTCACACAGCAAGGCAAGCGGCAAAATCCCTGCCTTTCAGTCCTATCATGTCATTATCCAAGTCTGGCTTCTGTAATAGCAACGATTGATGCTAAATTTGAGATATTGTATGCGTTTGAAGCTAACTCCAAATAAGCTACTGCCCCTGATACGCTGCATTATTTCGTGGTCATAGCGGCGGGTTTAGTAGGTACACCCTCTATAATGCGGTTTATTTCTGACATGCGCCCCTTTGCAAACACGAAGCCGCGCCCGCGACGTCGAACTTCATGCCCAATGGCATCCTTGGCTACGTACAAGAGTAAACAACTATATCAACCTTATAGCAACGATGACCAATCCTCGTTCTTAATGTACTCTTCGACAGTGCAGAGTGAAATGTCTACACCAAGCTATGCCGCGAATTAGAAAAGAACAAGGCAAGGTAATTGATTATGATTGGTTCAATGCTTACATCTTTGGGCAGGACAATTGTTGGATCACCTCCATCGTAGCCAAACTCTGCGATGTATTCGAACATGTCGGCAAACTCCTCGCCGATTCCGCCAGGGACGGCATCTTCGATGACTTTGCGATCAAGGCGCTCGAAGCGACAGGTGACGCCATGATGCCTGCCCCATAGGTTGGCATACTCATTCCAGCTCAGGGTACTGGCGGCGCCGAGGAGGTTTTGTCCGGCGGGAACATGCAACAGAGCTTTGGTGAATTCGCCTGGGAAAACCTCGATGATTAGTTGACAACAATCGTTCAAAGTAGACACGAGCTGCATACCAGTGTCCCGGCGCGCATCGACTTGCGCAATCGGGCCATCGGGATTTCCGGGGAGCCTCAGTACAAAGGTGCCATCGGGTTGCTACAGCCCACGTTAGCTGTTTCTGCCCCGGTCCCTATCGATCACAATCGCGCAAACGCCAGATCTGTAGAGAGATGCCTGCATACCTTTTCCGGCTTACCCATTGGAAGGGCTGCGAAACCCTTCCAGTTAGTCAGATAAAGTGCCATCTGCAGATACGATGTCTTCTTGGCCAGTTCCGGATATGTAGCCTTCAAGTATTCAACTGCCTCCCACTTAGCATCGAAGTGGTAGTTGTGCGAGTATTTGCCCTTGGTCCATTTCTTTGTAGCTGAGAGCGTCGAAAGCACGAATCGATCCAGGGTATCGAGGGTTGCGTTCGCTGCATCAACAATGTTGCGACCTTGTTGGACCTCGGCTTCAAAGGCGAGGACATTGACAGGAATGCCGGTTGCAGCAGCACGCTCCTGGAGTTTGGGATTGCGTGTATTTCCCCAAAAGTCTGTTACTCCGAAGATGACGGTTGATCCGGCAAAGGCCTTCTTGAGTAGAGCGGCATCGTCCATATCGCCTTTGATGAGTTCAACGCCCTTTTCGGCCCACACCTTGCTCGAAGGTTTGCTTGGATCACGAGTTACACCACGGATGTGCCAACCCCCCTCTCGGAGGAACACATCAGCAACAGATGCGCCCTGCATCCAGTCAGTAATCGCACGCTTATGTGCCCACGAAGAAGGGTATTTCTCTGATATATGCACTCGGAAATTGGAGAAAAGGAGGAACTATAAGCTACCTGCATGCCAGTGATGCCTAGGATAGTGATAATCTTCGCCATGTTGGTGGTGTACGTAGCACTAGAGTTGATTAAAATCTAAGGTGAGAATTGTCTGAGTGCACCAAACTGAGATGGAGCTGGGAACAAGTAGATGATGAGTTTTAACACCAAGAGTGATGCTGAGGAGCGATGAAGCGTGGTCTTGTGTGATTCGTCTGTGCATTGTTCGTAAGCTTGATGCCAGAGGCCATGACGCGAGATTGATAAGCAGACTGAAAATATTCCAGCCTTATCGTGTAATTGTATCTCAGAACAATTCATTTGTTCTCATCTCGGACAATTCGGCTCCAAAGTGTGCCCGTCGGTGGGTTGTGTTAGCCGAATAAAATCATGGCTCCATTCCATCCAACTTTGATTACTATCGCTAGCTTTAGTCTCTAACACCCGTCATGGCTTTGCTGAAACCCGTCTCGTGGCGAACGGTCGTTTAAGACTGTAGGTCACACCTAGAAAACTAGGCATTAGATTCATGCCGCCCTTGAACCCCTCCAAGGAGGAGCACGGTTGTTACAATCGTATTTGAATTTGCCGGTCACAAGCTCTTCTGAGGGTACGCGTAGACCGAATTTAGCAAGACCAATTTAGGATTATTGATCTACCCGCCTCGGCCCCCGCTCAAGCTCTAAAAACATTAACGGAAGAAAGTGGCTTGAATCTGAGCCAGCCCTTCAGCCTATCGGACATGAGTGCACGGAATGGGGATTCATTTGACAAGCGTGTTCCAGTCTCATACTGTGCAAAAGTCCAACAGGCATCTGATTCCCACCCAAGAAAGTAATCAGCCCCAAAGTTAATGCTTTAGACAATTGGTAGTTATGCAAGAAATAGGAATTCGGGTGCGAGCTGGGAAAGCTTACAAACCAACATTCATGATTAAGTAAACAGGCCACTTGATGCTAGATGAGCACTGTATTTGTCGTGGAATTTTCAGGAGATATGGGCTATAAATCATGTAGCCCTCATGGTTAACTGTGTTCGTGATCTTTTTAGGAGTTTTGCAGCGAGCTTGGTACGCATGAAGAATTTTCCATATTGAGACATTTATCATCGTTAGTTCAAACCCATCAGTAGGGTGGTTAGCCTCTCGGATAGCACGGAATCACTGTAGTGTATCCGTAGTCGCGGTTGTGTTACAGGCGCGGACGGGAACAACCCCGATGCGCATGCAAATTAAGCCAAAAAGGACTCGACCGTAATGCTCGCCTCCATGAACTCTGCTTGGTTCTATTCACGTGCGGTGACGCTTCAAAGAAACCCCAAGTTAGAAATGTGTAGGTAAATGACACGGCTGAGAACCTCGTAGCAAGTTTCGGGCATGCGTCGAAAAAGAATCTTCATTGTTAACCCTGCGCTATTGTGTTCACGCCAGAAATTTTCCTTCCTGTATGAATATACCAACCACAGGTATTTTCTCTCCAAAGACGATTGAGGCAATAGCCACCTGTGTACGTTCCCTTCGGCCCTGGTATAGCATATAGGCGATGTTAGAGTAGCGTGCGGACGGAGGGTGAAACGTATATGCCGGATAAAATCTCTTATTCTTGAATACGAGAGGTACCTATCCATTATAGACGTGAATATTGTTCTTAGATGATGACAGCGAAACGGTTTCAGTTACTCTGAATTGGTGCCCAACAGCATCGGCGATCTTGTTCATCCCACAGGTACAACATATGGATTGCCTCAGCGGCGATGGAACAACTTGGATGTTCGACACCGACCCAGTCCAAGTTTGAAATTAGATCAAATTTTACAATGCCAAGAAATTTTCGGTTTAAGCGTTAGACGTTGTAAGGGACTGGACATTAGCGCCCGGACATACGTTATTGCCGCCAACCTCCACGGACAAACATCCTTACCGATGCTGTCAAGATTTCATCCGAAGGAACGACGGATTCAATAATCCCTCCGAGACCCGTAATTAGCTCTCTGGCACATGAACAACCGTGTTCTGCGATACTTGTCTTTTCCGCGGCTAATAGTTTCGCTAACTCCAGGCCCTGTTCCTGGGTGCATGCGATGTCGAGGCAACGCATCAGCAATGCAATTTTCAGACTCGTGCCCCTGAGTCGAAATGATGAGGGGAGAGCTACACCACCGTCTTGGCATGTTGCTCAAAGGTAGGACTGGTCTCGCAGCAAGTCATATCAGCAACATCGGGTCTTCTCACAGCTCAATAGATCTGGACCAAAGTTCACGAGCATTCGTTCAGATTTTCCATGTATGACCTGCAACTGATACAATGCCCGCTCACCCAGAGCCTGAAAGTACAGTACGCTCTAGAAGACCCCTAAGAAATTCTCAGAGAAGTTCGCAAAGGCCAAAGTCAATTTGGAGAACTCTAATGATGCGAGAGTAAGAATACAGATCGCTTTGGAGACCCGCTTTGTCGTTTTTTTAGGCTACCCCTGGCCAGCTGCCTCCCTCGGTAGGCTCTAACAGCTTTGAGGAAACCACGAGAACCAAGAGCATGCCGCGATTGTACAGTCCTTGCTTGTAGGCATTGCTGCACGGGCTGTCGTTGCTTTACATACTAATTACACCCCACTTGACGTCAGTAGCACTATAGCAAACATGTGTGGGCCGGACCATTCCCGTCCAATCTGTAGTCCAACATCAATATTACTCCATGAATCGAGAAGCTGCTGCTCACCGCTTCTAGCAATTGTACCCTGTCCCAAAAGGCCCGGCTGACGGTAGGCGCGGTCCCTATTACCAAGCACGCGCGCTCTTACCCTTATACCTAACACTATACGGCCTTAAGTATAACGTCCTTCTACTACTTGTCTTGAACCTAAGCGCCCTTGACCTTCCTTTCTCTTTTGGTGCCTGTATAGGTAGATGTTACGACCCAACCAGTTGGTATACTGACCGGCGTAGCTATATAGTGTAGAACAAGGGATAATGATGCAGGTGCATCATTACTGAAGCTTTTGCTTTGTGGTGCAGTTGGTTGTCTTTACCTACTCGTGACAGTAAAGTGATTTAGGTCCAATAGTCTAACCCAACCCGAATCAAGTGGCTGCATTTTAGTCTTTATCTAGATGGGGGGAACTCTATAGCGCCTTTCTATAACGTCTTCTTATCTACTAATACTATAGCCTCCACCTTACTAACCGGTAATACTTTAAACTACTTACTGCCAGCTTATGATAGAAAGAACCCCTAGTATAACACACCTATCTTCTATAGTAAATCTTATATTATCCTGGCTTTCTACCTAATATTTCCTCCTTTTTTTAAATTATTAATATTGAATGGGCTTTAGTATATATACATGCCGTAGGTGCTGTAATGCAATAGTGTTTAATTAGTTGTAATGTCAAAGCTAGGTTTGCTATACAGGGGAATCCAACTACATCGTTATTTATGGTTTAAGTCTGACAGCTGAGGATTAACTGAGTACCAGGTTAATCCCTAAACACCTATTTCTGATTACCCCTAATTGCCTTGCCGTTATATAGTTGAAATAAGTGCTGTTCTAACAATTTATCTATAAGTAGACGTTATAGTAATATTTCTATATTAACTAGAGTTATAGATATATATATAAAAATTCTTTCCACTATAAACCTTTTACCTCTAGTGATGTAATATAGAGAACTAGCTTAGTTATTAGCTTTAGATACTAAAGCGATATTAGCCCAGCTTAGCTGTAGATAACGTTAAAAAACTAAATTTAGCTTCTATAAATAGGCTTACTCTTTATATAAAGTAAATGTATAGTAGATTTATAGATAGGTTGTTACTTTATTAGTTATAATAGTAAACCTATAGTCTTTATAAATTACTAACAAGTAGTAATAGTTAAAAGCAAACAGCTTTATAACTAAAAAACACTAATAGAAAATATAAACTGACTATATATAAACTATCTATATTAGGCTTTTTAACCCCTCTAAATACTATTTTTTTTCTATCTGTTTTACTATTGGAATCACAGGGTATCTGTTGTATACAACAGGACTGCCCGTATTATAGGCTGGGGCTCGCCGAATATTAATATAGTATATTCAGAAGCTGTAAATCGGTATGTAGAAGGGAAAGTAGAAGGTTGGCAGCAGCAGCAGCGGAAGTGTAGATATAGCTGTTGGCAGCCTGGAGACGTAATCTCTAGGCTCCGCTGCTGCGGCCGCTGCTGCAGCCGGCGGCCGGCAGCCTGGCTGCTAACCGCCCGCCTGTATTCTGGTCACGTAATCCAACACTAGTAGTCTTCTACTTTATGCTAGTGCTACTAGAATACACTGTACTACTATACATAAAGGGGATAATAGGCAGTTGGCAGCCTGCTGTTAACTACTGCCGAATCGAACGAATAGGCGGTTAATAGTAGACTGTTGATCGCTGTAGAATTAAAGATATATCTATACTACCTGGATTTCTACTACATCCGTCAACTATCGTTAGGTCTACGTTACCTATCCTTCCATCCGTATAGTAGCCCTGTTGGTGCTGACGAAGTGCTTAAGAGCCTGGTTGGGTGCTGACTTAGTGAAGGCATCCGCTAGATTATTGTCACTATGGATCCAGCGTACTTCGTGAAGTTTACGTCGTTTATACGACTGTTGCAGGGCTATTATATTGATTATCAGCCTCTTCTCCTTAGTAGTACCTAGTTTAACCAGGCATTCGTATAGCAAATACGAATCCATACAGACGATTAGTAGGATCGTTAGCAGCTGTAGGTAGGTAGTAATGAGATTAATAGTGGTGGATAAGGCGTAGGCTATATCTACGCCAGCAACTATACCGTATACCTTAGAGGCCAACACGCTGCATGTAACCCTCTTGCTCTTAGTGGAGCTGAAATAGATAATATTGCTAGTAATAGTGAATTCGTTGCTGTTAGTGCTGCTGTTAGCGCTGCTGGCAGCAGCTGGCATCTTATTAGCTAGTATTATCACGAAGCCTAGTTGTAAGGATAGATTACTGTTATTAGTAAAGGATCCGTTAACAAACACGTAGAGCTTGGCTGTTAATAGGTTGAGTAGTATAAACGTAAGGCTGTAATCTAGTAATTCCATCTGCTACTAGATATAGCGATTAAGGTTCTTTATATCCTCTAGTGATAGATCCTGGTGTTGTGTAGCAACTAATAGATTAAAGTAGGCCTTAGGTTGGTAGATTAACGCGATGTAGGCGCTGCAGGCCTGTTACTTAACGTACTACTACTTTACAGTAGGCTCGTCAGCTGTAATAAGCTGGAGCTTCTTGCCTTAATCTTTCTGCCGTAATATAATAGTATTACTAGCTGTATTGCTGGCTGTATTACTAGCAGCCAGGCTGACGATCCTACTATTAAATATAAGTAGTTCGTTAATAGTTAACGTCTGCTTCGGTTTAGCAGTAAAGGCAGCCTTCTGCAGCTGCTTATCCTCTTGCTGTAAGAAGGCCTCGTCTAACAGGCTGAGGGTATCGTCGGTCTACATGCTAACGCAACTAAAGTCTAGATTTATAGGTAATAAAATCAACAGGTAGGGGTTATACGACGATGTAACCATCTAGAGATTCTCTTTATAGTGGCTGTAGTACGTTGCCTACTAGTAGGTTCCAGCTTCTATAATACCGTATAATAGTTTTACAACTTCTATAATAGTCCCAGGTGGATACTAATTACGGATCTACACTAGCAGATAGGTAAGGATTATACGGTTGAGCTCTGTTTATAACTATATATAGGCCTGGATGATGTCTTACAGCTATAACGTTACTCTAGGCTTATTAGAAAGTAGGGATGGAGTAAGTGCTAGAATTAACTGTTAGCTGGCCTGCTAGATAGTAGGCGATTAGGTAAGGATGGCCTTCTTTCCGTCATCTGTATATCCCTATATAACGAGCCTAGACTTCTCGTACGGCGTATTAGTAGTCTTGCCCTTAATCTTGTTGACGATACACGACTTAAAGATCTATATACCACTATATTAGGCCTCGTTAAACAGTATAAATCTAAATACGCCTTAATTAATAAGTGTATTAACCTCCTTCTTGTCGGACTATTAGAACGGCAGGCCTGGTGTTGTAATTACACCCTGTTGGCGTAGTTGGATCGCTAGCAGTAGGTCTGCCTGTTCCTTATTAGATAGAAAGGTCTGCTATACATCTATCTTGTAGGTAAATTAATTAAAGAAGTAGACCGTTAGTAGTAGGTGCTTCTGCAGGCAGCCTAGGCGACGTCTAACTGCCGCCAGGCTAGGCGCTAGATCAGGCGCCAGGCCTAAGTTAACGACGATCTCGTTAGTAGTCTACTCTTCCGGCTGGGCTGGCGCTGGCGCTGGCGCTGCTGCCGGCTGGGCTACTACTACAGCCTCATCTAGATCTTTATAGTAGGGTTTTACAACAGTGGATCGGAAGGTCCTTAGGCCATAAGGTAGATCAACAGTGTAGTCTTTACTATTAGTGGCGATTAATCGGAACAGGCCCTGCCAGCCCTGCTTCTCTTGCTACACTTGTACTAGCGACTATATTAGTAGATCTAATGTAGGTTGGGTATCCGGGCCGTTGCGGGCGGCTAGGGCATCGGCCACCTAGCGGCAGGCGTGAATTCGTTGTACTTTATTAGTTGCCTTCTGTATTGCTGCTGCTCGTTAGGTAACGTTAGGCGAGGGCGTAGAATCGTCTACTACATGTAGGTAGGCGCCAAACACAAGCAATGTAGGCACTAGACCGTTAGGCCTAGCTGTATTATTAATTAACTTAACTGCTGCTTGGAGGGCTGCTTCTAGGCTGGCAGTTAGATCTTCTGCCTGTATTATCTTATAGGCCTAGCGCAGTAGTATATAATATCTTTCCACTTTGCTAACGCTGTTGTAGGCTTCTACTAGGATCTTCTTGATGGAAATACCTATTGATCTAGCAGACTACCTGAATTCAGCCGATTGGAAGTTGGTTCTAGCGTTAACAACGATCTAGTCGGGTAGGCCCTAGTATACGTTGATCCAGTATAATCGAAGTGCTGCCTACATCTCCTTAGCGGTTAGATTCTTAAGGAATCAGGCTGCGTTAAACGCTGTAGCTGTATTAACAACGTAGAGGATAAGCCTGCTGTCTAGATATAGTACGTTAATTATTAACTGGTAGTTAAATAGGTAATTATCGTTATAAAGTGTGAATTTAAACCTAGCTGGGCTTAGGCTGTAAAGTTGGTAGTACTAATAGACCTTTGTTAGCTGTTTGATTACTACTAGTTCGACTAGGTGGCCTGCCTGCTGGAGGACTTTGTAAAGACGTTAGATTAACGGGTGCCTGAATCGGCGGTGTAATCGCTATAGTTTAACCTCTATTAGATGGTTCTAGGCTATCTACTACTCTTTCTAATAGTCTAGTAGTATCTATAGGTAGCCCTATTTTCGTATGACAGGCATAGTGGTATCGCCCTGCTGGAGGACGTTAGTAAGGTTGTTAAATCGGATACCTAGTCGATTAAGGTCCTATAGGTACAGTAGGAATAAGGTGTTAGTAGGTACTATATGGAATATAATAGGGCTGAAGGGTATAGGAACAGTAGTTGTTTTAAGTGATACTAGTAGATCTCCTAATCTAAAGCGAATGTTGGTATTACTAGTAGTTAACGTATCCAGCATAATAGATAGATCGTTGCGTTAAAGCGTAAGGAGCTGCTAGTAGCTAGCTGTAGAGAATCTAGCTGCGCTAGAATTAGGTATAATGCTCTAGAACATTAAGGTAGAGTATTAGTCTTCTAGCGTGAATACATCTACTAGATTACTTGTCTGTAGTTGTATTAATTGTTGGGGTTAGAAGTCTTCCTTTGTTAGTATGTAGTTGGCTGCCTGGTTAGATAGTATAGCTGTAATCTTACTGCTGTTAAGGGCAGTTAGGCTTGTAAAGTACGATGTAGTGAAGTACTACCTACTATCGCCTTCCTTGTTGTTACTACTGCTGTTACTGTTGTCGTTGTTGTTGTTATTAGTTAATCTTACAGCCTGGTAGTATTACGCAATTAGATCGTTAGCATTAATAGTGGATTCTATATTGCTGATGCCCTTAATACCTTCCTGCCAGGCGAGGAACTAGCTGTATACAGTAGTTGATAGATCCTATACGTACTAGCTGGCCCTAAATTAGTCGTACGCCTTACGTCGCTCGTCTGCTGTATGCTTTGTTAACCAGCAGCCTGGCCGGCTGTAGATGTAGTACTTCTTTACAGCAGGTGGAGGAGGCGTATTTCTATTATAGCCAGTAGGCTGATAACGTAACGATTAACGTAACTATTAGCGGCTGAATCTAGAGGTTCTACTACGCCTATTATACGTACGGTTAGTCTAATACTGTTCTACTAGGCTAGCTGTGAATTACTGTTGTTGTCGCTAGGCTGTTATACCTATTGCTGACTATAGTTGACTACAGACTCCTTTGTATGTAGGCGCTAGGCTGAATAGGTAGAGTTTACACTCTTATACGCCGCAACAGGCGCTAAGCACCTAGTTACGTAGTGCTTTGTTAGACTAGTAGATTGTTATAAGCGTATGTTAGATCTTAGTAAGCTTATCTAGTAGTAGCTCTAGGTATTCCACCTTAGATTTATTAGGGTTGTCCTAGATGATGTAAGGTAGGGTTGTATTACGCTACTCTACAAGATAGGTCTAGCGTGCTTCTTCCGTCTTAAACTTCTACTTAATCCGTTAGACTATAGTGTGGAAGTCTAGTAGTATACTAACTTGATAGAGGTAGTAGTAGTAGAAGGATAATGCTGGACCTTTTAACATAATGGAGATAGTGCTAGCGAAGTAGGCTTGTAGTATCCCTACTTTATAGCAGTTATTATAGAAGATAAGCAGCTTGACCTCTAAGACGTTGTATATACTGCTGCCGTACTTCATCTCGTTAGTATACAGCTTATTAAGATCTATAAGCTGCCTAGCTGTAGGCATGTAGTCTGGTATCGTCTGCTGCTGTTAGACGACTTATTGCTGTTAAACAATGTAGGTGTAAGTTGTAGTAGGTGGAAGGGCTGGGTGCTAGGCAGCCTGGTGCTAGATAGGCGTATGCTGCCTAGTTGGTTGTTAATCTGCTGGCTGGTAGACAGTTAGCTGTTAGGTAGTCTGGTTGACTACATGTAGAATAGTTAGCTGGATTAGCGAAGTAGTAGATGGTGATGTAGTTAGCTGCCTCTACTTCTATACAGCCTGGATCTATACTACAGTTAGTAGTGGATTCTATATATCGTTAAGGAATTCCAGGTTGGAGATAAGCTGTTGGAACAACCTATTCCTAGCAGCTATCTTTTTAACCTCTATATTGGTCTATAAGTAGAAGGTATCTAGTTGGAAGACGTTGTATATTCTCTTGGCGATCCGCCTACTATCTATAGCGATGTAGACGCTATTAGTAAGGAGGTATTCTTATAGATACTTAACGATTTATAGCGTTGCTGCTACCTAAGTGGATTTAGGCTACTCGTCTATAGAGTAGTAGATCTCCTCCTACAGCCTTCTGCCTGTAAGGTTGTTAATCCTGTACTATTCTATTATAAAGACGATTGTAGAGTTAACGTGCTGCTTTGTATTATCCTCTGCTGCTAGCTTAAATATAGCTATGTTGCCTCAGGTTGACTAGTTAATGTAGCTCTGTAGGTTGGGTGGAATAGGTATAGTTATACTGCTGTTGGTTGATGTAGATGGAGCAGCAGACGGCGTAGTAGACAGTGTAGTAGATGGGGCAGGTGATGTCATCTTGGGCGATGTGGTGGATCTTCCAGGCAGGTAGGCTGACAACACCTTGATTACAGGCGTTTCTCTTTAGCTGCAGCGTTAGAGGTGTATACGTTCGTTAGGCGGATTACTACTAGTTGTCTAGAAGACCTTTTGTGTAGGCTGGGTAGTAGGTTGAACAGTAGGTTGAAGAGGTAGAAGGTTGAAGTTGAAGTTGTTATTATAGAAGTGGAAGTAGAAGGAGTAGAAGAGCTGCCGCCAGCTGTCTTGTGGAGCTGGCTGGTGGCGGCGGCCGGGTGGACGATCTGCTGCTGCTTCTAACTATATGGAAGAGCTGGCTGCTGCTGGCAGTAGTGTATAGAAGAGCTGCTGCTAGCGGTAGTATAGAAGAGCCGCCGTTGCCGCTATTGGCCCTGTTGAAGTTGGGTTTTCTTGGTGTAGTTGGCTGGGCTGCGTAATTACCGTCAGTTAACGTGATTGTTGACGTAATCAGGGGGAAAAGTGAGGTTATTAATAATAATCCTTGTTGCTAGGGGTAGTGTGGGTAATAAGGTTAGAAGAAGAAAGTATATAGGTAGGTAGGCGAAGTAGGTGGTGAATAGGGGGACTGTATAATGGATGCTCTCCAGCTAGGCGGAATTAAAGCCTGTTTCTTCTGGAGATTTAAAGGTATTACGAGACCCTAGGCAGGCTGGTTGGAATAGACTAAATAGGATCTACAATAGCTTCGTTAGCATAGTACCGTTAGATCTACCTGGACCGGTTGGAACGGATAGGGGGATCAACAGCGACTGTCTCTTCTGCTTAACCTTGCTGATCTGCGGTATTGTGGTTGTAGTAGTGAAGCTATCTACAAATCGTAGTGGTTGTGAAGTTAACTACTGATTAGTGTTGGAATCACAGGGTATCTGTTGTATACAACAGGACTGCCTGTATTATGGGCTGGGGCTCGCTGAATATCAATATGGTATATTCGGAAGCTGTAAATCGGTATGTAGAAGGGAAAGTAGAAGGTTGGCAGCAGCAGCAGCGGAAGTGTAGATATAGCTGTTGGCAGCCCGGAGACGTAATCTCCGGGCTCCGCTGCTGCGGCCGCTGCCGCGGCCGGCGGCCGGCAGCCTGGCTGCTGACCGCCCGCCTGTATTCTGGTCACGTAATCCAACATTTACCCTAGTCAATATGTTTTCAACTCTAGTCGCTAACTATATTTAAAAAATACCTTTAACTTTAAATAAATCTCCTTTCCTTTATTTATCGGTTTTCTTTAATTATATTATAGAATAATACTCACCTCATCTTATACGTTTATTATATATCACTTTTACCTGTTTTGCTTACTAAAATGTTAATGAATTTGACCTCCTGTCTTTAGAGACCTATATATGTTATACGCGGTGTTTTCAATGAATCTAACTCAGATTCATTGTGGACATTATGTTAGGTACAGCTGGATCACCTGCCGCCCTAAGGTTGCGCTGCCTAAAGGAGCAGGGGTAATCGGGTTAATAGGCATCTTTGCTGTTATACAACATAGTTATTTAACATTTGTAAAGGAAGTGTTGTAAACGGCCTTGCTTGGCTAGGATTATCTTAAACTACCGGGTCAGGGAGCGTGATTGTCAGTTAGATGCTGCCGGAGGGTTGACGTACACGTGGGGCTGTTATTCATTAATATAGGCTTGGCGTTCACTAGACGCTGTTATGTCATCTATCTTCAGCTATGTTGCAGATGTACTGGAGACGATAGGATTGTCTGTTATTCCAACGCATCCAGTTGCACAAGCGTTGTGTTTTCAACTATAGTCATTGACCGCGGGCTCTATCCAGCGCGTATTTCGTCCCGCCTCTCGCCGAGATCGCAGCTCCACTAGACACCGTTGTGATGCATCACGTCCTGACGTTCTCCTCGCCAGCATCGATCCAAAGTCGTCGCTCAAAGCTCGTGGTGCTTGGAGAAGCCTCGTGCGAAATTGCAAGCTATGCTCCAACCCATCGCGTGATGCCTAGTCTCAAAGTGCGATGCGAGACTCCTGACACCTGCATCGCATCATGACGCGTTTTCTTGAACAGTTACATGGCAGTTCTAAAAACGTTGCTGCCTTGCAGGCAGCGGAGAGAATGTTCTGCAGCGGAGGCGGATCTGCCCGTCGTCGCACCTTCACATTGCGAGTGGTGAGGCCTTCGTCCCGCCACATGTACGTATCTACGTTATTCCGTGTACGTATCTCAGTGTACGTAATTCATCAGTGATAGAGGTACTCTCGGCTGCCATGCTTTCTTGTTCAACGCTTATAGCATCATCAATCTGGCTGGATCCGGAGACAACTCTGGTTCTGCCCAGGGTGCTCGCCACCCTCCACGCCTAATCCCCGACTCAAATCATGCAGCACTTTGCCTCCCAAACACCTCCAAGCTCCAGGTCGTGCTGTCGTTATCAATCTTCGTCATCCGTCACGCACACCTTCTTTCAACCCCCCGCAATATACCCTAGCTGTCGGTGATAATGCGGCACATGATATATCCCTACTTCTGCACAAGTCTCTTCTTCGATCATGTCGAATGTGATCTGGAGCCGGTTTGATAACAAGGAGTGTAAGTTGCGAAATCATGTAACCATGCTGTTAATCCATTCGGACGAGCTGTCGTAGGATCAGGAGTCTCAAGTCGAATCCGGGAAGATGTGTGCCTTGTCCATTCTCCTATAGATAAGCTACTAATGGCAGACTCTTCTCAAAGAGTACGATCCCCTGCTGAAGCAGACGTAGAGAATCGTGAGGAATATGGATATATGCATTCACATCTCCTCAAGGAAGCAAGCATCCGGACTAATTACAATGTTCTAAATCCTAACCTGGAATGAAGGACATGATAAGTCGCTTGCTAGAATCCTAGGCCTTTAGCCTGTCCTAGATAGCACTTGGACACTAGCCTCAGCCTTAATATCCTTTGAGCTAAATCCGGCCCTGAATTGGAAGTTCCCCTCCGGAATGGTCCACCTCTGTTCCTTGGTGTCCCAAAAGCTGACATCCCTTCTCGCGAGTGGGAACACTACTGTCTGCGACTCTCCAGGCTCAAGACGCACCTTTTCGAACCCTCGAAGAACCTTTACTGGCGTACCCTCTGGCGTTGTGCTCTGAGGGAAAGATAGATAAAGCTGAGGCACGGCAGAGCCCTTTGAGCCTCCCAAATTCTTTATCCCGATTGTTGCCGTGGCCACTTGTTCCCATAGATCACTCAACCCGCCAGGCTCTATCCCGTTGGATGGGTTTGCAAAAGGAGATAACTCGCTACTGACAGTAACAGCTAGACTTTCGTTCATGCCGAACTCTGTGTACGATAGCCCGAATCCAAACTCGTACAGTGGCTCGATGTTGTTTTGGTCGAAATGTCGGTAGTCGATCATCTGTCCCTCGGTGAAACCCGAATGCCATTCGTTTGGATCAGACACTGGCTCCGTCAAATTGACGATATCGGGACCGTAATCTGACTCATTCTTAGGGATGGTGTACGGAAGCCGGCCGGACGGCTCGACAGCGCCCCATAAAACATCGACAATGGAGTTTCCTGTCTGTTCTCCTGGATAATGCGCTGCAAGAATGGCTGTAACGTTCTCATTGTCAGCCCATGGCATAAGTACAACACCGGGCCCATGGACGATGACAACTGTGTTTGGGCACATTGCCGCCGTGTTTTCCACAGCTTTTGTCGCATTCCACTGTAGTTCGGTGGAATCCCTGTCATTGCCCTCGGTACCGTACGATTTAAGAAACAACAAACAGACGTCGGGGATTGGATAGATTGTTCTGAAGCGGTCGTCAAGCAACTCATTGTTGTCGAAGATTGCTTGTACTCGCCCACCCGTGGACTCGACGTGTTCCCGAATAGCATCAAAAGGTGCCACTAAATTCGTGTGTCGGACGGTACCGGAGCCACCGCCAATATCGAGAGTACCCATTTCGAAACCTAAAGACTGGCTGAGGTCGAGGTACACTGAGCCCTTGGACGGGTAAGGAGCGTCATTTCCGAAAACACCGACGTTAGTCTCGTTGGTCAGAGGCAAAGTGCGATTTGTGTTCTTCAAAAGAACCGTTCCCGCAGCACCCAAGGTCCGGATAAGCGCCGCGTGGCCTCCGCGAACGTCGCGGGCTTTGACTGCCGGATAGAGGTCTGGCGTTGGGATCAGATGCCCGTATTGATAAGTCCAGAACACAGCGCCGGCAGATGGATCGACCGACGGGAAGTCGCTGTCTTGGCCAAGAAGAAAGTATGGTCTCATTACTCTTTCAGCCATGTCTGTAAGACGGGCCATAGGCACAAGGCCATTGTTGACTGCATTCAACAGCGAGTCGCCAAAATAATGAGGTCCAGCCGCGGGTATGTTGCCTGGCATTTCCATGTCGAGCCCGGCATTGGCGGGGCCCAACGTGTCGTGAGTTGCAGACCAGTCTGAAACAACATAGCCCGGAAATGCCAACTCGTCCTTGAGAATGGACATCATCTCGGAGTTTGCGCAGGAGTAGTTCCCGTTGACCCGGTTGTAGGCACACATAATAGTCGCTGTACCAGCCTTTACAGCATTTGCAAAGGGCCATAGGTACAACTCGTGCAGGGTGCGGTCGTCAATGTCGGCGGATATGGCCTCAGTGATTACTCCGTTCTCGT
Organism: Colletotrichum jinshuiense; assembly: GCF_051148585.1. NCBI lineage: Eukaryota > Fungi > Ascomycota > Sordariomycetes > Glomerellales > Glomerellaceae > Colletotrichum > Colletotrichum jinshuiense. The sequence goes on along the minus strand of NC_139309.1, from coordinate 6,089,231 downwards.
CGACAGTGGAGGACCGTTGAGTTTCTTGTTCGTTTCCGATGTAATGCTTTGAGCAGGCTTGTACGCCAACAGACTGAATGCCTGAGACCGAAGCATTCATGGCGATGCCTGCCAGGTAAGGATCGGGGCCAAAGCCCTCCCAGTTGCGGCCTCCGCGGGCGTGACGGCCCATAGGCCCTGAAGACGGTCTGCGTATCGTTAGTCAACATGCCACAGGCGGATTTTTGAAACAAGGCAAACACTGTACCCTAAATGGACGTGAGCTCCTTTTGCTCTGAACTCCTCCCCCAGTGCGACAGCGCGCAGATACGTGAGATCCCTATCCCAGGTAGCCGCCGTCGTGATTCCAGAAGGAAACACGCTAACGCCGTCTGATCGCGAATAACCACTCGGTCCATCTGACAAGCATATACCGTCGAAGCCAAGTCTCTCAATAGCGCCAATCGTGCCTACGCAGGCTAAATTCGGGGTAAGGTAACTTCCCGTGACGATGCCCACTTTCTCTGCGGTGCTTAGCTGAGACACGAAGTCACTGGCCAGTTGGTAGGCATCATTGGAAGCTGTGCACATTCTTCAGTAAGATCCGCTATGTATGAACTGATTTTCTTACATCTCAGGTACCTAGGAGAGGCATCTGCGGCCACGCCAGGTTGAAGTAGCGCGGAAGCTACCGCTATGAACAAAGTTCTGGGCCGCATGATACGGAAGTATATGTCTGGTTGTTTCAAAGCAGTCTCTACTTCGTCATCTGAAAGATGCTTGCTGAGTGTTGACTAGAAAACGGGAAAGACATGGACGTCTTATGTAGAGTTAGTTTCTGGTAAGAAAGTAGTTGCGGGAGTCGTAATGCCACGCCCCCCACCCTTCAACCCTCAAGGATGCAAGGTAGAAAATTTAATTAGAAGAGGGTCTTAGGTGGTCTCTTTTGTCATTTTTGTGTCAATGCGGCGAGGCTCGTTGTTTCTGTGAGCTCTTCGATCTGATTACTGAACCTCGGTGTAAGTGGCTAATGTCGTAACCATGGCTCAACAGAAGCTTTCGTAACAGCAGAACTCTTGCGCGCTGATAATGGATCAAGTAGGAACCGATTAAAGTCTTGGAGGCAAGGTAGAGTCTATCAAGGCTGACTTCGACCGCTGATTGTTGGGTTTGTTTTCAGCATATTGAATTGTTGAGTTTTCTCGCATTGGTAGTGCTGTCATGCTATGTTTAGGCTGTCTAGGGTCGAGGTGGGTTAAGGTGCACGGGTACACATATCGATTTCTTTCGTCTCCGCTAACACGCGGAAGTTTCAAAGTGGATAGCGATTCCAATATCCACTCGCTGACGTTGACGGCAACGACATGGCGCTCGATGATCTTGTCATCGCCTCGCGAAACAATCGGACCCACCCAAGCCGCATCCTCATCCCCGCGAAGAATAAGCTAAAGTACCCCACATACAAGTGTGGAGATCTTCACTTTTGTATGTACATGGTACAGCGGAATATCTTTGACACTCTCCATCGGCAGGAACATTGCCGTCGAACACACCAGCTACGCCCCAAACTCCCGCAACACCTCGCATCAAATTTCCTCTCCACTCTACGCATGCGGTCAGTGTGGCTGTGATGTTGCCAACCTGAAATGAACACGCGTATTGCGCTACTTGTGGTGTAGGAAACTGATCGACTAGTCTCTAGTCAAGTCACTTTCCCTAGAAAATGCAAGCACGACAACCTGATATGGCGCTTTGAGAACCTGCGAGTGTGCATTATTAAGTAATCATGAATCCTTAAACGCGTATAGACATCAACGAACCAAAGGTAGGCAAAAGGCGAATACGACAACGCGCTATGTAATTGTGATGTGTTTATCAAACGAGTACAGACAATAGCCAATCAAGATACAGACGATGCGAATACGACAGCCCACGTTAGCGCTTCGAGAGCCTACAAGCTTGCAATGTTGAGTAATCGTGAACTTTTAAACGCGTGTCAACATTCATTAACTGAAGGTAGGGAAAATGCGAATACGACAACGTACTTTGCAATTGTAAAAAGTTTTGTTAAACGCATATGGACATTGACCGATCAAGGTAGGGGAGATATCTTTCAGCCCCTCCTGACTCTGCCTGCTATCTCAAGTTCTGGAGACCTATCCTGCAAATCTGCCTTGTGAGAGGAGGCTTAGCGTATTCGTATTGCTGCAATTTCCAATTGAAACAATGCGCACACTTAGCATACATTCAGAGGTTGAAAAAGGGAGACAGGGGGAAATCGCTGCGAAGGTTTATTTATATCATGGTGCCGCAGCGACTTGACTAAGGAATCGGCTTGATCTGCAAGCACCTTGTGCGGTCAAGAAGCTTTTTTCCTGCTAGCCCCAGGTTCAGTCAACTTTTATATCAAACCCCCTTTCCCCCCACTATTTTTCGCCCCGGTCATTTTTTACGCAAAGACATATCGACGTTAGCCACATCATGACGACGGACAACAGCACGAGAGCTGAGGATGCTTCCTCTGGCTACATTCTCTATCACTATGAGCCGTCCATGGCGGCGGCTGTTATCTTTGTCATTGTGTTTGGAGCTTCTGCTGCGCTGCACATCTACCAACTATGTCGAAGTCGGACTTGGTACTTCATTCCATTCGTAGTTGGATGCCTATGTGAGCTGCCACTCAAGCAAGACATTAACACTTCGAACTGATATTTCCTAGTTGAAGCAGTTGGATACGTTGGCCGAGCTATATCGGCATCAGAAGCACCCGATTATACCTTGAAACCATACATCATCCAGTCAATCCTTCTCTTGCTCGGACCAGCACTATATGCTGCGTCGATTTACATGATCCTTGGTCGAATAATTCTCCTCCTGGAAGTAGGGGAGTACTCTTTGATCAGGCCGAACCGGCTGACTAAGGTGTTTGTATTAGGCGACGTTTTGTCATTTTTTGCCCAGGGTGGGGGTAAGTAAATCCTATCGTTCCTATCCTCCTAGAAATAATGACAGAAACAGTTTTCTGATACTTAATACTCTCAGGTGGCGGAATGCTTGCAACAGCAAAAAATCCTGGCTCTGTTAAAACAGGTGAAAACATCATTGTTGTCGGCTTATGCATTCAAATCCTCTTCTTTGGATTTTTTATGCTTGTTACCCTTGTCTTTCATTTTCGTCACTTCCGTCATCCAACTCCGCAGTCCCACAACATCCAAACACCATGGACTAGGCTTATCTGGGTCTTATATGCCGGCAGCTTATTGATCATGGTGCGGTCTCTATTCCGAGTTGCTGAGTATATTGAGGGTACAGAGGGGAACCTGCAGTCAAAGGAAATGTACATCTACCTGCTTGATGCTTTACTGATGGGCCTTACGTCGATACTGTTCATTTTGTTCCATCCAAGCCGGGTTATCACCAAGCGGGCCGGTAGTTTAAGCATGGGAAAGAGCTCGGAGATACTTGACAGTGGATATTTGATGGAAATGAGGTAGTAACGTCAACACTTCTAGGAAACTTCTAAGTAGTAGTAAAACAGTGACATAGCTTTATAGCTATAAGCGGTTTTACTAGTCTTCACAGCTGCAAAGGGAAGGCCTTACAGTTACGCACGCTTGTTGCTCTAAACCCTTACTAATAACACTCTAACTTACTTTCCTCCTGTGTCTCCAAAAAAGAGTGGATCTGGTTTCTTAGCTGAGTGTATCCACAAAGGAGAGGGATGGGGAGACCCCGCTAGAGCCCGAGCAAAGGTACTAAAGGGAAATGCAGTGGAAGAAAAAATGGGAGTGAATAATGTGGCTGGTCTTTGTAACTTTGGAGCCTACTATGCTTGCAGAGGGAGATAAGAAGAGGAGCCCTGTCTAGAGTCAAGAAGGAGGGGGGCTTCTCTTCTGTCGTTACGTTTGGGGGTTCGTTTGCGACTTGGCTCGTGCTGTTGAGCGACTCGGAAAGTGAATAAATATACCCCCCTGTGGGTGAGATATGCAATTCATGCTGCTACGATCAGACACGCTCGTTGAGTATTACCGCTTGCTCTATTATCTGTCTCCGGCTTCCAAACCAGGCATAACCGTGCGGTCCATCTCATCCAAGTCATGCGTGGAACAACGGACCTAATAATCGGTATTCAGGGCTTTATCAGCATCTTGCTGATCCTGATGCTTGGCAACGCCAGCGCCAGCGGCTACGACGGCGGCTGCGACGCAGTAGTGGAGGAAGACTAATCGCCCCTCTCATGCTCTTCGCGGTCTATCCCCTCTTCCATTTCCGTGTTCAGGCGCATTAACCTATGTGAAGTCAACTGCTGCCCGGCTTGCAGAAACCTAAGCCATGATGCCAATATGCATTGCCACCTTTTCGCACAAGTGCAGATTAACACACATTGATAAATCGGGTTTCGCAAGGAGCCGAGTCTGATTGCCGTCCGCCCCCTCCCTTAGTGCCTAGTCGAAGGCGAGCGTTGATTGGCCATCGATTCCTGATTTGTAAGCTAGAGCCGAGTCAGTTTGCTGGAAGTGGCATCCGGACACATCCGAAGTTTCTAACCACAGCTTATAACCACAGCAACACACCATCCTGTCATAGCTACAGACAACTGGCATCGGTCCAGCCCTACAAACCAAATCTCAAAATGTCGACAAACAAGCCAATTCTCATTTCAGGCGCTGGGCTCTCCTCGCTGCTCCTCGCACAATCCCTTCGGCAATCCAATATCCCCTTCAGAATCTTTGAACGTGACGCTTCATTCACCTTTCGTGCCCAAGGCTACCGCTTGCGTCTGTCAGCAGAGGGTCTGGACGCCATTGAATCGGTTCTTGACTCGCGAAAATGGCAGCGCTTTTGGGACAAGTGCGGTAAGACCGGCGGCAGTGGCTTCACTGAGCTCGACGCCACCACTGCAGAACAGAAGGAGCATGCTTTCCGTGAGGAGCTGTCATCTCGGGACAACAAGATCGTCGGGATCGCCAGGGGAAACATGCGCGAGATGTTCGCCGAGGGCTGCGAGAAAGACATTGAATGGTCCAAGAGCGTTACCGGCTACGAACTGACACAAGAAGGCGTCCGGGCAATCTTTGCAGACGGAACAAGGTCTATCGAAGGATCGATGCTTGTAGGAGGCGAGGGTATCTACTCCAAGGTTGCAAAGCAGGTCTCGGGCGGGAGGCTCAAGGTGTACGATACAGGTGCAAGGGGCATTCATGGCCAAGCACCTACGACAGCCTTCAAACACCTGGGCGAAGGTGTCTTCCGACTGCGAGACGGCACGCGACATGGCGGCACTGTCAGTGTCATTACAAACGTACGCTCTAGCGACATGGACGACCCGAACATCAAGTTTGGCTGGACGTTGGGTGGTCAGCCAGGCGTGATCAGTGCTCCAAATGACGACATCGCAATCGTTGGTAAGCAAGCAGCCGACATGGCCAAGTCACTTACCAAAGACTGGCACCCGCATTTCAAGCCACTCTTCGACGACATGGAGGAGTCCGAAGCTGCCTTCTGGAAGATCACGTGCTCGACACCGTGGGGAGTACCTGAATGGCCCAACGAGCCTCGTGTGACTGTCATTGGCGATGCTGCTCACTCCATGACTCCAGCCGGGGGTCTTGGTGCTAATACAGCGGTCCAGGACGCTGCTTTACTTGGGAGGTTATTACGTGAGGCTGGTGGGTACAAGCCTGGCGTCACGGCGGCGTACGAGAAGGAAATGAGGATATATGGCAGCAGCGCTGTTCACAAGAGCTACTCAATTGCTGTCGGCATGTTTGGTATCCAGATTGATGAGAATTCTCCTACTGTATAGCTAGAAGACGTAATCGAGTTTAGAAATGCATTCACCGTCACCAAGTTAATAAGAGGCGATATGCCTGAGCTCGGTTGTTGGAGGAGAAGGGGCATGACCAAAGGCATGGGTCCATCTGGGCTACTTCGTTATAACTAAAGAAAGAGGTGCCTCTGAGTCGCCATTATTCGTCGCGCAAATTGAAATACTACCGCCTGAGAAATCAATATACACTACTCCAGCACCTGAAGCCCTGTTCCGTAGTAGGATACTTTGGGCCGGAACTGTCGTCTCCTATCTGGGTTTCAATGCCGTTCAAGGTAGTGTACGAAAAGCCATAATTGCCCTCCTGTATCTTTAGACCAGTTGTTAGGAAGCACGATGTTGCCCCAGCTGTGACCTTCTCGTCCAGCTTAAAGACTTCGTTCCCAGCCGGTGCTCTAATGGGCCATGGCCTCAAGGGCTCCTCGGTAAACTTGAAAACTAGAGATCCAGAACCGGACCCACAGACCCTAATCAAGGAAATTGACTGGGCCAGGAAGGTGCCTATCCATGGCCCCTTGGATTGATGATGTCCCTCATTTGTCAAGCCGATCTGGATGCTCGCGATCATGTCCGGGGTCACGTCGAATAAGAATCCATACGTTGTCCCGGCCGTAGCGGTAAAACCGCTTACAGGGAAGCACGCCAAAGCACCATCCCTCATTAGCTCGTTAAATGAGGACAGAGTCCCGGGCGCAGGAGTGGCAGAGGATGGCGTTGGCGCAAGGGTTGTAGTCGACGAGACGGCTGAGCAGTCCCTGCAGCTGAGGTCCTGTCTTTTGAACTTGGCGCTCCGAGGACGGCCGCAAACGCCAACCTGACCGTTATAGACAACCTGGCCCCCGGTGGGAGATAGCTGGTAGGCTATATCCATGAGGAGTCCTTGCATGTTGGCGGCTACCTTTCCAATTTCATACAGTTCTGGGTATTCTCCAAGTGCGAGAAGATATGCTGCAAGACCGGCAACGGCGGGTGCGGCTGTGATGCGTCATGTAAGCGAGGTCTGCCTTTTTCCAACATATAGACTACGGACTGGGATTACTGACCAAAAGATGTGCCATCATTCAACCGCGTGCCAAAGAAGGAGGATTTGGTAGCGCACCGAAGCTGGACACCAGGAGCCATGACGTGAACCAGAGGTCCTCCTTGAGAGAAGGTGGCATTCTTGCCGGTGTTATCAACAGCTCCGACGTTAATGACTAGTACACCATCGCCAGCCATCAAAGCAGGCCAGATATTAATGTCAGCAGCTGACCATTCTCCTGACTAGACATACACAGTCAGCTCAGCACTCGACGCGTGGTAACTCAGCCTACATAAAGCTACTTTGGCGTGATTTTTGTTTCCAGCCGCTGCGATAACGATAAAGTCCTCGCTGATCATTTTGTTCACTAGTTCTTTCATCGTTTTCTTGCTGAATCTATATGTGTTGTCATTACCTGGTCTAGTGAAAAGTGGAGACTGTCGATGGTGGAAAGGCTCCACGTACGACAGCGGGATATGTTGACGATAGCTTTGCCCTGTAGGTTCTTGATTCTGATGTCTTCCAAGATCTTGTCCAGAGCGTCATCAGTGTCGGATGCCTGGGTTCTAGCTTTGACGACAACAAGGTTAACCTTTTTTGCAACACCATACATAGGACCATTAACCTTAGAAGCAGGTTCGTAAACGAGAGCGATATACGTTTTCAAAATCATGTACGGCGGTGATGGTTTAAGGCCAACTTAGCTGACAGTCCTCAAGCGCTCTCTATTCATTCATGAAAACACATTCCTCGAGGTTGCAGTTCATCAATATCTTAGTCAGAAACATGAAATTATGCGTAATGGGCGATCCGTATCAAACGCTATTGCCGAATGACGGCCCATCAGACGCGGGAGGCAGTCAGCTGCGTCTCAGCTGTTGAGGCCATTCGCGACGGTGGCTTTGCTGATGAGAAGATGGTGTGGGTCGAGATCGGTCCCGACGCCGTAAAAACCTCCATAATCGGTAAGACGCTGGGCGCCCGAGACTCGAACCATCTCCTACCCACGCTCACCCCTGGCCGTGAAGACTGGGCAGTATTGGGCAACTTCGTTGCTTATAGCGGGACAGTCCTGACCTTGAATCGGCTAGAGGACAGGAAATTACACTTCGACTTGTGTATTGATCTCTTCTACACACCACAGGCGGAGGACAACCAAAGATGTCCATGGTAGCAAAGCGCAGGACGCAGGAACATATTTAATGGGAGCGTGAAGAATAACTTATTAGATAAACAGCACACCCATCCTGCTAAAAGACGGGGATCCAGTCGCCTAGTTGTAGTAACGATTAAACCTCACTCTACTTCCCCCAATCTCGTCCTGCCCATCCTGCCCCAGGCGCTCCCCAGAAAGACGAGGAACGAACGCAATCTTACCGACGTCCTCAGTGCCCTTAACATCAGCCAGCTGGAACCGCATGTGACCCAAGGCATTTGCCCTCTCAAGCCCGTCTAAAGCAGAGCTCTGTTCTAATCCTTTGGCTTCGCAGTACATGTTGCCTATAACCAGGGAGCTCACATACCCAAAGATGTCGGGAACACATGTCCGGAAACGCAATACCATGTTCACGATGGCAAGACCTTCCAGCAGGATCAAGACAGCGACCGCCAACCCGAACCACGTCCAGTCACAAACATAATGCAGGCCGAGATCTTCCGTTACTGCCGCAGGCGTCTGAACAACGTGCGCTTGGTGGTAGTAGGAGGAAAGGTTCCCCTGCCAAAACATCTCCGACGCCGAGGCGTACCAATATGTGTTGATGACATGCTGAAAACGCTCTTCAAATTCCGCGAGCGGCATCTGCCAGAGATCTAGAATTCTGCTGGCGGTACCCGTGGAACCAGAAAAGATGAACCTTTCGGTCTGGCTTGAATCATACGATGCCTCCGAGCTACCCATAGTGCAGAAATGAGGACGTCGTACGATGTCCAGGATGTTCGTGATCAAGCCCGTCTTTTGCGTAACTTGCTGCTTGCGGCGAGTGGCGACGACTTGGCAGACCTGTCCATTGCAAGTCAACTTCGTCTCAAGAACCCGAGGCAACATGGTACATGTGGCCAGTGAGATTGGCAGTCCGCCCTGCTGTGCCGTGCCCCATGTCATCTGGGCCATAGAGCCGTAGAAAATCGTCATGGGCTGGGTCATGTCAGATACGAACTGGGTCCATGACGTGTTCGTCATGTATATAAAGCTGGTCAGATTGCGGCTCCTAGCGAATTCCTCAGGGAATACAATGGAGGTGGTGCCGTTCGGGAAAGTTCCACCTCCAGAGTAGTTTACCACAAGCGGCTCCTTGAGGCTTTGCTTGAATGTTTCGGTATCTGTTAGCTCTAGGGATGAGCATTGGATGTCCATATTGACCGACGAGACGACAAATTCGGAGGCCACGCCGTCACCAAAAGCTTTAACAGGAATTCCGATCAGGTTCGTGTAGCTCGCAGCGTTGTTAGCGCTGGTTAGAGGTTTCCATCCAGAGGGGTCGGCCTCCCCGGTTCTCGAGTCCGAGATTGAGGTTTTCGGGTTCCCCCATAAATCCCTCGGCGACTCCCGTAAGGTTTCGGGAGTTGAAAGTGATGAGAGATAGACTGTTGAAATACGAGAGACGGACTGTGGATCCAAATAAACTCTGCTTAGGAAATCCGGGCCCAGATAAGTCACATTTTGGGTGGAATTCGAGTAGAGTGGCCTCTTAGATAGCAGACGCAAGCTAAGCGCCTGGCCGCCTAACGGTGATAGAAGCCAAACGGCGGTCGTGACGATGCCGATGGCGCCAAAGTTGCGCAGCACAAAAACCCGCTCCAACGCCGAAAACAGAGAAGTTGCACCAGACAGATGCTCTAGAAGCTTTTGTCGCCCCGCCGCGTGAGTGAGTGATGATTCTGAGACTTGCGGAGCCCACATGCAATGCCCGAAGACTTACGCGTAGTGACATCCCGTCCTGGCTCCGATACAGAGCAATGGACTTCATAGCCTTGCCGCATATAGCTGCAAATACAATGGGAAGATGGTGGGTGAGAGGAGCAAGGCGTCCTGGATTCGATCGCCTGTAACCGATTGCGGCCTTTTATCCTGCCAAGCCGAGGCGATTAAAAGGCCTGCGTATCCGTCAACATGGAAGGCGCCCATATCAGACATCAGTTCGCAGTTCTTACCGAGAAATACCAGAGGCAAGAGCGCCAGCACTATGTCAACTGCTAGACTAAGCCATGAGCGCTGCAGCGGCCTTGCTTCCTGTGCAGCCTTCTGCCTGATATTCACAACGTCTGGGCCAGAGCCCTGTGGAGTTTTGCATGCTAGAGGGACTGATTCCGATCCTGATGAGCCGTCGGCGTGGTAAACGGATTTTTTCTTGAAAATAGTAAACATGACTGAGAACTGCACAGTCTAAGCAGCAATTTCTACGCGTGGTTCTCCGATGTTTATTAGGCCTACCTATGGATCCTTCGCCCAAGGGTCCAGCGTCTGTAAATGATGCACCGTAGCCCCTTTTTGTGTGCTTCGGCCGAATGGGGCTGGACAGTCATAGGTGTAGAAACGCGGCCGTACTCTGGCCAATCCTTGCCGCAATAGGCGGACAGATGCAAGCCAAACCTGCAACCACGCTTAACCGAGGGCTGACAAGCAATTATAGCACCGCCCAGGCTGTATGTGATTCCGTTAATATCGTGTCTACATGGTTCGATCTTCCGCCCCGCCTCAGCGGACGACACCTGTGCCACACCCACTGCACACCACGTGCAAAGAAAGCTGGCCACACAGCCCTATCGATGCGCAAGCAGTCAGCTCACACAGGAAACAGCCAATAACGTCCCACTTTATCGTTGTAGCAACGAATGCAAAGCTGCACTGAATGTCCGGATTGGTGATTGGCGAAATAGACTCCCTGTTAGTTTGGCCACGACCTCTTCCGTTGGGCACTTGTTATTACCACGATGCCGCATGGAACCGGTGCCCGCGAGCGATATCATACTGTTAAGGGAGCATGTTGAAGGCGACAAAGGAGCGTTTGGCGCCGCCATACTCCGTATTTAATTTGCCAAGCCTGCTCAAGACTCTGATTTCTTGGCAACTTTGCCTCTGCCACTACTGCTAACCTGCCTGTGTTTCCCGGGCCCAGTTTTAACCTCGTATCCCCAAACCGCGCCACCTGCCAGCTTGCTCAGCCTGCTCAGCCTGTTCGCCCCGGTCGCGCGACCCTCAGGCGGCAAACGGCACTAGAGCAACATATTAGCATATGATGAACTTTGTATGAATTCCGTTTGACATCATCCCTAGTGACCAATATAATATATTATAGATAGAAACCAGCTTATAATTTTATATACAAACTGATGTTATAGTAACTATAGAGTTTTCACTTAGAGTTATATATTTAGAATATAAGATTTAAACGCTTCTAAGTAATACAAAGGAAGATGTCTAGAATATAGGTAATAAATATAAAATAGTTAATATCTAAAAAAAAAAAACATTCTAACAATCTAACTGGTAAAGAATATTTTCCAGTTTGAAGTTTCTTTTATAGTTCTCTTATACAAGATAGGCTGGACCTAATCTCTATGTTCTTATACGTACTTATATTGTCTACATTCTTACCGCTAGAAAGAGCGTTATACTTATTAAGTTGCTAGTATAACAGCAGGCTGACAGTGACCAACTGTAGCAACAGATTAAAACATCCGTCAGTGCAAGCAATCATGCTTGCGCTGCTGTCAACACTGCTTAAGGAGGACCGTAAGGACTGCGCTCTACGACTTACACCAATTGTATAGCTGTAGCATTACAGTTAGGTTGTAATAATTAGCTAGAGGGAGTATATAGCTAACTAGTGTTGATTTTTAATCTACTAGTTATAGAGGACTAAATAGAGGGAAACCAAGGTATAAGGAGGTTTTTTTTCCTTTACTTACGCCTTAAATAAAAAAGTCAACCTTTCCCAATGGAAAGCATTAAAGAAAGGCTGTCACGATAGCCTCATTCTGCCAAGCCTTTTCTTTGGCTACAGCACTTGGCAGCGCACATGTCCCGTGCGTCTGCACGTGACTAGCTCACAGGATCCCTACTTATACGAGCTCTTTGTCGTCCTTTCACTTACAGAGAATACAAGACACTTTTCCCTACAAATCTCTTATGCCCGCTGTGAGCTCTCTCGTCACAAAGGCGTATATAAATATTACCTTACATAATAGAATATATATATACTACTCACAAGAACGCCTAAAATGTACTGCATACCACCTTTCCTTTACTACAATAGGCCCTTCTTGTTCCCTTAACAAGATATCTACTTTCTTCCACAGTGTAACCACACCATCACTCCTAGAGATAATATGTTTTTCATGTCGCATAACTGAGTCTTTAATGCGCCGCTCTTCTGGGGGCAACGCACCATCATCAGCCACATCGGCAATGTCCTCCTCCAGCTCAAGCTGCAAGCCGTGCTCGAATTGAATAATATGAGTAGCGAACGCTGTAAAAGTATTAAGGTTCCACAAACTCTCCTTCTCATGGGCAAGCGCCTTTATAAGCTTCATTGCGGCAATACGCAGACTCAGCAAACGGCACTTAATAAGAACAAACGCTAGCAGCGGGATAAAGCCCATCTCAAATGTGAACTTGGCGCGGGGATGCGTATTGAAAATCTGTATGGCTTCTGCCTGCTTAGCAAGTTCTATAATCTTGTAGAACTTCGCTAGATGTAAGTCATAAACTGCCTCTTCACGAGAGAAGCATGTGTCGATCCAGATTTTACCGATAAGCCATTTTGATTGAAGTAGGTATCCGATAGTCTTCTCCCGTATAACACAATGCGAATATTTCTGGATCGTCTTGCGCTTTTCAAATGCTTGAAACCCTATGGCCCAGGTGTCAAGCAACGCATCGATCTCCTCCCGCTCTTTCATTGTTGAAGTATTAGGCTTAGGCCATGATTGGTCCCCAAGCCGATATCCGTCTGCCGCCCGTATGAAGCGTATAGTCCGTAAAAGCAATGGGTCCAACGCTGCTTGAACTTCGAGAAGACTACAAAATGGCGCAGTTGGGAAAGGACGTGGCGATGCGATATCAGGAAAGGTGTCTGGATGTACCCCAAGGCAAAAGGGGACAATACTTAGGCGACAAAATGCTGGCTCTAGGTAGTTTTTACTGAAGTCGGACTTAAACTGGATGCCGTTAAGGATGTGAATGCCGTGTCGACAGTGATCGATAGCTGCTTCAAAATCGCCGCGCAGCATTTCAATGCAGATGAAGAGAATGCATACAAGAAGCACTGTCTCCTGGTTGTTGGTTGTTCTCAGGTGTTTAATTGATTCGTTAAATTGTGCGACCGCAAAGGGATTTTGTTCGCCAGATCCATGTAACGGATTTCGGTTTAAATTTTCGTATAGCGAACTAATAGCCAGTGCGGCATGTTTCGTCGCAGGTTCTTGATAAGAGATCTGAGATACCAGATGTGTCCAAAAGTAACCATCAAAAGGACCAGCCAGACGGGGTGCAACTTCCCTCTGGAAGAAGGCCAGAGCTCGATGTTCAGTATATGGCGCCGTCTGCGTTGGCGGGGGACGTAGAAGCTGGGCCCACGAATACGTTCCCTCCGGCAGTAAAACATAGCCATCGCACTTCCGGCCCGTATTGACACATCGTTTGCATTCTGGACGCGCTTCATCGCACTTGACTTTACGGATCCTGGGCCAATTAGCGACTGTTAAGGAAGCAAGCGAAGTCCTCTTTGGGGTAGTTGTTTAATGGAGGGAGACTCACCTGCAGGTAATGCACCCTGTCTTTGACCGGGCTATGCCAAGTTGAGCCATCTGGAGGAGTCGATCTAGGTAGAGCAGGAGATCGTGTTGTTAAACAGCACTAGGAGGCTTGTGGCTCTTGTCTCATAAAAAGCGAGGTGGCCTATTGGAAGACATAAGTAATAATCTCCAGGTTTCAGAAAACGAAGCCTTTTAATATAAGTATAGTTACAGTTGACAGATGTGCTTTAAATAAGCTACAAGCCACATTGCGCGACGTTATTATTTGAGGTCTTGGTTTTAGAAGGGGGTAACGTAGGATGGTATGTAGTAACAGTTTCCTAGATAGTGATCACCACCATTACAACTTTACGATCTGCGATCGGGGCTTAAGTAGAGGTAATCTAGTATTAAAGCCACTTCTGGCGGGGCAATTGCGATCTGGCCAATTGGGTATTGTAAGCTTAAAATGATGTGTGATAAGAGAGTACTTATGCATGCCTGTAATCCTTCCTGTCATCACTGACTCGTTGACCGCAGCCACCGTCATATGACGAAGCGAGGCTGATCCAAAACTCCAGTTAGACGTCCGTGCGAAAACCTTCGTAGGCGCCTAACTGTCCCATCAAGCAAGGGGAAAAAGTCAAACCCCTTATCGACTCTAGTTCCCACCTTTTCTCCAAAAGCACTGATCTCTAAATATTTGACTAGGCAAATATTCCTAGGCATTATCGAGCAATAGTATACCCCGCATAAAGGGGGTTTTCACGTTTTACCGCACTCGATGGGCAAGAGCCAGTATCAACAATACACACGGAGCACGACCGGAACCATGAACGCTAATAGTCTGAATCGCAAAGCTGCATGAACACCAATTCATGCCGTCAGATGTATTGGATGACGTATCTTGAACGAATCGATCTATTGAGTTCTTGATTCTAATGCTAAAGATCACTTCCATTCGCCTAGTAAGAGTTTACTTATAATGTGACAAGTTGATATCTACACACAATGTCTTCAACTGAAGCTAGACAGCTCTATTCATTAACTCATACAACCTTCTTTGCTTCATGCTTACTGTCGGTTAAGGTGCCTTACACCGTCTTATAAGCGGACAAGGCCGGGCAAGGCCGGACAAGGCCGCCCCTAAAAACACTCACCTGGGAGGGTTTTGTTATTGTTTTTAATATAACCTGGTTCCCTCAGGCCCCTTCCAGAGTCTGTCGAGGCCCTGTAGAGATAAGATATATCCCAATGTAGCAAGACATCAAAAATGCTAATCCCATTTTAAACCCTAATTTTACTCTAGGAACGCTAATTCCTAGATTTTCAACCGGGTTAAACTTTCCAGGCATTGAATTGAATTGGCCTATCCCGCAAAAGGTGTTTTCTGACGTCTTGTCGTACTCAATGGGATAGAACTTGTAGAGGGTCTTTCTATAACGTGTGTAACGCTGCCCTTATGTAGAACCGAGATGCCAGTTAATGAATTCCACTTTTGGACGTTTAAAAATTCTTTCTTTTGCCTTCCAAAGGGATTGGAATACAGACTTGTAATTATCAATTCATCTGTGTGGGTGGTAGTCTAGTCTGTTTGTTGGTGCCATTATTACTAAGACAACATGAATCCTAGAGTTTACGCATAGACCGATCTTCCTAAACACAACCCTCACTCTGGAACTCCCTCTCAACCCTCATCTCAACATCGTGTCTGTGGGCCTGTCCCTTTTTCTTTTTGTCCTTGTGTCTAGAAGCGGGCAGAATCTGGGGTGGCAGCACAGCAACCGGGGCGGCGGACGTGGGAGGAACGGTGGCGGGGATAGAGTAAGCGGCAATGGCCTGGTTCATGACAGACTGGAGATTGTCCATGCCTTCACCCGCTATTCTTTGTCCGGCTTTGGGGACTTTTTCAGCTAATGCTCGGCTTAGCGCCATACTGGAGGTCTTCTGCCTCTGCAGAGACTCTAGCACGAGGCTGCTGACGCCAAGTTTATCTAGAATGGGTTTCCGAGAGACTAGATCATTGACAGTAATTGTAGTCTGGCCGATAATCATGTCTGTAGTTCGGCGCAGCTTGAGAGACTTCGCAGCGGTAAGGTCGCCAGCGGCTCGAACGCTTGGCGTAGCTTGTTCGATGGTGATTTGAGTCTGCTGAGAGGCAGTAAGTAGTTTTTTTGCTGTAGAGGCACTGCCATCGAGGACAAGGACAGCAGCATCGACCATTTGAAGCGAGTTGAACACCGGGGCGATGGCCATCTCAATATCATCAAGGTTGTCGCACCTTTCAATACCTGGCCACTTGAGGGGCATGGCGACAAAGAATGCTGCCTGGTAGAGGAGAGTAAATATCAAAAATTGAGTTTTCATTCTGAGTGATGTATAATTGCCAAAAGAAAAAGGCTTCAGGGATTTTAATCTCGGTGTTTGTAGTAGTAAGGAATATATGAATGTTGGTTATTCTGATTCTTATTTAGCACTTTTATGAACTGTCTTTCATCGATGGAAGATGGAAGGAACTTAAATGTTCTAGTCGAGTCGAATGATAGTCCTAAGTTTATTTCCTATAAGAAAGACTGTTATTAGGGCCTTTCGCCACCAGCTCTTGTCTGCAACGGAATATGATTGGCTATAGTCTTTGACATCAGTGATAACTGCTGTGTTCGCCTGGTAAGCCAGACTTCTAATGCAAAGCATTTCCCGTCGGGATCGGCTTTGTTCATTTGAGTATCCGTGAGCATTAGCCGAAGTTCTCGCATGGCTTTACCTGTTTTTGATTGCATAAACAAATTTAGCCGCTTGATAGCAACTATCAGACTGAATGACTGTTGGATAGAGGCTATGTAAGGAAATTTTCTATTTTATGTAGGTGTAGAAAAGAAAGGAAGATTTTTTCAACGCACGATGGATGCTTAGACAATTTACGTAGACATATACCCGTTGCGAGAAGTGAGGGGGCCGAGCATGGTGTTTGTAAAAGTTGGTGAACCCGGAAGCTGTGTGTTTCACTTCATCTCAGCCGCCCGCCATCGTAGATTCACCACCTGTCAACCTCCATTTGGCCTTTAACCGTTTTGACGTGAAAAGGATAACCACACAGACCAGTTCAACTGGTATGGGTCCGTGTCAAACTATTGTAGGTCATGAAACAACAGACATCAGACGTTCTAGTGTTACGCTTTTCTTCACAAGACAACCGAGCTCTCATGAGTTTCAGATCTACAAAAGTTAAACCCGCTTTAATAGCGTTGTAGCAGGCTGTTGCAACAAAGACTCACCAACAGAACCAGAAATTCCTGCTCCATAGTACCAGTGTCCGTCATTATCACGAACGTGCGCTGCTAAGACACGGGTTTGCTGCTAGATGACAACTAAGTCGCTCTGCGAACACGTCTCTACTCGGGTGAATGGCGTCGGTCCGAGACTTGACAAGCACGGGCTTCCTCTTTACGCCATCGGCCCAGCCTGAGCAGATGTCTATCTTCAGCGTATCATGAAGGCCAAACTACGTTTGAATACGCCGCCTTTCTCCAAGCTCACGTTAAGAGCCAATTCCTGACTTTCTCTTGAAAGCGATTCTCGCCTTGCTAGGACGGTACGTTCGCTGTAGTGCCTTAACCCAAGACGAGGATGGGGAGCACTCTAACTATTTGATTCTTAGCTTCCTAAGGCCTTTTAATCAGGAATCAACCCATTCAGCGCAGTCGCTCCAGCCAATGGAATTCGGCTTTTTGACTGATGGTGCTGCCTAAGGCCTCTGGTGAGTCGAACATGCTGACCAAGAGGTGCTACCGCTCTTCGACCGGCCTCACTGAATTTTGTTCGCGCTTTGGAGTGTCTAACCCGTTACTGGTTCGCCCGCAGCAAGATGAACGTGTGGCAATTTATTGCAGTATATTGAAAATCCGCCCTACAGCCTTTTATTCATCTAATCACGCTGGCCATTGTTTTTCTAGTTCCAGCTTATGAAAGCTGCATATCATTGAGCTACGCGAGTTACTTGAATCGCCACTCAAGCGAGTTGTCGCAAAGTCGCAGGCAATGGACAGAACAGCGTTTTTTTGGGCTTGCTGGGGCTTCATTTGTGCTTCCGAACACCCCAAGGCTACGCGTTGCGTTTTGAAGGAAGCAGCCTACATCTAATTACCAGACTCAATCGAGAGACGTGGTCAGAGTTTAGAAAATTGGTCTTGCTTGGTAGTTATGGATACCGACTGGAACCGCCCAACGGCATGCGACTGCCCAGACCGCACCGAAAAAGACAGAACACTTCCCCAATGACCGAAATGATGAAGTTTTTGAGATATGATGAACACCCAAACACCCTCTGGTCAAACCGCGATTTCTATCTATCGATACGGACATGGTAGTGCCAAAGCTAAGGACATTGTTGAACGCAAGCTTGAGGATCCAAGTTGCAGCGCCTGGCTGAAGCTGTCGAACTGAACTTCAAATTGAAGTTACTTTCTGCATACCTAGGCATCCTTGCCAAGGATGATTTAGACCAAGTCGATCTGGTGGTTGTCTATTCTCCCTGTCACATATGCCAATTGGTACTCCATTCCTCTCAAGTCCCACTGGTTTCTGGAAAACGGTGCCAGTCTACGGAGGCTCTACATTCGGTTTGGAAAGCTTCAGATTTCACCGTTCATCACGTCATTAGTCATGCGCAACTTTACAGGAGCAAATCGACGAACACGGCGATTTCACTCGCATAATTCTTGTAATCGGCTCCACCCGTTACATTTCTTTCTCCACATTTTCCGCTGTGCTTAAGTGCCAGAATAAGACAGGAGACAACCACAAATCGCTTCGGGGCGCAGCTGAAATTCCTCACCATGTGGATCCGAGATGTTATTTACGTGGTCGAGATACTCGGTGCCTTCTGGGATCGACTCCGACCTCTGGTAAGCCCCGGCAGGGATTACTTGATCTCGGCCCGGTCGACAATCCGGTCGACTCAAAGCCATGTTAAATGCTGAGCTGAGGTTCTGCATCCCTCGAGCCCTGGCCATCACGTGCGGGCCAGTTTAGAAGTGGGCAAAGTCATAGTGTGGTGGAAAAGTCTACGAGGCGATATTACTCCTCAATACACTAGAGAATGCGAGCCAACAGCTCATCTGCGTCGATGCGTTGGCGTAAGTTCACATTATGGTTAGATTGACGTCAGCAAACGTCCAGCTGCACAGCTATCCCATTGAGTGCCAACTAGGTAAAGGAGCATGAGACTTATGAATCATGTCTGAGGCAATGTCCACTACCGGTACGGCTTTAAGATCGGCGCTACGGCTTTAAGATCGGGGCCTAGGCAGAGATTTGATGGTAAAATCCACCTCTAGCGGGGCAGTTGCGACCTAGCCAATTAGATACCGTGGTCATGAATTAAGGTAAAGTGGTGCCTCGTAAAGTCTGATCGCTAGTCTAGACTATTATCGGCACTTAACTGCGCAGGAAAGCAGCGCACGGCTAAGGGTCGTCATATATTGCCGGATGTAGCTCCCGAAAGCGAAATATGTCAAGTAAGCAGCTTTGGAATAATTAGGGTAATGATCATGCTAGGGCTAGCCTCACGCCTTCCATCATACGACTTAAATCGCTACACATCCTTTGGAGGGGCCGGCATAGCCTAGCAGAGCTTGAAGAGCCACAATGTAGATAGCGGTCACAATGTGCAAATGTTTTCCTAAGCCGATGGTTCGTGCACAAACTCACTCTGCCCCAATTGGCCTCCAGCCTAAGCTCACAACACAAGCTCCCGCCTTTTCAGGATTTAGAAGGGAAAATACACGCAATGAGGCTCCGATAATTATAAAATAATACAGCAGCTGCCTCCCTCGTTATTCTTAAAGGACAATAAGGCTGCGCGTATAGCCGCCTCAAAGACATCGTCAACTCCCTTACCGCTAAGACTAGAGCACTCGAGGTATTTCCAGGCACCAATCTCCTCGGCAACAGCACAACCCTCCTCGTAAGTAACAAAGCGCAACGATTCCTTACGCATTTTCTCAATAGCGACAGGATTTTCACGGAGATCTTGCTTTAATCCGACGATAATGGTAGGGACGCTAGGGCAGAGACGTGAGGCCTCCTCTACCCACTGTACTAGTCGTCAGCTCAAGAGCTAAAAGCGCTAAGGGTGCCAGACCACTGGAACGAACCTTATGCTTGACGTTGTCAAGGGAATCAGGTGTGTCAATGGAGAACCCGATAAGGATGACACGAGCGTTGGAATATGCTAGGGGACGTAGCCTCATGTAGTCCTCTTGTCCGGCGGTATCCCATAGCGCCAGCTGAACTGACTTACCATCTATTCTGCAGTCTGTAACGTAGTTTTCGAACACGGTTGGGGTCTTAATCTCAAGGCTCGTTAGTCATTAGGTTTAGAGTAGACAGATGCATGTAGTACTAACGTAATGCTAGCAATGAGGGTTTTTAGTAAGGGTTATGTCTTTAGAATCAGAAGAAAACAGATGGCATACCATAGGGAAATAGCCTAGGGTGAAGACGCTCAGCAGACTAGTCTTTCCGCAAGCACCGTCACCAATAAAGACGAGCTTCCTACAGATATGTAGTCAGTAAGCAGAAAAGGTGAGGTTTAAAGCCGCCAGCAGAGCGAGGCTAGGCAGCTTGATAGTCTGGAAAGCCGCTTTAAGCATGGTGCAACGGCCTCTTAAGAAGGCCGACGGACTAAAGAGACGGATTTATGGGGTTTGATGTGAGTTGTGCAATGAAGTTGTACCTTCTGATGATGCTTTGGGGGTAGTTCGCCGCTGCCATAGCTGCAATCATCTACAGGAAAAAGAGGACGTAGAGAGATATCAATCCAAGGCTAAATAGGACTCCCTGCCATGGGCGGTAATGTTGATGCAAGTGGCAGTGACGGAGTCAAATAAGAATCGAACCAAGAGAGTAGTGTTGGGCATCCACGGAAGCAGTCGTATGGTTGCATCAGGGGGCGTATAGAGGCAGCGTCAATAAACAGGCAAGCTACCGTTTCAGTAAATGTGCCGGGACCGTCGGTATTCAATATAACTATATGTTCCTAGATACTTCTGTATTATTAGTTGAACAATAGAGTTTAGGGCCGATAGATCGGCACATGATCGAGTTACAGCGAGAGTGGTTTCCCTAATCTGGCATGCCGGTATGCCGGTATGCCGGTATGCCGTAAAAAGACGTTTTTCCCATTGAGTGCTAGTAGACTTCATCTTTGCCAAGATTTGAAATATCCACTTTAGTATCCAATTTTACTCCAAGACTTGTATTTACTTAGTAATTAATTAGATTAAAACTTTTATTTAATAACTTTAATTAGTTTACCCGTCTTCAGCAAAATGAGGGTCTGAGGCACCCGATGCAATATTGATGCTTTGGTTCAACCTTGAAAGGCTGCTTGCATACGCTTCATTTTTCATATACATTGCAGTTTACAGATCGCCAGCATTTAAGCCCAAAATGGGACGTTAGGGACGGTCAGAGAAGATGTAGAACAGTGGATGATAATAGCAGATCCATTATTACTAAATCTTTTCTTTTATGCCACAGTACTTCACCTGATGCAACCGTAACATCTAGGCTTATTACTTTAGTCTATAATCTATATATCACAGGAAAGAGCAAATAGTTTTCACAAGAGATTCATAGGAAAAGGGGTCTTGTATTCTCTAGAAGCGAATAGGGACAAAGAGCCCGTATACGTATTAATCCTGCGAGCTGATCAGGCGCAAGCACACGGAGCAGTTGGGACGCCAAGAGCCCAAGGCTAAGGAGAGAGTAGCTGAATGAAGCTATCGTGACACTAGATTCTACTCGTACTGCAGTCGTTCCATCAACCATCTCATCCTTGACCCATTATTGTCGGTTACGCAGAGGCACCGGGTTCAGAGCAGGCAAACGCGTAAACTAGAGACGAGCCAACATACTTCGTGCTCTCCGCAAACCATTCGCCGCCATCCTTAGTGACAGGGACGCAAGTCCCAACCGTCTTGTTGGTAGTCTTGTCGACCACAGCAGTGACCTCTGGCTGGGCCCAAAGCGGAATGTTGTCATCGACGCACGCCAGCTCAAGGTCGAGGTAGGTGGAGTTTGTTGCATCGTCGGTGATGTTGAATGGATTGCGGCAGATAGGATCGGTGATGTAAGTGTTGACCGTCCGGATTGCAGTCCAGGTAGCGGTGCCTTTGATGGCGCCAAGCGAGTCGGCAACTTCGGTAAGTTCCTGGGTGGTTGTTGGGGTGAAAGGGGCCCAGGCAACGAACTGGGAACCGTGGGGATAATCGAAGTAACCCATGTTAATAGGCGGAAGTGCGGCCGAGGCAATGGCCATAAGGGAAGCGCCAAGAGTAAGAGAGAGCTGCATCGTAGTTTTTAGAATGCAAGTCTTAGCTGGATGTTTGTAAATTGTCGACAATGTCCTATTCTCCTGTATTCCTAGGGTTTTATAGACTCTTAAATACCTTTGTAAAGTTCAATATTTAAATAACACTCCCTTTGATATGATACGGCGTATGAGGCATTATGGATTTCTCGTATTAACTGACTCGCTACCTCCTCCTCGTTCAACCCCTGTGGATCAGTTTACGGCTTAAACACGAAGGATCCCTGTAATGCTTGTTTTCTCGATTGATGCTGCATTCTATTTAGCTTGAATGCATGATGTTACTAATTTAGACTCCTATCTAGCCTGTAGAGCCCTTGTAGTAGGGCTTCTTGTCATGTGCTGGTTATGACGGAATACGAGCGCTAGCTATAAAGGGCTACAAGCAGAAGTATGCTAGGGATGAATGCAAAGGCACCGGCACTTCATCCCGGTGATTTAAAATTTAATACTGAGTGTAACACGAGAGCTTACAGCGGGTATAAGGAACTTGTGGGAAAATGCCTTGTATTCTCTGTAAGTGAAGAAATGACAAAGAGCCGACATAAGTAGACAACTTGTGAGCCTGTCACATGCAGGCGCACGAGACATGTGCACTGTCAGGTGCTACAGCCAAAAAAAGGCTTGGCAGAATGAAGCTATCGTGACACTTGTGATAGTATAACGCTAAGCTATAAAGGGTCAGCACTAATGAATATATATCAAGAATGCTAGTCTTTTACACTAATATACTATAATGTTACATTGCTTGTTGTTCTTGAAGATTTAATTTAGTTATAGGTGTGGGAAGTAAAGTATATTGATTGACTTAATCTTTAGTTCTATAATTAATAAACAGTTCTAGTCTTAAAACCTTTATACTTATCAGCTCACTTAGAGATTAACCAGCTAAGGAACTTCTGTAAGGTAATTAAGGGAAATAGTGTAAATAGCTAATTAGATGGGTGGATGCATTTAACTATTACATTCCATCTGAAACTGCTAAGCATTCCAGTTTCACTTACTATAGAATAACTGTTTATCTCTAGAGCCACAACAGTGGTTAGATCTAGTTGAAATTAGGCTGATTAGACCTAACTTGACTAGAATCCCTACCTACCCTAAATATTATAGAGAGGAAGAGAGTTTGCCTTGTTAGCTAGTGGTTACACCTAAAAAGTATGCAGTTGCATCTATATAAAGAAAAAGAGCTCTTAAAAAGGAAATAAATTATTTAAAATTCCAATTTATATATCTCTCATTATTAAGAGTAATTTTTCTATCTAGATTACCCTAGTTAGGCAAATATATATATTCTAATTACTAATAGTAGAGTAGTTGCTTTTATAGGGAAAGCGCGGTCCTATTTCTTGCTTGCTATAATAGGCTTACCCTATATATGACCTTGCTAAACATTACAGCCAAGATAACACAATGCGATACTTACAGTTCAACCTTAGTAAGGCCTACTATAGAGCTTATAATGACGACCTTTTTGTTATCTACTTGTTGGCATCCTGACTTGTAGTATTTTCCTGCCGCAATAGGTTAGATGTATATAAAAGTTTAAATAATTAGCTAAGTTGGCATTAGATGAGGTTGGCTCTAAACTCTTACTAGCTATCTATACTAACATCTATAAGTTGGAAATTGCCTATATGGCAAATTAATGTTACCTATTTATTATAAACTTCATAAAATTATTCATAACAACTAATTATTTTACGTTATTTTAATAATATAGGAAATGTTCTATTAGATAGTTAAGCTTTTAAACTTCTTCCTTTACAAGCTGCTAGTTCTATTAAGTCTATAAAAAGGTAGGACTATAGATGAATTACGTTTAATAAATCGCCCATCTAATCAAGAGGACTAAAAACGCAACAAGAGTAGTAAACTCAACAGTATAACAGTATATATTCTTAACTCTTAGAACCTAGTTCCTAAAGCAAAACTTGGAGTACTAAAATATTAAATCTATATAGTGTACACATAAACGGCTCGAATAAACTCTATTTGATCTATATAAAGCGACATTGTGATGTTTAGAAACGCTGAAAAAGGTGATTGCTTGTCCGCCACCTTTGCATTTAGACCGGCACCCTGCTAAGGAAGGCGTTATTCGTTCAAATCTTGCCACCGCAACAAATTCTCATCCCTGACTCCCGGGAACGCCTTCCGTTACCCTCGGGAGAGACATCCGCCACTCTCGGGAGCTAAATCCGATGCATACTGATGCCGTGTTTTCCGGCTAGTGGAAAGCAAACTCCAGTTCGCCTAGACCATACACGGGCCTGTGATTCGCGAGGGATAGCATCAGAGTTCATCGTGTCGGTTAAGCAAGTCGTCTGAAAGTAGCTGTTAAATGGTCCGGTATCAAAATCTATAATATACATTCAGCTTTTAGAGAAGTCCAATTATAGTAGTTGTCCTTCTCTATGACCCCCTTACTTCTACTTTACGCTAAGACACTTGGCGAGGTGAGCTGACACCGCATAACATGAATAGATGTTGGCAGCACTCTGAACACTACATGCCAGGGCGCAGCGTTGACTTGATCAATCTAGGACTGCTTGTATAACCCACCACCCAGCTGTGTGGCCAGCCCAGCCTCATCTCTCCCATCGTTGTTTTTATGCAATGAACCAGCAGTTCATCCATCATCCATGTCAGTTCTCTTGTCTAGATAGGGAACAAACCAGCCAGCGACTTTCCGGGTTCTTCTTCCCAAGGCTGTGAGTGGCTTATGTGGCTCTTGCTTCTCCAGTGTGCCTCATCTTAAGATTGATCAGCGTCCTGGAGCAAATGGGCTCCGAGAATAGCACCGACGGTAAACGCCAACGCTAGAGCCGACGGGATGCCTACTCTCGTATTTGTCTATTCTCCATAGAAAACATAGAATTAGGGCTCCATGATATCAGTCGGCTCCGGTGCATCCCTGACTAGCCGACAGTGTATCTACACCTTGGAGCACTGGGAGACTTCCCAACCAGCACAACCTTGTCTCTGCACCCCGTGATTACGAGATCATCATCAACGGGTCCCTGTGAAGCTCTGGTGAACATCCGTAGCTGGCATTATTATCGTCAATTTGATATATAAGGGGATGAATAGAACTACCACAAGACCTCTTGGAACCTTTCACCACCATCGCACTCTTCAACAATCAGCCACATCAGTCTCTACATCCACACAATCACTTGATCTACTCCAGTAACAATTATCAAAATGCAGTTTACAAACAATCTTGCCGTTGCGGCTTCCTTTATCGCTGCCGTCACCGGCGCTACCCTTTCTTTCAACGTCCATAGCCGCCAGAACAGCGGCACCACCAACTCCATTGCCCCAGCCGCGATCCCCGCCTACTTCCAGCTGATGGCTCTCCGTTCCGCCAGCCCCGTGCACTTCTCCCGCTTCCAGGCCGCCAAGGGCAGCATCTTCCTCCAGCTCCCCAACCAGAACGCCACCTGCGACGAACCTGAGGTTAACGACGCCGCCACCTTCTACCTCACCCGGGACGGCGGCCTCCACCTCTACGCTGCCGCTGACACGCCCCAGCAGCTCTACGCTGACCTCTCCAGCATGGGCCAGGGCAAACTCGGCTACACCACCGGCCGCCAGGCTGCTCCTGCCAACAGCGAGACCACCGGCTTCACCATCGACCAGTACGGGGACCTCACCCTCGAGGGTGCCGGTTTCCTCGCCTGCCCCAACAGCCTCGAGGATTCGTGGTCCGTTTGGATTTCCGCTGGCATTAACAACCCTGCTGGTAACACCAACTGCCTTGGCGTCTCCATCCGCGCTGTCGAGGTCGCTAAGCCTAACAACTGTGTTTATACTTCCTAAGAAGTATACTGGAACAAGGCTAGGGTGGCTCGGTTCAACACCGCCACAGGGTTATAAACCTCAGCCTTGGGAGCTTATATAACAATAGCTACCTATAGGTGTGATATTTCATTCTCTCTTCATAAGTGACTCTAATTAGAGGTCGAGAAAGGGAGGGACATCACGTAGGATATTAGGCAAACAATGTCTTCCGTTAGGAAAGGGTTCTTTTGCCTAAAAGATAATTCTACTTACGGTCCCCTTCTATCAGCCCCCTCTATATTATAGTTTGATATTTAATAGTAGATTTCTCTAATAATTGACGGAAGTCGTGGAGCGCAGTCCTCGTGACCCTTTTTTATAAGCTGTATTGACAGCAGTGCAGCCATGATTGCGTGTAATGACGGATATTTTGGTTCATTGTCACAGTTGGTCACTTTCAGCCACTGTACAATGGTTTTCTTCTTGATAAGCTTCTTCACGGCGGCCCAGGACGCAACACACCTTGAGCCACTCGACTGGGATAGCCTCATGCGCATCGAAATACTCCATCGTAAAACCAGAAATAGAAAGAGCAAAACAGTCCAGTACCTCATCATTATTTACTACACGAACCACCCCGAAAGGAAAGGAGGTTGTTCGATAACACACCAGGCCATCAAGGTATCGGGTTCCATTGCAGTGCAAACCCACTGCCATTCCGACTTTTGACTTCTTGACAAGCATTTCTAATGCCCGTTCGATAAACTTGTGTTTACTTGTGTTTTGCTTAAGCTTTATAACGTAAATACTGTTGTAGGAAGCGAAATGAGATATTGCCTTGGAAATCACAGGTCAAGGTGCAATTGACGATTACATGAACAAACCATATATCTCACCATACATATTCCTCATGATTTACAAAGGAATTTTGGTTATAGTTGCAAACTTGGAACAGTAGGAACGGTAGGTTGAACCGCTTCCATACAACGAAAAGCAGAATGTCTCGAATTTGGTTGGGGAACACGAATCAATCGACATCTGAGAAACATCCCAGCAATCCAGCTGGCAAAGAGGCTTTGTAAATTCCCTTTCCTAAGAGGCGCGGAGTTGTTCAGCACAGCCTATCCGGATTCCTCGGGCTTGCGTCCGTACACGTTGGTCCTATTTCGTGTGAGTTACGTGTCGCCTGAAGGAAATAGGCAGCTTATATGAGACAGGTGCTAGCGTAACTCACAAATAAATGACGGTTTGGAGCTTGGGGTCTTTGAGGGCTTTGCGCGCTTCAGCAACAAAGACTCCAGCCGGTATGCTCTCCCACCCCATCACCTGGGTCAACAAGAACATGGAGAAACCCTCAAGGGACTGGTCGTGGAACTCCAGGTTGCAGATGCCAACTTCCTTCAATTTGGGATCCTTGGGCCAGCCTCCAATAGGCACGGGCCACCTATTCTCGACAACGTCGACGAACCCGGCCTCCTTTAAAGCGTTGGCAATCTTGTGATCGCCCCGGGATTGGTCCATTGACTTACCGAGCTGGTTAGCAGCCTCGAAGAAGATTTTGCCCCACCGGCGGTAAACGTGGTTTTCGGGAAGATCGTCCCCATACGCCTGGGATCGGAACTCGATGTCGAAGTCCTTGATTTCAAAGTAGCCACCAGGCTTTAAATTCTCAAAGATTTGTAGGTAGAAAGCCGGCCAGTTTGAGATGCAAGCCTCCATGTGACGGAGGTGGATGAAGTCGAAATCGTGGTTCCACGTCCAAGGCTGTTCAACGTCGTCGACTTGAAATTTGCAGTTGGGAGGCACCCAACCGGGCTGGATGGGTGAGATGTCGACTCCCGTCACCTCAGAATTAGGGAACTCGTCGGCGAAGTCGCTTCGTGCGTCTGTCGTTAGCTTCTATATTCTAGGGCGATATTGTTGACAGTGTTGAGTGCAAAACCTACATGGCCCAAATTCCAGTTCCCGTGCCCAAGTCGAGGACTCTCTGTGACGCTTTTTTAGAGACACAAGTAATGGAATAGCAGGAATTTAAGTATTTACCCCGGGGTTGTCTCCGAGCGGCGAGAGAAATAGCTTGTCGTCCAGGAGAAGGGTTTCCCAGTAGTGCCTTTCGATTCATAGTCAGATTCGGTTGATTGAAAGACGATGAGAAATTTCTGGCCCACGCACGCAAGATCAAGCCCTTCGTTCTGTTGCTCATCGTTCGGTCCCCAGTAGTCGGTCTTTTGCGTGTAAGTGCGGCCATGAATTCTACGGTACTCAGTGATGCTGGAGGCCAAGGAAGCGGTTGAATTTGTGGTTACACTTGATAGGTTTCTTTAGTTTAATTCTTATGAGGATCGTGGGACTAGTTCTGACTGACCTCTCTGAATCTGCCAGGGAGTCTTGATCGTCCTCCTCAGCTGCACCAGTAGGGTCCTAGCAAAGCATATTCTATTAGTATACTACGTCTCATTGGTTTGCTCTAGGCATACCCCCCTGGTGGGTGTATTTTTGACATTGAATGCATGTGTATTGTGAGTATTCTCACCGGATCGATGGCCTCTGTGGCGGGCTCGGTAGCAGGCGCGATCGTGGGAGTTGTCGCGGCAGCAGGCTCAAGGCCGGTTGCCGTCGCGGCGCTCTGGTCAGCTCCCTGCATTTCTACAGGCAATAGCGCTGACAATGGTTAGCTAACGGTTAAGAAGCCCCAGCTAAAAGTGTGTTGATGATTCAGAGCAAAGGAGAAAAGGTCGCAAGAGTCTTCAGCGGGTAGCAGGAAGAGGTGAGGCGATATTCCTTACCCCTCCTTTTATTGTAGGATGCTAACCCTTTTCAGTGATCCTGGATCTTGGCAGCACAGAATATGGTAGGATGCTCTGTATCTCGGGTTGGTAGCCGGATTCTCCGAGCGAATAAATGCCTCTCTTCTGACTCCATGCATGGGATGCATCCACTAAGTAGTTTTAGGCAGGATGGAATGTGTACCAGCGGCTGATAGTGACTATATGCAGTAATTAATCAAAAGATCTATTAGTGCAGGCAGGCGTGCTTGCGCTGCTATTGACGCTGCTCAACTAGCATCACGATGAATGAGCTCTGCGACTTAGACTAATTATGTGACTGTTCCGTGACATTATGCTAAAGAAATTATAGAAGCTAGCTCTATTAGAGCTGTGTAATTATTAAAAAGATAAAATCTCTTATTTCTTGAAAAGAAAGATGAAATGTTTGATTATACATTTTGTATTACTTGAAGGTCCCCTACTTAAGTATTTATAGTGCACTAGGGCCGCAAGACACAACAGTAAGGAGTGGACAAGAATATTAAAGGGAACTTAGGAATACACACTATCTGTAGTAAAATATTCTGAAACTCGTTGTATTCGCTCCTCTAGACCATAATTATCGAACACCCCTAATAGCAGAGTATCTTGTTTCGTTAACGTGCATTCCGTTACAACTCTATATAAAAAGTTGTTTACCAGCTCAGTATATACAATAGGCATCTCAATTTAAGACTAGATATTGTTGTCATATAGAGTATAATACTTAAGACAGACGGCTCTATTTACTACTTTTAGGCAAATGTATTACTAATTCCAATTCTCAAGACTCTTGGAAGATTGTTTAGGATCCTAGGGCTATATAGACAACGCTAGATATATGGAAAAGCTTAGGGTTTAATATTACGAGAAGAGTATAGGTGTTATATATCTCAAAATAATACCAGCCAATTTCTTACCTTGATATGGCTGCTTTTAATTATTTACCTAAAATAATCAGCCCCGGGTAAGCAGGGGTTGAACGCAATCTGACATCCCAAAGAGTGGCTACCGGGTTATCCTTCGTCCGTTCCATTTCATCGACAAGGTGGTAAGCTGCGGGGTATTTATACTGTAAATGCACGGCTGCCTAGACACCTTCATTCATCCTGGCCAGCGTTGTGTGAAAATGTATCGAAAAGCCGACCAACAAGAAAGCTCACCTGTTGGAATGCGCAGTCGCTTGAAAGCCTTCTTTCCAAAACGTCTTTTATCCCCAAGCCGAACCATTGAGTCTGGTGTGGCGCTGCCAATAGAACAGGCGAACTCTGGGGACGGCGGCTCACAGGACGTGCAAACGAACACAGCTTCAGAGGGCAGAGTGCATGGTGTCGCTCATAACTGGGATGAGGCATGGGCATCAATCCAATCAGAAGAGCCGGAACTGGTTGCAAAGTATCAGCAGTATCTCCTCGCCCAAGAAGACCCGGATGCGAAACTTTCTCCTGTGCATCTTTCTGGCAAAGATAGGAAAGAGAAACTTCTACGCACCGCCGACTTAAAGGTGACGGAGGCTAAAGCAAAGCTTGCAGAGGGTGGAGTCTTCAACGGCCATCTCAAAAAGGTTGCGGAAGGGACCGTGGCCATTTTGATCAAGGGAACTGGCATCGTAACAGCCATTGCCAATACTGAACCGCATGCTGCTATAGTTTGGGCAGGATGTAGCGTGGTCTTGCCAGTAAGTATTCAATATCTGATGCAGGGCGCGGTTTGACCTTTTCCAGCTTCTCCTCAACCCAAGTATAGAGCGGGCTTCTGCTCTTGAAGCATTTACTGATGCTGCACGTATCCTATGTCGATTCAGCGTCATCGAAACGGATCTATTCAATGGCTTCGGCACCCAACCCTTGTCTAATTCAGACGCTTTACTGCTAAAAGAGCAACTTCGCACATACCTGATCCAACTCTACGCCATGGTCATCAAACTTCAGATTCGGCTTGTTCTTCGATATGACCGCACCTCGATCGCTCGATTCTTACGCGATACAGTTCAGGCAGATGATTGGGAATCGCTGATAAAGAGCATCAAAGAGCTAGAAGAGTCCAACTTTAGAGAAATCAGTGTAAGTAGCCACCCTACATTCTAGGTTTGACAGGCGAAGCTCATAATGCGTCTGTACAGGCGATTGGACACCATGTCTTGATCCATGTCCGAACTTCCATCGAGCTTCAGGGCCAACAGATGACTACGGGATTTACGGAGATGATGAAGCGGTTTCAGGACCTCGAAGATGGCATAAAGAGTGTGCGCCAGGAAATCAATACCCGCGAAGATGCCACCGAAGATTCGAACTGCGTGAATGCCTTCAGGACTGGGATCAACTACGTTCTTCAGAAGGATAGGAACAGTTTGTGCGCATCTGACACTGGGCATTGGTTCTTCCATCATCCTGAGTATGAAGCTTTTAATAGTTCCAGGGAACCACAGCTGCTGTTCATCACCGCAGAAGCAGGTGGTGGTAAATCCACAACTATGAGGACACTTATCGACACACTTCAGGCGTCCGATGAGCCTCCACTACTTGCATACTTCTTCTTTAAGGATGATGATGACCGGCTCCGCAGCTACGACGAAGCTCTGAGTACGTTGATCTACCAGTTTCTAGTGCAGGACCGTGGGTTGGTCCAGCACGCGAAAGGAGCATACCGACAGTATGGAGATGCAGTTCGACATCAGACCAGAGAAATGTGGCAGATTCTCTTGAAGATTGCTTCCCAGTCAAAGCGCGATGTCTTCTGCGTCATGGATGCTGTTGATGAATGTGCAGCACCGGACAGGAAGCAATTAGTAGCGGATCTCGCGGTTACATTTAAGAATACCATACAGCCGACGTCTCGACTGAGATTTATCGCATCATCCCGGCCATATCAAGACGAGCACCACCCCTATGCTGACCTTGTTGTTTCCAATAATATCAGGCATCTAGCAGGCGAGAATGCTCAAGTTCAATCTGACATTCTCAAGGTTATTAGGTTCAAGGCGCAAGAACTAGGTCAAAAGAGAAAACTCGGCCAAAGCATCCAAGACATGTTGGTGGCAAAACTCTCTGACCAAAACGCCCATACGAGATCGTTCTTGGCGGTCCGGATGGCATTCGAGCTGTTGGATTCGCATCACAGGATGCACAAAGGAGCGGGGGAGCGGACTATCAATATCATTCTTTCTGATATTCCACAGCAGCTTGGCGACCAGTTTGACGAAATGCTAAGGAGAAGCCTGGACAGAGAACATGCTTGGAGGCTGTTCTGCATAATCCTTGCAGCACGAAGAACTCTCAAGATTCCCGAATTCAAGGTTATATACTCTCTAACGCAGCCGACCAGCAACACAGTTAGTCCAGCGCGATCCTACGAAGAACTTGAGGTGCCAACCGACGACGAAGAATTTAAGCGGTTCGTGCGGTCTAGGTGTGGGCTATTTATCACTTTTATAAGGAACTCGGTGTATTTGTTTCACCAGACCGCACGAGAACATCTGATAGCAAAAGCACAAGTATCTGGGAAGACGCCGTACCCTGAACCAACGCAAATCTGGGTCGGGCAAAAAGACCATCTTCACACAATACATAGGCCTTCTTGGAAAGGTTGTATTTCAAAAGCAGATGCTAATCTAGTCTGCGCCACAGTTTGTTTGGATATTCTGAATTTCACGGTATCAATAACGTGGGTACTTGAAGTGTGAGTATCCGAATACCCACAATCCCGCACAGGGCTAACTGTCACCCTTCACTCAAGACTAGATAGCCTTAATGCTGGCAACGGCATGTTCCAAGATATAGAAGAGTTCGTTTCTGGCCGACCGTTCTTCTCGTACGCAGCCTTCAACTGGCATGAGCATGTTG
This sequence comes from Colletotrichum jinshuiense, assembly GCF_051148585.1. NCBI lineage: Eukaryota > Fungi > Ascomycota > Sordariomycetes > Glomerellales > Glomerellaceae > Colletotrichum > Colletotrichum jinshuiense. The sequence continues at coordinate 6,056,854 of NC_139309.1, read as the reverse complement.
TTCTCGGAGGCGACGGCGCTCTGAAGACCCTCTCCGACGCTCGGTACGCCGACATTACCGATGTCAGCAAGCCGTCGTTCTGGGTGTGGTTTCTTCCTCTCGCTGAATACATTAACACAAGCACAAAGCAGCCAAAGGCGTTAATTTCCAGTGTTTGGACACCCGACGAGGAGTCTCGCCGGTTGAGGCACGACTATGGACCGTTTCTTAGGGAAGGGTGCCTTCAGAAGCTCTTCCACATGGATAGCAAGGTACACGCTTTGTTCATCTATTCACCATCAGCATCGACCTTGCCGCCGTGAGTGTTACCTGAGATCTCATTGTCTTTGCGAGAACTTTGCTAACATACAACGATAGTCCTCATACTGATGGCCTTCGGTGGCGTGCCGAAGAAGGCTATCACCTCATTGATTCATTTCATCTGGCTTTCGGAGAGTATCAATTCACCAGTTCTAGCCAATCAGTGCAGGCAATGGAGCGAGGAGATGATAAGCGAGGCTCGATGCTCTCAGAAGATGTACCCGTCGCAACACTTATCTGGACATGTATCGCGGACGTCGCACCAAAGGCTCTCAGAAAAGCGTTGGCTTCCGTCACTGATCTAGACTGGCTTCACGACATACCTGAACACATAATGTACCGCCGGAAGAAGTGGAGCGGGTGGAGTTCACGCACGGGAAAAGATTTGAGAAAGGACCGTCAAAAAGGATGGACAAAGCCATGGCCGCCCTCATGCGTTACGATATATACAGCAGTATCAAGCGTTTCGCCCTTGAGTGACGAGCTGTTTGGAGTGTTGGCAGACTGGGTGGAGGCGTCTCCCCTCAGTCGCGATTATGCTCAAAAGCTATGGGAGGCGGGTTGTTTCCTCGAACCGTCTCTGTGCCGCCGCCTCGTTCACGCCGGGGCTTCGGTTGATTGCGAAATGTGGAGGGACCGCAGGACTGCTCTACAGGTTGCAGCTGCATTTTGGGAGCACGACTTGATACAGATACTTCTAGATTTGGGGGCGGACCCTGCCAGGTGCTCTCCCAATAGCTACACCCCTCTCCATTGGTTATTTTATCCGGAGGAGCCGATCATTGAGGAGGAAGCAACAAGGATAACGTCCAACAGGCAACTCAGACAGTCCAAGATGGGTAAACCGCGGTATCAAAAATCTCGAATCGCTGCATCCGTCAAGGCTCTTGCACGGACATTGTCCGCCCAGATGTCTGCAATCGATGTACCTGGCAGCGATGGAGAGACGCCCCTCATGCTTGCTGTGAAAGACTCTCCAACAGCAACCAAGACCCTGTTGGACGAAGGCGCAGAGCCGGGCAAGCGAGATTTTCGGGGCCGCACTGCACTCGCGCATTTCTTTCTTGACGGTTTCAATGGCCGATCAATCTCGACCTTGAAGCATCTTCTGAATGCTGGAGCCGACAGCCAAGTATCAGACTCGTCAGGGAAGACGGTGTTGGGCTACTGGGCTCGCCGCGTGACAAGCAAGGCGATGTCTGACCTTTACGCCGGCTCCAATTCCTACAACAAGGCGTTCCATGCATTGGCTAGCCTCGGCGCACTCTCTCAACGAGATTCCTTGGTACAGGAACTGACCAATCTAAATGTTCCTCTTGTAGTAGCGTCGCGACTCGGGAACGCCCAACTTTGCTGGGCCCTGTTGGACGCAGGCGCGAACCCTGACAAACATGGGATTTCTGCATCCAGTCCCTTAGGTAAAAACGACGGAAGCGAGGCGACCGACTTGGAGGACTTGGCATGGAACCCACTTATGGTTGCATTGTGGGCGAAGGCCTACGTGACTGCTGCAATACTCCTGGCATACGACGCGAATGTTGGCTTCCAAATTCCGAGGCGTAAACGAACCAAGTATAATAAATACAGCGTCAGAAAGGTGGGACTGACACCGCTCCACCTGGCGGTTGGTGGTAACAACCGCGACAATTGGAATGGAACGGATGTAGTACTGAGCAGCGGCGGGTTGTCCAAAGGCTGCGCATTTGGTGCGGCGGCACATCCACACCATCCCGTCGCGAAGCAATCGGGTTTGGAGATGTTAGCAAGGCGACAGAAGGAAGACTATCAGAAATTCCGTGCGAGGGAATACGATGTGGAAAGTTCAGATGTAACCACCCACCTTTACTGATCATAGCGTAGGGAAACTTGCTGACCATCGACAGTCGGAATATGAGATCAAGAAGTTCGTGTTCTCAAATGACAGCACAGGAGCAGAGAATGTGCCGTTTGACACCCTCTTCGGAACAAAATTTTCCTCCAAACGTCCCTGCCATCCGCTTCTCGAGGCCGTCATCAACAAGCATCAGATACCAACCGAGCGTCAGGAGGCTTTGGCAGAGTATTTGCTCCAAAGCGGTGCATCCGTGAACGCAATAACGAAAGAGGGTATTACCCCCTTGCTGGCCTCTGTTGGCAGAGGACGACTGGATCTTGCTAAACTTTTACTCAAACACGGCGCCGACCCTAATATTTCGACTGACAAAGGTTGTGCGCCCTTGATGATAGCAGCACGGAGCGGTCACCGTGATCTCGTTGAGATCCTCCTTGCCTCTGGCGCCGACCCTGATGCGCAGCTCGATGCTCTTCCTCCCAATGAGTGTAGCTGCGCCACGTTTATCTCGTGGTCGTATTTTACTTTTAGTAACTGCTACGCGCCGCTCAACGCTCTGGCGGTAGCCGCGGAGCGTGGCCATTACGACGTCGTTGAGACCCTACTTTCCCACGGGGCGGATGCAAATTTGCCCATCGTTCATCATGCGCACGGTAGGGTGCCATCGAGACGCGAACGGCGCCGCCGGGAAGTGGACGATACGCCGAATTCTTCAGACACCGAGCCAGAAACGGAGCTGGAGCGATGGGAAGGGTGCATCAGCGTTGGAACTGCGCTGACATGGGCCAGAGGAGAAGTGCGGGACCTGCTGTTGCGTCATGGTGCGGACCCCGCCAAAGAGGAGGCAATACGGAAATGCGAATGTTTCACTATCGAAAAGAGAAAGGAGAAAAGCTTCATTGGCGGGGACTCCGATGCTGACTATCCCACAAACGAGGAGACTGATTCTAGTACAGACTTGCCATGGCGGCGACGCCGCTCCCAGATCAAGAAATTTAGCGATAATGATAGTTCTATGTCGTCGTAATATAGGCTCGAATAAAGACGTCTTACATACTTTATATATAATATCCCCTCCAATCTTAGATCTATAGAGCAACTTGGAGATGAAAAATAAAATATCTACCGATAAGTAACTAGCTGTAGTTATATATATACTCTAGGTTAAAGTTTATATTCCTATAGCGGTGTTAAATCTAGCCACTTTAGCCCTATTCTGATGGTTAATACGTTTCTAACTCTAGTTATAAACTATATTAAGAACTATCCCTTTAACTTTTAATAACTCTTCTCCCTTTATTTACTGGATTTCTTTAACTGCATTATAGAATGATACTCTCATTCTTACACTTTCATCATATGTTACTTCCACCTGTTTTACTTTAAAGTTGACCCCTTGTTGTTCTAATGAATTTTGAACCCACTGTCTTTACAGGCCGGCCTGTAAACATATTAGGTGGTGTTTTCAATGAATCTAAGTTGGATTCACTAGAGACTGTCTGTTGGGTACGATCCACCTTGTTAGTCGTTCGGTAAGAAGAACCGCAAGGTGTTCTATATAGAAAGCTGAGATGTCTTTTAGATGAGGGGTCACCGTCGACGCCTCTAGTCATCGACCGTCGGATGAGGGGCCGAGATGCAGCACAGAGAATGCGGGTCGTCTTTTTCCAGCTTCACCTTGACCATCCCACCACGGCCACCACTTACCCTTCAGTAATACATTCATATAAGAGGTATAGAGTAGTTGATTCAAGAGGTTAACAGTAGTATTTAGATACAAGCTGAACTCTAACCATGCCTCCGACCGCGGAAATCCATTCTGCTGGGCCTGATGCCTAACAGACCCCATCCCTCCCAACCCGCAGCTGGATCTTCCACAGGCAACCACGGATCCTTGAGAGCTCCTACTCGGCTCACCAAGACGCATGCGCCAGAATCTGCGCCTGGACTCGTTCCGCGTCTTCTCGAGGCAATTGGCCAAGCAGAACCTTGAGCTTCTCACAAGACGCCCGTGTCCGGGTCACCATATTCTGCATCGCTTCCTGCTTTTGCTCCGGATCATCGGGCATGGGGGGAATCATGGTGCTAAACCAGTTCAGACGAGCCTGGGCAAGCCAGGCCGCCGTCTTGGGCTGCGAAAACCATTGCATGGTAGCCCCATTGAGGAGCGTGATGAGCAGCCAGTCGTGACTCTGATCCGGGTGCGGGATGGGGCGGCAGAGCCGATTCCTGGTCTCATCGTCTGCGTACGCTGCCTCGGCGTGGGCGATGAAGGCTGCGCTGAAGACGGGCTGACAAGGACGAACAGGCTGCAGTGTGATCCGATTCCCGTTGAATACGGGGACTGGTTCGCGCTTCTCTAGTCCATCCGCCGTGCAGTCGACGAAAAGGGTGTCGGCCTGCGGCTGGTAACTGCCGCCACTGTTGAACTTGACTTCGTCGTTCGCGATGCTAGCCACCCGGCCCTGGCGGACAATGTTTTTGATCTTCCGGAGCTGCTCCAGCTCGGCCACAGACACAGTGGCACAGCGGAACATGGTCGGCCAGACCTCGTCACTTAGACGCATGAGCTGCTGCCCCGATTCCAGCCGCTTGAACAGATCCTCCAAAGACGTGGCCGCCATGATGGCCTCATTCTGCGCAGGAATTCTGTTGTAGCGCTTTTCGGCAAACTCGGGCCCCGGCTGCATCCCACTTCGATCAAAAAGCCACGCATCTCGAGGCATGATCCACGTGATCTTTGAGGCGTCAACGCCTCGCGAAAGTAACCATAGGCATGTGTCGATACCCGTTTTGCCGGCTCCGACAACTGTGTAATTGGCGTAGGACCGCGAGACACTTGCTAGCCCATTCGGCGTCACAAAAGCAACGTCAGAGGCGACTTGATACGCTGGGGGACTCATCGACGGCACTTTTACGCTCATGTAGGTGGAGTCGACAATACGGGGGGAACTGCCAACAATCTCGAAAGTTTTGCCTGAGATAATCGAAGTAAATTTCCCATTGCCGTCGTAGTTGCAGTTTGGGAAATACTGCACCCGTCCAGAAGCTAGAAAGTGCTGTTTCATGACTACATCGTAGTATGCTAGGACTTCGTCACTGGTAGCCAATTCGAGTAGACCTTTGTTCCAGCCGACTCTGTCGATCATGTCGTTACCCAACTTCTTCGAGTTGACGCCATAGAACGCTGATGGCTGATGCAGTCGCACAAAAGGGTATGCCATGGTCCAGTGCCCCCCAGGACGGCTGTAGCGATCTACAATGACCACAGTGGCTTTCGTATCCGCGAGTATTGTATCGACGAATGCCATCCCCATCGCACCTGCTCCGATAACGAGGTAGTCGGCTTTGATAGTCTCCGTCATTGTATCGAGGGACAAGAAGAGAGAGAAGAGGAGTAGATTCAAAAGGTTATGCTGAGTCTGGTGTGTTACTTACTTGCAACCTTCGTTCGTCAGTCTCTATATATTTGTTATAAGAGCTTTTGTAAGCGGCAACCGTGTAGAGCCGTGGGGTATGTCTGCTCTACCTGGATCCTCATCGGAGTTTTCCTACATACCGAATAGGGATAGGTCATTGGGTGACGGTATGGGGAAATACAGGGGTTCCCTCCCACATGCGGCAAGGCCGGACCGGTGTTGATGAGAATTCTCCGGGCCCGGCCGTGCGCCCGGTTGTCAGACTAGGTGGCAGGGCGGAGCCGGACTGATGGTAACGCCCGTCTGTCACAAATTGGGCCGAAAATATTAAGGCTTAGAAACAGAGTTTGCTTAGTGGACTTTATCAATTGCGATATAGCTATTCGGTAGCGCTTTCTCAAAGACTCGCTGACGCTGGATACCAGGAAAAGTGCCGTAGGATTGTCTACCTTCGATAGATGCCCTATGTCTGGGGGTGGTCGCGGGAGAATCCCAATGTCCACTATCTCATGTCGCTCGGTGCAGACACGTGTCAGCCCACCCTAGCCACCACCTCGTGCCCACAGTATTTAGCCTGTAACGCCTCTAGCTTTGGTAATTCGGACGTGTATATATATCTCTTTTTATCTTGGAAGAAAATTACTCTTTGAGATTAATATGCCTAGTTTCTGTCGCTGTTGTTATAACCAGGCTTACCGCCTACCTATGTGCGTTAGAAAAACCGACCGCTGGCTGCGGGCCGCTAAGTGGAATGGCGTCCGGCACTTCCAAACTACCGACCCGACTACCGTAGTAGTTGTGTGGCGCTAAGAGATCCATTAGGCAAATCTCAAACTTACTGTTACGTCCGCGCCTGATTGCTTCCTCGCCCAACCCGATTTAGTCTTCCTAATAGACCTGTCTCTTCATTATCGTCGTTATCGAGCTATGTCCTCAGCCGCCACATGCCATTCAGCCGACGGGGTTATGAAGACTGGGTTTGATAGCAATACCGACGACACTCTCCGCATCGACGCCAGTTCGGCCGGGAACGTTTGCCTGGGCTGCAACAAAACGTTCTCCCGCCTGGCACACCTGCAACGACATCTCGCCTCCCACCAGAGTGCCAAGCAATGGGTGTGCCAGTTCTGCAAAAGCTCATTCTGCCGTCGGTAAGCTGGCTCGCCGTCCTACTCTTCTTCTTCTTCTTCTTCTTCTCACTCTCGCTCCGTCTGATTGAGTCTCATACTGAAGTTCTTCAAAGAGACATTCTGAACCGGCACCTCGGTGCCTGCAGGCGGGCCGTGGCCGGCGCACGGTCCCAGATCCGCATTCTGAACCGCGCATGGACTCCATGCCGAGATCACAAGACTAAATGCGATGGATGACAGCCCTGTAACCGGTGCTCCCAAGCTCCATCGAAATGCGTCTTCGCCCGCCGTCGAATGCACCGGTATCACATGGATGAGGCCGTTCTGTCGAGTACCCGGCAAGCGGACTTGCTCTCGACTCGCTCAGTCAGCATAGAACAAGGTGTATCATCGGGCCTTGATCGGTTGTCGTCCTCCTGCGAAGACTTCACTGCTGGTGCTGGGCAGACCGCCGTGGTTGCGGCGTCTCCGCCACTTCTGACGCAGGGCTTGGCCGTGACGAGCAATGTGAACAGCTTCCTTCCCTCCCCCGAAATTTCCAGGGAAGACATATCAGAAAACCATTGGATGCCCGCCGACAACCCATGTGCTGCATTCAACGAGCCTTTCGACGTCTTGAAGGACTTCACATGGACAATGGGTGGTTTGGACATGTTCAGCACGGTCTCTGACACTGCCTCGATGGGCATGATCGAGATGGTCAACGAGCGTCTTGTCGAGGTCGTGCCTGCAATGACCCCATATGCTGACCAGGCATATATACACCCTCAACGGCTATCTCTCGACCCGGGTCTCGTTGCCCCCGGGTTATGTCTCGTCCAGTTGGATCCTCTGGAATACCACCGCACGGCAATCGTCGAATACCTCTCGGTAGACTGCAGCGATGTGCCGGAGATCCTCAGCCTCTTCAAGTCGCAGACTATCAGCATGATCCTCAACACCTACTTTCTTCGCCACCACCTTCACACTCCAATCATACACCTCCCGACCTTCAACGTTGCATCCGCCTCGACGTCGCTGGTCCTTGCCATGTCTTTTGTCACGGCGTCATATACACTGTCGCTGGGCCTGCAGCCGAGCCATGTTCAAAGTCTTCTAGTGGCCGCGTACCGCTTCGTGACAAAAAATGATCAAGTACGTCAAGTCTTGTGGCAGCTGCCTTTTATACATTGTCATGGCAGGGCCATAACTGACTTGAAGCGTTGCCAAGGCCTTATGGATGGAGGAGAGCCGTCGGTGGCCACGCTACGGGCTTGTTTTCTTCTGGTTATTCTTGAGAGCCTAATGACCACTGCGCAGTACGCAGCTAACGTTGTTCCCTTCGAGTACATCGTTTCTTTAGCACGCCGCGCGCGCATCTTCGATGACACCCGCATGAAAGAAATCGGCGCCGACCCGCGATGGGCAGACTGGGTAGATTTGGAGAACACCCGCCGGCTGGCGTTTATCCTGTACGCCCTCAACTGTTTCCTAACGGTGATGAAAGAGGACGTGCCCCATATCGCCGCATGCGAGATACTTTTGCACCTGCCCGAGCCCGAAGTGCTGTACGATGTACCCACCGAAGCAGAGTGGCGACGCCACCAGATCTTCGGTGGACGACAACAACGCTCCAAGCCAGTCTTCTCCGTGGTCATGGAGCTCGTCCTCTGCGGCCTGTCCGATCAGGAACACATGCCACGGACGCTCTTGGGCAGGTTCGCCGTCACACACGGAATTGCCCTCCACGCGTGGCAGACCAAGATTCAGTACGAGCTCGGACGTCGCCACTTGATCAACACCAGCGCGCTGGATCTGTTTTTCCACGGGCGTGCGCAGGAGATTAGTAGCGCGCTCAAGCTCTGGTACTCTGTGTGGCCGGAGACACTTGGCGACTCGGACCACGATCCGCAAAGCACGAAACCGTCAATCCTCTGCCATAATCGCGTGCTGGCGTGGTTTTATTTTGCGGGGGTCCTCACATTGCCAGAGTGCAGCTTCTCGTCTACACGGAGCGACGAAGAACAGCGGAATGGACAAAATGTCATTCCGCAGAGGTTGTCAATGCAATTCTTCTTGGCACGGCTGCTGACTGCACTTGGTCGGGGACAACTTCGAGATGTGGGCGGCGACTATGCGGTCGTGTATCAACTCGTGAGCTCCATCGACCTCCGAGATGAGGAGTCCACGACCGCGTTGGGTTCCTTGGTTTATCGCGAAGTCGAGGCTTGCCCGCCAAGATTTTCATAGCAGTGTTTAACCAACCTTATTACGCTGATCCAACAGCTGTTTGACTTTTAATGTCGTCAATGTTGCTATCGACCTCTTGGATGATTCCGGAAATGTTGTGTCCGATGATAATCGGCCCCGGTAGCCGGTGAGTGGGAGGGCGGTTGTGGAAAATCATGGTCGGGCCAGGCGCGTATTTGTGCACGTCAGTTGCGTAGATGCCCACGAAAGCCGGCTTAATTTTAAAGCCCGGGGAGCCACATGGTGAGATTCCGATATGGTCCCGTCGGACGTTGCCCTAGCTATATAGGTGCAGAACATGTGTATGCAAAAACTCCCCTTTATTTTTAAATTTTAGTTTTTTACGATGCGATAGGGCGATGAAGTGGTCAAGGCTGACATTGAAGATGTTCAATCCCTTGCTGCATTCAGGGTGAGCATCAACCTAGGGATATTTGCACTGTACACCAATTAGCTCAGGGAGCTTTGGCAGACTTCTGTGTTAAGACGTTTGGTTTCTTTTCTTGATAGGTTACTCTCATCTCCAGCTTGCGTCAACCCACAATGGTGCCGCAACCTCCGCGGCGAACAAAGTCTATCACACCACTCAGACTTTGAAACTGCAATCCGACCTCTGCATCACATTTTTGGTATTGTCATCTACAACACAACGCACACCGCCCGCCCGGGCTTTGCTTGACCGCACCTGGCGGCAGCGAAGGGTTCCGCACCACAGACCAGACCGAGTCGAGGTCATCACGCTGCCCCTGCCACAATCTTTCTCGGACACCCAACGCATAGAGGCCTGTACTCGTCATCATGAGGAGGAGAACCGTTGCCGTCTGCTGATCGTTGATAAACCCGAGGCAGCCTCGTGGTTCCTGCCCGAGCGCATCATGAATAAGAGATGTGCACGGACGATCTTCGATCAAACAATTTGAGGACGATGGTGATGACGATGTCGAGGTGGCCTTTTAGGAGAAGTCACTCAGTAACCGATAAACATCCCACAGAGCCAAGGAGGGCCCTGATGAGAGCCTCTCAGGCAATGTTATTCGAATCTAACGGCAACCTCGCACAGAGACATGGCATCTTTACTATACCTCCAATGGACTTATAGAATCTCACATATTTGGGTTTGAGGGTTTTGGAAATAACTTAAGTGGATGCGATTGAAGTTTTCTACGAACATTTCATGCCTGATGGTATATTTGGTCGACAGCTGCGGTAACTAGAATGGCTCAATTCTAGTGCTCTCTAGGTATAGGTAGTTTAGATTCAGCGAAAGAAAGTAAATTGGTCCATGTAAGTGGTCGTCATTTTACCTCTATTAGCCCTAAAATATTTAGCTGTACTCGCATTGTCATTCAACTGCAGACGAACCCAAGGAGCTCTCACTTAGAGTCTCTCGGCTTACCATGTCTGCTCGAACCGGTGGGCGAATTCTTATCGTCAATTAACTCGAGATTTGCCTCCCATCACGGCATCAGGTGATTGCCATCCATTGCAAACGGGCACTTGATGCAGGTGAGATTTGAAATTTTGCAAACGCGGTCCCCTTCCTCTCTCTGGCCGAGATTGAGGGACCTACAACGCGAGCATGTGTTTGTGTCGGATCTTCGAGAGAGTGTCAAGGTCCCAAGAGATGAAGTCTAATTGGCTGTCTCGCCATCACGACAATTCCTAGGAGACACGATAACAAATCTTACGTGATGCGGATTTTTTGACCATGTTGGAGTCGGGAAAGGAGTAAATTTGATTGGTGTTAATGGAAGACGAGGGGACTTATGGTCCAAGAGTTCACATCATTCATCGCAGAACCCATTTAATCATTCCAATCAAGGCTTAGCTATGACACACCATGCACTCCGTATATCTAGATGGGTATTATATTATCCGTCCCTACACTACGGCGTCTCGCTATACGGAAAGCGCACGGCCCTAATCCGTCGCCCGTCATCATCCCTTTGACGACCACAACACACCTTTTAGCGCGAAGTTGGCTGGCCCGTGCGTGTCGGATTTATGGTATTTTACAAGCGGTTGGTCTTGAGCATCTTGTTGGTATTCTCCGCCGAATTCCCTGCTTGCGCGGAGACGCTAAAAGGCGTATTTGTGGTCGTCAAAGGGACGTCCTCCCTTAGATATAAAAGTGGCACATGTGGAGCACATAAGGTCCAACAGCACCCCATGTAATAATGGGCTACATTGCGTGTTGTACTTCTGTTGGTAGTAAACTATACTCTTGTTTCCGTGCTCAACGCAACAATTGCATGCCTCTGATCCAGTCACACTATCGCCGATACAATGCCTTCGGACCAAAAAAAAAATAAAAAAATTAGCGCTGCTGTGCTTGCAGCGTTACAACCTGAGCTATACGTGTCTGAGAACAGCAGCCCCCACCCTCCGGTGCGCATGTGCATTGCAGCGAAAGGTCGCACGCACGGCATAGGGACCCACAGAGAGCGCGCGGGTATATGTCATCACTTCCATGTTTCCACCCACACTCACAGGTTCCCGCTGCACGCGAGTTACTTGGCCATTTTCACGGACTTACGTACGAAGTAGAGATGGCTATCTGCAATCGCAACGGGGACTCATTATAAGAATCTGGAGAGGTATAGTTCTCGGATGGAACATTGCACAAGGCCTTAAGCCTCTTTTAATAATTGGCCGGTATTCTTTTTTTTCCCCTGATTTCTTTTATTGTTATATCTCACTGTCTGCACCAGTATTTCTACACAAATATCTCGCTCATGTGGATCGACATTATTCATCCCATACTTTCTCTCATCTCTCTTTCACTCCATCCACCAGTTTTCCAGCTATAGAATCACAATAACCATTTGTGTGCTACGTCTTTTTCACTTGCATCATTCATGGATTCCATTCAGCAATACGACTTCTCTCATGCTCAAAGTTACGACCAGTTTATACCAATTCCAGTACCTGATGTTTCATACCAAGATACTTCGTACAGTCAGAATTCGAGCGCCAGCTTCGTCCAAGCTCCGGCAGGCTTCATTGGTCCGTACACTTCTCAGATAGGTGGTGCCTTGAATAATCGATCCCAAGATGAAAGACAGGATCATAACGAGGTTTTGGATGTGTTGAATCCCGTCTTGGATTTCAACGACCCCTCCGAGGAAGGTGTCCTCGGCACTGGAAACAGCGAAGAGGACGATTGCTTCTCCACTGTCCAATCAAAACGAAAAGCCCAGAACCGTATTGCGTACGTTTTTCCGCTCTTTATTCTCAAAGCCCGCGGCCAACCAAATTTGCTAGTTGCTGTATAAGCTTATTTCAAATTTAACACTGATATAAGCGGTCGCTACAAATACCACTATATAAATTTCACTCCGCTAATGTATAGTTCACATAGTCAACGGGCATTCCGCGAGAGAAAGGAAAAACACGTCAAAGACCTCCAAGGTCGGCTGGATCAATTGGCGTCCGAGAATGAAGACCTGAAAAGAAGACTCCATGCCGTATCCGCCGAAAACGACATTCTTCGAAGGGGTCAAATCAGTGGCAAAACCTCGCCAGAACTGTCACTTGCATCAGCGCACTTCGAATCAACCGACCTTTACTCTAACTTTCTTCGGAGCCATTCAAATCAAGACCTCCCGAGACGCGCTTTCGTTTTAGATAGCGGTGAACGTCTCTTGGCTGCTGGTGCGGCTTGGGACTTTATTACAAATCACCAGCTCCTTAAAAGGGGTCTCGTGAATATCGACGAAGTTAGTAAGCGGCTCAAGCAGCACCATAGCACTTGCGGAAGGCATGGGCCAGTCTTCTCGGAGCGCGCTATTCTTGCCGCCATTGAGCAGAGTATTCCTGAAAGAACTGATGGGCTTCTTTAAGTAGTGTTTTATAAGGCCGGTAGATATCAATATTGAAATATTAACATTGAGACGCTACAATTCTAGTTGCCAATTATAAAGTTTGTTAAATTGCGATTTAGGGAAGCAAGCATCTTAGAAAATGCTTGATGACCTTATTTTTGCAGGAGCTTAAAATGTCCATTTTCACTCTAAACACGCCGATGCATAAGCATTTGGTTAGCTAAATTTTTCAGGTGATAGTACGTTGTATACCGCGAGTGTCATCAGATCCCGCTGACTAATACCCGCGCGCTTTTGAATTGCAAGTCGGCGCCCAGATTGCCCGACATCATCTCATGAGGTGCGAAGGAGCTCTATTTTTGCCACATGCAAACTATCTATTTTTACTCTACAAGCGCCGATATATACGTATTTAATAGGCAAATATTTTGAGGCACTTTTAGGCAATAGGTCTAGATGCCTCTAACTGTCTCCTTTCTTATTACAAGCAGAATTTTGCAACATACAGGAAAATAAACACATATCCTGTTGGTACATCACTTTGGTATAACCGTACGCAGGAAGGCAACCAGAGGTGATCGGCGATTAGAGTTCGGGATTGACCTGGTTCTCGCTTAATTCTTAGGTGTAGGAATCTGACACCGTACAACAGAGTCCCCCGCACAACGAACCTAGCTTAGACATTACGACCAATTGAAGACCATTGCATTTGCAGAACCCATTGTGCGTATACATAACAGAGCCCATTAAACATATCTCTTTTAAAACACATATTACGACATAGATGCCCTATTACATCTTTGCTTGATAAAATTTTGGCCTATTATAATAAAACTTAAAAACCACTAGTAAAGTGAGTAATAATTAGTCTTGCATCTTGATATTTGTCAAGTCATTCAATATACCAAACGTGACATATATTTAGTGCAGTTATTTGACCTACGTACTTGTAGTATTTTGTTAGGCGGAACAAATTGGTAGCTAGCGGCGGGGCTTTTTCATAAAAAGCGGGTGGAACTTGCATATCACTCAGCATCCGTAAGACCGCTAACTCTTAGTAAAAATGACCAATGAATAAAGGTACATAGTATCTACAAGATCTCAACCCATGAGTTCTTATATATATATACGCGTTAAAACCACATACTGGTGAGCAAAACAGGTCAAAAAATCCAAAGATATCCTACAACACATTCGCCTGTTATCTTCTCATATCTGAATCTTTCGTCATGTCTATCATCGCTGTTCTAGGTAGCACCGGAGCCCAGGGCGGGTCTGTATGTCAACAATTGCTTGGCAACTCGGCTTGGAAAGTCCGCGCTATTACCCGAAACCCGAATAGCGATTCTGCAAAGTCGCTTGAATCTCGTGTAAATTAAACTCTCCTTCACATTTAAAATTAGTTGCTAACGATGCGATAGGGTGCTGAAGTGGTCAAGGCTGACATTGAAGATGTTCAATCCCTTGTTGCTGCATTCAAGGTGAGCATCAACCCTAGTGATATCTGTACTGTACACTAATTCGTTCAGGGAGCTTCGGCAGTCTTCTGTGTCACTGATTTCTGGTAAGGTGATTTCATAAAAGTGCAATGCTCCAAAATTAATATTCGTCCAATTTACAGGCAAGGAATTCTCGCCAAGACATTGGAACAGGCTGGAGAAGATGAGAAGCGTCAAGTCCTCAACGTTGCTCAGGCTGCAGCTGTCACTCCTACTTTAACCCACTTTATTTGCAGCGCCCTCCCTCCCGCTGCGAAAGTCTCCGATGGCAAGCTCAAGGTGGCTCACTTTGACTACAAGGCGGATGCCATTGATCACATTGAGCAACATCTTCCCGAACTTTACGCCAAGATGACTCAACTCTGGGTTGGATGGTATGCCTCCAACATGTTTAACGAGTACCTAACCTACTTACTCCCTATTGTGAGTCTCACTCAGAGTGAAGAAATAACGAAATGTTGCACACACTAACTCAACATAGCCTGGAACAAAGAAGGTGATCTGGTTTAACCCAAGCAAGCCTGATGGTGTTGTGCCAGTCGGTGGCCATGTGACTCATAACATTGGCATTGTTGTCGACGGGATTCTGTCCCAGAGGGAGAAGACTATCGGAAAGGTGGTTCCATTGATCACTGATTACATGCCTTTCAAGGATGTTTTGAATGTCTGGGGAAAAGTAATGGGTCGCGAGGCGATTTACGTGGAAGCGAGTGACGAGGCTATTAGTCAGCTTTCCGGGCACCTTGGTGCTGATCTTGCTGCCCAGTTCCGATGGAGCGAAGTGCACTCGGACTGGAACACTCTTTTCCCTGAGATAACTGTCTCCCTGAAAGAATTAGGTGTGGAGAGTAAGGTCTTAGGTCTTGAACAAGCTCTAAGAGCTCTTAAGCCTTAGATGCCTCGAGTTTGGATAGAGTCTACATTAGAGTGCACTTCTTTTGGACCATATAACTAGCAATATTCACTACCATTCTCTTACCCAACCAAGTGAAGTAAAGCACTGTCCTAGCTAGGCAATAAGCTCGTAGCATTAACGCTAAGTAGAAGAGATACTTAACATGAATAGTTTTATCCTGTTAAGTCCATAACGGCAACATTTTAGTCAAGGCACATTATACCTATTGTGTTTTTATTTCAACTCTCCGTTTAGAAGGGTACATAAAAATACATTATTTTTTCCTATATTCTTTTGCCTATTATGAATACAAAATGTACTATTTTTCAGGTAATTATATAGTCCACCCAGCTATGTACTTGAAGAGGTCGCCTGTTTAATAATCTAAGGCGGCAGTTCCAAGCTGAAAGGCGTAAGCAATAACGCGGCTTCTAGGGTAGCTCGAGTGAAAGAATTCTTCATTTCGTATTGCTTCACTGTCACCCACTTATATAAAACATCCTTACACTGACCTGTTTTTACAGTTCTTAAAGTACCCATGTATCGGTCAAAAAGGTCCACCAATACCAACCTATATGCCTAGTGTAGAGTTAGATCTAATCGTTACCGTCAGGATAGGAGTACGCCATATGTTCAAGATTCTGATTGTTGTTCCATTGTCTGTCGTTTAACTTGCTGATACTAAGCAGGCTTCATCGCTTGCCCATTGGTGGGTGGCGTCGACAAGGTCAACACCGACTAGCCTGCCAGTCGGCCGTGCGTGGAATGAATCCATAAATTGGGCATAGAAGCTTCACAACTGCCAGGCATTAAGTCTATAAACCACTTTCTAGTAGCTAGGGAAAAAAAGATAGATGCTACATGTAGGGATAAAATGGCCTTACTGCATAATAACTATACGTTGGCCGCGTGGGTTGAGCCCCGCACTATTTCAATATACTTTTCTGTTGAATACAATAATTCCAGCTCTTGTTTTCGGCAGCCATGCACCTTCTTCAACATGGTGCAATTCTAGCTACCTACAGTCCAATCAAGTTAAGCCTAGAAATCCAAAGATTCTAGATTCAATTCCTCTTGGCGTCTTTTGATTAGGAACTTCGTCGCCGGATCCCCAATAACAGCCCACCCTGCACATACATTCTGGGGAATATATCCGTCCAGGATCTTCCAGTCATACTTGAGCAGCAGATGGGATAGAACAACCTTGACTTCATTGGACGCAAAGAATCGTCCCGGACAGGAGTGGAGGCCATGTCCGAAGCCCATCTGGTCAGGGCTCGTACTCGCCAACTGGGCGGCATTCGCCTTGCCTGACTCCTGGCGCATCTTCAAAAATCGGTAGCCGTCAAATTTGTCTGCATTTTCGTGGTATGCCGAGTCCCACATAGTGGTGCTATCCACGATGAGCTTATCGCCTTTACGAATGACAAATCCGCTGGAGAGCTGGATGTCTTTAGTGGCAATCCGGCGCATAGTAGCTAGTAAGACATAGTCAGCGTTAGGTATTTCGGGAATTAGCAGCTATTTAATACGCACACAGTAATATCGGCTTCATCCTTTGGCTTTCCTTAATCACACTGTCCATCAATTTGAGCTCGTAAAGCGCCGTCTTCTTCAAGCCATGGGTGCTGAGTACTTCAATGACTTCTCTACGAAGAGATTGGAAAAACTCGGGGTGTCGTGCAATTTGTATCATTGTTTCCTGGAGCAAGTCGCTTGTTGTATGAATAGCAGCCATAGAAAGGCTGACCTGGCCAATTGTGGGATCACAGGCATCCCCGCATGCATTTTGAAACCACTCTATGGAATCATTAAACACGTGCAAAGGCTCACCAGCAGCCTTGGTTATGGCATTGAGAGTGTTGCGCTGATTAACGTAAGGACGTAGAATGCGTTTAGCCTCGGTGAGCTGGGCGCGGACTCTCTGACAGGAAGGAAGGAACCAGTGGATGAAAGGCCGCAAGGTAATAGGCCATTCTCTCAGTTCGCCGGAAGTCTGGAATGCAATAGGAGCATATCCAGAGGATGCTTGGATCCATTCCTTATTGCGACACATTTCTTCACCCAGAAATACCCTCGAAGATACTCGGGCAATAATTGGGAGAATATACTGCCTCGGTGCTACCTCAACCCAATCTACTCAGTCAAGTTAACGTCTTCCTACGGGAAACTGATTCCGAGTGCACATACCAGGACAGTCCGGGAGAATCTCAGCAAGGGCGAGGGTAGTCTCTTGCGATACAGGTTGGGTAAGTTTAGCTGGAATACTGAATTAGGACAAACATCTACTCTCTCTGAGGACTAAGGAATAGAATTATACCTAGAGTCTTGTTCAAGTACTTGTTAACAACAATAGATGATGCCGAAGCTAAGCTGAATGGTTCAAAACCTGGGATGTGAGAATGGCTGTCCTACAAGCTAGAATGTCAGATGTACCAAAAGCGATGAAATTTTGGAGCGGACATACCTCTTTGGAGATGCCAACGAAATTTAAGCCAGACTCACTCCGAACCTCGTTGATCAACTTCGTGGGCCAGACGACTACCTCGCCTTCTGGACAAAACATCCTAAATGGCTTGCCGGGATACATCGCCCTGCCTTGTGCCAGGAGCTGTTTGCAATTGTCGCGGAATTCATTCAAACGTCTCTGGTTAGAGAACTCGAATGGTTTCCTTGGGTTAACGAGAGGAAGGTTGCTCTTTTTTTCGGATTTAAGAGTATGAAACATGAGAAATAGAACGATCGCAGTGGTAATAAATATTGCTAGCTTCTCTGACAGAAGCGGCACGTAGAGTTGGTCTGGGCCAACTGAGAAGGGCCGAAAGAACGACATGGTTGCAGTAGAGTTACGAGGATAAGCAGCGCTCGTGTAAAGAGCCAGTGATACTTTGTAAGGTTGTAAAGATGCAAGTGCTCAGGGAATTGTCCTCTATTTATATTCTATACATCACCATGGCGCTTCGGAAGGGCATCAGACAATAGAACCACAGCTATCTAATTCTGATACCTTGCTTCACTTCCTTCAACATTGCGTTGAAAGCCCCACTCTAGAGTGTTTGTAAAAGATCGGACGGCTGTACCCTGCTCCACACATACTACGCTATCACCAATAGGCGATGGTGTTTTATCATCGTATCAAAATAAGAGCACTACGGCAAGCGGGAGTGCAGATCCCCATAGCAGAAAATTAAGTTCCTTGTGGGTCATCGGGGTTCTCGGACTTGACACCCGTCCCGCAATTCCGGACGAATATTGAACGGGTTGAACGGTGTCTGCTCCTGTTTGAGTACCCGCAGTGGTCCTCTCTTTAATAATTCATGAATGTATCGGGACGATATATATGGAACAAGTACAATAACTAAAGAAACTAAAAGTGTGTTTATGCCTGCTGCTCGCCAATGTAAGACTATATGAACCTGCCAGCTTCTGATGATTACTGACTTCAAATAAAGTGATGGATCGCGGAAAGAATTTTACTATCTTAGCACTCATTGCTGGTGGTCGGTCTGACAGAACAACGAGAAACAAAGAAATCTCAACATTGGCGGTTGCCCCCCTAAACAGTGAGTACCTAGTAATTGTGCCAGTGAATTTCCTTCGATTGGTATTCATTAAATTAATAATAACACTAAAGAAAAGAAAGGGCTGTAGATTCTAAGGGCGTATTAGCAAGTCATCCATGTCAACCGATGATGATCTGTCTCGTTCTCAATGTTATAGCTGCATTCAATTGCTTGCCGTCATCCTCACAATTCAACCCCCCTAGAAGGCCGAAATCGCCCAAGAGCAACGCCTTGCCAGCCAATTTCCATGCCGCTCCTCCTCTCTGTGTGTCATCCTTCAACACGAGCAACCACGCCCTGGTCCAGGCGCAGTCTCCTCGAAGCAGGTCCGTTGGAACCGCAACACGTATCTGAGTCTCATCGCCGTTCGCTAGAAAGTCTTTCGTCAAGTGGAAAGCCGTCAAGAGTGCGGTCTCTCCATCTTGAGTACATGGAATGCGCACAGTAAACATCGATATCCAGTATATTGACCGCGGGTCGGTCATCCACGTTAGGAGCGCGAGAGCCTCATTGTCTGTAATCTTGTACCCCTTGGCTGATCTTCTAGGTCCTTTCTTGGTCAGAGCTTTCAAGAACTCAGCTGCATTAAAAACAAGATCCTCGTTACACACAAAGTCGGCAAACATGCCCGTGTTATAGTTCGACTGCACCACCTCGCGTTCGAGCTGGGTACAGAGACGCCTAGCTAGATTGTGTCCACCGGCAACCACAGCCGCCAGGAACCGCCGCCGGGGCAGGTCCATATCTTCGTCGGCTCTGAACTGTTGTGGTTGCCCCATGCTAGCCTTGACGGGCGGCGGAGTGCTCTTGATAACGCCCGGGAAGATGGCATACGTCTCGCGCAGCTCCTCTACGGTGCAGGCCACAAAGGAACGCTCAAGGAATACCAAGTCTATCTCCAGCCTGTCGACTGAAACTCTATGTATGCCTCTGATGTCTCCGAGGTTGAACTTGGGAAGCGTCGTATCTGCCTCTACGACCGATCTCGACAGCCATGACTTCTTCTCATTGATTACCAGCGACTCTGTGTTGGTAAAAGTCAATGGAATTTTCTCCCCGGCTGCAATTGACAGCAAGACGGCGAGGTAATACACCTCGTCTAGAGTCAGCTCTTTGGCCCTGAAGTACGCAAGGCCAAGTCCTATGAGATTTAGACACACGCTTAGTCTGTCTCCAGGCACCGAGCACCCAGTCTGAGCGACTGCGTTAAACCGCGCCATGAAGCTGGCCCTGATCGCTCCGGCCTTGCGATCACGACTGTCAAGTAGTGGTGACGTGCGGTTCGTGAACCCACCCAGGATCGGGTAGAGGTGCCTGCTTTGGGGAGGTTGATGGCCGAGCTGTGTCATAACTGTTGACAATATCATATGGAGTGTGATCCATTCGAAGGCAACGGTTCTGTTGCCTCCAGCTCCCATGATGAAGACGGCGTTATGTACCCGCAGATGCCTCTTGTCGCTCCACGGCTCGGAAACGACAAACTCATGGAAGCACCACGCACGCTGCCACCACCGCGCCGCCGCGATCTTATCATAAATTGAGATAATTAACGCAATCTCTTCATCTCGCGGTTTCTGGTCAAAGACTCGGGCTGGATACTTTTTGTCGTATCGACTGCACAGTGCCGCCTCATCCTCTGTGAGGTCGACATCTTCGAGGAGCACCACCAGTTTGCGGCAAGATTTGTAGACAACATCCATACATGCGATAGCCCGCTGCTTCTCGTCTTCGTCGGACTGATTGATGCAGACCTGGTCTACCCAAACACCTTCGCGCGGATGTCCCCGCTGCGCCAAGATCGCAGCCGCGAAGCGGCCGCCGAAAGGCCATATACAAGCTGTCGCATGCCCGAGGTTACTCGTACTACGCGGCAGAATAGTGTGAAATAGACGGCTTGTCTTATTAACTATGGATCGGGGGCGAAGGTCTATTTGTACTTCGCCTGGGACCATCGCCGTGGGGCGAATTGGTCGGCCCGGATAAGTGGGTCTCTACGGCAGGCTGCGCAAGGCTGCCCGGAAGGGTTGCGGCATCACGACATACCCCCCCAGACGGCGCAGAGTCGTCTGCAATACAGCAACGGCTGCGATCCTTCGTTTCCCACCCACAGCCTCGAGAATAATACAAATAAAAATAGACAAATGAAATAATAGGCGAAGAAGTCGCCTGCCAGCTTGTTTGCCATTCGATATCGCGTGAAAAGTGTGTTTGCGTGTTTGCCCATCAAGTTGTTGTTCCTTCCGTTCGGTGAGCTCGTTTATTTCGGCGCGATACCCGATTTGGAAGCGAGCTCGTTGCCCAGGAATAATATTCCCAGTTGCGCGGTTCGTCTCTTCTCTTCTCCTCTTCACACACAAACACACACACACACACACACGTACGTATATTTCCAGCATCACAACCCGCGCGCGCGCACGTTTGCGCGCGAATCTTCGCCTGTGATATCAATAAGCTAACGTCGTTCGTTTAGATGCCACCAAAAAGCAAAGAAGAACGGGCGGCCGCCACCGCCAAGGCGCGCGCGGCGCTTGCCGCCAAGCGCAAGGTGAGGGAGGGTGGCGGCCCTTCCTCGGAAACTGGGCTCCCGCCCGAAAACAGTACGTTCTTGTTGACTTCGCTTCGTCTTTCGCTTCCTTTCTGACTTCTCGCGTAGAAGAAGATGGCGCCGCCAACCCGGGTGGTGGTTCGGAGGGTGAGGGTTTACAGCCCAAGCCCCCAGGACCACCGCCTGGCAACAACGGGTCCGGTGGCACAGAGGGTGAGGGTTCAGGGCCCAAGCCTAATGAGTCGCCGGCTCCCAAACGGCAGCGCCGAGGCCGCAAGCCTCTTTTGGGCACCGCGGGCCCTGGTAAGTGTGCCTGTCATACGAAGTTCGTCTCGGTTTCTGACTTGTGAGTAGAGGGGCAGAATGATCCTGCCGATTTCCAGGATCCTCAGCAGCTGCCACCGCTCGGAGACGCCGTCTGCGTCCAGTGCATTCGTAGTGCACTGGCGGGACTGTCATACGGCGAGTGTGCGCCCAGCGGCACCTCACAAAAGTGCCAGCACTGCCGGGAAGTCAAGAAGCCGTGCGTACCGGCGACCGGCGAGGTGCTTCGTCTGGGGCTGAGGTTCCTGGCCGCTGACAGGACCCCGGGTACACCCCGGAAGGTACGTGTATTCGTCTGCTGCCTTGCGCTGATCCTGGCTAACTGTGTTTGCAGTCTTTCGCTCGCGTGAAAAGTGCTCTCCGCGAGGCCCTCGACGAAGCCAAGTACGGCGAGGGTGAGGGTCGGGGCGAGGTGGCGGTAGTACCGCCTGGTGGTCAGAACAAGGGCGAGTCTTTGGACAAGCCTGTTCAGCCTCCGGGTGGGAACGCGCCTGTTGATGGCGGTTCGGCGGCCGGATCGTCTTCTGAGGCGAAACCTTCGTCTGCAGAGGCGGCTGGTCTTCGGGCTGCGATTGACAGCCTCGTTGGATCACATCTACCCGCCGGTGTGGTCCCCGCGTACAACGTCCTGATGGATACGTACGCGGCCGCTCTCCGAAAGTGAGAGCCAATTCGTGTCGGGAACTGGGCTCCCAGGAGCCACTTATGCCTCCTGGCCATTGGGGGCCAATACTTCAAATAAAACCGGCCTGCGGGCCTCACTTGCTCCCGCTTCTTGCGCTTCGTTTCGTTGTATCTGTGACTGTACGTCTTGCAGGTTCAGAAGTGCTCTGAATCTCTCGAACTTCGCGCGGGAAAGTGACTTTGTAAGCCCATCGGCTGGCATTTCGTCTGTTGGCATGAATACCACAGAGAACGAGCCTTTCGCGTGCTCCTGGCGCAGCCACATATTCTGGATATCTACATGGCGTAACCTGGTTGAGATACGTTCTCTATCGCCTACCACGAGGCGAATCGTCTGGCGGTTGTCGCAGTGGATCTTCCATACGTCTCCAAGGTCGAGATCAATATCTCGAAGTAGTCGTTTCAACGCGATCGTCTCCTTTGCAGTATTCTCAAGGCTAAGGAGCTCCGCTTCGGTTGTTGACGTTGTGACTGTGTTCTGGCGCGCAGCCTTCCACTGGATTGGTCCTCCAAACAGCGAAATCACGTATCCTTGAGACGAACGTCGTGTCTCTTCATCATCCGCAAACGAAGCGTCGCCTGCAATCAGGAGAACTTGCGCTTCCTCGCCCCCCGAGATACCGAAGCACGGGGCGAGGTATCGAGTATGGTATAGATAACGGATCACCTGGTTCGCTGCGGAATGGTGCTGGGGAGACGGGTTCGTCAGGAAACGCGACAGTATAGCACACGCAAAAGCAACATCTGGGCGGATCATCACTGCAGTATACAGGATTGACCCGATCTTCTCCTGGTAGGTCTTCACCTCAGCGGGTGTCGCTTGTCCCTCATACTTCTCAAGCGAAGTTAGAGGTAGCGGGGTTGTTGGTGCGCGGTGGTCAACCACGTTGAACTTCTTCGCTACGCGTTCAATATACTGGTCGTGGGCGAGGTAGATCTTCCGGGCTTTGCGATTTCGTACGATTCGAATCCCAAGATACCATTGGACTGGTCCTTGGTCCTTGAGTTCGTAGTCGTGTTTGATCCCGTCAATTACTTCCTTACCCTCGTTCGCGTAGTCTCTGTGGTACAAGACGAGAATATCGTCTACATAGAAGAGGACTAAGACGTGCTTGTTTATTGTCTGGAATAGGCACGGGTCCTCGTCTGTAGGTCTGAGTTTCAGACGACGGAGTGTTGAGGAAAACTCCTTGTACCACAGTAATGGGGCGTCTCGTAGTCCGTACAAGGCGCGTCGCAGCTCAACGTACTTCCCGCGCTGTTTGAAGCCGTCTGGTAGATAGCAAACGACTGGGGGATCGTTTGGTCCTCTTTCAGCGTTGAGAAACGCATTCACAACGTCGAATTGTTGGACCTCCAGATCGAATTGCGCAGCGATCGCCATCGCCACCCTAAACGTTCTGGCGGCGAGTGTCGCTGCGTATGTCTGTTCGAGGGGGTGCTTTTCTTGGAGGTCGCCTCGTACACAGATCCTCGCCTTACAGCGCTCGAGGTATCCGTTCTGATCAATCTTGTACGTGAAAACCCATTTCAAAGGTATAGGCTTCGTTTTTGCCTCCTCCTGGTTAATAACTTTCCAGGCGGACATTTCCTCCAATTTACTGATTTCCACGCGTGCAGCGTCGTAAAACAGCTCTCGGAGGCCAGTTGGCATCTTCTCAACGTCCTTCCACATCTTCGGAAGTTTGATGAGATCATCAGAGTGGATCTTCGCCTTCTGTATTCCCTCTTGTCTGGTCTGCTTCGTCTGGTGTATTGATGCCCATACGAAGCAGTGGAGGGAAAAGTGTCCTTCGGTTGCCTCTTCGTACGCTTTGCCTTTATCTGGTAAATACGTGTTGAAGAAGGCATCCCAGTTACGTTCCGTATGCAGAAACGCAAAGTGATTCGCAAACCGTGGCGAACGCCGTGGTTTGTATTCGTGGCCTTGGTCTTCGCGGTTGTACACCCGCTCCGACCTATCCTGAGGGTCGCTCCGTTCCCCATTTTCCGAGTGTGGCCGCACCGGGTGAGTCTGGGAGTCTTCGCCTCGGACTTCTGAATATGAATCGTCCTCTACGTCCGGGATTCGTAGAGTGCTGTATCCGACGTGTACTACGTCGTCTGTATCGGCGTGTACAACGTCACTGGCCACTGGATTCGGGTCCAAGTGGTCGTCTTCCGGTGCAGGCGTTGCTTCGTTCGCTTCGGGAGTCGCGATGCGAGGCGTGCCCGCCCTACTATCCTCATCCTGGTTCGTGTCGGGTTGAGGCGTAGGTTCCGGGGAAAGCAGCCATCCCCCCTGCCAGTCAGGTTCCGTCGCTCCGCTCGGGGGCCGTTTCGCTGGCGCAGGGGTTCGTGGCGATGGTTGCTCGGTTTCAAGTATTAACGCGGCCTCGCTGTCATCCAGTATTCCGAGAAACTGGAATTCGAGGTTGGCACGGGAGACTGGCTCCTGTATCTCGTCTACAACGGCGCGAGCCTTAGCTCTTGCGATTGCAGATTTCGCGTCGTCCTTCGAGTAGAAAGTGCTCTCGTCGAACGTCACATTACGTGTGATAATTACTTGGTCAAGCGAGGGTATCCAGATCCTATACAGATTGTGGGCGTTCGGAACGTAGCCCACTAGGTATCCAATATGTCCTCGCGGTTCCACTTTGAAGTCGCGTCTATTTCTGTTTGCCTCGCGATCCTTCTTCAACGGGTAAGCCTTGCAGCCGTATGCGTAGATCCATCCCCATTGCGGGCGAAGTTCGCGTCCCAGGCTGGCTTGGTAAGCGGGTTGCCACCAGCGAAAGTATTGCCGGAACCACTGCTCTTCGACTTGAACGGGTGAGAGCCAGGCTCTTCGCTGCAGAGGGCTCATGTTGTAGAGGTAGGCAGCTGCCATTACTGCTTCGACCCAGAGAGAGGTTGGGAGGCTTGCCGAGTCTAGCATCTTGATTGCTCGCGTGATAATTTCTTGGCCAGCCCTTTCGCCTCCCCCGTTCGGTTCCTTCGTGTGTGGCGGAGTCGCTTCGATTTCAATTCCATTATCTGAGGTCCAGACCTGATATTCCGTGTAACCATTGATCGCAATTACAGCTCGTTCTACATCTTGCCGTATTTTGCAAACGAGTACGCCTCGCTGTCTGGCCACCCAGCGTTCAAAAGTCCGGATGGCCTCGAATACGTCGTTATGGGTTTTGCTTATGCGTGGGAATGTGAAGAGCCGGCCAGTGAATTCGTCTTTAATCACTAATAGCCAGCGGCTTCGGTCGTAACCTCTTGGGTAGTCGAAAAGGTCCCACGAGATCCTGTAATACGGTCTTGTTGCTCTTCGCTCCGACGTTCGCCTGGAAATCACCTGTCTGGCGTGGGTCGTCGCGCAATGCTGGCAATTAATACGAGCTGGGCCCTTGATCCTCACCCCCCGAGCGTTAAGCACGAGTTTCTCAAGTGCTGCTGGCGCGAGGTGTCCAGATCGTAGGTGCCAGAGCCAGGCATCATCGCTCCTCGTTTCAGGGGTCTCATACGAAGGTCGCTTCGTTTTCTGCGTTACCAGTACTAGGGTGCTCACGATTCCAGCATCACTCGCTGCGATCCGTTTGCAGGAAGAGTACGCAGAACCAGGTTTGTATTCGAAGAAGGTGATGTTCGCCTTCCTCGTAAGCTGCTTAACTACAGAACTGTCTTTGTATCCTCCGACGCGAAGGGTGCTGTCAAGGCCAGAGTACCAGATCCCTGTCTTCCGCAGAAGCGCTTCCGACACGATGTTCACATGGAAGTTCTCCACGTAACCCACATTTTGAAGTGTCAGGTCTTGTGGGCCGTTTGGCCCATTTAGCGCTCCCTTCAGAATCCGGGTTCCCGTCGCAAGGATGGGGTACGAGGCTGTGCCTGAGTCGACCCTCTCTTCGCCTGTTGTAGGGCGAATCGAATCGGGCTCCAAGAGATCGAGGTTGTTAACGAGGTGAGTGGCTCCGCAGTTGTCTAGAACCGTGCTTCGCGAGAGGAAGTGTGGTCCTGTGAGTGGAGTTACGAAGACCGACAGTTGATTCGGCTCGGGCGCAGCGTCCGGCGCGAGCTCCCTTAAGAGAGGCTCACTTATTGTAACCGCTACGACGTTCGCCGGGAGTGTTGCTTTTCCAGTTGAGTCGTCTTGAGGCTTCTTTCCTCTGTCTTTGTTTGACTTCCTCCAGGGTTGATTCGGAGGGATCCTTACGGCTTTCAGCCAGCCTTTCCGGGCGAGTTCGGCTCGTAGGTCTGAGTAGTCCCTGGAATTAATCGTTTGACGAATCTGTCCGCTCTCTTCGCTTGAGACCGTTATATTTGGGATGCGGGTCTTTCCTGTGAGGACGAGTTCGAGGCGAGCGCAGTTGATTGGATCTACTGGGTGAGAGTGACCGCAGGCGCATGACTCGCTCCCGGTCTTTCTTCCAGGGGCGAAGGGCTGTTCGGAGATTGCAGAGTCGGAGCGCCCCGCCAGAGTCGCATAGATTCCAGTCGACTTGCCCCGATTCTTTCCATAGAGAGTGTCCTCGTAAAGCAGGTCCTCAAGCATGTCCGCGTATTGGCCTACGTCTGGGACTCTGTCTCCGCTCCGCTCTCGTTTCAGAATGTCGGTGAGCTCGGAGGTAGCCCACGTTGGGGCGAACCTTCGTCCTACCGCTCGTAAGAACGTTTTCGAGGCGAGAGTGCCTTGGACTTCTGGGAGCTTCAGTTGCTTCGCTTTGAGATAGACGCCTCGGAAGTCTCTAAGCCAGGTGCTTGGGTTTATGCTCGTGTTGGCTCGGTCAATAGCGGCCTGGTATTCTTCGCGTACGGTAGTGAGGTTTGCAGAGTCGCTTGGGGCGTATCTTCGCTTCAAAATCCGGATTAGGGCGCGAAGCGTGCAGTCTCCTGAGGCGAGTAGCTCCATTTGCGCGGGTGTGAGGATATCCTCTGCAACAGTCTCTTTTACCCATTTATCGAGAGCTTCATACGAACGTTCCTTCTTTGATTTCTTCGCGTCGCGGCCTGCCTTTCCAGCGATGTAGTTCGTGTACTTCTCGAGGATCCCAGACGATTTCTTTGTCAGGGTCTCTGGGTTGTCTGGAGGTATAGGCGCGACTGATTCGCCTTCTGCCTCCGCTTGTGCCTCGATGATCGCATCGTAGGCGGCGCGGGCCGCGTCATAGTCTTGTCTCTGTTGCGAGTTCGTATAGGAAATCCACTCTCCAAGCGAGAGGATTTCCTCTACTTCGCTTGGGTCGGATCCAGAGCTGTAGTCGTCTGGGTTGACGTATTGCCAGACGTCCTTCGCCTTGGCTTCGACTTCAAAGGTCAGCCACCAGGCGGGAAAGTCGCGTCGGCAAGTCAGCTTCCGGTTGGTAGCGAGGCTTGTAGTTGCAGACGACATCGTCACAGAACTGAGCTGGGGAACGAAGAGATGAGGATGAGGGCTTAGGAATTCAGTGCCAGCGTCGTACTTTCGCTCGGGTAGCTAGCTAGTCAGGGTTGGTAGTAGCTGGGCTCATAACTGTCGCATGCCCGAGGTTACTCGTACTACGCGGCAGAATAGTGTGAAATAGACGGCTTGTCTTATTAACTATGGATCGGGGGCGAAGGTCTATTTGTACTTCGCCTGGGACCATCGCCGTGGGGCGAATTGGTCGGCCCGGATAAGTGGGTCTCTACGGCAGGCTGCGCAAGGCTGCCCGGAAGGGTTGCGGCATCACGACACAAGCTGGCTCAGGAGCTGAGGAGTCTGTGCCAGGCCAGATTGAGCTGTGCCAGCTGTAGCTCACGGCCAGGTACTGCCTAATAGCAAAGGTCCCGTCGAGGGGGATACCGGTCGAACTTGAGCATATGAGTCGGAAGGGTGTATCGAGAATTATGTCTGATGTACGCCGCGTGAAGTACTCTGCGACATCCGGGGACCAGGCTTTGAGGTTATGGAGGAGTAGATCCGCCTCTTCGCGGCCACAGTCCAGGCCCTCAATAGCCTCTGAGAAGATACTGGACTTGTTGCGCTTAGTCAAGGTGAGTTTGAAGAGATCGTTCGACAGTTGCTCAACCCGCAAGGTCTCTTCCCCTTGCGGGGGCGGGGATTCGATGAGCAAATTCATGATTTGTTCACGATCAACGCTACGTTGACGGAGATGGAGATTTGGACAGTTAAGCCATTCGAGACGAGCGTTATGTCATAGGGCCATGGCTCCACACCCACCCCTGTCGAGTTTCTAAAGCCTCTAACCCATTTTTGCATAGTTGAGAGAGCTAGACCGTGGCATTCTGATGACTGGCTGCCTTTTTCAACCAGAGGGGTGTTCTCACAGTTTGCCATTTCTCATAAAATAGATCCCGTGATTGACTGGGCGGGGTTCATTTCCTTCATGTAACATATAGATAATTGTACATTTCTTGAAATAGGCTTTTCTTGTAATAACTGGGATGTAAGATAGACCAGGTCAAAGATTCATACTCAAATGCCTAATATTTTGATGTTTGTCTTGTCTGAGGTCATAGAGTCTATATTTATCTTTCAACATCACATTAGCATACATCATTGACGTAGGGGCTTGAGAAATCTGGCTTATTAGTGTCAACTTAGTTGTCATTGGCTAATACTTGCATGAAACTCCGTCTGGAAAAGGTTGAACGTCACTTCCGTAACCGAACCACTATTCTAGAGGCTGTTTTGGTCAACTTAAAAACAGCAAAATCCTATAAGAAGACGAACATTCCGAATGCAACGTCGGCGACTTCCTGCCCGGGGACGGCACCCACCCTTTCACGCCCCTCTGTCTGCCGCGATGTACCTAGTGTATCGGTCTTGCTGCCTGTCACCTAACTGTCCACGACTCCACGTCAACCCAGCAGTTCTCGTAAGCATTAGTGATCGGCGTGAGACTCAGCCGACTCAAACATCAATTTGACACCAAACCCTGAAGGCAACTTGATTCATTGACATGGTTCACTCGTCCGTATTCATAAGTAACGATGTTAATAATCTCAAAATACAATCAAAGTAAAATCCCAGGGGTAGCTTTAATGTTATAGCTTCACATAGAAAGTTAATTTTATAATAATTTTCTGCGCTAATAATCCATAAGATCCCGTGACCGAGGTGTTTGTAAAATCATGTCTTCAATCTCAAGCAAAAGTTATTCCAGAAAGCCAACGCAAATAATCAAATAAAATAGCTCACAGTGCAGCTCTATACCTCATCAAGTATGCGCCTGCCTAGTACTAATGGCCTTATCTAAACTAGAATACAAACTCTCAATCTGCTATTGGGACTGTTGCCTGCCACACAAAGGCTTTAAAGCATGTGTCATTAGTTCCCGCAAGCAAAAGTTGATTCTTGACTCGTAAAACTCCCACACCTCTGAGACCGCGTTGTTTCGGGGGATGGATGCTTAAGTATGCTTGTCCCCTAGGTTGGCATCAGTTTGGTCGTCCCAGTTCTTAGGGGGTGACCTGGGCAGCTTAATATAGGCTCCAAGTAGCGGCAGGAATACAGCAACGGCCGCACCAGCGATGCTCATGACCCACGCATTATGGAGGCCGACCATATAAGCTTCCAGGACACCGCGGAGCGTCTCCCCCGAGAACACGTTCTGGAGGTCGTATGCGCCAACATTTAATACTTCAATTGTGGTCACACCCGGGGCTAGATTTGGGATGCTGCGGATGAGGCCGTTGTTAAAGATAGCCTGCGCGATACCGATTCCGAAGGTGCCACCGATGAACTGAAAGAACAAGACGTCTGACATGGCCATGCTGTTATCTTCCTTGGGGGTGATTGCATTGGCGATAATGACTGGAGGCTGCATGGAGAGACCGGTTCCAACACCAGCCACGATCTGGAACCCGATCCATTGAGCATTGGTCGAATCAATACCCAACATGTAAATTAGACCGGCGCCAATGGCAGCGAGAGAGGCACCGGTCATCAGCCATGGCTGATACCAGCCGACCAACACGATACCGGGAGCTGATACCAAGCTGAAGAGAGCTAATAGTTATGATGTCCATTAGTAAACGTTGAGCCCGGCCAAGATTCAGAGGCTGACTAAGAGGATGCTGTGGTGGTTTACGCACTCATGGGGAGAATAGTTGGGAGCAACCGAATTCCGCTTTGCAACGGAGAAACCCCATTGACCGCCTGGAAGTAAATAGGGAGGTTGTATGCCAGAGGGAAGAAGGAAAAGTTGATCCTGCATAACGCACAGTCAGTTCAAAGATAGAAGAGAGAACTTCTCAAGCCGCATCACATACATAGAAACAAATACGGCGCAGGCCGCAATGGTCCTCCGCTTCATGAGGCGGCCCACAAGAAGCGCCCGGTCGCCCTGATACCACTCGAGAATTATAAATGCAACTGTGAGGACAACGAAAGCAACGAGAAGGCCGATGACAGTACCAGAGTTCCACGGCTTGGTGACGCCGCCATACTCGAGGGCCAAAATAAAACAAGTCAGCGCAGCTAGAACAAGCGCTACGCCAGGGAGGTCTAGCGTGTAAATAAACTCCTTCCACCCGATAGGCTCTATTTTGTGGTGCGCCGGGGGTTGATAGAAGAATAAGAGGAAGAGGATGGAAGGTGCACCAACGACGAGGTTGATATAGAAGCTGATGGGAACAAACGCCCGCCAATGTTAGCTGGTGAAAACGGTTCCTGGCAGAGGCAGCAAACAAGGAAGGGCTACTTACCACCATCGCCACGTAAGTCGATCTGTAAACGCTCCACCAAGAAGGGGCCCAACGACACTCGCGACACTGAAGATACCACTGAGAAGGCCGAGCAATGAGGGAACCAACTTCTGCTCCACAGA
This sequence comes from Colletotrichum jinshuiense, assembly GCF_051148585.1. NCBI lineage: Eukaryota > Fungi > Ascomycota > Sordariomycetes > Glomerellales > Glomerellaceae > Colletotrichum > Colletotrichum jinshuiense. The sequence goes on along the minus strand of NC_139309.1, from coordinate 6,025,831 downwards.
AACGGAGACAATGAGGTAGACCCCACTAGTCATGCCGGCTCCCCCAAAGCCTTGTACCGCGCGACCCACAATAAGCGTTGCGCTGTTTTGAGCGACACCTGTTTACAAGGGAACGTATCCAAGTTAGTACTTCCACATTATATGAAAGAAGATAAATTAGAAGATAGAACGATATTCAGACCATCGATTCGTGTAACTGGGAAATTTATTGAGTCTTACTTACCACAAATCAAGCTGCCAAGCTCGAAGACAAAGACGGCGGACAAGAAAACCCACTTGATGCTTGCATGCTTGAAAGCCTTGCCCCAGAGGGAGACAAATCCGGCAAGGGTGAGCAGGAAACCAGAGCCGTACCATCCTACCTGGTCCAAACTGTGAAACTCGCGCGTGATCTTGGGAATGGCGGTCGCAATAATACTCTAGAAGGCACACACCTTATCAGCTGATATATCTTTAACAAACAAAACTTTCAACACTCTGCTGTTATCTTACCATATCCAAGGCGACCAGAAACTGGCATAAGAGGAGCGATGTCATAAGAATAAAGAGCTTGAGCCCCGTAGCGTAGTCTGGCTCCTCTCCCTTGTCGTCCTCAGTGCTCTGATTCTCCACTCCCTTCTCGCTGTTGACTAGCACCGTGTCCCTAGTGTTGTCGGAGGGCGTTCCCTCAGCAACTACTTTTGGTTCCCCTAGCATAGTTGTTGCCATTATTTGATGGAATTGTGGATTGGAGTGTCACGTGCTTTGCAAGATGCTTGTCAGACTCAGGGACGTGCCGAGGAATCAAACGAGGTCCAAGGTATGAATTCTCTTTCTTAATGAAAAGACGTAAAGAACACTGGCGTATGGTATCAAACAGAAAATAATGACATAATAGAGTATTTAACAATGATTTAAAGACTTTCATCATGGCGGTGATGACTTGTTCGAATCGATGTATCAAAATGAATCAAAGGTATTCAATCACTGATTTCAAATCGGACTGTTTATTATGCCGACTCACGCTAAACCTGCAGGTCAATAAGTCATTCAACCCCGGTCCGCAATGATAATCCTGCCGGCAGGAATGATAGGTCAATTTAACGCTCCCTAGGGTGTCTCTCATGCGAGTACACCCCCACCGGTTGTGCCTAGGCTGATGGTGCCTGCCTGCCAGATGGTGGTTTCTGTCGTATGATAAGGTAACAGTGTAATTTTTATCCAGCCAACCTCAATTGATGCTGCCTCGCAAGGGACTGTCTAGTCATCTGCTTACTGTTGTAGAGATCATAAAAACCCCTGTTCGGATTGGTTGTCGTGCCGAATGCCCGCCATAATTACCACTAGCCCTTCGGGACCCCTTAAATGGTGTGCGGCACGGGTACATCAGCCCGGCTGATATGACCTACGCCCCGCCCCCACACCATCCATACCCCCACTTCTCAGTTTTCTCTAGTTCAGCGCTAAAACTCGCCGCATTTGCGGCCCACCAACAACGTTGTTCTCTTGCCTCCTGGATGATCCTGAGTTCGAATGTGTCGATAACTAAGTAAATTCATCAGTATCAATATGCTTTTTTTTATAACAACTGAGACTGACCCACCACTAGATTGGTTTACCTCCTGATGCAGGTGCCGTAATTCCATTGGCGTACGTGATTTGATGAGAGAGCTTTCGTTTACCGGCAAAGTTTAAAGAATCCAGCATCCAAATGGAGCAATGCAATAGGGCGTACACGGTTCTAATAACATATTACTTGCACTTCGCCCCAATCTTGTACCAGAAACTTAGGCTAGGTATTTAATTGACGTCCACGACACCATGGAAACTTGCGTTGCGGGTTGAACTCTAACCCAGCCGTGACTTTGCCGATAGATGTCATAAGCCTAATGGTCATGGCAGAATCTTGCTGAGATATTGCCAGCCAAGGATACTCATCTCGCTCTTCTACAGGCCTTCTTGATTTATGCTCATTCCATCTTTCAAATTGGTGCATGGGTAACGAATAATGCGATCCAACTTCCCAGAAAACCCGACTACATTTCACATGATGCATGATTTGAAAGAATATTGTTGGTATCACATGATACCCGTACGGGTGGTAAGACTAATATCAAAGAGCAAAACTGGCACTGTATTCTGTTAGTTCTAGATGGAAGAGAAGAGAGGCAGCCAGCGGAAGCAGCAGTTGTGAAGATATCGCCGTTAACAGCCCGGAGGTAGAACCTCCGGGCCCGACTACTGCCGCTTCCCGTGGCCAGACCGCCTGCCTGTATTCTGGCTGGGTAACTCAACGAACATGATGTACGTTATCTCTAGGTTTTTTAAAGTAACTCGACAACGCAGATTCAACAACTCGTAGCCAGTGGTAACAACATAATTGCTGCCATTGTTACAAAAATAATTGAAATGCAAACCGCACGTTATTGGTGACCATGATCACTCTGTTCGGAGCCTCCAACCGGACACATGATGACTAGGGGGCTTGAGTCGGCCCGCTTGACAGCCGACACGGTCTCGTGCATCATGTACACTATAATGTTTCATCGGCCGACCTAATGCTTTGATATTACAGCATTTTATTGCAGACATGGCGCCTCTTCTTGTAGATCTTTCTTATCTTCGCACCCCAATACCTATATCGATTTTAGGGTCACAAGCGCTTGTCAGCCAGCCCATTGCACAACCAAGTAACAACCTCAGCGACAAAATTCGCCCCGCACATGCTAGCAACTTCAAGCTAGGCCCTCCGACGCACTACAGAGGCCAAAACCTTGAGCTAAGTCAGGATCGGCCGGCCAGTGAGCTTTGGAGAAGTGCACAAAGGCTGATGAAATAGGCGGAAAGAAAACAATGCCGCATCCTGTGCTAGTTACCTTCAGCCAATGTTTAAATGATACTAATACTACTGTCACTTAGCTATCCTGTTCTTTTGCCGGATTTCGTTGCAGGGTTTCCATGTATTACTAGCGGATAGCTATTGGATGTGATGGTCTGAGACTCCAGTGCGGGGTTGTAACGGACCGTGCAACTAGTTCAATTAGGTACTGGTAGCTGGAAACAAATATTCAAGATATTTGTCCTGCACGCAACCCAAGACAGTTTATGTTAACTGAATCCAACGGAACCGAATGTGCCGGGCCATTACCTACAAAAGAAATCATATTGTCAATTCTCATGCATTCCACAAAGCTTGGCGAGGTAGATGAATGAAGCGAATTGCATTGTTACGGGCGAGCTGGGAATGAAACTGCTTCCGGTTCCGTGCGTGTGTCAGGCATTGACTCAACCCAAGGGGTGTGGACGTCCGAACCTTACGCTTTCACACAAATAAGGTACTCCCCACCGCGCTCCCAAACGCAATGACAAAAGAACTGGATGTTCGCTCCTTTTTGGTTTTGTCTTATAACTACCTACCCTCACAATTAGTCATCTACGTTTCTTTGGGTGACTTTCCTCAGCATGTTTCTCCATCTTGTCATTTTCTCAAGCCTGGCCAGCGTGCTGGCAACGCCAAATGCACCACGACAAGTACCAGTACAACCTGTACCCTTGCGCATAATGGCCTTGGGCGCCTCGGTAACGTTTGGTACGGGGTCTACAACCGGAAATAGCTATCGCAAGGATCTCCAAGATCTTCTCGTTTCCAAGGGCATGACCGTTACATACGTTGGCACTCGGGCAAATGGAAATTTTCCAGACAATGCAGTTGAAGCCACCGGCGGGTTCAAGATCGACCAAATCGCAGCAGCAGCAAATAAGGCTGTGCCTATGTTGAAGCCTAATCTCATACTCGTCGACGCCGGCACCAATAATTGCAACAAAGGCGGAGAGGTTCCAGATGCGGGAGCTAATGTAACGGCTTTAATCAACGAAATATATCAACAGAGCCCAGAATCAACCGTTATTCTGACCTCCATCCTCGCCAACAAAGTTCCGGAGCAAGATGCATGCAGAGTCAAAATCAACGAGCAATACACAGCCTTGGCGACACAGTTCCAGCAATCAGGTGCCAGGTTCGCGCTGGTAGATATGCGTAGCTCTGATGCACCTGGTCTTGATGACTTGGCTGATCTAAGGCACCCAAACGATGCGGGATATGTTAAGATGGCTAATGTTTGGATGAAAGGAATTCAAGATGTTGTGTCTAAGGGCTTTGTAACCCAACCTAAATAAAAATCTGAAAAGGAGTATAGTATACAGTTAATTTATTCTACGGTGTTTTTTAAGCCAGTAATAAACTGTACGGACATTGGGTTTTCCTTTGCTTGCGCGCTTCTCCAAGTTTCAGGCTGGGTTTAGTGCACTTCTACCCATCGATTTAATGGAAACCAATAGAACCAAAATGTGAAATCACGAGCGCGCCGAGGCTGTGTACCGCAGTGTTGCATGCGACCATGGAACACTAACCCCAAACCTGTTACCAAGCACCTGTGCGTATTCCACTGCGTGTTGCATTAGCAAGTCGTTTTATGTTTTACTTGGTAATTTGTTTCTATTTTATGGCTTGAAATATCTGGTGAGTAACATTATACGCAAGAGAAAATCTACAACTACACTACTATTACGCTGAAGCAGGAAATCCGTAATTGTTCTTTAAATAATCACCATCAAGAAAACCTGGAGTATAGCTAAGACTCGCTTAGTAAAATATGAAAGAAAGCAAAATGATAATCGTATATACATGCATCTCACCCAGCACCAATCATTCGTGTTATCCCTTTTTATATTCGCGCATACAGGAATCGTGGCACCTTTTGCGGGCCTACGATGACAGGCCCTCCGGCCGACGCGTCAGCGTCAATCTTGCCCAAACAACATTATGATTGAGAGGTAGAAACACAGAGTACACTATACTGTAAAAATGTCGCTTGACACTCTCGTCACAGAAGCCATACATACCCACAGTTTCAGATAGGCATCTCTACAAAGGTCAAAGTATTCATTCATCGGTGTTTAAGAATGGTGGTATCCTAAGAGAACAGACCATTAAGGTACGAGGGATGCTCCCTTAACAACATATAATTTTCAGCGGTTTGAATACTCGTTAAATCATAATGGTGTGGGTGCTAACATGAAATTTAGTCTGTTATTGTGGTCGGATCTGCCAACACGGGCTTTGACGTCCTTGGGGATTGTCATAGTCATGAACTTCAGACAACTATGGTTGTACGGTCTCCTACTTACATTGTCCCAGTTGAATATGTCTGTGAAAAGCGAAGTCCCGGTGCCTATACACTTGGAGTAGAGGCCATCGACAGACTCTTCTTGACCCTGCCAGCCTGCGTGGATGGGCAGCTAGGACGCGGTCTTTTTGCTCAATTTGCATCGGAAGAGCTGTACCGCTATGCAGCACTTGCTGCGACTGGATTTCCGGTGCTTGATAGCCGTAATCCTGAATGTGCTTTGATGCACAACCTGATCGAACGGGCTGGGGAACACTACGTTGACGTGGGCGTCACCAATTTATTAGCCGAAGGCAAGGCATACGTCAAAGCTGGTGTCGAGCCTATTGCGTACACTGAATCAGGCTTGAGATTCTCCGACGGCAGTACAGCCGAAGCAGATGCAATAGTTTGGTGCACAGGATTTGCCGACAAGAACGTGCAAGCTGTTGCTGGCGATATTCTAGGAGGTGAACAGGCCAATGAACACAACGCGCAGGCCATGGGAACTGGTGGGAGCAAAAAAAACATCCTCGGCCCTCACGACATTGCTTCCCGCCTTGATGCGACATGGAATATTGACAACGAAGGAGAAATCCGTGGCATGTGGAAGCGTCATTTGAACATTGACAATTACTGGGTCATGGGAGGTTATACTCAACAACATCGATGGCACTCACACACTCTGGCGATTCAGCTCAAGGCACTTGAGGGCATTTTGCCGCCAGCTTATCGTGATACGGTGTAGTGGAAACCAACGGAAATATTTCAAAGCGTCGATACTGCTATTAATTACAGAGATGATTGCTTATGATTACAGAATATGAATTAAAAGGTATTAGCGCAACTGAATCCACAGCGTACATTTTTTGTTAATCTAACTAACCAATCTGGGGACTCACCTCTAGATATTCTAGGGATGATCATCTTCTGTTGAGTCATGTAAACCCACTTCATGAGAGGGCACAATTTTAAAACGGGCTCAGCTGACACCACATGCTGATAACAATGACTCGTTTCTGTTTTTTGTTAGCTTGAGAACGCTTATAATTCTTCCCGTCCTCACATAAATCCAGAACAACACCTCTTTCTCGATATAACAAATTGCCAGGTACCAAACCAACAATATGAAGCTTTCAGTTCTTTGTGCTATAGCGGCGCTCGCTGTTGGATCAACAGAAGCGTGTGCCAAGTATAAGACTTGCTGGTACGAGGTCTCTCCCTGTTTGATTGCCAGCCTAATTGCTGATTTGTGAAGGTGTGAAAGAGATAACTTCATGTATGAAGGCCGTATTCAAAACAACATCGCTTGGGATGCAGACACGGTTGCAGCATGTGTTAGTCCTGGAAAGAGTGGATATTACGGCCAAAACTTCAAGGAGTGTTACCGGTACGAGAAGTCTTTCTTCGCACTTATACCTTCAAAGGCCATCGATAACTGTGATTGGAGAAACGTAAGTTGCTTTTATTTTTAAACGAAACTATGTATGAAGACATGTGCTGACTAATAAAGAAATGCATCTCTGTTGGTGCAACCACCGGGTACTGCCGTCAAAAGATTTAAACCTGAAAGATCTAGAATCAATGTTCAAGGTTGGGGGAAAGACATATTTTCGCCTGTTGCTCATTTGAAACGATACATCTACATTCAGATTCATTGTCGTTTATTATGCGGGTGCGCTAAGGTGGCTAGCCTTATCTAACGCTATTAATAATATTAACACCGTTTCTCTCATGTCTTCTCAACAGGTTACTAAATTTACTGATATAAGCCCTGTTAAACACATACCGAGCAGCGGAAAGAAACAGAATAGGTAGTAAATCAAAAATCAAGCAAACAGTAAAACTGGGCGTATACTAGTAAGGCTCGACGGGAAGCGAATGTAATTTCAAGGTAAGTGTACTCAAGTATTGGAATGGTGCGGGGTTCAACCCACGTAGCTCAGGGGACATGTAGACACCCATCTTGTTATTTTTTTAGTCGCCGGCAAGTATTTAGGTCTAATCAGGGCGGGTTGAGCCTGATCAAAGATAGAAAGGCATCACCATCACTAATACTTCTTTCTTTGCATAAATATCGAGATGTTCTACCAATTCACTATTGCGTACATGCGTCTGCAACGGAGGTGACCACTGAGCAACAAGGCAAACACTCTAACCTCCTCATACAGCCTGAAAAGTGCAATCATTTGACCAGGATAGGCCTGACCAGGCCCATCTTTCACAAATAATCGACGCTTCTGTTGCTCTGTGAAAGGGTAGTCACTGCATGATAGGCGAAACATAGAGTGTATTGCAGCTTTAGGGTGCCTTATGGTGTATTGCGCACATCTTTCCATCTTGTTCATATAACCGAGAAAATAAATCTGTTACAAAACTTATAGAACTCCAATTTTTATACCTCCATTCTTGATGTTGAATATCTTGGCGCTAGCTTCAATTGTTGCTATCTAATCAGTTATGAGACAAAAACATGCCCGGTTATCAAACCAAGACAACTTTTCTCGAAGCAAGAAATCTTATAAACGCTAGGAAGTATTATTATTAGAAGAAGATCATAAAGCAATTCAAAAGACCTGAGTCGTTCTGTAAAATTTCTCTCGCTATTGCCATGTTGTTAGTGGAAATAGATAGCTTAGAATGCAGCTCACCTTTGAGGAAACTGGCTATTGTGTTTCCCGAGTGCCATAAACGACGGCTGGCTAACCTCAAACCCCGAATGACCCACACAAGTTGCAGACCGCATCTCCCAGCAGGCCCCGACGGTATTTGCCGGCTTCGTATTATGGCATACCCCCTCAGATGTCTGTTGGCCAACATTACCGAGGGCGGGGAATAAATTCCACAAAACCACTCAGCAGCAGCTGTTGCGCCATTTCGACATCAATGATCCAATGCCTGGCCTGTCAAAAGATAACACAGCGGCAATTCCCCGGAGGAAAGAATCCACCTATCCACCAAACTATCACCCAACTATCCATGTTCTTAACCTTGCTACACGTTCACTAGTAGCGGAGAAAGTCGCCGATGCGGAGAGCGCGGGGTAGACCGGAGCCACCCCGGCGATTCCGTCAGTCGCCCTCCAGTTCGCTAATTGGCTTATTGGTTACAACCAAGCTAACATTTTCCTAGTCGATTTGAACGATTGTCACATTTGCTATCGCTTCAATGCCGGCTAATGTCGAGTCATGAATCCACATTTGGAGTACTATCTGCAGCATATATCGGGAATAGGACCGAATAATGGATGCCCATCTCGGCATTTATTCCAAGGGTTATGACGTATTTCGGATGTTATTATGGGGAGAAAAATATGGAGATATTGCAGTAAGTCATGAAAATTACCACATAAATGTCGATATATTCGTGCTCTTCAATCCTCTCCTACCTACCTGGTTTTCATTGGCCTCGCATGGTGATCTCGACGTTGCCAAATTACAAGCACAGACCATCCGATCCTTAACCCTAAGTTGAGATGAAGTCGACAGGGGCATTCTTTGCTATTGCCCTTGGTGGCTCTTTGGCGGCGGCACAGACAAACGGTTCTGCGCCATCAGAAGTGCCTTACTACGGGCGAAGCCCCCCGGTTTACCCATCTCGTTTGTGTCCCTAATCTTTGAATTGAGTTAACCTTGACAACTCATACATTTCTAGCAATTGGCAACGGTTCCAGCAACTCAGGATGGGCTGCCGCTTATCGTCATGCTAGGGCTTTAGTGTCACAGTTGACCGTCGAGGAGAAGGCGAACATCACACGTGGATGGACCGGCACATGCGTTGGCAATTCTGGCGAAGTTTCGAGACTTGGAATCCCGGCTCTCTGCTTTGCTGATGCACCTGATGGAATTCGTGGGCAAGAATTTGTTTCTGCCTTTCCCGCAGGAATCCATGTGGCTGCCACATTCGACAAAGCCCTTCTGTACAAGTATGGCAAGGCCCTCGGCGACGAATACCACGGCAAGGGTATCAACGTTGCACTTGGACCAGCTGCGGGACCTCTTGGACGCGTTGCTCGAGGTGGTCGAAACTGGGAAGGCCTTTCTAGCGATCCCTACCTTGCTGGCGTGGGTATGGGTGCGATTACACGTGGTATTCAAGACGCTGGAGTCATTGCAACTGCCAAGCACTGGCTTCTGAACGAGCAAGAATACCGGCGCAGAGTTTCCGATTTGGGAGAAGCCATCAGCTCCAATGTTGACGACCGAGCCCTCCATGAGCTATATGTTTGGCCATTCATGAACTCTCTCAAAGAGGGCGCAGCATCTGTGATGTGCTCGTACCAAAGATCGAATCACTCATACGCCTGCCAGAACTCGAAGCTTCTCAACGGCATTCTGAAGACTGAACTTGGATTTGAAGGATTTGTGGTCTCTGATTGGCAGGGTCAGATGGGAGGTGTCGCTTCAGCCAATGCTGGCTTGGATCTCGTCATGCCGGACGCTGGGTTCTGGGGTGACAAACTGATCGAAGCCGTCAACAACGGCTCAGTTACCGAAGACCGACTTTCGGATATGGCGACCAGAATCATCGCTGGATACCATTACCTTCGTCAAGAGCACTCGTTTCCTGCACCTGCTATACACTCGAACTTGCAGCATGCCTACCCAGTCAACGTTCAAGACGACCACGCCTCATTGATCCGTCAAATTGGAGCAGCTGGCACTGTTCTCGTTAAAAATGTTGATAACGCGCTTCCCCTCAAGAACCCAAAGTTCCTTTCGATTTACGGGTATGACGCTACCATCAAGGCCATTCCCTGGCAAAACCCAAGTCGCTATGGTGGCGGCTACGAAGTCAATTTTGGTTGGGAGACTTTTAACGGAACTCTCATTACCGGAGGCGGCTCTGGTGGAAGCACTCCTCCTTATGTTGTCTCGCCTTTCCAGGCAATCCAGGAACGCATTTCCAAGAACAAGGGAATTCTTCGATGGGACTTTTACTCCGAGAACCCTTATCCCCCATACGTTAACTCCGAGGCGTGTCTCGTCTTTATCAATGCATATGCATCAGAGAGCTTTGATCGACTTAGCTTGACAGATGATTTCAGTGACAGACTTGTCCAGAATGTTGCCGCCAACTGCTCCAACACCGTTGTTGTTATTCATTCAGCTGGTATGTGAACTACCCTTACCTGTCTTCCTCTTCAACACTTCCTGTGTTTCTTTACAAAGGCTTACAAAATTCAGGGATTCGTACTGTGGATGCTTGGATCGAGCATCCTAATGTCACAGCTGTTCTGTTTGCAGGTCTTCCTGGCCAAGAAAGTGGACACAGTCTTGTTGATGTTCTTTGGGGCGACGTCAATCCCTCCGGAAAGCTGCCATTTACTGTAGCTCGTCAGGAGTCCGATTACGGAAATCACCTCAACTCCAGCGCCTCAGACGACTTTTTTCCGGACAGCGACTTCAGCGAAGGCCTATATATTGACTACCGATACTTTGATTTCCACAACATTACTCCTCGATATGAGTTCGGCTTTGGCCTTTCCTACACTACGTTTAACTTTACCCACCTGTCCGCCGGTCTAACGGCGGATGCTGATACATCGGAGTATCCAGACCCTAGCATCCCCATTGTGCAGGGTGGCCATCCATCTTTGTGGGAAAACCTGGCCGTTGCGGAAGTATCAGTCACCAATACTGGGGACGTGGATGGAGCTGAGGTTGCTCAACTTTACATAGGAGTTCCAGGTGGTGATAGCCCTGTCCGCCAACTTCGTGGATTTTCGCGGGTGTTCTTATCTCCAGGACAAACATCTTCGGTCGCCTTTGAACTCACTAGACGAGACCTCAGCATTTGGGATGTTGAGGCTCAGCAGTGGCGTTTGCGGAGGGGCATATACCACCTTTGGGCAGGCTCATCGAGCAAAAACCTGTCTTTGCAGAGCACTATCGAAATCAAGTAGTTTATCATGATGAGATCATTTTATGGCATATAATTAAATTGACCACATTAAAACTACGACAAGAATACTTAAAAAAGTTGCGAGAACAGAAGCTTCCCCCTGCTGTCACTGTCACTATCTATCAAGACTTTGATTTTCAATTGTCTGGGACCGGCAAGCAATGCCGAACCATACAACAGGAAGCACAAAAGTGTTGCATCACTGGTGAGAGCTTATGAAATTTTCTGTCGAACCTGCTTTAAACACCAACAGCTATTCTCCACAGCGGTACTTAAATAAGCATATATACTGACTTGAGTACACCGAAAGGATTGTGATATGCTCATTAACAAAATCAAGACCTTTAAATATTACCCACCAATGAGAGAATTAAAGAATGTTCACGCATGTATAAAGACTCGCCCCTTAATAGTTTATGCCTTCAAGAAGTCAATAAGACTAAGATTAATTACATACATACCGGCCACATTTTAGTCTCTGTGGGACATGACAAGGGGTCCCTCAAGCGGCCAAATCCCGTCACGACATTCTTAATGTTGATGGATGCGACATGGGACCACTGTGGTCAGATGTCAGTTCCCATGGATACTGGGTTTCTTAGGATGCAATGTTCCACTTCTCACTTGCTCTGGTTCCAAGAATTTCAAAAAGGACTTCATTGCCTGTGGCGCTGGGTTATAAGAAATTAAAAGCTTGCGGTCAATGCATTGCTATTCGAAATATATATTGGCTGTTGGAGGCCTACATAATATCCTGTATTGACGGGCAATGCTCGAGGTTGCCATAAGAAGACCAGGCAGATACGAGCCCGCATCACAAAAGTCCCTATGGCACAGGTTTGTCCTGATCAATAAGCAAGCTGCATGAATTTTCTCCCTCCATACTCGGCAAAGATAACCATAAACGCTAAATTTGCGGTGCTTCTGGCGCATCCTGTGCGCGAGTGCTGACCGAGCCTGCAGGAACTCCACTGTTGGCAGGATTATGGCAAGGAACCCAACTCCACTCACCCATGAAGCTTAATTAGGATGCCTGTAAGAGCCGTCCACAAGGTATCTTGTGCGATACAGCTGATGGAGACCTTCTGATTTACTAGCGATCCTAGGCACAGTCGTTCCTTGACCATCTATTTGGTGATTGTAAGTATGGTCATTGAAGTTGAGTTGAACTAGGAAAGAGACTAAACCTAAATTCAGCCTCACGGATATCGATCACGGATATACAAGAATTTCGGCATCACCCCATTGCCGCGACTCGTGCAAAGCTCGCTTCCATCCTGCAGGACTTGGCAATGCCCACCCATGTTTTCCGTCCCATATACGAAGGTTGACTGGTTCGGGGTTGGACATTCAGAATGCTATTCGCGCGTCAGATAAACACCATGAGTGGTTGTACATGGGATCACCCTGCTAACAAGCTGCCAAGTTCTGTTCACTGGACTCTTGGCCGTTGGTTGGCATTATTAACCTCTTGGCTAGCCATCCTCGGGTGATAATTGAATCCGTCTTCGGGTCATAATACTGTCCGATTTATGGAGATAAGATTGATAAGATGATTTTGGGAAACTGTAATTGGGCATTTATTCCGCGAAGAAATTTTTGCTCGGCGTCAGACCAGCCCAAACCATTTCGGTGTATTTGTTCCCGAGGGCGCGTTGAGGTCTTATATATGACTGGAAGCACTGATGATTTCACGAAAGCTCAGTTAGCCACTCAAGACACTCAAGGCCACTTCGGGTCTAGGTACGATTCATATTCATTGACAATGGCGACGTCCCAGGAGCTGCGATCACTGCCGGATGATAAGAAGCCATCCGTGGGCATTGCGCTGACGACATCCGATGACGACACCCCAGATCAACAGTTGACATCCGAGACCAGTAGTGAGCTTAAATCTATTCCTTGGACTTACAAGTGGATTGCGCTGGCATGTGTCATCGCATTTCCCATTGGCTCGAATTGGACCAACGCCAGTTTGGGCCCTCTGAAAAACACACTACGCCAGGAACTCGGGGTTACCAACGCACAATTCGGCGTCATATCCAGCGCAGATTCTTTTGTCAACTCTATTTTTCCAATAATTGGCGGAATGACTCTGGACTGGTGGGGTCCCAATCGAATCACCGTCTGCTGTACCTTCATCATCTTTGTCGGCGCAACTGTCGCTGCTATTGCAGTCCACGTTGAGACTTGGAGAATGCTAGCCGCTGGTCATGTGCTGATGGGATTCGGAGTTGCTATTCTCGACCAGGCACAACAAAAGGTTTGGCATTATCAGAGTTTTAAATTTTTTTTTTCTTTTTGCCAATACATACCGCTGACATTTGTTTTCAACCCTTAGTTTGTCTACCACTGGTTCGGAGCAAGTGGACTTGCTTTTGCCTTCGGTCTTGAAAACGCAATCTCGAGTACTGTTGGCATGGTAGCCGGCATGGTCGCCATTCCGATCCGAAATAGAACAGGTTGGTATGGGTGGACTTTCTGGATTCCTGCTATATTTTGCGGTTTGTCGATGGTCATCAACATCCTTTACGTCTTTTTCGAGCGGTTCTTCATTCCTAAACACCTCCGCCTGACGTCCGCACGCGCCAAAGCCCTTGCCGACAACCACAAGCTTAATGTCAAGCGTGTCTTTTCTTGGAAGTCCTTGACTAAACTGCCATGGCAGTACTTGATGCTTCCTGGAACACAGATCTTACAGAGCGGAGGTGCCAATGGTTTTGGAATCTCTGCTGCAGATATCATACGCATGAAGGGTTACAGCGAAGAGACTGCTGGCTTTATGTCAACAGGCCAAAGGGTTCTCAGAATTGTTGGCAGTCCGATTGTCGGTTGGATGATCGATCGATACGGACACCGATTCCATTACGTCGCTTTGGCCCCGTTGTTTTACATTATTGCGAACTCGCTTATTGGCTTCACGAATCTTCATCCTCTTGTCGCATTGGTATTTCAGTCAATGGCAGGCCTCATCAATGGTATGCCTCTCAATGTTTGCATTCCACTATTAGTGGCGGATCAAGACAAGCTAGGGACGGCATTCGGACTCTGGAGAGCATTCAACAACTCCGGCGGCACAATTGTAAGTGCTATAAATCCCTGGTAGCAATTTTATGGTTCCAAAAGACTGACCCAGTTGTAGATGGAAGTTGCATATGGCGTTCTACAGGATGGCACAAAGGACATGGGATACGACAAAGTCCTCAAAGTTTCTACCGCTATTAAAGCATGGGGTTTCGCCCTCGGCATCTGCTATATCATACTCGATCACAAGAAACTAGGCAAAGGAATGACCTTGACTCGTGAAAAGAGAGAGCAAGCCGAAGCCGAAATTGAGGATCGTAGTATCCATCCTCTTACGAAGAGAGAGGCATTGAAGCCATGGACAATCTACACGCTCTCAATACTTGCTGCCATGATAGTAACCGCCTGGACTTTGTTTATCAAATATCTGATTTAACATACAACTTCCGTCTCAGGAAACCAGGTTCTTGTAAATAGAACAAGTCAGATAGACCACTCAACCCGGCAATTAATCTAGCTTGACGCGCTGTCAGACAGTCTGACATGCTTTGTGAGATTTGAAATTGTGTAAAGGCAGCTCATTACGTTACGTAAGTTCGTTCTCTTCACTCAGTTTCTCGCCCAAGTGTGGCTGCTTTTAAGCGAATTGAGTGGTATCTGAGGTGAGAAGCGTAAACATCACGCGTGTCTACGGGGTTTTTCGAAATTGTAACATTTAGGCCTCTAAATGTTTACGAATCACTTGTCTCGCTACGAATAATAATGACGATAGCATCGGCGGCCCACGTCTCAATACGTCACATCTATGTTTCAACATCCCTTACATAACTGCCATTATAATAGAACCTATTGACTTCCACTACCTATTACTTCTGCCTACTCTCCACTACAACATAGATGTTGTATATAATGTAATAGAAATGTCAAATTAGGCTGATCATGATATCTTTAATGAAAACCGAACTTTTGCGGGTATCAAAGTTGACAATTAACCCCAATCAATGAAATTTGTAGCTATACTCAGCCTCATCTATAAGGGTTGAGCCAGGGATAATTAATTGGTGTTGCTTGTATTTCGCCCTACCTGCGGTCACATCAGAGCACGGGCTATTACTTGCTCCGCACGCTTGAAGCGAACCGATACTAACAGAGGGCATTCATTCCTCCATTCACTCATAGAACACCGACTGCAGCAGCAGAAATCGGTGTGTGGCTGAGTTGACCAACGTAAATTTCGGGATACGTCGTGACAAATTAACGGAGCTTTGGTGGTTCGAAAGACAGACGGGTTGATTTTTGCTAATGGATAGAGATGGCCATAAGCGATGATGGCAGAGGTAACTGTTATGAGCTAAAACAAGCACGAACTCGTGATATGCAATTTTTGTGCCACCTTCCTTCCTTGGCTCCAATATGTGGTTTAGTGTATTATCTCTCTTTAGGATACGTAGCTGACTAAACCCCAGACCAAAAAGGAGTATTTTCCTTCGCTTGCCAATTCATCCGACTCTCACATGCACCACTCTCCAATTCTTGTCGACTGGGTGCCATATTGATATCGAGCCTAACATGCCTCTACACGAATCCCAAGCCGATTGTGATGCGGAAGCAATATACAACTATCATCGCATGCACATGCCTCTGCACCCCGCTTCGGCAATATTCTGCCTCTGCAGTCTCGATACACGCGTCGCTATCCACGCCGCCCAGCTATTCCTCGATGGCTACGGCGAATACCTCATCTACTCTGGCGGTGTGGGCAAACTGACTGCAGACCGCTTCACGGAGCCTGAAGCCGAAGTATTTGCGCGAATTGCGAGGAATTTAGGCGTGCCGAACGACAAGATCATCGTGGAACCTCTATCCACCAACACGGGCGAGAATGTTCGGTTTACCAACGCTCTGTTACGAGAACGCGGATTGAAGATGGAGAGTTTTGTGCTGGTACAGAAGCCTTATATGGAAAGGAGGACGTATGCGACTTTCCGGAAGCAATGGCCGGACGCGAGGACGGAATTTACGGTAACTAGTCCCGAGCTGCGGTTCGAGGAGTACCCAAACGTGGAAAATCCCAAAGAGTTGGTTATCAACATCATGGTTGGGGACTTAGTGAGAATCCGGGAGTACCCGGCCAAAGGGTTCCAGATAGAACAGGATATTCCTAAGCCAGTCTGGGAGGCAAACTTGAGGCTTATTGCAGCTGGTTATGACAGCCATCTGCCTTAACAGATAATAATAATAATAGGCAATGCCCGAGATGTGCGAGGTAGATTCTGCTTTGCCCAGTTCGTCTTCAATCTTCATCATTCGTAATGGCTGTGTTTTAATACATATTTAGATTCTAGGCATTGGCCCGATCCGGCTGGATGCCTATTCTTCATCAGGAGTCTCAAAGTCCTTCCTCGCCTCTGCTGCAACGGCGTCATCCGTAAGCACCCGGATAGCAAGCATCGCCATTCCCTTTGCACACTTGATAGCAGCTGAGTGAGCCTCATCCGTTGCGGCGGCGGCGGCGAATTTTGGATTGTGACCAGCTACATCTGGCGATGTAGGAATTACGAATGCGCCATGGAAACTTGGGACTAGATGAGATACGTTGCCCATATCTGTGGATGCGTTGAAGGGTTTGGCTTGGTGGACCTGAATCGTTTCTCCGATTGCTGCCATATCCTCGACGTACGCCTTGCATAGTGTGTCATTGGCGCGAAGGTTCATGTATGTAGGTGCCCTGGGCGATGATGTTAGCAAAAATGACACCAACGACACAGTGCAGTATGTTTATACTTACACAATGTAGTTAATTTCGCAGCCCGTTGCTGCTGCACCTGCTTCGAGGCATGATTTGACTCTCTTCAGTAACTCATCGGCGCGGTCAATGGTTGGACTGCGGACATTCCAGTTCATCCGAGTGTAGTCTGTAATGACATTGGGAACGGTTCCTCCAACCTCGATAACACCGTGAATTCTCTCATCGGATTGAATCTGTTGCCGCAGTAGAGCAACATTGCTGTATGCCGCCACTGCAGCATCCAGGGCATTCACGCCTTTCCACGGTTCACCCGCTGCGTGGGCTGTCTTCCCGCGGAACTCCACCCGAAACTTGTGACTTGCGATAAGCTTGAAGCCCGCCAGTCCTGACGACCCGTTTCCGCTCCCGCCCTGATGGGCAGCTGTTGGATGTGCCATGATAGCGGCTGCAATATCTTCGGGCGGGTTGAAAGCACCGGCATCAATAAGTTTCGCCTTGCCACCGCCGCCCTCCTCTGCCGGGGTTCCGAGAATGCGCAGCCTTCCCGGTATCTTCAGTTCCGATAGAACACGTGCAGCTCCCAAAAATGCAGCTATTGAGGACGTTGCAATGAGATTGTGACCGCAGGCATGGCCGATGTCAGGTAGCGCATCATATTCGGCGCAAACCACTACTTGGCGACCGCCGGAGCCCATCTCGGCTTCAAAGCTGGTTTCGAGGCCATAGGTATGTCGCTTGACGGCGAAGCCCTGGTGTTCGAGGTAATTCGTGATAGTCTCATGTGCAAAAAACTCCTTGTAAGCTGTTTCCGGGTGTGCATGCAGCGACTTATTAATCGCATTGTGGAGGGATGAGTCCAGCTCATCGAGATGCGAGTTTATGATGTTGCGCGCCTTTTCAACATCGAATCCCCGGACGGTTCCTGACGTCTGGTTGGTGCTAGACTCGGCTGCGGGGGCAGCGACCGGGATCTGAATGATGGACATGGTAGCGACCTGTGATGTGAGGTTGCAACGAACGATGAAGTAAGCTTAGAATTGGTGTTGCAGTCTGGACTGCAAAGGTATGCATAAACTATTTTAACCTGGCGGACGGGCTTGCCTTTTGAGAAACGTTTTGGTTATGGAACGGACAGCCCTTCTTCGCCACTTTCATGAACGATCACGGTATTATCATAGTGTCATGTCGTTTGTGCGGAGAGCTTCCGGCGGGCAGACAGGGATGCTGCCTCTAGAGCAGCTCCAGGGAGATAGACCCATCGGCAATCGGTATTTGGAGCTTGCCGACCAGCAAAGGCGTTGCGCGCGTGGAGAGATAGCCGACAGTCGGCAAACATTTACTATTCTGATTTGATAATAAACAATCCGTCGCTGCGCGCACACCGCGCCATCGCTCACGGCCTCGCAACAACCTCCGCATCAATTGATTACTAGTCGTTTATCTTTTGAAACCTCCGATCCTTTGTGGAATCAAAGACGCTTGCTCGTTGTCGGCTATTCTGCAAACTTTTAGTCAAAGAAATCCCGCAGCAACGGTTATATCGCCTGCAGAGCCCACTCAAGCAACGCGCGCCGTTGCTCAACTGCAACTCAAGCGAAAGAACCCCAGCTCTTGGCCTCCACCCTGACGCTTCAGACAATCTGCAACTCGCTGGTAGAGCCGACCGCCAGTCTGTTTGTTGGCGTTCACCAATGAGCTCTTCGCCTCCTGGAGCCGACGGGAGTTCTCCTGGTAGCACAAGTGCTGCTTCAGCCGACAGTGTTGCTGCCGAGGAGCAGCTCCACGAAGACGATTCCGGGGTCTCCTGCCCCGCGGCCACGGCTGGAACACGCACGGGCGAGGGTCGGAGCGGACCGCGCTCGAGAAATGGATGTTGGACGTGCCGCACAAAGAAGGTAAAGTGTGACGAGCAGAGGCCCAACTGTCATCGTTGCACCCGTTTGCGGCTACTTTGCGATTATGCACCCCGCGTCAAGCTTACGAAGAGAGGCAAAACACGCAGGGATCAACTCGGCTCTCAGCTTGCAGTCTCCACGTCGTCGGCTGGAGGAGATGGGAGATCGCCCGGCTTGCCGACTTGGGCGCAGGCTGTCGCTCAACTAGACCAGTCCAAGGCTCTATCGCTATTCAATCCTTCGGCTCCGGCAATGGGGGCTTGCTCTCTTGATCTCACGTCGGCTGATCACGAAGCCATTCGGTACTTCCGTACATCGTTTGCCAAGCAAAATCACACCAAAAACCCGGATTTCTCGCTATATTCCATCATGTTCGACATTGCCCAGACTGACCCCATGGTCATGCATGTGGTTCTTGCACTTGGCGGGCGGGAGCTGGAGTTCCGACGCAACAAAGATGCTGAGGAGGCGCGAGGTCCCAGGACTCCCATTCAACATTACTCTTCGGCACTTAGGATGATGGCAGACACCATCGGCAGTGAGGAAGATGGTCAGCTGGATCTTGACTCGGTCTGTACGGCCCTGTACCTCATGCTGCTCTATGAGCAAAAGTACGGAGATGGGAAATGCCAGGGCCTATCGAACCATCTCATCGGTGCAAGTTTGATATTGCAACATCGGTTCAGAAACCTGCTACTGCAGCTGCCAGCCCCTTCACCCGAGGCCAACAAGAAAAGTCTAGCGTTAACAAGGAGGGGCCATGACGAGAATGGCACGCGGCTTTCATTGTACTCGGCACGGATGCTTGTCTGGATCGCCCTTCACGACGCAGCAGCAGCGTCATACGGTCTAGGCGGCCAGTTAAATTGCGCCCTGCACAAAATCATGGGAGCGTTTGACAGTCATGCAGGCAGCGGCATCTCAAGCCCCATTCAGCCGCTAGATGCATTCGAGAGATTACATCGCTTCTCTAACCCGCTGTACCGGAGCATGTGGGCGGATGCATATCCCCAGGCAGAACTTCTCGATGATGTTGAAAACCGCAACGTCTACGCTCTTTTGGGGGCCTGTGGTCAGCTGCGCTTCATGATTGCTCAGCTTGCGAATCTTTCCCAAGAAGACGACGTGTCTCAGCAGCAGCGCATTATGACCGTTGACCTGACAATTCAGCAGGTCGGCTGGAAGTTCACAGAGTTGCTGGAGGTCGCTGCAGAGCTTTCCATCAGCACGGACAACTCCCATCGTCTGGTTGCCAACATACGCGGCATTGTTCCGCACTATCACGCCGTAGTTCTCGAGTTTCTCCGATTGACGCGCTTCAACGACATGCCCATGCTGGAGACCCGCCAGCGCGACTCTCTGCGTGAAATCATGAATCTGGCTTTCCAAGCTTTCAAGCACGAGGGCGATGAGTCTATGGCACGCATCGCCTGGCCACTCTTCATGGTCGCTCTTGAAACAGATGACCTTCTGCACCGCGAATGGGTTCTCAGCCGATTCCAAGGCATGAGTCGGTTCGGAAAGAACCTCGATCGGGCCCATTTCTTCTTGAAGGAAACGATTGAAATGCAGAACCGCCTAGGGAGGCGGGTTGACGTACGCGAGCGGTTCCGGTCCGGCGAGGTGGGCTTATTTGTTATCTGACCCCGGGAGTTGCTCGGCCTTTGCCAACAAGCGGAGTATGATCCCTGTCGCGTGCCCATTCGGCCAATTTAGTGTATCTCCTGATGATCCTCTAGAAGCAAGCAAGGTCTCTGAGGGGTTGGGGGTTTCCCCGCATTGCTGAAAGATGTTTGAACACGCCGGACTGGTAGTATGTGGATCGGCTATTGTCCTCTTTGGAGCTCCGTCGGCTATCAAGGGGTTTATCGATCATTATCAGCTGTCATGGCTGCAGCTGGCCGGCCAAATGCACGAAATGGCATTTTCTTAGTCTATCTATCATTTTCATCGCAGTATCGTTACCCGATGACTGATAGCGATACCGTACCACGTGTCGGTGGCCGGGTTCGGACAGCCATCTTGTCGAGTTGGGGGGGTGCAACGATAGCGATCGGGCCTCGCTTGCTTAGCTTCCAAGTATTGAGAGGCTTATGATTGACTTATAAGATCAATTTGACCCGCCTTCTATTTGGGTTGCGTTTGGATCTCAGATCGACTTCTACAGCAAAAGCTTCCTCCGTTGCCTTCTTCTCCTCAGGATTGCCACATTACTGCTAATCGACATGTCGGAAAAGTCAGGGAAGCTCCCCCTCGAGGAGCTCGGCAAGGCGGATCAGACTCTTAAGGATATTGGCGAAGGCTTTATTTCGAGCCAAGGTCTGAGCCCCGAGGAGGACAAAAGGATTCTGCGCAAAATCGACAAGTTGTAAGAACTGCCCATCCATCCGCATTCTTAGCGCACATTCATTGACTTAGCGAGGTAGCCTCTTGCCTGTCATGGCCATGTCATACCTCTTCCAGTTCCTCGACAAGTCTGCGTTGAGCTACACGGCTATCATGGGGTTGCGTGACGACTTGCATCTCAGCGGCTCAGAATACTCGTGGGCGAGCAGTATCTACTACTTTGGTTATCTCGTTGCTTCATACCCCGCAGGAGTCCTGATGGTTCGTCTTCCTGTTGGTAAAATGATTGCGACGTCGGTGTAAGTACATGCTCATGTCATTTTCATATCAAGCAATGAGTTGACGGTCCTAGTCTTGTGTGGGGTATAATTCTCATGTTCACTGCGCTTTGCTTCAACTCCAGTGGCCTGTTGGCCAACCGCATCATGCTCGGCGTCGCCGAAGCAGCCATTGCACCAGGCCTTAGCATCGTTGTCTCCATGTGGTACAAGCGATCTGAGCAGCCTCTTCGACACGGCGCCTGGTTCCTTGGTAACACGGTTGCGGGTATATTCGGTGGAATAGTGGCTTACGCCATCGGTCACATTGAGAGTATTGCCCCTTGGAAGGTATGTGTATATCGCTGGACTGCTTTATCAAATACACGCAGCTCGGTCTAATTATTCATGTCTCCAGGCCGTCTTTCTCATTTTTGGAGGTATCACTACCGCTTGGTCCTTCGCTATCTTTTTCCTCCTTCCCGATACCCCAACAAAAGCGCGATTTCTCAGCGAAGCCGACCGCATCAAGGCTGTTGAGCGTGTCGAAGAGAACATGACAGGCATCAAGAGCGACACATTTAAATGGTATCAGTGCGTCGAGGCGTTGACAGATGTCAAGGCCTGGCTGCTCTTCACCATCCAAATCAGTGCCCAGATCGCCAATGGCGGTGTCCATGGATTCGGCTCCATCGTCATCAAGGGCATGGGCTTTAGCACACTCAACACGCTCCTCGTTCAGATGCTGGGCTCTGTGTTCCAGCTGGTTTTTGTGCTGATGGCCACGGGCGGCAGCACCTACTTCCGCAATAGCCGCACGTATTGGATGGCATGGAACCTGGCAGTCTCCATCGCCGGTGCCGCCATGGTCCGCCAGATCAAATCGGAACTAAAGTGGGTGCGCTTCATGGGGTACTGTCTGACCATTGCATACAGCGCCAACTTCCCCATGATTCTCTCCATGTCGTCTGGCAACTTTGGTGGTTTCACCAAGAAGACGACTGTCAACGCCATGGTGAGTTGTAATCACCCTGATCCAAACTTATAAATCGCTGACTGACCTGGCCAGATTTTCATCGCCTACTGCGCGGGAAATATCATCGGGCCGCAGCTCTTCTTTGAGTGGGAGGCACCATCTTACAGCTCAGGTTTCTTGGCCATGTTGATTTGCTATGGTGTTGGCGTCTTGACGTGCTTCGCTCTCCGGTTCTATCTAATCTGGGAGAACAAGCGGCGAGACAATGTTGGAGATGTTCTGGACACGGGAGCTGGGGCTCAAGTACCCCTTAACTTGCTGGACAAGACGGACAAGGAGATCCCTCAGTTCAGATATGTTTACTGATATGGCATATGAGTTTCGTATGATTTCTACCCGGCGGGGCGAGGCTTTGGTCAACTTAAAATGCCGAGTAACAATTCAGCAATGCAATGCATCTTCTTTTTTTCATAAAATTATAAATGAGGTCAGAGAACTGGGATGTTACGTTAATGAGGCAGGAATTCGAGGCAAAACGTCCATGCCAGCACGGGTCATCCCACTTCCCATACGAGCGGCTCCTCGTCTCTCAAAGCGCGCCACCTGTTCGTCGCTCTCATGACGTCCTCGCAGCCCTCAAGGAGGAAGCCCCATTTCTTAACGAATTTCTCGGTGACTTCCCAGCCGTCCGGATGCCAAGGATCCGACCAAACAATGAACCCCGGCTGGTCGTGACATACATCTCCCTCATGGCAGCCAACGAGATCGATACACAACTCATGCTGACTGTAGGTATCACGGTACTTGATTGCGTTGTCACGCATTGTACCTGACGGGAATATGTCGATCCAGGGTTCGTGGGGAGTCGAAATCTGTGTGGCAGTAGGGAGCAAAGTATGCGGTATTTGAGAAGGGGACGGGAAGAGGGGGGTAGCAAGATGATGGGGTGAGCAGGAGTTCTGCAGAAGACAGTCAAGGGAGAGGATAT
Organism: Colletotrichum jinshuiense; assembly: GCF_051148585.1. Lineage (NCBI taxonomy): Eukaryota > Fungi > Ascomycota > Sordariomycetes > Glomerellales > Glomerellaceae > Colletotrichum > Colletotrichum jinshuiense. Next base: position 6,002,548 of record NC_139309.1, on the reverse strand, counting down.
TGATGTTTGTGATGGTTGCCCGTAATACGTTGTAGTACACCAGTGGGATTAAATGATCTCTGTAAAGAGGAAACCACGTCGCTGGGTTCTGGAGATGCAGTGGAGTATGCTTCGGCAGTTTCGACCTAGTAACTTGGAGAGGCCGGGACTCTCGGCGCATTTGCGGTCGTGTGACAATTTCATTGGTTGAACATGTTTGAATGCCTTCTTCTTCGATGGGTGACGCGTCGGTGGACCTGGACAACTTTTCCGTCTTCGTACTAGATGACTTAGATATGACTGGGGGAGCCCATTGCAGAATCTTTAGGCCGGGGCCTGAGTCGGAACGCAGACTTAATGGCCCCCAAGGGTCCCTCGTCTTGGAAGTATTATCTTGCTCCTTTTGACGAGCTTCTACAGCCTTCCGTTTCCCTGAAAACTTTATTAGGTCCGGCTCATTCATATCAATAGAGGTATGGACATCAAATACGGTGTGCCCGCACGTTCAGGCGGGTTTGTCTCTTGCGTCTCTCAGTTCTGTCGCGAAGGCCCGTCCAGTCGTCATCCAGGCACTGGGCTTCTGAGGAATGAAGCATTGGCGCCAAGATGACGGCTCGCTTTTCAGATCCAGCCGCATGCATCGCAGTTGGCCACACAGGACGGTGGGGCGGGACCAGCGGCGACTCTTTCGAATGTCTAGTGATAGGGACGAATCGACACGGAGGGTTTCAAGACTTGACAATGCAAAGGGCTTACAAGTTTAGGCCATAAAGAGACCGTTTGGAGGCTTTGCACCGATGAAAGTCGGGAGTGGATGAACGGTTAAGGACGGCGGGTTCTTTATCTGCTTCCTATCCGCACCGCCAGAGATCAGCTGCCGAAGCAAGAAGCGAGAGGCATATGCAATAAGCTTACAACGCTTTGCCTATTTCAGAAGACTGGCACTGTAAGCCCGTCCAGTTATCCAATTATGGCGCGGATCGAAGTGGAACTCGCTTGCTTCCGGGATAGATTCCAATTGGAAGACCAACACAGCCACAGCTTACACTAAGAGCTGTTCAGCACAATTGGCTCTGTACATTCGTATCTGAAAAGCATCAAATCATCTCTCCAGATGGTTTCTCAATCAACCCAGTTCTAGTTTACATTCTATCTCGATTTTTGGATAGTGGGTTATTTCGTCCCAAGAAAAGTAAGGGCAAAAAAATTCGCAACCTGGTCTAGAATACCTACGTAAATAAAACCCAGACCCTTGTTTAGCCAGGATGAGCATGGCCTGCTGGTTGTCTAGTTCTTCAGTTTGATAATAAACAAGGTGACGAAAATTAGCCGCAGTGCATATAACTAGGAATTGCTTCACCTATACATATCACCAGACCATGGATGTGCTCAATAAATGCCACGATCTTCCTGCGTCAAATCCAACATATCACCGGCTACCACCATTCATGTGTTCGTCCAAAGCCCAACGAGGTAGTTGGTGTATGGTAAATGGCCGATTTCTGAATCCTTTTGATCAGCCTCGTTTGGTTTGATTTTGACCTCAGGGCAGCTGCACCGGTTGTCCATGTCCTCTGATATCATCTGAACCTCCGAGATGCTTTAAACCAAGTTGCTCGAATCGTTTCGAGCAGACCAAGTCAAAGGTGGGAGACGAGGAATACGGCTTCCCGGCACCCTTGTCTTCACGCACACTGTGTTTGCAAATGCTCTCGTATTGTAAGCCTCATGTTCCCAGGCAGGTTGCAACCCGTAGAGATGGGCGGACTAGAAGCTACGGCAATAAATCTGGTCAGCCTAGCTCGGCCGTGGCGAATTCCCGCATCGGTGACAGTGCTCCGTCTGGGCGCTACGTTTAAATTCCTGAAGACGTCCGCGTCCACATGTGGTCGATCTTGTCTCATTTCGGTCGCATTCCACACAAAGCCACGCCCGCATTATTCTCACCAAGAGCTCCGAATTACGGCTAGCTAGAATCCGGAATCTTGGGAGCGGAGGCTGGATTCGCCTGTGGGTTTTTGGGCCACTCCAATATCTAATTTTACGAGGGAACGCAGCAACATGGTGGCTTTACAATGGCAGCTCAAAAGACAGCAGGGGCCCAGGGCCGGGCTAGTGCCACTTCCCAATTGTCCATGGTTCACTATAAATCACTCTTTCGCAGATTCTCCCTGTGAAAAGGTAGCTTTTTTTTTCCTGCAGTTTCTTGGGTTTGCTTCTTTTGGTGTTGTTTGTCCTCTTGTATTTGCTGTTATAGTACCGACGATCCTCGCGGCTCCAAGCACAGCTCCGCGCCCTCACGCAAAGAGATCGCCCTCTAGTCCGACGGCGCTAGTCAGATCCTGCACATTTTCTCTCAGTCCTCGATATATAATCCGGACCCATGGGTCCCCTCCGGATTGCGGTGGCATTTTTGCTTGCCTTGCCGGCAGCTAGGGCGCAAACCATCAAACTAAACTTGGTCTGGTTTGACGATTTCAAGGGCCTCGCCAACACCTTGCCGGACCAGAACAACTGGATCATTGATACCGGCAAAGGCTACCCCGGCGGACCCGCGAATTGGGGCACCTGGGAGCTTCAGACATACACGAACAGCCCGAGCAACATTCGAGTCAACGGTGCAGGGAATCTCCAAATTACAGCCATCAAGAACGCAACCACGGGCGCATGGACATCTGGACGGATCGAGACTCGCAAGGCCAACTTCATGGCACTACCGAAAGGCATCATGCGCATACAGGCTAGTCTGAAAATCCCCAACCTTGGAACAGGCGGCGTTGGTTACTGGCCAGCGTTCTGGACCCTGGGTGCCGACTATCGAGGCAACTACATGTACGTTTCTCGTGGTTTATTTCATATGCGCATCCAAACTGACACACGTGGTGTAGGAACTGGCCCGCGGTGGGAGAGATTGACATCATGGAGAATGTCAACAATGTCGACCGCATATACGGTGTCTTGCATTGCGGTACCCAGCCCGGCGGAGCGTGTAACGAACCCTCCGGCCTCGGTAACAGCCGTGCTTGCCCTGGTAAATCCTGCATTGGGAACTTCCATACGTACACCGTCGAGGTTGACAGGTCGAACCCCATTGAAGCGATCCGCTGGTATGTCGACAACGTGTTGTATCACCAGGTGCTCCAGACACAAATGCCCGCAGCCATCTGGAAGCAGACTGTCCAAAAGCCACATTTCATCTTGCTGAACTTGGCCATCGGTGGAGCGTTCCCTGATGGCGCGTATGGCTCCAAAACGCCCACCAGTACCACCCTGTCGGGTGGCGTGTTTGAGGCCGAGTATGTTGCGGTGTACCACACCTGAGCATTAGTATGCGCTCTTACGGATGCTTTCAACTTTCCCCAGTTTAGAATACACCTGAATGGTGTTGCCCTTTTTCACAAGGATACCATTAGTTCGGAGTTACAGCCAAGGTCAAACCAGTATTTATTCCAATGGCGATTTGCGTTGAGCCAACTTCAATATTTCATCCAGATATCTTGAGCAAATTCAAGGCAGTTATTGTAATGATAATTATTAGCTAGTTAAACTTGAGCGATTTTAACAAACAAACAGATGAGGTAATTTTGACGTCTTTTTTTTTTGTGCCGTCGAAATTAAAAACAGACATCTTAGTAGTGATAAGCTTATGCGCAGTGCAAATACGCTGTATTTTTTGGTTTGGTATACTTGTTAATACCATCGCGGTTCTTAAAGATACTCTGTTTAGGCTAGGATGGTTGATCGTATAAATAGGACGATAACAGTCCCAAGCATATGCCCTACGAACTGCCGACCTGATACTTGCGACGCCGTGAGCGGAATGCACACGTAGCAACAAGTGGAGTGGATTTGCAGCCAGAAATATCACGCATTATTTTCATTATTTCGGTAACTGCGCTCGTCGTATGCTATAGCTCCATAGATTATGATTGATGCCTTGGCGAAAGGGAGGGGGTGAATACTGGTGTGAGATGCGGGTACTCGTTTAACAAACACACGGCCTTAGCGCGGGCTGTGGCGAACCGAGCCAGCTACCGCGACCCTGTCATTGACATTAACGACACGTTGGGGTTACGCGACAAGATAGTCACAGCCGCGACATTGCTTGCGCCAAGAGACATAGCCGGCCATGCTGTCGCCCACGATGACATCGTCCATCGTGTGTAAGGCGACAGCGGCTAGATTATCCCTCATTCGCAGCTGCAGACCTAGCATCGGATCCCAAGCCATACGCCGCCATCACCAGACGCCGAGCCTCTTTGCCGCCATTGAACGCACGGCTGCGGCCGCTAGTCTCAGGGCCGAAAACAGCGGGAGCAAGAAGCCCCGGCCTGCCGTTCCGGAGTACCACTCGACGCCGTCGGTTCGTGGCAAAGATGGCGGCATCGTCTGGCCTGCGCCGGAGGACAAGATGGAGGCGGCGAGGAGTTTTATTCGCGAGTGGTACGTTTCCCCGACGCCCTCTCTGCACCAAGCTCCTCAAACGGGCGGCAAATGCGCCATGAACCAACCATGTGCAACCCTTTTTCTCATCTCCCACCCGTGGCCAGCACTGCACTCATTCTGCCTCGTTCTGACTTCCCACCAGCGTCTCCGCCGGCAAACGCACCCTCATAGTCCCGGACAAGGATGCCGACGGCCTCGCCTCGGGCGTCATTCTCGAACGCACGCTGGTCCTGCTCGGCCTCGACCGGTCTCTAATCACAGCCTACCTGCCGCCAAAAGGCCAAACGATCCACGATGAATCCGTCCGCGCGGAGATGGCCGCCCTCGGCCCCGCCTACATCTTCGTCCTGGACCACGGCTCATGCCCCTCGCCGCCCCTCATCGACGCGCCCCATCGGGGCATCGTCATCGACCACCACCACGCCCTCGAAAACGACCACCCCAGGGGCGCCCTGCACGTCACGGCCTGCGACTCACCCCCCGTCGCGACAAGCTCGCTGCTGACCTACCTCATCTGCCGGGACCTGCACGACGGCGTGGAGCGAGCCTGCAACTGGCTCTGCGTGCTGGGGACCATCGGCGACCTGGGCCACACCCTGAAATGGGAACCCCCGTTCCCGGACATGAATGCCACGTTTGAGACGCACCCCAAGTTGTCGCTGAAGGCCGCCGTCACCCTGATCAACGCCCCGCGGCGGACAGCGTCCTACGACGTCGCCATGGCGTGGGGGGCCCTCCGCGCCGCCGACTCGCCAAGGGACCTGCTCACCAGCGGGCCCCTCCTCGCGGCCAAGGTCGAGGTGAACGCCGAAGTCGACCGTTGCAACGACACGGCCCCCCAGTACTCCGCCGACGGCCTCGTCGCCGTCATCCGCGTCGACTCCCCGGCCCAGGTCCACTCCATCATCGCGACCCGCTGGGCCGGCTACCTCACCTCGCCCAGGCTCGAGGTCATCCTGGTGGCGAACGAGGGGTACCTGCCCGGCCTGGTCAGCTTCTCGTGCCGGGTCCCCTGCCGCGCCAGGTCCAGAGACCCGCCCGTGAACATCATCGCGATACTGCAGAACCTCGCCGCCTCCGCCAAGGACCCGACGCTGAGGCGGCGGCTGGGCGACTCGTTTGCAAGGGGGCACAAGGTGGCCACCGGGGGCCTCGTGCCCAAGGCCGAGTTCGAGGAGCTCGTGGCCGTGCTCGAGGTCGGCGAGAAGGTCCAGCTTGGGTCGCCCGGGAGGAAGCAGAAGGCGCCGCAGCCGGACACTTTGACCAAGGACTTTGTGGAGAGCGAGATGAGCCCCGGCGGCGGAGAAGACAAGATATGGCACGATACACGGAGCACGGACGGGGAAAAGGAGATATGGCGCGAGACCCGGAGCGTTGGACGAGATGCCGGCCGCGAAGAAAAGAAGGTTCGGCGCAAGACATTGAGCATTGACGTTGGCGGCGGAGGTCAGAGGACGTCACGCCAGACACGGAGGAAGGCCGGGAAGAAAAAGACATGGTGCGAGACAGGGAGCATTGGAAGAGACGCCGGCGATGCGGACCGATAGAGAACGCATGGAATCACCTTCCCCCCCTGAGCCCTGGGCAAACCTGATTCCGAGTAGATGGTTCTATTTTCCAAAGTAGGGATATCAGGAGACTACGCTGTACATTCAGTAAGGTAGCTAAAGACCATATTGCCTTCTCCGAGAGTATGCCATGGGTAAACGCCGAGACGGGTCAACTAACCTCGTCTCTAGAGGCCCTCGGTCCACCCAGGGCAGGCCCGTGGACGCGTCAAGCCACTCCCCAGACTGCGCGTAACCCTGGAACGACATTGCATTTCGATATACATCTGCAACGTAGCCGTTCCCGTGTGCCCCCGTCACCCACAGCAAGCCCGGATACTGACCCGTCGGCGCGGGCGGCATACCCAGCCCCTGTATATTTTGCATCCGCACCCCAGACGGTCGGTAGGTCGCGCGCACCAGTCCCCGCGGTGCAGCCAGGCCATCGGCGTCGACACCCCGACCCCGGCGGCGGCGGCGGCGCCTCGGTCCTCGGACAGCGACCCGGAAGCAGCCAAAATCCCACTCGCCCATGGCGGCACTATCCGTTCGCTGTTTTGTTTTAGCGGCCTTCCGAGGCGGCTTTGTGATGATCGGCGCGACAACAACAGGTTTATCCAGAAACTCTAAAATGGAACAAAACCGCTTGGGACCTGACGTGTCTCGGAGCCCGAGATGGGGCGGACGTGAACAGGAACTGGGAGGATGGGCAACCCCCCCACGTCTGGGAAGAAAAGGAGAAAGAAGAAAGAATTCGGGAACGCGCCCGTTGTCGCCGAGGGACCTTTTGAGTCAGGCTGAATCATTATGGGCGAGTCAACTGACAATAGACGCAGTCGTGATTCACCTTTTTTTCTGGAGTCGTTGCTTATTCCCAGCAGGCTAATCAATATTGAACCTGGACATTGAACCCGACTCACTTTGCTTCTTTCTGAATCCCCCCCCTTTTTTCTCTCTTTCGCCCATACACAAACCACCAAGGCTGGAATCAACAGCAAGGGAGTCACAGGCTCAAAAACATCCCCGAGTCCGTCTGTTTCTGTTTATGCCCCCGTTGTCCCGGGAACAACACCCCATCTACCCATGGCCCTGAGAGAAAAAGCAAGCAGTCTGCACGATGAAGCCCCGCAGGGGCCTGAGCCTCGATCCCAGAAACGTCTCTACACACAAACACACTAACAAAAGCAGACAGAGAACGTTTTTAAACCGTTATTAAATCGGCTTTCAATGTGAATATTATTATTTTTATTTTCAAAATCAGACGTGACTTTGTTTGTAAAATTCTTATAACCAATGTGCACTTTGACAATGTATGTTGACGTGTCGTATTAAGCCATTAAGCATTAACCCCCCACCACGGGCCATCGTCCTCGGGAGGGAGCGGGTCCGACGCCGATCAGCTAGTGTGGCAGCGCCCATCGGATCGCCCGCCAGGATCACACCCAAAAGCTGCGTTTCGGGCCCCGTCTTTGCCGCCTCGCCGCATCCGGAGCTTCTTCCTGCATCTTCGGGGCCCACTTGGCCTCAATCTTCTCGTCCCGGTGAAGCTGCCAAGTGCTGCCACCGTTTGTCAGTCGCCGCTTCGGGTCTAGAAAGGGGAACTTGGCCCCGTCATCCACATCTGGTTTCAAGCTAGGCAGTTGAATATCCAGCGCAGGAGGGAATAGGGGCCAACCAATCATGCATGTCACAATACGCAAACAAAAGTGCTCAGTCTGTCCGCCGTGCCAAGTGCACGTAGAATGGTATCAAATTCCTGAATCTCTGGGTATACCTATGCTGGGTGATAATAATACAACTACAAATAAATGGTCTGCTGGTTGTTCTGCCAGCTCTGGGTCCTGTTTCGCGTTTATGCGCCTGTTTTCGTATGTGCCTTTTTTTTCTTCTTGTTCTTCCTTATTTCATATTTCTTTATGCAACGACTCCCTTGCGTGACGTGAGGCGGTGCCCCCAATCACGAATCCTTCGGGTGAAGCTCCTCTTGATGGCAGGCGGCTCGAGGGCCTTTTCTAGACCTCCCATATCGTCCGTCTCAACGGCGTTGTCAGAGGTTACCGCCTCGACGCCTAGCTTGGTCTGCCGCCGGTGCATGAAAGCTGCTCCTGATGATAACGCTCTCTTGGGCAATACCGTGGCCAGCTGGTTCGTAGCTTGCTGTTGCGCCAAAGGAGGCGAGGCAACCTGGCTCAGCTCCGACGTCGTCACCGGGAAGGTGGAGGCTCGCGTCTGGCAACTGCTGCCGCTGAAGGTACGTGAGTTCGCGGGTCGCGGGTTGGCACCGGCTGGTGTCGACAGCGTCGATGCCCAGCCTTGGCCGTGGCGGAGTGAGACCCAGACGGAGGTGACGGTGATGAGAATGCGGGTCGCTTCGTCGACGGGGTGGGTTTCTCGCTCGGTAGTTGCGAAGGCCGTTGAAGCGGGAGAGGAGGGCTCGTTGTCGCCACTGAGATCCATGCTAAAGGGTCGAGTTGGGGGATAGCGGCCGGATGACTGCGTGACGGTTGTGTAGTTGTCGAGGATCTCGAGGTTTGTCGGCGTCAGAGTTGCCATGACGGGATGGCGTCGAAGCTGGGGATCGAGGATGCTGAAGGTGAACTTGTAATCCGAGGGAGACGGCGCTGCCGATACGGCGCTGCAGGTGGCAGTGGATAGCGGTCTGGCGTTGCGTCGGACCCATCTCGCCGTCGTGGTCTGCCCCGCCTCGTTGATGTGTACAAAGTCGTATGATCCGTTGCTCGTAGGGCTGGCCGTCCAAACCGAGCCGTCAGCAAGCACAATCTCGACCTGGTCGGTGGATTCCCTCCGCTCGCCTTCCCGGCGCGGCGCAATCGGAGAGATGACGGCCACCAAGTCCCGCTTGTCGAGGTCCTTCTCGTCGCCGTCGGAGTCGTCGTCGGGAGCGTCGTAATCCTCACTCCTGGCCAGAATGAGGCCGTTCATGCCCAGCTGCCCCTTGACCCTGAACATCTTGGGAAATCGTCGCGCCAGGCGAGGGAGGATGACTGTGCCGGCAATCATGCTTGAAGGGAGAACGTCGATGGCCGGCATCGGTCGCTTGTCGGTGGATAATTGTTGCAGTTGAAGGAGGAGACGGGGTCGTATTTGGACGAAGCGTCGCTGTTTCGTGCGGAGCTTGGGTGGCGGGTAGGCCAGAAGATAGTTGGCGCATTGCCTCGCAGCTCTTCTCGATCTCTTGGACCTCTTGACTGTGCTGGTGTCACTCGGTTCCGATACCAGGCTGCCTTCGTCCTCGCTGACGCCGTCGAGGACGTGCGTCTCCTCGCCCACCACCGTGGGCTCTTCCTCGAAGCGCACGACGAGGTCCTTTCGCGGCAGATACTCGGAAACTGGTCGGTTTCTACGCACGCTCGGGCGGGGAGAGGGCGACGGCCCTTGCAGCGACAGACGGCGGCTAGCACGCGGGGGTGCGGTTTGGACGTCGTCGGCGGATATGGAGTGTCGCGGAAGCGGCGACGGCCCCAACGAGGAGCGGAGGAGCATTCGCCTTCGCGCAGGCTGCGGGCCATTTGCTGGTTGTTTGTTGGAGTATTCATGCCCATGCAGGCTGGCGCCCGAATGGAGAAACATAATGACGACTATCTGGATTCGAGCGAGACTGGTGTTGAAGTCATGGAGGCAATTGGATCGCAATTACTTCCGACGCTGTATTCTCGAAGGACGCTGCAGTCTTTGGTAGGTTCACCGCGTTGTCCAAGCGAGATGCAGCAGCGTCGCAGGCAGAGGTAGGGAGGGTGCGGTTACTCTGCTCAGCCGGTCGGGTCCCGCTGCAGGTAAGTGGTTTAATACTGAAAAGCCGTCACACTGTAACAAGGTGCGGCCGAAGCTTGATGTATGGCTGCCGCTGCCAAGACACACAACAGTCTGGTCGACACGACGACACACTGGGCGGATGCGGCGGGGCGTTGAGTGAGGCGGACAGGAGAACAAAGAACGGGGGGAGAAAAAGATGATTCCCAGAATATTTAGGAGGAAATGAGGGTCCTACAAGTAAAGCATCTAGTGTCAGCCCAGAGACTTTCTCCGTTGAGGCTCAGCGAGCTATCCTATATTTGACGGGGGTGGAGGGTCCATGGCTTTAATGGCTTGACAGGCGTGACTCGCAAGGGGTCACAGTGGTCCCACGACCCAGTGGTGGACACCCGAGAGCGCGGGATGGGCTGAGCTGATGTGATTTGGGAGCGAAGAGAAAGCGAATAAAAAAAAGGCTTACTGTACTGGATGGGTGAATGGGCAAAGAGCGTTCTGTGCCCAATAGGATCGTGGGCCGATGCGAAGGGTGGTTGATTGACCAGGGAGAAGCGGTGGTGGTTTGCCGGGCTGGATCGAGCAGGTCGAGGAAGCTTCACCGCAACAAAGTTGGACGATATTGGAACGGTGGAACAGACGATGGAGAGGGCGAGAGAGTGATTTCGCGGTGGGCGGTAGGTTGAATGGCGTTGTCGTTATCGGGCGTGGTCGTGGTCGTTGAGTATGAATGTACGGTGTAGGGCGTCTGCGTCTGCGTCTGGGCTGGCGAGGGGTCGGAAACTTGGATAATGTTGGAGAAAAGTCGTCGTGGAAGAGAGGTGGCCGCCAGGGTCCAGATGTATGGAAAGTCAAGGGTAAAAGAGAATAGCAAGGGTAGCTAGAGGTAAGGTTGGCAGGCAGGTGTAGGTACACGCCGTCGGTACCGGTAGAGCTAGAGTACAAGAGTACGAGGGAAGGCGCGAGAGCGTGACGTGTGGAAGTCGACCCGAGGGACGGAGCCGGAAAGGATGATATCAGACCTCGCTCGTCCTTTCTTTTGGAGAAGGGGGGGGCGTGAGACGGGAGAGTGTGTTTGTATTTGTGTGCCGCCTTTTGTGGGTGGAGGGATTCCCTGTCTTCTGTCTTGGAGCGCAGTTGCAATGCAGCGGAAACCCGGGCTCGCAGGTGCAGTGGTCGCTTCTTGGTACGTACACTAACTGCACAGCCAGGTGCTTACGTTAGAAGGGGGGGGAAAGTAGTGTGGAGGGTGGGTGCGGAAAAAAAAGGCTACCTCTGGGGCAGGAACAGGAACAGGAGCAGGGCGAACCAGTCTGCCAGAGGAAGAGAAAAAGGGATAGATGGGGAAAGAAAGGGAGAGAGAGAGATGATGATGGGCAGGAGTTGAAGATGTGTGAGAGAAAATAAGAAAGGGAGAGGGGGGAAGGCAGAGAGGGGAATGGATTCATGAATGAATGAATGAAAGAAATGGGCAAGTGGGAAAAAGGTACGGGTCACTTGGTGGGTGCCAGGCAGCGGAGAAAGGTACCACCTGGCAGATGGATGCTCATACCTTTTGGGAAAGCGACGAGGATGGCCGACGAATCCTGGAATCCTAAATGACTGAATGAGGAGGGAGGGATGAGGGATGAGGGGTGGGCAGGAGGGCGGTGCGGCCGTCGCTGCTGCTTTCTGAGTTTGGGGGGGTAAATTCCGAGCAAGTGGGTGCTGTGCTGCGATGCGCTGTGCTGTGTACAGCGTAGTATGCTGGATGCTGTGTGCTGTGTGCTGTTTGCTGTGCTCCCTCTCACTCCGACTTTCACTCTGTCGCCCTCTGCTTTACTGTGCTGCTTTCTGTGGTGTTGTAGGTAGTGTAGTATCCGTACTGGAATGGCATCTGCATCCATCATCCATCTGCGCAGCGCCGACGTGGGTGCTGCGAGGTAAATATGAAGGCACCTGTCCCGTCCTGTCCCGTCCTTCCTGCCCTGCGCTGCCCATCGGCCGGTACCTGCGGTGTGCGAGATGCCCAGGCCATGTACGGTATCCGTACCACACACGCATTAATTACGCTGCACGCACTATACCGCACTACATGGCAGGTGCGTACATATACGTACACTACATACGTACTCCGCACAGGCACCAGTGATGGGCGGTACGTACCGGTCTCCACCGCTGCCCGCCCGGGCATGGAGGCACGAATCCCTCCGCCAGGTACCTCGAATCGGAAATCCAGGGGAAGCATCGTGGAAGCCTCTCCATTCGCATGGAGGTGATCGGGACACCGACTCCGAACCGACCAGGGTGCCCAGCAGCAACACCTGGGGCGGGCGATTCGTTGAATTGCAATGGCCATGGGTGTCCGTATGGGGTGTCCGCCCGTTAGTTAGTGTATTCACACACCACACTGCGCTGCTGCTCTGCACTAATCAATACACTATACTACCAAGTTGTCCACTGCTGTACTGCACTAGGCCCCTAGGACGATAGTGGTGCAGAGCGAGCGAAGAACCACCGCGCCTGGTGGACTCGGTCGGGATGAGGGATGAAGTCATGTTGTTTTTCATGTTATTTTAGTACTGCATCATCCCCTTCCTGCTTCTTGTTCCTCTTTTTTTCTTCTGTCCCACTTCCCCAATTGCCCCCACTCCGCTCTTGTCTTGTCCATGTCCATGTGCCACTAGCAAACACCAGCAAAATATGACCAGAGTTGTGCCGTGCCACCTCTTCTTGCCTTAGTGCGAACTGCGTAGTGTAGTGTAGTCGCGTCTGCGCCAAAGCACCTTAATTGCTTAGCTGCCTTTTTTTCACACACGGTCGTTACGTCGGCGGGATTCGACCTGGACCCATCCGTCGTCTTCGCTAGGACGCTAGGAATCTGCCGTCCTGTCCTGTCCTGCCAGTCCCGCCTTTCGTGCCTCTCTTCTGTGCCTGTCCTGTCCTATGCCTCCGCAGCATAGCATTGTTGAGCTCTTACGTCCCATGTCGCGGTGCACATGTCCACAGCTCAGAATCCACCCTCGCAGCGCCTCGCAGAGTCCGACAACTCTCAAGGGAGTCGATCGTCGGACTCGAGGGAAATCAACAATGGGGGACACCGTTGTCGCCTCCACTTCATCTCCCCATCGGCTCGTCGGCGAACTGCGACACCCCAGATCGGACGGACGGGGGGTTTCCCTCGATGCCGACGTTGCGTCCCAGGTCCGACCTGCTTTCCACTGCCAAATACGGATAATCACTCACGTCCTCTCTGCTTCTCCTCCTGCATCTCCCGCGAGAGCTGGAGCCACATCAGAGCCCCTCCAACCCCCCCACTCGCATGCCCGTGTCAGAAGCTTCTGTGCGCTGTGTGCTGTGCCGCATTGCGCTGTGTCCTGCCCCCCCGCTGCTGCAACCACAACTGTTGCGCTGTGCAGGCGGGAGATTGCAGCAGCTTTACCCACGGACGCAGCGACGGACTAAAATTTTCAATGGAAGAAGGAGAAAGAAAGAAATCCTCCCTACCCATCCCGAAAAAGAATGCGGAACTATTGTTTGATGGATCTTGCCCTCAATGGCCCTCCCGTCCTCTCGGTGGCTGCCCAGTCTGATCTCGATCTCCTCTTCCGTTACGAATCAATGTCTTTGGTTTTGCCGCCCCAATATAGCACGGCCGCCGCGAGGGAGATGCATGTCCGGCAGGCGTGTTGACGCTAGATCGTCCTGTTTCTGTTCCCGTTTTTTTTTATTTCATTTCATCAGCTGGGGGTGACCATGGCGACGTTGCTATATTGGGGCCATCTGCTTGACACCAGCCAGGTACGCGTTTCTCTCCATCCGCCCTCCGCGGAAAGGGATATCCCGAATGCGGCCAAATCAAACCGAGTGCTGGCAAGACGGTTGTTACGCAGGGGGCTGCCTTGCGATGCGCCGACGAGAGAGTCGATTTCATGTTAGCCAGCGCGCCACGGCGGGAATGAAACCAGGAGGACTCCTTTCAGCCCCCGTTTGCTGCCCGTCGCTTTTGTTATTTGCTGATCCGGGCCGCCGCTCGTCTCTCTGATTCCCCGACGGACGCACCAAACCCAAAACCGTCAGGCCACTTTTTGGAGACCACCACGGCCAGTCGAGATTCGCCGCGCCCGTCAAAGGACTATGATAGGCGGGTGTCAGTCAGGTGCTCAGACTGCGATCCGGATTACTGGAGAGCCCTTCAAGCCCTGGAAATGTGCCACTACCCCGATCGGCCACTAGTGTAGGCAAACAAACACTCGGGGCTGCAGCTCGCGTGGTGTGTGTGGTGGGTTCGCACTCGGATTGGGCGGGCGGGTAGCTCGGGACTCCCTTGCAACTTCATTTAGCAGGGTACGAGGTACGAGGGGGTTACCATCGTCCTTTTGACAAAGGATTTGCGAAGGGGTGGCCTCGGCAGTCCAACATGGTCAAGCCACAACGTTCCCAAACCTGTGCGAACCTCATTTGCGGCTGGCGGGCTCTCTCTCTGCGCTGTGCTGATGGAGGATTCGCCGTCCTTACTGCACCCTATAATTACTCCCACGATGACATTCCCAACCGGCCTAATGCTGAGGTGGCTGTTCGTCCGTCCGCTGGCTGACACTGGGGTTGCTAGTGGCCTGCCGAGCGTTGACTTGGACTGGGCCAACAACGTCGGTAGCGCTGCCACGCTGCCAACAGCTCAGTCCAGGGTGTGGGATGGAGGATGGGCGATGTGCCGTGGACGACGGGCGCCATCACGGGTGGAGGTAGATGGAGTGTTGGGTTTTCCAGTCGCAGTCACCCCGTGAGACGTCTCGACCCGACAGGCCGTCTTAGATCAGGCCGCCCAGTCATGGGTGTATGGACATCCGTAACCTGGCGCGCCTGGCAAACTCAAAAATGTCTCCAAGGCTGCTCTAGCCGGCGACACGTCGCAATTAGGCCGTCGGCGTATGCAGCCAAAGACAGCCAAACTTGGCGACATGTGGAAGGCGAAATGTTTCGATTCCCAGCGCCTTTTCACGGCAGTTATCGACACGATTGCGCAAGTTTTGGATCGTTCGACTGACGATGATAGGCGCCGTTCCTCTGGGCACTGGATGTCGCCTTCAACATTTCAATGGCACTTGCTCCATCCGAGAGCCAGTCAGAGTCATGCCTTGCCAACGTGCCACCAAGGAAACCACCCGGGGGCTGGTCAAAACAGATAAGAGGGGGGGGAGCCGGGCTGTCCCGCCCGCGCTTGGCGAATGCGAGAATGAAGGCGAATGCGCGTGGTGGTCTCGAAGTCGATTCCCATTACGATATTGGGGGGACTGTGGTCCTTCAACGCCCGCTTGATTCGTTCGTATGTGACGCTGCGATGCAACATCGACACCTGCATTCCGATCGTCGAATACCGACTCAAGATTTCAAGACAATTCCAGATATGCAACGGCGGTGAAGTGCAAAATACGTACTGTGTCTCTGTCTCTCCGCGTATGTCTCTCTCTGTCCGTCTCTTTATCTCCTTATCTCTTTCTATCTACGGCCAAGGCTTGTGGAAGAGATGGACGAGTGAGGAAAACAAAAGGCGCCATCTGCAAGGAGGCAACCTAGAGGGAGAGAGTGCGAACTAACCTCCGTGGCTGCTGCAAAGTGAGTGGTGATGGGCGTACTGACGGCGGCCGATGGTCAGCCCCAAGCCACCAATTGAGTCCTCTCTGCCTTGCCCTGCTCAAGGGTATTTGGGGGATTAGTAGCGTATGAATCCAGCCTTGTCATCTTCGCTGGAGTGGGATTCCGCAAACAAACTGCGGCTGTCAGCACAAGAGTTCGCCATGATCTCCGGTGCCATTACTGAGAGGATGGTCACTTGACGGTATCAGCGCCCTGTGGTGGTGTGGGTGGTGGGTGGGTTGAGAGCTTTGGGCACAAGACACTCAATGTGAGGTTCACGCCGGTAGCAAGGACAGGCGCCGATCGCCAGCCTCTGTCCGTCGGCGCTGGAGGGTGTCGGTGCTGTATCCGAGTACCATTAACCTCGCATGTCCCGATTCGGAGAATTGTGAAGCAAGGCACTTCTGGCAGCAGAGAAACGGGCGGGACGTGAGAGGAGGTCCAGACGCAGCGACCAATCCGGTGGCTGCCAGTGGTGCCGAACAGACATAGACTACATTGGCAAACCCGATGACGTTTCTCGTTGCCGTTAGGCCCTTCGGGACCATGGGTACGAAGCTTAAACGGAGACTGGTCGCGTCTCTTGGTCGTCTCAGCCGGGACGTCGAGGACGGAACGAGGTTGCAGAGGTCAGACGAAAAGTTGGGTGGTTTAGCCTCCCGGGCGACAACGGGCGGCGGGGACCATACGAAACGAAACAATGCACGATTTGATTTCGATGGCGTTCGTTCCAATGTGTAATTCACAATCTTTTGTGCCTTAGCATGCATCCTACACACTTTGCAGCACAAGGTGACTTTGGGAGCTCGGAAGATGCATTCCAGGCATGAGTTTAAGCTGCCGCGCCTGCCTGTATGGTAAATCCCCCCCACTGCTCGGCAAGACAAGCCCGACAAGGCAAGCCAGGTGGGCAGATACCTAGATGGCTGGGCAAGAAGGTGGGTTCCAATTCGGAGAAGCCGTGGCAAGGGAAAGAGACACAGGGGGCCCGGCATCGTGGTGCCCTCCGCTCCGATGCCGGTTTGTTTGCTTGGGCTCGGGCCCGACTTGCCCTTCCTGACTCTTTCCTGCCACTGTTGCACTACCTACGGTGCCTTCCACTCCGGGGCGGAATGTTGCGGGAAATCACCATCACCGCTTCCCCCTTCCTCCCCCCTCCGGCAACGAGGTACCTAGTTGGCAGATAAGCAAGGTGGCGTTGGGCAGGCAGGCATCTCTTCTGCGCCCTTTCTCTGTTTCTCGCCGTCTTTCCGTCTCTCTCTCTCCCTCCCTTGCTCTTCACGTGACAGGCTTGGGCTGTCATGTGCAGCGGTCTTAGCCGCCTCATTTCTTGCCGAATCCCCCCTTCTCACTTGTCATATCCTGACCTGCAGACAGACTCAGACTTGCACATGCTTCGTCCAACCTCTGGGCTGATCTACGCTACATACATACGATGCACTAATACACGGCAAGGTGTAAGGTGACAGGAAATCTGGACCAAGCCGCCATACCCACTCTCTCTGTCCACCCATTCATGACCCGTCCCGTCGGCGCTGCAGCGGATCTACCGGGAGTTGGTGGCTCACCTGCATCCTTAGCCCAACTCTCTCCATCGAGGGGGCTCCTGGCAGTGGCCAGCCTGATCATTTTGCTAGCGTACACACACAGCGAGCACATGGTAGCCTGTTGCTCGATTGCAAGTGGGCTGGATGGAAAATGGGCTGCATCGCATCGAGGGAGGAGAGGGATGCAACACACGCAGCCCAGCGGTGAGCATGCGCCCGTCCGGATGTGGTGTAGACCATCTGGTAATCTTGGCATTGCTCTCCGCGGCCATGAATGGACCGGGCTGTGTTTGTGCTTGAGCATCTCAAAATGAGGTTCCCCTCCTCTTGGCCTCACTAGCCACCAGTTCGGAATGCATTTCATGGAATTTCAGGGGCCAGGTGAAGCACGGGGCGGCAGATTCAGGGGACGGGACCTCCTGTAGGAGCCCCCCAGTTCGATTCGACAGCCCTGGGCGGGACCTGTTCAGGGGACAGCCCCGAGACTTCGCCACAGCACATTGGCCCTGGCGCGGCCAAATTGCGCTGGACGGGGGGAGCGAGCTGGAGAGTCAGAGTCGAATGCCTCAGGGGAGCTTCAAGGAGCTCCAAGGAGGATCTTTCAATGCCTGGGAGCTGGGAGAGAGGGGCAAGGAGGCTGGAATTAAGTGGCCCCTGAGGGGTTCATCCACTGATTTCCACTCATTTCAATCCTGGTCGAATACACTAAATACGGATACACGTCCAAGCTGTTTGGAATCCACAATCTGCGGCTCTTCCCCTGGCGGAAGAACGCTTGGAACGCTTCGAGGGAGAAAAGGGAAAGGGCTGAAAAATTAGGGACGGACGAGGGAAAAAAAATATCCTCGCCCACATGGACAGTTGGATCGAGACCCGCCCGCAGTGAACCTACCCCGAACTCCGGCTCGGCGGACAAGACTAATCACTACCTGCCTTATGTAACAAAAAACAACAAAAAAACGGGTTAGCCAGGAAATACTGAGCACCGGGGTCCGCGTCGAATTTGCCCCGAGCGCCGCCGTACACCGGCTCCACCGACTCACCGACGCACGCCGCCCAATTACCAATTGGCCATCTGGCACCGCTGGTCCCCGGCGCGGCGAAAGAAACAACTCCGATAACCTTGTAGCAACCAACGCCACGCGACCGACGCCATCTCAGGGTCCATCCACCTGTGATACTCCCAAGGAAGAAAGAAAAAAACTCGTCTTGGTCATCTTTCGGTGGAGCCTTCAGTTTTTTTTTCTCTTGTGGAATTGCCTGCCGCCCGCCCGCCAAGCGTCCTCCACCCGCGCGCTCTGGGTCTCGGCACGTCTCCCGCTCGTCGCGCTCCGCCAGGCAGTCTCGTCCGACGTCATCCAGCCATGCTATCCCGCCATGCCTCCCACCCGCGTCAGACCCTGATCGCGGCCTTCCTGGCCTGGAAGGCCCTCCTGCTGGCCGTCGCCCTGGGCAGCGCCGTGGCGCCCTCCTACGACACCTCGACCACCTTGATGCTCCAGCGCAACGAGTCGGACCTATCCATCGTCACCCGTCTCACGCGCTGGGACGCGCTCTACTTCACCCAGTCCGCCCGCCGAGGCTACCTGTTCGAGCAGGAGTGGGCTTTCAACGCGGGGCTGCCCACCATCGTGTCCGGCCTCGTAAGCCTTGCAAAGCTGCTAGGCCTCGAGGGCGACGACACCGGAGCGCTAGAGGGCGCCTTTTCCATTGCCGTCGCCCACGCCGCCCACCTGCTCGCGGCGCTCACGCTCCATGGCCTGACGCTGAAGCTCTTCTCCCGCCCGCGGCTGGCCTTCTTGGCCGCCCTGCTCCACGTCCTGTCCCCGGCCGGCCTCTTCCTCTCGGCGCCCTACGCTGAGAGCCTCTGCGCCTTCTTCTCCTTCGCAGGCTACCATGTCCTAGCATCCGCCTCTGGCGCGCCAAAGGGCTCTCTCCGCTGGACTGGCGCGCAGATTCTTGCCGGCGGCATATTTGGTCTCGCGACGGCCTCTCGATCCAACGGCCTCCTGAACGGCATCCCGTTCGCCGTCGAGTGCCTGCTGATACTGCCCCCGCTGCTCGCCAGCCCTACGAGCTTGAAAAACTTTGCGGCTCTGTTCGGACCAGTCGTCGGCGGGCTCTTTGTGGCGGCCGGCTCCGTCGTCCCACAGGCTCTGGCGTGGCTGCGATACTGTTCCGGCGCATCCGAGGCGCGCCCATGGTGCGCGAGGACCGTGCCCAGCATCTACACCTTTGTACAGGAACATTACTGGTAAGTACCCGCGCTTCTCCCAGCCCTATGTTGTTTCTTATTCCTCGCCCCTCCTCTCCCCTCCCCTCCCCTGCCCGACATGGTTGTCCTCGAGCGGTACTTGCGGAGATTTGATGTGGGAGGTCGGAATGTTGGTTTTCCTTGGTCTTCTGTCTGGCTTTGCTAATCACTGAGTCACGCAGGGGCGTTGGCCTGTTCCGCTACTGGACGCTATCGAATGTTCCTCTATTCATTCTTGCCGCGCCGATGCTAGGGTTGCTCATCGTGTCTGGGTGGGACGTGTTGAAGAGGCCGTCGGGATTGGCGCGGACTCCGACGGCCCCGGGGAAGCAGGGCGGTGACACGACGTCGACGCTGGTCTTCTCCATGGCGGCGTCCCAGGTCCTGCTGGCCGCCCTGGCGATCACGACGTACCACGTCCAGATAATCACCAGGATCTCGTCCGGGTACGCGGTGTGGTACTGGTGGGCTGCCGGGTGCCTCTTGGACGGCGGCGCCGACGGCAAGAGACGGGCCCTCGGCGCCAGGGTCGTGACATTTTCCATCCTGTACGCCATGATCCAGGGCGCGCTGTTTGCGTCGTTTCTGCCGCCTGCCTGAGATGCACAACCCGGGCCCAGCCGCCGTCGCGCATGGGGTCCCAGTTCTTTTTTCGAATAGAGTTTTTTTTTTCCTTCGCTTCTGCGGCTTGGTCCCATGATGAAATGTAAGCAAAGCCTTCTGATAGCAAAAGCGAGCTGCGGGATATGCGGTGCTAGCCAAGAAACGGCGATCTCGGATGGTCTGGAAAGCTTTTGGACCCTTTCTCCGGGACCCTTGTGTAACTTTTTTGCTGCAAGCCTCCAAAAGTAAATTCGAAGCCTTGCCGGACAAAGCGATGTCACCTCGGCGCGAGGAATGATGTCACGGCATAAGGGCGGCAGGTCGATGCATCTGTCATGTTGGCGCCAAGAGAACTTGATTTCCACAAACCACGCTCCGGTCCGTTCTCATGATTGAGTGCTGAATGTCAGATGACGGAACGCTGTTCCTGCGGAATCGCAGCTGGCCACGCCGTGGTTGGTGCTTGGGACGAACTGTGAACGTGACGAAGGGTGGTGACACGCGCAGATGATGTTGCCGATGGGAAATAACAAGAGGGTTAGTCATGATTATGAGAGCATTCGGGACTGTGACTGCAACTTGGTCAAGATGTAGGAGTAGCTAACGGGGCCGGGGTTGACGGGGGAGAACCGCAATGCTTGGTTTGGGGCGCAAGAGTGACAGGAATCACGCGGGCATTTGGCCCTTGAGCTCTCAGCTAAACGTTCGGCCGCCATTGTTTGGGTGGCCACTTGGATGCCCGTCTTGGAGCAGTTCACATTCATCTTCAACATGACTAGATCTCCTTGGATAGTAGCAATGACAGACCTTGAATTTCAGGATCCCATATAATAGGCGGTAGCTTGAATCTCGTCGTTTTGATGATGTGATACTTGCTGCCTGAAAACATGACCCGATCTGCTTTCCATGCTTTAATCATCCTCACTTGCAAGCAATGTAGATATCATTCGCCCGTCAGAGCGAATAAATGCATAGATGAAAACGTATTTGCGGATAGTATTTAAATCATGTCCAAGGTTTAGTACACATGTCTCATCCATTGCTCAGCCGAAATCCTGCAGAACGCCTTGCCCGCAGAATAACTTAGTCTCTCAACCGTACGCTTCATGGTTTGTTCCTCGGGTTCAGTCGCAGGCGCTGCAAAGGGACTGAAGTATCAAACTTCGCTCTCCACCTTGCGACGCGACTGCCGTTGCCCGGGCCTCCGCTAGGCAATGCCTGTCTTTGCTGGAGCGACTGCGACCCCCATTTCTCCCGATGCCTCTGCCGTGAAGCTTGCCACTCCCGCTGTCTCTCGGTTTCGCGTTGCCGGACCTCTTCCTTCTTGTCTTCGGGCAAGGCGGCTATCTCGTCTCGTATCTTGTCCCTCCTCGCTAGTTCCCTCTCGATCATGACCTCGTCAAAAGCATTGGGCGAGTTCACTACGACCAGTGTCAGTTTTGGGGCATTTCTTTCTCGTTATCTGAGCGACACTTACAGTCTTCTATGTACTCCTCTTCCAAGGCGTTCAGCGTGTCGCTATATCGGCCAATAAGGCGGATGTTACAGAAACGGGAGTTGTCTTCCTCCAACTCGGTGTCGACGAACCAGTCCCCGCACTTGGAGAAGACGTCGGAACCGAAGAGATACTCGTTGCTCAAGACAACATCAACACAAAGACCATCGAGCACGTAAAAGTCTCGCTTGGCGGTAACATCGCCCACTGTCCATGAAACGTCCCGTACAACGCCGCTGGTCAAGCAAGGCGTGCCATCGGCCAGCTCGACATTGAGCCAATGTTCCGCACTCCGATCGACGGAAAGACCCATTTCCCGAGCGTAGGAGTCGGAGATGAGCATGAGATCCGAGCCGGTGTCGGGCAGCGCCGCAGTCAACTTGCCGTTGAGAAACCCCGTCAGGCGTTGCGTTTCCCCGCCAATGAGTCTCAGGCGCAGCCCCCTCGGCGGCACCAGCCTGTTCTTGATCCGGCGGATGAATTTGGTGAACGTCTCCGTCATCTTGAGCAGCCGGTTGCCCAGGACGAGGTCGTGGACGCAACCCGGAAGGATCCAGCACTGGAGTAGGTGGTCCTCCCGCTCTCCGGCGAACCTCCATGGGACCTCCACCATGCCCGGCGACTGCACTTGCTTCTTGTTGGCGAGACTAATCTGCTTCTCGGTGCTAGCCGCTGGACTGAGGTTGAGATTCGATGCCATCTCGGGGGAGATGAAGCACATGTCCGCGCCGCTGTCGGGGAACGCTTCCATGGGCACCCCGCCCACGCTTCCTTCCACGAAGTAATGTGTCGACCAAGATGAACGGCTTTGGAAGCTACTTTTACGTTCCTCGAAGCGTATTGTGCTATTACCGTCATCATGCCCAGTTTTTGAGACGGGAGGGGTATATTTGGGCGACGTTAAAGCAGCATCGGTCACTGGTAACCGCGTGCGAGCCCCGTTAAGATGGGGATCAAAAAGCTCCAAGATGGATTCTCGAGCAGAGAGGAAGGGTTTAGGCACGGAAAGTGCCTTCGTATAGTGGAATAGCTGCTGTAGGGCATTTGGACGTGCCAGAATGGCGAGGTGGTGGTACAAGCGACCGGTGGTGGGTGCCTTATCACTCGCCTTGGAATACCAATGACGACTTACAGACGTCCACACCTCACGGTCCTTCAGATCATCATCTTCGATGGTCATTCTGTAAAAGTTACTAAAAGCTCAGGAGGTAGCCTAGAGAAAATCATGCGTGGAAGCCTGTTAGAATATCATACCTATAACGCCCAAGGTCGCCAAGGCACTCGATCCATGTATCTTCAAATGTCGGGACCGTTTCATATAGCAGCGCCATCATCGAGTATGCCAGGTAGATAAAGGTAAGCATATGCTCAAGCGATTTCGGGAGGCGGTGCCGTAAAAGCTCCAGAAACGAGTGGATGCCATGCCGCCACATTCTTGCAGGCATGGCATATTTGCTTGCTAACCGGCGCAGCGCGGGGCTTGCGGCCGGGTGCTGCGAAGCCAGAAAAAAATCGTGGTGCTCGTGTAGGAGCGTCCGGTGCAATGCGATCAGCGCTTGCCATTGCTCGTTGTTCAACTTCGGCTCACTTGTTGCGCCTTTTGCTTTGTCAACCTCGATGCACTTACTCTCCACCATAACGAGGCCTGCGTATATACCCTTGACCTCTGCCACCAGCTGCTCCTGCGTTATTGGCCTGGTCTCTGGTTGCTTGATAAGCACCTCCGTGTTTTCTGATTCTGACGGTCGAGGCCTGAAGGTGGCAGTTTGACTGCTGGTAGGTATTGGTGTGCGAGCTCGGCTTCGTTTTGCTTTCACGACTTCATCCTCGTTGTGTCTCTCGCGACTCCATTGAAACGATGGTCTCTTGGGAATTCGTTCTTTTTCAGGTTCGGGGGTTGGAGTATGGGAGTTCGTATGCCCAGGTGTTGATACCCTAGGGGACATTGAGGCATCGGGACGGCGACTTGGCAGGTCATCGTTGGGATTCCAGAGTTTGCTGGACTTCTGTGCAGGATCGCGCTGGAAATTCGAGTCGTCGGCCCTGAGTGTAAGCGATGCGGTATACGGAGCGCGAGCACGGCTTCGCTTGGGTGTAATGTCTTTCCTTCCATCGACGTCTTGTGGTGATCTCTCTTTTGCCGCCCTGCTCCTAAGGTATGTTGTAAATCGATGGTCAAGACCAAGAGTCGCTGATGTGCCTTGATACTCCCCATTATGGGCATGGTCACCTCGCGAATCGGACATGATGCCAACCGCTGGAATTTGCCCTGATGTGGAAATCATAAAATTGGCAGATCAGGACACCGGAATAGTACACCTTTTAGCTGTGCAAATTAGTTGAAGTGATAGGAGGGATGAAGCGCTGCCCCCCACAGCAGTCGGGCTGTGCAGACGGGCTCTAGCGTTCTACTCGGTGAGACAGTGATACAACCCTCCAATCGCTGCATCTACATGCAGTACGAGTACGCCACGTCAGACTGGGGTGGAAAAGCCAACAAATGACAACGCTGCTGCTGCCTGGGCTCCGAGACTGAGGCATGGAATCAATGCTACCTGGCGGACTGCGCCTGCTCTAGCTTCAGGCAAACTGGAAAAAAGAAATCACTGGTCAACGCAAGCTCTTATCGCGATCCCTTTTAAATCAGTTCGCCATTCTGAGCCGCCTTGCTTCGTGTTTGTCGTCGAGCAGCCACCACCCTCTCCAGTCCGTGAGTGGTAGCCGCGAGCGACAATGCGAGCCCAAAGGAGCCGCCCATCAAATCGAAAAGAAGGGTTTGCAAACGTTGCAAGATGGATGGCGCTTGACAACGACAATGAAACTTTTATATACCGTAAATTTGATGAGCTCGCCGCTCGCAACCTCTTGTATTTACAGTCCGAGTTGCTCGCACTCGAGAGCAGGCTCGCCAGCCTTGACGAACAAGACGTCAAAAGTGATGACATAGACTGGAAAGACGCCGTTAGAACGTGGGAGATTTTGGATGAACTACACTCTTCCAACAACCACGAGGCAAGAGTTCGCATGGAACTTATACTGGATATTCGTGCAAAGATCAAGGAATACCGTGCGTGCGCCACCTGAAGCACTGCATCTCTCAAGCAAACACTAATGTTGTTTAGACGAAGCATTATTGCTGCAGAATGAGATAGCTAAGCTGCGGCGGCCGAATAAACGCGTACTGAATGCCTTCAAGACGTGGTTTAAACAGCCATTCCCAGCCCTTGGTGGTCAAGCGAAAACGTTTCTAGATAACGCAGACGATCTCGTTGCTCTGAATACGACACAAGAGACTGATTATCTGTCGCAGTGCCTTCGACGGCATTGGCCGGCTCAAGTAGGCTTCCATCGAGACGATATTTACCGACTTCCAGCTAAACGTGTGCCAGGAAGAGTTATCCAGGGATGGATCGACTCGTATCGGACGATACAACGAAAAGTCAATTTCCCTGGCGGTTGCAATAATCAGCATCAGCATAGCCGCCATTCTTTTGGTCGGCTCCATAACTAGTCTTTATTTCGTCAACAACGACGGTGCCAAGCTCGGGATGGTTGCCGCTTTTACGGCCGCTTTCGCTGCGAGTATCGGCGCCATGACGAACGCACGACGGGCCGAGATATTCGGTGCCACTGCTGCGTAAGTTGAACCGCAATCCAAACCTATGCTCTTACTAACTCGGCCAAAGGTACGCTGCAGTGCTTGTGGTTTTCGTGAGCGGAGACATCTCAAATGAACCAAAACTGTCACGATAGTCAACAAGTCAAGCCGAGGAGGATCAAAACCCTTCTGCTTTACCTCATTGTCGGGCAAGCAGTTTGACAGAGAAAAAGTATAGAGTAGAATTATTCATCAATTCAGTATAGGAATTTGCTCACTGTCTTAAGGTCGAAGACAACAGTCTTTTATCAGTCATCAGACTTCAAGGGGCTATTCGACTTAATGTGTACTTGAGTACTATTGATAATGATAAATGTGGGTATAAGCAACATCTCTAGGAGATCAGCAACGATGGCAGACATTGATTAAAGGGGTCATATTAACAACCACTTATTAGTTCTGTAGAGGGGACCGGTGCTGGCGGTTCG
Source organism: Colletotrichum jinshuiense (assembly GCF_051148585.1). Lineage (NCBI taxonomy): Eukaryota > Fungi > Ascomycota > Sordariomycetes > Glomerellales > Glomerellaceae > Colletotrichum > Colletotrichum jinshuiense. The sequence goes on along the minus strand of NC_139309.1, from coordinate 5,977,207 downwards.
CAATATGTCGCGTATCGCACAAAGTGGTTGGTCGTAGCTCCGAATCGAAGCAGCAGATCCAGAAATTCTGTGATATCGGAGATGCAAAGGGGACTGAACTCAAATTCCGTCTCCTGATCAATGAAATATACAATCATTTCGTGTTTCTTTAAAAGGCGCAACAACCTTTTGAAGACAGTGGATCCTTGCAAAAGAATTACGCAAGATACGGCATTACAGGGCTCAGACTTATCGATTAAGGACAGCAATCCTGAGTTGAGAATGAAAGCCGGGAGGTTCGAATCCTCAAATGCTTCTTTGAAAGCGTAAGTGATCGCGGATAGTCGCCTTGGATAATGATGCAAGGGATCGAGCCCTCTAGCCATGAAGTGAATGAAAGCCTTCATGGCTGAGTGACTGTTCATAACAGCAAAATGTAGCGCCGTTCGCCCAAATTCGCCAGTCAACTTCAAGAAGAATCATCGCGGTCCAGTGTATCGATCAAACTCATGGTGGCGTGCTGCGCCGCAAACATAAGGGCTGTCCTTTTCAAACAGTTGTGGGAGTACATATTTGCACCGGCATCTAGTAGCTCTATAATAAGCACTGATGAGCTCATTTCAACGGCAATAAGCAGTGGCGACCTCTGCATGTAATCGCATATATCGACATCTGCTCCATGAGAAATTAAACGCCTTACGGATTCCACATCTTTCGATGCAACAGCATAATGCAGAGGTGTCCCTAGGAACGTCCTTTGAAAAGGCCCTCGTGCCTTCGCTTGAAGCGGAACAGTGCTTCGTCTGTTGAGAATATCCGCCAGGGAAAGCGTTATAGCCGTATATGATTCAGATTCCGAGGTTCGGGCTGCCATAATGAGTTTCCTGTCAACCAGAGTCAATTCTAGGCTCTCCAAGAGGATCGTATAGTAATGGCCATCCAGATACTAAATGTTGGGACAAAGCCGCTGATCTTTCAGGGATTATCACCTTCGCTCGCCCGCAGCCTCTACACGGTCCCCACGCTCGCCAACCATGACCAACTCACGGCCAATGGCATCCCCAGCCTCTTCTCCAAGCAGGGCTTCCGCACCGCCTACACGCAGTACCAGCAGCACATCATTGACGAGCTCAACGACTCGACCGCCGGCACCCCCTACGAGGGCCAGGACACAAAGTCGCTGACCATCGAGTTCGCCCGCGACCCCACAAAGGCCTACGCCTTCAACCTCGCCAGCATGGCCTTCAAAAACCACTGCTTCTTCCGCGGCCTCAACACAAACCCAGACCTGCAGTCCACCCCTCCGTCCGACCTCGCCATCCAGATCAAGCGCGACTTCTCCTCCATGGACACCCTGCGCGACACCTTCCTCGCCACCGCCGACGCCATGTTCGGCCCGGGCTTCGTCTGGCTCGTCCAGACAAAGGACTCCCAGCTGGGCAGCCTGCGCATCTTGCCCACCTACATTGCCGGCTCGCCACTCTCGGGCGCCCACTACCGGCGGCAGTCGCACGACCTGAACACGCACAACGGCGACTCGTTCACCGCCGTCAACAAGGTCGGCAAGTTTGGCGCCGCCGCCCAGCAGGACAGCCGCCCCAAAAAGCCCCTCGGCGGCGTCGACGTCGTGCCCCTGCTGTGCGTCAACACCTGGGAGCACGCCTGGCTCGCCGATTACGGCGTCAAGGGCAAGGCCGCTTACCTGCGCGCCGGGTGGGACAAGATCGATTGGGATGTTGTTAGGCAGGGCGCCACCATTGCGCCCGTCGAGGACAGGACGAACAAGTTCATATACCAGTAGGCGAGCGCGGTTCATGGCATGTAGCATAAATGTACAAAAGGTCCCCGTCCTGCATAGAACGTATAGAGGATTACAATGTTTCGTTGCAGTTAGCATGTCACCGTGTTCTGAGCAGTCGAAATGACGTTACATTCACAATTTGAAAGAGATCTCATAATCACACGAGTAACAACAACTTCATTGGCAGAGGATCCATTGAATCATGGCATCTACCACAGCCCAGCCCCAGACATCCCAGGACCGTGCCATGCATACCATACCATCACATCGAGAAAGGGAAAGAGAGCCTCAGGACAGCCCTTAAGTCATCCTTACTATCCCCCCTTTCCCATTCCATGCTCCCGATGTGCCCCGTCTGCATCTTCAGTGAACGACGCCTTTTTAGTTGATCTTCTTCAGCTCCACCTCGAAGATGAGCTCCGAGTTGGCGGGGATCAGACCGCCGCCGACGTTCCTGGGGAGTTGTTAGTGGGGTGTTTCTTTCTTCTTCTGAGTTCAGGGTTGAGTTGGAGTGGGTGGGACAGAGTCGAGTGAGTCGAGTGGAGTCGAGTGTAGTGCAAGACAGTGGAGCGGAGCGAAGGATACGTACTGGCTACCATAAGCAAAGTCAGAGCTGATATCCAGCCTAGCCTTCTCGCCGAGCTTCATCGTCACGACGCCCTCATCCCAACCTACACAAACGAAAAGTCAGCTTCAGTTCCCCAGCATCTCACTCATGCCATAACACGACACAAGTCGAGTGCGCGAATGAGTGAGTAAATAGTGAATAGGAAGCAACACACCCTTAATAACGCGACCAACACCAATCGGCGTCTTAAAAGGCCCACGACCCGGCTTCTCCGTGGTGTCGAACTGCTTGCCCTTGCCGTCCTTCTTGCCAGCCTCCTTGAGCCAGCCGGTATACAGCATCGTGACCGTGTCGCCCTGCTGCGGCGACGGGCCGTTGCCCTCGACGATAATAGTCTTCTGGACGCCCATGGTGCGCGGTGTGGTGTGGAAGAATTTGAAGGTGGTGGAAGTAGTAGTGGTGGAGGGGATGATGCGGGAGATGCGTGGGAGGGAAGAGAAAGCGCGGAAGGACATGGCGGATGGAGGGGTAGTTGTAGTGGGGTCAGAAGTGCACAGCCACCGAGATGCGGCTTGTGCAGGAACCCACCGATTACCGAAACCTTCAACACCACTTCTAAGTAGACTGCACAAGGATCTTACATATATATTTCTGGCGCTTCACATTGCCGCTCTGGGCGTTAGCATGTCTCTCAAGGAGACCTACCAACAACACGAAATTGGCACAGACACCTTGTCGAGAGCTGGTTGAGCCTGGTGAGGCGTGGCGTGATTGGTTGACATGTTGGAGTTCCCGACAAGAAGATGACGTGGTACCACCGTCATAGGGCAGTTGTAAAACAACACCATCGGTTAAGAACATCACCTAGTTCAAGGAACTCAACTCAGGTTCAGGTCGCAATGATTGTCTTGCTTACTGGAGGGTTAAGGTGAATGGTCAGAATCGCTGAAAAGACGCAACTTGAGAATAGGACCCAGATTCAAACGTCAGTTGCTGCGAGTCAGAAGACATAAAATAAATCCTGACAACTCAATAAACCAAAGGGAGCACACGTTATGGCTAATGACATAAGTCTCTCTTTTGGCAAGCGGATGCTCTTTTGCAACTGACAACTCAGTCAACCCACCCTGATGCGATGCATTATATAATAAAACTCAGTGAACATATGGAAACAATTCAGTTGCAAAATGGTACTGAGTGTTAGGACTCAATTAATATCTTAGAAGCATGGGAATTATGAGAGTACATCATCGGCAGGACAATGCAATCTGACGGCTCGGGGGAAACGCATGGGAGCAACTGGCCAAGTGCGCATCTCGCTCTTCATTCCAGGCGGTGCCCAGAAGTGAGGGTCTGTGCACCAAGCCCTAAAAAGCGGACCCACACAGGCACAATCACTCACCTCGGAAAAACCTCTCACCTCGGATAATCCTTTCTCCTTCACAAACGCTCGGACCATCTTCTCACCTCGGTCAAGCACCAATCACCAAGAGCAACAATGCCCAGACCCAAGAAACACAGCCAGGCCATTGTCAAAGGCAAGGAGATTGTTCCTAGTTCCCTGGGACATGGAAACATCTCCGACTTTGCTTGGTACATCGAGAATTGTGAGAGAGCCCAGGAGAAGTACGAATCCGACAAGTCGTTCATTTGGAACGGAACTTTCACCACCAACGGCTGGATCCCCGGCGTAAGTGTTTCTGTGATGATGGCTTACAACGGCCATGGCTGACAAGATTACAGGGCCCGGAAGGCGAGGCGGCTTCAATTGCCGAGGCTTCTCATGGTCACAAGTCCCTTATATTCCCCGGTCCGCTGCGCGACTTCTTCGGTGTTTCTGTCATCGACTACACCCAGACCGACGCTGATGGCAACGAGTACGGCATCATCAACTCGGCGTTCAACGCCAGAGACCAGCAGGTAGCGTTCACCGCTAAATTCGTCATCGGACAGGAGGAAGACTCCTACCCTCTTGGAGTCACTGAGATCCGGCTGTTCCTTCAGTTTACGAACTTCTTCTCGACCAAGCGCCGTGAGCAGCGTCTCGCTGTCGCCAAGCAAAGCCTCGGTGCCGACTACGCCCCGGCCCCGCACAACCTCATCCGCTGCAACCAGGCCGGCCTCGGCAAGGACTCCTCGATGACTATCAAGTTCGTCGTCGGCGAGGCCGACAAGAACTTGACGGTCGAGGACCTGCGCATCTGGTTCGACATGACCATGTTCTACAACACCCAGTGCCGCGACGCAGAGATCGACGGGAAGAAGAGCAACTACCACAACGACTGGATCATCAACCAGGAGCGTCTGGAGCGCACCCAGATTTGCATTGCCAAGCTCCAGCAGCAGAACATGTTCTACGGCCACCACCACTGACGCGAGCATGAAGGGCTCCTACTCTCTTGGTAAATTTCCACGACTTCCTCTAATCTAATGTATGGTCTCGGTTCTGACACTTGGTTTTGCAGGCTTTCAATGACTCACGAGAAAATAGCCCTTGCGAGCTTCTGTGATGACTCTTTGGCGACATTGGGATGTCTACGGGATGCTTTTCTGTGAGTAGGAATCCCACGGGTGTGGCGAGTCCGACAGGTGCTAACTCGGCACAGCTGCTTGCGCGCGACGACGATACCTGCCTCAAGCGGCCTCGACAGATGACTCAGTAACATCAATAATTAAATTATAGCAGTAATCACACATTCATTACTGCATTACTGCGTTACTGTTACCTTCGAGATACTCTGCGACTGACTCCTGCCTGCAAGTCTTGCCAATAGTTGCCTTCATGAGGATCTCGACTAATTGACCCTGCCACACAATGCTTCAGTGATGCGCTCATACATGAAACAGGGTGATCAAAACGTCAACGGGAAGAACAGGGAACAAGTATTGGTACTGGGCGTAGAGTTAGCTTGTGTTGAAGCGAGCGCTGCTTGTTGAGACGCGTTCTCCAAATGTAAACCAGTCGATTCGAAATGCGGGTTAGGAAAACTCCATTGACAAGGACATCTTCCATATTTCCTGGGTAGCTGAGTCGGCCGGAACTCAGACGGTGTTCTGTGCTAGCACCTGGGCGCACTCGTCTGTTCCGGGGAGAGTGCCGGCAGCCACCCCGAGCCTGGCCTGGACCATGTCGTAAGATTGCTGAGCGGCACCATCCAAAGCACCGCCGATGGTGTCGCCTAGATTGGCGACGAGAGCCTCCACGATGGACGTGTCGGACGGCGCGAACACTCCATCCACCATTGGTGATGTATTGGTGGACCCCGCGGCGATGGAGCCGAGGCCGGCGCCAAGTCCGATGGAGATCATGGACGCCGCAACAGGGATGAGGAAGTCGCGCTTCTGGAACTCGTGGAGAGTGTACCCGCGGTTCGTGACTTCGTGTTGGATGAGCTGGAGCTTCTTGTGGGCCACGTAGTACCTGCGAGCCCCGTAACCGGTAACACCGAGCGTTGCATCGGCTGTGAAAGCCGCGCCTCCCACGCCGGCGCCGATGGGGCCGCTGGCAGCGTATTTCTGGCGCGTCTTAGCAACCTCCTGCTTACACAGTTGATCCGTGTCGTAAGTGGAGATGCGTACCGCATATTCACGCTCGTCGAAGTCGAAGAAATCCCGGATCATAGTGGGCGCTTTTGTTTGAGAGTGGTATGTCGAGAAGAGGCTGCGGGTATGGAGAGAAGTTGGCTGTGAACATCTCGAACTTGTCATATTTAAGTACTCATGGTCAGTATTAGAGTCCAAGCAACGGGGCCAATATCTCCGTTCTCTTGCAGAAGAAAAAGCAACTTCAATGAAGACTTGGTATACGGCTGACCTGACCAACCAACCGCCCCCCTGCTAGCCTGATGTGCCTGGCAGACTGTGCACAGAACAATCTAGGAGTAAGTAAATGCAACAAAAACAAAAACAAACATTTTACTTCAATACCACCTGCTAACCCTGATCAAGTCTTGCTATATTGAAGGCTGGCGCTCCTAGGTGCCGCTACCACAAAACTAACACTAGAATAAAATTAGAGATAGAAATAAAAAGTCTGGCCTTTTCTGTGAAGCCACTTGCCTGCATCGACGGAATCTTGTATTATACGAGAAAGGGGAGTATCTGTGCTTGGCTGAAGCTGACTGCAGGTAACCTTGTCGACCTTAAGTATGGCAACCGGGCGGACACCTGACCGGACCCTCGCAGCCTGGTCGAACGGAATCCTGTTTTCAAAAAAAAAAAAAAAAAAAAAAAAAAATTTTGTAGACAAAGTCTGGGAGGGAGCGGCACGGAGGCAATATTGTGGTATTGGCAATGCGTGACCAGGAGTCAGACCGTCAGTGGAGTGTTGTTCCAACCGGCTGTGCCCTACCGGTCGAAAAACTCAGCCCTGACAACAACAAGACATGAGATAGCCCAGGTCTGTTCATTCGCTGAGCCAGTGAGCCAAAAGATATAATGATTCAAAGATAAAAAGATAAATAAAATATAAAGTGCAGGGAAAGAGGGGTTGTATATTCCAACTGAAGTGTCTGCGCACAGGTCAAGTAATCGAATCGGTGCAGATGTGATGGTAAAGGTGTCCTGTGTGCTACCTCGTCTCGACTAAGATCCCAACTAACACTACCAAGTGGGTTTCACAACCAAGGTACAACCACCACGGACTTTGAGGAGCTCTGCGATTCACCTGTGAGTTTAGATACTGCCCGCTGAGTACTTGCTACGGCACCTAGATGGAACCGTGCAGCAAGAAACTAGACAGCACAACACCTGGCGTTGGGCGATGAGGTCGAACCGCATGAGCCGACCACAGTGTCCACGGGGCCATTTCCTGTCTACACTACAGAGTTCTGTAAGTTTCACCCTCATACAGCATCCATAGGTAAATTATGGCCGACTAACCGTGACATCTCAGCACTGATCGAGATTGAGACTGTCGTGGAGTCTCTTGACAATAGATGCTCCGGTGGAAACTGCTCAATGATGACGATGATTAACTAACACCTGTCGTGATAGGAACACTCTTGACAGTATAATCTGCCCCGAAAACACTTCTCAAGTCCTCCATTGCAGCAACGCGCCACCCGATATTCATTTCTGCCAGCTCCTTAACCCGCTCCCTCGTCCGCCTCTCCTCCATCAACTAAGAGTTCTGCCAGTGAGACAAAGCGGCAGTGAAAGAATGACCATCCGTTGAAAGCGCTCCGCCTTGATATGTATCTTCGTCCTTGGTCTCGGTCATAAAGAGTTTCGCCGCTCATAGAATATCAAGACGCTGGATCATCGCTCGGGAGTCTGACCATCGTCGCCAATGGTGTCGCGGTTCCGCTCGATCGATTAGACTCCTTCACTTGAACGCTCTCACGAGTCTACTACTTTATTTGAAGGGTTCCGAAGTCTAGGATTGAATGACAAGTAATCACAAGACGAGTATCGATCCGCTACTTCCTTGACTGTTAATAGCAACTGTGCGTGTTCAGGCCGCTGGACAGCCAGTCTTACACATGCAGCTGACCATAACCGTTGCCATCCCCGGGCGTGACATCCACCTGCTCGAGATTGACAATTCGGGCACCGGCTTGAGTGAGTTCCCCGAGTTGAGGACGGGGAATCTGCTTCCAGTCCTCCTTAATACGATTCGAAGCCTCCAGAAATCGGGCCTTGACGCTGCCATAGTCCCCGACGACGAGCTTGTGATCCCGCTTCACGAACTTGCCGTCAACAAGAACATGCTCCACATCACCGACGTTGGAGTGCATAATGATGGCTGCCACGGGGTCGACCCAGCCTAGCAAACTGGGACTGGTGCCGTCCCACACCACGATGTCAGCCTTGGCACCGACGCTGAGAACACCAAGGTCAGGACGACGAAGTGCGAGACCCCCGTTGCGGGTGGCAAGGAGGAAAGCCTGGGCGACGCTCATGGGGTTCGACCCGGGAGCCTGCCACTTCCGGAAGAGCTCGTCGGTGACAGCTGAGCGCGTTGTCTGGAGGAACATGCGAGCTTGAGTGACTAGATCGCTTGACGAAAAGGCGTGCGTGTCGACGCCGAGGGCAGCCTGATCCATGGCCATGCTGCTGGTTGGGCGTCCGAGACCGAAGCCCATCTCCGACTCGGGTGTGATGGAGAGGAACTGATTAGTTTTCCGCAAAAGCAGCGTGTCTTTCAAAGTGACGTATGACCCGTGCGAAAACACGACGGGGATGCTTGTGTTGAGTATGTTCAGAGACTGCAGAGTGGTGGGAGAGTTGTTGTCTACAAGTCACACTTATGTCAGTCGTCTTACGAACTGAGGTATTGCAGGCGAGATTGAGACCAAGGAACTTACTTCCATATACTCCTCCTCCACTATGGGTTGTGAGGACCGAGACATTGGCTTCCCTGAAGTGAATCTTTTGTTAGACGACTTCGGGAACAGGCTTATGCCATTAGACAAAATTGAGTACCGAGGGGGCTTACTTCGCCAAGTCAATGACCGAGGCGATTGTTTCCTGGTCCACAGAGCCGTTGTCGAAGCTATCAAAAGCGATGCCGAGTTCGACAGCCGTATCCGTCTGCGGCGAAGCATTTACGATATCGCGGAAGTTCACAAGCTGCTGCGCGATGGTGTAGTTGGCAACCTCATGGAAGGCATACGACCAAAACACGCGTGCGCCGCTGTCAATACTGGCATTCAGGCCAGCCCAGGACGTCTCATCCGACCAGGTGTGGTGAGCGTGATCGAGCGAGGTGGTGGTGCCCGCGTTCAGTGATTCGTAAAGGCCGGCAAGCTGGCCAATGTAGACCTGTTCAGCATCGACGCGTCCAGCAGAAGCCGCCTCTCCAAAATGGAGAAAATATTCGATAAGGGTGATATTGGAGAACATGGTTTTGAACAAGGTCTGCCAGCCGTGACGGTGCGTATCGACAAAACCGGGGGCAATGATCTTGCCTGCCGCATTGACGACCGTGGTGTTGAGAGGAATCGACACCGAAGGGGCTTCCTCACTCGACCATATACCGGTTATACGGTCTTGCTGAACGAGAACGCTCCCATTGCGGATGACGTTCAAGTCGTTTGCTTCTTGGTCGAAAGCGATGATGGTGCCGTCAGTAAACAAAATCGAGGATGGGGTAGCGGCGGATACCAAATCCAGCGCCGCAAAAAGGCCAAGTGACAATGTGAGTGAGACCATTTCTATCGCCAGATTGGAGCTGAGGTGTTGTGTGCAATGGAGACCATTCAAAATTTCTTCACTGTTCGATCCAGGCAGGCCTTATATACTTGAACGATTGCTCAGTTTAATATCTTAAACTTCGTATCGCATCGTCAACGCTCCGTCTTTCGTAAGCAGTCGTTCGACAGCAACTCGATGACATTTTGTCCCAACATGTCACCGCGAGAGCGATTCGATGACATTTTGTCCTATTTCGTCGTAGCTACAATTTGAAGACCCGCTCCGCATGATCCCAGCGACTAGGCTAGAACAGGGATCGACAGAAGCTTAAATTGGAAGCGATCAAGTGAGCAACGATGCTTTGCATTTCGGTACTTGGTTGATTACATCAAGCGGTTGGCAGCGCGGAAGCCAAGCTGGAAAACAGTGCAGCTGTCGTCTAGGTGCTTCCGCCGGCCACTGAGAACATTTACAGGGTGGCGAGAACCTCGGCCCGGCCGACCAGGAAATCCGAGTGGATGCAGGGCACTCTCGGTGGAGGGTTCCCAAATCGAAAAAATTGGTCACGGAGACAAATACATATTTCCGGGAACACACACGGAGATAACCAGACGACAGGCTTCAACCCCAAGATTCACCGTAAAGCGATGTGGATGTTTCTTCAGGGGAGTGTCACCTGGGCCTTGCGCCTCAAAAAAGTGAAGCCTGACTTTGTTCGCTGGACTTCACGCGTCATCCAGGAAGCAAGGTACGGATACAAGTATGGGATGCCGCCAGTTCGTGCTTCTCTGCTGGCATCTCCACAACCTCAAGCCTCAAACCACGCAATCAACACATGTTATATGTCTTTTACCTGCCCGCCTGATTGTGAATCACCAAACTTCTCTACCAAACCAAGCCCTTCACCGGCATCTTCGGGGGCGGGGACATGGACATCGTGGTAAAAGCGCTGTCCATCCACCCATGCAGGAAAGGCTTGGCAGGGGGCACACTCAAAAAGTCTAATGCTCTAGCACCATTCAACCTGTGTCAGTCTCCACCCTTGGACTGGAAAAGAAGCTGTATTTCTTCAATCAAATATCCTGCCGAGTAACACACCCCTGAACTAGACTGTCTGATTTCGCTGCCGCAGAAACCCCAGCCAGCCCGCTCCTCAAGTCACCTCTGAAGAGTTTGTCAGTTCACGAGTGTCTTTCATGGAGGGCTAAAATTCTAGTAGGAGGTTTGCCCAGGCGGGCATGAACGAGAATGCGGTTGGAAAAATGGACCGGTTCCGTAATACTAAACATTCGTTGGTCGGCATCAAGGGGAAGAATTGAATATAAACATTGATGACTAGGTGTAGAGTTAGCTTGCGTTGAAAAAGGGCTGCTTCTTGAGGCGCATTTTCCAGACGTGAGGCAGCCACCAAAAGGTGCCGCTGGCTGGGAAAGCCCGAATGAAAAGGAATTCTTCCATATATCCTGGGTCATATATGATGATCTACGTGTTCCTCTTCCGGAGACTGTGCTTGGTGACTGGATGTCTGGATTCCCTCTGCCTGGTGAGTTGCTTACAAGAGCCAAGACGTTCAAAGCTGCCAGTCATTTTTACTTTAAAAATTCGTTCCAACTCCGATTCTAACATACATGAATGCCTGTGGTACAGGCAGGGGGTATTGGGTGTCTATATCTAAAGTCATCAGCAAGACGGTTCGGCTCCGATCTGTGGCTGCCCGCCGTCTTGATTAGTAGTTGCTACGAACCCGTAATGTCCGCATCGCAAAGCGTTCGTAGTGGAAATATGAACAAAAAACAACAACAGAAAACACCGCCTCTCAATCGCTGTCCTCGTCTCGGCCCGGCCAGACGAGCTTCCTCCGGATGACGGCCCGCGCGCAGCAGAAGCCGACAAACAGCCAGACGGCGACCAGCACGACCGTCAGCACGGTGGCGAGCCACAGCAGGCCCTCGCTGCCAAAGGCCTCGCCGATCTTGATGGTGGCGATGGTGAGGCCGACGTTGGGGAAGACGAAGCTCCACCAGCTGAGGTGGAACGAGTGGTCGGGCATGCCGAAGACGGTGGACAGGCAGGCCGAGGCGAAGAACCAGAACGACAGGCCCCAGAGGAAGACGGCGGCGAAGAGGGCCACGGCGCGCACGGCGAAGGCCACGGTGCCCGGGTTCTCCATGCCGGCGAGGTAGGCCCCCGAGCGGAGCGAGTCGGCGACGAGGGAGCCCTCGGAGGCGACGAGTCGGGGCACGTTGGCGCCCATGGACACCAGGGCGGCGGCGGTGAAGCTCGGCGGGCCGACGGCGATGAACATGCCGGGCCGCTGGACGGGGAGGCCGATGGTCATGAGGCGGGAGAGGTAGGTCGCGTACATGAAGGCCGAGACGAGGAACCCCAGCCCCTGGGCGGCGAGGCCGGCGCCGAGCATGGCGGCGGCCTGGTCGGGCGGCTGCGAGGGGGCCATGAAGCCGGCGAGGGTGCCCGACAGCATGACGGGGAAGATGGGCAGGATCCAGGCCGGGGTCATGCTGTCGAGCGACAGGCGCCTGCGGCCGGTGAAGAGGAGGTGGTACATGCCGACGGAGACGAAGAAGGTGACGACGAGGTAGACCCAGAAGCACGCCCTCAGGGTGACGACGAGCCATGGCCCGCACTTGGGCACGCCGTAGTGCTGGATGTTGGAGAGGGCGGCGGCGATGGAGAGGAAGAAGGTGGGGATGAAGAGCGACTCCGAGGGGTGGGTGATGGCCTTTGCCGGGGTCTTGCGGAAGAAGGAGAAGCGGAGGCAGAGGGCGAGCGTGATGAGGAAGATGAGCACGATGTCGAGGAGGAAGACGACGAGGCCTATTGTGTCGAGGCCGCGGAAGCGGTGGGGGGTCTCGGCGAGGAGGAGGGCGATGCCGCCCGTTGACATGCTGGCGGGGGTGTTAGTGACGGGCTGGGAGAGTAGCGCCGGGGGTTTCGGGGAACGGACGGACACGGGACGGGACGGGACGGGGGGGAGGGGAAGCAGGAGGTGGACGGCGGGGAGGAAAGACTCACGTGAGAGTGTACCATGCAAAAGTGAAGTGATGGATACGCTCGCGAAGGGAGACCTTTTCGAGGATGGTGTTTGTGCGGCTCCTGGTGCGTGACAAGGAAGCCATGAGGGCGTTCTGAGGCGGTTCATCCGAGACTGGGCCCTCGTCCCGGTCTCGGGTCGATGTCTTGGAGACGTCTGGCAGGCGATGTGAGTTGGCGACGGTGAACATGTGAGTGAGTCGGGGATGCTTACTTGCTTCTTCATCCACGACAGCCATGGCGATTGGATTGAATAATCAATGATTGAGTTTCTCGATATCCCGTTTTCGCAGAGGGACGAGGATCGCCGCCGATTTTTGTCGACTTTCTTTTTTTATTAAAACACTCTCTTCGAGGTCGATCCCCAAGCTGGAGTGATCGACGTCACTGCGCTCGCGCTTGGTTGGGGTGTGCCCTGTAATTATTGAATGTAGGCTGCTGCACAGGCGGCTGAGTCATCAGATGCATGGTTGGCGACGGGGGGTGGGGATCACAGCATGCCGGCGTTGGGGTGATGGGAAAGGGGGCGTCGTATGATTTTTTGATTGGGGGTTTGTGCTATTTTTTGCTTGGGCGCAACACATTCTGGGTCATGTCCATGACGACGAAAACCACGGTACCGGGTTATGGGAAGATTAATTCTGATGGACAACCCCGAAATGAGGCCGGGCACGGGTCGACACGGAGGCGGCGTGCCACTGGGGGGCTCGGCGCCGAATGATCGGGGCGCCGGGGGGGGCGACTGGCTAGGAGGGTTGCCACACTGGGTGGGTTGACGTGCACTCAGTCACGCTATGCACCGGGATGACGTGCGTGAGGAATATTTTAGGATATATGCTTTTGGTAAATTGCGAGTGTGTTTGAGAGCGGCGGGTTCGATCGAGGGCCGGCTCTGATGAGTGGCTGCACACCAGATGTCGGCTCTGTCAGGATTGGGGCACACGGTTGGAAGAGGAGGTTGAAACCGGGAAACTCGCCCAACACTGGGAATAGAAGCCGTTTCCCATTGAGCGTGCCCGCCTGGGATGCGACGCCCGCCCATCACACGAACCGCGTCAAGTTGGCTAATTTTGGAGTGAGCCGACAAGCCAAATTGCTTAAATTCTGGGGAAGTGCGGCACTTGTCGCGGCGGAACAGGGCACGATAAAGTACCGGGCGCGCGGGACGCCCTTGGACCCTGGCCCTTTTTGGGGCCGACATGACAGGTGCCCTCGAATCCTTCCCGGCAATGGCATGTGAGGTTAGGTGCTGGATGGAACTTTCTACTAGTCAGGTGGCGCCGGATGATGCGGCAGGGCAGGCAGACAAGAGACGACGTGGGCTCCCTCTCAAACGAGGGTTTATTAGGGCGAGAGATGGGACGGATCGATTGTGGACAATGAAACACGGCTGCTTCTGGTCGCCCCCCGGGAGGCAACACTGCGTATCGGACGGCCGAGACCTGGGTGCGGATGATTGCGTCCTCCGAGTGCCGCCTCCGGCGAGCTGAAAGGGGAAGAAGCTAGCACACGCTACACTAGAAAGGCGAGACGAGCACCCTTCCCAAACACGCATGAACCATTCATCTAGCTAGTTAGTTCAAGTCCAGGTTCAGGCCCGTCTCCGTGTCCGCGTATGCCACCCGCGAGCGTCTACAAACGGGGTGGCCAGGTTCTAGTCGAGGCCGGGATGGGCTCGGCCGGTTCCCCGCCGATGGGCAGAGGGTGGTCCGGTTGTGCGTGACTAATCAGCAGATGAGGACTTACCACAGTAGCAGCGCAGGAGTCCGAGGCCGTTGGGCAGTAAAGGGGTCCAAACGACGGCTGGGATCTCAAAATGAATGCCAACAGCGATAAGAGTAAATCTTGGCTGTCGCGAAATGATTGATGATGCAGGCAGCCGGCGTCCAGGGGTGGTGTTGGAACTCGTGGGCTGTGCTGGCTGCACCAAAAAAAATTGGAAGTTGGTTGGCGATTGTCGGGAGGCGGCAGGGAGACAAGACGACGTGTCCCGACGACCGAAACGGATCTGGACAGAACTTGTCGTATTTTCACGGGCGAGATGGGTTGCAGGATGTTGTGTTATGTGGGCGGCCCAGGCCGTGATGTCGGTCAGGTCTCTCATCTAAAGCAGCGTAGCGCAAGTAAGCTGGAGACAAGATGAAGTTTCGGCAAGGTCAGTCAGTGTCAAGTGGCATAGGGGTATGTCACGCGTGCTACGATGGCGAGGTAAATGCTCTGCCGTAGCCATCTTGGACGATGAGAGACGGACAGCGGTTGGTGGTGGTACTCCGTAGTGGTTGGTGGTGGTGGTGGTGGTGGTGAGCGATGCGATTCGAGTGTGCCCCGATCCAACCTAGGCCGCTATGCAGCAAAGGTTGCGGGAATGTACTCATAAGCGCACATGGCATTTGTCGATACAGCACGAGTACAATGGCGTCGGACGAGGGGTCCGCTCGGGGTCTTTCGTCCCGCTGCAAAGATGGGAAACAGGCACGCGGCAGTCTCTAGCACATAGCACACTAGTAGACTACGCTACCCGGGGTGGAGAAGACGGCGCTGGGATGCAGCAGCTGTCACCGCATGACGGCCACTGAAAAACGAAGCCGAACAAGAGAGGGTGGAGACCCAGGCAGGCAAGGCTGCCGAGCGTGCGTACACGGCGCTACTGTGTTGCGGTGCGGTGCGGTGCCCTTAGGTATTCCATCGCCCCCGCCCTCTGTCCTGTTCGCTGTATTCGTACATGCGCCTCGGCCACCAGACCACAGCGCCATAGCACCGTGGCAGGGCAGGGCTGGACTGGGCTGGAGCTGGAGCTGGAGCTGGGATGTACCTGTCTGGCGGCTTTTGGCGGCAAAGGTACACGGCCCTTCCTCCCTCCCAAAAGACGGCGGGGGGGTGGGGAGCTCCCAGCCAGCTCAGTGCTCGCCTCTCTACTGTGCTGTGTACATTAGGTGCCTACCAGCTAGGCAAGGAAGGCAGGTACCTCGCCCACAGTGAGGAGGCAAGGAGGTGATGAGGTAATGCGGCTATACTAGGTAGGTACCTACCTAGGTGAGGAGCTTAGGTGAGGTGGGGAGAGGTGAGGAGAGGTGAGGTGAGGTAAGGTGCGCCTGCCCACCTGGCCAACTAGCCCTTCCCCGTCTAGGTGAGAGGCCCAGGCTGCTGCTCTGCTGCATCATCACTTTCCATCCCGTCACCCGCCGCCCGTCATCCGTCCCCGGTGAGTGAGTGCGTCCCGCTTCTGCCTCTCCCGCGCCCCGACCAGCTACCCCGAGGTGCATACGTCTGTCTTTTTATCTCCCGCACCTGCACCCGCATCTAATTGTCTTGTCTATGCTCCTGGTCCCCCAATTCGATTTCGTTGCCATCCACCACCTCTTTTCTTTTCTCTCCCAAACATCTTTCCTCCTCTCCTCCTCCCCCCCCGCCGCTGCCGCTCGTTTCTTCCCTTCCCCATATGAAGACGGCAACGGGGTTCTGCCGAAAACAAGAACAACAACACCACCACCGCCAATATTATTCATCTGGTGCCGTTTGACCACAATTGACTCCCGTTGGTACACAGCTCTCCCGACACAACGCCTGCTTCGCTGCACCTCCGACCGACCTCCTCTCCACTCGTCCGTTCTTGGCCTCGCCTCACGCCTTGCGCCCCGGATCAACGCACGCCCCGCGACCGACGACGACACCACCTGCATTGCATCTCGCCTTTGGTGTAGGAGCGGGAGCTTGAATCCCGCCGCACTTTTGCGACCCTGCGACCGTTGCTCCCCTCGGCCGTTCCACCCTTTCTCGTCGCCCGATACCCTCGCCCACACGCCCCAAGTGTCGTCGCCACGACACCCTCGCCATGGACGAGACACCGGGCCCCGAGCCCTCCAACCACGCCGCGGCTCTCGCTGCTGCCTCGACGGCCCATTTCCTGTCGAGCCACTTCGCCTCCGTCGACACAATCTCTCGATCCAACTCGCCCGGCCCACCATACACAAAGACCGACGAGGACGACAAGAAGCGGTACCGCCCGCGGACATTTAGCTACTTCAGCCACCTGCCCTTCCCCGTTGAGGAGGAATCCCAGCGCGATGCTGCTCTGGCAGGCATCCTGAAGCACCTATACATCGCCATCAAGGCCGAGGACTTCAGCCCGGGCGCCCTGCACTGGACGAGGGAGCTCACAGGATGGCTGAATCTCAAGTTTGAGATGACGCGGGAGCTCCGCGCCACCCTGGCCAAGCTCTACTACCACCTCTGCCTGGCCCCTGGCCTCGAGCCCAGCACTGCCGACCGCTTTCTGCGCATGGTGGTCATCTTGACGAGGTGCGCCACTCCCCCTCCCCTCTCCCCGTGCCGTCTCTGGCCGTCAGCTAATCGTCTCTTGCGCGCAGAAAATACCACTACCTGAAACCCGTCGATGACTTGCTGCTCGATTGGCGCCCCTTGTGGAGGGAGATCAAGGCCTTGGTCCTGCCGTCGGAGGTTGCCTCGCACCAGACCAACCGCCGCCGCTCGCAAAAGCAGCTGTGGAAGCTGTGCCTGCATGCCCAGACATACTTTGATCCCAGAGACCGGAAGGAGATGCTCGACGAGTTTCTCCCATACTTCAGCACATCAGACGTCTCCAACGCATACATCGTTGTAGGGACCATCAATGCGCTGCTCCCCACCGATGCCGTCCTCGAGCCCGTCCCGTGCTCCCAGCCGCAGGACTTCATGCCCACACTCTTCCACCTCTGGTCGCTGATTGCGAGATCCAAGAGCTTCGATGTCTTCTTCATCGACCTGTACTCACGCATGGCGAGAGACTTCCTGCAGGCATCCAACACACCCTTCGACGCCCACGGCATCTTTACCCAAGAACAGTCTGACTGGATCTTTACCGCCATCCTCCGCCTGACAGAGATTCCCGTGGGCCAGTCCAACTCGCCGTACTCGACCCTGGACTACTCATCCGGCCTGGGTCTGTACCTGGAGAAGGACAAGAAGAAGTACCCGACGGCCTACATGATCGCGAGGTGGATTGTGTACTCCCTGTCGCCCAAGTGTCTGGAACAAGAGAGTTCCATTCTGGCCAGTCTCGAGGGCCTGCTCGAGGCCATTGACACCTTTTACCACCCGTCCAACGTCGGCTCCTGGACGACTTTCCTGGGCCAGTTCACTGTTTACCTAACAGACATCTTCGTCTCTCGCTGGAACAGGGAAAACAGCGGCGAGCTTG
Organism: Colletotrichum jinshuiense; assembly: GCF_051148585.1. Classification (NCBI taxonomy): domain Eukaryota; kingdom Fungi; phylum Ascomycota; class Sordariomycetes; order Glomerellales; family Glomerellaceae; genus Colletotrichum; species Colletotrichum jinshuiense. Next base: position 5,959,474 of record NC_139309.1, on the reverse strand, counting down.
ACACGCCAGAGGACCGCAGGATCACTCCTGCCCTGAAGAAGCGCTTCGTATCCGCGCTGAAGGAGGTTACCTACATGGGCTTGTTCTCCAAGAGCAACAGGGTGGCTCATTACTACTATGCGTCCCTCCAGGGTCTGGCCTACCTGGAGCCCAACCTGATCCTGCCTGGGGCCTTGCAGCGCTTTTATCCCAGTTTGCAGGGCCTTGTTGAGGTCCACCGCACCACGTCGAGTTTGAACGGTCTGCAGATGATTGCAAACGTCATGTCCAAGACCAAGGGCTTCAGGTGTCACATCACCGCTCTGCTCGCCCTCGCCCTCCCTGGCATCGACGCCAACGATTTGGGCAAGACCCAATACACCCTCAACTTCATCCAGAGTGTGGCTTACAGCATTCCCATGGTGCCGCTCATCAAGGACGGCGACTCGTTCCACGACACCACATTGGCTATGCAGTGGGTGCAGGGCGAGATGGAACGCATGGAGCGTGAGGGCCAGGATATCAAGCTTGACTACGAGACTGAGCTCACCGATGAGGATGAGGCAAACATTCTCAGATCATCGACGGCGGGCCTCGGTGAGTTTGTCATTGCACTCCTAGGCAAGGTATTTACACTTTTGGAGAACCTGCCGGACGCGTCCCACATCAGAGGAGGAACGCCAGAGGACAATGTCATCAATGCTTTGCCAGCTGCTCTGTCCCCTCTCTTTGCGTCGCTGTCGCCCGAGCTCTTTGACACGGCTCTCGAGAAGCTCTCCTCATTCGTCTCAAGCCACGTCGTCCACCAGGCGAGAGACGCCATGGCATGGATCCTCAACGCCCTCTGCAAGGTGAACCCCGAAAAGACCCTCAAGGTCTTCATCCCCATGCTCATCGTCAACATCCGCAATGAGATTGACTTCAACCACGCTGCGTCAGACCGCAGCAGTGGTACCGACTACCTTCCCAGGGACCGTGCTCTTGTCTGGCATGTGAGTATGCTTGGTATGGCCGTCGTGCATGTCGGCAACGAGGTTTTGAAATACCAGACCGAGCTCCATGACATTGCCAAATACATGCAGGAGAAGTGCCGTGGCCTGCCCACCATCCACATCTCCAATTACATCCACCACCTGCTGTTGAACCTGACGCATACCTACCCCATCGATACCGCATTGTACGAGCCCGATGTCATCAAGCGTGGCCTTGACGTGAAGGACTGGGGTAAGACGACCTCGCCCGCCGACCTGACAATCAAGTGGCATCGGCCTTCCGCAGGCGAGGTGCAGTTCGCCGTAGAGCTGTTTGACTCGCAAACAAAGGCCGCGGCAGAGAAATTGGATCTGCTCATGAGTGAAACCCCTCCGGTCAGCCGCAAGGGAAAGAACAAGGAGTGGTCCGACGAAGTCTCGAGACTGCTGCAGCAGATTCGGTTGGTGACATCAGGAGTTGCCACGCTGTTTGACCCGCACCGCGCCTCAGGCGAGAGCCCGAACGGCCAATCTGGCGTCGACAACGACGGCGACGCGACGATGGACGACGATGACCCCCTTGCCGAAGCTGCCGAGGACGAGGAGACGCGACCTCAGTACCGGTACGATGCCGGATACCTTCTGACCGTCGAGGACCCCGCATACCACAAACTCCACGAGCTCAGGGAGGATGTTGGACAATTGCTGTGCCGAACCCATGAATTCCTTAACCAAAACCAAGAAGACGACGTCTCCTGTTTCACCGCCTTGTATGCCGCCTACAGAACCTGGATTACAGATGTCGGCATCGAGCGTTCTGCGCATCCGCTCGAGAGGCACCTCCGCCTGTACAAGTCAGACATTTCTGCCTTCAAAATCAGTGGCCTTCGCAAGGTGTACCCCCGCCCGCTGCTGATCAAGCGAGCGGACGCATACCAGTTGCTCCGTGTCAAACACAACGCCTCTGCGCGACAAAAGAGCGACCTGGACAGGCGACTCCTGCTGAACCTGGCGCAGTCGTCCGTTTCGCTGTACGCTGATGTCAGACGAGTAGCACAGAGTGCCCTGGACTCGTCTCTCAAGGCCATGATCGGCGGCCGGCCTCTCGTGATTCCTGTCCTTATTGACAGGCTTCGAGTTGCACTCGACGAGGTGGACCACGATCGTATCAAGGGTGCCATGTATACTCTGTTCTTCACCAGCTTGCTCAGGACCATAGTCAAAGACTGGAGATTTGCCCCGGAAGCTCTCAGACTGTACCTACGTGCGGGCACGATTGACAAGCCCAGTATCCAACAACTTGGCGCTACGGCGCTCTTTCCTCTGCTAGACTTTGGCAAGCCTTTCGAGCGCATGATCATTGTCGACCAGAGCTTTGTGGAGCACATCCGCCCGGACGACGACTGTTCCGGTGCCATCGACAGCCGCCACAACTTCATTGTCCAGCGGCGAGAGCGCGTGGAGAAGAAGAAGACTGCGTTGGGGCTGGAGTTGGTGGAGATGGCGAAGGAGGCGCATTGGAAGATCGCGTCCCGTTGCGCCATTTTCGCAACCAACCTGTGCTTGCGTTTCGACACCCTCGCGCCACCAGAGTTCGTTGCGTTGGTGACGTCGGGCACAAACGACACCCACCCCGGGCTCCGCGCAAGCTACATGTCCGCATTCACGTCCGTCTTCGAGGCGGTTGAGATGCGTGCTGCTTACGACCATGACTACCGGAACTACTTGTTGGAAAAGGAAAAGGACCGCAACAAGATCACAATCGAGGTCCCCAAGGGCGATGCGGCTTTTACGCAAAAGTACCTCGATTCGTTCGCCAGTCCCGAGAACGCCGAGTACATGGTCGACTCTGACCATCCCGGCTGGCTGGTTTGGGGCAAGAAGTTCCTTGCGTCGCGTGCGAAGCCCATCCCTTTCACCGACTACGACGAAAAGGAGACGGCCGTCAGAAAGCAAATTGGCGGCATGATCACGAGAGAGTGGCTGAAGACGTGCTTCGATTACCTCAAGCAGGAACCCCGCGATGCCAACGCCGACAGGTTCCGAATGGGCAACGTGTACATGCTGATGCACGTGTTCGACCTGATGCACTACGGAGGCACGGCTATCAAACTGGACGACGTCAAGGAGCTTACTACCGAAGTCTACGGCGACGGCAGTGACAAGCACCAGCACCGCGCCACGGCCGAGATCGTGGCTGCGCTCCTGGCCGGATCCAGCGACGACCCCCCAGACTTCCGAAACCAAGTTTGGGGTTTCGCCGCGTCGCTGATGCTCAAGGTCCTTAACGAGGACTTGACGCCCGAGAACCTGCAGTACTGGGTCTCGTGCCTGCATCTCACAGTCGACCCCAAGGACCCGCGTAGGTCGCACGAACTTGTGGACGCACTGAGCTCTTTCAGGCTCGACATGTCGTCCAACGCCGCCTTCAAGGAGTCCAGCAAGGTTCAGGTGCTGGAGTTCATCATCACCGATTCGGGCTGGCACTTCCGCCATGAGAAGCCGATCCTTGCAGACTTCCTTGCGCACATCGATCACCCTTACAAGACCGTCCGAGAGGCGATGGGCCGGGTCATTGCCACCATCTATCGCACTCGGTACCACGAGTCGTTTGAGAACGTCGATGCCCTGTTGGAGGCCAACAAGTCCGCCTCGCCCCTCGGCATTCGTCCCTACAAGGCCAGCGAGGAGTTCTCCGCGACCGTCCTCGAGACCTTTGAACGCCTCGAGAAGTGGCGCCACGAACGCGCTCCTGGACAGCAGACGCCGTCGGCATACACCAGTGGCTCAAAGACGGTCCTGACTTGGCTCGACAGCACCCTGTCATCTCAAGAGTGCACGCAGCTGATGCCGTTCTTCCCCGAGCCCTTTATGGAACAGTTGCTTCACATGATGGACGTCAAGGAAGACCCCGAGCTGATGCGCCTTGCGTACCACGTCTACCGCCACCTTCCCAACATTCCATTCCGCGTCGGAGAGGATGGCCTCTTCATCGATGCGCTAGTCCGCATAGGCAAGTCCGCCACGAGCTGGCATCAGCGGCTGCGGTCGATGGTCAACATGCAGGTCATCTACTTCCGCCGTCTCTTCTTGATTGAAAAGAAGCAGCGAGACGTGCTGTTCAACGCCGTCAGTGATATGCTGGCGGACCCTCAGCTCGAGGTGCGGTCATGCGCATCGGCCACTCTGGCAGGCATGATTCGATGTTCGCCCAAGCAGATCCGCAACCCGACAATCCAGGACCTCAAGAAGCGCTTCGAAGACGAACTCCGCCTCAACCCGATGCCCAAGAGGAAGCTTCCCGGCACCGAGACCCCCGTGAACATGCACAAGCAGATCGTGCGTCGCCACGCCGCCGTCCTCGGCCTGGGCGCGCTCATCGAGGCGTTCCCGTACGCCACGCCGCCCCCGTCGTGGATGCCCGAAGTTCTCCAAATCCTTGCCACGCGTGCTGCCAGCGACCCCGGCGTCGTCGGCAAGGCTACCAAGGCCATTCTATCCGACTTCAAGAAGACAAGACAAGATAGCTGGAGTGTTGATCAAAAGGTAAGTCTATCATTCAGCCGTTCTCCCTCTACCCCGCGCTTTCTCGCCTCAAGCCAGTCGCTAACATGATGCAGTATTTCACGCCGGAGCAGCTTGAAGATCTGGAGGGTGTACTTTGGAAGAGCTATTTCGCGTAGGCACAAGGACAGTGCCGTGTATGGCCTTGCGTATGTTGTATGGATTCGGGACAGTCATAGATGTACAGGTATGAAAGGCATGGGGATGGTACCAAGATATCCAACATGGAGCACGGGATTGCTAGGTCCTATTAGAGAGGGATCTGGGATTAAAAGTGTGTTTTTATTGTGAGCTAGAACTCATGGCTTAATCGATTTCTCTTGTCGCAGCTCCAGACCCGATCATTGTGTTGTAACCTAAAGGACCTGCCTGACCTCCCCCCAGGTGGGCCGGGTCATGTGGAGCGGCTAGACCGGTCTCTAAATATGGGCATGTTTGAAGCATCGGCGCAACCGAGCCGCCAGTCTGGGACCAAAGAGTCATGCGCCGAGACCGGCGGTTCAAATAAGAGAGGCCGCCGGTGTTCTAGCGGGAGGGGGAGAGAAGCGCGCGGAAAGCAGGGACAAGAGCGTCGCTGTCACCGTTTCGAGTCTCATGTCCTGACATCTGAGACGTCCCGGCGGGGTGGTTCCCGCGGGGGGGGAGCTGACTCGCCCCGTGCCGTCGGAACCACCTAGTCAGCGACCACACACACGCCCACCCCGCGCGCAGGCCGGCTCGAGCCCGACGAGGGACAAAAGTGGCCGTGATTTGGAGGGGTACGGGGACCCCGGAGTTGGCTGGTTGGGAAGGGGGTTACCGAATGGCCATGGGCGTACGTGTTCGGTTCCTCGCCTTGTCTCGTCTTGGCTCCCTGGGGTATATAAACTGGACGAACCGGCGCCGTGTTTTTCGAGCTCGTCTCGTCCAAACTATCGGTTGACGTTGCCCATCTCCAGCCCTGCTTCTCCTATCGACGCGTTGATCGCCGATTTTCGTTGTGAATCGTACACTTTTAGTTCCTGGTCCTCACACTCTTTCATCATATTGCTGCTCTGTTGGTTTAAAGCGCATCACCAGGAAGGGAAAAGAAGCGATGAAGACCACCATCACGACGCTGGTCCTCTTCGTCACGCTGGCCCTCAGCCAGAAGACGACGTTCCTCTGCAACGACGTCGGGAACAGGGTCATTGAGGACGGCGGGATCTGCTCGGGGGCCGGAGGCGCTCCGCTCGGCAAGGGGGTGAGTTTCCTTTTTCCACGTGTTTACTTTTTTACCTTTTGTATTTTATCTGTCATATTTCTCGTTGTGAGGGTGGTGGATGGACTTGGGCTGACGCGGGCTGTAGATCTGCTGCATTGCGACGTCGAACGCGAAAGCGAGGGCGGATTTCGATATTGCGTGCGACGACAAGCTGGGCACTGTCAAGGATACGGGGGAGGCCTGCGAGGCGTAGTCTGGGGAGATTGAGGGTCTTGGCTTGACGAGTGCCTCGGCGGCGATGGTATAGGCGGCAGTTATTGGTCTCAGCTGTAGAAGTATTTCAATAATATTCAGTGAGTCAATGAGGAGCATGGATCCTTGACATCATTCGCAGATGCGGTCTGTCCTCTGGCGTGACTGGGAACTTCGCCTCTCAGCTATTGCCGGTGGTGGCTGGGTGATACCCAGAAATCCGAGGGTTTGCTTGGAAGATTTAGATATTTCGGACATTATCTTAAGTCCTGGTGAGAACTACTGAAGAACCTCTTCGTGGATAAGACCATGTCGTGATGCACGGTCGTTGTAGTACTTCCCGCCGCCATGTTGCCGCCAGAGTTGAGACCCCCATCATCCCTACCTGGAGGTTGTTCCCGATATCTTCCCCGCTTATGGTGCTGCTAACTTTCCTACTTTATTTTCCTTCTTTTGGCACGCAGAACCAGATTACAGCTTTGATAAATCAAGCCACTTTCAACCGTGAATTGCGTCCGCTGGGAAATCCTGCCTAGTGGTAATGATACGTGATGTCACCAAGGATAAGTTTGTTGCTTTTTTTTAGCTGTTAAAGATACATACTATAGCCAAAACAAATTCCAGCAAACCAAAGTAAGTTCTGACTGGAAACGCCTTGAAAGTTGTGGAACTAAGAGATCTCAATACAATCATGGAAAATAGATGTCTTCGAGGAGGGCGTCTACATGACATATGGCTGGTACACTGTTCCGTTCCGAACGGCCTCCCTGTATAATCTCTTGTTGGCCCGGTAGAGGTAAAGTTTCAGCCCCATAGCACTCGCGCAAGCGATGAGACCCATGACCATCATAAGAATAAAGGCCAGCCGATAGCGCGGCTCGTCCGATTCGACAAAGAAGTAAGGAGCGATAAGGTTGCCGATTTGGCCGAGGACGTTGACGAGGGCCACCGAAATGGCACGCTTTTCAGGCGTTCTTCCCATCGTATTAGACGTCCATGTAGAAATTAATGGGTTCGCGAAGTACATTCCTCCCACATAGATAAAGGATGCCCCGTACCGAGCATTACGGTTCTCCGTGGCCAGGCAGATAACGTAGCCAATGCAGCCAAAGGCGATCGGGCCAGCAAAGTGGTATCCGCGCTCCCTCTTGCGGTCAGAATGCCAAGCGTTTACCAGCGACCCTATAGCCGCAAAGATGTAAGGCGGAGCTGTCAAGACGAGGGTAATTGTGTTGTTGTAGCCGAAGCCACGCACAATGGAAGGGAAGAAGTTGGAGAATCCATAGGCGGCCGAGATCCCGATGTTCATGCCCACGAGGAGCCACATCTTGTAGTCGAAAACGCTCATCTTCAGCCCGTGCCAGACACCGGCCTTGGCCTCGGACGTAGATACGCGGTCAGCCAAGATGCGGGCGGCAGCAACCTTGCGCATGTCCTCTGTCATGGACCAGCGCGCGCTCCCGGTGGTCGAGTCGGGGTAATCGGGCAGGATGAAGAGGGCAATCATGGCAAGACCCGCGCCGACAGTTGCGAGTACGATAAACAGCCACTGCCATCCGGCCAGCCCATGTGACCCCTCCAATGTGCCAAACACAGCCGCCGCAATAAGGCCTGCTGTGCAGAATGCCAGCGTCTGGCCAGTGTACAGAATCGCGCAGCGCAGCGCCATTTCTCTCCGCGTATACCAACAGGACATGACATAGATGGCCTGTAAAAGATCAGTTTCTTGTTAAAACATTAAGGGGGGCAGGGGCTGGAAGACTTACGCCTGGGAACAGGGGAGCTTCAACCACACCGAGAAAGAACCTGACGGCGATGAGGCCTTGGTAGTTTTTAACGCCACAGGTTGCGGCTGACACTCCGGACCAAACCAAGGCCATGCAGCATAGGTAGATGCTGGGCCTCACTTTCCCAATAATCATGTTGGATGGGATTTGGCCCAGGACGTAACTATCTCATGTGTTAGGGCGCCATGAGAAAATCAAGATTTGGAATAGTTGTGCCAAAGTAATCTACTTACCCGACGCTGAGAATCGATACGGCAGTGCCGAACTGGTAGCCCTCGAGGCCGAGGTCCTCGTCCAATGTACTAAGACGGGCTTGACTATGCAGCGTAAGCTAGGTTAGCCATGGTCCTGATAACGAAGAGTCACACGAAGCGGAACAAACTTACGCGATGGAAGCCCGATCCAAGTAGTTGAAGAGATACAATGCCCACAAGCACGGCATCAGGGTCATGTCGAGACGCTTCACAACCTGCTTCTCAAGATCCCGCCAGTTGGGGATTCCTAGGGCTTCGATTTGCTCCTCTGCATTGGGGAGCAAACCTCCCTTAGCATCGGCCTCATTGGCTTCCATAATGGACGGGTCTTTGGTAACATTATCTGCAGTCTTCCTCTCAATAGCCGTGGACGAGGGAGGAAGGGCACCGCCCTGCTGAGGCGAGGATTTCCCTTCGCTGACCATATCTTGTAGCTTGACGAGGGCAATACTGGGCTTCAGGGAAAGAAATAATCGAGGATAAATCCAGAGCTAATACCGTAAGATAACATGAGGCAGGACCTCTATTCTTATAGGAAAACCGCTCACTAAGCTAGAAGATATGCAAGCTTGCGGGCTCGTGTCCCTGTTAGGGCTCATCGCCACTCGACTATGAAACTTCTTTGCCTTACTTCCCCGCGCCTCCCCGCCTTGAACAAGAACTTTCCCCAGACCCGCCTCCGTACTCCAGCAACTCCGCTGGCCAACCTAGCAGATGGGTGGGCCTCTCTCATGAGTCCTTCAGACCTTCTCCTGAGACGTGAAGAAAGAGGTCTATCCCTCAAAACCCCGCCTTAGCTAGCTCCACATAACAACAAGGTGGACTCTCCAGATCTGTGCCCCGCGAGCTTTTCATGGGGAAGGTGTCGAGGACGGGGCTGCGAACATGACTGTAGTATCTCGCCTTATCATGGGCGAAGTGTTCGTAATGAGGTCGGGAAGTCTGGGCGCCTCGGCGTGCGCCTCTCAGAGCCGCCTGCGGCGCGGGATGAGCGATGGCTGACAATGTAGCCAAGGCGGGAACCGGCTGAGGCTCCTTGGCCCCAAGATAACTCGGGAAGAGCCGGGCGGCACAACAAGGTACAGTTGGAAGAAGCCAAACAGCAAGACATGTGTGGTATCTGCTGTGGAGTTGAGTTTTTTGCTTTCATGACGATGTTTTCAAGAGAGCGGCAGCCAAGATGATAGGCCAAGTTATCCAAGAGGCTAAGGATTCTTGGTTGTCGGGAGTTGACCGAAACACGTAAATTCAGCCAAACTTATGGCTCGATACTTGACTTGGCGTTGGGGTAATGATTGCGCCGAGCAGAGCCGCCCTCCACATGTTCAAGGATTAAATCCTGATCTCCACAATAGTCCACGTAGGTGAGTGCCAGAGGTACAAAACGTCTTCAAACGCGCTTCGGACACCACTTGAAGCACCGACGTTTGTTCAACCTCCGTTGTTTCTCTCTATTCCTGAGAAATTCAGACTGGCTTCCACCTTGTGACCTTGTGTTATTCGTTTGGTTGTGCGTGGCTGTATCATGCCTGCGCTGAGAATCCAAGAAAAGCCCGTTCACGTATCTTGTTGCTAACCGAGGTTCTGCAATAACAAAGGAAGCCGATATGAGTAAACAGCATTCGCTTTTTATCTATCTAAAATCCACAAATGTTTCTGGTGGATTGAAAGGTAAATAACTATCTCGTTGTTAACCTTGCCTGAATTGTCTCTTACCAGGGGGTATGTTGTGAAAGTAGGCAAGGAGCTCTTGCATTTTTCACCAATGGGCGCACCACATGTCTACTCGAGCTACCTCAACATCAACTGTGCACCCGACATCCACGGAATTCATTAATATGGAGGGTTCATTATTCAATCCGGAAGAACGACCATATCCCCACAGGTTCGCAAACATACAACCGACTAATGCCACGGCACAAGAACTGCTAGAGGTTCTGTCATGGGTTATTGATATTCGACCCCTAAGCGTCATTACGAATAACACACGGATGTATTACACCTCGCTGGCGCAGATCATTATTAACTATGATCGTCTCTTGGAATAAACGAGGAACGACGTCCGACAACTCTTAGATAGGGCTAAGCAAGTTCAACGGTATTTCTCTTGTCCTACGTCTAACACAGATTGTACCCAGGCCTCTGTGGTTAGTGCCGACGTCGCTGGCGTACAGAAGCTTCCGCCATTTCTACAGAAGATTGCGTTACCTCGATTAGACAGAATGGCAGACTGTTTTTCTAATGGGGCGGGCGATGCTTGTGCAAAGAGCCTCTAGACGACAAACCAAACTCAAATCAAGACTCCCGACTAAAGCACAGGATTTGGCTAATCGTCACAAACTTAACGTCTTTCTTCACCTCCGCGACCTGTTTTCCAATGAACTATTTGCAGAACGCTGGATCGCACTAGAGAATAATGAGGTCGATAATGCGGTTAAGTCACGCGCATTGCCCTTCAAGGCCAGCTTGGCAAATGCTGAACATCAACACGGCAAAATGCCTCTAGATCTTGTCTACAACCGCTACGCTCTAGGCGATAATAGAGAAGATCCTTATGGAGCACAGCGTATAAACTGGGAATAGCATCGATTTCTTGAATTAGGACAGGGGAGCTAAATTAGAGGATGGTCAGTATCGTTACTTTTTATGCTAGGGAATTGCGTGTCAGTATATGTGTCTAAACTCATTCATTCGGCCTGCTTGTGGAAAGTTTTTATTCAAGGCGAAAATTGCATGCGGTTTTAGACAACATGCTCACCACGCTACCAAAGAGCCGAAAAAACTATATATAGTGTCTTCTGGAACAAAAGGGGTTGACTAGATGGTATTCGACGTTCGTTGATGCCTTTGCCGACACTTGATCATCAAGGGCCCCTTTTGCCAGATAAGATAAACCTTTTGCATCGAGGGCCAGTCCCTTGACTCGTCCATCAATTCAAGATTGAAGTTCCAAAGAAGTTTGGCCAGGATGATACGTAACTCGGCGTACGCCATACTTTACAACCAATGTTAGCATTGTCTATAGAATAATCATTTCTCGTCTTACCTCTTGCCAACGCAGTTTCTTGGGCCAAAAGAAAATGGTTGACTCGCAGACTTATCGTCTTTGGTAAACTCTGACTCAGTGTTCCCGGCTAACCAACGCTCGGGTATAAACTCATTGGCCCTCTTCCAGTTAAGTTGTGAGTAACCGGCCGAGAGTTGATGAACACCAACTGCCGTCTGCCGTGAAAAGTTGTCAGAGTAGAGTTTACACATAATAGAATGTTCAACTACACAACAAGGGATAACACTTACGCCACCCGGTACCCATTTACCGTCAATCTCCTCGCCGGCACTGGGCACAAATCTTGGAAGTGTACTCGGGCTTGGAGGATAAACTCTGAGTCCCTCTTCAATGACCGCCTTTAGATAACGCAAATCCCCTGTGGAGGTCATTGTAATTTCTCCTTCATCTTCAAAAGTGTCTCTAATCTCTCTCATCAACTTTTCATACTTTTCGGGGTTACTGCATAAGTAGAACGTGATCCCAGAAAGCGCTGTTGCAGTGGTGCCGCTGCCCGCTACGATAAATGCTGACGCCATTCTTGCCAGGTCGGCGTTGTTTAAGCTTGCCTGCGGATTCTCCAGGATATAGCTCATGAAATCTTTCTTGGCTTTCGTCTGTTGGAGTCGGCGCTTGAGTTTTGCGGCCGTCAGCTCTGCATGTTTCTTCAAAGCCAGTCTCTGGGCCTTCGGTGCAAGCCACTCCAGCAAGCCTTCAAGGCCGTAGTGAATCGCGAACTGGTACCGCACAATGCCTTGCGCTCTAGCGCCAATGACTTGGAGCCAGGGCTGGGATGCATCATCGAGGCAGCCGGCAGCCTGTCCAAAAGCCAAGTCGCTGACAATGTCAAATGCCGCTAGACTGAACCATTTAGCCAGGTCCTGGGGAGCGTCGCTCTTACTGGAAGCTCGAAGCTGTTCCATGAGTTTGCTTGCATACAACTGCAGGATCTCTTCTTGCTCTCGCAGCGCCCGCTCACTGAATGCTGGTAAGACTGCCTTTCGAAGTCGGGCATGTGGCTCCTGATCAGCTGTTACTATGCCGCCATTGCGAACGTCGGGGTTGGTGATATTTGGACCGGCAATCCCGCGACCGTCGAAACACTTTGTGAACTCGGGCGAACGTTGGCCGTATATTTTCTTCCAGGCGGTGGAGCTTGTGTAGGAGAGCTCGTCTGGCGCAATTCTCACGACTGGTCCATAGGTCTCGTGTAGTTCTCGGATTCTCCAGGCGAGGCCACCTCGGAGGTTGACAAAATTCCAAGGCAGTCGGGTTGCTGCCCATAGCCGAGGCCCGGGGTAGTGCCGCAAGGGGTGGAAGAAAATGTTGTAAACGGCACGACTTAAGATGAACAGTGCAGCCTACGAGATGTCAGTTGATGCACCAATTGGTCAGAATGACAACTTACGGAGGTAATAGCCAGCAGCACCGCCATTTCTGCCCCGGGGGAACAAAGAGAGGGGAGCGACATTATTAAACACTTGGACCCTAATACCTAGTCAAACGAACTTGCCCGGAAAATTGAAAATAACTATTCCCTTTTCACCTTGGTAATGCCAAGCATCGCGGGTCGGACCGTTTTATGTTGGTGATTTAGCATTTGATCGGCAGATTCGCGAGTCACGAATCGTTACAGTGCGACACCAGTAGCAAGTTTGGCTTCGAAAACGTGCGCGGTCGCTTGGTCTTCACTCAGTCCATCAAGAGGAAGAACCCTTGCTGTGGGTCTCCGGCTGATTATGATGCTACACTCCATGATATTTGCCGTGCCGGATGCCGATTCCAACATTTAACTTTGTCGATATTAATTTAGTGTATTCTAATGGTATTAATTCTCCTAGTCTTCGTCAAAAAAGTGTACGACGGACGGTGCGAAAGTGGCATTGCCATTCGCATTCCCCCCGTATTTCAAATAGCCAGCCGCATCCACGGCGGGAATGTTTGTGATGTCTTTGTAATCTCCCATGACCCAGACACTCTGCATGCCCATAACCATGTGTTGTAATATGTGACAGTGGATCTTGACGAATGTAAGCTTGGTTTTACTTTCTGTGAAGGGGGCGTTAGACTTACCATCCACACCCCGGCGTCTTCGACGCGAAGTCGCCAGCCTCTCCAGCCAGAAACTTCACCTGATGTTGTCTTCTCCCCGTACCTGTAAAGATTTGTGGTATCTCGGCGGACAGGATTATAATTTTTCAGTTTTTCCTCGTTTTCAGTAGCGTTGTAAGTTCCATTCCCGCTGCCGATATCCCAATAATGCCCACCGTGAGCGTGGAAGGGATGGAAGTCAAGGCCACCGTTGCCATTCACTAGCGATCCTGTGTTGTGCAAAATGATCTCAAGAACCTAGGCTACTTGTCAGTGATGGACTCACTCAATGTACATAACCCATTCTGAAGTGCACTCACTTCGCCCAACTTTGCTGGCCAGGTCAAAGTAGTTGGATCCCAGCCATTGTTGTTAATGGCTGCTGTATAGTTTGGAATTGCAGACGGCCCGTTCTCGTAGATGTTTATCAAGTAAGGCTTGTCCCCGGGATATGGCGAAGAAGTCTCATTCCATTGCAACCCGTTCATCTGCCACAGGGTGGTGTGTAGTGCGAGTTGGCGGTTGTCAATGTGAATGCGACGTGTTACTTCGCTAGCCTTAGGGAAGTTATTCGGCTTAAGCGGTTCCAATGCGTACTCTGCCCACTCGTAGGTTTTGTTGGAGAGCGATAGAGGAGGAGTGGCTGGTGCCGTCGTGATCTCAGCCTTGGTTTTGGTGTACCGAAGAACGCCGTAGCCCTGGTACATCTTGGGCCTGTCTTTTGTCTCGAGTTGGATTAGGAAGTCCGTCTTCCCGTTCAACTCCGACTCGGTTTTGGCCTTGAAGATGACATCAAACCGCTGTCCAGAGGACAGTTGCATGAACTTTTCGGTGTGCGGCTTCGTGTAGTGACCATCTGCTGCTATGATGGTGAAATTATCGTGATCTACGATGCCCATCTGCACCATGGATAAGGCCGTTGCGCCGATGAAGCGCAGGCGGTAAGTCTTGCCAGGCTCAACGTCAATGACCGGAAGTTTGCAATCCCCGGTTCCTGCTGTCTCGCCGATCGACACGCCCACGCCGTTAATAAGAACCGCATTGGTTTCGCCAGACCAAGAGAAAGACGAGGCTACCAATCCTGTTTCGATTTGACTATCTGTCTTGTTGTAGAAGTCTGTAAGAAAGACGATGCGCTCTTCGTCGTGAGGATATGGCGAGGCTTCTTCATCCTCCACTATCAACGGCCCAGATGCTGTCATGGCTTGAAATCCAACATGCGAGTGATAAAAGTATGTGCCTGACTCCGATCGCAGCGGGTAGACCTCGTAATCGAAGAAGTAACCAGAAGGGATAGGCCATTGACTCGCGGCCGGTGTTCCGTCCGAAAATGGTGCCATGCGCATGCTCAGTCCGTGCCAATGGATGGTCGCGTTGTGCTCTGGCATGTCGTTGTATACCCTGATCCAACTTCTCCTGCCAGCCTTCAACCGCAGCGTCGGTCCGTACAAGGTGCCGTTGACCAGTGCTGACATGCGTGTATGACATCCAATCGAGACGTTTTCGTAGGTCAATCTCAAGACGTGATCCGGGTTAAAGCTAGCATCGTGTTTATGTTTCCCGCCATAGTGGCCTGGGGGACCGTGTCCAGACTGGCGTGGTCCCCAGGCGAAGACTTGCGCCAGCAGAGCGAAAAAACAAACGACGGAAACGAACGACTGCATGGTGTTTGGCGAGTTCAGGAGAAAAAATGTGCAGGATACACCGAATGAATAAGTAATAAGTCCAGGCCTAGTACCCCTCCGTCAGCGCAATTGTCTCAGAAGGAAGGATGCAGGATGCCATCACTGAGTAAGCCTGAGTCGTTATTCATTCCGTCATCATGTCAGACTTCCGCCGCCCCTCTCTCCCTTCAATTTGGACTCGCTAATTAAAGTTACTGTCGCTTTTACCCGCGGAGAGTTGCCATCTCGGCGGTGTTCACACATTGTCGGCGGGCTCAAGAACGTGAGGCGAAGTAACCCTGTAAACTCTAAGTCTAAATGTTTCCAATTGGACCTTCATTTGAGGTACGAATGCGAATGAAGCGGGGCTCAGTAGTTTCAATGGCTAAGGAATAGACTTTGATCGATCCTTGTTCTTATTTTAAATTCGAATTAAGTCTGCTTATTTGTTTGATAGAGGGTCCCAAAACCCATCTATAGCGTTGCATTAGGTTCCCATCGATGTCGTGTCCGGAATGTTCGGACGAGTTTTTAAAGGGATGTTTGAGATCAGCGGCCTCTTTCCTGATTTATCTCAGCATGGCAGTCAGCCGCTAGGCTTATCGCATCGAACAGCAATAGAGAGCGGGCTCAGATTCAATTCGAAGAAGTGGATAAGTTTTAGATCGCTTGTCCAATACAGTTTGCGCCTTTAGGGCAGTCAATATTATTTAATATCAGCTTCATTTCATCGTGGGCATACTCAAGAACCTAGGTAGATACTCCCAGTTGTTTTGTACATTGAGATTTATCCGAGCCAAGCCAAGCGCTATTGTCGCCAATCATCCACAGCTCGGCGAGACCGTGAGAATCCTCGATCATCCTCGATTGAGCAAGCCGCAGTTAGACCTTAATTAATGCGTGTCGATCAGGATCTCGGCCAAGGCAGTTTTAACAATACCCCAGTCCTCTAAAACTTTATTTACTAATTTCAATAAAAAGCTCAACTGTATGTCATAAAATTACGATCTAACAAGGTCTTTTAGCATCTGTTTGCCAAAAATGTGGCAATCTTGAAATATCTTGGTGTCGAGGGTAGTGAAAACTTGGAGATAAATTACAACTAAGCTATTAGTGTATGACAAAGGTAGCAACTTCACTTACTATTGCGTAGCCACATGTAATGTAGTTTGTTGTTGCTATTTCAATCCGCAAATGGCGGGCAACTGTTATTTACTACCCACCCCAATAATGAAGGGCGTTATATAAACGGCATCTAGATTATGATGTTTTGCTTGACAATTTCCTCAATTTTGGCTGCCATCGTGGTCTTTATCATCAGAAACCGGGCGCGCCTTCTTTAGAAAGTTCCCAAAGCTTCAGAAACTAGGCAAACTCCTGACCAGGCGATAAAGTCAAACTCAATGGCATATCCCATAAGGTGCTGACGGACTATAGTACACAGTACTCCCAGTTCTCTCTAACTCCTCTCAACCATAAAATTCCACCATTCTTTACGACACGTATCTTGATTGTTGAGAACCTCGCAAGTACTGTAATCTATCATCATCCGATGGAATAGGCCCGTGTTTTCCTGTTTTTTCAAACATTAAGGATCACGTATCCTTTGAGTAACACCATGAACCAGTGGAGAAGTGCCCAAAAAGGCCGTGGCGGGTGGTGGTGGCAATACTTTCGGTGTTATGGTTGGAGGGCGCAATTAAACGTTGATCGAATAAAAAACGTGAAATTAATACCGAGGGCTTTTTGCTTCCATCATCAACTTAGATAAGTTTGTTAAGCTGTTGGGTATTTATGTAGTCATGGCATATTAAGCGAACGATAGTTAACCAACATACACTACGCCGCGTAGCCCATGTAGACAGAAGCCATGGCCATTACTTCACTGGTATTACTGTACTCCAACTAGTTCGTGAGGCCATAGAGAACCAATGAATAAATGAACATTGGATCACCTCGCAGATACCGCGACCCAAATTTTCAACTAGTTATTTAGCAATACTGTCACATTGCCCTGTTAGAAATAATTCTAGCATAATAGCCAGCATCTTTAGGTAAAAGAATTAAAGTTAAAAGTTCTCAAAACTTACCATTCTTATCCAGGGCACTGGCCTGACGGTTGGAATATGAAGTCGCTCATTAAGAACAACTATAATCTCTCACAGCAGTGAACGCCTCACAACAGTTCACTTCTTTCTCGACGCAAAAGCACCAAAAATAACATTACTTCAGCGTATGTGTGATATGAATATTGCGAACCCGGTTATGAGAAGATTATTTATTGCAGACGTGTAATACACACGTTAGAAAGAGAAGAACATAACCGAACCGTCGACGTTTCAATGTCTGTGCGAATCCGTAGTCTTGGCATACGTTGTGATAATCACTCCTTTGACCGTCCGTGCTTTAGTGCTTACTCACCCTAGGCTAAATCGCATTTGCACAAAGTTGAATTTTGAGAAAGAAGAAAGAATACGGAACTCGCGGTTCGCGTTTGAGTCCGAGAGGCCGAGCACTGAGATTAAGTAGGCCCCGACATCGCGATTCGCGGATAGCGTTGCATCGAAGTGCTGAGCCCCGCTGCAGTGTGACTGCCCTACTGAACATGTACAACTTCCGGGATGAGGTCAAAGTTGCATTATAAGGTAAACTGGTAGATCAACTGTGTGGATAAGGCTGGCATTGTGGGTTTCTGTTGCTCTATGATTTGGTCGACAGGAACCTAGCAATAGTTGTTGTTTCTGAGTAGTTTAAAAGGCAGAAGGCATGCCACGGTAACTGCAGAGAATTATATCAGTGGAAGCTCCTCTTTTCAAAAGACCAACTGCGATAGCGTACTTTTATTCGATGCCCATTAAACGCACAGTGGTTTTCTAACGGTTTGCATTTCGTGAGAGGGTAATTCGTACCTGAGTGATGATTTAATGCAATGGCGTTCCGAAATTATTGCTCGTAACACCGAGGCTGCCGCGACGCATGCCGATTTTTCTACTTATAAACATGGCATGCCATTGGTGCCAAGGATAGCGGTGTTGACTTCCGCCCCTAGGTATTATGCTATTTAACCTATCTTGTCTGTCGATTGTTTGCCGCACATGTGAAGGTGCCGATCGGTTTGGCACGTGGACTCACGCTTATTTTGTATTTCTAAGCATGCATGGGTCTTAAATATTCTATGCTTCGCGGCATTTGAGACATAGCGGATTCATATTTGATGTGGAATAGGCGGCTGTTCGACCGCGGTAGGTGACACGCCAAGTCGGGATGATACGCAAGTAGGCATGGACAATCGCTCCGTGTCTCCTGTTAGTCAACTAATTGCTACGTTTAAACATGCAAACATGCATCTGACCCACAGAATCTCATCCACATCTGATTCTGCGAGACGCAGGGTTCAATGCGACCTGTCTCCTATGCTTGATAAGCAAAGAGGGGAACTTTATTACTTTTCGCACCCACGTTGAGTGAGTATTTAGGAGATAGTCAGTCGGCCTGAGTGCCAAATCGGTTTCTATACAAATCCGACTGAGTTGTCAGTCAACATCATGGCAGCAAACACAATCACTTGCACAAACGGAACAGGGGATTTGCCCCTCATACTCATCATAGCCTTCCCTGGGGAGGGTCATACGAACCCTCTTTTGGCAATTGCGGATTACCTTGTAAAGAAAGGATATGAGGTTGTCTTTGTCACGCCTCCAATCTTCCGCCACAAGGTCGAGGAGGCTGGGTGCGAATGGATTCACACGGACAACCCTCTTACAGACGCAACATTCCAAGTCCTCCAAGAAGCGGCTGCTTTGCCGATAGGGCCTGAGCGTTTCGCTGCCCAGATCAAAGCCGTGTTCATCGACACACTGCCAACGCGGACGGCGACAACTGAGAAAGTCCTGGCTATGCTTCAGGCGCGCGACCCGAGCCGCCAAATCATATTCGTGGAAGATGTTTTCAACTGGTCTTTCTTGCCGTTCAGACTTGGTCGACCACTACCGCAGGGCTTCTCGAAGATACCAAAGACTATTGGCATCGGTGTTGCAGCATTTGTAATGGAAAGCCAAGACACAGGCCCGGTTTCACTTGGTCTCCCTCCCGATTCTACAGAGTCAGGCCGTCGACGAAATAAGGCCCTGCAGGAACTAGTCGAGAAAGGTCCCATGAAGCCCATGGTAGATGCATACCAGAATGCATTGAAGAGGGCCGAGTGTACAAGCATTCCGGAGAGGAACATCTTCAGATCATGCTACACAGCTCACGACGTCGTACTGCAACTCTGCTCGCCTGGACTTGAATATCCCATCTCCGACATACCACCTTCAGTGAAGTTTGTTGGTGTATTGCCGCGAACTGTGATAAGTCCTGATTTCCAGTACCCTCCATGGTGGTCCGAAGTCAAGAGGACACAGAAAGATAACAAATATCGCCACGTCATCTTTGTATCTCAGGGCACCGTCAATTCAGACTACTCCGAGCTCATACTACCGGCCATCAGAGCCTTTTCCAACGTACAAGACGTTCTTATCGTTGCGACCTTGGGAGGACGTGGCGCTCAACTTCCCTCTGACTTTCAGGTTCCTCCGAACGCTCGGGTTGTGGACTACTTTCCCTACGACGCTATTCTTGAATACACAGACGTCTTCATATCCAACGCAGGCTATGGTGCATTGACACATTCTGTACGAAATGGCGTCCCCATTGTGCTCGCAGGCGAGACTGAAGAGAAGATTGAGGTCACTATGAGGGCCGTCTATGCCGGTCTTGGCGTAAGTCTCGCTACACAGTGGCCAACGCCAGATCAGATCAGAAAAGGCGTAGAACGAATACTGCAAGACAGCAAATATAGGAAAGCCGCGGTGAAGCTGAAGATGGAGAGCGAAAACATGGATGCTCTAGCAGCTATAGAGGCAAGTGTTAGACAGCTCGCTATGTAGAGTCCTTGGGACCGGTTAAAATACAATTACTCCGCTCAGTAATCAATATTTATCAACATTCCTGTATATTCTTGTTTCCTTTTTAGCCTTGTGAAGACATATCACAATGTCGGTGTGCCAAAGTCTAAAATCAAAACATATTAAAGTGTAAAGAGGAGATATCTTGCAATTTATTTTTCTCTGGACTTAGAGTTTACAATAGTAAATAATCGAGATTTCTCTCGAGTACTCAACATATCCGCTCGTTCTGTCTGCCATGTATCTTGTTATCTCATCCTATTTTTAATCAGCTAAACCTTGTCAACTCATCAAGAATTCTCCATCATAGGGGCCGAGAAGCTCAATGAACGAAGCCCTAGACTGTACATCCATGTTCATACACTGTATCGAGCAAGTTTCAGACACCATAGGGTTGAAGAATTGTTGAGAGTCCACAAACCAGCCACACTTTGAATGTTCTTTCATAATCTCGTCTTCAACCAGCGGTGTTTCGAACCATTCTGTCGATCCCTCGAGCCAGCGTTCCAGGGCGGCCAGCCGAAAGTTGTCTGAGATGTTGGGGTCCAGATTGGAGATTTTCCGGTAGGTTAGCAGCTCCGTTTGTACTGTTGCCCAGAGAATACCAATATCTGTTTCCTGACAAGGAATGCCGAAGAAATCATGGTTTCCACGTGCACGACATTCATTAACCGATACTTCGCTCAGGCCGTCAGCATTGCCCCAAGTTTCGTCCATAACATCGTTCTCTTCCAACGCTCCGCCACTCAGTATACTTCCACAGGCATCATCTATCTGCGAGGCTGACGTACTCGGCTCTCTGGCTAATCCAATGGTTGCACGACCTAAGATTAACAGTAGGCATCTCCAGCCACATTTACAGGACAAGCTCCATCTATCAATGTTTGAACCAGGTATTTGCTGTGCGAGCTGAAGAGCATCAACAGGCTGATGTCGGCATCCTTGGTTGTCCGGAGATCCAAGTAACTCTTCGACTGACACATCAGCAGTCAAATTTGCATTAGCACCAAGGGCTAGAAGGCAGGTCAGACATGACACCACCCCAAAAAGAGTTTCACCATCCATTCCACGTTCTGAAAGGTAGAATGCAACAATAATAAGGGTATGGAGAGGCCCAAGTTTCAGCTCCAGACCACAATTAGCACAGCAACGTCGAAAAAGTCCGCTGGGGGCGTCGACATCTGGAGCGGATGCAGGCCCGAATACTGCAATGATATTGTGACATACTGCTTGAGCTGAACTGTGGCAAAAGCAATGCTTCCAGTGCTTTGGAATTCGAGGATTTCCGGCGTTGTATAGTTGCCGGATAGGCGGGGAGTCGACATCCCATCGCCCGCAGATGTCTTTCTCTTCGCCAGGGAAGCGGATCGACTGCCTGAAGCTTTCGCTGACTTCGAATGGTGCTAGGTCGGTGTGTGATCTCAAAATAGAGATCATAAGGCTGTCCAAAACTGTATGTCCGTTTGCGTCCACATTGTTTAGAGTAATCGGAAAGGATTCTTGAAGTAAACAGATGAGGCCATGCATAACAAGGCAGCATGTATGGCCACCGTCCATAAAAGATGCTGCAAGATGGAATGGGAAAATCTCTCCAACTCTTTTTAGACATGGACTCCACTCATTCTCATACATCTGAAATATGGGCTCCAGATTTCCAGCCATGATGGCGAAAGCCCATGCGTCCACCTCGAGTTCTTCAGGTGACTTTCCAACAGCCTCTCTCACGATTTCGATTGAAATTGGCAATTCATCGGTGGTTATTTTACTGAATCGACTTTGACTGAAAGCTTCGTACATGGAAACTTGTAAGTTTTGATCTGTCATCTCAGAGCCTGACCATGGAGCCCATGAAGACTGGTCATGCAGGTCAAACTCTGCATTCGTTGTCTGAAATAAACAGTGGTTTCTTTTATACCGAACGTCGTCTTGGCAGTGAATTGACCATTTGCATAGGCTTGTCGGTTGGATTCGCTCTGTGGCATCTGAGGATTGTGGCAAAAGTGCAGAGGTAGCCTCCATCGGCGACGAAACCATGAGGGTGCTCTCCAAGTTCATCGGCACAGAAATTACCTCTGAGACTAGCCCTGCAGTCCACTCCTGAGGGCCCCTGCCCCAGAATTTTGCAGTCATGTAGGAATGAATCCAATAATCATGTAGCCACGCGGACAAAAGCTTATGTCTCAGATAAGCCCTAAGCCATGGATAAGTGAGACATAGATACCAGTTACCTTCTGTCGTTGTCGCTGCATCCACTAAGAAGTTCCTCCCGGCGACCTTGCAGAAGAAGGTTTGAGCGGTCTCGCAAAATCTTTCTGTGGAGCAATACAGTCGTTGGCGATGCACCTGCAACCTTTCCACCAGGGGTAGTAGATTCTGGGGTATCAATATCCAAGTACTGGGGTGTGGCTGCGAAGTGTGCAAATGGAGATGATTCATCCATAGACTCGACAATTGAGGACTGATAAGCAGCGTAGGGCAGATTCCACTGGGAAAACCTCCAGTCATATCAAGGTTAATACCAACTCCTTGTACCATGATGTCTTGATTGGATAAACTTACATTCCAGGACTAAGGGGTTCGGTAGCCTGATGGCGAATGCTGTCATTGAGGTATCGCTTCATCTGTTTCGTATCTACCGGCTTCATCACCCCACCTTGCTGATAAGTGACGCTGGACGTACTCGCGCCGGTGTAATCGCGCTTTCCTATTGCGGCTACAATAGCATCCTTCTCTTGCTTGAGAATTCTTTTTTTAATATTCCATTTGCGAAACCGATGGTTGTATTGATGGACTCTGACAATGAAAAGAGTATCAGATCCACAATTCCATGATTGTACTCTCACGATTCTCCACTTACTCTGCCTTGAAGGAATGCTTTTCCTTCATAAATTCGGCAAGCTCGGGGATTGTCAAAGCGGATTCGGTTCCATGTCTGCCATTACCTAGGAAGGCATCGATGATTATAGGCTTAAGGTGCTCCCAACGCTCCTCGTATGGAATATGTGTGCTGCTATTGCCGGCCATTTTTTTCTATACCTATAACTGCGAGGCTAAGAGGATAGAACTCTAAATAAAGATAAATGGTAAAACCTTCAAAGAAACTAGGTGGCGAAGGGGTGAACAGAAAGTGTGTAAAAATGGCAGGTTGTGTGAGGGGTGTGGCGAAGGCCCATATGGCAATGGAGAAACTGAGAGAACTTAGATGTTATATAATACTCCTCATCAAACTGGACATCGGCTTCAAGCGCTGTTGTATAAGACAACGGCTCCCTCGTCTCAAAATGAAGGTTCGTGGGCCGCCGTATCGCAACTTGGTAGTAAAAGGACGAATGTGCACTGCATCATGGGTAGAGACATGCTTATGCCTGTCTTGCAGAAAGGAAACCGAGTAAATTGATGGGGTAAATGACGATCATTGCCTTAACAAGAAAGGTGAATGCAGCGCCGGAGCGTTGTGTCCTATTTTTGAGTGGAATAATTAAGCTGGTCAGAAGTAGACGACCCAATCAATAAAAGGTCTGCAAGCCATTGGACAGCCCTGTGGATGTTTTGCAGAGGGTTCAACGTCACTTTCAGTTCCGAAGATTACTGGCTACATTTCCCTCCGGGCTAAGACTCCTATCATACAGAAGGTGAATAGCCAATCACAATTTGAGAAGTATTGAAGGACCAATTGGAATGTTGCCAGCCGATGAGACATCAAATGCGTTGTCGGCATGTAGACCCAACTTGCATTTACATCTCAGTTGGCGGCAGGCAGCGAGAAAATGACACAAACATAACATCAAAGATTCAACAAATTTTCTCAGCTCACGCCAGTTTTGCAGCCAGGTCTCAATGTGATTCAGACGAAGAGAGTCAGTAAAGTTAACTTGCCCTTTGGAAATAAAAAACAAAAAGAGAGGAGCGAATGACAGTGGGTTTCTTCCATAGATGTCCGGGCTTTCATTAATAAATCGAACGGCTGAGTTTTCGGAGGTGGTTTAAGGGAGATACAAACAGTGGCGTTGATCTAAAATTTTGCCCAGATACAGCCCTCAAGGCTGAACTCAAGATTGCAAATCTGTTACCCCGAGGCCGTGGCTAACAGGAGAGTGCCACAGACTTGAGGTGTTACCCTTAAGGTTTGTTTCCGTGTTCGAATAACATAAATATCGCTGTCTACGGTCCCAGTGATCTTCCTTGATTGCTCCAGGGTAATAACATCTTCTTTTATTTCTACATCAAGCAAACTTCAATGTAGTTCCTGTATTCAACATCCAGGTTTTGGGACATTGATATTCCCCAGCGACGATTATTCACCCTGTATCTCATTTAAAGTCGGTCAATCTTTTCAACGTCGAAATGACGTCACGAAACAATTATTTCCAGTATATTTAATCAAACGCAAAAATTGCTACTTTGACGACTAACAAAGATTTCAAAGGAGCACCTCCTCTTTCTCCTCCCACTTGGACACGTCGAGTACTGCCGGCCGTTGCGGATCTCCCCCGCGGCCCGTCCCCAAGGCGACTGGAAAGGGGAAATATAGCCACAGGGGAAGAAAAAACAGGAAGAAAAATAGAAAGTCTGATAAAATTGACCGCTGTGTGGCGTTCGACATGGCCTATATGGGGGCACAATTCGACTCATATGGGAAGGGCTAGTAACATCGCATCTCTCTGAATCTATTGGGTAAATATGAAACAATAATGTGTGTATTTTCAACCAATGCCACAGTTTCTGATAGCATCAGCTAGGTTTCTATGATGATTTATTTAATTCATTTCGTTCTTGCCTCTTTTTGTCAAATTATCTAGTCTCTGTCGATGTGATGTATGTGAGAACAAAACGTAATTAACGAACGACTGGAAGTCCAATAGACCTGTATCCATTAAGAGATATCACTTTGAAGCTTTTTGTCACGCTTTACGCATACAAGGCCACCCGCGATGCAATTATATTATGCGAACACTGATAATGCCATGTACGTCATTGGCACGCTGCCTTCCCGTACCATTGCCATGATCAAGGCTATTGAGAATAGCTTTTATCTTTTGTGGGATATGTCAATCCCCAGAGCTGTGGGCAAACTCCAGCTTTAAGGTGATGAGTTTGTGCCAAGCACAGGCAACCATCAGATGCTACGTCTGATTAGCTATCTCCCTGACTTTGGTGCAATCATCTCTTAAGTTTGGGGGTTCACTTTTCGGCAGGAAAGTAATGAACCTTGCGCAAGAGTTTTGCGGCGCAAGTTGCGGCTTGCAGCTGATCAAAATAGCCTATCGCCCCAGGCAAATCTGGCCGCGTCGGCTGTAAGCTACTCTTAGGGTCTGTTGAATTAGAAAACTAACCACTTCTCCTTGGAAAGGAGGCTCATTCCTACGCCCTGGCTCTTCAAAGGTTTGTTCAAGGTGAAAGATAAACAAAGGTAGCACTGGGGTGCCCTCCCTCACTTTCGTGACGTTGCTTGAGATGGAAGCATTGCTTGCCCGCAATATCGATCAATAAATAGAACTTCGATGTCTCTCGTGCTGTAAGCAACAATCAATATTTTTAAACTAACGATGAAGAAGGATTTGAGGGGATGATTCTTCTTTCCCCTCCTTTTTTGCAAAAGTTTATATTCCAGCCTTCATTAAAGGAAAACGCCATGCTCAACACTGACGGATGCGCATCATCCTCCTAGAGGTGCCAAGACTCACTTAGTTACTTAAGGAGAGAAATCCATGGGGTGTAAACGTTGTCGAACGACAGAATTAATATTTTTGCGCTAATATAAATCATGGTAGCCAGTATCAGCATACGTAGGATCTGAAATACCAGTCACTCATTAATAATCGGGAATCAAGTACAAAATGAACCGTTGATTGATATCAACTTTTCTATCATTTAATTTGAACCCTGTCCACCTTGCTCTCCTTCCGCTGTACTTTGCTACGTCTTTCCATTGCTGGCCAATTTATTCTGAAAACATAGGTACTACTGATTAGGATGGCTTCCAACCCATGACACGTGCATTAATTGTGATACTCTCTGAGCTTTAGGTGACTCAAATTGACCCCGAGCAACATAGAAAGAAGGTTTTCCGATATTTCCTTGCGTATTCAAGGTCACTGTAAAACTTTGTAGTCAGTATATCTGGCGCCGAGTATGTTTGATAGGTCAACTGACTCTGCAGTTTTCTGATGCGCCTTCAATCGTTACTTTGAACTTGTCGCGTTTTAACTAAATAACAAATTGGTTTCTGACTTTTTATTTTCTTGCAATTCTTTGAGGCTCAACCAACCTGCACTGAGTATTGTCCTGGATAATTCTTGTCCAGATACTCTTTCAACTGGCTAGAGCTTACTTTAGAGGCAGAAATGAAGGCATTCCGGGTGCCATCGTGATTGTTTTCCCACTGGACATTCGCAGAAGTCGTCTGCCGTACCTGTCGAGACATGGCGGAGAGACAGGGTTTTAGCACCGGTCTGAATACAGAAACGACAAGGTGGAATAGTTTGCCTCTGACAGCCAAACGAGAATCGATCGCAAAAATATCGAACCTGGATACCTCAAGCTTGTTCCCAAAGTCCCAAAGATTTTCCTCAAAAAGATTAAGTATAGGAAAATTTGACTATGTGGCGACTAAGCGGCAATAGTGAGGCGTGTCAGCCCTCTCCCAAACGTAAACACAGGCTGTCAGCCCATCACACTAGGAGTGCGACAGAGCTGCTGGTATCTTATGAGCTCGAATGAGAGAGCGTCCCCAGACCGCCCTCCATTCATGTCTGACAGTAATTCTCAGCCAAGCAACCCTGCATGTCTAATCAAAATAATAAATAAGAAGGTGTTCCATGATTGGATGAACGCACAGCGAGCTTGCAGAAGCAGAGCCTTCAATGGGCGGACCATGCGACCCAACCATCACCTTTCGTTGCCTAGTTGCATGCAATGTTTTGTTGTCAGCAGAATGGTGGTGCCACGGTGGCCATTGGAATGCATGGGCTGCCACATCCCAGGAGTTCCAGGGGCTGTGTAGCTGGCACCCTCATGTTGTGCCACCCGCATACATGACATGGGTTCACCCATCATCTTCCTAATCAGATTTCGTATTTTTGGGGGGGTTCAGCTGCCCCAAACCAGACCGGAATTTCCGAGGGAAGGCACTGCCATGAATGACTTTTTTGGCTTGAGTTTTCCGGGGTGTCAAAATCCCGCACCATGCCCGCATACAACACCTCCCGTCTCCCTTTCAATGTCGCCATGCTGACTCGAAGGCTCTGCTCTGGATGATCCAGGGCACGTGAAACTTTAGATGTAAAAACAGCATATAGGACCAAAAGTTCGTCACGTCAAAATGAGCTTTTTCAACGCTTCCATGTTCGCAGTTTTCTTCTAATCAGGCGTTATTTTGTCCGGCTTCAAGGTAAGTTTGTTCTGCAGAAACGCAGACGGCACTATATGGTCGCATGGTCCTGGTTTCTTATGCGAGGATAATGCTTTTGATAAGATGCCGGCGCGTGCGATAGGCAAATGAGGGTGTCGACGGGAGCCAAAGAAACCCCTTGGCAGGCTCAGTCTATTGGCGGAGTCACCGACATTCCGAACACCACACGTGCTATATTTGAACTATGGTCCATTATGAGCCTATCTACCAGGCCAATCAAAAAACTGCCCTCATTTTAATGCTCACTGCCTGATTCTCCCAGTACTTCATCCGTTGCCTCGTCGCTTCTGCCTTACCGGCAATGCCTCCAGCGTCCTCAAACCATATTACAGACCGACATCTTCGATGCAAATGCCAGGGAAAATGACAAGGCTTTCCTAAAGAAGTTAAGTTCGGGCTGTAGAGACGTTCGAATATGAACAAGGCCAACGAATCAGGAAAGCTGACACTACTCCCTCCCCGTGAAATCCCCCAACGTGAAAAAGGTATTTTAGTGTCCGTCCACCCCAGCTTCGCAGTAATAGGTTAGGTTGGGAATCGGTTCGTCTGGCCCTTTCTTCCATTTTGATGAATCTCCTCACTTGTGAAAATAAACTTAGCGGTCTCGCTTTTTCTCTCCTGCTGGGGGGTGGCTACTCTCATCCTAAAGTTTCAAATATTATCTAGCCCCGTCAACAAGTGCTAAAAGCCCAATCTCAACGAACACTAATCATTGGCGCAAGCCAAAAGGACGATTCTGACTCTGCCCTTCGTTGGTGAGCCTCCCCATTCTGCAAATGCTGTGATAGGCACTAATAGCAGTTGACTTAGATACTAGGTTTCAGTCATGGGTAGCCTACCTGCTGATGTCCAGGGTCTTATTAAGGGAGGGAAGTTAATTTTGGATGACGACAGCCGCGTATCGAAAATTTGTGATAGAGGCGAATCAGCCCGTCTCAAGAAACAGAGACTAATACAACAAGATCCGTGGGCCAACGGAACTTCTCGACATGCTGATGAGCCGAGATATGAAAGAAATCTCGTTGAAGATATCGCCGCAGAGCTTGACGAGGCAAAGATCACATATCCGCTTGAGCCTGAGAAGAGGTTCATCCCGCACCCTCTATTCGTGAGAATTCTCACGTTTGACCGAGTACGCAAGATTATCTACAATCTGCGATGTTTCAATGGCAACCGAGACAAGGATGAGCTTGCACGGGAGATTTACTATGGGAGCCGAGACGGCACAAAAGCTCCCTGTGTAAAGCTTCTGGCCGTTCTCATTGGTGTCGACAAGGCTGAGGATATGGCGGAATACATGTTTATTGACGGAATGAGAGACACGTGTCTGCCACTCCAGAAAGAGGCAGTTGACGGACTCCAGTACTTGCACTGCCGAGAACATGGGAGGCACTCCACCATCAACAGCTACCGCCGCCCAGAGGTTCGCGAAAGGTTCGAGCGGTGGTCGTATACATTGAGCGCACCATACATCACGCGAGAGGGAAGCTATCACTCACACTACATTTTGGGCACCGGGGACGTTTTCCCGATGGAAGCTAGCAGCAGGGTGGAGCAGGATGAAAACACAGAATCCACCGCAAAAGGCTCTCAGAGTGACGAAAACACTTACGGGGGTTTTAGCGAGGTATACAAAGTCAAGATCCACGAAGGACACTTTGGCTTTGGGGACCACGGTGTAAGAATACTCCTTGGGTTATACATTCTATGCAACTAACTGGCTCCAACTTTCTAGATACGCCACCCACAAGGGTTCTTCGCGCTCAAGAAACTCACCTCCCATAACCGTGTCAGCTTCAATCTGGAACTTTCTTCGCTTATAATCACCGGCCACAATTACAGCAAGAAGCACTTGATTAAACTCTTGGCTACATTCGAGGTCGTCAACCCAGCCACCAGAGCTTCGACTTTCTACCTGCTATTTGACTGGGCCGAGGGCAGTCTGAGTAAGTTCTGGGAAAATAATCAGGCTTTAGTAAGAGATAAAAGCCATTGTTTGTGGATGGCCACTCAGTTTTACGAAATCAGTGAAGCACTTCAATGGGTCCATAATGACCGTGCGCCGACTCTGAGGTATTTGGAAGACAGAGATTCAAATAAGGAGCTGTATGGAAGACACGGGGACATTAAACCAGGTAAACTCCTTCATCTGCTACCCAGCTCGGCATTTTCTTTACTGATGTGGTCTAGGGAACTTCCTGTGGTTCCAGACGATGAGTTCTCCAGGATTGCTGGCCTTGTCAGACTTTGGACTGGGAAGGCTACACACACAAGTGTCTCGTTCCAAGCAGGACCCTAAAAATATCGAGAGAACAGCCACATACCGTTGCCCAGAATTCGATCTACCGTCGGGCCAAGTGTCTCCTAGGTCTGATATCTTCAGCCTCGGCTGTGTACTACTGGAATATGTCACCTGGTTCCTCTTGGGCCTTGAGGCGGTGGAGAAGGCGTTTCCCGACTATCGAATCGAACGGGATATCTACGGATTCGATTCCGACGTCTTCTTTTCGATAAGGAACGATGAAGCATACTTGAAACCTTCTGTGGGGAGCTGGATCCAACAACTCCAGGACCATCCAGACTGCTCTTGGTATATCTGGCAATTGCTGGACATCATCGGGAATAGGATGCTTGACCCCAATGGGCCCACACGAATTCCGGCAAATCAGCTAACCAAAGAGATGAAGGCCCTCCTTGAGACATGCAAATCCGAGCCTGAATATTATTGCGGCGTACGACCGAAAACTTGAGGTCTAGGCTACCTGGACGATCTCTTCTGGACACGCGAACGGAAGACAGAAGGACGCTACGACCCCACAACACTACCAATCGCTGGGGCGGCTCCAGATGTTCGAACCGACGAAGCCCATTCGAGATCGCAAATTCATGTCCATGGGATCACTTGAGTTGTCTGACATGACCTAGTCAGACGAAACAGCGACGCTGGGTTGCTCCCACACATGTATACGCGCCCCCCAAGAAACCCGCAAAGGTTAAAATTTGAGTCCCAGTAGTGAGATTCAACTGGCCGACTCGACTCAACTCAGTCGTTATAGTGCGACCTTATACGCTTTTCTATCTTTGCCATATCGCCCTTGAACACCCACGCCGTAAGTATTTGTTAACAACCAAGGGGTGGGCTTTATAAATGCGGAGTTTCTTCGCACCTCTTTAATAGGGATTGGCAACTGGAGAATGTACCGATTAGCCCTTTCCTGTCATCTCAAATCAGTCTTTGGGAACCCAGCCGAGTGCGTTAGACTGGAGTGTATATAATACCTTCACCTGATAATTTCCTTCGCCATAAATAGAGTCAAGAGATGCTTTCAGCTTTAGCGGGTCGTGGTATCTCTCTTGCATCACTTGCTCGTGCAGGAACCGCGCCGGCGGCGTCGATGTTGACGTCGGCGTAGGTGTTGTTCGCCCATCAGGCTTCTTCTTCTCGGGGTCCGTCTTCGGATCCGACCGTTCCTGGCGTTTGGAGTTCCTCTGAAAGAAGCTCATTGCTGGTTTAACAGGTGCCCATGTGCCGTGATACCGAAACAAAGGTGTGTGCTTCACAGCGTTTTTGGTGAGGGGTCTTCGAGCTCGCTGGCACCCAACATGAGGCGGGGTAAATCCAAAGGCGAAAACAGAAAAAGACGAAAAAAGGCAACGGGCGGGGGGGTGCCTACCGTCCTCCCAAGCAACGACAACATGAGGCGGCTCTGAGCCTCGAGTTGCCTGGGTCGCGCGTGCAGGCGACCAATCCTGATATCGGAGCCCGCTCGCCCCCGGCTTGCATGCTGCATCATGCAGATGTCAATGGGCCGCCGGACAACACATACATGAACGCTGCCTATCGCTCCACCTCTTGGCTGCTCGCACCGGTCAATGTCTATCTACAGCTGCAAGTAATCAGCCATGGAACCAATCGGCTCACCTGCAGTCCTACCTTGATGCGCGCAAAAGGCATACCAGCAATGCCGAAGGCTCTCGGCAAGGCAGGTAGAGTGGCAGCAAAAGTGGTGGGGAGCACAAAAGTGTAGAAATTAGACAAGATAGAGCATAGAAGTCCTTGCCTTAAAGCACCAAGTCCCGCTACTAGTAGTTACCCCTTATTTTCTTTGTGATATAACACCTTAGTCTAGAACCTAACTACAGTTCTCATGTCTCTCGACTTCTTATTCATAGTACTATCTCTACAATCATAGTGACTTATCGTGTCTAAACCGTCCCAAAGACACAAAACTCGTCAAATAATCGAAACAGATATAAAGGAGAGCCTCGTGAAAACCGCAAGATGGACATCCCGGTTGAGAATAAGACTTGGTCGGCATCAGATCTAGGGTTCTTTGCTTATGAGGAACGAAAAGCCGTGGTACTCGGGAGTTTAGAAGGGGAAGAGGTGCGTTAAGGTTTCACCGACCTGACTTCATTTCCATGGCTGATTTATATGTGACAGATTACGAGACATGTTCTCTATACCAAAGAAGATTGGGAAAAGTGGTTCAACTCTGTAGGTCGCTTGTCTCCCGCCGAACCTTGCATGGCAATACTAACAGACCCGAATATAGTCGCCAGGCATTTCTCCCAATTGGGAAAAGAAGAAGCCAGGGCTGTATGTTGTGTAAGTCGGCCCAGTCGCTTCTCAAGACAGAATATGACTTAATGTGCTCATTCGCGCGTTAGTCTATGCAGTAGAGCTCCTCCCGTCTTTGGAAACAAGCCGGGGCCCGTGCAATATCTTCCATTTACCAGAAACATCTGGGAAAGACTGACCAGGGAATTCCACATCTCTCGGAGCATCAGGCGAACCATAGCAAGGCTGGTTCCCTGTTATTCGTCTGTTCGTGACTACGACGAGATGTCTGGTAAACTCATGATGTGTAAGTGGAATCCTTGGCGTACCCAAGCTTCATTTTAGCAAGTTGAAAAGCTGATCGCTTCCGCAGCCTTTACTGCGCGGATGTCTTCAAAACTCTCCGGAGACGTGGGCATGTCTACAGCCTATATCCCGAGCACAGGCTCCGCGTTTGCTGTCATTTACGGTTGCAATGATGACCAGATGGAGGATGTCGAGAAGAGGATAAGGAGAGCAAGCGCACAGCTTCGCCACCCACTGCTAACTCCAGGCATACTCGCGGAACTGGAACGGAAGAGACTCGTCGAAGCGGTGGAAGACCTCCTGGACCAATTCACCTTGCGGTCCGAACGCCTCGATCCGACGCTCGAGACGTCGTGGAGCCCGGACTCGGACATTGACGGCAAGAAAACGCAGGAGCACCTCTCCCTGTGCCTGAGAAGCCGCAGTTTAATAGACCATATCCAAGCCGTCAAGCGGCAACTGGCGAAGCTCTTGGATGATTTCGATGTCGTTGCCGGGGAGCTGGAGTCCCTACACTCCGACGGCCAACTGTGTACGGATGGCACCACGGCGGCGGCGCTGACGAAAGTGGGAAACAAGATGAAGACGAGGATAGAGGACATCATGATCGAGTACGACGACAAGATTGACGACTGCAACATGATGATCTGCAACACCTCCCTGGCCATGCAAACGGTAAGTGGACTGTCCACGCGGCAGCTTGGCAATCCATCAAAAGTAGGTTTCACGCTGACTCGGGGGGCGGGGGGGGATAGGTATGGAACCACATCGCGCGGCAGGACTCGAAAACCAACACCAAGATCTCGCATGCCAACGCGGCCATCGCGGTGCAGACGAAGCACGAGAGCACGCAGATGAGGACGATTGCGCTGCTGACGATGGCTTACCTGCCCCTTTCGAGCGTAGCGGTTCGTGCCCCCCCCCCCCCCCCCCCCGGATCTCGTCTGCCGCCGTTGTCTCTTGCCCGTGCTGACAAGCGTTGTTCAGGCGATCTTCTCCATGGATATGTTCAACTGGGGGGCCGTGGAGGGCGAGTCCATCGTGTCCAAGCACATATGGCTCTTCGCCGTCCTGGCTGTGGGGCTCACGATAGTCACCGTTTTCGCTTGGTATTTGGGGACACGCCAGGACAAGGAGATGAAGGAAAAGTCGGACATCTATTTCAGTTCTCCGCAGCGGACGGACACGACGGAGTATGTGTAAGTCGGGGCGGGCATTGATATCGCTACAGCCTGCAAGGTTCCGCAGTTTGGTTCGTCGTGGCTCGGCGCAGGGTTGTTTTGTTCGGTTTGGCGTTCTGGGGCACGTACTCCTCGGCTCTAAAGGCAGGACGACAAGGGGAGAGAGTGTTGGCCGAGTGAAGAATATTTCAGACGGCGTTTTGGGGTGTTGGGGGGGTTTTACGACACTGGTTTGGCTGCATTTCGTCGCCAAAAGACTTTACGTTGACTAGTCGCCAGGCATGGTGGACACTCACCTATCAGCCATCTCTTCAACTTTCGAGTAAGCATCATACACGGAAAGAACCAGACTGGTTTCCCGAGTGAGACGGATAAAAAGAGCTTTGCCTCCGGGCAGTCTCATTTACTACCCGGGCAGCATCCCACTTTTCCACCAGGGATGTGCCCGCAAACTAAGCACACTACTAAGCGCGTATGCAAATTCGTTACAGACGATCGCGCATTCGATCTAGTTCATCCGTACAGTGGTTAGCCTTGCCAGGGGCTTCAACCTGGTGTATTCTGTTATTGGCCGGCTCGGGATGAGAGGCAGGACGCAGCTCGCACGACATAATTCAATGTGTAGATTGTGTTTACGACATGGCTCAGGGAGGGTGGCTCACAAGTCGTTCGTTACCCTACATATGCAATGTTGTCACGTTCCCAGTTAGATGCAAGCCGGGCGGCCAGGGGGCGCGGACGCCGACCGGCCGAGATGAACTATGAACTATAATAATTACCAGGCGGGAAGAGCAGTGAAGTGAGCGCTGGAGTTGGCTGTCGGCGCCGGTGGAGTCCCGCCCTCCAATGGGCCCATCCCACCCTGCCCCTGCCTGGATGCTGTGGAGCTGTGGAGCCGAAATGAGGGTGGATAGAGGGAGGGCCGGTCTTGGCCGAGGGCGGGATGGATTAGTTATATTTTGTTGTTATGATGTTTTTTCAAGGGGAGGGGGCCCATCAATGACCGAGGTTGCATAGGTAGCAATTACAGACTGAGGGGCCCAGCCCGCGTACAGAGATGAAGATTGCGCGAATGCCACCATTTCGAGTTGGTCCATCGGAAGCAGAGGCGTGCAAGGGTACTTATACGCGGGAGTGAGGGTGCTGAGTGAGGAAGAGTACGAATAGAGATGTGCTAGTAACGCTCGGCCTAGATAGAATATGGCGGCGCCGCTGAGTAAGGGGGGACTGGCTGTGATGGGTGATAGTGGCTTGCGTAATGAGAGTGGGCTGGCGGTGGGCGACGACGACGTCGAAGGGGGGGGTTTTGAGCACCTCCACAGCAGTGCAACGTGATTCCAGCAGTTTATTGCCGCGATCTATTCTTGACACTTTTTCCAAGGAGGCGGCCGTTGGGGAATTCCTGGGCGTGTAACAGAAGGAGAGAAAGACTTTCAGAGGTGCGGATCCGGCCAGCGGGATGGATTCCAATGCAACGTGGACCTTGCTCGAATAGGTGGGCAGAAGGCGGCAGAGAGCAGCACGGAACGTGGGCGGGCGATTGGCGAGCTGACATAAGGCAACGGAGTCCGTGGGTGACGTACAGGCGGTGGGATGGGGTCACGTGCATGATGTGTGAGTGGTGCTTTCCAGGTGGTTCCTCCGGGAAAAGCGGGTGGGGAGAAGGGCGCAAGAAGCAGTGGCAGGAGCCGTGAGCCGTGAGCGGAACAAAGGAAGGCAAGACGCAGCCGGAAGGAGATTAGAGTGGCCCGTGCAGTCGGTAGTGCTCATGTCAGTGGGTCGAGGAGCTAGGCCTGTTCCTGACTAGTGCCGCGTCCATTGTCACGACTGCAACTCGAAACCTCGTTGTTGAGCCTTTTGAACCCACTCCCTCCCCCCTTGCAACCTGCTCGATCTTCGATGCTTGGAGGGGGCGGCTCTCCCGTGCGGCCTCCCCCCTTACTTCCTTGGCTCTTCAATTCCACTGCCCACTGGGACTTTGCTCAAGCTCACATTGGCCATTGCGTGTCGTGGGAACAAATATGCTGGCTGTCCGCACCCGCACCAAGGCCATGCGATGCGATGCCATACATACCTATCCGTAGGTACAGGACAAACATACGGCTCACATGCTGTTTGCCGCCTATCCTGCTCGGTGCCCGGTGCTCCGTCGCTGCTCAGCCACGCATGTGCTTCGTACGCCGTCGCACCAAAACACCCTACACGTTGGTACTCTGTACTTTGTACCATTTGACGCGTCCCTGCCACCGCAGCGCACCGCAGCTTGGAGCTGAGCTTGCAGGAGCTAGCCAACCCTGGTCTGGCCTTTTTTGACGACCGCCCAGAGATTTCCATGTGTTAGCGTCCCTCCCCCCTTCCCCCCCCCCCCCGGCCCTGGCATCCGATTCTTCCTCCCCGAGGCTCGAGGCATGTAGTGTACCGTGGTTTTGGTTATTTCCTGTCCTTGCCCGGCAACAATCATGGGCTCGATTCTTGGCGGCGGCAGCAGCAGCAGCAGCCAAGATGTTGGTTGAGTGCTGTGGAATTCGATTCGCATCGCATCGCATCGAAACAACGTCTTCACGGCATCACCGCACAGCCTGGAGCAGCAATAACAGTGTACACTGCCCGCACTAGACAAGTCTTTGATCATGGCATGGCATGCCCCGACCTGCGCCGGGCATGGAGAACCACCACCACCACCACCACCACCACCACCAGCTCTCCGTCGCCCCGCACGCCCATCCGTCTTTCCACACACTCTCTCTCTTCCAGACCAGGATTACGCCGCATTGCCGGAACAGAAACATAGTTTCGAGGGCGTCGAGGGTTGATGTCCCCACGTCTGCACCTCTGCACTCTGCGCCCCTTTGACACGCCAGACACTGCACATCCCACACTACACTACGCTACACTACACCACACTACACCGCACCGCACCGCACTCACTACACACCGCGCGCCCATCTCACGAGGCGGACTCGAGTCAAGCTTTGTCCTGTTCCCGCCCTGTCGCTTGCGGCTAGTCCCCCCACCGTTTATGTCCGCGGACCACGCTCCACGGCCCATGGTCCCTGCCTCCCTCCCGTCACCACAGGAAGTAGGCCACCAATGCTCGATGCCCAATGCTCAATGCTCCCATTCTGGAAAGGGTCATGTCCCTGCTCGTCGTTGCCGTGGGCCCGTGGCTGCTGTCGGGGCAGGGCTGGACTGATGCTTGTTCCACCCCAAACTCGATGCCCGTTCCAATCTGGCACTGGCTCGCCGCCGTCGTTCCACCTCTTCGCACCTTTCCTTTCTCGTTCTTCCCCTCGAGGAGCCCTTCTACTGAGCTTGTAATGACCAATTCGTATCTGCTTCCTTCTGCCCTGAACCTTTGTTTCCTTGTCCACTGCCCCCCTCATCCTTGCCATCGCCGCCGTTAGGCCTATCGTCTCTCCCCGTAGCCAACGTCTGCCCTCCATATCTGTGGACCATTACCCCCGTCCCGTCTCAACTCCTTTGGCGGACGAATGTGGGAAACTTCTCGCAACAACCGACTCTGACGCCCTTGCTTGCTTCACTCAACCGCTCACTGCCAGACCGTCTGCCAGTCGTACAGCCGAGGACTTCGTTGGGTCTCTCCAGCTTCAGGTAAGCCCACCGTCCCACCCTGGACGGAAGCGGACGTGGACGTGGACGCGGACTGACCACTCTCAAGGCTAGTAGAGCAGTAACTCAAAGACGCGGCAACCGCTCCGGCCCGAAACGTCGACCTCGTACTGAATTCCGTTCGAACGATAGACCCCGGCTTCGAACATGCCCAAGTCTGGCGAGGTCGCCTATGCTGAGGATAGGCCATCTTCTTCTATAGAGGATTTCGATCTCGACGATGAACACAAGGAGCCCTTGCTGCCCGGCGCGGCGTTGGCACCTCGCAGGAGAAAGCAAGAAACAATCGTTGCATGGCTCAAGGGCCGGCCGCGCTCGTTGCTGAGGAAGTTCCGTCGCCAGCCGCGATCCCTTCCACGGCTGTTGCTTCGATATACACTGCTGTTCATCCTCTTCATCTTCACCTCGACGCCGATATTCTTCCCGTCTTACACGCGCCACCCGAAACACTACAAGGACCTGAGAAGGCGATGTCTCGTGTCCGATAGTCTGTCCGGGTGCGCGAACGTTAACAACGAAAAGGTCTTCATCGCCGTCAGCTTGTTCGACCCGGAGGGCAAGATTGCCGGAGGTGAATGGGCCAAGAACGTGCTGGATCTGATACACATGATTGGAGAGGAAAACACGTTTCTGAGCATCTACGAAAACGACAGCGGCGACCAGGGCGCCGCCGCGCTTGAGGAGTTCAAGCACAACGTGCCATGCAAGCACAAGATCGTCAGCGAGGGCCAGGTCGACTACAGCGTTTTCCCCCACGTTACCCTGCCCGACGGGACGCAACGGTTGAAGCGCTTGGCGTACCTGTCGGAAATGCGCAACCGCGCACTCTACCCCCTGGACCAATACGACCCCAACGTCGGTGTGATCCAGTACGACAAGATTCTGTTCCTCAACGACGCCCTCTTTGCCCCGGTCGATGCTGCCCACCTGCTCTTCAGCACCAACGCAGGCGACGACGGCCGGGCCCGTTACCTCTCGGCCTGCTCCGTGGACTACGACTGGAACCCGTTCCTCGAATACGACCTGTACGCACAGCGCGACGCCG
Organism: Colletotrichum jinshuiense; assembly: GCF_051148585.1. Lineage (NCBI taxonomy): Eukaryota > Fungi > Ascomycota > Sordariomycetes > Glomerellales > Glomerellaceae > Colletotrichum > Colletotrichum jinshuiense. The sequence goes on along the minus strand of NC_139309.1, from coordinate 5,921,603 downwards.
AGGGTTATTCTAACGGTATCCCCATCTTCCCATACTTCACCAGCCAGGGCAAGGGCGTCTCCCGCAAGGCCATGGTCTCCCAGACGGACGCGGTCCCCGTCAAGAGCTGCTGGGGTGGCATGGTGGCCATGCAGGCCAAGTGGATCCAGAACATGGACAAGAAGATGCCGACCAAGGATTGGCAGGCCGTCGCCCATCATGTCATCAACCCGGACCATCCCCACAACGCGACGGCGCCGGTGCGCTTCCGGTACGAGCCGGAGCTCTATTTCGACGCCTGCGAGTGCTGCCTGTTCCTCGCCGACGTGACGACGGTCGCCGACAAGGCCGGGGAGCCCGACATGGGCGTGTTCGTGAACCCGTACGTCCGCGTGGCGTACCGGAAGCGCACGCAGTACCTCGAACGCTTCATCCGCCACTGGGAGCGGCTCATGGCCCTGCCGCAGGGCATCATCACTCATTTCTCCCGGTTCCCGACGCCGAACCCCCACCGGGAGGTGAGGGAGGGCGAGCGCTTCATGGAAGAAATCTACCAGAGCAGGGAGGGCTGGAAGATGGTGGAGCGGACAGGCCGCAACGGCATGTTCTGCGGCGTCCGCGAGATGCAGCTCATCAAGGAGGGGCCGCGGAACGGAAGGAACTGGGAGAACCACAACAAGATTCCGTGGTCGGAGCAGAGGTTGAACTTTCCCATTTAATTAACTGGCGGGGGAGGTTGGCCAGTGTAATAACGGCGCGGCGCAAACTGTTTCGGGTCACGGCAGCATCAGCATTGAGCATTGGATATTCTTGTTGTTCCCCCCCTTCCGTTTATTATATTTTTTTTATATTCTTTCTTGGATCTAAGGGTTTAGAGCTGGACGGTTCAGGGGCGGCGCGGGGGTCTGACAAAAAAAAAAAAGGAGGGGGAGGGGGAGGAGGGGGGCGTATTGGGAGTCACTGCCACGCGCGGGAAACCCGACGAGCAGGGCTGGCTGGCGCGCTTGATTGATACCACTTTCGTTTACATTCTTGGATACATTTACTACGAGCATTCTTTGACTGCACTCTGACGCGGAACCGAACCTTTTTGCAGAGACAAGTTTTGACAGAAGACAGGGGGAGGGTAAGAGAGAGAAAGAGAGAGAGCATGGGTGAGTGTGAGTCTCTCTCCCCTTGTCACACAAGTGCCGGCCGTCCGTCCGCGTTGTGGGCGGGACCATGCAACGACGACGACATGCCGTTCTTTACTCCGGCGAGCGCCGCATGAGTTGAACAGCTCAGGGCAAACCAAACCCCGCTGTCCTACCACTCCCTACACCCCTTACCCACTCACCTCCCCATCGGATTTCAACTACGCTCACGCAAGGCAGGTCGGCCAAGACCTGTAAAAAGAAAAGGTAGGGTGAGATTTGATGGAAACGTCGCCGTTCACCCGTTGTATTAGACCCCTTTTCGGTCCCACTGCAATAATCGACTTGAACCCAACCCAACCCAACCCGACAAGTCGCGTTTCCCAACGTCCAATCCCAAAAGTCGCAACAGAGAACAAAAAAGAAGCAAGTGGACAACATCCCGTAACCCCATATAAAAGCCTGCAGGACCGACCCAAATACCGGAAATACAACAGCAACCCAAGCCCGCTCGCTCAACAACCAAGTTGGTATCTTACTGGAGAAGAAAAGACACTACCACTAGCAAGCCGCCTAAAAGGAAGGGAGAGAGAGAGAGAGATTCATGATGGGGATCCGAGACCCCCTGGCACGAGGCGTGGATCGAATAGACGAGTCAAGATGGAACGGATATGACGAGGGAATAGAGAGAGAGAGACAGAAGGAGCGAGCGAGGAATTAGGCCTCAGTCGCCGCCGCCGCCTTGGCCTTGGTGGTCTTGGGCTTGGTCTCCTGCGCAACGGCGTTAGCTTGGGGGGGATCATCATGTTTCTCTGGGAAATGAAGAAACATACCTTCTTGCCGGCCTTGGTGGCAGCGGCGACCTTGGTCTCTGCCTTCTTGGCTACGGACTTGGCCTGGTTGAAGTGCGTTAGTATTCAAAGCTGAAGCAAAGACGCGATATCATGGCCGGGCCAGGGGTCGGGACGCGCAAAGTTCGTGCGCCATGCCATATCCTCTTGGATTTACAGGAAGCGCGGCACATTCACGAGATTCACGCGACGGGGTTTCCCAAAGCTCAACAGGCGCGTGCTTGCGCGTCTTGAAAGAGGATGGGAAAAAAATGGAAAAAATTGCGCGCTGGCAAACGTACCTTTGTGGCGACCGAGGGGCCCTTCTTGGCGCTGGCGGCCTTCTTCTTGGTGACGCCAACGGGCTTCGCGCCCTTGGCGGCGGCAGAGGTGGTCGTCGCCTTGGGCTTCTTGGCGGTAGTGGTGGTAGCAGCGGTGCTTTGCTTGCGGACGGGGGCGGTGTCGATGACGGGGAAGACACGCGGCTTGGAGTTGCCGGTCTGGGAGCGGGTTCCTTCGCGAGGCATTTTGGCGGCGGTTTCTGTGGTCGCGACGAAATGTTAGCTATGGGGGCCCGCGGAAGAGATTGACGCGATTGTGATGAAGGCAGTGCGCCGAAATAAAAGTGTTGAGGGGGAATGCGCTCGCGGGAAGAAACGAGCAAGAAAGGACGAGACTGGTGGAGGAGAGTCGCGCGCGCGCGCGCGCGAGAATGCGCGATGGGCGGCAGAGAGAAAAATGGGATGTGACCTGACTTGGCGGACGTACGGATGGATGGGGTTTTTGAGAGGGCGATGCGCAAAAGCTTTCGGAAGCTGTAGAAATAAGTTAAACGACTAGGCGGCTGGGAGAAAAAGGTTGGCGACAGGAAATCGTGGGATGAGGAGGTGTTGTTGTGAAGAGGAGAGGAGAGACGGGAGGTGAAATGATTCGTGTTGCGGCAGCGCGAGGGCGGGAGAGAGAGGGGGGGGGGGTCCTGCATGTGGTCGGGTCGCAAAGAAAAACAAGCGATGGGCGGGCGGCGGGCGCGGGTCACAAGGGGAGCCAGCGACGGGGAACGGCAACGGGGGGGGGAGGGGAGGAGCGGTGTCGGGACGAATCAAAAGGGTCTACGGGCTACAGAACACGGTGTATGGGCCTTCCTGAGGTGCCATGGCCTTTTGGAGAGGTTGGGGGAAATGACGACTACCTTGTTTTTATTTTTAAAACGTTAGGACGATGGATAAGGTAGGGCTGCGCCTTCTAGGTCGGAACGTGGAGGAAGAGGGAGGGAAAGAGGCCGTGGGCGGTGATGGTGTGAGTGTGTGGGCTGGCAACAACGACGGGGAGCAACGACGGACGGAGAGTAAGCATCCAAGGAAGGCAACAGGGAGTCAGTAAATAAGTAGGTACGGTACATGTGAGCAGAGAGCTGAGAGCAGGAAGGCAGGAGTGCTGAAGGGCTGGAAGGCCTGATAGCGAGCTGGAGAGCAGGAGGGTAGAAAGCAAGATAGCAGGGCGGGAAGGAGGCCCGGACACACGGGAAGCAGTGAGTGCGATGGCCCAAACGGGCAGCTGGCACTCTCACTCGCTGGTCGCGATCCGCGTCGGATGTGATACGATATTTTGAATTTCCTTGCCCTGATGCTTTGCGCTCTTTGCTGTTGGCGTCTGGTCTCCTCCTTTTCGTGCCCCGCCGGCGTCTTTTTGTCCCTTTTTTTTAATTCGATTTTTCTGCCCCCATTAACCTCATTAGAATCGGGAGTCGTTGGGGAATGGATCGGAAAGGAAAGGGGGTCCTTCTCAAACGGTTACCTTAGATATCAACGCCCCCCTCCCCTTCTTCCATCCCAGATGCCGTGCTTGCCCTTGCCCGTTTCCCTCCCAATTTGTCTCTTTCTCGGCTTCTCTCCTTCCCAGTCTCTTCCCATCTCTCCTTCTCTGGATTTGCCCTCCCATCCCCAATGCACCCCTCTGCCGGGTTTCCTGCCAAGTTTTTTTTAAAGCAAAAATAAAATAAAAACCATGTGATTCTACTCGGCACCGGAGCTGTTTACTGAGGAATGAGGCGACAATTTCCTCTATTGCGAGACAGGTACGGATAGATAATAAACCTAGACACCTCTGGAACAGACGGCGTCGATGCGTGTCTCTCTTTCCGCCTCCTCATCATCGCCCACGGGCATTTCCATTTCCAATGTCCCCCGCCTGCATTCTTTTCTTTTCTTTTCTTACCGCCCTTCCCCCCCTCCTCTACAGCAAGACGTTGATTAATTCATCAATTTATCCCCAATGGACCCTCCCTCCCCCGCCATCGTGATCCCTCTCACTTGAGCAAGCACATGATGAACCCGCGCGAAGGACGCGCCAATGCCAATTCTAGGCCCGAACGACAAGGCACGCGACGCCCGGCGCCCCATTTCCCCCGTGTTTGGTGCCCCCGGCCAGTGAGTGCAGTGCGGCTCGTCGCATCAGATGGTTCCTTGGACGCTGTCGGCCGGGTGCCCGCCAATGAATCAATCCAATGAATCTTCCCGCCCTAAACCGCCCCATACCTTTGCCGATGCAATTTGCTCATGGTACTTATTTCCCGTCTTCTTCATCCTTCTTCAGCGGCTACGATCCACCTGATCCGTGCAGCACAAGCGTGGCCCCATGACCCGGAGCCATGGTCAAGTCCACCCTTTTTCTTTTGACTTCGTCCATTGCTGGTCTGATCAAGGATTTTCACATGACAGAAGCATAAAACAAAATAAAAAAGAGCTTGGGCAATGCGAGGATGAATACCACCACACAATGGAGCTACTATGTCACGGATGCGAAACGGACATTGGCCATAGCAGCAACCTTCTTGCTGTGCTGCACTGCAGCGAGCGACATGCGACTTGGGGCAGCTTGGCAGGGTCCCCCAGCGAGTCGGCGACTCCCGAGACCACCCTGTGCCACGGGTCCCTTCGTGCCGCTATTTTGGACCAATCCTTCAGCCCCACACCCGCTGTCCACCCCCAGGTTTTGCCCCGCTCCCGCTTTCGAGGCTATTCGGAAATGTCGAGTCCGGGATGCGATGCGTTGCGCAGACTGCACGAAATGGCACTTGGACGTCGCCATACGGGCCACGGTTTCTCGGCAATGCAATTTCCCCGGTTCCTCAAACATGAGCATTTTGCTATTCTCTACGTTCCGACCGTCTCCGGCGTCATCCCACTGCCGCCCTCTCCCCTTTCGACAGCTCTTGACAGCTCCTTTGCAACGCTTTTGCTTCTGCCGGCGTTCAGGCTGCCAACTCCTCCGCTACGCCTTCCCGCTGTACCGGTTGCAGTACCGCTTGTGGTCCTTGTAGAAGGCCTTGACGTCCCTTTGCAGCTTCTTGCCGCGCCCCAAGATGCTCTCCGCATCGCTCACCATCGCACAATCCGCCTTGTCAATCTTGCTCACAGCATCGCCCACGGCCTTTGCTCGCCGTCTATGGCACGACAACTGCGCGATGTTGACCGTTGTGACCTTGTTGATCTCCACCATCTCCACCCCTGGCCTCTGCGCCATTTCGTGGACCTGCCGCCACTTGGTCTGCAGCTTGACCTGGAGAATGAACGCCCTGGCCAATCTTCGAAGCTGGTCGACTTGGGCAGCGACTGCAAGCCAACAAGAATGTTAGTCCTCTTTACCAGTGTACAGAAGGAGTGTTGGGGGGGCCATTCTTACACTCGACAATGCTGTTACGCAACTCTTCGTGTGCGCGTCTCATCTCCAACGATCGGTCCCGGAGCCTGGCAGCGGCCGCTCGCTGCTGGTCCCGCCTTGACACTCCGACCCTGATGCCGATGGACCCGAGGACCTTCTTCCACCACGCCATCTTGCAATGCTTTTTATCCTGGACTCCGAGTCGTGCCAGCTTGCCCACATCCTCCACCTCGACAACCGTCACCTTGCCCAGCCCCCAGTCTTTTTCGCCGTAAAGCGTCATCTCCGAGTCGGATGCAACAGACATATCATCCGCCTCTGCTTGCTTTTTGTCCAGTTCCGGACACAGGGATTGGCTCAGGTAAACCGCCCTGTTGACCCGCGTTGCAATGTCTCCTTCTTCTTGAACGGCGACTTTGAATAGAGTCAGAAGTTCATCATACCAGCGGACTACCTTCTTCATCGTAAAGACAACCAAATCGACGTCGAGCTGGAGCGGGGACGAAGCAATGATCGAAGAAAAGAAGAGGCTGTTCCACAGAGGCAGGGTATTGTCGTAAGCGTTGTCTACTCGCCTGCGAGCCTCTTGCAGGGTGCGAGCGCTCGACACTGACGTGACCTTCATTTTGTACAAGGGTTCCGGCATCTTTTGATCCAACGGTAAGCAGCACGCTCGTCGTAAAAAACTTGCATCTTGCTACATACCTCCATGTACTTGATGAGGAGCTCCTGAATGGCCTTTTGCGCGCTGCCGTTTGCCCCGCCCTGCTCGCGGGGATGGCAGTAGTAGCCTGCTGGCTCGATTCCCCAGCCGCCTTTGCAGCCGCATACGTTGCGAGGGTGGCATCCGTAGGAAAACACTTTGCTCCATTCGAGGTCGCCGCGCTCGGCGGGGCTCGCCTTGGCCAGGCCGCCCATAATCTCCTTGAGGACCCTCATCGTGTCGAGGAAAACACGTCTCGCACCGCTCATGTTCTCCACGGTCAGCCACTTGTGGGTGAATCTCATCTGTTCGGTGTCAACAAACATTCCAGAGCTGTACCCCTTGCGGGCTGGCAGCCATCGCCCTTACCTCAAACATCACAATCTTCAGGGTGTTGTCGGCGTTCTGCCCCGGAGCAAACCTTTTCGCGAACAGTTCCCATTCCGGCAGCTTCTTCTGGTGCCTCTCCAGCAGCAAGTACTTCCAGAGTGAAAGGAGACATTGGGCGATTTCATGTTGGGTAGCGTAGTAGCGGCATTTCAAGTCGAAGCTGAGCTTCTGTTGAGATCCTTTGGGGCTCATGATGCCACTGCTGTCTGTCGAGGGAGCCACCTCGAAGCTTATGGTATTGTTGAAGGCCAATTATGGAGAAGAACGCTTCCGCTGGACAGTCTGAAGGCCATCCAAGCTAATATGGGAGTCGCAAGGGGTGACCATGATGGCTTGCCGCCCAAAGAGGTGTCTGGTCACTCAGCTTAAAGTTCCCCGTCGACCCTGATTACCGTGATTGTTTGCAGATTTACTAACCATGCAAAAAATAACTTTTTACTGCACCCGGAAAGGATAGATTATAAGGCATGCCTCGGATTGGAGATTGCCTTGGTGAACAGGATAATACGTAACCGAATGCCTCCCAGGGCACCCACGCCACGTCACTCGGGGACCCTGTCTGACCAGCCACTGAAATTGAGACTGCGGGTGCCATGGAACAACCTGTAGATGACGACGGCGGCACTGAAATTTTCTCGTTCAGCAGTAGGGGTACTGGTGTTTCTTTCTCCCGGCGTAGTTATCAACAAAGATGGGCTTCACATGATTTCGCATTTTACGTACGGCTTGAGGTTGTATGTCTGGTCGCCTCGTCATCCGAAGATTGTCTGGCCCGCTCCAGGCGTCTTCGCAATCAGTTTACTAGTTGACGGTACCCAAGAGCTGGTGTCAACAAGGTGATGGCATCTCCTCGGCCTGGTGCGGCGGGACCAGATGTGGATGGCAAGTCTTTTCTCCCGGTGGCGAGGAAAGAATGAGAGGGCCTCTGTGAACTATTCAGATTCATTTTTAACCAAGTGAGATATTGATGGCTCTGCCTTCAATACCATCTGTTCGCGTTCCCGGGTATACCCCCCACACATTGTAAATTCGCTTTTTCCCCTTTCTTCCCCCCTTTCCCGATCATCATTAAGCAACCCCGGCATCATCTGCCGTCTTCTTCACGTCTCCACGCCCCGGCACACTTCCACTGTATGCCCGCCCCCAGCAGGGCAACAATCTGCGCGGCGACGCAGGCGGTGAACGCCCACCCCACCCCGATGCCGTTCACCATCGGCATCACGAAGCTCGTGCCGCCGGCGGCAAACAGACACCGCGCCAGGTTGAGGCTGGCGCTCGCCGCGGCGCTCCTGTCCGGGAAGACGTCGACGAGGTACGTCATGACCAGGGACTGCGTCGATACGGCGGTCCAGCCGGTGACGAAGGTGGACGCGATGGGCACCGCCATGTGCACCCGGCCGGGGAAGTTGACGGTCCAGCCGAAGACGGCGATGGAGACGCACTGCAGGAGGGAGAAGACGGGCACGAGCCGCAGGCGGGCCCTCTCGATGGGGAAGTCCCGGGCGGCCGGGGCGCATGCGCCGTCCTCCGCCCCGCTGTCGGCCTCGTGCTTCGCCCGCACGCGGCGGTAGTCGGCGTCGAGGATCCTGCCCGTCACGAGCGTGCCGATCATGGAGCCCGCGCCGTTGGCTATGAACGTCAAGCCGATGTGCGTGTCCGAGAGGCCGTAGCGGGACTTGAAGAGGCTGGACATGGCGGTGATGCTCATCTGCCAGACGGCGTAGTACGTCGCGAGGAAGACGACGATGGGCGCCGCGCGCTTGCTGAAGAGGATGCGTATCGGGCCCGTGACGTCGATGCGTTTCGGGGCTTCCTGCACCGCGGCGGCGGCAGCGGCGGCCCCACGATCCCACTTGACCTTTGTGGTCCGCTGGTAGACGGACAGGGGGTATCTCGCCAGGAAGCCGGACGGCGGCGTCCTGCCGCCGTTGCCGACGGCCGACCGCAGCGTCTCCGGGAGCAGGAGCGCCAGGACGGCGAGGAAGACGGCGCAGTAGGCGGCCAGGACCCAGAAGATGCTCCGCCAGCCCAGGGACCCGGCCAGCGCGCCGCCGACGACGGGACCCACGGCGACGGGCACGAGCAGGCCGGCCTGGAAGACGCCCATGTACCCGCCGCGCTCGTCGCGGGTCGTGACGTCGCCGACGACGCCCGACCCGATGGCGATGGTGCTCGCGCTGCCGGCGCTCTGGAGGCACCGCAGCGCGACGAGCGCCGCGTAGCTCCGCGCATCGGCGAGCCCGACGCACGCGCCCAGGAACACGGCGAAGGTGCAGCAGTAGGCGGCCCGGCGGCCCCTGACGTCGGAGACGGGGCCCCAGAGGCTCGGGGCGAGGCCCTGGAAGACGAGGTACGCGGTCACGGTGAGGGTGACGAGCTCGACGGAGACGCCGAGGTCGTCGGCGATGGCGGGCAGGGCGGGGAAGTAGATGTTTGACGCGAAGCCGGAGACTGGGTGTGTTTGCGTTGAGCTTTGGTTTCCCGTTATTGGTGTGGGTGGGATGAGGACCACCCGTGGTTCGTAGGGTGAGAACTTACATGTGGCGGCGGTCGAGACGACGAAGATGATTATCCTCTTTTGGCGTACGTCAAATATGCTGTACGGCTCGTCTGGTTTTGGGGGCACCGGGGGCACCGGTGATGTGGCGTCGATGCTGGTTGCTTGTTGCGGGTGGTTTGAAGCCATTGGATGGTGAATGTGACAATCTTGAACATTTATGTGAAAGAAGAAATAAAGATATTTGGAGTAATTTTATAAAAGAATAAGAAAAGGATGGTTCCTGAATATGAATTAAAACGCGAGGAACATATTCCAGAGCTGGTTTAAGGACACTTGCAGTCGGGCCCGTCCCCGTGATGTCGACCGGATTACATGACGAGCGCGCCGGAGTTGAGCCCCACAATTCCGGAGTTGAGATTCCTTTGGTGTATCCTGTGCCCCTTGTTGGTTTCGTGGCCAATGCTCGCCCCTCTGCGATGTTCTCGGCACCATTGAATCCAATTGGGGCCTAATTGAAACTTGTGTCTGAATATAGTAATGGAGAATTTCATCAAGTCATAGAGCAGTCAGCCTCTATGAGTCTGCGGCGCTGGCAACAGGTGATGTGAGGCTCAAAGCCGATGTTCCAAAGACACCTTAGGTCTTTCCTGCGGCGAAACCATCAGAATAAACATGAAGGGTCTCTCATTCATCATTCAGGTGAACATCGGGTAAACGTCAACCGCCGTGTGTGCCACTGGTGACGGCGTAAATCATTGTCCCGAATTCGTCAAGATCCTCCAGCCACAGGTCTACCCTCCCGCGCCTCTCGGCAACGTCGCTCTCCCCAAAGTCCTCGGGCATCGGCCACAGCTCGTCGATGTGCAGGCCTCCGCCGGGCCACTCGGCCAGGTGGACGTCATACGCGGCCCCCCAGCCCCCGCGGTCCCGCGCCGCCCACAACGACTTGCCCCCGGGCGCCGGCAGCCCGCGCAGCTCCGTGGCGAGATGCGTCGGCAGGCCGTCGTGCGTCAGGAGCGCGCTGTCGAACAGGCACATGGTGAAGAGCGTCCTGCGCTTCGCCTCGGCGGCGATCCAGGCCTCCCACCTGGGACGTGCCCCGTCCCGCCCCGCCGCGCAGACGAGGCCGCCCCTCGCCGTCGCGCACGCGAGCTCCTGCGTGTTCACCATGGCCTGCCGGAGGGACGGGTGGTACTCGCGCCCGAGCCGGAAGAAGATGACCATGGCGTAGACGAGGTGTGCCTGGAAGGCCGCGAGCAGGGCCATGTCGTTGTACGTCGCCTGCTGCTCGTGGAGCTCGGCCATTTCCTTTTGCAGCACGTCGACGGCGGCCCCCTCGTCGCCGGGCGGCGGCTTATCGCATATGCGTATGGCGCGCAGGCAGGTCCGGAGGGGGAAGCTCGACGGCAGCGCCAGCTGGGACCAGTGTATGAAGGGCGGGACCGCGTGGCCGCGGACCGATGAGCTGGCGTACGAGTTGAGGATCCGCTGGATAAACGTCGATATACTGGGCGTGTACTTCTTGGTCGTTTGCCCCGGTATGGGGACGAAACTGTTCAGCCATCTGTTGGCAATGTCCTCGGCGTTGATGGGGCACGTGAGGCGCAGGTCGGTGAAGTCGAGATTGTCTGGCTTATGGGGGTTCGATATCGTGCTGCTACCGTTGAGCATCAACGGAAACGACGTCGCGGGACTCTCGAGGTCCCCAGAAGCCAGAGGCACCAGGATGGGCCCCGAAACACCTCGGTCGACAGAGGGAGCCGACTGAGATGGCGAAAGGCCGGCTGTCGAGGGCGCGCGGCCACGCTCGCTCTCGATCCCGTCGCGGAGAGCGGCCACATCCGGCTCCGGCTGAGGCGTCGCCCGGCCCTGGGGGTACGCGCAGGACAGGGCGCGCTGCTCGCACCGGGAACATGCCCCTGCCTTCCGGTCGCATTTGGCTTTGGCGCTTGCGCATTGCCGGCACGCCTTCTGGCGAGAAGTCGAGTACCTGGTGGACCGCATGGCGGGAGCCTGACACCGCCCATTACGAGTTTGGCGATCCTTGCACCACCCCCTGTGCGTGTGTGTGTGTGTATCCAGCCGGTCTCGCAGGCGGTGCTGCGCTAACGGGGACCGAGTTGCATCTAGATCTTGGTTGAACTACCCCGCAAGTCCAAGCGGAGGCGGGGAAGGAAACGTTTACGTAATGGCGAGGCAATGTCGACGGCTCCGCGAAGACGGCCGAGGTATGGGGGTGTTGTTGGAACTGGAAAAGAAAACAAGAGACGGAGAATGTTGCCTTTCTGGTGCGAGTTGAAGCGGCCGTCTGCCGGGGTTCCTGGGAGCACGAACGAGGCTCTGCCGGCTCTGCCACCCGAGCCGGCAAAACAAGTTATTGGAATTGACTTTTGACAGCGCACTAAAAGAGATTTGACGTTTTTATGACGAGGTGGGGGAAGAGAGTGCGGCCTGTGCTGTTTTTACAGTTCCGCGAGTCATCCAGGCAGGTATCAATGTTTGCGTACATCTTGTTGGATGCATTCTGCTCGAGGCGAGTCAGCATACATAGCATCAATACACAGGCGCCCGGAGCGAGCTGCTTGGAACGAGAGCACACGGTTTCACGGAAAATACGGGGCAATGTCTGAGATGACAGCAATTTTTTGTCATTGTAACGATAACACACGGGCGTATTGTATACTGGGTGGGCACATTTTTTTTACCACATCTTCTCCCAAGTCCTCCGGAGCACCGACATGCCGGCCAGCCTCTGCCTCTCCACCTCCTCGATGCCGCCCTCCTCCCAGTGGCGGCACTCGGCGTCGACCTCGGCCTTTCCGCTGATGAGGTCGGCCTCCTTGGGCTGGACGAACCGGGTCCGCTTCAGGACCTTCCAGATGACAAAGGTCAGGCAGCCGAAGATGAGGCCGAAGTAGGAGGTGATGAAGCCCCGCACGCTGAACGGGTAGAAGTTGTCGAAGCCGACGAAGATGAGGGCCAGGACGCCGAGGACCAGGGCCAGGCCGGGGAAGTAGGGGGTGAGGGGCGCGAGGTACGGGAGCGTCTCGGGGGGGAAGTTCTGGGCGACGCGGGCGCGGTAGAAGCCCATGTAGGTGATGAGCATGAAGGTGTAGGTCATGATGAGGGCGGTGGTGGTCAGGTCGACGAACCAGAAGAAGACGTCGACGGCGGCGTTGGAGGAGACGAGGAAGGTGATGCACGAGATGAGGGTGACGACCAGGACGCAGTAGACGGGGACACCGGCGGACGTGCACTTGAGCAGGAACCTAGGAGCTTGGCCGTCTTGGGAATTGTCAGTAAGGGTAGCAAGCTGCGTCTGGGTATAAAGTCTACTTACCGCGGGCGAGTCCGTAGAGAGTGCGGGAGGTGGAGTAGAGGTAGGCGTTACCGCAAGACCTTTTGGCAATCGTTAGCTTTACGTCCCCGAGGAACAAGGGACCGGATCGACTCACCATCCGGAAAGGAGAATGAAGGCGTTGATGATGTCGGGGAGGGCCTTGATGTGGAGGTTCTTGATGCCGACAACCCAGGGGCTAGCGCCGGCACCGGGCTCGCCGTTCTCGATGGCGCCCAGCAAGCCGGGGTCGCGCGAGCTGCAGATGATGCCGACGCACAGGACGCCGACGACGTAGAAGCCGACGAGGCGGTAGAAGATGAGCTTGGCGACGCGGGGGATGGTGCGGCGGGGGTTCTGGATCTCGCCGGCGGCGAGGGCGATCATGTCGGGGCCGGCGATGGTGAAGGCGGCGTAGATGACGACCTTCCAGAATCCCAGGAACCTGCCCGTCGAGCCGTCGGTGAAGTAGGCGTGGATGTGGTTGCCGTTGCCCCAGTTGCGGAAGCCGTAGGCGTCGTTGAGGGGGTTGCCGCCCGACATGGTGACGAGGGTGATCATGCACAGGCCGATGAGCAGGATGACCTTTGTCGAGGCCATGATGAACTCGGATTCTCCGTAGTACTTGACGGCGATCAGGTTGACGGCCACGCACGAGACCATGGCGACGGCGATCCAGGCGGCGGCGTTGATGTCCGAGTTCCAGTACTGAATGACGGTTGCGACGGCACTGTATTCCGTACACACTAACATTAGGCCGGCGAAGAAGTAGGTCCATCCCATGGCGAAACCGAGAGCGGGGTCAACAAAGCGAGAGGCGAGTTCGAAGATGGTGCCGCGGATGGGCAGGTAGGCGCACATCTCGGCGACGGACAGGTTGAGCGGCCAGATGAAGAGGAGACCCCAGAAGGTGTAGCCGAGGACCAGGGAGAGGGGACCGGCCTTGGAGAGAACACCACCAATACCGACCTGTGCGATTTGTTAGCCTGCCGTCCCCGGGGAGCATCAATTGGCACCGCAATGCGGGTGGAACATACCCAGAGACCGGTGCCGATGGAGCCTCCAATGGCCATGAGCTGGACGTGACGAGGGCTCAGGCCGCGCTGGGTCTCGCCGTACTGCTGCGCGACGGCCGCGCCAGAGCCGGACATGACCTGGCCGAGCTTGTTGCTGTTGGTGCTGTCGGCGCGGCTGAGGCCGACCGACTTTTCTTCTATTCCTGCTGCCATGATGGCGGTGTTGCTGGCAGTGCCCGCGTGGTTCCAACGTCCAATGTCTGACGGGAGAGTTGATTCGAGTAGGGGGCGTGTGTGTATGTGTGTGTTCGAAAGAGCGAGGCCGTCAACTACCAGTCAAGATGCCGATCGGACCGTATAGGATACAACGCGAGAATGACAAGGCCAGCGTTGTAAGGGGAGCCGGCATCTGCTTCTATATAGATGGGATGCGTTCGTGCCCCTGGCCCGATGTTGCCTCGCGTCCGGCCCCCCCGTCCCTCTCCGGCTAGCACGCCAACCTTCATCTGACGTCTCCCGGTTCCTGGGAAACAAACCAGTATTACCGCGCAGTATCTGACTTACTCGGGTCATGATAGACAAAGGCCAGAGGGTTGCCCCATGTACTCCATCTAATAGGGAGCCCCGCAGAGATAAGCAAAAGCGCCGGGGAATGAGTGGCGCCTGGCTGGGACGATCAATGGATAGGTCCGCGGGGGGGGGGATGACCCCTGTCGGGGTAACGTCAGAGCGGACGATACCGACGATAACGGGCTCGAGGTCCTCTCTCTCTTACACACTGGAGGCACCTAACGCGTTCCATTGCAATGAGGCTGCCCCCATACCACGTTTCGCGGAGGGCCCACCGCCAGAGATATCCGATCCCACGGCGGGTTGGTTGGTGAGATTGTGCGGCAACGCGGGCCATGACATGAGAATCACCTCAAGCTTTGGGGTAAGACGAAAGGGCCTGCCGACGATAGCCACCCATCCGAAAGAGGGGACGCAGCAGCAGACAAGGGGCTCGAGAAGAAAAAAAAATCCCCGGCAGTCGTCGATTGGGCAGCCCACGCATTCAAGCATTTGCTGGGGGGGCGAGGCTTCTCCCAGCTGCCAATCGTCAACCAGCTGAAGTACCTCAACCGAAGCCTCTCTCCCTGGGCAACAGTCCGCCGGTTCTTCACGGCTTGGCAATGGGTCGAGCGACATCCGACGTCGGATTCGACGAACTAGAACGTCCACCCGTCCGATAGACGTCAAATTGATGGTTGGTTGCCAGGCGCGGGCAGGACCCTGAAGCACGGGTGGGAGGCGAAAACTTGGGGCTTAGCCTGCCATACTGCCGACAATGCACCGCGTGTTGTGCCGGCGGCCACGCCGAAAAGGTGTGTAGCGTCGTCGAGGAACGCAGCGGCAGGGCTTGTCTAGCTCGTCTGGCTTGGGGTTAGCACGCCCAATGCCCGCAGGGGGGACGGGATGATTCGCGGTGCCATCGCAGGAGAAGCTGCACAGAAAGCGGGTAGAACCCCGACCAGTTCCGGCCCAGCGCGGCCTGGCGCTGTCCCAGTCGGTGCTGTGCTGACGGACGGGAATGTCGGGACTGACTCGCTCGCTCTGCCTGCAGGGCCGCGCGACAGGGCGTATCAGGCAGGGCGTGGACGCGCCGTAGAGTTTCTCGACACCGAAAAGGGCCCGTCTTGGCTTAATCTTGCTCGCCAGAACGGTCTTTTCCCAGCACGACAGGAATCAGATGACAGTGGAGTGGTTTTCTCAGGCACTAGCATCCCCGTGCTGTCATCCGGGGAAATCGCTATCACAGCGGGCGCCCTCTTTTGTTTGATGCCGTTTTATTACGTACTTTAAGTTGCATTGTATGGGTCTCGGCGCACGAGATAGGACCCAGACCGAGAGGGGCGCTGGGACTCTCCCAGGCCTTAGTGTATAAGTCCGCTCCATCATTCGGCGGAAACGTAGATAATGACAGCCCGCAATGCCGTTTGCGAAATGGAAATCAAGAACCGGGAGCGAAAAACACGGGGAAGCGGCGCGCGCGTGGAGACGGCTCGACGCACGGCGAGGCTCCCTCTCCCCCCCCCTCTCTGCGGGCTTCCGGGGGCGGGCGACAGATGAACAGACGGTGCAAGTCCCGCTTCGGGGGTGTAGTAGACATCGGGGCAAGAAGAGTAAACGGCGAGAAGAATCGAATGCTATGTACGGTGTGTGTGTTTATATCCCCTCTCGGGAGGGCGCGCTCTACATCTGGCATGGGGGGTTTATCAGATTGTCCAAGGTGTGCGCTGCCGGTTCGAGAGAGATTGGAGAGAGACTGAGAGTGAGGGAGAGCGGCCTGGCGAAGAGGCGGGCCCGGGTCCCAAACACACGGAGCGCCATCTGAACATGAAAAAGGGTGCACCGGGAACACGTCCCGGTCCTGTCTCTAAGCGTGAACCGGCTACGTCCCGGCCGCCGAACTAAAATCAATGCCACCCAAGTCCGTCCCAACCTAACCCAAACCCCCCCATCCATGCTTGTTGGCGAAATGTTGCACTGCTGCATCTCTTCAATCAGTCCCAATGGTAAACGAAATCGAAAATGGTAAAAATAAAAGGAAGCATCGGAGCCCCGCCAGGGCCATCTGTTGCTCAATGCATGACATGGCGTCTTCCGTCTTTCGTCTACTGTCAACCGTTCCTCGGCTTCCACTAATAGATAGGTATATGCAAACCGCCATCTGTCCTCGACAGCTCTCGTTCTCGAATTCGTCATATCTGCGCGTAATATCTGCTTTCTCCCAGCGTCACGTTGAAGGGGCGGCCTTCTCAAATCCTCTGCTCTCCCTCTCCGGGGGGTACTCCCAACCCCCAAACGACACGGTGCCTGCCTGATTGCCGGGTATCATGGTAAGAAAAATCGCAATCTAGACTTCCGTCGCCGTGACCGTGACTGTGATGGCCTCATTCTCCTTGCCCTTGGAGGTCGTGGTCTCGACAACAATGGTCTCCGGCTCGTCGTCTTCCTCCCCCATCTCCCTGTCCGACGGGTCTGCATGCCGTCGGGTGCCGCGCCGCCACCGCCCCTTCAACCAACGCCGTCAGCTCTTGTTGCCGTTCGCCATCGTCTTGGGCGTCGCCGCGGCCGCGCGCGGCGTGCGGTCGCCGCTGCCCCGTGTGCCGTTCGTCGGGATGTAAAAGTCGTAGCGGCTGGGGAAGAGGATGATGTTGGCCAGCCGCAGGAGCTCCGTCTCGGCCTCGGTCTTCGTCTTGTTTTTGATGCCCTCCTCGTCGTCGACGTCCATCGCGTCCGCGTGCTTTGGCGACACGCCCGCCGGGTCGACGTCGTATGGCGCGAGGCCCATGGCGCGGAGGCCGTCGACCCCGCCGTACTCCTCGACCTCTTTTGAACTGGGACGGTCCTGATGCGAGGCCTCGCTGCCCAGCCCGCCCAGGGTGTCAAAGTCCGGTCCCGGCTGGCCGGTCTGGAAGGCCTTCCTCTGGCGAGCGAGGAACAGCGCGTTCGTCTGGGTCAGGGGGCACACGGGGGTGTAGGTCAGCAGGGAGAGCTCGTTCGACTCCTTCTGCAGGGCCGGCGGCACCCCGAGCCGGGTGCCGCCCGTGATGATGGAGTAGGCCTGGTCGCAGTGCCAGATGACGTAGTCGCCGGCCTGCAGGCTGGGCAGGGAGACCAGGCTTCTCCGGAGGTGCAGGTGCGGGTGCCAGCGCTCGGTGAGGCGCTGGGCGTGGCCCGGCACGGCGCCGTGGATGATGGTGTTGGGCTCCGGGTCGAGCGTCCAGTTCGAGGCGTCCAGGTAGGCGGCCCACTGGTCCGCCTTGCCGCCGTCCGGCTGCTCGGGCGGGCCGCGCTTGGACGAGAAGAACGGCCGCAGCAGGAAGTAGGCGGCGACCAGCTTCGGCGACGGCAGCACGCGCACCATGCCCTGCTCGACCTTGGTGAGGGCCAGGATGCCCTGGAACATGCGGAAGACGCTGCAAGCACCCGCGCCGTTATACAGGTCCGTGGTCGCACCGACTCGGCCGGCCGGGTCCCAGGGGTCGTAGGACTCCCAGTCGCCGCGGAACACGGCCTCGTAGGTGCCGCCGCGGCCGTAGCCGTCGGGCTCCCAGCGCTCCAGGCTGCCGCTGTCGATCTGCGCGATGATGGTCGACGAGGCGCTGGCGCTGAGCGAGTCGGCGGCCGAGTTGCCGTTCTGCTGGCCGACGGCGCCGAGCTTGTCGTTGTGGATGCGCAGGCGGTCCGCGTAGCTCACGGGCGCGCGGGTGATGTGCAGGTCGTCAGTCGACTCCCAGAAGGACATGGCGAACTTTTGCGCGCGCAGCATGTTGGGGTGGGCGCGGGCGCGCACCTGGACGGGCGTCCAGAAGAGGTCGATGCAGGTCGGGTCGTGCAGCGCGGGCGGCTTGAACTCGCGGTTCTTCTCGAGGTAGCCGTGCGTCTCCTGGACCCAGTCCTGGGCGTCCGAGGGCGAGACGACGCCGCGGATGACGGCGACGCCGTACCTCCGCAGCCGGTGGGCGAAGGCCTCGACGCGGACGGGGTCGTTGATGTCGGTGAAGTTGATTGAGGGGATGAGCTCGGAGCCGCGGGCCTGGATGTCGGCGAACTCGGTCCTGATGGCGTCGAGCAGCCGGCGCCACGAGGCCTCGACGGCGGCCTCGTGGCCGGCGATGAGGCGCTTCTTGACGCCGGCGAAGCGCGACGGCAGCGGGATGGGCTCGGTCCCGTAGAAGGAGACGACGGGGGGCTCCATGTTCTTGGGGAAGACCTTGCGGCTTGCGGCAGCTACTGCAGCGGCGTGCTGCGGTGATGTCGAGGACGACGGGCGCGTCGTCGCGGCGGATGTTGCAGCTGTGGTGGTTGCGGACGAGGGTGGGGAAGCGAGTAGGGCAGAGGTAGGGGAGACGGAGGTGGCCCGGGACACGACGGCAGACGACGGCGGGGTCCTCTTAATAATTCTGGCAGAGGTCCTGCGACCGCCGCCACCGGTGCTGGCGACGGTGGTGGTGGTGCTGGTAGTCCTCGTCCCTGTTCCTGAGCCAGTGCCCCTGCGAGTCTTCTTCCCCAGACTGGCCTTGGGCGATTTGACCGAGGATGGTGCAGCGGGAGCCGGTGTCGTGCTGCCTGAGCTCGTGTTGCTACTGGCTGTCTCGGTCAGGATCGCTGTGGCCCCGGCATCTCCAACTTCCCCGGCGCCCTCTCCTCCTCCAACTCCTCCCCCTCCATTTCCGCCCTCCCCATTTGTGGGGGGCGCCTCAGTGGGCCCAGCGGCCCAGCGGGCCAAGATCATCCGAGCTGCCGTTGCCCAGAGGGATCAAGGGTGCGCGCGAATAAGGTAAGTGGGTGTACGTGTGGATGGACGGATGCTATGTATGGATAATGTATGTGTATGTATGTATGTATGCGCACCCACGCTGATACACGCGTATGCGAGACGCTGCAGCCGATAGACAGGCTACGGAGGTTGCGCTTCGTCTCACCTTGGGGATCCTATCTTTGCAGCAAAAAGAAGAAAAGCCCGAGAAGTGGTTCGTTGCTTTGCTGCTAGCCAACGGCTGTAATTGCTGATAACAGACTAATTTGCTGATGGCCGGGTCCAGTCCTCGGAAAAGGGGGACGTGGGAGGGGGGCTTTGTCGGGTCAAGTGCTCAACTTGTCTGCGCTGTCAACCCGTGCTCAGTCGAATTCGAACCCGGATGCCGGGGTTTGCTGGTGGTCGGTCCAATCGTCGCCCAAGCTAGAGTGCGAGCGAACGCGCAAGCCCCGTCCTTGATGATCCTCCTCTATATATCCTGACCTGTCTCGTGATGGCGCAAGAATGGAAAAAAAAAAAAAAAAAATTCCCAACAACGCGGCAGATACCCAAGGGGCTGTTATCGTCGTCCCAAGTGGTGGGAAAGGCAGGCCAGCAAGCTCATTGAACCAAATCCCCGGATGGGACGCGGCGGCGGCGGCAGCGCAGGAACAGGTCTAGCCTAGTCCCTCGGGAGTTTTGACAGCAGTTCCAAATCGAGTGAAGAATGGCACCTCGTGACCTTTCCCAAAGTGGGTGGGCTGGTAAGCGGCGGACACGGAATGCCGAGATGGTAAAACGGGACAGCTGGTCTGTCCGTCGTGTTGCGTCTGTCGAGAAACAGAGAGAGAGAGAGAGAGGGAAGAAAAGTAAGGCTGCGAGCGAACGTCGTCGAGAATGAATCCTGCAAGCTCCCTTAATAAGCCTCTCCAACCAAGAACAACTCGCCCCGGTGTGAGTACCCCCGGGGGGCATCACGAAGCCTTTATCATGAGGGAGTGGCCCGCAACGAGACGCAAATGCGCCCACATTTCCATTCCGATCCCTAGCGTCAGCATGGCCACAGGACACAGGGCCGCCAGGCTGGGCCGGCCGTTCTGGGCTGGGGGGGGAGGGCCTCTGGGGACGAGATAGATTGATTCTCATTGCACCATCGCAGTCCTCCGGATGAAAAGAGGGCTAGGACGGGGGGCGACACGGACGAGACGGGCAGGATGGGCGCCCTTGGGTCCATCACCACCTCCGTCTAAGCTGCCCGCCGGGCCGCCAACCCGCGCAGCGGCTAATATGCGGAATCTCGCTCTGCGCGCGGACTGGTCAGAGCCTAGAACACTGGGGAACGAGTCTTCGGGCAGAGCGGCCGCTTCTTCCTGCGCCCTCACCCCTGTCACGGCCAGGCTGTCTGCTGTGGGTGGCCGCCCCTGGTGTCCCCCTCCGTTGGTATCTCGCATGCGCGCCGTGGGCAGGAATGTACAAACCCCAGGCCCCCGTCCCCCCATGTCGTGGGAAAACCTGGGCGGCGAGCCGTGAGGACTTTGGGGAACCGCGTCGGCTTTCGCTTGTTCTCTCTGGAGGCATTTCTTCCCTCCATGCACTGGCTAAATCTCGGAGCATCGCTCAAGTCTTATTAGTACATGGTCAGACGTCGTTTCGTCCACCTTCGGCGTGCATTGCGCCGCAATTCGAGGATGGTGGCAATACGCCCTTACCCCCCCCCTCCCCGGTCTCAATCGCGCCTACATGAACGTGCATGCAAAGAAACGACTCTGTCACGAGCTCGGCGACAAATGCAAAAGTTTGGGAGGGGGCTAACCTTTCAGCCTCCTTCGCATTGATAGTATATGTGCATTATTGGATTATGTTATTGCTTCGCTGTGTGCGTTTTCAAACGTGGACATGACTGGCGACAACACGATGCATTAGACGAACCCGAAAAGCTACGAAGACCGAAAAGCTCCCAAACACGACCGCCCTCAATATAGCAATGCATCATTGGTCTGAACTGTCACCTGGCTAATGATTGCATAAAAGTGTCGACAGCATATGACAACGACGCCTGAGAAGTAACACGGCCATCCGTTTGGGCTGCGAGCTGCTTCACCTTGGCGCGGACACTTGAAGCGAGTACTGCAACGGCGATGGCAGCCACTAATGGCGTGTTTATCTCTCGTAGAAACAGCCAAGGCTGGTCGACAATTACCGCGTATTACTTGGTGTCTCCCCCGAATGCGACATGGAGATTTTGCCTTTGGCTCCTGGTTTCATTGCCAGTGTTTCGTGCGCCCACACACACCACCTGTTCGTGGCCGGCGGTCCTTTGGGGGGCCGACCAATCCCATCTAGCCCATCCCGCGAAAAGACTCCGGGGCCAGGCTGCCCCCCAAAGCCCAGGGAGGGCAGAGACTCCGTCTACCCCCGAAAACCGATGTCCGCCAATGCGGGGAATTCGTCCAACCGCCCTTGCGGCCAGTCTCTCCCGTCAGCCGTCACGAGGAAGTGGGCTGAAAAGGGCTAGGCTTGGCCCTTGTACGGTGCCTTCGCCGGTTCATCGAAGATTACAACCGATCCAGCGATCCCGATAAAGAAAGACATGCTGAACCAACTGGGCCACATGTTCCGGGCATGTTGTCCATCCACACAGTTGGTTGCTGAATACCACCGCCGCCTACCTGCAAGCCTTTACCGAACGGGCCAACACCGCAACGAAACGCGAACTATGAGCGAGATGTCCTGAAACAGGATGCTTCTCCAGTCTCGGCGGAAGGATGTGGAGGCTGTCGTGCCGTGACATCTCGTAATGCGACTCCTCCAGCTCAGAAGCCTGAATGGCGAGTGGCCCATGAGATGAGATGGTTGTTCTCGGACGTGTCTTATCGCTGACCAGTTTGGATAAGGGTCGCGAGTCCTGAGCTGCGAGCTGGGCATGTGCACGTAGAAGGCCGCATGCGTTATTTCGAAGCTTCCTTGCTTTATTCTCTCGCAGCCTCTTCTCCGTAGCCTAGTGCGAGGTAGCTTCCGCGGGCTAGTGTGGCAGCTCGGGCGAAACACTGATATAGGCACGGATGGTACAGGCAGCGCAGATAGATACCCGGCCGACTTCCCTCTTTGTTCCCGAGAAAGCCACCTCTTCACGGGATTTTCTTCCTCGTCCAGCAAACAGCGTAGCATTGGGGACGACCCAAGCCTGCCAATGCTGTCAATAAACTTCCGCTTGAAACGGATTTGTCGAGTCGTCCGGCCAGGCATGGGATTCCCATCGGGCCCAGCCCGCCTCCGTCCACATGCTTATACTTCAGGCACGAACCTTATTGAAATCAGTCGACGGATTGTGCCAATGCATCCTGCTGGCTCGTCTGTTCAATAGCAACTCGTGCCATTTGACCAGTGGCATTCGTTCGCGACGAGGAACGGGCCCAGCCTTGCTACCCCCGGCTGGCTGGGGTGGCCATCCTCGTCTCTACACCATCTTTTGTTCGCTGTTGTTGCAAGCTGTTATTCCACGAGAATCAACAGCCTTAGGTCATGGCGCCGGTTTCACTTGGCGGTAGAATGCGCGGGAAATCAGTCCTACTCTAACTCGAGGCTTCTATTATGGACTCGTTTTGTTAGTTGGAATTAACTTTGCGCTGCTTCCCAAATCGACGATTGATAATCGCAGCCCATGGCCGAAGATTCCGCAAGCGGTCCCTCCACCTCCTACTTGACGTTGTTTCTCTGTGGAACAAACACATGCTAGCAGAATCCGGCATTATTCATAAGGGCCCAGTTCGTTCTGCACCTTCAGACTTAGTTCTTTGTTGGCTCCATCGGACAGTTGTTCGACACTTGGTCTGGCAGCACACCGACAATCTTTAATTAGACCCTCGCCCGTTGAAATCATCACATCCGTTTGTTCTAACTCTCACTTTGGCCGTTTCCCTCCATTTAGAGCACGATGAGTCGCATTGGGGATCGCCCTGCCCCGGCCGATGTGTCGGGGAGCATATACCTGATTACATCCGATGGCCAGACGCTCAAGCTGCCCATGCCCAGCCGCTCACCGCGTGATCCCTTGAACTGGAGCATGCCGAAGCGGATGGTCGCCATGTGCGTCCTGATTCTATATTCCATTGTCTCTATGCTCGAGACCCAGGCTGCCAGTCTGATGTACAGCTCTCTTGCCGCCGAGTTCAACGGCAAGGTATGTCATTCGCCCCCGGCTATATATGAGATCAAATTGGACAACGGCTAAAAGGCCCCAAAAGCAAACTGACAGGTTCCCCTTGAACATTCTCGTTTCGACGCCCAGCACAATCTTTTTCGGTCTGGGGGCCTTTCTCTGGATCCCCTTGTCGGTAGCAGTTGGAAGACGGCCAGTCTTCCTGCTCGCTTCGTGTGTCTTGACCCTTGCCACAATTTGGGCGGCAAATTCTTCCGGCTTTTACCAGCTGCTCGCAGCTTTGAGCTTCCAAGGGTTTGCGGCGGGGCTCAGCCTGAGCGCGGTACGTCGATGGCTACCCGGCCATATCTGTCGATGGATCTCAACTAACGATGTCACAGTCCATCCTCGTTGTCATTGACCTCACCTTCATTGATGAACGGCCCAATGCCCTGGGGATGTTCTGGAGCATTGGATGCGGCGGTGCCCTGTTGTGCCTGCCATTGGTGCCTGCCCTCGCCGAACCGGGGTGGAGAAGGTTCTACACTGCCTGGATTGGACCTTGCCTAGGCATGCTCGTATGCATCTTCTTCTTCCTCCCAGAAACCTACTTCGTCCGGCCGGCAGTTGCCTTTGACGGCCACATTCTCGTACAAGGTGGCTCAGAAATGGTCCAGATGTACGAGGACTGGGAGAAAACGCCGGGGGGCCAAACCCTAGCCGCAGCGCAGGACGAACCCGTTGCAGAGTCGACATGGGAAGGTATTGTTCGACGATGGGGGGTCCGCAAGAGCGGCGCAGGGTTCAGGGAGATGTGGGCTTGCTACGTGCAGACGATGCTCTGCGCGTGCAACCCCCTCGTCTTCTGGGTCGCGATCCTCAACGCCCTCAACTTCGGCGCCATGCTCTTCATCGGCGAGACATACGCGGTTGTCATGATGCAGCCGCCGTATAACCTCCCCGAGCGTGTAATCTCCATGGTCAACCCGGTTGCGGCGATCGGGTCTCTGCTTGCCTGGCCCGTGTCCACAATCCTGACCTCGCGCGTGGCCCGCCGTTTGACGCTCCGCAACGGCGGGGTTCGAGATGCCGAACACTATCTCATCGCCTTCCTCCCTGCGGTTCTGGCTGGCGCCGGAAGTGTTTTCCTGTACGGACTCACCGTCCAGTACAAACTGAGCTACATCTGGATCTTCGTGTCCTATCTCATCAACGCCTTCAGCGCCGCGGCCTACGGCATCGCGTCGACGCTTTGGGTTACGGAGGCTTTCCCTCGCTGGGCGGCGCCGGCCATGGTCATCGTTGGTGGCGCGGGGTACATGCTGAGCTTTGCGACGAGCTATGCTGTCAGCCCGTGGCTCAAGTCACAGGGCTATCTCGGTGCAAACTTTGAACTCGGCGCCATTCTTCTCGTTGTGGGCGGCGTTGCTCTGCCACTTGCATTCTGGGGGAAGAACCTGCGGCAGTATATCGACGGCAAGTGGAGTAAATCCGAGGCCGGAGCTTTACGACCACAGTAGAGGACGTAGACGGATACTCTTTAATCGCGTGTGTGCGCTAATGTATGTGTTATTGAGCTCAAGGCTGCAGCACAGCTGTGCTGTGCGCTTATTCCCACAGCTCCGTAGCTGAACAATAAGCAAAATACAGATACCAACGATACCAGTAGACATTAAGATCCAACGGAGCCAACGCCTTGCCACGAACAGTGTGTGATATGCATGCCGTGACTAATTCCAGATCCTTCACAGGTTCTTATCCGGCGTTGTGTGATGATCCAACGTGGAGAGTAACCCGATTGGTGTCCACTCGTCACCTAGTATATTTCTCTGCATGCTGAGATATGCATCAGCTCTGATGCGTGACATTCCGGCGTATGGATGCAGCGGTATTGTGGGTTCATAGAACATCGAAGCTTCCTGTGCCTCCCAGGATTCTCCACTCGAGCTGTGGAAGTTGTGTTGCGTCTGTGCAGATGTGTGTGTCTCGATAGGCTCGGAGTGACCATCTACCATCTTCCCAGCATGGACGACAGCACTCCGGGGTCCATTCGCTTGGAGGTTGTGCGAGAAATGTGACGCTGTGGCGTCGGGCCCATCCGCTGAAAGCTGACTGCTTTCAAGGCCTTGAGACGCTTGTTGCTGGACTACCTCCGCATTCCCACAGGTGAGTTTCTCCATCTCAAGATCGTGCTCAAAGACATCACCGGAACAGTGTTTGCCGAAGAGAGATTTTATAGTGACGCCGTCTCTCAGCCAGTCGGCAGTGTTGACTGTGCAAGGCCAGACGTCTCTTGGGCGGAACACCCGAACCAAGTCGCAAAGCTCTTCATAAGACGAGTGTCGAGAGTATGGGAACGTGATGATCCCTGGTAAATGCTCAGCTGGGCCATGCGCCGTCCTTTCCAAGCTTTCGGTCGCAAGGAGATCCTTCCGTCCTGCTGTCCGAAAAGCATCAATAATGGCTGCCTGATTTTTCTCCCCAAAGGACGTGATGTCGAGATCTAGGGACATGTTCCGCCCTGTTTTGGCACTAGTCTCGAGGAATTCAAGTAGCCTCGACCTTGCATCCTCGGATAGATCTGCCTTTTCATCTATGTGCGTCAATACCGCCTTTATATCATCAGATGTGAGGGGATCAAGCTCCGCATCGCGTTCCAAGTCACCCCCACCTCCGCCAACACCAGCCTCAACAATGTCGGCGCCATTTGGAAGGTGAGTGATGACTGGCTGTATGAATACGACTGCAGATTTCCGAATCGCTGTGCAGAAATTGCCCCTTTCGCAGCTGTGAAGCCGGACATTCTCATCGCGGGTCAGACAGCCTGGATGAGGTGTGTTTCCGCACACATAGCCGGCCAAGGCGGGGGCCTCGGGGCACAGATGG
The DNA here is from genome assembly GCF_051148585.1 of Colletotrichum jinshuiense. Taxonomy (NCBI): domain Eukaryota; kingdom Fungi; phylum Ascomycota; class Sordariomycetes; order Glomerellales; family Glomerellaceae; genus Colletotrichum; species Colletotrichum jinshuiense. The sequence continues at coordinate 5,895,747 of NC_139309.1, read as the reverse complement.
ATGGACGAGCTGAAGCGGTCATTGGAGGTTGTGCCGGCTAGTGAAGAGAATATGCGCATCTTGTAATCGTCGACATGGATCCTGGATTTCAGAGCCTTGGACAAGGCTATCCAGACCTGTTCGTATCCGTATGTCCATGCTTGGATGTGGAAGATGGTGTCATCTGGGTACAATGCTACCTTGCGGAGCAACTCTGCAAGACCTTCAGCCTTAGTCTGGAACGGTACATCCTGAATGAAGGAGGTGTCAAGATAGACCTTGTCAAGAGTCTTGATGCCGGAGGTGTATTCAAGGACGGCTGGGTTTCTGGCGATTGTGTTGACAAACCAGGGTTCGCTTCGGATGTCACCCGTGTATAGTACAGCGTGATATGAGTCCTCAATAAGGAACATGACCGAACCAGGGCAATGGTTCGCGTCAAACAGGGTAACCTGAATGTGGCTGCCAGGCGCCAGCTCAAGAGTTGTAGGGGTTTCCAGGGGCAGCGGCTTGAGCAGGTTCTTCAGATGCTTGTACGTCTGCACGCGTGCCTCGAGGATGCCTTTGGCGTAGTTGATACGACAAGGGTGTCGCTCGAGACGGAGGAGCATCTCCCGTGTGGCTGCCGAACAATAGACGAAAGGGGAGCGCAGGCTCTCAAGCCCTGCAAGGTGGTCGCTGTGAACATGGCTGAGGAAGCACGCGAGTGGTGGACATCGATTAACATGTTTCCGGAAGAAGTCGACTGTAACACTATTAGTTGCTTGCGAACCAAAGTCGGCGGGGGTGGTTCGAGAGCAGCCAAAATGGCATGAAGCTGTCGTGCAGGCGACGAACAGCATTGCCATTGTGTACGACACCCCGTGGCCAGAAACTTACTTCTTATGTCAGGAAACTCTGCGACGAGACCGTTGAATGTCGACATGATGCCGGGTATTCATTTCAAAGGACCAAATCCAAATAGCGACTTGAAATGAGGTGGTTGTTAAAGGTGACGAAGATGAAGTCACTTGAAAGGGGAAGAGGGAGAATCACACGGGAAAGGAACAAGCGCTTCCGCTGCCAGAATCGGTACTTTGCAGGTGCCACCGGCTGGTGTTGGCATTGTACAGTCAGCCGGCAAAATATCGGAACAGAAACGCCGAAGAAGTCGGATAAAGTGGGTCTAAACTTCCGTCTCTGGCTTTCAACTCCGTGGCCCAATCCATCCGTCTCACTTGCCAGCTTGGAGGTGACTCTAAGCCGACGCTGCCTCTTCTCTCTCCCTCTCTCCCTCACTCCCTGCCTCTATTTTTGTTCTTCGCGGTCTTAGTAAAACATCATACTGGATGTAAATGCTCAAATAGCCGTTTGGTTTACAGTGTTGTCTGGCTTACCCGACTGCCCGACCGGTTTTATTCGTCCTCAGATTGCTTGAGCTTGGAGACCAGACATGAATCATATCTACTTAGAATCGGGAACTTTAGCGGCATTCCACGCATAGCATTGCACCAGGAAAAGAACAGAAGGTCAATCGTGCAATCGGGTGAAATATAGCTCAAGTAGAGAAGAAACAGTATAAGTTGACCGCTAGCTTATTTATAATAGAGATGCCGTATTGCAAGCATCAAATGGACATCTCCTTCAGCCCCCCCTCAACTTTATTTAAACAATTTTGATTAACTCTTCCTTGATATCTGCAAACCAATTTCGGCTTGGAATCTCCTCTGTGCGACAGAATCCGATGCGCCGGAATCCCTCCTGCTCACCCACCGGCTCCAAAAGCAGCCCATGCCACCGACTTGGCTCGCTCTTCCTTCTGGCAACCTGCAAATAATACAGGGGCCCGGCTTCACTGCAATACTTCTCGTCAAATATTGCTAGCCCAACAATCTCGCCATCTTCTTTGAGAAAATCGATGGCTTGTTCTTCTCGGTACGTCGTAAACCTTTTGTACCCTGGAGTTGCTGGATCGACTCGAGAATCAGCAATCCTGAGTTTTCCGGTAAGCTGTACATAACCGGATTTTAACATCCCACGTGGATCCATGCCGAGTGGAACGGCATCTGCTTCGATTATTCTTATCGACGTCTCCATCACGTTATTTGTAGGCATAATGGTTGCAATTTCCGGCATGTTGATATCACCCTCCAATGATGCCCAGCTCCAACTTGGGGCGAGGTATCCATCTGAGGGACGTCGTAGCCAGGCTTCGCTGCGTCTCCATAGCAAGCCAAAGGCGAGGTGGTTTTTCCATAGCCCTGCAATGTATCGTTCACCCGTGCACTCCTCCATAATCTTGGCAAGACCAGAAAGGGCCGGAAGCTTGTCATAAGCCTTGGTGATGCCTCTGCGACTGTAAGCAGACACCATGTCATACCAGTCCCACACAAACTCGGATGTGGAGAGACGGCCTTGCGCAAACGGGAATGACAAATGAAGGCGCTCATCCCATACGAGCTTCTGCACAATAAATGCATCGACAGGGACTCCGTCTTCCGCGAATCGATCTTGCCGGCATTCCCAAAGAAGCTGATCCGTATCATAGTGAATCATTCTTGCGGACAAAAGGCGTTCCTGCGTCACCCACGCGCGGGTATGCAGAATGCTTTGAGGAAGCTGAATAAAGTCTCGGGGTCGTGGCCGGACAAAGACGGGAACCGGCTGTGAGCCCGCAGATTCCCTCACTGTACATTTGACTTGGACATGGTTTGAGGTGTCACGCGTCATAAAGCAACCACCTGTCGAGTCTTTGGATGCCGACGCTGCGATGGTCAAGTATGACGAAGCATAAATAGTGCCCATCCTGACGCTTTCGAGTTCCCAGTCTTCCTTGGAGTCTTGAATAATGCAAAGTGAGTCGATCCATAAGTACTGGACCCCAACGGCTCTGGTGATAATAACGGCATCCTGGAACGTTTTAGGAAGTGCCGACATGGGTAATGATTGAATGTGGTCTTCGATCGTCTCGCTAGTCGTGCAAATGACTGGATGAAGACCCCAGCAGTGACTCAAGGTCATGTATCGGCCAACGGCTCCGCGTGTTACTAAAAGCCGAGGCTCAGTCTGTCCACCAAGACCGACATCAATCACTCGCGTAGGTAACGGTCCAGGTTCCGAACGACACGAAGTGTGACTCGTATCGCAGCTTCGTACCCATTCTCTCATGAGGTCAAGTTGTTCGATAGGCGGCTTGATGCGTCGGCCTAAGATCACATCATCCAAAGCTGGCGTCTCTGTTGCAGGATAGAAACTAAAATAGCAGTAGGCTCTTGGGCTGAGACGGTCGCATCGGATTTTGACCCAGCAGAGGCCGCGAGCCTCATAGTTCTCGTCCTGGTATTGGATGCCACGCAAGATGACAGGAGATTCTGAATCATTCCAGGCAGCTTCTTCAATCTCGACCCCTTCGCGGTGGAGTTTGTCCGTGATTGAGGTGTAGAAGAGCTTGCACAGGTCGCAAGAGGGGACGTTGTACTTCAGGATGGCAATGGAGCCATGAAGGATGAGGTCCTGGACTTCATTGTCGTCGTCTACCAAATCGTGAAGATCGAGGCGGCTGCAAGTTTCGCATAATGACATTGTTTTCAAAGAACAAAACCATCGATTTGAATGTTCACTGGCGGCGAGAACAAAAACGGTGCAAGTTGAGGGGTTCGTCGAATTTCCCCGCTTGAAACAGCGGCGCTTATTTCGGCCCCCAAGGTAGTGGGCACATGTTTTACGCAAAAAAACAGGGTGTCAGTATAGTTATCAAGTTGTCTCACTGAAGGTGTGCCGCCCGCTCGGCAACGTCGACACGCAAAGCATAGGAGTACCCACAAAGTGGGCATTAAATTCAACCACCATATCCGTAGGACCGGGGTAAGATGTGCAACATTCGTATTCGATGTTACAGAACTACATAGGTGCCGAGAGGGTGATGTATCCACATCTTCTCATGACCTCCTATAGAGAGATGCTCTCATCGGTTACCATGAATTTAAAGTCAAAACATTGGTATTCTTGCATAGGAATCTGAGCGTTTTTCTTTGATTCATACAGTACGAGGAACGGGAACGGAGAAGAAAAAGAAATTCGTTGCTCGGGTGAGTACAACCTTGCCTGTAGTCAAGTTGAAGCAATCCTACTGCTGCGGTGGTTCTTTGATCAATGTCACAGATGACTCCCGGCGGCCTGTGATGGCATAGGAACCGTTAGTGTTGATCAATTCCCCAGATCTTGGAAGGCCCGCAAAACCGGTGGCTCTTCCATACTACTACATTCCGTATCGATGTCTTTCCTTGTCACTCCAAAAAGCAACCATCGCCGTCAGAGAATGTCCGTGAAGCTCTACCAGAGGTGTATCAGAATATGATACCAGAACATAACACAGCTAACCGACTTAGAGAGCATATGTCTCTGGCTGCAACCTAAAGCAAAACCTATTGTAGTCTCCTGTCTCACCCACAACATTACGCAAAGACTTATTGACAAGCAGTTAGGAGTTCAATGGAGTTTGGATATTACCCTAATTATAGCCTTTATAATGACGCTGCCGCTTTCAACTGTCACAGGTTTCGGAATCATCCGCTTTTGGTGATAGCTCAGCGTGCGTCCGTAACCGAAGTTCTAGTAGTCCTGATGCCAAACTTTCATGTGTTTGCTGTATTGTGCGAAATCTCCACAAATTCCCCATCTGAATCGTGAACCATAGATGCACACTACATGCAGGGCGTGATGCCCAGCTGCTGAAAACCGTTTTGGTTCACATTGGGAGACATGACCTGCACTACGGCAACAATTTATGTGAGATTGCTCCATAGGTTGTTGCTCAAGACACTATAAGAAATGATAACACAAAAGCCACTTAAAATTTCAGGGCCTAATTCAGACGCGATGAAATTAATGGGCAGGACGGATGATAGCAGGCGATATATCTCCCAGAATAAAGGACCACTGTGCCAGAATGTGACCGTTTTTCTGCCTTGGGCAGCTGACATAACATCACCACTTGATGTGAGGTTGAAAATGCCCAGCGGTGAAATATTGCACTGGGGTTTGAGAGGTGGGCTGAGAATAACCTCGTTTGCCAGACAAATTGAAGCAGTCCCTGCAAGCTACGGACGAATCAGCGCTCCTTGATGTCAGGTACCCCCAATGCGTGTGCAATTCTCTCGAGTTCCGATATGGTAATATCTACTTGGAATGAGCTCAAGCAAGATGTCGGTTGAATACGAAGTGGAGAGCGCGAATTACGCACTCTGTCAAAGTGCAATCGAGGTGGACGCAAATGCGATTCGCTCAAGATTGAAGATTTCTGCCTCGTCATGGAAAAAGACGACGGGCTGTTCCGCGCCAATAAATGCCGGTCGCCTCTCAGGGGCTATACGAATCGGGTACAAAAGGTTCCGCTCCAGAGTTGCATCCGTTGAACAAGCAAAGTTGCGCGCAATGAGTTGGGGCTAGTATACCTACCTCATACCCAATGAGTTGATTCCAGACGAACATGGGGCGCGCAAAAGCTTGGCTTGCCATTGCGATGCATTGGCAAGTGTGATCAGCCAGGCAGGGGCTTTACGGCTCTACATGACCGGTCTCGCCCCGGGTGTAGGCCAAGGTTCGGATCGGATTTCAGACTTTTGGAGGCCTTGGCCGGGCTGTGCTTGTCTGAGGTCGGCTTTTCACATCATGATTTGTTCTCACAATAGCTTTGAGATGGCGTCATGGGTATCAAACAGAAAGAATATTATCTCGCGGAAGAAGATCGTTGCAGCCAAGTAATCAAGTGCCACCACATATCATATTCAACAGTTTTGCAACATCCCCCTCCCCCCCTGAGTCAAGGCGTGCGGAGTTGATGCTGGAGAGAAACAGGAGCTCATGTCCGCCCAAACGCCGGTGGCCGCCACAAGAGGTTGGAAACGAATGCCAACCGGGTGGGGTTGCCCCGCTCGATAGGATTACAAGCAGGATTTCGCGAAGCGGTGATGACAGGGAAAGATCAGGCGAGGTCGTATTAACCACCCACGTGCTCCGCTCGACCTTCCATTGAAAGGCCCTGATGCGCCTCCAGCAGCGTGATGAAATGGATTATTCGTTTTTCTTGCCAAATAGAATCAATGACCCCTCTTTTCGCCTGACTCTTGGTCGGTCTCCGGTGTAGGAAAAGAAGCAAATCCCGCGCCAACTAGACTCAGACAGTCATGTCTGCCATGCATGTACGGCAAAACCTTCTCCTCCTCTGGGAACTCGTCTGATCCTACCATCATTTCGCTTATTCTTTGCTTAAAAATCGCGCGCACTTCACCCCTGTCTCTGTAAGATTTTTGTCAGTTTCCGGCTAGTCTTGCCTTTTTCGCTTCCACCTCCCACTTTGCCTCGAGCTTCACACCTCCAGTTCCTCTTGATCGTCGAGTAAAGCTCCTGTGAACGCTCTCTTAAACTGCCAAGCCTGCATCATGTGTTGTTCGTTGGTTTCCGAGGCTGATCTAGACTACACCCATGCTGGCCGCCACTCCACACACACCGCGTAATGCCTGCTTGTTTAAGCTTGTCAGGATGGTTTCCGAGTCCCATTCTGCCTCTTTTGGACTTATCAGATCGCATCAGAGATTATCAATTCGTCAATAAATACCATATTAAATCGTGGCAGTGCTGTTCCAACCAGGGTCTAAGGCCTTTTGCGCCTGCCGCTATGACGGGATGTGGAGAGCTCAGCAGTGTCTCTGTTGGACAAAGACATGAGGTTGGATCTTGATGCTGGAGGGGGGCAGCGGCGAAGGCTGCCTTTTAGACTACGGGAGATCATTCATATTCTCTGGGCGCCGCGTGCTCGGCTGGTCTTGCTCTCGGACTCGACAGCACTTTCTCTTTTCCACCAAGCCATACATGACTGGCATCCATCATGGCTGACAGCTTTCTCAGCCCCAATCCCACACATCCGGACTCCCGTCCGCGGGCCGTCAGCGACAGCGAAACCATTACGCCCGATGGCACAAATCCTTTCCTCACGCCGTCTGGCACAACCGGCCCTCCTAGCACTGCTGCCCCCAGTGTTGTTCTTGAGGATGCAGACTCGGCGCTGCACCCAGACCCTGGAACTGAGAGTGATTTTCGCGTCGACAATAACCCCTTCGCTTTTTCTCCCGGTCAGCTCAATAAGCTACTCAATCCCAAGTCGCTTTCTGCATTCAGAGCACTAGGCGGACTCCGCGGTATCGCCCGTGGTATCCAAACCGATGTGCGCAGTGGGCTCAGCATCGATGAGACAGGTGTCAAATCCATAATTACATTTAATGAGGCGACAGACTCCCTCGCCGATGCCAAGGCAAATTCGCCACATACGGAGAAGCGTGTTTTGTCAGCAACGACACCATTTGCTGACCGTACTCGTGTGTACGGGCGTAATGTACTGCCGCCGAAGAAGCCAAAGTCAATTTGGAAGCTCATGTGGATCGCCTTCAATGAGAAGGTGCTCATCCTCTTGACCGTTGCCGGAGTTATTTCTCTGGCCCTTGGCTTATACGAAACTCTCGGCGTGGAAAGGCCTGCTGGCGCGCCGGCTTCCGTTGATTGGGTTGAAGGTGTCGCCATTTGCGCAGCAGTCATCATCGTTGTTCTCGTCGGCTCCCACAACGATTGGCAAAAAGAAAAGGCATTTGTCAAACTGAATACGAAGAAGGATGACCGCCAAGTCAAGGTTATACGTTCTGGCAGATCCGTGATGATCAATGTCAACGAAATACTTGTGGGGGATGTTCTCCACCTCGAACCCGGCGACATGGTACCTGCCGATGGTATTCTGATTGAAGGCCACGACGTGAAGTGTGATGAATCTTCGGCCACTGGAGAGTCCGACGTGCTCAAGAAGACTGGCGGTGACCAGGTCATGAAACTCTTAGGATCTAAACATAGCGATCTCGAGGACTTGGACCCTTTTGTGATCTCAGGCTCCAAGGTGCTTGAAGGTAAGCTTTTGCCTTCTGGCCCATGGCCTTTGCTAACAAATCATAGGCATGGGCACTTACGTTTGCACATCTGTCGGTGTTCATAGCAGCTTTGGCAAGATTATGATGTCAGTACGCTACGATATCGAGGCTACTCCTCTCCAGAAGAAGCTGGAGCGTCTTGCGGTCGCCATCGCAAAGCTGGGTGGAACGGCATCTGCCTTGATGTTCTTTATCCTGCTTTTCCGCTTTCTCGCGAGCCTTTCCGGCGATAGCAGGTCACCTGCTGACAAGGCATCAACTTTCATGGATTTGCTTGTCGTGGCAATCGCTATTATTGCCGTAGCTGTGCCGGAAGGATTACCGCTTGCCGTAACACTCGCTCTTGCATTCGCAACCACAAAGCTGCTCAAGGAGAACAACCTTGTCCGAGTTCTTCGAGCATGCGAGACTATGGGAAATGCCACGACTATCTGTTCTGATAAGACAGGCACTTTGGTAAGCCATATCCAAGTGCGTTCTCGTCAACAGTCGACTAGAAGCTGATAGCATACCAGACAACGAATAAGATGACGGTTGTTGCGGGTACCTTTTCAAAAACAAGTTTTACGGCGTTTTCTCAGTCCGAGAACGAGAAAGCTACTGACGGTCCCTCTCACATCTCTGCATGGGCTCCAAACGTGCCAAAGGCTACCAAAGAACTGATCGTCCAATCCATCGCTGTTAACTCGACGGCTTTCGAAGGCCAAGAGGACGGTCAGTCGACATTTATTGGATCCAAGACCGAAACGGCCCTTCTCCATCTTGCCAAGGACCATCTTGGGTTGCAATCTCTAGCTGAAGCTCGCGCCAACGAGGAAATCGTACAGATGTTGCCATTTGACTCGAGCAGGAAGTGCATGGCAGCTGTCATCAAACTCCGTGACACCTCCAAAGGCTACCGCCTCTTGGTTAAGGGTGCCTCCGAGATCTTGCTTGGTTACTGCGCTGCCCAAACTGATCTCGAAACGTTAGCTGCGGAACCTTTGGTCGCGTCGGAGCGACAGGCGCTAGAATCCACCATTAACCAGTACGCCAGTCGATCGCTACGAACAATTGGCCTTGTATACAAGGACTACACTCAATGGCCGCCGTCAAACATGCCATCAGAGGATGGCCATGTCAAGCTCGAGTCGCTTTTGTCTGCTTCCGATCTGACCTTCCTCGGAATTGTTGGCATCCAGGACCCTGTTAGACCGGGTGTTCCTGAAGCAGTGCGTAAGGCACAGCATGCAGGCGTCACAGTCCGCATGGTTACAGGCGATAACATCGTCACTGCCCAGGCCATCGCAACTGAATGTGGTATTTTCACGGGCTCCCAGGGTGTGATTATGGAAGGACCAGCGTTCAGAAAGCTTTCCGAGGAAGACATGAACTCCATTCTTCCCAAATTACAAGTATTGGCTCGTTCATCCCCCGAAGACAAACGGATTCTTGTCACAAGACTGAAGGCTCTTGGCGAGACTGTCGCCGTTACGGGTGACGGTACAAATGACGCACCGGCTCTGAAGGCCGCAGACGTTGGCTTTTCTATGGGTATATCTGGCACTGAAGTCGCAAAGGAGGCTTCTGCTATCGTTCTGATGGACGATAACTTTGCTTCCATTGTGACGGCTCTGAAATGGGGTCGCGCAGTCAACGATGCCGTTCAGAAATTCTTGCAGGTACGTCCATATCGACGGCTGATAAATCATTGATTGATTGACTCAACTGTCTTGCACAAGTTGAAACTGTCGTTGGTGCTTCAGTTACTTACTCGGTTGTGTAGTTCCAAATCACCGTCAACATTACCGCAGTTCTTTTGGCTTTCATCACAGCCATGTATGACCCTCATATGGAACCTGTGCTGAAAGCTGTTCAACTGCTGTGGGTTAATCTCATTATGGACACATTTGCCGCACTTGCACTTGCAACCGATCCACCGACTGAGAAGATTCTGGACCGACCACCTCAAGGAAAGAACTCCCCATTGATTACAATCAACGTAAGTCCTTTACCTGGAACAAAGGTTGGCCAGTGGATTGACAGTTCACTTCTAGATGTGGAAAATGATCATCGGACAGGCTATTTTCCAGCTCATCATTACAATCACGCTTTACTTCGCAGGCCCTGAGATTCTTAACTACGACAGAACCAGCGAGGATCAGATGCTTCAACTTGATACTCTCATCTTCAACACATTCGTTTGGATGCAGATTTTTAACGAATTTAACAACCGCCGACTAGACAACAAGTTCAACGTCCTTGAAGGTGTCCACCGTAACCAGTTCTTCATCTTCATTAACCTCCTTATGGTTGGCTTGCAAGTTGGCATTATCTTCATCGGTGGCCGCGTTTTTGAAATCAAGGAGGGTGGCCTCAACGGTACCCAGTGGGCAATTTCCATTGTGGTCGCCCTCATGTCTTTACCCTGGGGAGTTTTGGTTCGCATTTTCCCCGATATCTGGTTTGAAAAGGTGGCTATTTTCGTTGGAAAGCCTTTCGTCGTTGCTTACAGACTCCTTGCGGGAATGTTCTCTAAAATCGGTGGAATCTTCAAAAGGAAACCGCAAGAAAAGCCTACGGTAGACAGCGAGCTACCCGCTACAATCGTCATCGCTCCACCCGATGAAAAAGGAAGGCGTGTTTAAACGGAAGAAAGCAAAAGTGGAGAGTCAACACGTTATCAACCAAGAGTTGCCAACAAAGTGTTATGCAGACGCAGGGTGGATAGGTTGTCAGGCATGTAACGTTACACGGGTGGTGTTCTGGCATTTCGATCTTGATGTATAATGTTTTCGGCAACAAGGATGAAAGAGGTTCAAAACCAAGATTGAGTATAGGGTTTATTTACTGTCGCTATATCAAACATCGGGCTCATAAATCCAAGTCAAATCCGAGAACATTTTTGACCGCATGCCTGTCTTGTAAAAGTGTACACCTTGGTACCTTTTCAATGAAGGTTATCTGTCGACTTGGCTATGAGGCGAATTTAGTTTTCAATCTCTTGTTACCGGATCAAGTACCGGTTCAACCATTAAACTAACAGAACTGGACTATTTCCGCTAGGGTAACCTACTGATAAACGTGCCAAATCTCTGGTTTGAGACCCAGAGTAGCAGATGCCAGGCTTTCTATGTCGAAGATTTGTCTTGGGATGTCTAATAAGAGTAATCGATTCCCAGAGGGTTTCAGTCAATAGACATTGATTGCTTGGCGGCAAGAATCAACGCGTTGCCATCATCAGCGTCCGATGTTAATGCCCACGAAAATATCCCCTAAGACGCATCGCCAATCATCTTCAATTTCAATCTTGTAGTTTCGGGGGCTTAGTTGTCCCAAGTCTTCTTTTACATTGTTACTGGAGAACTTCGGTGGGGGGTTTTGTAAGCTGTCCTGTTCGGCTCGTGTTGCTTATAAGCCGAACCATTTATAACTCTGCGGATCAGTTGGCGACGCCGAGTATTCTCCGCAACCCACTTCACAGGCGGTGATATCATAGGCGCAGTTCAGAATTATATGCAGCAACCCCTCCTTGTCGGGAAAGACTTGTGTTGCAGTCTAGTACAATCGGCAATCAGTCCATATCTTCGGGTTCTTCTCTTCCGGAAAGAAAGATAACGACTACCGATGGCCAACCAAGACCCCAGTCATCTTCCTGCAAATACATGGTTCACAGCATCCTGCACCTTCTAATTGGTTCAAACTCAACGGTATTGGTGATCGCCACAAACTTATCGATGGGGATTGTCTCCAACATTGTTAAGGCCTCCACGCTATCCATACGCCCAATCATTCTTAAATGCGTCATAGACATGCGGTTATCAGCCGAGGTGTGCACTTTGCAATATAGTTATATAAGATCCAGAGAGCACTGCGTTCATCCAGTTGACTCTGACTTAATTGTTCCAGTTTAAACCCATTTCTGGCTTCAACCAAAGCATCATGACGAGTTTAGGTGAAAAGGTCGATGTGGAGAAGGCCACCAGCAGTGGTGGAAGTGCACCCGAGTTGTTGGTGGGTGAAGTAAAAGATATCTCAAACCCCGACGCTGCTCTCGACTTTTTGCGGAATACCGAAGATGTAACGCCAATGACGGCCGAGGATGAGCGCAAACTGAAGCGCAAAATCGATTGGCGAATTGTACCCCTCATGTTTGCCTGTTACATCCTTCAGTACCTCGACAAGACCTTGATCAACTATGCAAACGTCATGGGCCTTCAAAACGACACCAGCATCACCGGTGACCAGTATTCACAACTAGCCATGATATTTTACGTGAGCTATCTGGCTTTCGAGTTCCCTCATGCCTGGGGTATGCAAAGGTTTCCTACGGCGAAATACATCGGGGTTATGGTCTGCTTATGGGGCGTGGTCTTATCGGTTACGTCTGCTTGTCACAATTGGGCCGGACTTGTGGTCACAAGAGTTCTCTTGGGTGTCTTCGAGAGTGCTGTGGCTCCTTCACTCATAGTCATCACAACGATGGTAAGACTTTATCCATATCCCACGTCAGGCCTCTTGGGATTTACTGACCGTTAAAGTGGTACAAACGACAAGAACAACCTCCTCGTATGGGAATTTGGTACCTTGGTACAGGCGGAGGCACAATAGTTGGCTCCCTGATTTCCTTCGGCTTTCAGCATTATCACAGTTCCGGCTTCACATCTTGGCAAATCATGTTTCTCATCTGTGGCTTGATTACGATCGCCATTGGGATCACAGTCATCCTAGTTCTTCCTGACAACCCTATGACCGCTCGATTTCTCTCGCGAGAAGAAAAGGTCTGGGCAATTGAGCGTCTAAGGAAGAATCAGACTGGTGTCGAAAACAAACACTTCAAGTGGCCCCAGTTCATCGAATGCTTCACAGATCCGCAGACGTATCTGCTAGCACTCATAACAATTTCTTCGAACGTTCCCAACGGCGCAGTGTCTTCTTTTCAAGCTACAATAATCAAGGGTTTCGGCTATACCTCCAAAGAAACAGCGCTGTTATCCATCCCATCGGGTGCGGTAAGCATCGTATCGATTCTAGCGGCAACCAACTCAGCAGGCCGGTTTAATCAGCGGGCTATCAACATCATCTGCCTTCTCATCCCCGGTCTTATTGGGGCAGCCCTTATGGCATTTTTTCCAGGGGAGAACAAAGCTGGAAAACTCATTGGCAACTATATGACGAACTGCATTGGTGCAACACTGCCTCTTTTGTACTCATTGGTTGGCGCAAACTATGCCGGGCATACTAAAAAGGTGCGATACTACTTAGAATTATCCTCGCCCGTAGCCATACTAATTTCAACAGGTCACCATGAATGCTACCCTCCTCATATGTTTCTGTATTGGTAACATCATCGGCCCCTTGACATTCACAGCTGAATCTGCGCCCGATTATATTCCTGCGAAGACTGCAATAATTGTCACTTCCGGCCTGGCTATGATTTTCACTTTGATGTTAAGGTTCTATTACGTCTGGGAGAACAACAGACGTGATAAACTTGTGCAGGCTGGAGATCTCGGACATTTGAAGGACGTTGAGTTCAGCGACATGACCGATCGAGTCAACAAAGAATTCAGATATACGCTATAGTTGGGCCGATATTTGATGACGTAATGCTACGCTACTTATACATAACCACCTTGGAAATCTTCTATTTGTGCACACATCCCATCGGGGGGGGGGGTTGGGTTACGACGGGCTGCTTGTATATCATAAGCATGCATTTGAAATATCTGATGCAAGAGGGCTTAGAAAGTTTCCGTGGAGTTACCTGCCACACTGAAGGTGATGACAGGGCAATCAATGGGAAACACCGCCATCCGATAATAAGTGCATCCACAGCTACGATAATCCGGAGGCCTTATTCCTCGGCCTACAACAGCCCAATCAACCTCCTCCGTAAGTTCCTGGCTCTCAACTATGTCGTATCGTACTAAAAGAATGTATTCATAGAAAATGTGGGAAACATCATTCTCTGGACTGTTGTCGAGTGGGGTATGGGCATCATCGCTGGCTCACTTCCCATGCTTCGACAACTTTTCAAGGGACTTGTAAAAGATCGTAGCAGCAGGGACGAAGCATACGTTCTTCGAGCGCGGTCAAGAACGATCCCACTGCACAATGATAGTACACCTAGGGATCAAGAAAGCCCGGGAGACCGATAGTACCCATCAAATCCTCAAGACAACAAGAGCGGATATCACAGGAGGATCCAGACATACCTCGGATCAAACTCAAAAGGGAGACGTGTCCTGGCAAATGGCCAAGGGAATATATTGACAAGGCCCCTTGTATATTCTTGATCTGCATGTTGGTTAGTTTTGTAGCGGAGATAGCGCCTTTGCTGCCGCGAAAGTGATTAGCATATGCATCAGACAGTACCACGTACAGGGGTTTTTCTCAACTCAAAACATTACTCCAACCAACGATAAATTACGGTTTACCTTTAGGTTGCTTACAAGGAACAATTCATTATGGGTTCATTTGACACTTCATTTCCCAATGTTCTGCCACCTTACAATTTTGGCAGGAGTCCGCGTGGCCTGTTTGTTGGAGTGGTTCAGCAAAGTCTGAACCAACAGCCGAATACATACAGCGCCAACACAAACATGCAATGGTGGAGTGTAAATATGCTTGACTACAAGGGTCCTGGTACTTTCCTTGCATCTGTGACTATAATCACTGCAGGTTTAATGAGGGGAATAAGTGGGCACATATCAAAACGAAGGTCGAACTGCACAATGAGCTACAAGATAAATTGGCGCTAGGACGGGCTTCTGAAGGTTTATGGCAGCATTTCCATCGTCTCTTGGTTTCCTCTGGTCACTTTTCTGCTGCTATCTCACATTTCAATTCAATCTACTGCCACCATCATGTCAGCTTACAATGTTAAGGGCAAATACGCCATCGTTACCGGTGCTGGATCCGGTGAGTAACCTATTCCAATAAATGCGGCCCCTTTGGACTTGGATCTATAAAATAACCTACGGATATCAGGCATAAACCATGCATTTGTAGAATTACTTCTACAAGCTGGTTGTTCCATCATCGTGGCAGATGTGAAGTTGCGGCCGGAAGCAGAAGCGACAGTTGCCCACTACTCCAAGGAAAATGTAGAGAAGAATGGGGCATATGCTTTATTCCACCAGACGGACGTCTCTGACTGGAACCAAATAAATTCCTTGTGGGACACGGCGCTCCAAACCTTCCCCCAGGTGGACATTGTCTGCAACGGCGCAGGCCTCTACGAGCCCCCGTCAAGCTCATTCTGGAATGCTCCAGGAATCTCTCCCCTCGCGAACGATCCTGTTGATGCCAAAATCGGACAATACAAAACGTTCAGTGTGAACACTATCGCACCGATCCGCCTGGCCCAGATTGCCATTGACTACTGGCTGCAGAACCGCGACATCCAGGGCAATCTGCTGTGGATTGCAAGTTTGGGCGGATATGTTCACTCAATGCACACGCCACTCTACTTTGCCAGCAAAGCTGCCATTGTGAGCATGGTCAAGAGCCTAGGTGGACTCAAGAAAGAGTTTGGAATCCGCAACGCAGCCGTTTGTCCTGGGGCTGTATATGTGAGTGAGGACAGCCGGCTTGGTTTGAACATATCGGGTTTCAATTGTAATATACCTGGCCACTAACTTAATTTTCCAACCCTAGACACCAATCTTTCATCCCGAGTACTGCCGTGACAGAGTGAGGCCGGATGACCTCACCCTGACCCCACATCAATGTGCTAGTGTGCTGATGCGCGTGCTGCGGGAGCCTGAATTCGGCGATGGAAATATCATTGAGACGATGCTTGTGGGAACTAAGGATTCGAATTCTGTCAACGTACGAGAGGTGCCACTTCATTTGCTGTACCCGACGGCAGGGCCGGTCGGACAAGACAATCATTTGTTGGAAGAGGAGGAGAAGATGGTCCAAAACCTGAAGAAGCACGGCATGAGATCTTGAATTTGCACAACCCCCTGAAATGTCCGTACACCCTGAGGAGTTGATATGGATTTAATTTTTTCGAGAGATAAGTGGCGAGAATACATAATTATTTCATTTACTGTGCCTCTGTAAAAGGATGGCATTGGCTACTATTTGGCTTGTTTGATGTCTCAACTGCATTACGGCGATTTGACCAAAACACATTGCTTGCACCAAATACTAAAAAGAAGCTGATAGCAGCAACACAATCCAATCAAGAGGTCTTCACACTCGGCCCTGGGCATTGAGTTTGATAGAGAGGAATCAGGGAGTAAACCGCAAGAAGCTCCCTGTAGCTTTAGGCAGTCAGGCATTCATCTAATTTTCTCTTTCGTGGAGGACTTTGGAAACGACATCGTTGGCTTCGAGCCAGGTCGTATATGAGAAAGTCGTAGGCAAGTAATAATGTCGTTGTCGTATCACAACAACAGCTCGGTGACACGGCCAAATGAGCCAATCCCGTCAATAAATCTGCAATGGTAACAGGAATTCGCCCCTCTTTCTTCATCTTGTCCATGCGGGCCGATATGGGCCTAGCCAACTCCGAAGCGGATTCTCAGCTCCAACTCCACCGCGCTAGAGTCTGAATCTGCAAAGACTGAGTCCAGACAACCCCTCTCTTTGTCCTATTGGATAAACACCACGAACCCGGATTGGGCAGCTGGTTTGTCGCCCCTCCACTCATCGTTGATGCCCCATACACAAAATCTCAGATTTCCATGCGGTTATCAAAGTCTTCACCGCGGGAACTCAGCATCCACAACTGGACCAATGGTACATGATTACCATCATCTGGAAGGGTGGCCGAGTTGGTTATGGCGCCAGGTTAAGGTCAGCTTAACATCTGTTTCCTGGTGGGGCAACCCGCGCGAGTTCGAGTCTCGTCCCTTTCAAGATTGTCTTTTTGCTCTCAGAAAGAATTTCTTTTGGACGCCGTAGGTATGACCGGCTGAACGTATGCAATTTGTTGGTGCTGTTCCTAGTCAAGATGGACCACTGCAGCACGGGCCAATTGTAAACCAGTCGTAGTATACACTTGTGTGCCTTGTTGTTTGCCTCGCTTGTATGGTGGTCCATTATCAACCTGGTGCATCCTTCACATGCTTCAGAACACCGAGTCCGGTTAACACTTGGTTTGTCTGATGACCGACAAACATCACAAATCCTTACTCATGGCATAATTGCACTGCACGGTAATACACTTGAAAGCCTGGCGTCCTGACAAAAGAGGTAAACAGATCGGCAGCCTAAAAGAACTAGAAAGAGTCGTCAATCAACAACCGACTCATACACCACGGTGCGTGCACTCCGCGTGATGCTGGGTCGAGCAATTAAGCTTCGGGAAGTGTTTTAGCGTGGGCTATTGACAATCAATTATCCGGCGCGAAAGTTAAAACGGCATCATCATGACTAACGTGCGTTTTGACGGTTTAAGAAATAAATAAATGCACGAGATTCCCCAACTCTTTCTTGCATACGAGATGCTATCGCTCTCAACCATCTTCGTGTGGATAGTGAAAAAAGGCTATTTCATTTCTCCGATTGTATTTTACGGCATCATCTCAGTAATTCGAAGCTTCGATTGCAGTCCTGAGTACTGGTCGTTTTGGACGTCACGTAATCAGTTGGCATCTAAAAACTTCAAACCAAGCCGACATTTACAGTGTTTCAAGAGTAACTTGCTTAAACATGAGTATACTAATACAACCGCTCCTTAACCACAATTTATTGTGCCAACTCGGAAAACCCCTTTTGGTCCTCTTGTCAATCTGCACCCTTGCCTTTTTTGCCTGGTATTTGCGCGAGGACAAGCCTTACTCGGGCTTTAAGCTGATCGGCAAGGAGCGCGGAGAGTGGTCGTACGAAAAGGCGAGAGAAAGATGGAACAACAATGCATTTAAGCTGTTGCGGGATGGCTTCGAGGAGGTATGCAACTTCACTCGCATTCTGCACCAAGCAATGCTATATCGAGATTGACCTTTTTTTCCTTTTTCGCTCAGACAAACGGCCGACCTTTTCAGGTTCTCTCCCCTTTTGGTCCCTTAATTATGCTGCCGCCAAGCCTGTGTGAAGAAGTCCGCAATGACAAGCGCCTCACATTCACTGGCTTCATCGAACGGGTATGTATAACCAATAGCAAGAAATGTGTGCCGAAGCTGAACGTGGTTCTCGAAGCAATGGCTCACCGGCTACCCTGGCTTGAGTGTTCTGCAAGACGGTCTCAAGGGAGATATTATCCAAGAAGCGACGAGAAAGAATCTCAACCAAGAACTAAGTCCGTGCAACCCAGAGTGAGATAGATAAAAATTGAATCGCACTCGGGATACTAATGAACGTGCCCCAGTGCATCTAACCGAGCGACTATGCGAGGAAACCTCACTTATCCTCAGAGAGCAGCTACCGTCAACTCAGGGTACGACGACCAATGATCCAGTCACTCACACTTGCCTCGAGGCTAACGATTCACAGAATGGCAGCAAGTCAGGTTTTTCCCCGTCGCAACCCAACTTGCCGCCCGCCTGTCCACCAAGATCCTTCTGGGGGACCGCCTCTGCCACGACAAACGATGGATCGCAGTGTCCATCAACTTCACCGGCGTCGTCCTGCGCGCAAACCGAGCCCTCCGCGCCTGGCCCGTTATCCTCCGCCCGCTGGTCCATCGCTTCGTTCCAACGTTGAACTACCTCCGCGCCCAGATCACGCAGGCCCACGGCATTATGCAGCCCGAGCTGGCAGCGCGACGAGAAGCGAGGCCCGAGAAGGGCAAACCCATGGATTCGCTGTCGTGGATAGATGACGTGCGACGCGGGCGGGAGTTTGATGTTGTCGCCGGGCAGCTTTTTCTTACTTTCGCGGCGATTCATACGACGTCGTCCGTGGTGACGGCGCTCCTGTACGACCTTGTCGCCTACCCGGAGTACTTCGCCTTGTTGAGGGAGGAGATCGTAAGAGTTTTCACAGAGGATGGCGGCTGGAGCAAAAACAGCCTCTATAAGCTGAAGCTGATGGACAGCTGCATGAAAGAGAGCCAGCGGCTACACATCCTCGGTCCCCGTAGGTTCCTCGGGGTAAACAGTCACAGGGCCAAACAAGTTTACTGACAATTACCACAATAGACATGATGAACCGCAGAGTCGAGGAACCGATGACACTCTCGGACGGAACCTACCTCCCCAAGGGCGTCCTCGTGAGCATCGCGACGCACGGCACCCGCGACCCGGCAATCTGGGGCCCCGTGGCGGACAGGTTTGACGGACACAGGTTCCTCCGCATGCGCGAGCAGCCCGGCCAGGAGAACCGGTGGCAATTCGTCTCGACGGGCCCGGAGTACCTGGCGTTCGGACATGGGACGCATGCGTGCCCCGGACGATTCTTTGCGAGCAACGAGATGAAGATTGTGCTTGCCCACCTGATTATGAACTACGACTGGATGATCGTCGAGGATAAGCCCCCAGGTAGCATATTCCGTAGTCGGTTCGTGCCCGATCCAAAGACTGTTGTCGGGTGCAGGGCGAGGGTCCCTGAGATACAGCTGTAAATCGGCATTCCTGCCCGGGTGAAACAGAGAATACAAGAACGCGTCTCAAGAAGCATTGAAGAAGCAGCACATTTTGTTTGACAGATCAATACACTTGAGATCAACAGTGAAAAGAATATGATCGACTATGAAAAAGACAAAAAAGTGAAAGCGTCAATCGCTGACGGGAATTGAGCCCGACGTGGCTGGGGGGAGTTAGTGATGTTGGTCAACGATGCTTGTTGAGGCAGCTGGAACTTACGGGTCGAACCCACAACCTTGAGATTAAGAGTCTCACGCTCTACCTATTGAGCTAGCCGGGCGGATGTAAATCCATTGTGGCTGGAAGTGTTGACGGGGTACGCCAGAGTTAGTTCAAAAGACGGTGGCAGATGTGGACGGGAGGATTAATTTCGCAACTTTTCCATGGTGGCTCCGCCGTAGGGCTTCTTTGCTGTCCCGGTGCGGGGCCGGGAGGCGGATCGGGGATGGGGCCGTGCCGAGGCCGGGTGTGGACTGAAACCGAGCTTTGCAATTTGTATGCTAGCGCTGTGAGTAGGTTCGCCGTCCCAATGCAACAAACGTAGAATCAACTGACTCTTCGTCCCTCCTTTTCATTTCCCCGTGTTTCACCAACATTGGGCCGCCCCAGGATCATTCTGCGTCGCGACGACATGGTTGCCCTTTGTAGTGTACCGCCCCACGAGCCAACCCGGACGAGATTCAGTTGCCAGCCTCCGCATGTCCAAGATTCAAGGTTTCCAAGACGACTCCGTGGCCATGTCGATGTAGAAGGAAGAAGGGTGATGGAGTCAACCATGCGTGCTTTTGTGCCTCCTGCACTTCGCCAAGACTCAGTTTGCCCTTGATCATAACCAGGGAACACACTTTAGCCTTGGGTAGGATGGCTATGCACCCAGCGATGACGTTGAGAAGACAAGAGGTTCCGTTGATGACATAAGAGAGTTCATTTTGTAGAGCATATCTAACTATACACATGTGCAGACCTTTCAGGCCTGCCCTGTTTTCACCCTCCCGCGTGACCATCACCACCCGGTAAAGCCATTTTGATACAGAAGGCAAGTCGCAACCGCCACCTCCATTATCGCTCTAGCCCTGTGAGCTCGTCGCTCGACACCTAGTGTGCTCCCCTCGCACGCTTGGCACCTGCTCCTCCTCCGGCTTCCGAGTCTCCTCTTGGCCTCTTGTTGCCCGGCTGGTAGTCGTTGGCAGCGGGGTTCAATGAGCCACCAGCGTGACCTCCTCTGCCGCCACGTCCACCACGTCCCGCTCCGCCACCTCTCTCCGCCACGCCGCCGCTTGAGACTCTGTTTCCGGCCGCAAAGCCACCGCGACCGCGACCAGCGGGACCGCCTCGTTGTCCGGGTAGAGGAATGCCGCTTCGTTGAGACGGTTGGCCTTGAGCCGCCGGCTGCTGTTGTGCTTGGCCTTGCTGCCCGGTCTGCCCAGCCTGCCCAGCCTGTGTCGCTTGCGTGCCTTGAGCAAAAGGGTTCTGCTGCTGTTGACCCTGGGCCGCTTGCGCGAATGGGTTTGCTTGGGCCTGGTTGCCATTGGCAGCGCCACCCGCGAACGGGTTCGCTCCGGCGTTGCTGGCCGCTGCTTTGATCTCCGTGGGAGGGGGTATTTGTCGCTTCACTTGCGGTGGGGGGATACCGCTAGGTGCAGAGCCTGTCGGTTGCGCTTGGTTGGTTGAAGCACTGGGAGGAGCTTGAACAAAGTTAGAGCCGGTTGTCTGTCGTGCCTCTGTCGGGTAAGGCTTACCATTTGTTGTGGCAGCAGCTTGTGCTGGTGCGGTGGATGGAGCAGAGATCGAAGTACGGGGCGCCGTCTGCTGCGCATTTCCAGTAACCTTTGTTGGGCTCTGCTGAGGCGCTGCAGGGGCTGGCTTGGCAAGCTTGGCCTCCTGCCATACTTCTCCGACGGGTCTTTGAGGTGTCTGGGTCGCTGCAGTAGACACAACCTCGATCTTAGCGTTGGCGCTTCTGAGTTGGCTGTCCTTCATGTTGATCTGGAGGGCAGACTTCTTTTGCGCTAACATCTGACCCTCGTCCCGGGCATTCGCGATTCTCTGTTCAAACTCGGCCTTCAAGGTTGTCTCTGTCTCGGTCTTAACCTTGGCAGTCTGTTCTTCGAGCTTCTTCCTAAGGTTCGAAGACATGATGCTCCGCACGGTTGGGTTGGTGGAAAGGAACTTTCGAATATCGGTATCGGAAAGGTGGGATAAGTCTGCAGAACCGGCGGCCGGCGTGCTGGTCGTGGGTGTTGACGGGACCGCATCGGGGTTTTGTTGCTTGATCGGCGTTGCGGCCACGGCTGGCTGCTCTTCCGCGGCCTGGCCAGGTGCACCACCTTGATGCTCCGCCTTCCAGATGACCTTCTCTTGTTCCATTTTGGTCTTGTACTCCTCCTCCAGCTTCTCGCGAGACTGACGCAACTTCTCATTCAGGGCGTTCCTCATCTTGTCCGATCGCTCCTTGATGGTCTGAGTAATATTCTCCTCAAGCTCGTTCGCCTTGCGCTCGTACTCCGCAGCCTTGGCCTCCGCAGCAGCGATCTTCTCCTCCATAGCTTTGCGCTCCTCGTCAGACAGGCTAGTCGTGCCGTTGGCGGTAGCTGGTTCGGCGTCATTGGTTTCCATAGGCTCTGTTGCATTCGGCGGCTGGGGTTGGGCAACCTGTTGCGCGGCTTGAACGGCCTGGTCTCTCTCGGCGATGACAGTCTGCAGCTGGGTCCGGAGGCTTTCGAGTTCTTGCTCGGCAGCGGCCTTCTGAGCAGAAACGGCGTCCAGCTGGCTTCGAATCTCGGTAAGCTGTTGCTCCAGCTGAGCAACCACCTCCGATGACGCCGATGCTGGTGCATCCGCTGTAGGCTGGATGACAGATGGATTTGCATGAGCATCCTGCTGAAGTTTCTGTACTTGCTGTTGGAAGTTCTGGATTTGCTGCTCAAACTCCGTGCGTTGCTGAGTGGACGCCTGCAAGTTCTGTCTTGTTGTTTCCAGCTCCGTGTTCACCGTGTTGAGTTGCTGCTGTAATTGATTCTTCTCGGCAACCGCGGCATCCTTCTCGTTAACGGCCTCATTGCGCGTAGCAATGGCCTCGTTCTTCTCGCCGGTAAGCTTTCGCGACCGTTCTTTGAACTGGTCCGTCATGCGCTGACGAGAACTCTGCCAGTTGTTTCTCTCCGACTCCAACGCCTGTTTGGCTTCTTCGATCTCGGCTCGCAAGGGCGCTTCGGATTCCTTGAGGGCATCGCGTTCAGCCTGCAGATCAGTGATGGTCTGCTTAAGCTGCTCCATTTCGGCTGGATCAACACGTCCGTACTTCGTAAGAATGCCCTCAGTTCGCTTCTGCCACCTGTCACGGTCCTCCTGAACTTGCTTGATCTCCTCCTCCAGGAAGCCCTTCTGGGTCTGAAGCTCCTCGATCCTAGCCTCGAGAGGCTGAGCCTTGGCTTCCAGTTCCTCAATCTTGGTGTTCTTCTCGGCAATCTGGGCCCGGGCCTGCGCAAGCTCGTTCCGGAGAGTAGCGCTGCTTTCCCGGTAGAGATTAAGCTCATGAAGCTTCTCCATCAAATCCTTATGAGCAATGGATGCTTGGCCACTCTCGGCTTGTGTGCGTCGTTCCTGGTCCAGTTTCAGGCGTGCTTCGTCAAGCTGCGACTGAGAGTACTCAAGTTGCTGTTGAAGGCGTTTGGACTCCTGCACCTTGAGATCGTACTGAACCTCCAAAATCTCCTTTTCACGTCTGAGGTAGTTGTTGAGCTCCCGAAGACCGTCGGCAGCACTGTCGTTGCCGCCTTCAGCGCCGCCGTTGTCATCCTCCATAGATGCGTTGCGACCCTGCTTGAGCGCTGAGAATTGGGTTGTGATGCTCTCCAGCTGCTCGTGCAGGAGTTTGTTTTGGGCGTTGACGTCGTCGCGGCGGGTCTTGATCTCCGACATCTCTTGCTCCAACCGTTGTCGCCTCTCTTCCCAAGAGCTCTCGCTCTGGGTCAGAGCAACCTTTGCAGACTCGGCCTCGGCTCTCAGTGTCGCTGACTGGCTCTTCAATTCGTTGTACTCGGTGCGCAGCTGCTGGACCAACTTTGCAGCCTCGGCGTGCTTGACGAGCTCTGTTTCGTAATCCTGCTGGGCCTTGGCGGTAATCTCAGACTGAGCACGGAGATCCTGTTGGTGGAACTTGGCGGCCTCAGAGTAGCGCTCTGCCTCCTCCTTCAATCGCTTGACCTCCTCGTCCAAGATCGTCTTCTCGTCCTCGTACTTGCGTGCCACTTCAGCTTGTGTGTCACGAAGGTGGGACAGCTCCTTGTTGGAGTTTGCCAGCTCCGAAGACAAGTCCTCGACACGCTGCTCCAGCTCCTTGATCTTGGAGTCCTTGCCCGTAAGAACAGTGTCCATTTCCTCGCGGAATTGTTCCTGGGAGGCTGTGAATTCGGACAGAGCCTCCTCGTTTTGTTCACTGAGTTGCTTGTACTGCTCAGTCTGCTCCTTGGCGTTCTCCAGCTGAGATTTGGCGATATCAAGCTCTCTCTTAAGGTCAGAAACCTCGTTAATGAGATCGCGTACCTCGGCCTCGTTTTCTTGCTCGGTCTGAGTGGGAGGTGCCATGGTGCCAGGGCGAGGAGTAGGTCGGGGGGCCAATCTGCCAGCCCGCTCTTCAGCGTTGCGAACCTCGATTGTGAGCTCATCAACACGTGCTTGCAGGTGGTCACGGCTAGTCTTAACAGCAACGTGCTCCTCGCGGATCTGGCTGAGGCTGGCAGAAAGCTCGTCGATGCGCTTCTGTGCCTCGCGTGCATCAAACTCCTTTCTGAGCTGAAGCTTCTTTCCTTCCTCCATCTCATCCGACAGCTTCCGCTTCGTGCTGGTAAGCTCTTGCTCGAGATTGTCGATCTTCGCTTGCGCCTTGCGTCTGTACTCGGACTCGGAAATATCACGCTCGTTCGACATGGACTGCTGGGTGGCCAAAAGGTTGTTGAGTCGTGTTTTCTCTTGTACGAGGTTCTCGTTGTCTTGATTGAGACGATCTTGGATATCCTTCCACAGCTTCTTCTCGGCTTTGAGGTTCGCCGCCTCGTTGCGGATGCTTTCAAGCAGGCCCTTGGCATCGACAAGCTCTTCGGCAACCTGCTGCGTTCGGATTTCTTGCTTGATTGAGTCCTCAGACAGCGACTGGCTTCGTTTCTGTAGTTCCTTGTTCTCACTCTGCACCGCGACGAAGTTGGAGTGCAGTATCTCGTATCGCTCCGCGGCCAGGGTGATCTGGCTGGAGATCTTGGCGACTTCGCCCTGGAGGGCATTCTTCTCGCTCGAGAGTCTGTCGATTTGCTCTCTCAATGATCGGCGAACAGATTCCTCGTCGTTTCGGTACGTGTCGAACTCAACCTGCAAAGCGCGGAGAGCGGCATGTGGCGATACGCCATCACCCTCTTCGGACTCGATGGTGGCAAGTGGCGGGCGGTGGCCGTCATCGGAGCCTAGGATAGATGCGAGCTCGCCAGCGCTCGCCTTTTGCTGAAGCAAGCGTCTAAACATATCACGCTCCGCCTTGAAGCTCTCCATTGTCGTTCTTAGGGACTTTGTCTCGTCAATCATGTTGGCAAGCTCTTGCTGGAGACGCTCGACAGTTTGATGGTCCTCCACGGCCTGGTGCTTGGCGGCAACAGCTTCTTCGCTTTCCATCTGCTCCGCCAGCTCACGGGTCACTCTCAAAAGCTCTTGGTTCTTGGCTTGGAGCTCTTGGATGTCCTTGAAGGCAACAAACTTCTGCGTGATGAATTGGTGGGTGTCGGACATGTCGGCTAGGGCGCCTTCGGTGACTTCACCACGAGAAAGTTGCTCCAAACGAATAGTCTCCTCGCGCGTCAACTGCTCCAGGCCCTTCTCGCGAGCGTGCATGTTGAAAACGAGCATTTGGATCTGGGTGCTGAGGTCTCGGAGCTGAGTGCGAAGAATCTTGGACTCTGTCTGGGCGTTTGCCAGTGCACTCTCGGCCTTCCTTGCGCTCTTCTTGGCAATGTCGCGTTCTTCGAAGCTTGTCTGTGAAAGCTCAGACATGCGGGTTATCTCGGCTCGCAGGCTGTCTGCCTCGTTTTGGAGTTCCTCGATCTCGGGCGTCTTGGCCTCCAGAAGGGCAATCATGTTGTCAAGTTCTTCGGCAAGCTGCTGGTTGCGTCTCTTCTCTCCCGCAAGCTGTCCCTTGACCTTGTAGAGCTCGTCGATCGCCTGAGTTGCGGTGATGGCAGACTTGCCTCGTGCTGAGGCCGGGGTCGCGAAAGGTGAAGCAGGTCTTCCGAGAAGAGAACCGTTCATGCGGGGTGTCTGTGGTGCAGATCCTGGAGGGGGGCCTTGTTCCATACGGGCGTGCAGCTCGTCGACCTCGCCTTCAAGTTGCGTAACCCTCTCCTCCAGAGCGCGGCAGGTTTCTCTTTCTCTTTCGAGTTCTTGCTGGATTCGTCTGATCTCGTTTGCATGCTTCTCCTTCAAAGCTTCCTTCTCGCCCTCCAATGTCTGCACTCGATTCTTGTGGCTATCGGCCAGCTGGTTCGTCATGTCTACCACTCGCTGTTTGCTCTCGATTTCGTGCTTGTAACTCTCTTCGCTGCGGGCAAATGCTTCCTGCTGCTGTTGGACCTTGGTAAGAGCTTCTTCTGCCTTAGACTGAGCCGCTTCCAGGCGGACGCGGAGCTGCTGTTCACTTCGCTTGAGCGCCTCGATGCTAGATTTGGCGTCCTCGTTCTGGCGTTGCAACTCGGCGATGCGCGCACCCTTTTCACGACGGTATTTAAGGGCCTCCTCGCTCTTGGTCTTGAGCTCGGTCTCGAACCACTCGCTGTTACGTCGGGCAAGGTCGAGTTGTTGCTGAAGCGACTCCTCTCTGTACTTGGCGCTGCTGACCGCCGCTTGGGCAGTCTGGACCGATTGCTGCAGGGACGTGATCTCCTTCTGAAGCTGTACGTTCTTCTGATGCTGCTTGGCAAGCTCCTCAGAGAGTTCCGAGTCGCGAGCGTTTCGCGACTCCAGTAGGGCCATGTTCGCACGGTTGGAGGACTGCAAGGACTCGACTCGGTCTCGGAGGGTGGTGATCTCGGAGTCGTGGTCGGATCCACGCGCCTTGAGCGACTGGAGTTCGTTTTCGACGGTTTGTCGCTTGGTTTCTGTAGGGCCGTAGTCAGCAATCAAGATTGAACCACCAGACCCGTATGCAGCTGCATGGTTAACGGACCTTCCTCCTTCAACTTTTGTCGAACCTCCTCCACTTCTTTCAGGGCCTTGTCAGCCGTCGCCTTGAAGCTCTGACATCTCGACTCGGCGCTGTGATGGGCGCTTTCGAGCTCGATGTCGACCTGCAACTTCTGCGCGTAGAGCTCGTCATGTTCGCGGGCCTTGGCGATGACGGCTTCGAGAAGGCTCGCAATGAGCTCGGGGGTCGGTTCGGTCGTGGCCGTCGAGACAGTCGACTCAGACAAGCCAAGGTGGCTGGCCACATAGCCTACATCCACCGCCGCTGCCATTTTGATCGTATCTCAACGTCTATTTGTCGACATCGAAAGGGAATCTCGAAGTGGTTCGCGGTCGGGGGATGGTGTTTGGCGATGGATTGTGTCGCGCGTTGACACCCCACCAGTCGGAAGGTCCGAAGCAGGATACACAGGTAAATGTTACCGAAACAAAGGAGAAAAAAAGGTAGAGCCTTGTCTTCCGATGACAATCACCCTGAACCCGCCTCTATGGATTGGGGTGGGTGTCGAGGTTGAATCCGGCGACAAGGAGATTGGTTTGGCAGTAGCGTGAATAGGAATCGCAAGATTTTGGTGAGAGCGCGACCTGATGGATGTTTTCCGGCCAACACAGTGCACTGGGCAGGCGCCAACACAAGGCTTGGGAAGCTACACACCTGCATCCACGGGCGACGAAGCCTCTTTTTGGCCAATCACAGAGCCTGTGCCTGGAAGCTGCCTCTGAAGCCGATGATCAACCGGCTGATTAAGCAAGAGCTGTCTTCAGATGAGTGGGGCCGCGCTTTCGGCAGATGAAGTCAGACCTCGCTTACCGAGACAGACCGAACCACAGTTCAAGGTAAGCTTATAAGCAAGCTCTCGGTGAGCTCCGGGTGAGCCTTCGCTCACTCACTCACTTACACTGACTCTTGTATCCACCTGCCATGGCGGCCCCAAAGACAAGCACCAATAACTGACACTGAAAGTGCTCCAAACTGTGTGAAGTTGCGAATGGCTTGGTAAATATGCCAGCGTGCTCACGCTGTTCAGGAGGTAGTTCTCTTACGCCAAAGGTGATGTCGTATATGATTGCCATCGCTACAGTGCACATCAAAGTTTGGAATTCTTTTTGAATACAATGTCTGGTGCCCAAATAACCAACTGCCCATACTATGAACCCAACTTCACAGTTTGATGACAATGCCCCTATGACCACCCTACAGTCGCATTTCCTAATGCGAGCCCTGCTAATGAAGAGTGTCTCAGCGAGACTGCTGACCTGCATCCATCTCAGAATATACCGGTGTTGGGCCAGAGTTCCACCCCATGCCTTCAAGTTCCGCAGCCTTCTGCCCCTTCGCCTGGCCCGCAGGCTGCGGTTCACTCGGCATTTGGTGGATTGGCTGACCATGGGCCTCAGCTAGTGAGGTCTGTCCTTGTGGCTGGGGGTAACCCTCGCCTTGGATCTCATGTGGTGGCGGGAAGTTCTCACCGTACTGTTGGTACTCCTGCGCACTCTGTCCGTGTGTCCCCTTTTCTCCCTGAAGCTCGGAAGGGGAATGCTGCAATGTCCCTTCAGCATGCGCCTGCATTTCTGACGGCATTCTGGCGTCGTTGCTGGTCACAGGCGAAACGGCATCCGACCTTGTAGATTCCATCTGTGAAATGCTCGTCTGAGGGCTCTTCGGTGGCATTGGGGGTTGCAACCCGCCTCCCAACTCATGGGGGCCAGTCATCTCTGGTGGTCCGGCAGTCGATAAGAGAGGGGATTGCGCTTGGTTCTTGCGTCGTAAGATGATGAATGCGACGATACCTGTGATACAGATGACGACGACGCCGCCGGCAACTCCGCCAACGATAGCAGCGATGTTAGGTCCGCTATTGGGCATACCGTTGCCATTCGGCGTTCCGGTGGGATTATCTGCACCGAAACCAGTGGGATATCTACCACCAGCATCCGAGCCGGTGCCGGTAGCGCGAGACCCCGTATTTCCTGCTCCTGCTCCACCCTGCGCTGTTGGATACGTCTGAGCAACTGTTCTCCATTAACAATTGACCTGGAAAAGTTCATGCTATTAGGGATTCTTACCCGACTCTGCAACAGTCGCAATCACCTCATTCTTAGCTGCGTCGCAATAAAAGTCCAAAACACCCAGCGCAGAGGTGACGTCCTCAGAAGCCGTGGAGGAACAGTAGTACTTGACTCTGGACGTCAAAGCACTTGCCATCTGGTCTGAAATACCCTCCTTCAGACATATGCACGATGCTAAAGCTTGAGGGCCTTCGGGGCACAGGGTATTCGAAAACCGCTCTATGGCACTCTCAACACCAGATTGCGCGCAAGGAACCAGAGAGTTATACTGAGCAAGTGCAGTCATATAATACGTCATGTCCCCTGGAGGTGGCGTCGGCTTGGGGAAAGCCGTAGTTCCCTTGTTCATGGCGCAGTATGCATCGTAGAAAGCGATCCCCGAAGTACCGTCAGCCGTGTTCGAGCAGTAATATTTGACACGGTCCAGAATTGACAGGCTGACACGCGCCGAGTTGTCATTCTTTGAGCATACACACGGTGCCATGAGGCTGGCGGGCTCTGGACACAGTTCACTCATCGACCAGAAGGCGACAGAAACGGCACTCTGCGCACATGGCGCCAAGTAGGACAACTCGGCGATATTGGTGATAAATTGCGTGACGATGTTCGTCGTTGGCGTCGCAAAGGTGACTGTCGCGTCAGGGTTGCAGTACTGGCTAAGGACTGCGGCTGCGCTGGTCTGGTCCTCGGATGCCGTTTTGCCACAGTTATAGCTGACCGAGTTGACTATGGACGTGGAGACGGCGGCGAGGTTGTTGTTCTTCGTGCAAACGCACGACTGTAACTCGGTGGCTGCTCCGCCGCATGCCTTGTAGGTCTGAGCAAAGATATTTCGTGATACAGCGTCTTGAGCGCATGGTGCCTGTGTTGGTCAGCTTTTCAAAGCTTCCTGAACCCATCATATGTTGCTTAGTGACATGGTAGTAAGTTTAGGCATACCAGCTGCGTGAAGATAGATAGACCGTTAACGTGGACAATACTTGCAGCTGTTGCAAGATCGATCAGGCAGAGAGACAGCAGCCAAAGCTGGGTTGATACCAGCACCATATTGACACCTAGACAAGCCTTCTGCCGAGTGATGAAACGAATGGAGTGACAGAAAAACGTCGATGGTACAAAAACGACAGGACGAATTCTCAACAAGAACGGCGAGAGGGAGGAGAAAGAAAAGGAGAGGCACAAGTCTTTGCCAGTAAAGGTTCGAACAGATATGGGATTGCCACGGGGCACAGGCTGCACTTGCTAGCACTCATCAAGCCGCCACCCATTCGCTGCCTCCTTGGCAAATTTCGTCTGCATCGTGGGCAGGCAGACGAGTGGTTTGATAGTCAATCATAGCCTTCCCGGTCACTAACCCCTGTCGCGGTAGCGCCCGCCCCCTGCCAGCTGAAAGACCTGAGCCAAATAGTTGTCTAGACGCGAGCCCGGCTGCTATTTGCAGGAGACGGAATGTGTGTCTTTCTCCTAAAGCGAAGTGACCCTTTCAAACGGTCACAGGGTTTTTGAGTTGAGTGTGCCTGTGAAATCTCAAATGCATCTGGAACAAACAGCATTCCATGATTGAAGGGGCGATTTGAAGAGACCCTCATGGGCAAAGTGAGAGGAGGAGCCCACCATCGACGGTTTGAAATAGGGGCAACGGTTGTTCCCGCGTAAGAATGTTGTTCAGTTAAAGTCACGGTAGGGTCGCACAAATCAAAGACATCAGCCCATTGCGGGACGGCTTCCACCCTCAACCATGCCCAGTTGATGCCATCAAATGCAGCGCAAAGGGGATATATGCCGTCCTCTTCAAAACCGGAGTCTCTGATTGGGATTGAAGCCTAGTCCCATCGCAATATTTGGCAGACGGGGGTTGATGTTTGGTTCTCTCTCAATCCCTCCCTTGCATCTGCCTGCCGGCTGTTGTTTAACCGCCTGCGACCAACATCACCGATTATCACTCAAATGAGTGAGGCGCCGACAAACGCCACAAACAGGAACCTGCAGACGCCTGCGCTGAGCTGAGAATGCCATTGGTGTGCCAAGAGGCTTTTCGCTTGTGAAGCACCCCCTTGCCTCAAGGTGCCAAGCATTGACTAACTGGCAGGGCAGCTCAGGGCGACGTCGAAAGAAACAATCCGCTATTCTGCCTTACGGTCTGGACACTAACAGGGGCACGAGGGCAACGGAATGGAGGAAGCGGAGGGGCTACATGGCCAAACTGAGATCGAAGTCGGGGCGGAGCGGACCAGTAACAATGTCGGAACGTCTGTGCCAAAGCGGAGCTCAGTACTCAGCATGGGCGATTGTTCCAGACCCCTTTCACTTTGTCACTCGTCACTTGGGCTCGATGAAGTATAGGATCGATGCGCGTTACCAAACTCAGAATCAGTCAACTTGTAGAGAGGCAAATTCATCCAGGTTGGGCCAAAAGGTCTATCACTCCAACCGCCATGATATCGAAATTCCCATATTGCAAGGTGTAATCATTATGCTTCCATCAAGGGAGCAGTCAATTTCCCATCAACCGTGCCATGCCAACGCACGTGAATCCTCTGCACGAACCAGCGCCAGAGTTTATCATCTAAGACACCACCCGGTGGCCCCCATATCCGCCCGCAAGGCCCTCTCCAAACTTCGACAATGTCTTGTTCATCTTGTAGGACAGCCTCCTCGGGATGCTGTCTCTCTTCCTCTTCCGCACCACCACCTCTTCGGGCACTTCGTCCTCATCTTCCATGGCCTCTTCATTCTCTTCTTCAGAGTTATAGGTCGGCATCGCTCTGCTTCCGCAGGTGGTGCACATGACTTGATCTGGACGGACCATTGGCATATCGCTCTTTCGACGTGTGCGAGTCGAGGTTGGTGTGACGGAGTAGGCTGAACGCGACCTTGGTTTAGAGACGACGTCGTTCTCCGTTGCACGTCTCCTCATAGACCTTGCTCTTCTGGAAGTCACTTCTTGCTCGCTCGTCCAGGTAATGGATGCCTGACGCTCTGTGTTCTGTTTTTCTGACCTGCTCCCGTTGTTACTGGTAGATCGTGTTGTGCCAGCTTCGGCGACACTTTCCTGGTCTTCTCCTCCGTCAAGGATTGCCTGCGCCATATCTGACCAAAGAGCGTACCCGATAGCGTCGTGGATGACGGGCGCGCTGATGAGCTTGCGGCACTCTGTTGACCCCTCCGGTTGGCTCAGACGTCCCAGCTCTTTGAGCTGATCCATTGTCAGGTCGCAGTGGATCTTAACGTATCCTGCCTGCATTTGGGCTTCCCATCTTGCCTCAATGAATGCCTCCAAGAACCTGTTGGCCTCGGCAACGGAATTGCGTCGTTGTTGTTCTTGGGGCTCGAATTTCTTCCCCTCCTCTTTTGGCTTGCGGGCAAGGGCCATGCTGCGGCGGTCTGCGTCAAAGGGGACATGGAAGTAGTGGTTTGTAGATTCTTCATCAGACGCGGCTAGATCCTCGTACCTCACCATGATGATGGCTTCGCCTGGCTCTGTGGGTTGGAGGTTGGTGGGTTTTCGGTGAACGTCTAGTTGAACTGCCGTGTCGTCCAGCGCCATCGTGAATGGTGCGATCGTGTTGATGTTGCTAGCAGAAAAGTAGCTCATCTTGTCTGCCGTGGCAGTCTTGCGCGTGGACGAATTTCTCGAGCTCCGAAGCAGGTTTGGCTGGATATTGAGCATTGTTGATGATGCTGGCATGCAGTACCGGGAAATGCAGAATTTGACGACGGGGGAAATTTTTCTAGTTATGACTGCAATGAGCAGTAATGGAGATGGGTCTCGCAGAGCTTAAGTTTATGTGTACCTCGACGCCATCGGACTCAAGTGTGCTTCCTCTGTGAAGCTTTGCAGAACCATGGGCCGAAAGTTGATGACGCATGTGGGAAGCCTCGCAAGCCATGTGGTCTGGACCAAAGTGGCGCAAAGTATACCTACCAAGCAATTCCCATCGGCCCTTTATTTTGAACAGTGAAAGAGAACGATGTCACTCTCACAAAGAGCATCATGACAATGCATTATACAGCAGGACCCTGTTCCTTTGATGTTCATGGGACATAGGGTCTCCCAAGATAGGTCAGCTGTAAGTATCGTCTTTCAGAAGTCCAATGAGATGCAGCATTGCCATGCTTGCAACATATGCAAGCTAAAGCCATTCAATGGGGCTGCCGAAGTAGACTGTATTTACCAAATTTGTTTACCTAGATTCAGCTCTGGCCAGAATAACCAGCTTTGTAGGTTTCTGAATGCAGGGTTCTGGACGCTATTCAACAGTACGTCTCCCTGTGAGAGGTGGGGTCGAAGGCTGTCCTCGGTGTGGATTCGGTGAGCTGAACCACCCGAGTTCTTATCACCAGACTCGAAACCACTACCCAAGCAGGGCAGACATGCTTTTCCTATGGTTAGATTTTAGAACAGCGTCGCAATTGATGTTGCAATGAATTCAGATAATCCCACGCAACAAATATTACCTCCTATATGGGATAAGTTCCTCTCTGTTAGGAGTATTTGAACTGGGTTTATACTCAGGAGCCCTGTGTAGACGTCTTCCCGAACAGGAGAGTTGATTTCTGAGTCAGCAATAATATCTTTGATAAGTTGCAGCTATTGCAGGCGAGCGATGATGATAAAGGGGCCTTCTTGATCATCAAAGTTTGGTTGCCCCCATACTCAGTCATTCTTTGATGACCCAACAAAATAGACAAGGACTGGGAAAAGACGCTGTCTTATGTAAAGGAAAGTAGCTCTGTGTAATTAAAGACGTAGAAAAAATATTTGAAGTGCTCGATGTCTGTGTTAACCCACCGCTGGCTTCGAGAGCACCTTCCTCACTTACCTTCCCTCATACCGACCTGATTTCACTCACCTGCTTTTTACTCACCACCTTTCTCACCTCGACTTTTTCACATCAGAATCTTTTCTTTCTCCCACAAGCAACAACAAAAATTGACTTGCTATAATCTTTGACCTCCTCTTTGATTCATTCAACAAAAATCGGCTTCATTGCATCTCTCCTCTACCAGCATCACCTGGTTACTACCACACCAATTCATCTTACTTTACATCACCACGAACCAGCCAAGATGGCACAGATCAACGGATTTTCAATTTCCGCCAAACTCTTCCTGTTTCTCTGCACAATAATGAGCGTGTATCATGGCGGCTGCTTCATATACACGCGGATCCCAGCGATGCCGTCCTTCGAAAGCA
Source organism: Colletotrichum jinshuiense (assembly GCF_051148585.1). Lineage (NCBI taxonomy): Eukaryota > Fungi > Ascomycota > Sordariomycetes > Glomerellales > Glomerellaceae > Colletotrichum > Colletotrichum jinshuiense. Next base: position 5,861,812 of record NC_139309.1, on the reverse strand, counting down.
ACCTCAAATCCATCGCCGGCTTCTTTCTCATCGCCCACATCGTCCTCGCTGCCCCCTGGTTCTACTTGAGTCTCCTTGACCCCATCATTGGTTACTGGATCCCATCACTTGCCTTCTCGGGCCAGGCGTCCGAGAATGTGGAAAGACGCCTCAGTCGTTACAGTGCGGCCGCTGTTATCCCCCACGGCAGAGTCATCTGGATGGGCACAAAGTTGCTCGTTGGCTTCCTCTACCGACTTTCTCTCAATCTTCGACCCATCCGCTTCGATAAACACCAGGGGCACTCATCCACCCTCAAGGTCAACAAACAAGTACGATTCAAGCGGGGTCTTGAGCAGCATCAAGCACGAGCAGAACCAACTGGCCCCGTCACACGCTCGGGGGATGATGAGACATCGACCAAGAAACATCTTACCGCGGAAGAGCAGCAAGAAGCCGAGGCCAGAAGATGTCCACACGACAAGTCGCGTTGTCTGCGAATGAAAGAAGATCGCGAGAAGGCACTCAGGGATAACAATCGACTGGCAACGGAGTTGAGCAGGATGGAAGAACGGGAAGCCGATAAACGCGCAGCTTTGGTTCATTACCGCAGCCCTACCACCAACTACGACTACGAACTTCACAAGGAGCGTCGGGAGCACCGATCGGCACGCAAAGCCCTTGAAAAGGCAAATGAGGAACTCGCACTTTACCGAAATGAGGCCGAGAGCATCAAGGCGCTTCAGGCCCAGCTTGCCCAATCCGAGGCACAATCCCAGGAGGCGATCAGACTGGCCAACGTTCGTGCCGACGAAGCCGAAGCGGAGCGAAGAAGAGAGCTCGAGAGGTCTTACGTCGCCAAGGAGGAGCGTGAGAAAATCGTCAAAAAGTGGCGGAACCATCTCCAAGAAGTGGTCATAAGAGCACGAGAACGAATTGGAGAGAAGGAGGCAGAGATCACCGCTCTAAAACGCGAGTCGGACGCCAGCAAGCAGAAGAAGGCAACCGTATCCCCTGATTTCGTCGTCAACGCCCAGAACACGATTGCCGCGAAGGATGCACGAATCGCGCTGCTCGAGAACCAGCTCACCGATACCGAGAACGACCGCATTGCGAAGATGCAGTTTGCCGAGGCCAAGTTCGAGGAGCAACTGAACCTCATTGATGCCATCAAGAGAGAGTGCGAACAGCACATGCAAATTGAGCGGGCGAAGGCCGCCGAGATGAGAAAGGAAATCGCCTCTCTCGAAGAACAGCTCTCGATCGCGTCCGCAGCTGGTGCCAAGATCACCAATCGTTTGGGAAAATACCAGGCGATGAAAAAAGAGCAGCAGGCCAAGATGGCATCATTGGAGACCGAGCTCACAAACGCCAAAATTCAGGTGATCAGCCTCCGCGACGAGGTTGCCAGCCTCCAAGAGCAGCGCAAACAGAATGCCGCGCAGGACACCGAAGTGATGTCGATCAAGGAGCAGCTAGCTGGTGTCATCGAAGGCCACAAGTGCCAGATGGAGCAAGCGAAGAAGGGGTTCCAGGAGCAGGAAGCGCGAATCCGCGTCTCGGAGAGCAATCTTGTGGCTTCCTACCGCGAGATGACGAGCCTTCGGGAGGAGCTTTCTCGACGCCAACAGAACGAAGAGGCTCAGAACAACCGCATTGCCTCACTTGAGAGTCAGACGAAGACTGCATGCGAGGAGGCGATGGTACTGCAGAAACAGATTGCCGACATGCAGAACGAGGCGCAGGAGACATTTGCGGACCAGCATGAAACGATCAAGGTGTTGAGCACTCAGCTTGATATGTCGCGCCAAAAGAACAAAGACCTCAACAGCAAACTTGCTTTCTCAGAGCAAGCCACCATTGGAGCGAACCAAACAGTGGCGGAATGCAAGTTTAACGGCGTTGATTTAAAGAGACAGGTTGTCTTCTTGCGGAAGAAGCTCGAAGAGGCCAGTCTCAACGGTGTCAGAGATCGTGAAGAGCTTGCAAAGGTCAAGAAGGACACTGAGAGACGGATCGCCGATCAGACGGACAAGATTGCCGACTTGGAGCAGCAGGTTGCGACTTTACAAGCGCACGCTGAGGCTCTCGCGGGAAGCTAGCAGCAACCCCAGTCTCAGCCGAACGATACTCAACCGACCCAAGAGGAGGTGGGTCTGATGGCGTTGCTGGAGGGGTATATGCCCACCGCGAATGAATTCGAATGGAATGACATGGATGGAATGTTGAACGAAGCGGAAATGAACATGGCGAGCAACACGGAGAACGCTTTGCAGGAGAACGACATGCAGGAGAATGACATGCAGGAGAATGTCATGCAAGAGGAAGACAAGCAGGAGAACGACATGCAGGAGAACAACACCCAGGCAGACGGCATGCAGCAAAACGACATACAGGAGAATATCATGCAGGAGGATGACATGCAGGAGAACGAGGACGAGGACGATGCCCTGACCAAGGACCTTGAAAAATATTTCAGGGACTACGATGCTCGCACTTCCGACACATTCAACATAGGCAACCCACTGGAGGGAAGTGGCATCACCAACCCCTTCGCGAGCCCTGCCGTGGGCTGGGTGCCAACGCAAAACTACCGGAACGCATTTGCGAGCTTCTCGGCTGCTCCCAGCGCCACTACTGCTACGTCTTCATCTCCTGCGGACACCAAGCGCAAGTAAGAGGAGAGAAGAAGAAGCTCACGGAGGGCATCGCCTCCAACACATTATGTACCAGCCTCCCCTGACTATTTGGGGATGCTTTCCCGCACATGTCGCCCTATTTGACGGCTCGGGGGATTTCTGAATTGTCCGACAACGTTATTTGTGTATTATATTGGCATCAGGACGGCCGGCGAGCCGATTGTTTATGGGTTACCAGGGTATAACGGAAATGAAAAGTGAATTTTGCCATGAAGTGGTATTCTTGTGCATCCGCAGTGCCTTTCTTTTGCCTAAAAGTCCTCCATATCCAGCCCATCCACCTTGCCCAGGAAATCGCCTTGGCCGCCTCTCAGCAGCTCCTCGATATCGACGTTACCCGAGGTGATGTACTTCTCGCTGACACCGGCGTTGACGCGCCTCGACAGCAACTCGCGCAGCTGTGCTCTCATGGCGCCCATCTCGGCCTTTGAGATCTCCATGTCGGCCTTCTGCTTCTTCTTCCGCATGCTGCCGCGACCTCCCCACGCTCCCGCCTTCTCCAACTCCTCGCTGTCGTACTCGACGCCGAGCTCCTCCGCGGCGGCGCGGACCCAGTCGTCGTCCTTGTTGCCCTTCTCCTTGGCCAGCGTCGCGTCGGTGAGCTTCTTCGCCAGGTCGACTCTGGGCTTGAGACGGGACGCGATCCGGCGGTCGATGTCGATGGTTCGCATGAGGTACTTCTTCTTGCTCGCCTGCTCCGCGTGGACCTTGGCCGCGAGACGGCGTGTGGGGACGACCTCCTCGGGTCCGCAGAGAATGATGCTGAGACCGGTGCGCTCCGCACGGGCTGTACGACCGGAGCGATGGACGTACATGTCGGCTGCGCGCGGTACGTGGTAGTGGATGACCTGGTCGATGCCCGGGATATCGAGACCGCGGGCGGCGACGTCGGTGGCGATGAGGACGGACGTGGTGTTGGGCTTGGAGGCGGTGAACTTTTCGACGGATCTGAGACGGGCCTTTTGGGGCATTTGAGAGTGGAGGGCGAGGGCGTTGAGGTTGAGGTTTTGGAGCATGGGGGCCAGACGCCGGACGGCACTGATGGAGTTGGTGAAGACGAGGGTTCTGCGGTTGGGGTTCATCAGGATGACGGTGTAAAGATACAAATCCTGGCACATATTAGCTTCTGCGAATTCCCAGACGAAAGGCTGGAGGGAGCGGGATGTCTTACCTTCTCCATGGCACCACATTCAATGAGACCCTCCTTGAGACCCGCCGCCATCTGCTTCACGGGGTTGACGTCGATAAACTTTGGTGACTCCTCGCGGAAGTTGAGGCGCTTCAACAGATACTCCATAGACTCCTCCTCAGACATGAGCCCCCACTTGCCCTTGCCAGCCAGCTTCTGCTGCAGTCCCTGGTGGAACGTCGCAGAGAAGACGAGCGTTTGACGAGCTGACAGCGTCTTCTCGTCGTCTTCATCACCCTCCTCCTCTATTTCCTGCCGGTCGAGTGCATCGAGAATCTCGCCAGCCTCCTTGAAATGGCCCTCGCTCAGGAGTCTATCGGCCTCATCGACCACCAAGTACCTGATTTGCCTGAACCCTCTAAGCAACTCCGGGCTTGTGCTGATGACCTCCCACAGACGTCCAGGCGTACCAATGACGATATCCGCCTTGGCCAGTTGTCTTTGCTGCTTGAACACTGACAAACCTCCCGTCACAGAGCAAACGAAGGGCATGGAATCCAGGCCGGCGCAGAGGCTCTTAATGTGGTTGGTGATCTGGTGGGCCAATTCTCTCGTCGGTGACAGAATCAGCGCGACGGGTGTGTTATCGGCCTTCTTCACGTCCTCCTTCCCCTCATTTCTCTCGAGCCAGTCCTCCACAATGGGGATCGAAAATGCCAGCGTCTTACCGGAACCGGTGGACGCCTTACCGATGACATCGTGGCCTGCCAGAACCTCAGGTATCGAAGATGCTTGAATCTTGGTCGGCTTGGCGAACTTGAGCTTGGCGATGGCCGAGATTATCGCCGGCGAGAGTCCAAGGTCCACCCACGCGGACATGTCGAGGTCCTCCTCGGCCTCGACCTCGTCCAAAGCCGTGAACGCAGTGCTCGCGAGTTTCGCATCCTCGGGCTTGGGCTGAGCCTTCTTCTGCTTCTTCTCCTTCTTTTTCTTGCCCTCCTTCTCTTCGGCCGCGGGCGCAGCAGCGTCCGATTTGTCGGCCTGATCGGCCGCCTTGTCGGCAGACTTCTTCTTGTCCTTGGGCTTCTGTTCCGCCTTCGCATTCTGTTCCGCCTTTGCAGTCTTGTTGTCCTTCTTTTCCTTCTTCGCCTTCTTGGGTTCCGCTTTGACATCTGTTGTCTCTGCACCCTCCTCTACCGTGGCGGGTTTCGAAGAAGCAGGCTCGGAGTCGCTGAATCCCTCGAACTCGTCGTCTTGGTCTTTCTCGTCGGTGGTGGGGATGGACGCGACCTGGTCTGTGGTCAGACATGCATGGCTTGGCCGTGACAGGACAGGATACTCACAAATTCAATGTTGTCGCCATGCTTGATGACATCTACACCCTCAATGACCTCCAAGCCGTAGAAACCCTCGGCATCGCCGAACATCTCGGGCAGCTCGACCTTCTGCCATGGCAGCGAGGCGGCGTTGACCTTGCGCTTCTTCGAGGGCTCATTCTTTCCGCCACCGGCAGACTTTTGGCGCTTCTGGGGCTTCTGCCCAGCGTCGGAGGGCTGCTGTTTCCTCTTGTTCTTCGAGGCCGGCTGCATTGTGTCGTTGGTGGTTGTTCGGGCCTAAAAGAAAACCAAAAAAAAGAATGTCTTGGAAAATGCCCCGCGAACCTTGACCAGAAAAAGCGATGCGCATTCCGCCCGTACAATTGAGCTTTCTCGCTCGAAAATTTTGGCGGACCCGGAAAAATACTTCGGCCGGGGGATGGACCCCTGAGCCGCCACAGCGTGCACCGACCACACCTTATCTCAGCCCTACGGCGCAGTGCCACCGCTGCAGCAAATTTTCTTTGGCGCGAGACCGAACCCCTCCAAAAACTCGCTGAACACCCATCGCCTCCCCCACCATCTCATATCAGCCGTCGACCCCTCCATCGCAAAAATGGGCAAATCTTCCAAGGACAAGCGCGATGCCTACTACCGCCTCGCCAAGGAGCAGGGCTGGCGTGCACGCAGCGCCTTCAAGCTGCTGCAGCTGGACGAAGGTGACTCACTTTACCCCGCCATCCTCTCCTTTCCGGGTTGCTGATTCCACGCAGAGTTTGACCTGTTTGCCAACGTGACGCGGGTCGTTGACCTGTGCGCTGCCCCTGGCAGTTGGTCGCAAGTGCTGTCTCGTGTCCTCATCAAGGGAGAGAAGTTCGGTCGCTCGGCATGGCAGGATCGGGAGGCCAAGTTCCGCCAGGAGATGCTCGGCGTCTTCCCCGCCACCCCTGAATCTGGCGCATCCGAGGACAAGCCCCAGGCCGAGGCCCAAGAGGAGGAGCCCCAACCCCGCAAGGACGTCAAGATTGTGTCTATCGACCTGCAGCCCATCAGCCCTTTGCCAGGCATCATCACTCTGCGTGCCGACATCACGCATCCCGCCACCGTGCCGTTGCTCCTCAAGGCCCTCGACCCCGACTACGACGCCAACTCCAAGAGCAAGCAGGCCAGCCACCGCGTCGACTTGGTCATTAGCGACGGTGCCCCCGATGTTACCGGCCTGCACGACCTCGACATCTACGTCCAGTCCCAGCTTCTCTTCGCCGCCCTGAACCTGGCTCTCTGTGTCCTGAAGCCCGGCGGCAAGTTCGTTGCCAAGATCTTCCGTGGCCGCAATGTGGACCTTCTCTACGCGCAGCTCAAGATATTTTTCGAGACCGTCATCGTTGCGAAGCCGAGATCTTCTCGAGCAAGCAGTGTCGAGGCTTTCATCGTCTGCATCAACTTCCAGCCCCCGGCCGGCTTCCAAGCCAGCTTGGAGAACCCGCTGGGTGTCGGCCACGAGCTCCCTCAGATGGTTGAGGAAAGGAGGGGCCAGCTCCCCGCTGTTGCTGATGCGTTGATGCAGAACCCTCTCACCGGCAAGTGGGACACTCCGCCCACTGCGTCCGCCACAAGAGGTGATGGCCAGGTCGTCGAGGTGGAGGCATACGATGAGACGGACGAGACAACGGACCATGAGAAGCACATCAGGTGGATCGCGCCCTTTATTGCGTGCGGAGACCTTTCCGCGTTTGACTCGGATGCATCTTATCAACTCCCCGAGGACCACGTCTCCCTGGATCCCGTCCAGCCGCCGACCGCACCGCCATACAAGCGCGCCATCGAGCTGAGAAAAGCCGCCGGCGGCGCGTACGGCAAGACATCTGTCAAGGTCTAAGATGCTATTTGACACCGAAGCCGCTCCGCGCCCAACATTGAGACCTCAGTCATCATCCTCGTCATCTGAAGGGCCTTCCGGCATCGCAGGCCCTCGCTTCTCGAGTAAATACAGCTTCCCCGCGTTGGACATGCCCCACTCAAACGTCCCCAACGTCTGCTCGTACAACTTGCTTGCCTGCGGCGACGAAGTCAAGAGCAGGAAGCGCCTCAGGTCCGGCCACTCGTCCAAGATCTCGTTCAAACACTGCATCAACCACGGGGCCAGACCTTTCCCTTGGTGTGACGGCAGCACGTAAATGTCCGCCAGATACCCTATGGTGGTGTAGTCGGTGACGATTCGCGCGAGGCCAACGAGCTCCGGGCCCTTCTTGCCTTGGCCAGGGTTAAAATTGAACAGCGAGAGGGATCGGATGGCGCACCTGCAAGGTCGGCGGTAGACTGTGGTAGCCTGTAGACGCCGAGGCACAGCGAGTGGTCAATCATCCTGCGCAGGGCATCGTCCGACACCCGCTTCGTCCACCATAGCAACTCCGAGTCGAAGGCGTCATTGATGGCATTCAGGTCGAGGAGCGACCGGTCAGTCGAGATGAGGTAGTCATCCTTATACCACTGCTTGGAAATATGACTCGGCATCGTGTTCAATTGAGATGTAGTTGGGAGATGGTTGAAACTCTGCCGGTGCCCGGTCCGTGAGAAGCTCTAGAGGTTAATCGACGAGGGGATCGAGCGCCGCCCCTGAGAAACGTCATAACACCCGAATCAAGCCACAGCCTGGAAGACTGCTTTGTTTGTCTGCTGGTGTGAACTCTATTGTCCAAAGGAAGTGGGGTAGGCCATCTGCTTTGTCCCTGGCTTTGCCTCTCTCGGTAAACTCGTCGTAAGCCTATTCCGGGCGGGGTTGTCCCCCGCCGATGCCGATCACGGCTGGGAGAGCATTTAATGGGGCTCCTTCCGAATACGCGGGCCCCGAATGCCGGCAGGCTTTTCCATCACCACCATGCCTCACTGCTGCGACATAATTTGGAAGAGAAAAAAAATCGGTCCAATGCTCAGGGTGTATGATTCATTTCTTAGAAACATTTCCTTAGCAATATTGAATTTTCGCCCATACTTTTTGTTCCCATCTTTGTGTGCCTGCCTATTTTTGACTGCTCAGCCAACCTGGCTGGCAAAACCTCTCATGATGAGGTCGCCACGGCAATGAGAGAGCTGGCAGTAGCACGGCCAGGTTTTGCTGCACGATTACGCGGGTCCAAGGCTCCTTCTCACTGAGATCTCATCAGAGGCTTCGTTCAGCTTTTCACCCTCACCTCACCCAAAACTTCTCCCAAACGTGCAACTCAAACACGCCTACTCACCACACTTGCTTGTTCGCCTTTGAGATGACCGACGCTTGAGAGAACCCATTGGCAACTAAAGACAAACTTGGAATGTATGCAAACGCTTTATTTTATTTTCTCTCATTCAAGCCCCTGGTGATGGAAGCAGGCTGACTCAGTTACAGATCCCACCCTGCCATGGAGCACGTGAACCGCACGCTAGCTGAGCTCTCAGGCGAGGCCAAGGACCTCGCTTTCCGGCGCCCCCTCGAGCAGAAGGCCCGCGATCATCTCATTCGACTCCACGTCTTCGAGGACTACGACCAGATCAGCGCCTGGTACACCGAGGACATCACGATGGTCCTCGGCCTCGACACCACCCTCGACGGCGAAATTCTCAAGGGCCGCGCCGAGATTGAAGACCACTTCGCCGCCCTCCACAGGCAGACCAGCATCGAGATGGTCCCGTTCCTCGTCGTGGCCGACCGCGGCCGCATCACCTGCTTCACCGAGACCTTCTACAAGTGGCTCGGCGGCAAGAGGGAGGACGGGAAGGCGGAGGACCCGGAGGACCTGGAGGAGGCGCCTTTCGTCGGCTGGCCCATGGTATCCCACGGCGACGTGCTCAAGCTGCGCGAGGTCATTGTGTTCGACCTGGACGAGAAGATGATGGTGAAGCGGGTCGAGTGCCGCCAGCTGAGCATGGAGCAGCTCGGCAAGGTCGGCCTTGATACCTGCGCCCGGGAGAGCGAGAAGCTTGCGGCTTTGTTCTACGGGGATATCTGAGGATGGGAATGGGCTTTGCTTTTGCCCGCACGGGGTGGGAATTGCTGTCGACCGAGGCGGAGTGGCTTGAGAGATGTTGCATCGTGGGGGGTTCCTTCGCAAAGGATGGCATGAATTGAAATCTGCTCCGCTAGCATGGACTCGGGGATCCAAGATTCAAAAATTCTCCCTCGTTTGAGTTTATCGCCAAGTCTGTTCAACTCGTCATCTTGAAGAATGGCAGTCCACCGTAAAATGATAGGGTTCACCATTTGACCAAGCCGACATGAAGCGCCTCCTACTCTGGTCCCTAGCTTTCACTGTGATCCCTTCAGGATGCTTTCTATTCCAAGAACGGCCTTGGGTGGGACGCACTCTCGCCGCTGTTCCACCTCAAATGGTTGCTTTAAGCGCATCAAACTCCACTAATGGCGGTGAAATTGATCGCGAGAACCCAAGTGACGGACTCGTAGTACCGAGTCGGCCCGGATGCCTGGATTCATTCCAACTCAATACCGCCCGACATCTATTGGTGTTTTTCCGTACTAGACACCGCCCGAGTCTCCCGCTGCCCATCGGACAGGGAGGATTCCAGCCGGCGGGCGAAAAGCGTGTAGCCCCCAGTCAGAGCCTCGACGAGCACCCCGCCAAAGATGCCGCCGTACGACCAGAAGATGCGGCGGTGGACGTTGCCCCAGCCGGCGGAGGTGACCGAGTACACCGTGCTAGCGCCGAATCCCGTGATGGCGGCCGTGTAGTAGACGCCGCCTCGGCTGGGCCTCGTGTCTTGGAATATGGCGGCGAAGACGACCAGGCAGGCGACCATCACCATGGAGAGAATGAGAGTGAAGAAGGGCATGACGTCGGGCGAGGTGAAAGCCTCGTCGCCGTACGCCAAGGCCCCGATGATGAGCCAGGCCACAATGGAGGTGGATAAGAGGCTCATCAGCAAGCCAGTAGGCACTGACTCCTGGGAGAGAGTAGAGCCCGGCGTTGATTCTTGTTGCAAGTCCGTCATTTCGTTTGTGGGATGCTTCGATAGCTGAGCAAGCCTTGCGTTGTGGGGAAGGCGAGAGATGAAAGACAAGAGGCAAGTCTGCGTAGGAGGGGTGGGGGAGCTTAATATATGCCTAAAAGGTAATTACGGGACATTGAAAGATGTCAGAAAATGCAAGAGTACCAATGCGCCAAACTTGTGGTTGGCGAACGCGACTTTGCCGCTTGGATCTCTTGGCCCATTTTCGCCTGGTGGTCGGTCAAAAAGGACCAAAACCCTCATCTCTACTGATTTCCATGAAATGAAGAACGGTCCTTGCTGCCTAAATATCTCAAATATATCCACAAAATGAATCCCCCCGAGCACAGTCTGTTTTTTCTCTCTCCCAGGCCTACCGTAGCCTCCGCGCGATTGCAAAAGACAACCCACAACACCTCCCGGGATTGCCATTTCGGGTATAGTGGTGAGGCTGATAGCGCCCGGGCAGGATGAACCGAGCGGGGCAAGTGCAAATATGGACCATTCCTTTGCTTAGCGGACACGGTGATGGTGCTCTGTGTTCGGCTAACGTGCCGTGGTAGAACCAACACGAGAGGCAGAGACTCTGGGCACTGCAAGTCAAGGCCGGCGGCCTCTCCGCATCCACTTTTTGCAAGTGTTGGTCTGGATGTCACATTGTAAGCCTTAGGTCTCATTACAACTAGCTATGCCAAAACCAACTTACATTTGGCAGACAGGCTTTAAGTGCAATCCTTGGTGCTGGGGCAGATGAAGCGTTGCAGGTAACTCCTATCCGCAAGCATTGTCTTTCAGAAGAAGGTCTCTACCGCGACACGTCGATACCTCGCCCGTGGGGCAGATGAAAAAGTCATCTCTAGACCTCTTTCCGAGAACCTCCCAAAACCTGGCGGCTCAGGGCTTAGCCTACTCTACATCAACTGATTCACCACTTGTGGGAACAAAGTGTCGCTTCTCAGAGTCTGTACGTAATTGCCAAAAAGCAAAGGAACATGCACATCAAGTAGCACACCACCTTGGCAACATCCTCTTAAGAAGACCCTGCAATGATTGATCCACCGGTCAATCTTAGTGGATGGCTATCGTGTTTAAAAAGAAGCTCTTTAGGTCAAATAGTACAGCGAAGCAAACAAATTCCAGTCTCAAAAGTCCTCCCCGTTAAAGTAATCTTCTTCTCATCAGCCCAGGGCACGCTTACCATCCCAAGAGCGACGCGAACCAAGTGACTCTGTCGGAAAGCCACGAGCGCCAGCCGTCTTTCATCGAGTACCAGCCTTCCTCCACACCAACTGGGTACCGTTCAGGCTTGTAGATCTTGAAGTTACGATCGTCGAGGGCGGTATGGCCGGTCTGGGCTGACGGTATTCCGTTCTGGCGAGCAATGTCCGAGGCCATGCTTGTCCAGAAGCGGTGGAAGAACACCAGACATCCTTTTTCGCTCGGGCCAAACTGGGAACTGCCAATAATGTCAGCGAGAAATATTGAGCTATCTAGAGCCTCGAAGCCGGAGGTCGGACGTGGCATCGGGGGGCAATTGTGCAGGCCGTGCATCTCGCAGACAATATTGCCCAGCAGCCAGAACTTGTCTCGGGGTAGAAACATGCTTGCGCTCAGGGAATGGACAGGCACATTGCTGACCGTGCTGAAGTAGAAGTCGCCGGAGTTGTCAAGATAGTCGAAGTAGGAGCTGTGCTCTGGTCCGCGGAAGTGGTTGAGGCTGCCAATCTCGATGGGCGTGTTTATATTGCACTGGTCGTAGGTGGCGGCAAGCCGAGTAGTAAATGCGTCGGCAACTGTGTTTGGCTCGCACTGCCGAGGATCAGCATCAGGAGGAACGCTGGGAGGTACACCGCCCTCAGTCTCTGGCCTGCTCTCTTGGCATTCTTCGCTCTGCAATTCGCCGCTTAGACCATCGAAATCATCTGGAGCGTCGTTATAATCTGCTGAGGCCGTGGTAGGCGTGCTGGGATTCCTCAGATTGCCGCCGCCACCCAAGATCCAAGTGATGTCGGCTCGGGGTTGGACCAGCTCAGGATGCTTGTCCATAAACATCCTTGTACTCTGCCACAGCATCTTGGAATTTGCGTCGTCCTCGAAGGATACCTCGTTGACTCCATAGGCGATTCCACGGTCTCGCATCAGGCGGAAAACGTCGAATGTGATGTCGCACGTGAATTGTGTCTGGACAGCAGTCATGTCAGCCCAACCAACACAGAGGTATTATGCCGGATTCAACTTACACCCGGCTCCACCATCCAGAACCAGTCGTAGGCCTGGAGTCGCTTCTCCCGTGCAAAGAGACCAGCAGACCAGCGCCGCTTGTGATGGGCGGTGCGAATCAGTGCTTTGTCGGCGTCCACTCCCTAGGTGCGCGCCAACCCAGCTTCGAAACGACCGTGATCAAGAGAGCTTGGGATCGACCAGTGTTGTTGGGGAATCAGGTTGTAGGTGACGGTCGCGGCGGTGGCATTGGATGTGACCTCTTTGAACTCTTCGCTGAGCTCCTCATGGCTGAAGAAGACCCAGTCGTAATGGTATTTGTCGTTGAACCGCTGTTCCAGCTGCGCGATAGATGCTACCATCTGCTCAAGTTGTTGCTCGGCGACAAGGGAGACAAACGCTGCGCGGGGCGATAGTTCTTTAAGATGGATAGCTCCAGAAAGAACAGATGGAATCTGGAGGAGGATCATGAGGATCAAAAGGATGAAAGGACCGCGAGACGGACAGCGTGAATGGCAATTTCTCGCCATTGTGTATCTGATGAATGCCGGGACGAGATCAGAATAATGCGACGTTGATGTGTCTGTGAAGAAAGAATGCATCAAACCCACGCCAGTACCTGGCGCTGGATTACTTGTTGGATGAATTCAGCTCAAGAGTTGGGTTTGTTTTGACGAGGTTGTTAGATGAGGTTGGTTGACTCGGGAAGAGAGGTGTGATGGATGTGTTGAAGAAGAGAAAAGTGGACAACCAGCTAACAGAAGCGAACTAGTGCTAGCGCCTCGCTTGAAGGTCTTTCCGCTGTGATAGAGGCAAGAAGAACCTGTTGCTACCTTCCAAACACGTGACGTGATAATGCAGAACTCTCACCTGGGGATTTCCGCCTTAGGCCTCCAACACAGTTCCTGGAGACAGTCCTCATAAATAAGCACGTAATACTTGGAACTTCACTTGGATTACCTCGGAAAATGATCCAGAAAGGGTCGGATACACTTGTGTGCTTAGTGCTGAGCGACTCCATACACTATAAAAAGATACGAGGTGAGCAGAAAGCCTCAACATGACGTCTGCATGAGTGAGTTGTTGTCTTGAAACTAAGAGCAAAATTACATCTCCAATGTTGAATGTTAAACCAAAGGCAGGTGGTATATCTCGTTATACTGTCTCCCATCTGCACAAGCCCTTGCCAGATGAAAGCTGTATTCACGAACAGGTTTGCGACCAACAACTTCTTTTGCTCAGAAACATGTACAAGTACAAAGAAGTCGATTGACTCACACAACAGAGTGCAGATACTCATAATGCAGCAATAGATAAGACGCACCCAATAGAGAAGATGCGCCATCCTGCAAAAAGCAACCTATGAGTCGTAAGCAATCAAGACTTGGAAGATGGTTGTTCTTTTTCTCTTTGATCTGATGTCAAAGGGAAAAACCATCATTCCCTTTCAAGTTGTGTTTCATTTGATAGCTATTGTTCATTGCCTCAAGCCCGCTTGATCGTCACAATGCGGAGCTACCGTAACTTCATCTCCCAGATTTCGCCCGTTCGTCTCTCTCCCCAGTCTTGGTGTTCCTTGGTCTCTGAAATCTCAAACCCAAACCTGCTGTATAAGCGTCGAGCAGAGCTTAGGTGGCTGTCCGTTGCCAACCCGATGCGTTCGTACCCAGCCTCCCGTGCAAACTCGAGGCAGAGCCTGATCAGTTCCGTCCCAAGGCCCGAACCTCGCGCGGCCTCCTCAACAAGGAAGCATCTTAGCTTGGCCCTGCCCGGGACGGTTCGGTCTTTGACTAGCATGATACAGCCGAGGAATTGGTCATCGCTCTCCGCGACCCAGCAGCGTTCTACTGCGGGCTCGTAATTGAGGAGAAAGTCGGCCGTCAGATTGCCAACCATTGCCTCAAAAACCTCGCTGTATCCATGTTCCCTGGAATATATCACGCCGTGTCGGGAAGTAATGAAGCCCATGTCGCCTGGGCGATGATTCCGAATTGTGATGGGCTTGGAGCCATTGTGCAGTTTCATATTGGACAATTCGACGACGCGGGGCTGGTCTTGTTTCCGAGGTGTGAGCTTGCAGCGATTTGGTGTTGGGTCGTTTAATTTGAATTTTCAAGAAATGGAACTCCCGTGATAGTTCTAGGTAGTAAGCCAAGCTTTCGGCTCATCCAACAACCTTTCGTGGGGCTGTCAATTTATTAGTCCTAGCGCTGCGGGGAGATGTCAAAGTCATGTCATTCAAGGGCGCAGGCTAGCATGCCAAGCCTGCATGTCAAAGAAAACAATGGAAGCTTTGTACTAGTAGCAGCGGCTTCGAGACTCAAACTATTCGGAACTAGTATCGTTGATTTTTGCATGAACACCACAATGCACACATTCAATTCGCCATATTGACACCGATAACCAGAACTATAAACACTGTTCGATCCCTCAACAACTTTGCGACATCTGCTGCCAACTTCTTTTATTGTTCTAAGATCTACGAACTGTAGCTACGGAGCTAGTTGCATGAGCCAAGCCCATTTATTACGGGGTAAAAACGCCACGAAATCGCTTCAGTTATCTGATTTTAGTACTGGTTGACAAGCGTTATGTCTGATACAGGTAAAGCATTGATTTTTGCCCCCGTATGACTAGATAATGAAGTTCACAATAAGGTACAGTGCTGATGCAATTGTTTAACGCAGTGTTGAGAAATTATGAGACCCTGTTTCTGAGTCGTCTCTGCAGCGGCACACGTCCACCATGTTTCCCATGCCGTCAATTGACAATCTGCCGCACCTGAATTTGGTAAATGCATCCTGTAGTTCAATTTCTACCTCTATTCGCTACTAGACGCCGAAAAAGTGATGATGTAGGTCCGCTGGCCTAACCTAAGACTCTGGGCCTTGAAAAAGCTAGATCTCTTTGGCCCCGACAATCCGACTTTCAAGTGTGCTAAAACCTGATCGCCAGACTTTTTGTTTGTTTGCTCAGCCTCGTATTCAAAGCTTCTTAGAAATCATGTCGACTTGGCTCTTACCTGGGTTGGCTATTTCGCTGAACGCCCCTACCTTGATGTGCTTGGAGAGGCTGACATCTCTAAACTATGCTCCAATCACTCATGACTTGATCAACCTATCATAGTTCTTGACTATATCGACGTCTATGTTTCTCTTTATCGCGGCCATCTCAGGGTGAAACCTAGTAGCGCAGAGGTCCAGCACTCAACTGAAGCTGAGCTGGAGATATGCTGGTGGGGATAACTGGCTTAGTGACTGCTAAGAAGCGTCGTATGATACAGAAGAGCATCATTACTTCATCACAAGGTAGTCTCTACCTCGGTCAAAACAATCATTTGAAGAGCTTCTAGTAATCTAAAAAGCCCAATTTCTCGGCACGATTCATGTCGTTTCCGGCGCCAAGCCACCAGCGGATCCAGATCTTGCATTGTGCGAGGAAAATAATCATCACAAGCGTGTGGGGAACATCTCCTTTGCGCACATGATAGTATGGTAAATTTCTTTAACGCATTGCAAACCAAAGATTCCGCGTGGTCTTGGCCCGACACTCGTCAAGATGCGTAAAACTTGAACAACAAAAACGACGTTGTTAGATCTCTAGAAATGAAAATGACATGGATAGAGATATTGGGATGGGCGGATGGGCAATGTTCACCCAAGAAGCATTCAACACGTCTCAGTGCTTAAGGATTGAGAAAGACTCCAGAGGATTGGAAGCTTGCAACAAGGGATTAGTATAGTGCATTCAGGCAGTTCGGGAATCTGGTCTCGGATATCCATCCGCGCGTAAGGAGAAAGGGTCCACATCTGAGGCCCATAGATGCGAAGAGTCTACACTAGATCATGTGCTAGACCGATGGTACCCGCTTCTCCAGGAGGATAGAAGGTTAGAAGGGTGTTCATGTTCGTGTAAGCTTAATCCAGGCCCCTCTAAACCCGAAAATGTACGAAAATGTACGAAAATCTCAAGACAGGGCCGAAAGCATTCATTGGGCAATTAAGAATTCCAGAATCCCAACTGACTCACTCACACTCAATTTACCGAGTCCCGTTCCCAATTTTTTCGTCGGCTTTTGGCATTCGAGCCCTCCCAAACGGTGGTTCGTGAATCTGATTGGCAGTGAACCGGTACTTTTGCCGAACTATGTCGGTAGCAGACCGAGGGTGTGGGGCTGAGAAGCTCAAAGTCACCAGTTGCAGCTTTGCACCATCGATTAGAAGATGACGTGCTTCACTGCAGGACGAGAATCGTCAGATTTCCCTCTGATACGTTGGCTCTGGTGGAGATGTCGTCTCTTATAGGAAGGCTGTGGATGCTGTCAATAAAAAAGTTTTGAGATTTACACCTTGCGTATGGATTTGCCCAGCCATGGCTTTGTACACATTATTGATGGTGTGCTCGAACGACTAGACCATGATGCTGCATATGCGAATGATAAGAACGCGAACCTTTCCCCATGGACTGCAGTCATAGCCCCGTCACTCTGCGTCTGCAAGCACTTTAACTATTTAAATCCTGGACGCTCTCTCAGTATGAACCATTGACCCGTCGAGTTCAATCATAAACATCAGTGATCCGATGTCCGACGACACTAGCAAGGGGTCGGTGGGACTCCCATCAACCGAGCCCATCTCCGACTCGGACAAACGCCCGGCTTCAATCACCTCCGCCGCCGCCCCTACCGAGACGACGGTACCTGAGCATGCTCCGAAGAACCAACCCAAGGCCGGTGCTGATGCTGCTCTTGAGCTCCTCAACGAGACCGGGCCACTGGGCCGCACTGTCGACCCTGAGCTCAACAGGAGGCTAAAGCGCCGCATTGACACCCATATCATGCCTCTGATCTGCATTGTATATTTCTTGCAATACATCGATAAGACAGCAATCTCCTACGCCAGTGTCACCGGCATTCAGCAGTCCACGGGCCTTCATGGGAACCAGTTTAACTGGGTTGCGTCCATTTTCTTCTTTGGCCAACTCGCATTTGAGTTCCCAACCATCCGCCTCATCCAGATGTTCCCCTTGGCCAAGTACACATCTGTCAATATCACGCTGTGGGGCGTCGTTTTGGCCTGCCTCGCGGCTTGCAAAAATTATGCTGGCCTTCTCGTCTGCCGGTTCCTCCTTGGTGTTTTTGAAGCGGCCGTCGTTCCCGCCTGGGTTCTATTCACCTCACAATGGTACACCAAGCAAGAGCAAGCATTTCGCGTTGGCATCTGGTTTTCTGTATGCGGTGCAGCTCAGATGTTTGGCGGCTTCTTCGCCTACGGCGTCGCAGTCCACGTCGGAAGGGATCCGAATGCTGCGCTACGCGGATGGCAGGTCATCTTCTTGTTCCTTGGCCTCCTTACCACAGTTGTCGGCATCGCGTTCTTTTTCATCATGCCGGACTCGCCCGCCTCGGCTAAGTTCCTCTCACAGGAAGAGAAGGCCACACACTTGGAGCGCATCAGGGACAATGAGCAGGGGATTGGTTCGCAGCAATTCAAGTGGAAGCACGTCAAAGAGGCATTGCTTGACACGATGACATGGCTGTACGCTTTCTGGATCTTTGCGGCCAACATTCCCAACTCTATCGCTACCAGTTTCGGAAACATCCTCGTCAAGGGCATGGGTTACACAAGCGAGGAGTCGCTGCTTCTCGTCACCCCTCTTGGCGCTTACGAGATTGTTGCGTTGGTTGGTCTTACATGGCTAGCAATGAAGACGAGGCAGAGGCTGTACTGGTGCATTGCTGGCCATATTCCAGCCATTGTTGGAGCCATCCTCATGGCTACAACCTCGAAGGTTCCAGCCCTAATCGGATACTACACTACAGGAGGCATACCAATTGGGTGGACAACGATTTTGGGTCTCCAGAGTACCAATGTTGCCGGTTCGACCAAGAAGGTCACCGTCGCCTGCATCGGAACTATTGCTTACACCATCGGTAACATCATCTCCCCTCAAACTTTCCAAGCCCGCGATGCGCCAAGATATCTACCCGCCAAGGTCTCGATTTGCATCATCTACTTCTTAGTGACTGTCGACTTATTCTTGATGCGTTGGGTGTTGGACAGGAGGAATAAGAAGCGCGATGCGGAGAAGGCCGCGCTTGGAGATGCATACAAGGTGGAGGAAAACCACGAGTTTTGGGACCTGACGGATCTTGAGAACAAAGAGTTCAGATATGAGTTGTAACGCTAAAAGACTTGGATAGATATACCCGTCCATCAAATTTTAGGTTTCATCAATCCTTGTAATTATCTCTTTATGTGGGAGTCAAGAAGCCGTCGTTAAGCTGCCCCCCCTAATTATTCGTTGGATCTGTTCGAGTCTCGGGTTTTTTCCGCGTGCATTGACGTGCCTGTTACATAAGGGAGTCAGAATTTAATCCTAAATGCCCTCCTTATCAGCTTCTTTTCTGGAAAGATTGCATCTTACCTGCTGTGGTTCCACTTCTTGCCACTAAAGCGCCTATGACTTGGAGAGCATCTATATTGGCCATGAGAACCCTTACGGTCTCGGCCTTATAGCTTGTGCCTCCAGGAATGAAGAAGACGTGGCCATCGGATAATTGTCCCCTTGCGCAGGAACTGATGTAGACCATTCTGGATTTTACGTCTCTGTATGAGTAAAGATTTCTGATACTCTTAGTTGGAATACTAACCTGCCATTTGTTAATTCAATAGCACTCTGATTTGGGACCTCATCATTGCCTCTGCGTCAAGACTTTTCCGTTCATTAATATTTGCAGCGGATTTTTCCAGGTTTGTTCCGCCGCAGTAGCCGAACCACGTCGCTTGTTGGTCTTAGTATTTTCATTTGAAACTCTGACCCATATCCTCAAGTCATGCTGTGTGAAAAATTTGTGTTGTTCGTATACGTCATTGTTTTGCCCTTCGGCAGGTCTTCGAGGCGGTGGCAATCGCAATGCCTCATTCGCGTGAAATTAAGAAGTTTTTGCAAAACCGCAAACTCAACTTTCAATTTCATGCTATAGACGATTGGCTTGCTCGTTGTTTGGAAGACGTAGTAGCCCATATACTCGAGAACGACGAGTGCGGTGTCTAGGAGAAAGACAAGCACAAACATGGCGACGAGGTAGCTTAATAGGATCCTTGCGTCTCTGGCCTTGAACTCGAAAAGGCTCTTAAAGTTCCGAAACCCCGCCCTGACGAATATTCCGGTGATAATGGTTTCCTGAAGTGTGAAAATCATTAACGATACTTTTTCGAATATTTTGAAGCGTTCATTCCATGCCGGATCGTTGCCAGCCCATACGCCAACAAATAGTACAGTTTGAGGGATATGGACAAGGAAAAAGGACGTCAGGATCATTGCTAGTACCAGGCGAATGGTGATCCGGCTGTACACCACAAGGTGGAGGCGCGACCATAACACGACGGACTGGCCGGTCACCATGCAGTACCAGCCCAGATGAGCAAATGACCCTGGTATTGGTGTTTTCGTCGGCTGCATAAACCGGCCCAAGCCACCGCAAGCATGGAGTAGAATACCGGTATTCGCCACCAGCATGCTCCAGAAATATCGGCCGCGTCGTCGTCGAAACGTCGAAAAGATGAGGACGTAAATCTCGAGGGCGTTGTACATGCCAGCCGTCGCCAAGCATGTAATGGCGATTGCCTCCGCGTCCGACAGTGCGACGCCAATCGCACCCTTGACCTGCGCCATTGTTCAGGGCGAGGTGGCCAACCAGGCCAGTATACTGTTCGAACGCTTCAATCTATGAGCCGTTGTGTCCTTCTCCACTTGTGATGCAGACGTTCGCAATGTAGATTTGTTCCCAGCAGAATGGTACGCTGGCAAGCGCGGTTGTGGAGTGGATGACCGGATTGCGTGAATATTCATACTGGAAGTTTCACCTCATGTGCTCATCGGCTAGCTCATTCCGCTTTGACGTGCGCATTAAAGTTTGCCTAATCGAGTCATTGAAACGCTCTTCTGTTTGGCTTGGGGGACCAAAAGCTTGATCCAAAATCGATTGCCACGTTGGATGAGGCTGGGTCCATGCTGTTGTCTGTGCTGGTGGTGACATATGTAGCGAAAGATGAAGCGGTTTAAAGGGGGTAGGACCATCTTCTTTTCGATCACAACCTTCTGCTTCCCCAAGGTTGCCGTATGTTTTGCCAATTGCGTTTCTATCGGAGGTTTCGCCGAACAGCTCCATGTAGATGTAATCATTAGGTAGTACCAAGCATGCCTCACTTCGACGCTCGTCATAGCGTGCACGCACAGATATACGCCTGGGAACTCGGACAGATGGTCCCCTAGCGTTTTGTTACCTGTGGTGGTACCGGTATGGGGTCAAACACAAACTCAATTTTATGACGCGCATCCCTCCGGCTGCTCCCTCGAGCTGACAGTTCCATGCAATAAAACTATGGATGTTGTTCTCTTCTAAACTTCTTCATCCTGTGCCTTGGTATCATCTCTCGATGCAATCATAACGACGCAGTACACAGCAACTGTAGCGAAAAACACAAAAAGAGCTGTAATCGTGCTGAACCAACCTACTCCGATGCTTTGTATCGCGGGCAAACACACCGCAGTGCCTACTGCTGCTACGGCGTAGCGGAAGAAGTAATTTCCCGCTGTAGTTCAGGTTTGTCAGTCAGTCGAACTTAGTTTTTGAGTTTATAGTACGCACCCATTACTTCCGCGCTCCGTCCTTTGATCACGTCAAGGCAATACGTGTTAAGGCTAGGAAAAGCTATGACCTGGGCAAACCCTTGCACGAACATGCAGATCACCGGGAGAGGAATGCCGCCTTTCTCTTTCTCGATAGCCCATCCGTAAATGATGATGCAGCATGGAATTACAACACCCATGGCTACGAAGGAGCTTCGAAGGCGGTCTTCGGGTATACGTTTACCCCTGCGGTTGATCCAACGTTTGACCGTTCGATCTGCCCAGCGGCCTCCGAGGTATGTGCCGAAAAAGAAGCCGCATCCCGGCGCAAGAAAAAACAGGCCAGATTGAAGGGGCGATGTTAGATGAAATCTTGGATTGATGACGTATCGAATAGGAGTTAGCAGAGCCTGCATGTTCCAAACAAGCGAGGCAGTTGCGATTCCCTATTGTTGAAGATGTCAGATGGTATTTCCGATAGTTTTGAAGGGAACTGCTCAGAGAGGACGCACCACCACAAGGAGCTTAGGGATTCGTAATAGAGCAAGTACGCGAAAAGGGTTTGCCCAGTCCCAAACCTGCGCAATTTTTGCCTTGGTACTGAGGCCTTCAAGCTCGTCTGACCGCATGCGGTGGCTGGTTTCCGGAAGGAAAAAGATAGCAAGAACAGTTGTGAGACCAGCTATTGCCGACTGGAACCAAAAGAGCGTTCTCCAGCTATGAAAAGTGACTATCACACCGCCGATGAAGGGACCAAAGGCCTGTCCAATTAGCGTGCCGTTGAGAAACCATGCAAGAGCGGTTCCTCGCTCGGTGGGTTTGTAGATGTCGCTAATACAGCTCGACCCAAGAACAAGGTACGCCGTCCCAGAAAAGGCTGACAATAACCGGAAGATGAAGAAAGCCGCGAGGTTAGGAGCCAACGCAGTCCCTATGCAGAATCCGAAAAACGTCGCGGCTGAGATGATGCATGGCTAAAGTAAGGGAAATTCTAGTCAGCACACTCAAACGACATGATGTGCTAGTATCGGACCTTAACCTACCCATTTTCGACCGTACACTTGGCTTATCGGGCCCCAGAAGAGGGCGCTGATGCCCATAAAGAGTATATAGATGGCATTGCTGACGTTGATGATGCTTCCCGTTGTGTTTAAATCGGCTGCAATTTCAGGTATGGCAGCCAGAAGCAGCAACGAAGATACTGTAGACGCAACACCACCGCAAGCCACGACCGCGGTTACGAGTCTCTTCCGGCCCGGTGCGAACTTGTTATAGATAGCTTCTGTATCCTGTCGGCTGAGAGTTCCGTTGTCGACGGAGGGCAGAATGCCGACATTCTTTTCCGCATTGGAAGTAGTCAACGCCAAGTCCGGGCTGTCCCCACCTACCGGCTCTGACTTCTCGGGCTGTTCCTTAGGCATGTTCAAAGCTTGGCGTTGTGGGACAAAAGGCTTGATGCCTCTGTCTAAGCATGTGGGGTGAGTTGGGAGAAAAAGATTTACTTGATCTCTCCATGACAATGGATGAGTAGTATGGGAGGTTCAAGATTTTCATCATCGGTTTCATTTATCTGTTGGCCGAGATTTTCGGCAAAGGCAGCCGATGGCGCTCTGTATCCACACAACCACGGCGGAAATGTTCAGGGTATTTTGTCCAGGCTTACTTTTCCGACGTCGGTGACTGGACCAAAGATCATCACTCGAAGTGTCCTAGCTGTCCCCGCAACTTCTGGTTACCTGAATCAGAAGTTGGCATGCTCGGCCGGGTGTTCTTTCCCCGCGGATGGGGGTTTACCCCGGTTGGAGCCATGGCTTCGGGCATATCCCGAGTTTTCCACAACGCGAGGGAAATGGGGTTTGGTGATACAATCACTGCCGGCGTGGCATGGGTTATGGATTTCGCTGCACCCACATCTCCGACATCGGCCGGCTCCGACGAGAACCCTCTCGGTCACCGAGTCAAGTTCCGAGGTCGGTGAGGATGGAGTTCGTCCGGCACCTCACCCTCTAATCTCTGCCGGACTCGGCTCCGATCTTCCGTCTTGTCTCCTGCCAAAAGCTGTGATTCTCCGGCTTTTGAGCCGCATAGATACACAGCATTGTACGTATTCTCTGTTGTGCTCTCGATCCCCACTTCACTGGACAGAGCTTAATCAGGTGGAGGTTGACAGATTTCTTTTACGTAAAGTGGACAAGTTACTTGTGTATTCACTTAAGTAAAATAATAATCATAACTTATAGCGGCTCGTATATATCAATCGTGTTTTATATCGTATCTGTAGTACGAGTAGAAAGGCATTGTTAATGCTGTAGCTAGCCATGACGCAGGGCTGTTGAGGAGTGAACATAATCGGTACAATGATGTCCCGCATGGTGCAATGAGTTCGGGAACTAAGGTACAAGTGGGGGCTCTCGGTGGAAGATGACTCTTCGTCATCGCAACAAACTGACTGTGACGATTCAATCGGGCAAACCTTTATCCTATCTACGGGTCGGTAGCACCAACACTAACAGATGTTATTTTCCCATGCTGACAACCTGTACATTTCTCCAAGCACTTACACAACTCACACAGCAATGGACAGGGGGGAATGCACAACCGATGGCATAAGCGCGCTTGGCTTTGACGACCACACCGCCGCACGCGAATTGGACCTAATTACTTCCGACTTCGCCAACACTCCATATCACAACAACAGTTTAGGCATTGGCTCAATCGAATATGGTTCTTTCCAAGAAATGGAAGGTTTGGGTGCCATAGAACCACTTCGAGATTCCAACTATGCCCCATTCTGCCAAGATGAATTTATCTCCGGACCGACCGAAGTCGGCACCCTCGCCCAATCCATCGATCTCGTCGAGCAGCAAGACATGAACGGTATATTCGACGAGACAGGAGTGTTCATGTTCTCGGAAGCCCTGGGCGATGGCGAGCCGATGGACCATCTGTTTAACAATGATGAGAGTATCAACACGCAAGTGCTTCAGCCCTCAGATCTCGTTTCGCCGCCCAAGATCGGGACCCGTTTCTCTTCCAAGTCCCTTCGCATCTTGAAAACATGGCTCTCCAACAACAGCTTTCACCCTTATCCCACAACGGAGGATATGGAGTTGCTGCAGCGTCAGACGGGCCTTAGCAGACAACAAATCACCAACTGGCTTGCCAACACACGCAGACGAACACGATTCAGAGTGCCACCCAAACGGCCTCCGTCGCCAGCCGTCACCTCGGCAAAGACATTGCCGATCAACATACCCCAAGGCTCCAGTCTTCCTGAGTCCTTTCAGCACTTGAATCCTCTCCAGCGATGGCAAGTGTCGCCCCCCGAGCACGAGCCTGCATCAGTGTCCGCTATTGTGCACGCTGTTTCAGGGTTCTCCTCTGATGCTGAGGATTCAGCCGATCGATCCTTGACGGACAGCATCCAGGCTAAATCTCTCTATGGTGCCTCGTCTGCGAGCAGTGCGGGTACTTCTCATTCCAGCAGGAGCTCTGCCAACTCAGCATACTCACACAACTCCCGTACATCTATGAGATTACCTGATCCGATTGGAAAGGGCTCAGTCAAACGCAGGCGGCGTAGAGCTCTGGCAAAGCGGCCAGAAGCCAAAGGCCCTAGCACGCTCTGGCAGACTGCCAACACCTATCAGTGTACTTTTTGCACCGAGACATTCAAAACCAAACATAATTGGCAGCGCCACGAAAAGTCGCTCCACCTATCTCTCGAGCGATGGGAGTGTGCGCCAACAGGTCCTACGGTTCCCGACGGCAGCGCGCAGCCAGTATGCGTCTTCTGTGGGGAGGCCAATCCGAATAAGGAGCATCTGGAGAAGCACAATTATTTGGCGTGTAAAGATCGCTTACCAGAGGATCGAACATTCTATAGGAAAGACCACCTCCAGCAACACCTGAAGTTGGTACACGACGCGAAGTTCTTGAGGTGGCCTATGGGTGATTGGAAGTACGAAAGCGAGGTGATACGGTCTCGATGCGGCTTCTGCGGGTTGACTATGACCTCATGGGTGGATCGTATAGACCATCTTGCCGAACATTTCAAGGATGGCAAGACCATGGCCGATTGGCACGGCGATTGGGGGTTTGACGATAATGTGCTCAAGATGGTCGAAAATTCGATGGCGCCGTGTAAGTCCTAATTTCCACACTGGTTGCTCAATAATGCTAATAGAACCTATCTAATAGATATGATTCACATGGAACGATACTCTCCTTGGCCTTTCACGACGAAGCAAGGCGTTCCAGAGACGCCTCCAAATGCATTTGAGCTGATCAAGCTGGAGCTTGACCATTTCTCCACTGAGCATCAGAATACGAAGGACCGCATGCCGACAAATGAAGAGCTCATTTACGAGAGCTGCTGTGTGATCTTTGGGTGCGACTCATTGTCATTTTCAAAGCGGCCAGCAACGTCAACGCAGTCTTGGCTACGGGACCTGCTTATGTCCTCGGAGTCAATCGTACAGCAAGCACGCATTCGACCAATGAAAGACAACTCCAAGTCAAGGTTCACATACCTCAGCATTAACGGAAAAGCGAACATTTTTGAGGCGTGCGGCTTGGAAGAGCAGCTGCAGAGCTACGTGGAGATATCCAAACTTATTGAGCCTCAGATTTCTGATGAGGAGCTTCAGCAGGAGGCATGCAATATAGTGGAGAGGATAGACGCTGCTTCGCCAAATCCCTCCGAACCCTTCCTAAACTTCTTGTTGGGCCTCATCAACAGCTCAACTCACTGGCTGACTGCATTTCGTCGGCGGGCTAGTCTACCAGTCTCAGAACCATCCAACGGGCCGCCCTCCGGGGGCGGAAGCCAGCATTTCTCAGGTGCGGCTTTGGCCGGTTTCGACCTCAATTCACAGCCTGCAAATATCTCATCAGGTAGCACACCTGATCCGACAAAACCGACTATAGCAACTACCAGCAGCGCAGAGTCGAACGATGGGGCCAAAGAGGCAAACTTAAACTCTGCATCCACCTTCTTCGTCAACGAAGACAACTGCTATCGGAAGTTGGTGAGGGAGCTGACTCGGTTTGTGACCATAACCACGTCGCCGCGCAATCCAAACAGGCGTATTCCCACCGATGCGGAGCTGCAACATCAAGCCCGGTGGATATCGTTTGAAGAGTATGTGCACCCTAGGGTGGGGAAAAGCCCCTTTTTGAGATTTTGTGAATACTGAGGTACTGACAAAAACTACCCGCACTAGTGATGACCCTTGGAACCAGACGCCGGCCGACAACCCTGACTGGTTACGGGATTTCAAGCGGGAAATGGGTATTCTTGACGATGGCCCAAACCCAAAGTTAGGCTGATCTCCGACTAGGATGGCTTCGGTTTTAAGGCGGAGGTGATTAACGATTACAAGATTACGATATTGTTAACCATTGTTCAGGAAGGGCGGCCCAGCGAGAAAGCTTGATATCACAGGATGATGACTAATTATATACATCCAAGAATATCAATGCTTCGCTCTTCTTGTTTGGTCTGCAACATTGGTGATAATTCTTGCGCCCTTCGCTGTGGGGACACATAATTACATGTAAGGCGTAGGGAGGTTTTGACATGGTTTCAATGGGTCTAGTGGCATGTCGCTTCCTTGAGTTTAACTCGTCCATCTAATATGCACACACTACATTGTCTCGCCTTAGGGCGAAGTTTAGTCATAGTCACAAATAACTTCTCGTTCACTTTTCCCTTATTCGGCTGTATTGGAAATACAGGCGCGAGGCTCCATCAAAGTCCGGTAGATCCAATTTTCCGAAGCGGAGGCATTCAATCTCTCATTGGTATTTCACCCACCAACACTCTTGGTTACAGTAGTTACTCACCTACCGCATCGACACTATACTCGACTACATATTTCCTTCCGGGCTGCCCAGGTCTCATTGCTCGCACTCGAGCCCCCAAACTTTGCCAGATGCGTGTCGGTTTCTTGGGATTGGGTGTGATGGGCACGCCAATGGCCCTTAATCTCACCCGCAAATTCCCAGTCACGGTTTGGAACAGGAGCTCTTCAAAATATCCAACATTAACGCAGGCGGGTGCAAAGGTCGGCGAGAGCCCATCAAAAGTGGCCGAGCAGTCCGATATCCTCTTCACTATGCTATTTGACGGAGCCGCCTTGACTTCAATTCTGGACAACGACTTCAAAGCGGCACTCCGCGGCAAAACCCTCATCAACACAAGCTCCGTGACTGTGGACGTCAGCAAGTTTGTGGCAGAACAGGTTCACGAAGCTGGAGGAAGCTTCATCGAGATGCCGGTCAGCGGCAGCAAGATCCCGGCGGAGCAGGGCCGATTGGTGGGTCTCATGGCTGGAGACCCGGCCGTCGCCGATCGAATCCGGCCTTATATAGAGCCTCTTACTGCTGCTGCTGTTTATTGCGGGCCAATCGGCTTCGGTCTCAAGACAAAGTACGCCGTGAATCTCTACCTCAACAGCATGACGGCTGGACTTGCGGAGTCCTTCAGCCTCGCTCAGGCGCAAGGTCTCAACCTAGAATCGTTTGGGCAGGTTCTTAACGCCGGTCCGATGGCATCTGCGTATTCGAAAATCAAGGTCGCTAAGATTGTCAACGGAGATTGGTCGCCGCAAGCGGCTGTCAAGGACTGTTATAATAGTACACAGCTCATTGTCGAGGCCGCAAGGCAAGCGAATGTTCGTGCACCATTCGCAGAGTTGTGTGGGTCAGTATATGGGGAAGCAAAGGAGACTGGCCTGAGTGAGGAAGATATGATAGCTGTGTATAAAGTGTTCCAATCCAAATCATAGGTTTCATGGATCAAACAGAAGCATATTATCTGCATGTCTAGTAAAAGTATGGGGATGCATATGGCTGCCTGGTGTCGAAATGATGCAGTTTCTGTCTACTCTACAACCATGGGCACTATTCCGGATCCAACTATCTGGAATTTTACTACTATGTGGCAGTTGAAGAATAGGCATCCCTCCGAAAACATCCGTTGCGTCTACTTTGCTGTAGGAGCATACATCTACATCTGGAAAGCTTTGGTCCCACGTCTTTTCACTTACTACATCTGATACCTGGCCTGTTCTTGCCTCTTTCCTCTACCTTTTTGCTACGCCCAGGTATGTCTGATGATCGGGGCGGTCCCCGTTTGATGGCAGAATAAGAGTATTTAAGTCATTTCACCCCGACTTATTAACCTCGGCTCGCTCTATTACCTTCAGTCAAATAATACAACCCGATCCATTATTTATACATGCTCTTTGCTTGAAGTGTACAGACTGTCCAACAAGAGGCCAGGAGTTCGACCGAGTTTGTCATGCCACGACGACAGGTATGATAGACTTTTGACATTCATCCAATATAATTCTATGCATTATCTGATGGATTGGAATGGCATTCCTGTGTGGTTGGAAATTCATCTCGGAGTGGCATGAAGCGGTCAATGGGAGACCCAGCACACTGGACGCATGGACTGATAACCTTATGACGTAGCAAAACGTGCTGGAAGTAACTAATCGGGTTACAGAACAGTGCTACAGCCTGTCACTACTGAGTTCTTCTACGCGGATGTACCTTCGGTATAATGAGCTTTGGCCGAGTAAACCATGGCAATAGCTTGTCTCGGTTTTCGTCGGCTATCCAAAATGGCTTGGTTATGTGCTAGTACATCTCGAACATCACTGGCTGTCGGCAAAACGACAACCAGAGCCTTGTTACACAGGGGGATGCGGAGAAGGCGGTATCGTATCTTCGAATACTCGGTCAACTCAGAATCCACTTTTTCTCGCGGTAACGCAATCGGGTAAGGCAGAAACTGAATAAAAGATAGTGTTACGGCAGAACTAGTGGTTAGTCAGCATGCGAGTTAGTGGTCGGAAACGTTAATTGTGCGCAATTAGACACCTAGATGTCCTAGAGGGTGCTGAAAATAGTGATGACGCTGGCTGACCGCCTTCTTTAATCAGACTAGTTAGCCACCATGATGCTAACTAACAAAAGTTAGTGTAAAAATAAGTGGATTCTGAGTTGACCGAGTACCGGCCGGTAGGTATTCGTAGATACGGTATTGGCACGCACCTCGGCAAGTCTAAATCCGTGGATGGGGATGCGACCTTGATAGAGCATCATCTGCCACACGCAGAACAGCAACGTTCTGGTTTCACTACGAAGTCACCGACATGCCCAACATTTGCAAAGCTTTGAACTGAATACCATCACATTTCTGTACAACATGGCCGGCACCGACTTACAAGCCGTTAATGTAGCCAAGACGCCCGAGGGCATCACAACGATAACCATCAACAGGGAGCATCGGCGGAATGCAATTGATGGCCCAACGGCCAGAATGCTCACCGACGCTTTCTTAGATTTCGAAGACGACAGTACCCAGAAAGTATGCATCTTGCATGGCGCCAATGGTACCTTCTGCGCAGGTTTCGACCTTCATGAAGTTGCAAAGTACGGGTCTGATGCCAAACAAAAAGGCTACAAAGGCCCGATTATTGACGAAACCCACCGTGTTCAAGGCCGCAACATTGGGCCCGTTGGTCCCTCGCGGATGCAAATCATGAAACCCGTCATCAGCGCCGTATCAGGCTACGCTGTGGCGGGAGGCTTGGAGCTCTCCCTAATCGGGGACATCCGCGTCGCCGAAGAAGACGCAGTCTTTGGCATCTTCTCCCGGAGGTTTGGCGTGCCCCTCATCGACGGTGGAACAGCCCGGCTTCAGGCCATCGTGGGACTTGGGCGTGCTTTGGATATGATCCTTACCGGTCGCGCGGTGTCAGCGCAGGAGGCGCTACAGATGGGCCTGGCCAACCATGTTGTACCCAAGGGGCAAGCGTTGGAGGCTGCGACGAAAATTGCGAGGCAACTGATCGCTTTCCCCCAAGCTTGCATGAACGTTGACAGGGCGAGTTGTTACTACTCGGCTTACAACGCCACATCGTTTGAGGACGCATTGAGGAATGAGTTTGATCAAGGAATCAAGATGATCAGTAGAGAAAGTGTCAAAGGGGCTGCAGAATTCTCCAGTGGAGTGGGACGGCACGGCAGCTTCGAAAAGGCTAAGATTTGAAGCATTGGCGCAACTTGGATAAATGACAGACGAGATTGACTCATCAAGTTGTTTGGGATCAGACGACTTGTTTTTCAAGCTAGATGGCTGAGACCATGCTTGTTGATTTTCCGTTAGCATAGGGCGCAGAATGACATTTGAACCCTTGACTAGGGCGCAGGTCCTTGCATCACGACTTTGGCGTAATTAATATGCGTACTTTTGACATTAATAATGTGACGATTGGCAAGGACCCGGTTTACTGGATTTTGATTTGTAAAAACCAGCACCGAAGCTGGCCGTCTGGCGACCCACTTGGTATAATGTGGTGATCCAAATGGAGTATGGGCAGAGTAGTCGAGGTGGACGCGATAGACTGGTTGGAATGGACATGTCTGACTCTTTAGCATACTGTATGTTCCAGATGCGATAAATCTCAAAGTGAGGTGCATAGACACCTGTTCAAACCTGTTTTCTATCACTTACCACTAGGTCATTACATGTTTTGTTTTCACTTTCCAATTCTCCCGATGCTCTACCTAAGCCATGTCTCCTACTTGGTTCAACATTTCCAGCTCGTTTACAACCTCTACTACTAAAGCCGAACTTCCTAGTTGTCGAAATCCCAATCGCAGAAGCAAAACTTCTTACCCGAGCACCATGAGAAGCATGTGCAAGCATGTCGCCTCGATGGCCGAATGGGCCGGCGTGCCTTTGAAGCAAGATGTGGAAATTCACATTGATCACCACTATACTTCCAAGATTTACACTTGTGGCTCTGTCGTGTCTGGTAACGTGGTTATCAATCCACGTTGGGATACTACGTTCAAATTCGTCGAGATCAATCTCCTTGGCATGTCAAGCATTCGGCGCGAAGAAGTTTACGCCATGCTGCACACAGACCACCAATTTCTGAAGCTTCACATGCCATTGTCCGAGTCAATTTATCCCACACCGCGGGTATTCAGGTCTAAACAAACATACACCATCCCGTTCCGATTCATCATCCCTCATGAACTCCAAGAAAACGCCTGTCATCACCAAGTCGATTCGTTTTTACACGGACACCACCTACGATTGCCATCAACCTTGGTAGGGTGGGAGAAAAACGATATGGTTGCCAACACCATGAAAGTGCGATATTGTGTTGGGGTCAGGGTATTCAATGCAATAGCCAACGGGCCAGGGACAATATCTACCTCCGTCATGGAGACCGAGCAGCCCATAAATCTACTTACACCGTCACCCGAACATCCGCCATTGATTCTTGGCAGAAATGACACGCACTACATCTTGAAACAATCCCAAAGAATCCGCAAAGGCATTCTCTCGGCACCGACAGGCCTGCTTACCGCCGAGTCTACACAGCCCGCGGCTATACATCTCGATCCGGATGGACATGGACCAATAGGCTCCTCTGTCGACCTCCATTTCACATTCAATCCAACCACAGCAGACATGCTTCCGCCTCATATCACATTAAATTCCGTTCGAGTCTTGGCGCAGACGTGGTGTTCGACGCGTTCAGCCAAAAGTCTGCCCAATATGGGAAGTAATTGGGAGCCCTTTACGATGTCTACCGGAGTCATCATAGACTCCACAATGATGACACCTTGGACCCAGCATGTCAGTTATCTGGTAAAAGACATAGCAAAGACGGCCAGTAACGAAGATGCCATACCCATCACCCACACATGTTCGATGCAAACTAGTTTCAGGCTACCAACTTCAACCCACGTCTTCCCTCCAACATTTCATTCCTGTCTTATTTCACGGACATATAGTCTAGATGTGAGGCTGAGTGCTGGAGGATGCGACATTTACTTAGTTTTGCCAATTCAAATCGCCATGGAACCCAAACCCCGATATCATAACTCTGAAACATCATCGGACGTGGAGTTGCCAAGTTGGGACGAGATTTACGGAGGTGTCTATACACCTGAGTGAACGTAATTTACCATGAAGAAATCTTTTTGTTCTCGTGGTTCGTAATATGAACGA
The DNA here is from genome assembly GCF_051148585.1 of Colletotrichum jinshuiense. NCBI lineage: Eukaryota > Fungi > Ascomycota > Sordariomycetes > Glomerellales > Glomerellaceae > Colletotrichum > Colletotrichum jinshuiense. The sequence continues at coordinate 5,829,808 of NC_139309.1, read as the reverse complement.
TCTCCTGCTGCAGCGGCAAGTCCTATTGATTACACTTTCTGCAATGATTTAGTCTTTATCCTGTTCAGGCACCGGTTTATTGTAACTTTTAGTGGAGATAAATTTGATTTCTTACGCTCTCGCTCCCACGGACTTTCCATCAAGAACGCCGGTTTTAATCCCCCCTGCCTTTCTGTTGACGGCCAGCTATACAGAAGTTAAGCCGCTTTTTATCTTGCTTCTGTTCTGATCTTGATCTTCAGCCAACTCATTCTAGTTTCCGCGAATGCTAGATACCCAGCCGCCCTGTCATCCCATTATTCCGTGGTGCGCCGAGCCTGGTCGTAATGATCATTATGATATCGCTGCCATTTATATGGCCTTTCTCCGCTTTATCTCAATCTTCGCGTCAATTGGAGGCACAACTGTAACGCCGACCCATTGATGTTTTGGTCGCTCAGACAAGGGCTTGACGTCGTAATTGAGGAACAGGTTCGCAACAACCATCTTTAGTTCGTGGGCGACGAAGAATCGGCCAGGACTGGAACAGGTCAGTTTCATAAATGCTCTGCGCGCGACGCGGGGGCTGCGCGCTGGGAAACGAAGTTGCTTACCACGCGTGCCGCCCATGTCCAAAAGGCAGATGGGCATCACTTGTCGTGACCATGCCGAGGTTCTTCAACCTTAGCCCTTCTTCCAAATTTCGCTCCGATGGAGGTTTCGCTTCGTATTCTTCCCTCTGTCGACTTGTGCGGAAGGCATCGTACTCTGTTGCTTTCGGATTGATATCGTCATCATGGTGAAGACCCTCCAAGTTAACTGTGAGGAATGTGCCCTTCGGTAGGTGCCAGCCCTCCTGCTCGTTAGTTATGCCTTCCTTGGCAATTACTTTCCGCTCCATTAGGGTACAGCTGAAGTTGCTAAGCCTTTGGCTCTCGCGTATGGCGCTATCTAAACGGTACAGTCGAGACAAACCGTTCTTTGTCCAGCGACCACCCTCCTCCCGCAGAACCCGTGCTGCTTCCTCTCTGATACCCTCGATGTAACCTTTAGCCGGGTCTGAACTCAGAAGGTCCAGGACTATGCTGTGGCCTGTAATGACGGTTGTGTGGATTGCTGCGAACTGAATAGGCAGCAATCGCTTTGAGATGACATAGGGATCGAGCTCGAAATAATTCCCCTCAGACTTGGCCATGCGGATATCCCATGTAATGAAGTCCTCCGGCGCGGACCAGCTGTCGTAGGCGGGGTCGCCCGCTTCCTGCTTCGCCATGTCGTCAAGTCGCTTCTTAATGACAGGTATGCTGTGCTTAGCCGCTTTGCGCCAAAGCCACCAGTTGGGTAGCGCAATAAGAGGTCCGAAGACTGGTAGCATAATCTGTGGCACCATATGCAGCGCGAAACAATTAAGAATGACCTGGTCGACAAACGAAACCATGGCCTTACAAAACTCTTTGTTTCGACATACACCCTCCCCTACAAGCATGCGATTCGTCACTGGGGGCACAATGGTCAGCCATGCCTCCCACAGGCTCAGTGTCTTCCAGTTCTCGGTGTCAGAGCCGAAAGCATCATCCACAGCGAGCGAGACCTCCTCCTCGATCCCCGGAACCAATGTGCTTAGGTGGCGCGCCAGGCTCTTGTGAATCACTCGCGTGTGCCACACGTCATCGGCGTATACCTTCCCCAGGAAGTTGTAATCGCTATACAATACGTCATTGTGGGCTTCGTGGGCAGAGACGGCCGAGTCGGGGTGCTCAAGGAGCCATTTGGTAAGGGATCGAGGGAGGATAATGTCGGGGGCCCGGCTTGCGGCTGCCGGGACGATGAAAGCGCGATCCTGCTTGTTGTACTACGTTGTCGCAAACAATGTTAGCTTTCAGCCCTAAAATACGAATGGCGGGGTATAATGCGGACTTTGTGGTAGCCCTCGATGACCCAGTCACGGTAGCGGAAGACGTAGTAGCAAAAGTTCTTGATGCGAGCTATTGTGCCCTTGCCGTGGCCAACTACGGGGATGTTTTCAGGGTATGTTGGCTGCCATGTGTGGTCGAGGACGAGCAGGGCGACGAAGACGAAGAAAAGGGAGGCGAAGACGCGCCCGGGCGTCAGCGACTCGGTGATTTGGGCGTGGAGGCTGCCCGCCATTTCCGACGAACAGCAGCAGTGCTAAACAGGGCAATCCAGAGTTTCCAGCTAACTAACTGCTCGCAAGCATGGCCGTCCTTGAAGGCAGATGTATATTTCTGGGGCAAAGGCGAACGGGACGAAGATGAAGTTGCATTGTGGAAGTTCGGGGTTTTGCAGCTCACCGGTCAGGAGGCTTCCATTGGTAATACGCGGGTTTGAGCTTCAGGTGATGACGCGCTGGCTGCAAGCGGGCGCTGGGCCGGACCTGTCAGATGTCAGACTGCAGCATTCTGCACCCTAAATCAATTAACATGGGCAACTCTAACTGCTCTGCCGCCTCTTTGATAGCATGTTTCTCTCTATTTCAGCTTGTTGATTGGAAGCGAGTTGCTTAAGCGAAGCATGCTCAGACCTGTTTCAGGTACGTGCCGTCGCATCGGGGGTGAAGTTCGCGACGGGTGTGAGTAGGCCCTAACACCGCTACACTGATCTCTGGTGCTGGCATGTTATGAATGGGGTGTGTTTGGGGGGGCGGAGGGGCATGCAGGGGAATTGCTTCTTCTGTCTCAAACCTTGCTGAAAATGGCTAGATTTGCCGGGGCCACCTCCCCTCTCGCACTCATATCGGTTGATGCTGTCAAAAAACATCTCTCAGAAGCACGTTTCTAAGGGCTGCCCCGAACTGATATTAATACTAACTTTTAAGCGCAAACCTTTATGCCCTTTTGTGACCTCATATGCTTCTAAGTTCTATTAGAACCCAGTTAAGTCTCTCAACACTGCTTGTAAGGGAACTCACGAGCCACGCCGCGCGCAGCACGCCAATTTTCCAGGTGTGCTGTCACAATCCTGTTACACTGCCTTAATATCTGATGTTTATTCGACTGCGCTTAATAAGTGGTTTAGAGTTGCCTGAGTTTTCTAACGTGGTATCCAATTCTCCAGTACGCGTCTTGATATTAAGCTATTAGAAACAATAAACTGACCTTAGCTCAGCCGGGCTGCCCTAATACCCATTAAGAGGCCCCCTAACAACGTCTAGCGTATCGATGGTATCGTATAACGCGCCTGTGATGGGAGCTTGCCCCTCGAATGCGGGCATAGGTGTCTCACCCCAATATTGCTGAACCTTTCTTGCAGACTCTAGGAACCTCGTCTGAACATCCGTCTGGTTAGATGCACATAGCAATTGGCCGTCTCTCTTCATCCAACTTCCGTCGACTAGGACATGCTTGACTGTACCGACGTGGGATTGCAAGATAATGGCGGCCACCGGATCTTTCCAGCCCAGTAAACCGGGAGCTGCACCATCGAAAACGGCAATATCAGCCTTTGCGCCGACTTTGATAACGCCGAGATCCGGTCGCCGGAGTGCGAGCCCGCCGGAACGTGTCGCTAGCAAGAATGCCTGGTTAACGGACATGGGATTGTTTGTAGGCATTCTGAAGTCTCGAAGCTTCCGGGTCAGAAGCCGATCGCGAACAGTCTGCAACCAGATCCGGGCTTGGGACACCAAATCGCCACTAAAGCTGTAGTGGGTGCCCACACTCAGGGATGCCTGATCTTGTACAAGGGACGGGTTGAAGTTGTCCGTTCCATGGTGCATCTCGAACTCGGGAGCCATGGCGATATACTGGTTGGTGCTTCGGAGGAGGTTTATATCGGTGGCAGTCAGCCCGCTAGCGTGTACAAAGATGATTGGGAATGTCTCGTTGAGAATTCCAAGCTCCGAAAGCCTGGTCGGGCTATTCTCAAAACCCATGGGCCCGCCGACGAAGTGCGTCTCGAGCACTGAGATGTTTGAAGTCCTAGAAGCACGCATATATTTAGCATTGGCTCGAGTATGATTGGTGCTGCCATCTTGGATTTCATGATTTACCTTGCAAGTTCGGCGATAAACTGATTGTCCTCTTCGCTACCAGTGTCAAATGCCTCGTAGGAAAGGCCGATGGCAACTCGACTTTGCGCTACACGCTCGCTCGCAAGAAGGCTCTGGAACTGCCGCACCTGATCCTCAAACTCAAACCCAGGCATTCCTCGACGGATGGGGTATGCGAAGAAGGAGCGGATCCCACTGTCAATAGCACCTTGAATCTCCGCGTCGGCAATCTGCTCAGTGAACGCGCCGGACGCATTATCCACAATTGAAGTGACGCCAGCATTGATCGCCTCGCACAGCCCCACCAGCTCAGAATAATACATGATCTCCGGATCAATAATCGCGGCGACCCCGGAAGAGAAGCGGTTGAGATAGACTGCAAGCGGACTGTTTGCCCCGAGAGTTCTTTGAAAGGTTTGCCAGACATGCCGGTGTGTGTCGATGAACCCGGGGCTGATGATATCATTCGTTGCATCTACACGCTCGGTTCCTTCTGGGATGGCATAATCGCCTTGGGAGGAGTCCAGAATGGCGGCAACTCTATCATCCGTAATGAGAAGAGAGGCATTGTGCAAGGCAACCGGAACCTGAGTGGCTTCGTCGAGCGTGATGATGGTGCCATGCTCAAACAAAATCGACTTGGCGAAGACAGAAGTACCAAAAAAGATGGCAGGGACAAAGCGGCGTAACAACATGAGGTTTCTCATCTTGATCAGATTGATGTTAGACAGCCGTTGATGTTAAGTTTGAATTGCATAGGTTGATGGTCTGGCGTCGGCAAGATGGTGTTTATAACTCTTTTCGACTCAGAGTGCCCATGCCAACCGTCACGGTCAACTCTGACTCAGGGATGGTAGCATGAAATGGTTCCAGCTACGTAAATTCGGGTTCCCGTCAACTCGGACTCACTGGCAATAATCTAAATTCAAGTTGCGGAAATTCGACTTCTCCGTCTTCAGATTAGCAACGCGTCACTTCAAATTTTCGGCGCCCCTCGCTCTACTTGTCCCATGACTTGCCGACCGAGAGTCCCGTGGAAGATATGCGTAGCTGCGGAGTGTTCCGAGAATAAGACGTGATGCTGTGGAGGTGTCTCGCAAATTTTGTCTAAATTGAATAACGTCATAGCCAACTGTCATGGTACGGTACACTAAAATACAACCCCTTTCAGGGAATTCAACTCGTTCCATTGAAGGTGCAAGGACATATTCTAGTATCCTCTGTCGACCCTGTAGCTCCGACGCTACCATCGTCATGATCCCCGAAGACCAACATGCGTAGTGCTCACTTTCAAATCGGTCGATTACACCCTCTCCCCCGGCCACTTCATCCATTGTGAGCGCTGATTTGGGATATTCCAGCTCATGACGTTATACTGGACTTAGTAATTGTTATGTTTTGTCTATGCATTCCAGGTATTCGTACTCCTGACGAGGTTAAAATGGTATCCCTGTTGGTAGTTGACACCCTGAGCAAAACCCCTGAGAGGCTCCTGTGTATGCATAACGGCCTTGGCCTTGGCCGTCGCGACCCCTCTAGTTCGGATTGCGTCGTGACCGGAAATCCGATCTGAAGATCAGACGTGACTGAGATGCTGGAGTTAAAGGTTGTTAACACCGTGATGCCCGATCCCTGCACGGCAATGACTTTGAGATACAGTTCTTAAGCCGAGTCGAGGGGCATTGAAAGTTTATTTCTGTCTTCCGAATCCAGCATCCAGGGTGGGGTTAATCAATTTATCAAGGCTTGGCTTTCTCTCTCGAGACCGACAGGTTCTCCGATCGCCATAACATTAATGTTTAGCGGCCAATGGATTCAGAATTTTGCCTAAGAACTAGTATACAACTCTATCGATATGTTTTCCCGACTAAATAAAAAACTTTACGTCAGTCTTATGGTTGTCACGAGATACGCTATGTCAATGACTTTTAAGGGTGTTCTGATATGACATAACGAACACCGTTGATCTCATAATTTCCCTCAACAGACCAAATATAATATTTCTCAGCTTCTTTGTGCCAATACCTGTACTTCTCCTGTGGACGTGCTATACACGGGTGTACGATATGCAGTTTATGTATTAGGCCTGGCGCCTAAACCCGTTCCATCGCGTTTAGGGACTGGTCTCATAATGTATTGGGCAGTAGAAATAGGATATTAGAGATATTTATCTCATCTCTTGTGAGTAACTAGGGTGGGAGTTAACTACGTATAGGTGAGTATTGCTATTTGTAAGCTATCCCCAGACCTTTCGATTTGTTTTTGATGCTCTTAGGCGGCAGCTCCCTCGGGTTGATAGGTGCAAGCAATTTAGTCTATGCGGGGTAGGCAATGACTGGGGGTTCACAAACGCCTTGGGGACAATGTGCCCTATAAGCACAGCTGGACAATCGCCGTAAGTCGCCTCGAGTACACCCAATTAACACATACCAAGCTTAATTGGATATTCTTGAAGATACGGTATATTCAGCACTAATAGACTCTTTTGTTTTCTCCCCCCCCAAAAGTTCTCCAATTGTCGATTTCCGCATGCATCAGCGACGGAAGTAACCACTAACTAAGCAATAAGGCAATCACTTGGTCCTCCCTATCTAATGGGAGTTATTATTCAAGTCCCATGTCAGCGGTCTAGTCCAAATGGCGTTTTCAAACATAGCCTTGCACTTATTAACTGGGGAACTATCTCTTCTCTGAATCATTTGAGGGTGAGCGTCCCGACTCTTCCGCGCGACCCCGAAGCCCAGCAAACACGGCCGGAAAGACACTCGACACTGTCGAATGAGCCTGTATCAAATGTCTCCCACGTCCTACCGCCGTCGAGCGTGATATCGGAGCCGGAAGGTCCCACGGCGACAGCCACCCCGCACAATCCTGGGGCCCATGACGAGCCGGACCTGTAACCCCCCGGGAACGACTGCGACGCCGTCCACGTCACCCCACCGTCTTCCGACCACGAAGAAGTGTACGCCGAACCATTGGCCACGTTGAAGTCGCCGCCTACAGCAATCCCGTGAAGTGAGTCTCTGAACCTCACCGAGAACACTCCAGCCGAGGCACCACCGGCAATCGCACTCTCCGAGGCCTCCCACTTGTGCCCATCTGGACTCCGGATGACTCTTCCCGGATCAACACCACCAGATGCAAGATACCACCGCCCTTCTGCAGTAGAAATACATGTTCCGCTGGCAGCGAAACCAAATTCTCCCGCCAACGCCGGCACCATGCCGCTAGGGTCCACGATACTCCAAGACTTTCCCCCATCAGCCGTCTCAATCAGCCGGAACTTGCCATCTACAGGATCGCTGACCGCAATGCCCCTCCCGTCGTCCTCAAAGTCGATACAGTTGAAGAATGCTGCCGGCTCCTCATTTTCGAAGGTCTGCGTCCAAGACTTGCCCCCATCCGCTGTGATGTAGATGCGCGAATCCGTTCCTTCGCCGATGGACAGAATGACGGCCTTGTCGGCGGAAAATGCTTGGACATCACGGAATTGCAACTCGGCGTCCGCGTCTGCGAGTTCGGGTCCGACAGATTCCCAGGATTCGCCGCCGTCGACGGTGCGTAGGACCGTGCCGCCCGTCCCGGAGACCCAAGCGATCTTTTCAGAGACTGGCGACAGCCCTCTGAATTGCTGCTGGCTGCCGGTAGGCAGAATTTCCCAGCTCAAAGAGACGTTGCGTGGCTGGATGCTGCTTGTCGCCGTGAGCGGCGAGGCGGCGGCAAGGACCGCCAGGCCGTTCGTTAAAAGATACCTCAACATAGCTGCGCGACGATTTGGTGAAAGCAGTATGATAATGAAACAAAGATGAACAAAGAAGTTGTCTCTGGGCTCATAACTATCTTGCTGTTGTACAGAGGCGGGGTCGTGGCTAACCAGCCTCCTGCTTTTGCCGATAGCCCAGATCAACTTTCCTGCAGATCTTTGATGACCTTCCAATTCGGGAAATTCATCTAGGGATGGTCCTTGGTTGGAGTCCACCACCCACCGCACCCATGGTCCTGGATCCCGGCAAAACTTGCAAATTGTATCCTAGGGCTTTCCACGCGAGGGTAACTGTGTCGAGGTCATGGAAATACCAAATCAGCAATAGAAACCGAAAGGTGACAAAGTCGCGACAAGCTCATCATATTGGCCAAGTAGTTGTGATTATGGTGAAAAGCCAAGTGTCAAAATCCATCACCTAATACGAAAACATACAGGTTAACAACGTCATCTCCGCAAGACGTTGTGTTTTGCTACACCAGCGTTTTACACGCCGCCAGTGGTAAACACGCCGTTGGCGAGAGCGTCGCTGATCTCCGGATCAGGGGTGAAGTAGGCGTTCAGATCACATCGCTTCTCCAACAACAAGTCTACAACCATGCGTCCAAAGACGATTTCCCCAGCTGGGCCCAAGTGAGTTCTATCCGTGCCATTCCAGTTGTAATACTGGGCGTTCGCCTCGCCGATGGCGTTCACGTAGTTGGTACTCGCCAAGTTGAGATCGAGCCACTTGATGTCGTTTTCCTCGGCAGATGCGATGGTCTGCTGACTAAAGTCATAGAGGTTTTGAATGACCTCGCCATTTTGGAATCGGCGACGAGTAACGGAAGTTACGAAAATCTAAAGACCGAGTCAGCTAGTCATCGTGGACAGTTGATGCAAATATAGCCCACCGGAGTAGCCCCAGCTGCCTTGAGATCGACAGCAATGGAACTCAGGTTGCCTCCGAACTCCTCTATCGTGAAGCTCTTCTGGTCGTTGTGTCCAAACTGAACCGTGACGATGGGCTCATAATCGGCCTTCGTATCGCTGATTCCCTGCAGCAGTGAGGACCAACGTCCGCTCGTTTTCCAAGAGACAGTCGTAGAGCCGCTCTTGCCCCTGTTTTCGCCTTCGGCGGGGTCTTTCAAGTAGGATAGAAATCCGTTGCCCCAGCCTCCGTCGACGGCAACCGTGGAATCTCCAATGAGGAAAAAGAAAGGTGGCTTGTGTGCTCGTGCCACGGGTGTTCCGCTGACCAGGTTGGCGGCCAAGGTAAGGAGAAAGGCACAGCTTGCAGACTTCATGGTGGTTTTTGCCGCAATCGGTCCAAATAATGAAGATGGTTTTGTATATAATCTGCTTCGAATGTTGTCCGACAATTGGTGGCCAGGTTGAGACTCAAATACGTCGAGCAGATGTCGTATTTGTATTCAGGCCGCCCCCGCAACATATGCCCCTGGTCAGAAGACCTATATGCATGCTAGATTGCTGGCTGCACGGTCATCGGCATAAATAATACCCAAATCCACCAGTTATTTATCTTCCATTGAACCGGAAGTTGGGCGTGGCTGGCATTCTTTCAGGGGATGCTCGAATTGATATTATCCCCTGCCGGCAAGCTTGATCTGAACGGAGCAAAGGAAGGCCGAAAAAGGAAATAGGATATAAACAGGCCCCAAAAAAGGCCATGGAGTGAAGCTTGGTATGCGGGTCTACCAGCCTGTAGCCAACAATAATCGAAGAGAAGTAACCGCATGATCTTTGGCCCGAGATGCTGCAGGGTGCTCGGCCGAATGCTGGTGGGTGCGAGTACTGAGCATGTACGGGTAGCTCCGTTCGTTCCAGATAGGCTGGCTGGCACTGGATGGTGTGGCTTTCTTTTTCAACTAAGCCGCAGCGATCGTCATTTGTTGTGCATAATTGCCGGCGTGGCGGAGGAAATTTGCCGGAACTCGGACAAGCAGCAGGATATGCACCCCGCATCTAGATCAACCTGTTCGATTGGTAGTAATCCCGGCAGAACGGAATGCCACGTCTTAAGGCAGATTTACCAATCAAGTCACCGTGTGACGAAGCCGAATGACGAGTCCCCATTTTAAGCTCAAATATCGCGTTGTAATAATGGCCGGGAATGTGTCGGCTGAGGGATTGATCCCCCGTTCCTCCGGTCTTGGCCCGGCCATTACCGCATATGTCGGAGTCAGGGACGAGGGCCATTGCAGCTTTGATTTGTTGACAATGATGCAATTATTAACAGCAGTCGGGATTTCTGCCGGCACTAGATCTAGCATGATGTCTTCACACGCTAGCTAAGACAGCTATACAGTCTACACTTGCCTTTCACGACTCTGTTTGTTTGCCTCACGCGAATATTTATCGCAAGGTCGATTTTACTGTGTTTCATGGAGACCCATACACAGCCCTAAAACATCATTTGAATCAAATACATTGTTGACTGCGCTTTAACACTGAACATGCCCCTAAGTGAAGAGAAAATGATATCCAGGAAACTAATACCAACCCAATACAAACACTGCTCTGTTAAGAAGTCAATGGGGAATTGGAACTGTTGAGCAGCCAGCTAAGTAAATTTAGGGACTGGCTCCGAAGCTGTCGAAGAAACTGCTCGTCTGTTACTTAACAACTCAAGATTGAAGTTGAAGTCTTGCTAGTTGGACATTGTATTTCGATCAATTTCTATCAAATATTCTCGGTTATTTTATTCTATTCTTAGCCCTTGCGGAATCCTCCATCCTGACTGAGAACCATCACAAAATACCAGAAGTTTGGCCCATTCACTGCAATGAGTCGCAATTATCACTTATCATACCGCATGTGGCGCCTCGTCGCGAAACCTTTGATACCTTGGTCGTGGACTAACATGCTGATCCTCTAATTAGGGTTCGCGAATCTAGTGAAAGAATGGGGCTGTCATTTTAGCGCTCCTCATCTCGCCATCAGTACGCTAAAGCAAATTTCTTTTTTGGAGGACTTCAGGGCTTTTCATCGGAAGGTCTCTACACTTTCTGAGGCTGACATGTGGTTTGTCTCTCCTGATATCAAACCATTTGAGGAATTAGTCCTGGCTGAACACATTCACGCAGATTTCTTTCTTTCCAAGATCTGAAAATTGCAGCATTCACTGCAAATAGTGATTCTGTTCAACGATTATAACGACGAAGAGCCTCGGAACCCACGTACTTAGCAACGCACCACGGGACTACCCCAATGTAACCAGAAATAGTATTTCCAAACCAGTGTGAACTCATTGCTGCGCTGCAGACGCATGTAGCCAACCTTGAACTTCAAAAGTCCCTGCTTTGTCATTGAAGACGAGGAGAAACTGCGCCCACCTCAACCGGTACACTGCTCGCATGACCCTATGAAAGGTTCAGATAGCGCGAAAATGTGACTCTTCAACCACAAGCGGGCCCTTCCGTATTTCGATAAAATTGGTTGCAGGTACACCGCCGGCTCAATCCGTCATGCGGAATTGTCAGTGATACGGATGCGTGGAACGACACCCCGGATAACCAGTCCGACAAGCCCAGATTGAAAGTGATGTTTGGTGTTCATATTCATGATGAATTTTGGGCTTTTATTCATTGCGTAGACTTCTTTGCCTCGAACATTCATGTCGCAAACGGATCTTATCTTATCCATGGTTGGCATCTCACCCGCTGATTTCTGCCACCGAGTAACTATGCCTACAACATGGCATACATGTCTCCTGGTTGACGGCCTCGCGCCAAATCCCAAATGGATGGAGTGTCAACTTAAAATCATGTGGAAGGTGCGATGTGTCAAAGATATTCTGCTGTACCATATGAACACAAAAGGGAAAATCTCCACACTTGCATGTGTGGTACTTTGGCCTTACATCTGTGGTTTAGAGCAAGAGATGAATGTTGTAAAGCAGGTCTTCTGCAGTACGACGTGTATCGGTGGGCTGTTGGACGCTTTCCCAATGCCTAACCGAAACCGAAATTGATGGTGCCGATCGTTCCGGACTTTTTGCCTCTACGTTGCGGGCTTTTCTCATGCTTGCGGGATTCGAACGTGCTAGTTGTGGAGTGATTGTGGATTGACAGCTCCCTTGAACCAATCGCATAGGCTAGAATTGCCGCGAGAGCAAGCTGGGTTCATTAATTGCTAAAGATGTCCCGATAGTAAACGCTTGGCGTAACGGCTCAGCAGGGAACTCATCTAGAAACCGCGGATTCTTTCCCTTGCCGGGCCTATTGTGGTCAAAGACCCCGACTCGATCCCAACAATCCGGAGGTTTTAAAAAGGTCCGATATTGCCTGAAAGTACACTACGAACTAAAATTGCCATCAATCCTTGAAAGTTCACCTAAAATCTTCCCGTAACTGCCTCACATGCGTTCAACTGACGTGGTAAATGTGTTAACAGCATACATACTAAAGCCATAACAGAATGTAACCCACGTTTGTTATTAGTATAGCCTGCCATGCAGCCATGCTGGGAGTCACAAGAGAACATAATATAGTAGATCCGATGGAGTCGCGACCAAACTAGGAAGGAGAATTAGTACAAGCTTGACTCAAGAGCCTGGGCCACTCTCTCCCCGTTTCCTGCCAATCCTTTAAATTGAAAGGTCCGTCGCTTGTTCGCAACATTTGACGGGGTGTTTACTAGATATCTGTTTTACCTGTTTTCGCACTCATACACTGAAACACACCACCGACAATGCGGTCCTCAGTTTTCTTCGCTGCTCTTTCCGTCCTGGCCAACACAGCCTTGGCCTCGCCGCCAGGTACATATAAAAATATACTAGAGATGCAAGAACGCCAATCGGTACAGTGACCCACAACTCAGAGCACAGAATTTCCAGAGAACTAACAGGCCTATAGTGCACCTGTGATGTGAGATGACATCGCCCTAAACACAGTGCTCCATCTTTTTCTAACCCAAAGCTCTAGTGTTGCGTTCTTTGGCTTGACCCTTGCCCCCCGGCACCTGGCTGTCCCACCGACCAATGCGGCGGCATCTACACCTGCTAGAAACACATGCGGGTAACGATACATCATGAATCACCAAGATGGAACATGAGAGGACAGGGTACCTATGTGGCACGTACGAGGTTCACATAAGATGAAAAGGCTGGAAATGGAAGTCTGACGCTTCCAATAGGTCCGCGTAGTTCTACGGTCTCTACTTCTTTGGTTATTCGTCTTTCATTCGCGTGAGTCGATGATAGGATAGTGTTCCCTTAAACACTTCAAAGTCAATCAAACCTGTATCCTCTTTCGTTTTCTGACCTCACTGGGAACTGACGGGAGAACTTGAAGTAAGGGAGTGCATGTTTTATAATGTTTTTGTTGGATTACGTGACCAGAATACGGGCTGCCGGCCGCGGTACCGGCCGCAGCAGCGGAGCTCGGAGACGTAGTCTCCAGGTTGACAACAGCTATATCTAAGCTGCCGCTACTGCTGCTGCTAACACCCTACTTTCTCCTCTACATACCGATTTACAGCTTCCGAATATACCATGTTGATATTCCACGAACTCCGACTCGTACGGGTATCCCTGCAATACCAACAGTTTTCAAATACAGCCCTTAACCTATTATAGAAAGAAATGCCGTTCACATATTAGCCTTGAAGCCATCATTAACCTTAGGTACTTGTAGCAAAATATAATTACCATCCGATCCGCACTGATGATTAAAGGACACTGAATCATTTGATTTATCGCTTGAAATTTCGCGAAATATCATTTGTTGCTTATGAATTGTTCAATACTTTTCATATTCTCTGCTTTTATCCCTCCACCGCCGTATTCCTGTTCGCACTCCTTAGTTGCTTTCCAGATCTCGATAGCTCATCTGATTCACTTTTACCGTGGTTCTTGGTTTGTTGTCTGAGGTACATAGTTGTCTTCCCCTTCATACCCATGCCCCGTGAGTGTGTCAAGTTGATGTTGCAGATATCATCAGCGCCTACTGTTACTTCTAACTGTTTCAGATCTTCCATATTGCGATAATCGCCAGGGTTGATGAACCTGTATTCGGCAGGCTTAGTCTACATCAATAGTTACCGCAATAGGCATGGCGACGACAAGCTAATACGTGAGAAGGTGTGCATTACATAATTGGAACGAAACAGATTCAGAATCAATACTGATACTGACATCATCATCAGGGACTGTCTTCATGGCGAGAATGTGTCAGAGGTCTACAGAGAAACACAGCAAGGTGATGTTGTCATTCACATTATATTTGACTTCCAAGTGCGGCTGTCGCTCCCGGCGAGGCGAAGGACGGAGTGAGTGAACTGACTGCTTCGCAAACATTCATAAATACCGCTTATTCGGACTCCAATGGTATGTTAAAGAGGCCTTGGCTATCGTTTACGCGGACCAGATTCGTCATATTCGCGGGGACATATATACCCCACCACCAAATCCCAGCTCTAATCACACACACAATAACTCACATCAAATAGACATCGTCAGCCTGGTAAATAACCGCCGCAGTATTTGGCTTAGTCTGATGGAACTCGAAGCTGAGTTTCAAGCATGTCTCATTATTCAGCATTCACATGTCCGGCGGTAAACGTCACCATGCGGAGGCGGAGGCGGAGGCGAAGAGTTTTCAAAGATTCACGCATACTCTGGGCCGACATTCCGCGACGAGGTCGACGCGATCTCGAAGCAGCCGCAACGACCGTGGGGTCTTCTGGACGTTCATTGGACATGCAACAGACAGCACGCCCTATAGCGGAGTATGGCCAGGTGACTGCGGGGTAAGCTTTCGTCGAAACTCCGGCAGAACCCCCCGGTTTAGCATCCGGTTGGCCCGGGTCTTATCTGATGCTCTCGCTGATGCGGGGATGCCAATTCAGAATCCGTCGACGTTCAAGTTATACTCACATTCTCTCAGGTCACGGTGAAACCGGTTGACTACTTAAGCCTACGTTTACCGGAACTTGTAGTTCTTGATCATCACCCTCTTAGAACAACATCATCATGGCTCCGACATCTTTGAACATCTCCTGCCAATGCAAGGCAGTGTCGCAAGAGGTCAAGCCACGGGCCCCCGACTCCGGTGTTATCGAACTGCACATCAATCATAGCGACATTGATAGGCACGCTACTGGTCTTTTGTGTGCCTCCTATTATCCCATTCAAGAACCCCAGTTCTCCAAGGGCACAACAGAACATACTGCTGCGGATGAGTGGACCAGATATTTCTGTTCCACCTGCGGATGCCATGTCTTCCGTTCTAAAGACTTGGGCGGGCAGGTGATCTGGGAATTGGCGACTGGAGTGATAATTGAGAGCACCAACGATAAAGCAGACGCCGATGCGCGGTTCATAGGGCACGCATCCGTCTCTGACACAAAGGACGGCGGCATTTCGGTGTGGTTGTCTGATATTGGCCAACAACCGACGAAGGACCTTCAGCAATCCGACCCTGCAACGACAAGAGAAACGAATGGTGGTCTCCCTCCTCTGTCGACTCTTGTCCCAGAAAACGCTTTACCTGCATCCTGTGCCTGCGGCACAGTGAGCTTCCATATCACTCGGCCCAACGACGGAAGCTACGTTCCCCACTCCGGCCTCGCCGACTTGTTGTACGCCGCCTGCACGCACTCGGAAGACTTCATGAAGAACCCGGACAGTATCAAGTGGTGGATCAGAGCAGACGGAACGAAGTATTTGGCTGGGACATGCGCCTGCCGCTCTTGCCGCCTCATCTCCGGCTTTGAGATCCAAACCTGGGCGTTCGTGCCGCGCTGCAACATTTTCTTCCACGTGCCGGGCCCCAACGGAGAGCAGAAGACCATGCCTCTCGACTTCACGGCTCTGCCAGCTGGCATTTTGAAGACTCACGAATCATCCCCTGGAGTCTTGCGCGAGTTCTGCGGAAAGTGTGGCGCAACCGTGTTTTGGCACGACATATGGCGGCCGGACGTCATCGACGTCAGCGTCGGGCTACTCCGCGCGGAGGAGGGCGCCAGGGCAGAGACTTGGCTGGACTGGTGGACGGAGCGATGTAGCTTTGAGGAGGAGGCGGAAAGGGGTAGAACGGGTGAGCCCGCCCGCATTGCACGGAAGCTGATTGATGGTCTAGAACGCGGCTTACGTTCAGGGGCCCAGGCAAGCTGATGCACATGGACGGACAGCTCGATGCGGGGGGGCTATTAAATCAGAAACAACCGTCACCACGACCTGTTTTCATACAAGCTATAACTCGACAGCTACCCCAAAATAGGCAATTGTATACACGTTTGCTTGGCAACACTATGCGTTTGTTCATGGAAAAGTTGGTCAAGTTTGCCATCTTTAACCCCTGAGGGTCTCCGACTCATCCCATGTCCTGTTCCGAGTTTCGCAATAAGTAGGCTCTCCTCAATTCGGATGAAACAAGGTGGTTTCTATAATGATCACAGAGACGGTGCATCGAGCATTGTTTAAGGGGCTATCTCGGCCCGCTTTGTAGGTGGAATAAACTTGGCACATGACTCGGAAACTTCGGCCTTCCCAGCGCGCCGGGCCGGGCGGGGCCCCCCTATCGGACGGAAACGGACTTTTTTGCAAGTCGGGCCCGTGTATTCGGGTCAGCGGGTGGGGATGCGTCCGTCTGAACGGAGAGCCCAGGTTCCCCCAACAGGCTCGCTGAATCCTTTCGGTTGTAAAGCTGACCTCACCGCTTCGTGACGCAGCTGGTAGCCTTTTTGGAATGCTTGCAAGCCTTGATTCCATCATTCTAGGGGCGCTGCTCGGATCCAGCCGGGGCCCCGCAATCCTTCGAGTTGCTGTGCTGTGGTTTTTTTTTCTCTTTTTCTCTTTCGCTGCGCCTTGCCCAAAGTGCACACATGCGTTGAATCCGGGCCGGCGACCAAAGTCGTAGGATTTAGTCACGTCAAGTTTGAGGGATTTGACTAGCGCGGTGGAAGCCCGCAGACTCTAGGCCGTCGTCCCATCTCTACGGCGCGGGCTAGGTCACCGCTCGCTGACATACGGAGGCTCTTGGATTGGGCGCTCAAAATAGAAGAGCAACGCTTATGCAGTGGGATGGAGTCTCTGTTCTGTGATCCTCACGCTTGGCATGCATCGCCCAACCTAGTGCGTAGTGTAGCGCGATGTTCTGAGAATGGCAGGTCGGGAACATCTACGATTGGCTTGAAAACGTGGGCTCACGACAACGGACAGTTGGTAGACCTGGCATTTTTCATTGTCTACCGACAATAGGCGAGAGCTTGATGCTGTGCTCGGGTGGCTGCTGATTGCGTATTGTTAGCAACGGGCCGCCAATGGGAACACACCCGGCCAACAACGTGCGATTTGCATCAGGACCTGCCATGGCGGTTAGTCGGATAGCCGTAGGATGGACTTAGGCGCGGGATTGAGAGATTCTCCGGTAAGCTTATCATTTCGGCCTGCGTAACCGACTGAACACTTGCGTCGGGCATTGGCAAGCTCACGCTGATTGTGCTAGCTGATTCTTGTCGGTCTCGCTGCCCGCTTACACCAATCCGAATCTAATTAGAATATCATTGTATAATCAATAACACAGCATTGGTGTCTAATCTCTGCATGATTGACCAACAAGTCGACATGCCGGCAAACCGAAATGATCGGATAGTCTTTGAGGAATCCATGTCGGCCCTTCACGGCATCATTGGCCGTGCGGAATGTCAGGTCAGGCCATCAGTGCGCTTTGGTTGGACTAGCAAAGAGAGGAAACCTTGAGTCTATAGGTAACTTTCCGGGCTTTTTTGAGCAACTTCCCTCCAACGTTGAGGTCCCCTTCATTACATGGTATAAAGCTGTCCTTCCCAAAACGAAGTTCGCACGGCCTTGGCGATGTTATTAGGTCAATTAGCATTCCGCGAACAAATTTATCCGGAGACTCCTGCGTAGCATCGTCGTGCTCAATAGTAGCGACGCCCTATAAATTTAATAATCATTTGTAAACAGTGACTTTGTCTAGAGCGTAGAAGGTTTGCGCTGGCGATAGTGAAGAGAGGGGCAACTTTAATGTTCATGATTGGTAAGTATGGCCATGTGAGGGCGTGAAATGAAGGGGAATTTCGCATGCTCAAGTCTCTAATATGACGAAAAACCTTAGTTGCACTCAAAAAAACCCCTACTATCCTGCGTTTGGTAACGTGCATCCGCATATGCAGCTGGCCACGGCCTCCGAGGCCTCAGGGCCCGAGCCAATGAGGCCATAATTGTCCCGCCAAAGAGAACCCCCAGCCAATGCGAATCGTCGCAATTGGGGAACGGGGATGCCGGCAAGGGGGGCTGTCGGCCGAGACCATGTCCGCGGACAGGGATATGGATGACACCCAACTCGCGTGGAATTGGCAAAGCGGCAAGCTTATCCCACCTCAGCCACTCCCATCGTCAGCTTCCCCTTCCTCCTCCATGCCGTCTCCTTCCAAGGAGGGAGGACTCTGCATGTGACGAGCAGCCACTTGGCCAAGAACCTTGGCGGTCGACTATCGTGGCTGTACTTCAGGGACGATCCCTTGCGCGGGCGCAGCCGGGGGGGTCGCAGGCCACCGTTGCGCTGCTGTAGCTTCCTCTTACGGACTTTGGTGGAGGATTCAGAGGGAGAGGTGGCCGTCGCCCGTTAGTGGCTGGGCCCTTGGCTTGACCGTTGGGATCGTGCCGGTGATGCAGGTGTGTGCGTGTTTGTGTAGGCTAGACTAAGCGTGCGTGCCAGTCAAGACCCCGGAAGGCCGCCGTGGACGGCCGGTGCTACGGTCGGCAGGGTCCCAGATACCCCCCCTTAAACACCGACTTCACCACCCACCACGCAGGCTGCAAAGGGCATAGGGCTGAGTCAATGCACGATTGATGGAAGCTTCCTTCATCCCATGTGTTGCCGAATTCCAGACCTTGTGCGACTCCAGGCTGCTAGCCAGTGTTGAGCCTGGCTAGCAGGGTTCTCAAGAGTCATGGGGTAGCTCGACGGAGGCATCAATTAGCCCGTTGCGCGCGGTTGCTCCGTTTCCAGCTGTTGGGTGCAAAAAGATGCGACGAGTCTGCGCTGGCTGGGCGTACACTAAAAGCGGCGAAGTTTATTTAGATTCAAAGTGGCTCTCGCAGCTTGGAAACTGTCATTGAACAATTGGTCGCAATTGGTCAATACCACCTTACTCTTCTAGTGACTTGGCACCGGCCCGCAGACATCTGTCGATTTTACAGATGTAGAGCTCCCCGGATTTCTTAGCTTAAGCCTGTTACGGACGGCCTCAACTCATGATCCCGGGTTGATGCCCGCATCTCCTCCCATGCGCCCCCATGCGCCCCCATGCACTTCGTTCTTGGTTTCATCCAGATGGGCGTCGCTTAGGGACAATCCCCTCCCAAAACTGTGAAAAGCGGGCCGCGTCGCTGGGTTCTTGTGCGTATGCTCACGTCCATCCTAATCAAACAAGATTGTACCTCAAGCGCTTATGCTGGATGGCAAACCTTGCCATGGTTGCGTCCGCAATACCGACATGACTGCCGTTGTAGGAAGCTTATGACCAAGACCCTCGTTAGCGTGACCGTGAGAGCTAACTGGGCTTGCAGGCGGGCATTGCGGGCTTGGTATTGTTACTAATCGTGGAGTTCTGGAATCAAAATATTTCCACAGGAATAGCTCTTTACGTGATTCGAGCCTGCAGTGGCCGTTGCCGAGTTTCGTACATATGTCCCGGGGTTCGTCCCAACTTCATAACTCGTTCTGGCACCCTCCAGGAACAAACTCATCCTCGTCCTTTGAGTCTCCCGGTATCACATTCATTCATTCTCTTTTGACGTCTCGGATTGCCTGCCATGCACGCCAAACTGTCCAGCTGCCTCTTGGCGGCCTCGGTCCTCCTGCCCGCCGTCTCCGCTGAGGGATGTCCCTTTGCGAAGCGCGACGGCTCCGTCAGCAGCGAACTCCCCAAGAGAGAGACTGCTGAGGGCTTCGGACGATGCTCCACCATCAGCAACCAGGCCGGCGGCGGCACTCGCAGCCACGACTGGTGGCCCTGCCAGCTTAGACTCGACGTCCTCCGTCAGTTCCAGCCGGCGACCAACCCCTTCGGAGGCGACTTTGACTACACTGCGGCCTTCAACTCTTTGGATTGTGAGTTCTCTTTTTCTTATTTACTACAGGGCATTTGGCCGTGTCGTTGCGAGCACGGGTTGGCTAACACACTGGCTGCAGATGAGGCTCTCAAGAAGGACCTGCACGAGCTGATGACCTCGTCGCAGGAGTGGTGGCCGGCCGACTTTGGCCACTACGGCGGCCTCTTCATCCGCATGGCGTGGCATAGCGCCGGCACTTATCGCGCCATTGACGGCCGAGGTGGCGGTGGAATGGTGAGCCGTTTTCTTTCTCCCTTCCCTTCCCTTCCCATGCTTGCTTCTGCTTTCTTTCTACCTTCTTCTCTTTGGCCCTACCTGCTCTCGGCCCCGCCTCTAGCGGTTTCTCATTCCCTGTACACCCGTCGCATCCTGGCCTATTTTCGCGGTTTTATTCGCCCCTTGCGGGACGGCTCATTGGTTGGCCGGAGTTTTTTCCCCTTAGCCCCATGTCGGGGCCAAGAGCTGCTAGAGCATCACTCATTCTCCACACGCACCGCGCAAAATTGGACCTTGTGTTTGCATCTTATCATCTGCTGCATCACTTTGATTTCTGCTGAAGGTTGGCATTTACTAATATTGGACACCTGCAGGGCCAACAACGTTTCGCTCCACTCAACAGCTGGCCTGACAACCAGAACCTCGACAAGGCCCGTCGCCTGCTCTGTAAGCTATACCACCCCTGTCCATTGCATCATCGGCTCTCTTTGCCACCTCCACCCACGGCGCGCGGTGGCTGGATGGGTAGTGTCGATTGAGGAGACGATGGAGGCTCTTCGGAGAGGAGGACGTGTGCTGACCTCAGTCGTTCTATAGGGCCCATTAAGCAGAAGTATGGCAACAAGATCTCGTGGGCGGACCTGATGCTCCTGACGGGCAACGTCGCCCTCGAGTCCATGGGCTTCACGCCCTTGGGCTTTGCCGCTGGCCGCGCCGACACCTGGCAGGCCGACGAGTCCGTCTACTGGGGCGGAGAGACCACCTTCGTGCCCCAGGGCAACGATGTCCGCTACAACGGCAGCACCGACATCAACGAGCGCGCCGACAAGCTCGAGAAGCCTCTGGGCGCCACCCACATGGGCTTGATCTACGTCAACCCGGAGGGCCCCGATGCCAGCTCCGACCCCGCCGCCTCCGCCAAGGACATCCGCGTGGCCTTTGACCGCATGGGTATGAATGACGAGGAGACTGTCGCCCTGATCGCTGGTGGACACGCCTTCGGCAAGACGCACGGTGCCGTTTCCGGTGGTGAGTGCAAATTCTATCCCCGAGCCAAGCAATACAGATGCTCCAGCATGGCCTGATTTCACCGCTATTTTGAGAGCCTGTTTGCTGATGCGTAATCTCTCACAGACAACATTGGAGCCGCTCCCGAGGGTGCAGACCTTGGCGAGATGGGTCTCGGATGGCACAACAGCGTTGGCGACGGCAACGGCGTCAACCAGATGACCAGTGGTCTCGAGGTTATCTGGACCAAGACTCCCACCAAGTAAGTGAATGTGACGAGCCTCTCCCGCGGATGCATGGGTCCCCTTGCCCCGGGTAGATGTTTGCCCCCCTCATCCCGAAGCTTTATCTCATTTTTTCACCCGGCGTTTTCGCCCGTGAGAGAAGGTCCTAAGGGTTTCGAGGCGGCAAGGGTTATTTTTATCTCCGGGTGATTATGCAGTGATAGAGCTACGCTAACCCTTGTACCTGCAGATGGAGCAACGGCTACTTGGAGTCTCTTCTGCACAACAAATGGACCCTGGTCACCAGTCCTGCGGGCGCTCACCAATGGGAGGCCATCAATGGCACTCAGGACTACCCTGACCCCTTTGACGCCACCAAGTTCCGCAAGGCCACCATGCTCACCAGTGACTTGGCCCTCATCAACGACCCGTCCTACCTTAACATCACCACCCGCTGGCTCGACCACCCCCAGGAGCTCGCCGATGCTTTCGCCAAGGCCTGGTTCAAGCTCCTCCACCGTGACCTCGGTCCCGTCTCCCGCTACCTCGGCCCTGAGATCCCCAAGGAGACCTTCGGCTGGCAGGACCCCCTTCCCGCGAGGGAGGGTGAGCTGATTGGCGATGCCGACATCGCCAAGCTCAAGAGCGATATCCTCGCCGCCCCCGGCCTCGATGTCTCCAAGCTCGCCTCCGTCGCCTGGGCCTCCGCCTCTACCTTCCGCGCCTCCGACAAGCGTGGCGGCGCCAACGGTGCCCGCATCGCCCTCGAGCCCCAGAACACTTGGGTTTCCAACAACCCTACCCAGCTCGCCGAGGTCCTCGACGCCCTCAAGACCATCCAGACCAGCTTCAACACCGGCTACAAGAAGGTCTCCCTTGCCGACCTGATCGTCCTCGGCGGTGTCGCCGCCGTCGAGAAGGCCGCCAGCGACGCCGGCGTCACGGTCACCGTCCCCTTCACCGCCGGCCGCGTCGACGCCACCCAGGAGCAGACCGACGTCCGCGCCTTCAGCTACCTCGAGCCCCAGGCCGACGGCTTCCGCAACTACGGCCGCGGCACCGCCCGCGCCCGCACCGAGCAGATCCTCGTCGACAAGGCCGCCCAGCTCACCCTCTCCGCCCCCGAGCTGACCGTCCTCGTCGGCGGCCTCCGCGCCCTCGGCGCCACCTTCGACGGCTCCAACACCGGCGTCCTCACCGAGAAGAAGGGCCAGCTGACCAACGACTACTTCGTCAACCTCCTCGACATCTCCACCGTCTGGGCCCAGAGCGGCACCGACGGCGAGGCCTGGACCGGCACCGACCGCAAGACCAAGGCCGAGAAGTGGACCGCAACCCGCGCCGACCTCGTCTTCGGCTCCCACGCCGAGCTCCGCGCCATCTCCGAGGTCTACGCCAGCGCCGACGCCTCCGAGAAGTTCGTCAAGGACTTCGTCGCCGCGTGGACGAAGGTCATGAACCTCGACCGCTTCGACCTGTAGAAAGTACCGAGGCAGACTGGGCTGTGGACTTATTTATGACTGGAGGGTGGTGTTGGTTTGACGTTTCTTGTATCTAGTTTTGCATACCTTATATATTTCATTGACTCCCTTGAACAACCATCTTATCGTGACTTCTCTGTCCATCTGTCAGTGTTCCAGCATTATCATGGAACACCAAATAACAAATGCAAAGTGTCGTTGTCAGGCATCATCTTTCTCTAGGACAACCGATCCCCCAAAAATTACTCTTTTAGCAGAAGAGAACTCCCAGTTTCGATTGAGCGAAGGAAATAAGGGCATGCCCTCAAAAGACGACGTTTTTGGAACCACTTGAAAATATGGAATGCATCATAAGCTTGTCGTTTCGACCTGATTTCACAACATTGCATATGCCGCCGGCGATGCTTCATCACTCGGTAATCAGCAGGTTCGCTCTGACGGTTAACAAGCTCTTGGAGCAGGGTCAAGCTGTAAAGGTTTGCGCATTATTCACCAAGGACTTCCATATCTGGCAGAACCGCTGCATAGTTACCCTAATAGCATCACATTCGCAAACGCTTGCGAATGTTCCAATACTGCGGGGGAACCGCCCTGCCAGAGCAGAGCATCAGGATCCGGGCACATCTTTTCAAGGTTCTCTGCCCTTCCCACTTGAGACCTTGAACTTTCAAAATGCGCGGGCAGGGCAAGATTTTGGAGATGGATTCTTATTTTCCAATATGAACGAAACTAATCCTACGACGGTTTACAACCACAAGACTGGTCGTCTTGTCCCAGAGGGAAAGGGCCTAGTTCTTGCAGCAGATGCAAGTGAGATCAGCGTATCAGGCTATAGTTCTCAGACTCTATTACATCCTAGTAAGTATTTTGACCCTTGAAACTAAAGGAGAGTTGAGGTTAACAATCCAAGTCCGAGGAGATCGCCTGACAGTCCGCGAGATCGCGAGACTACAAGGCTTCCCCGGTAATTTTGTGTTCTATGGATCTGATGACGCCCAATACCACGACGTTTGCTCGGCACAGCCGCCTGTCGTTATTGAAGCAGTCGCAGAATGTATTCTTGATGTCATCAAGGACTCTAGGGAAGTAATCCTCAGAGATGGAACAGACCAGGGCAGACCAAATAAGAGGCGCAGAGAAGAAGGCAACGGGCAGTGAAGATTTTGAAACGAGTGATTATGGTTCTATGTATTCTTTCCCCTCTGTTGCTACAACGGTGATGCGATGTTATTTGCGGCTTTACACATTTATTTTGTATATTTTGGACAGTTGAGACGAGCTGTGATGCTTGTTCATTTGTGAGACTGAACCTTTTCTACCCGGATGTTTTTTCCCCTCATTCGACTCGGTAACGCTGCCCGATTCATGCATCCAGCAAAGACTGTAGAAAAAAACGACATGATAATGAGCAAAGGAACTACCCAAGCCGGTTTCCAGCCTTCAGCTACCCGAAGACTAAAATATATGTATGGCATTAAGTCATAGAGCTGTCAGGGACAGCGGAAGCCAATTGAAATTTTGTTCAATCGACAAAAACGCCGAGCATGTTTTGATGAGAACAACCAGTTGAATTTTATATCCTATCCCTTAAACCATCGCTGCTTTTGCCCACACGACATAGTGTGTCCCACCGGAAGATTTGTCCTACAAAATCCTTTCAATGACTTCCCATCAGAAAAGCAAATTCAAAGCGCCATGAACGATGAATCCCCTTTAATACTGCCGATTCAACAATATAAATTCATCAAGACTTCGCCGCAGTCTGTTGTTTGGTTCCTTGAAAGATATGGTTCGCGATTTTCTCGGTAACTGTAGGCGGAGCCGCGAGGTACATCAACATCGACTCTGATGGCTCATACAGCTCGTGGCTAACGTGGCGTTAATTGACCATAGAACAGTAATTCTCCACAAAGACAATGTTTTCGATAAGGAGGCGACTTACTCTATTCCAGTGTTACCGCTGGTCTGTGACAATATTTCAGACATCCTATTTGATTTGGCGGTTTGAGATTCTCGTACAATTGTGGTAGTCGAGATTGGGAGGTTTAAGATGCTGCAGCATTTGAGTTGTAATTTGAAATCTTTCTTATTTCAACGAAAAACATTATATAAATCTATTGACTTGTTGAACTTTGGTAGTCAACCAGTACCAGCCAACTGCTTTGTGCTACGGACTGGCCGTTAGACTTGACGTTCAGAGTCACTCTTTAAGACTCTGTGCTATCGGTTCTTTGGTTTCAGCAAAAACTTCAACTGCTAATTGTACAACCGCACAAGTGCAAAATTAGCTCGCGATTTTGGCAGCGACAATGTCAATTAATGAAACCTCTACCACAACTGTGCTCAACGCGCAACGCAGCTCCTCCCTATTGGACAGAAAGCGCCGATTGGACAATTCTGGTCATGAGGTGCAAGACCTGCACGCATGTGCGGGGCTTATGCTTGATTGCGGCTAATGAGAGCCGTCAGCACAATTGTGCTCATGCTCATTTAGCTGTTTTTGGCTTTCTTCGGCCGAGAAACAACCATCTGCCTGGGGCCATGCAGCAAACTTCAACATCATCATTCTATGCATCATTTGTGGTTGAAGTCTGACACGACAGAGGTTCTACCACCTTATTGCGCTATTGTAGTAGTTCATCTCTAGTCTCAATACGTCCTCGGGACGACACAACATCATGAGTGGCTACGAGGATCTTGATTTTGACGAGGAACTGACGCTAAATCTTGCCACAAAGACTACGAAGAATCAGCTGAAAAAGCGATTTGAGTCTTCAACTACCCGCAGTCAAGATACGGACAAGTCAACTGAGGATTCCAGGGGGTCTTCGTTTTCGCATGACTCTGGATACCATAGCGCCCCATCATCTTATGCTTCTGGCAGCGGAAGCAACGCTCGAAAACCTACAGCAAGAGCACCACCAAGACAAAAAAACCTGTACTCAATTCAAGAATTTGTAAAAGAGGACTTGCAGAGGCATACCTCCTTCCCCAATGCTGGACCGTGGACGCCATTAAGACAACCACACTCCCTTAACCGGTCGTCTCATCACCGCGTACCAGCCCATGCACCTCCGATTGACGCTACCTTGGACAGGTTTAAAGATATATCTCTGGACGAGAGACGTACAAACAGTCATTGGGCACCTAGTGGATCAGGCTTCATACCATCAACAGGAGTTACATATCCGAATCCACCAGTATGGCCGCCTTTTTACACACCATACCCTGGAGAAATCGATATTGGGAGACAAGGGCGTCAACTGGGAGATTCTCATCTTCAAAGTCCCAGAAGACGGCCCGATATGGATGCCGCACCTGAGCTCCGGCAACAACTTCCTCCGCAACATTTTATACCTGCGTCAGTCAATGCAAACCCATTGTTTGTGAACACGGCATACCCGCCTCTTCCTGGAAACGTTTCTGCAAAGTATCAGGCACAAGGTCATTCTCCTTTTTCTCCCGCGATCCAAAACGGGTTTCCCGGTTATCCTTGGTCCTCGGCACATAATGATTATTACAACACTCCCTCAAACCTAGGGTTGAGGACTTCCGAGGGAGTTGCGAGTGTCAACCCAGTTTCCCATACGAGGAGGCCATTAAATGAAGACCAACAAAAGAATAAACACCATCGTTCTGCGTGGGAACTTTACGAAAAGTCACAGACACCACGGGCCAAGAGTCGTCGCAATGGGAAAGAATCGGTGAAGACTGAAATCAGCGCGGATCATGATACCAGCCGGCGAGGAAGCAGACCCAGTACCTCAAGGACGAGAAGTGTCAGCACGACAGATCGTAGCCGCTCAAGGACCTCAGATGACACCGAATTATCTGAGGCAGAATCTCTGTGGCTGCTTTCCGAGTGTTCAGAAGAGAGGTACACCCTTGATGAGAACCACCCATTTCTTCGAGTCAAGGACCTAGCACTGCGGAAGATGCTAGATGGGTTCAGAGCTTGGCAGAAGTATCCCGAGGTTACATCCGCCTCACCAGACACAGGATGCCGATCTTCGTCTCGGGCCTCAAAAGAGAGTCAGGAGACGGGCCAGTCGAAGAAGCGCCAACGAAATACTAGCAGCCAGGGTAAGGAGAAAATCCAGGGCAACGCCGAAGATGATTCACTTGCAAGTCAAAAAATCACAACCAAACGAAGAAGGACGTCTGAGAAGAGACTGACCTTCGCCTGCCCTTTTTCAAAGAAGGATCCAATGAAGCACAGGGATTGCTACAAATACATGCTCACTAGGATCCGCGATGTCAAACAACACCTGGTCAGATGCCACCGCATTCCATTGTACTGCCCTCGATGCATGAATTCCTTTACAGATGAAGATGCAAGGGACAATCATATCAGAGATGCATCATGCCCCAAACGAGAATTTTACAAATTGGAAGGGGTGACAGACTCCCAAAAGACTCAGCTAGCAAAGAGACCGCCATCCAATATGTCTCAAGAAGATCAGTGGTTTGGGGTGTTTGATATCCTTTTCCCAAACCACCCACATCCTACATCACCATACATCGACAACGACTTGCTACAAGACATCACACTATACCAAGACTTTCTCTCTACGCAAGGGCCGCAGATATTGTCAGACATTTTGACAATCAGGGGAGCCGTCACGTGGAATTTACCAAACGAGGAACGCGATCTTGCAGCTTTCCAGCAAACGATATTTGAGGAAGGCTTCAGAGTGATATTCCATCAGTGGGCGAGCCAGAACGGATTATCCCTGGCGGGATCAATGAGCAGCGGTAGTGGAGATCAACTCACGCCCGCCTCTACAAGCTCCCCCGTACCCCCGGAACCAGAACATGTTCAGCAAGATGCAATTCCGACAGATCCTGCACCACGCCATGAGGATGGGTTTTCTAGTCAAGCGGTAGTGGTACGGGAGGACATGGACCTAGCACACTTAGGTGCTGATCTGGATAGCACTGGGCAAGTTGGGGCTGAAGATGTTGAGTTCGGGCATCTACCTGATTTTCCTGAGGGGGAGGAGGATGAGCTGATGCGACTGATACTAAACGATCAGTCCGAAAACTCGTATTCTAACTTTCCATGGGGCTCCTACCAGTAGATCAACCATTCTTCAATATTTTAGGTGGTTGTAAATGGAGGGACGGGTTAAACGCCAAAGCCGGCAGCATACGTGGTAGAGCCTGAGTCGTCTGCAGTGTAAGCCAGCCGGCTGAACTCTTCTGCTAGCTAGTCGACTGTTGTGGTTATGGAATTTATGCCAACATAAGAAAATTGATACCTGACTAATGGGACCCAGCTGGAATTATGCGTAACTACTCTTTTATGCGGAATCTAGCAGTGATTTCGCAACGATTTGCACATAGTTAATACGTAATAGGCAATGTCGCGGCGGCTATAGACGGAGAACGGCGGACGAAATGATTCAAGTGGGCCGTAAGTGTGAGCTGTTCAGCTGCTAAATGTCCCGCCCAGGCTCAAACGATTACCAAAGCTTTGCTTAGTGACGAGGGTTTAGATGAGAGACGGTGGATGCATGCCATGCAAATATACAGTGTTCGAACTACAGCCGATGAAACCACGGAATAATCAATCCAATATATATAGCTTGCTGATATCCATGCCTGCGGAGAAGATTTGGTGAGTGATGACGAAAACCTAGCGCTTGTACGGGTATACAGCGCCCACCACATTCCCAGACTGGAGATAACAAGGGTGCCCGACGGCTACCGGTAATCCCCTCATGATTGGCTTTTGTCATGGAAATATGCGGTTGGGGATTTTTTTTGGCAGCGCTAGCCGAGGAACAGCTAGACTCTCGCCTCTGGTGCAGGATTAGCAGCGCAATCCAGAGCCAAAGACGTTATTTGACTTCCTTGATGGGGCAGTGACTAACAACACGTGCAGGTGGATCCGCCATCCGCTAGAGTTTGGGGTTTAAGGATGAAGGTGATTAAAATTCGTATTCTTGCACTTACAACTCTTGCTTTGCGAACTGGCGTGCCACCATTCCCTGGCACTCGATAATATACTCAGGTTCGTTGAGTGAAATCAGCTTGACAATCCTTTTCACAGAGTAGCTCCCTGACTATTACAAGACCCAAGATGTCACAGACTGCCGTCGAAACGTCTTCAATCCTCCTACGGAATGTAAACGGTCCCACGTTATCGGCGCCGTCCACAATTCAATACGACCAAGACCAAGAACGATCAAGCTCAAGAGAAAAGCCCGGCTATGGGAGACATGATGCATCGAGTGTTGCCGAATTGACTTTTCCAGAAGGTGGCTGGCAGGCATGGCTGGTGGTTTTCGGGTCCTTCTGTGCCATGCTTTCGGTTTTTGGTCTCATCAACTCTGCTGCGGTGTTTGAGTCGTATTTTTCCGAAAACCAACTTGCCGACCACTCGCCTTCACAGATTGGTTGGATATTCAGTCTATATCTTTTCATAGTCTTTTTCGTCGGTATACAAGTTGGTCCTCTGTTTGACCAATACGGACCCCGTGGGCTTGTTGTCGCTGGTGGTCTTTGCATGTCTGCAAGCCTTCTACTTCTAAGCCTGTGTAAAGGTTCGTGTTTTTCGTACATGAATCGTAAGTTTGAGCTAATTTGTTCATGATTGTAGAATACTATCAAATCCTTCTGGCGTATTCCATCTTAGGCGGCCTTGGGGGCGCTCTGCTCAACTCACCTTCCTACGGTGCCATTGCTCACTTCTTCGACTCCCGCCGGGGCTTCGCCACGGGGATAGCAGCCACTGCTGGGTCTATCGGGGGAATCGTGTATCCAATCCTACTCCAAAACCTCTTCCCGACCCTGGGGTTCGGTCCCACTGCCCGAATTCTCGGTTTTATCCTCCTCGGCCTCACGGTACCTGCAACTCTTTTCATCAGGTCTCGGCTCCCAAAAAAGGAGGGGCCCGTCTCAATATGGCCCGATTTCACTGTCTTCAGTAACCCCAAGTTCACACTGTCGGCGATCGGCATTTTCTTTATGGAATGGGGTCTCTTTGTTCCCATTACTTACATCATCTCTTATGCGGCGACTTTACCGGGCAGCAACGTTCACTCATACACAATTCTGTCTATTTTGAACGCTGGATCGGCCGTTGGGCGCTTTCTTCCAGGTCTGGCCGCCGACAAGTACGGAAGGTTCAACATCATTCTAATCACCATTGCTCTGTGTTTTATATCAGTTTTTGGCCTGTGGCTACCCTCGGGAGACTCTCAGTCGATGCTTCTAGCATTCGTCGCCATATTCGGCTTCGCTAGTGGCAGCAACTTAGGATTGGTTCCTGTATGTCTCGGCCAGCTGTGTGACGCACGAGAATACGGACGTTACCTCTCGACGGCAATGATGATGGCTAGTTTTGGAACATTGAGCAGTTTGCCCATTGCAGGCGCGATTCTAGAGTCAAAGAAGGGCGGGCGGAATTGGGAAGGGTTAATCATCTTCTCGGGAGCGTCATATGTTTTGGCTTTCATTTGCTATGCTGCTGTTAGGGTGTTGGCTGTGGGGTGGAAGTTGACGGCTAGATTCTAGGCCTAAGTATCAAGAGGAGAGGATGATAAAGAGCGCAAAATCTACACATATATTCATTTAGAGGACGAACCTTGACAAACCAAGGAAAGCTTTACTTTTGCATATTCCCACTTGCAAAATGATAGCGAACGTCAGAGCTAATTGTTTAAACATTGGGATACCTCACGTCTTGGAGTGTATGTTTCTCGGGTTTAGTCATGATACTGGGACGATGGAAAACTAACTGCAGGTTTTGATAACCAAAATGCCATACTCTACCTTAAAGATTCAACGTTACCTAAATTTATCATGCTTTGAAAACTTGGCCAGGAGATGCACCCACGAAAGGTTCGTACATGATATGGCCAATAAATTGTTGCCAGCTAATTATGAGTATTTCTGTCTCTTTATGATCTAACCCAACTTTTGAAGCGGTACGTTATCGCCGACAACCTGAAGCAGTACCCCAATGGCTTAAATCGAAGCCTTACCGATGAAAAATATTCCTCATCAAGTTGCCAATTGATTGATACCTTTGAGCATCATCGAGGCTGGCGTAGCGTTGGAAGCGTTAGCAAGTGATCATAAAATCTTCCACGCTATTTGCGAAGGGCACGCGGCAAGTCAGTCCAGCCAGTTACGATTTTGCATTATGGGGATGGGTTTATTCGGCAGAGGTAGGGTTGTCGCTTTGCAGGTAGAATTATTGTCGCCGAAAATCGATGGATGCGCTTTCCGAAACGCTTCAAGTGCAGCTAAATATCTTGGCCTGTAACAAACCAAGTTTGGTGCCTTTCCCATCGTATGCGGGTATCGTTTGATCTGTTTTTCGGAATGTAATCGGATTCGTGGTGTCGGCACAATGATACAACGCTAAAGGTTGCGCGACATTAATGTTATCGTTATATCGTCACGGACCCTTTAAGGTGAACTACATCTTTGCAGTAAAACGACGAAGAATATGACTCGCAAAAATGGCCGGTAGCTACAGATAGTCAATGGCCGAAATTGAGCAGGGGGTCTTGGGTTCCTCTTCTGCTGAGGTGTTCATCAAAGAGTTTAATCTCTCAATGGTTTCGTGGTGTAGTTGGTTATCACGTCAGTCTAACACACTGAAGGTCTCCGGTTCAAGTCCGGGCGAAATCAAATTTTTGATTTTCAACTAAATTCTTTTTTTGATAAATTCCATACTTTGGAAGTACAAGCATGACGTAAAGCATAGTCTATCCTTTGGCTTGAGCAGTATCGGATTTGAGTAGGGATTTCCTCCTATTTCAGTTTCTGCCGTCTGCGGATTGGCTGCCTTGCGCTCTGACGGCCTGAAAAGCTGTTGTCAGAGGGAGAAGAGGAGAGGAGAGTAGGAAGATAATGTATGGGATGCGCATTCAATGCTTTCTTTTTTGTGTCTCGAATTTCGTTTACATGTGAGACAACTTTATTTAGTTATGATGCGGCGCTGTATTACGTGCCCGATGTCCCAGATACTGAACCCAACTTATTGCCCCTCGCTCAGTTGAGCGTTTTATCACCCAACGCCACCAAAATACCGTTGTGCGTTAGGCAGAATGGATGATACTGTAAGTTTCTCTCGACCGACCCCCCCCCCCCCCCCCCCCCCCCGAGTTTACTAAAGTTTTCCAGTATGTGTTCGACTTCCGTTCGACGAGGATTACTGCGCTTAGAGGGCCTATCTTTCTACCACCCGACCTAATCTACCAAAACGTGCTTAGGCTGTCTCTTGACGATGTCAACTCCCTCGGCATACCTCGGCGGATAATACTCAAAAAGGAGGACGGTGAACGCAGTGAAGATTTTGAAAATGAGATCCGAATTTACGAACGGCTCCAGAACCTACAGGGAACGATTATACCGGAATACTTCGGTCTCGCAAGCATAGAAGGAGTTAGAGCGCTCGTGCTATCCGACTTAGGAGGCATTGCACTGTTTGAAGAAGGGATGCCGCATTTCGAGCAAGACAGGTTGGAAGAGATGCTGGCTCGTCCGATCCGCCTGATTCGCCAAATGGGCGTCTACCTCAGCGATCTCGCGAGTCGTAATATACATTGGTGCGGGGACGAATTTCGTTTCATGGATTTCGAAGATGCAAAAACTGTCATAGAGGAAGCCGAGAATGATGAAGCCGATATCCTAAAAATGGCACGGTGGCTCAGCGAAAACATCATGGACCGTTAAAAGACACGGGCCAAGATGGCGGCACTGCCGAAGTTGGCGGCACGGGAAAGGCGCAGGCGTCGAAAGCAACTCGAAGGAGTACCGGATAAGAGGGACACCGCGGGGCTGCAGCCTTAGTGGATTATTGTTATCAATACGCAAGCTATTGAAAATATTTCTAGATCGTATTTTGAAACAATAAGGGCCCTAGTGATTATTGTTAGTTACATCTGTAGGAAATGTGAGGGCTGGTCCTCAGGGGTGACTGAGGGCGACAACGCCTCTCGGCGATGAATCGCATGAGATAAACCCTTCCGGGGGTCATAAGAATTTCTCAGACGCCTTGGATGGGATCACAGAACTGTAGCTTCGCAACCGTGGCGTACCTGTTTATACCACATGAAGATGCAAGAGATGCACCAGAGTTTTGTGGCAAACCGAAGTGTACAAAGCCATTTGCATGGCAGTAATCCAAATGAATCAAAAAGTTGTTGGAGTGAAAAGAAAATCAATGAGTACTAGTAAAGAGGCATTTTAGGTGGAACTCCTCTATATGCCCATCGACGTATTGAACGTAATCTACAGCAAGCCTGTCGTTATATACAAACTTACAGATACCCTGGTTTTTTCTTTTCTTTTTCGGCTTATCCAGTCTTATATCATCTACTTATATAATCTATATCTAAGAGGATGCCAATATCTGTGATTAGCCTTGTATCTTCCGTGTCGACTCGAACTGCAGTGCACAACTGACACTTTCAAAGGATATCAAAGTAATATCCACACTTCTTCCAAGTGGTTACTGAATAAAGTCAGCCTGTTTGAGCTCCACCTACCGGTACAATCACTCGTTCACTACTGGGAATCGTATCTACCTATAGAGACATCCCTTCCGCCTTAGGACTTTGCTTAGTGAGGATACTGACGTGAATATGTACAGCGAGAGCAAGTTACTCCGATCCAGTGATCACTGTGATTACTTGTTTTTCGTCTAGTACACGTTCGAGACACTCACTTAGAAATCTCAAAAAAGAGGTGAGAGAACTTAAATGGGCAACTCTAAGCGCTTAATTTGAGCTTCCCATTACCCCCTCCAATTATTTCATCAGAATCCGCCTGTATTCTGCGGGGTAGCGGCCCTCTCGTGGAGACACGTCGCACCGGGCACATGACTGTGAGACACACCAAAAGCGTGCCTGGCGGTTGATCATTCCATTCGCCCTTCAGGTTCCGATCTTCGGCCTTATCAGGTTCGTCTGTGCATTAAAATGATCAACTAATCGTCAATCCCCGCCCAGCTTTCGATGAGGACGCAATCGACGCCAACCATCAGTAGTACCCAGACCATTTCTTGCTTGCTTTGTAAAGTATTTGGAAACACGCATATCAACCACCTTTAGTATTGAATTTCTTGTTTCGCCTAAAATTCGGCAGGCCACCAACTTTGGAAGCTCGTATCGGCCGGCTCGTCGCCTGAAGCAGTGACAAACATGTCTCAAAACCCCAACGCAACATTTAGCGTGTCTGGGAAAACTGCAATCGTCACTGGTGCTGGATCTGGTTTGTTCTGGTGGAAATTCCGCTCAGCCAGAACTCGTTGAAACTGATCATTCAAATAGGAATCAACCTTTCTTTTGCAGAGCTTTTGCTTAAGCACGGCTGCAATGTCGTCGTCGCCGACATCTCCCTGAGACCTGAAGCGGAGACCTTGTTGTCGCACCACAAAGACACCAACGCAAAGCCCCGCGCGGTCTTCGTAAAAACCGACGTGTCTTCATGGCCAGCTCTCTCCAACATGTTCAACGTTACCATCACCGAGTTTGGTGGTTTCGACATCCTTTGCCCCGGAGCTGGTGTATACGAGCCGCACTGGTCCAACTTCTGGCATCCGCCGGGGTCATCGGAAAGCAAGGACAGCGTAGACGGCGGACATTATGCTCTGCTCGATATCAATGTTAATCATCCGATTCGATCAACCCAACTGGCGATCTCTTACTGGTTACATCCCAGCGAGGTGACAAACGCTTCCCTTCCTCCCGCTGTCAAGGCATCCCCTCAAAACCCCAAGCGAATTGTGCACATATCCTCCGTCGCAGGTCAGGTGCCGAACATCAACGCCCCGCTCTATGCAGCATCTAAGTTTGCTATCACCGGGTTTGTGCGTAGTCTCGCACGACTGGAAGAGACGGATGGGGTGCGCGTTAACGCCGTTGCACCTGGGGTCGTCCGCACCCCACTTTGGACTGAGCACCCGGAGAAATTGATGAACTTGGACACGGAACAAGATGGCTGGGTCACACCACAAGAGGTAGCGGAGGCAATGCTTCGGTGTGTTGAGGAGGAAGCCCTTGTGGGAGGGTCAATTTTGGAGGTCGGGAAGGATAATACCCGTTTGGTGGAAACATTCAATGACCCGGGTCCAGACAGAAACCCAAAGAAAGGTCTCATCGCCAGAAATGTATCGAATGGGACTAACGCGGTGTTTGCGTGGCTTAATGATGCTAGCAAGTGGGCAGTTGGAAGACACTAGGAGTCACCTGCGGATGGTTTTCTAAGCTCAGGGGCGATGCATATCCATCTTTCGCAGGAAGTTCAATACACTGTAGTCCAGCGGGCCTTCTCCCAACCCTTTCTTCGGTTGATCTTGGCTCGCAGATGAGCCCCAGGCTCTGGTCTGCCAATTCCAGTCGTCGGCCAGGGAACTTGTTCTCTAGGCACCCTAATGGGATTACCATCGGCCCCACTCACATCAAGGCTAAGCAATAACTGAGCAGCAGACCCAAGTATTATATCGCTTGCAAAGTAACGGCCCGGACTAGATTTTTGGTCAACCCGTTAAAAACAATACGCTCAGTGGCCGAGTGTCATCACTTACCACATGTGTGGCCCACCGCCAAAGGGCAAGAAGCCGGGCGGCAAGGCCTCGTCGCTGATATTCATGAACCTGTCTCCGATCCAGCTCTTGGCATCGGGCCCCCATAGACCTGAATCCTTATGTAAGATGCCCAACGGTACCTGGATTGTCTGTCCTTTTCTGAGGAGATATGTCCTACTGCCGTCCGTAATGGTCGTGTCCGTCACGGGTGTTCTTGTGACGTAGTCCACAACATTGCGTCGCAGTGTCTCTTGAAGACAAGAAACGAATAGCGGACATTGGTTCTTGAGTTTGTTGGCATCGAGGGAAATTAGGTGTTCATTGGCGCCCTCGGATGGCTCTTCGACAACCATGTTTGAGAGTTCATTACGGATCCTGGCCAAAAGCGTTGGCTGATTCCAGATTTCAGTGAGAAGCCAATAGGTTGCTGTTGATGTGTTCATTAATGCAGCCTGAACAATCCCGACCTCAATTTTAGCACTGTCAAGGGCGGATATGCCAGAATTCTGCTCGACAATGAGTCGATCTCTGGTTGCTTGAGGAACATCATCGCTCATCCCATGATTCGCTGTGATGTATTCCTCCATAGCCTTTTGGACGACTGTCCTTGCCTTGGATGCCTTGGAAGCTATGATTGATGGCGGGATATTAAGTAGAAGCTTATGGGAATCGTCGTGGTAATCCCTTGACATCCAATGTTAGGAAGACTGCTTCTGAAAAACATGGAATAAAAAGAAGAATAAAAAGCCTACCAAAATGTTTGCAAAACTTCGGGGCGTTTCCAGGGGCTCTTGGTTCCATAAAAGGACGTTGTAATCGCTACGGCCACGATCTCTCGCGCCCAAATATACAAGTCATCGACATCGAGCTCATCGGAGGCCAATCTGTTGAGAGACTTGGCTACATTGTCATAAGCTGTGGCAGTTATACTAGCCAGTGACTGGCCCGTCAGTCCTCTGCGAAGAACCTTGAAAAATTCACCGGTGAAATCCGAATCTTTCCATATTTCCAAGGCTTGCCCTTCCGCACCAACTATTTGGCCCATGAATGCAAGACGCGATTCATCAAAACTAAGCGTCCGGCTTCTAAAAATTGAGGATGCAAGTTTGGGTGATAGCGCGATGTAGAGCTTGCTTCCGAGGACAGGGAGTGTGTATGCCGGCAGGTTATACTTCCCACTATACGTCGTCAATTTCCCAACATCTCGGGAGCTACGCATATCTAAAAACATTGCTGTTGGAATTCGCGTTGGAGGGACTTACTGGTATATGGCGTGGTATTTGTACTTGTGATGAATCAAGCCGATAAGATGGCCTATGAAAGGCAGCTTAGGCCGCAGAATCGGGGGTTCTGCCGAGTCAAAGGGAACAGGCTGTAATGTCAAATAACCAAGAAATAAAATAGTCAAACAAGCGGTGATGATCAGAATATCGTTCACATGGACCGATGCTTCAATCATCTTCAGTGCGAACATAGTGGCGCTTCGGTTCGCCAGATGCGAAATATGCTTGAAAAAGTCGGGTGTAAAACAATGGCAATTTGAGTAGTAAATTATAGACATGGCCATAGGTTCAGTGTGCGAACTATGTATTTATCTCAAATACAGGCGCCACTGTCGCCCATGTGATCGTAGTGAGAGCGCCATTGTGAATTTCTATTGGTTACTCTGCTATTTTTATCGACAAATTGAAGACAAGAATGCTGCAGCAAGCCTCTGCATGCATCCTGGGTACTGCCGAGGACTTGGTACTTACCCGATTCAGAATGCACATTTCTCTTTATGAATATCAATATCAAATTGCGCGGTTCATGGTGATCTGCATTGTAGCAACGAGATGGTCACATTCTAAACTGTTGACATCGAGAAGATTAATACTGTCTGTGAAATCACCAAAACCTGCTCTCAACATGTTACATACACGTAGGCTGAGCATAACTTTCATCTTGTTGCTGCGGCTCCAAAATCCAGTGTCATTCAATATTGCCCAAACGCAATCTGTTGGAATCACAGGTTACCCGTACGGGAGTAATCGAACGTAATCAAAGGATCAAACTGGTACTGTATTCTTCTGTGTATCTTCCGTGTAGAAGAGTAGGTAGGTTGGCAGCAGCAGCAGTAGTGAAGATATCACTATTGGCAGCCCGGAGGTTGGATCTCCGGGTTCCGCTGCCGCTGCTGGCCAGCTCCCTGTATTCTGGCTGAGTAATCCAACACAATCAAACGTCCCAGAATGCAAGTATCTTCGCATCAAGGCCGTGGTGCGAGCTGCTGTCTCCAGCCTTACGTCTATCCTCCCTGGTGACAAGCAACACACATACAAGCACCGCTGGCTAAAACAATCCCACTGTAAAAGTTTCCGGCTTCTCCTATTGATCTTGTGTTGGGTTCAGGCGAGAGAAACGGAGTGTCTTCAAGATGAGACCTCAACCAACTGAACCTGCGTTTTACTTTGCAATATAGGAAGACGTAGCAGTTATCTAAAAATCAGTCATGCACCAAGAGATAGAAAACTTGAGAAACGAGCAACATTCTCATCCTAATATCATAAGTTTCACCCTACTCTTCATCGATACCTTGACTATTCGCAGTCCACAAATTTTGGTTGATCGTCTTTTGCACAAGTTTGCCCAACGGGTCCTTGAGAGGTCCAACTGGGTTACCCGTCACCGCGGCCCTGATATTGGCATCTACCGAGTAGTAGTAGAAGTAAATATCCCCTTTACGTGCGATGGTAGAGCCCACGCCCAGGCTTTGGCCCAGTTCAAATCATGGGGCAGATCCAGATTGATAGCTTTGTTCTTTCAGGGCTTTGAGTTTTTAGATGACCAATCTTTAAGCGAGGTCTATGCCCGGCCTTTGGTGCCATCCATGTTGGGTTACAAATACTAATTGCTATCGACGACAGAATATGAGGGTACATTGTCGGACCTGGCGAAACCGCCTTCAGTGTGTCGACAAATGAAGCTGTCTCGTAGAGAAATGCTCATAACGGACGACGGAAGCTCCTGTTAATATCACATAGTGATCTAACGTACTTTTGGCCAAGAGTTTGTTGCAAAGGTATTATAATTAATTGCAAAATGAGGCAAGTATACTGAAAGTCTTGGATTTAATGGAAGTGTATCGGAAACAACTAACGCCGAACACGTCAAATGCTCATGTTCCTCAAAACGGCACCGGGAGTGCACCTGATAGGCCATCAATCTCCAATAAGCATTCTGACAGTCACAGCAACACTTTCCCGCCGGAAACATTTTTGTGCGGAAATGAAAATTGCGTATTGGCTCACCAGCCAAAGGAATTTTGTATATTTGGGTTTTCCGTCTATAGTTTGTACTATTAAGTAGCTTGTTGAATGAAGGCCGCTTTGATAATTAATAACGTAGTCGATTTCCGAGGCTTCCAAGGAAAACACGTGGGGGATATGCTTGCAACGGGAAGATTTAAAGCCAGGTTAAGGTTAATATGCATCTTTTTTGGATGCCAAAAATCCAAATGCAGAAAGTTCCAACCTTCTTTTAGTACCGATAAAAGTTTAATCCAAAGACGCTTTCATAATATTGTCTAGTTGGACTCCAGGCAGGCCCTCTGTTACCAGCAGAAATACGATTCTTACATCTGTTTTTTTCCACCACATGCGCATAGTCCGCGCTAGCAAGGTTCAAATGTTGATACGGAGCGATCGGTAATTGCGATCAATATGTTAAGGTTTGACCAATGAGATTTTACCACAGATTCCCAGAGTGAAAGCCCGTATTACACTTAATAATAAGGGGTCCACGATGCTTGCACGAGTCAGTCATGTTGTCAGTGCTCCTGTATATGATGATGGCTTTAGCAAATGGGCAATGGAAAGCATGCAGAGAGATTTGTCGTGGATTGCAAGAAATTTGAAGTAGGCTATCATGAAGTCTTCTGTTAAGCAGGCCGTTTTGGCGGCCTGTCTCCCGTGGCTGGCATCTGCTGCTTACAATGACGCTTTCGTTGTTGAGTTCGATGGGTCCGTTCAGCTGGTAGGAAATCAACTCTAAGCACACCCCTGAAAACCCATCCCTAACGTTTCGACAGAGCCCCGAGGCCCTGACGAGCAAGGCCCAGGTCTCTTTTGCTCAATCTAGTCTGGATTGCACTGCGACTCAGCGGTACTACTTTACCCACGACCTATTTCAAGGAGCATCATTCAATGTCGCTTGCAGCAACGAAGGGCTTAACCGAAAAACCATCCTATCTACAGTGCAGGCTATCGAAGGCATCTTGAAAGTATGGCCAGTCAGCACGGTGGAGCCGGCCATTCACAGGCGTCGACTGCCAGGCATCTCAGATGGCGGTCGCGTCTCCCGAAACCTTGGGACATATGCGAGGAACGACCCATCCCTCAGTACCAGAGATGAAACAACGCTCGACACCTTTTCTACGCATGTCGATACCGGAGTTGCCAAGTTACACGCTGCGAGCATCAAGGGCTCAGGCGTACGTGTGGCCGTAGTTGACAGCGGGTTCGACGTAGATGTTCCAGGTCTTAGTAAGACTAACATCGCGTTCGCTCTTGACCTGACAGATGGTGATAATGACGTGCGCGATAATTGTTCTTTCCACGGTACTCACGTTTTGGGAACTGTCGGTGCCAAGGGCGATGAGTCTAAGTACGGCGTTATCGGTGTGGCCCCTGACGCGACCTATGAGCTTTACCGCATTCAAAGCTGCACAGAAGGTGCGCAAACCGACGCGCTCATCAACTCATTTCTTGAGGCAGCGGAGAGGGGGGTTGATGTTATCACATGCTCATATGGAGGAGGATTAGCATTCCCCGAAGGTGAGTTACGTGCCAAACAATCTAAGAGAGCATGCGCTGACATATTTCAAGATCCCTGGTCTGCTGTAGCCACGCGTCTCTTCGAGAATGGCACATATATATCCCTCCCAAGCGGCAACGGTGGCCCTGGAATTTTCAGCGGCCTCAGCCCTGGTGCCGCCAACTCCATCACCTCTGTCGGATCTGCGGACAACTCGCTGACTCCCTATTACACTTGGGAGGGAAATTGGACTGCTGGAAGTGACGCAGGACCTATTCGATTCGTACCTGGCATACCTTTCGACTTCCCGCCAAACAAGAAGCTGACGGTTTGGACTCCGGATACACCCATTTCCGACGAGTGCCAACTCATTCCAGAAAAGCCTGACCTTCCCGCTGATCTGACCAACGTTGTGTTGCTCTCTCAATATGATCAGTGCTGGAAGTCGGCAAATGGTACCACACTCTCACTTACCAAGGTTCTTGGTATTCCATACGCCGTTTACTACACCTCCAGCAACTGGAATATCTCCAACGGACCTCTTTTTATTGATGTTACCTTGGATGAGAATCTTAAAGGGGTTGTTACAATTGACTTTGCGACCGCTACCCAATTGGTAGAAGCGGCCAAAGAACATGGCTCCGTCGAAGTTTTCGTTGCCAACGAGCTGTCTATCTCGAACGAGAGTGTGGAGAACAAACAAAATGACCGATCTGGCCTGCTTACATCAAGCTTTAGCAGCTGGGGCCCCTCCCTTACCGGAGGTTCCATGCCTTTGTTTCTAGCTCCAGGAGGCAACATCTTGAGTACCTTCCCGGGGAATATCGGAGGTTGGGGAGTTATCAGCGGTATGTTCTATATACACTTTTATCCAATTCGGTCATTGGAAACGTTTCTGACAAGACTACAGGAACTAGCATGGCCACGCCGTTTGCTGCCGGAGTCGCTGCTCTCGTTAAGCAGCAACATACAGATTACACACCTCAGGAAATACAGGCAGTAATTGCAACCACGGCTCGTCCAGTCAAGTGGAACGATGCCGATGGCAAGACTGAAAACTTCTTGGCACCAGTCTTCCAACAGGGAGGTGGCCTCGTAGACGCCTGGAATGCGGTCCATTCCACAACGCTGCTCAGCGTTGCCACCCTCGCCTTCAACGACACCGCCAATCGCCCCAAAGAACTTAATTTCAACATCAAGAACACGGGAACTGAGACTATCACTTACCAGCTAAGCCATGTCGGAGCTAGCTCCGGCTATGTTCTGAAATTCGCAAATGGGTATAACTTGACTGAAGCAGAGGTGTACCCTGTCTATGCTGAAGTCAGCATCTCCCCAACCACGGTCAAAATTGAGCCTGGAAAGTCAGCCGCCGTATCGGTCTCCATCTCCAAGGAGCCTGCCCTTGCCGATGCTGCCACTCGTGTGTCATACTTTGGCGGCTACATCGCCATCGAGGCAGAAGGATCGACCGATGTCAATCAACTTTCCCTGCCCTACACTGGATTCGGAGCGCCGTTGGCCACCCTTGCAAACGTCAACAGGGATCTTTCATATTTGTCGGCTTGGAACATGACGTCCAACACACCATCAAGAATGGATGGAGGCCGAGTTTTCACCTGCACTCTGAACACAACTGCAGATGTCCCCGCCTCATTCGAGGATAACATTTTCCCTGGCGTCGAGGTTTACCTCTTTATGCAGACACGCGATATGAGCATCAGCATTGTGGACGCAAACTCCGGAAAAGAGATCTTGGAGGCTTACCAGAGCACATCTGAGGATGTTTGGGGCCCCGGTAATACCTGGTACTGGGACGGTTCCGATGCTAACAAGACTTTTGTGCCGGCCGGAACCTACATCTGGCGTGTCAAGACCTTGAGATTGAATGGGAACCCGGAGAGAGAACAAGACTGGGATATATATGACACCGGAAATTGGGTGCTAAACTACACTCCAGACAGCATAGGAGTTCCG
Organism: Colletotrichum jinshuiense; assembly: GCF_051148585.1. Taxonomy (NCBI): domain Eukaryota; kingdom Fungi; phylum Ascomycota; class Sordariomycetes; order Glomerellales; family Glomerellaceae; genus Colletotrichum; species Colletotrichum jinshuiense. The sequence continues at coordinate 5,787,725 of NC_139309.1, read as the reverse complement.
TCGAAGTAAACAAAGTGTATAGAGTGATGTATTCTTAGTATCTTAAACTTATTATTGGAAACAAACCGATCTATTTAAGTTGTTGAAATTATCAATCAACTTGTGAATCTGGCGAGGTAACTATAGATAGAGTTCTTCCCCTCATTTGTAATAGGAAGATATCAGCATTTATCAACGATAGATCGAACCTGATTATTATTTTCTAGTAACTGAAACAGTCATGACCATCTTTAAGTATCAGCCGGCTAATTCACGCCAACATTCAGAATAGGAATGAATGTTCTTAACATTTTATTTCGACCAAACGCCTGAGACCTTTTTTTCATTTTTTTTTTAACCGACTTCGAGCTTCCGAATACACTGTATTGATATTTGGCGAGCTTCTACCTTTACAAGTATCCTGTGATTTCAACAGCCATCACATCTCATTGTGATGACATTCTGGATGCAGTTTGTTGAAAGTGCATTCAAAAGCTTTAAACATTGGTTTTGCTATAATAGAAGTGTAACATCTTGATAGCGTTTTATGTATTAGTTGAAATATTATTCAGTCTGTTTCTTAACTAAATTTCCAAGTATTCAATACAACCCTAGTATTCAATACGACTGCAAACTTGTACTACGCACCACTGAGCCGTTTCCAGCGTGATATAAAAGCTTAGCAATCTCGGTGACAGTCCTATTGATGATTTCGAGCAACCGGAACTGTGAATATTTGCAGCAGAGATAATCAAATGGGTATGCTGCCGCCATATTACACGGCTCTAGAGTCTTACAACATACGGACTTGGCTGAGAACTATAAATGCCCTATGACAAGCACTTTTGATTTGGCCTGAGAACATAGTAAGATCATAGTAAGAACTAACAGGTATGAGTGAGTTTATTTCAACGCGTAAAAATATCAGAGGGATCATATCTGAAATAGGCATCAATGAACGCTGCTATTAACATAGTTGGTGTTTATCCTTCATGCGCATTAATCATGAAAGAGGCGTTTTGTCATTATCTCAAGAATCCGTTCCCTACTCCGTCCAGTTCGACCACGAATAGCCCTGGGTTCATCTTGGCGAAAAGGCGAGAAACCTGGAGAGACTGACTCAAATCAAAACTCGCTTACCGTTCATCTGTATTTCTTTTTCCTATTTTGGGTCATTGAAGGTTTATACTTTCGACCAAACTGGGGCTCCCCACCTATCATACGACACCGTTTCATCGCGTTCTCCAAGAGACTGCGGTCGTCATCTAGCGGATTAATGTGCTAAATGGGAACGATCTTCAGGCGTTTGAATCTTAGATTTAATTTTTTGATTGACTTGGTAAAGATTCCACCTTTAACTAAGCCACAACGACTCCATTCAGGGGCAGATGATGACTTAATATGGGCCCGTGGGCTTTCTTGCTAGTTATTTGAAAAGCCGATGACACTTTCGCTAACACAAAGACTTAAAGGTCGGCCTTGAATTATACTTGACAACTCTTGAATTGTGCTTCCAGCCAGGACGAGTCACTGTCTCCATACGTCACCAACTTCACATACCCAGACGTTCAGAATGCGGCAATTCTCCAACTTCGCTCTCCTGTCGATGCTGATTGCGTCGGCAATGGCTGCAGGCTGCGTTGTCCGGAGGAACTCCTGTGTACGCTGACGAAATGCCACCCGCTCTGTTGATGTATGCCCTTTGGCTAACGCTCCATAGTCTCCCCGGGATGTATGCGATGCTCTAGCGAAACCGGGAGCTTTCCCGTGTGGGTCTACCGAGAGGCAAAGCTCCGATGGTTGCCTCATGGGTTCTGATAGCGTGAATCCTGATCTGTATTTTATTGAGGTAAGTCCTTCTTTGCGTGGGGCATTGGAAACAGGATTTACTAAAACCTTGTCAAGTGCACCTGCTGTCCTGCGTAAATGCGAGCTCGTTGGTGCTACGAGAGAGATGAAAGATTATCGGGTCATACAATTGGGCCGAGAATCGTTGATTGGACTTGGAATTTCACTTTGGATGTGGATTGTAATGAAGCCTTGTCTGTATTGAATGCTCTGGACGCTAGTGATTGGCCTATTATGCCGATTGGAACATTCGATATGTCACCTGAATGCAGTCACCAACTTTATGATAAGAATAACAATGTCTGTAGTCTAGTCATGCCGTTTTTGCACTTTGCCAACTTTTCACTTTTGGCTATGGAAGGATATCAAGCCAAAGTTTCTCACAGCTCTGCATGTAGTAAGTTATGCCGTGTAAGCCATGCCTTCTTGGCTATCTATTATCCCTACCGTCAGAGCTAATACTTTTGGCAATTCCATCCACAAGCCCACCGTTCTATCCAACCAGTAACTTGCGAGGTGGAAAAAAGGGAGGGGCCATATACACAGCAAAGTCCTTGCGCGCGCTCTTGTTGTTTCTGGGACCGAGCTAGTTTCACTACATAGTCATCATTAGGTGCAACCGGAATATTCACCCCGATTTCCACATCACATGTCACGTTAAAAGGATCAAACATGTATGGAATCCCCAAGGGCTTGCCATTCGGAGCAAACGGTGCCGGCCAACGGTAGCCTTGACTCAAAATCGAGTCGGAAACAAGCATGATGTCATTCGGGCTTTATAAAGTAGTACGCTCGGAGCGGTTGCGCCCAACAAGGCGGAGCGGGCTGAAGTTAACTTGTCCTGTGGAGGAGTTAACATGGAGCAGATGTAAATGAATAGCGGGGTCATGTACGGGAACGACCGCATTGCTAGCGGGCACTAGATGCAATAGCGCCGTTGAGGAGCGGTTCCAAGATCTAAATCCCGACCTGAGACAGCCTGCTCCGAGGGCGACCCAAAAAAATGTGAAACACAACCAGCCATTGCCTACTAGTTGGCAATCACGAAGACCAACCGTCGCACCGCCTGTGAAGCTAGGGCCCAGAGCGGCGTCGTCTGTAGGGACCACTTGGGGAATGTCTCTGGAAGATCTTGATGCCGGATGATATGTCGACCGAAACTGGTGCCATCTTTCCGACAAAGTCAGGCCTCAGTCCAACGCCGGTAGGATGTTCTCTGTATGCGCGGTTTTATATCATTCCATGAATCCGGCCTAGGTTATCAACACTCTCCAAAGTTACAGAACCGGGCTGAGACTGATCGGCGGTGCGGGGCCGTTTCCGGATGCCGTCGTCGTCCCGAGTTGCTTCCATGGAGACGATCACAGGCGTAATTTGCTTATAAGCTGCCCCGGGAACTCGTTTCCTTACGTTATTTCGACTCTTCTATCGCATCACTTCATAATATCTATCAGGCCAACAAGTCTATTCTTCTGAAAGCCTTGGCTTTCTAATCTATCACGACCGTATCTCAACACTTGGTACCCGCCGAGTATGACTTCTGCTCATCAACAACCCCAATCGGGGGCGCAGCTGGCGAAGAAGGTCGGACAGAGCTCATGGCCGGCCATTGCCGCGGTTGCCGTCGCCGGACTTACGGCACAGTACTACTTCACCGCCGCCCCGGCCATCAAAGCAGCTCCCTCCACTCTCGAGGGCTGTCTGAACGACGTCTGCGCCGGGAGGTCAGACTGCGTGCAATTCCCCGACGGCAACGGGGGCAAGGAACTTTTGTCGTGGGCTCGTCCGTTTAACCTGGGCCGCGCGTCTGTCCCCTCCGCCATAATCCGTCCCAAGAACGCGCAGGAAGTGGCAGGCGCCGTCAAGTGCGCCTCCAAGCACAATGTCAAGGTCCAGGCCAAGGCCGGGGGCCACTCTTATGGGTGAGTTCTCCGAAAGTTCTACCAAAATCTATTTACAGTTTACTAACTCTTTGATCAGAAACTATGGTGAGAGAGTTCCGCACTGATGGCACTTGAGGCCCCGCGGCCTTCTTGATTTGTACGTCTACTAACAGTCATACCAGGACTCGGTGGCCAAGATGGTGCCGTCTCCGTCGACCTGGAGAACTTCCAGTACGTCCAAGTCGACAACTCGGATCCGTCGAGCAATGTCGTGGTGGGTGGTGGCACGAGGCTGGGCCAGATCGACGAAACTCTGCGCTCTCACCAACGCGCAATTCCTCACGGAGCGTGCCTCGGTGTTGGGATCGGAGGCCATGCCACTGTCGTAAGTTTCCCAACTGTCGATCTTGGCATGAACTGTGCTGACAGAAGCCCAGGGCGGTATGGGGCAAATGTCGCGGATGTGGGGGACCACGCTGGACCACGTCGAAGAGGTCGAGGTCGTCACCGCGGATGGGACCGTCGCCCGTGCGAGCACCCGGGAGAACCCCGACCTGTTTTTTGTAAGAACCTATTCTCGACTCTATTCTCTGGGGCACACGCCGTTGGCTAACTCGAGACCCCGCAGGCCCTGAGGGGAGCTGGAGCTGGCTTCGGCATCGTCACCGAGTTCGTCATGCGGACGCACCCGGCGCCGCAGAGTGTGCTTCACTACAGCTACAACTTCCAGTACAGCCGGCTCCCGGACATGGTTGACCTCTTCCACGACTGGCAGACCGTGGCCGCGGACCCGGCGCTCGACCAGCGCCTCGGCACCGAGATCGTCCTGAACCCTCTCGGCGTGCGCGTCTCTGCGACGTGGTACGGCACCGAGGCCGAGCTCCGCCAGTCCGGCATCCTCGACCGGCTCCCCGCCGGCAGCGACCCCGTCGTCCTCCGCCAAGAGAGCTGGGACGGCTCCCTCGCCCACCTCGCCATGGAGGAGGCGCTCCACGTCCCGGACGCCCCCGGCAAGTTCTCCTCCAAGAGCCTGGGCTTCACCCGCGAGGACATGCTCTCCCGTGCGGACATTGCGGATCTGTTCGGCTGGCTCGAGGAGCAGCGCAGGACCGCCGGCATGTGGTCCATCAAGTTCCACGCGGCCGGCGGCACCGTCTCGGAAGTGCCCGCGGCGGCTACCGCCTACGCGCACCGCGACAAGGTCATGTTCTACCAGTCCCACGCCGCCTGCGCCTCGGGGGCCCAGAGGGGCGCCAAGGCCCTCGTGGAGGACTTCCACAGGAAGCTGCTGAACATGCTCCCCGGGGCGGGCGGCACGTACCCGGGCTTCGTCGACCCGGAGCTGAGGGACGCGCAGCGGTCGTACTGGGGCGACAACCTCCCCGCGCTGGAGGAGATCAAGGGCAGATGGGACCCGGAAGACGTCTTCCACAACCCCCAGAGCGTTGTTTCGCGGGCTTCGTAGGTCGCAAGGCAACTAGCAATACAATCTATACCGATTGAGGCGTACAGCGCGCGTGACCTGTTGATGCCATTCTCGGCTGCAAAATGAAAATCTCAAATCCTAGTAGAATACAACGATTCCTGGCTGGCGACCACTGGCATGGACGTTGGGATTTGCTCCGGCGATCACCATGGTCGAAAATGCAAACCAAGCCTCGTAATCGCAAGTTGTGGTTTGTTTCAATGGATGCCCAGACGTCATTGGGCGGGTGTTTCTCGCCAGGGGGGTTTGGAGGGGTGGTATACGGTGTGAATGCGGCGCAGACGCAGGCAATGATCCTCGAAACCGCATACGCCACCGGCTTCGATGAAATCACATACGGTAACAAGCAACGTCGGCTCCTCGTAACGGAATCCTCAAATGCAAGTCCCCCCTGGTTTACAACCGGCACAGTGCCGACCGTAACCCTGAACGTGTGCATGTTGATCGCCTAGACTCGGCTCGCTGCCCCCTTGCCTTTGATACTCGCGTTGGCCGCTCGCGTGCTGGCGAAATCCGTGCCTGGTGATCGTCCAACGCGCGCGGAGAGGCGATCGGACAGCGGGAAGACGATCCCTAACCCCCCGAGAAGACCACCACCACCACTAACCTAAAAGCCTATACAAACCCGGAAATTCACGGGGCATCAAGCAGGTTGCTGCTGGAATGCAACCAACCATCAAACCTGCACCGCGTGTCTCAAAGGTCCGGCATCTGGCCACGTGCGGGCCGGAGCCCCTGCTCTTAGATGAAGAGCGCCTGCATCGGAGAGGGCAAGGGGAGGGCGCGGGAGCGACGGAATAGGCTGCTTCGAGCAAATTGGATTCCGCGGTGGCAATATATCAGCAATATCAAGGGGATATTAAGTTGCGCAGGATGGCGTCAGGAGCGACAAATGGGAAGGGGGGGTGTGCCAACCAATGTACGGCAGCCCGTCGAGGACTATCGCAGCGTACCGCGTAGCAGCCGTTGCCTTGTGGAAGGAGCCGGCCGGTCAGCCAGGGTGAGGCATAGAATCCCAACAACGACCGTCGTTGCATCCAAGCGAGCGACAAGGGAAGGACTGGCGCGGTTGGGCACGGGTTCCGGGGAATAAAGGCATTGCAGCGCAGCGAAGCGCCCAGAGCGTGGCCTTTCTCATCAAAGCCCTGCCGGGCTGTCGGTAGGATGGTCGGCCATGACGGGAGGAGGTCTGGGCCGACGACAGCAACCAAGAAATAGATACGTCTGAAGCGTGGTCCGGGGGTTGGCGGCAGGCAACTTCGCGGGGGAGGGAGCGATCCGGGGGAAAGGAAGGGGTTGAGAGAGATGAGCCGTAGCAGAAAAACAGCAAAAAAAAAAAGAAAAGTACCAAAGAACCCGGCTCGTTAGCTTGTACAACTTTGGCTCACGGAGACGGCACAGATGCGGCTTGACTGATGTCCCTCCCCCCTACCTCCCCCCCTTCTCCCTCGCGGGCGCGCGATGCTTGTTTGGCGATTAGATTTGCCGCCATGAATACCACCGAGATGAAGCAGTTCCTCGCCGGGCCCTGGGGAAGCCAGTGCCGTGATGCCTCAATACTGGGCCGCCGCTCGTCCATGCATCGCGGGATGCCGCCCATCACGCCGCCGCGCGCGCACACAAACCCCATGCCCCCCTGCTTCCCCTGCTTCCCCCTCCCGAGAAAATCACTTTATCAGCCTGCCACCATCGTGGGCCTTCCAGGGCAGACGCTTCCGACGCGCCGTTGGGAATCGGCCCTCCTCCAGAGCAATGTTTCAAGCGTCGGAGTCGCGGGTCCGGCCAGCCCCTCGAACCCAACCCCCCTCCCCCGGTCCCATCCAGATGGCGCCCATGACGAAGGGGCGTCTTCAGTGCCATAGCACCCAGACTAACTCGGGTTCTGGGTAAATAGGAAAGTGGGCGAAGCGGGGGGGGGGGAGGTAGGGGAGAAGACAGCCGAGGGGTGGTCGAGACTGGGAGCAACCCCGGCCCGTCAAAAAAGAAATGGGGGCCCACCGACACGGGACGGCAGAGGAGAAGCAACCAAGCCGAGGCCTGGCGATGATGCTGGTCGGATCACCTAGTGAGGATGAGCATGAGGAGTCGGATGAGGAGGAGGGGGCATAATTGCGGTGAGTATAGGGGGAAGCAAGTGAGAAAGGAAAAAAAAAGGCGGCAAGATCAGTCGAGAGCGCATTTGGCCCGTTATGGACCCAGCAGCCATCCCGTCTGGGGTTTGCGTGCCGTGTCTAGGCCCAATTCGGGCGCCGCCCTGTTGGTCGTCGACTGGTCAATTGCCTCTTTCGAGCGTCTTTGGCCCACGTGCAGGCATGCCGCAGTTGTCGTTCTCGTGTAGAAAACGCCTTCGCTGCCTGTGTATCTCTCTCTCTGTCTCTCCCTCTTCCTCTCAGGCCATCCATACATGCAGTCACCCCATGCGTGGGAACCGATGGTGAAATCCTCAGGATCACCTTGTGTGGAGGCGAGGCGGGACGAGAAATTCTAGCCCCATTGCAGCCGACTGATGCAGCCGAGTGACTACTGGGGGGGAGGGAGCATGGCGGGAGGTGGGAGGGTGATCCAACGGCCTGGTGCCCTTGCGACGTCCAAAAGGCGTGAAAAGTGGGAAAAAAAAGTGGTAGCTTATGCTTATCTCTGCATCTCGCTAAAGCAGTCCAGGTGTGATTGATGCCCTGTCGGCTTGCGGTGCGAGGCATGGGAGCTGCGGCGGCGCAGAGCCGTACTTGTTGGGAACGGGCGCGACTCTGGCCTCCATGTACCCGATACGCAACCTCTTTCGAGCTTTCTTGTACCGGTACTTGCGCGGTACATAGCTCTCCAACTACCTCTTGGGGAGGGGGCGTGTGGTGAGCAACCCATGTCGGGCCTGCATCGGAACATGGTGGCAGGGCGATCATTCACGTCTATTCACCGAGCCAAGATCGCGTCACGTAATGAGGGAGAAGGGGAAAAAAAGGAAAGCATGCGCTATACACAATGGTTGCCAGAGGTTGTAGCCGACGGGACCAGAAACGCGGCAACGCAATGCTAGTGTAGATGGGGTCGTGCCAGGGGTTATGGGACGGCCGGGTTGTTCTTTCGCGACCCTTGAAAAAGGCCCCAAGACGGCTTTGGCAGTGGACAAAAATGAATGGCCGACACTGAAGATGGATGGATGGTGGAGATTGGCTGATTCCTCGAGCTTCGTATTTCTTCTTGTTTAGGCGGCAAGTATTGAAACTGGACGAGGTGACCATAGGACCGGGCCGCTGGCCCTACCAAGGTTCCGATATGCTCTCGGCCGTGTGGGGTGAGCACCCGCGTGGAGCAGATGACGGGGCCGGAGATGCGCAAACTTGCGGAGCAAAAGAATGGGACACATCACAGCACAGGTTCGACGAGCCGTTCGTGAGATGGAGCGTGCCCTCGCCCCCTAGTTTGCACATCAAAGGATGGAGACCGTCGCATCTGCCCATCATGCGGCTCATCGACGGCAACCATTGTCGAAATGACAGAGATGGGACGAGATTCAGCGTTTCCGGTGTGTGTGGCATGAACGAGACAGAAAAAGTAAGACCGAAGAGGCAGGTCTCGACCACGCAGAATCGCCCACGCCCAGGCCCAGGGACCGCGTGCATCCGGCCGGCAGCCGGTACTGTACGCGGACTTTGCTGCCCTATCGGACCTCGGGGGTTCGAGGCAGCCTCGTGCAGAGGCCCGATTGAGAAGGGGCGCATCAAATGGTTCATCACTAATCCGGCGCGTGGTCCGCGGAGGGGTGGGAGGGGGACCTAAACGGACATATGCGTCTGCCGTGTCGGGATGCAGACGTCGGGTATTCTTGCTCGGTTGCTTAGTGTGTGTGTGCGTGTGGGAGCCAGGCACAAGTCTGAAAGTGCTGCCACATACATTGTCTCTGTCTACCCGAAAAAAGGCATTGGTGTCTCGTATACCCTTGGTGAACATCGGCCCCGACGCCGGTGTGGTGGGGCCAAGAGCGGCACCCGGAGCGCTAGTCTCACCCGGCGCTCTGTCGGAACACAGCAATCGGCAGCGATCATGGCGACATGTGAGGCTAGCACCGACGATTGACCTCCAAGGCCAACATACCCCTGTGCACAAGGCCGGCCACCGGCATGTTAAAGCGTGCTTGCAAATAGCATCGCATAGCGGTTTCCGTCTCCAGGCCCGCCAGCACCGATTGCATCATCAATGCAGGCGGGCAGGCAACAAACTGAGAAGGCGGGCGGGCGACATGCGACTCCGATTCGATCGCTCTGAGACATTCGCCGGGGCTCGGCACCCGGGAAGAACAACAGCCGTGGGCAGATGGCATCGATGCACTCCGCCATGAGCCCAAACCCGACAGCCCTGCGAAGCTCGATGGTTTCCCGTCCGTCGCACGAATCCTCTTTTTTTGTTCTCCATCCAACTGTTAACTTAAAAGCTTAATGATATCAATAAAAGCGTTCACGATGAGCCTCTGTGGTAGATTTTGCGTCAGGAGACGCCTTGCAGCGTATGATCGCCCGGAACCCCGCCCCAGCGCCTATGCACCGCGGCCCATCCATGCATGAATCGTTGAGATCAAGCCCCCCCCGGCGGACCTGTTCGCGGGGTGTTCGTCCGGCCGCAGATCAGACGATGCGAAGAAAGGGAGGGGACGGCATGGATCATGGACTGACGCAACCGCAAACACACACTCCCGGAAGGCCCCAGGTCCGGGATCCGAGCTGGTGTTTGTGTGTTTGTCAGCGATCTGTCAATCGGGACCTGGACGCGCCGCATGAGGCTCTCGGCCGGGAGGACGGGGTGCGGGCAGGGGGGCGTGCCTGATCGCCGGGTGATTTTCAGTCGGGGTGGTCGGCTGCGCCCACCGGGCCGGGGCGGTATGACAAATGAGGCTTGAACGAAGGGGCACACAAGACGGGGGAGGTGAGGGGTCAAGATTTGTGGACGGAAAAAAATAAAGAATGCAAATATTTTTGCTCCAAGGGTATCTGCCAGATGAAGGACCCTTGCCTAAAGGTTTTGAGACGGGGAGGATTGGGTGTCTTGCTGAGGGGCATCGTAAGATGAGGCTGTGTACCATCATGTCAAAAGGGGGACTGTGATGGCAGTATGGTGAACGAAGTGCCATGCCGAATAAACACTGCTTCAGGCACCTCGGTAGGGCAATGGAGGGGAGCCACCGGCCGGCTCCGATCCGCCTCTCAAAATGCACGCCAAAGTGCTCGCGTCCGCCACCGAAGCCCAACATGAACCGTAAACTCACCAAAAAAAGGCTTCATACCTTGCATATGCACATGTCATGTCCTCTCCTCCTTCGGCCTCTGCGCATCAAGCCACCGCCTCTCACTGCCCAGTGACTCACTACGCTTACGCACACCATCACAATCATCATCATCGTCCCATTTTAGCTTTTTATTTATTTCAATTCTCTCCTGCACCCTTTCCCCACATGCCGTCGCCTCTCTCATGTCCTACCGTTTACACGCTCTTCCATCGGATGACAAAGTAGTGCGCTTCCCTCTGATAATCCCCTTAAGGTGTATTTGCACCAGTGCACTTTCAAGAGCCATTTAGGCAACTAAATAAAACGTCTACAAAATAAAACGTTTTATTTTCTACTTCCCTATGGCATTTATACTGTTTTTTGTTGTTGCAAGCTGTAGAATAGTCTCAATGTGAGCAGCATCTTAGTTACACCAACAGAGAGCGGCACAGCATCATGTCACCCCCGTGCTCCTCCAATAACCTCCGTCGTTGCCAGAACAACGCTAAATGACCTGCATGAGAGGCTCCCATCTCGTGGCACCCAAGAAGGATTTTTTTAAAATAAAAAAAACATGTCGGTCCCATGGTTCAACCCAGAGTCTTAACCCAGACGCCATCCGAACTCTATCGCGCACACACACACCCCCATCGTGACGCCTTTTCTGCGATCTCGGTACTATAGAAAATATACTTTTTTTCTTCTCATTTTTCATCTCTACTTTTCTTTTTGAACCGGACGAACGTGGGCCAGTGACGTGCCGCCGGTGACACAACGACCTCGGAGCCGATTCCGATTTGGTGCCCTCCCCTCCTCCTCGTCCAACAACCCGCTGCCGCCGCAAACCATCACAAAGGGTTGTGTTCATCACATCAGACTGTGTGAAAAACTTCAATGGTAAGGTAAGTAACACATAGACTGAAGCAAACCCTCGGATGCCTGATTCGACCGCACGTAAAGAAAAACCGGGGGTTGTGTAGATGTGCAGACCATCCCGTGCAATGCAAGACATGGGTCAAAAGACAAAAGACACGAGACAGAAAATAGTTATTTTTATTTTTATTGAATTCAAAAAGAACAATTGCAGAAAACAAGTATTCGAAAATACCAATTGGACCACTTGACACACCCCAAGACCACCACGATGGCTCCATTCTCTCCTCCCCAACCTCCCTCCCTCATCCCCCCCCACCCACTGCGCATGATGCATCAATTCGGCAGAGAACACCCCCGCCGACATCCGAAACGGCATGTTCCGACACAAACGCACCCAGCCTCCTCCTCCTCTCCCCCTCCCCTTCAGTCCCCTTGCTTCCCCTAACCCTACTGCTACCCCAAGGCAGCTACCATCTTGTTTCAAGTAGCATTGGTGCGGGGGGTCCCAGGCTCGGACAATCGTCGAAACACACCGCAGTCTCTGCCAGGCCAGGGTGCGCAAAGGGTGGTGTGTGTTGTTACAGGGGTGCCAAAGGGGGGCATTCCGAGCGCGCCGTCGAGCAACCAAAGAAAAGATGCAACCAACGAAACAATTGCTTGTTCACGATACGGCTTCCTCGTGTGGTCGCCCTTTCGAGCTGCCAAAGCCCATCTACTACGTCTCACTTCAAAAGACTAGAACCGGCAATATGGCAAAAGTATACTGCTACAAAAGAGAAAAACTGCCATTGGGAATGCTGGAACCTCTAAGAGGGAATAGAAAAAAGAAGAAAATGCTACTTCGGCCCTTTGTCCTGTTGTCCACGCCCCTACTGCGCCACTGTGCTGCCATGTGTTGCCCGAAAAACCCCAAGGGTATATCCTTTAGCTCAAGCCGTGAAAACACCAACGCCCAATTCGACACCCACGTATCACCACCAATCAGGATATGCTGTCCGATACCTCCATGAACCCGCCTCTGTCACTCAAACAAACCCCTCTTCTGCTCCCGCCGCCGTCTCCTAACCGTCACGCCGCCTTCACGCCACCCCTCTCCGTGACTGTCGGTGGCGACACGCCCCGTGTCTACAGAATCCCTCGACCGGCGCCTCTAGCGGTTGGGAAACCAGGCAGTGGAACTGCATATTTGGCGCACTCCTGACTGAATAGCGCGTCGTCCAGACCGTCGTCTCCCTCGTACTCCTCGGTGTTGTCGTGGGCAATAAGACGGGGGTCGAGACGATAGTATGCCGGAGGAATCATGCCGGGCGGGCTTTGGGTTGACGAGGCCGAGGCCAGCGAAGTGCCCGACATGCCCGACGACGGGGTTGGCGGCCAGTATTGTGCTTGCGTCGTCTGCACGCCCGCGTGTATGTCTCTCAGGCCCATCATGGATAGGTTAGGTCCGCCCGGTGCTGTTGTGTAGTTGTGGGCCATGGCCATCGATACGGGAGTCCTGTGTTGGTGATCGTGCGTCGACCCTTGATAAGGGCTCTGGTAAGTGGTATCGAGAACGCCAGGGTAGCCGTTGGTACGGCCCTGCAGGGTAGACTGCAATGCCGGGCTGCGCGTGGTCTGGGCCTCGGCTTGGGGAAGACCCTCGTGTGCCACCTCTGGGGACGGGTTTTGGCGCTGCCGCTTGGGCATGGGGCTGTCTGAGTTGCGGACGCGCTCCGAGTGAAGGCTCCATTGGAGCTGCCGCTTGCGATTCGTCGCAGCTCTGGAATCCTTTCGAAGGCGCAACCGAACGCCCTGCTCGCTGAAGGAGCGCGTCAGCCACGTCGACTCGCCCATTCCGGGAAACGTCCTCTGCGTATGCACCTGGAAGGGCGCGGACTCGGTCGATGTGCACAGGATTGCTTCGGTCCTCCGCATCTCGTACAGATCAAAGTGTAGCTTGAAGATGCCCTCGTTTTTTACAGAGAGGTCGCCGAACACGAAGAATCCGCCCTCGTGCCCATGGTTGTCCTTGAGCTTGTGCAGAGAAGAAGTTGTGGTGCCAAGCAATGCCTTCTTACACAAGTCGGCATCCTGCTTGCCATCCGGATCGGCGTTCATGAGGTGACACGAGACAAAGTAGAAGGGGTCTATAGACCCGTCAGCATCGTTCAATGTGTGCGAGGGATGAATCGTAGTCAACTGGTGCATCATCAGGATACGTACTATGCAGGCAAGAATCCGGTCTGCCGTAGAGGCTGCGATCGAAGTTCTTCTCATCAACCACAAGTTGTAGGATGGGGGGCGGGTCGATTGGCTTGCGATCTACTGACTGACCATTAGGCATGTATTCAACTGGCTGCTATGTGACGGCACTAACCTTTGTCTTTGCCAGTTGCCACCTTGGCATGCGCCGGCGCCTGTGCGATCCGTAGAGAGAGACCGACGCCATCGTTGCTTGGGATTCTATTTCCCACACTGTTAGCCCTGACCGCGTCTACTCTAGCGGCAACACATGGTGCTCCCTTGTGGTCCACTGAGGTGCTTGGGGTGCTTGGGATACGTACTGGTGCTGTGGTGGGAACGAGCCCGCGTGGTGGTTGCTGTAGGAGTAGGCCATCGAAGTGTTTGGTTCGTGGTAGCTCAGTGTTCGGTTCGGTGTTTGTGCCGTGACAATATGTGTAGAACCGTGGGCGAAAAATGATGCGGGTGGGCTCATCTGTCCGGACTTTATAGTCTTGATGGTTTGGACTGAAGGGAGACGTCTAGGCGTACCCCTAGCGACCGAGAGCTGGAATTAGGTTCGGCGACTACGTGGGCGATCCAGAATATTTTGAGGTGATGATGGTAGAAAGATTTTGCGTGGCAAAGCAGCGCCTTGCAGGAACGACTATAAGACTGCAAACTCTGAAGGGGCCACTGCGAAGAGCAGTGCGCCGTTCGTGGCGTAAAGCAAAGCCGGGGAGGCGTGTCGTCAACGGCCGATGGGAACCTACGGCCACGCTGCCTCGGCACTTTGGAGGCGTCGAGTTGTTGATAAGCTCTCCAACGATTTTCAGAGGACTGAATGATGGATTCGTAAGCTCCGCTGTCGCCAGGTGCCAAGTGTGCCCGAGAGATGGTTATGTTGTGCAAGACTACTAGGCAGCAGATGATCGAAACTGATGACGGTCGTAGAAGTGATGCTGCTGCTGGTTGGGCGTGGCGCGTCAAATAGATAGTTCGTGATGATGGGGAGAGGTGGAAGTAGTGCGGATGTTGGGAGGAGAAGATTTAATGCGAAAGAGTGGTTGATGGCAAGACCCCTGCCACTCGACGGAGACCGGAAGTGCCAGACGTAGATCCTTCTAGGTGGGACACAGGACAGTACAGGGTAGGACCTGCGGGATACCGATCAGCCTGATCCTGTGCGGAGGGGCAACAGGGACAGAGGCAGACGGCGCGGTATTAGTAGGGCCAGCCAGTATCTCTGGGTACGCCTTTTCCCTACCACCTCACTGGTCAGCAACGACGGCTTGCCCGCTTGACTCTACATGTACAGCATGCGTACCTGTAGTATAGACAGGGTGTGTCCTAACTGTAGGAAAGCAAGCACCTCTCGGTCTAGGCCTGGAACGGTACCTCAATACCGGCGTACCAGAGCTGGAGACCTTGCAAGAGCGCGGCAGGAGAGCTGACTGGGTTCCCGTAATGGGGCACGGTGCAGTGCTCGAATTGAGGCCCACGCTCGCCCTTTATGCGAACAGGAGGACGCCGGCTGGATGCTTTTTCTCATGGAAGTGCCTGGCAGGCGGGTGTTCGACGACGCGGACGATCTCTTGGGGGCGAAAGGATGGCTCGGTAGAGGATCTGATGTTGTAGTGATGTTGTGACAACGGTATGATGGACAGCAGACTGGTGAGGCGAGGGGGGGAACGATGAAGGGTTAAGCAGGATGTGATATAAGGCCAGTGGATATGTCTTGTTGGCAGTTGAGCTGTTGTCGGGATCGAAAGATGCGTGGAGTAGGAGGAGGGTGCCTCAGTCAGGGGTCGCATGAAGGGGTGTGTGAAGGATGGAGACGGCTCGAGGAGCAGGAGGTGGGCGCGATGCTTCAAGGGCGTGGCTGAGGAAAGCAAATGTCAGGCAAGCATCGAGGGTTGTGGGACGGTGTGTCCTGAGCACAAGTTACATTGCCTTACTTTGCCTTACCATGCCTCGTCGAGGGGAGGGGAGGGGAAGGGGGGGAAGGGTAATTGTGTTGTACCTTGGTACTCCCCCCCTTTGGAGGGGCTTTAGATTATCGGGGAATTCAACCGCGATTTGACAACGATGACGATGCATAGAGGGACTCCAGGCCCATAGCTCGATGCCGGACGGTCTATACCGAGAACGGATGTGCCAGTGTGTGTGTGGTTGGAGTAGTGGGCGAGCGAGCACAAGGCGGAAGAGGGTTTGTCGGAGACGAGAGCCAGTTGGTAGACGACCCCGTCACTGCATCAGGGTGCAAGATGTCAAATACTGGTGTGGATGGACGTGGGCCAGGCCCTGGTCGCTGGCCACAGGGTGAGGAGAAGACGAAGAGGAATCCCTGTGTTGCTCTGGTCTGTGCTGCGAGGTTCGAGTTCTCTTGGCGTTGCTGGCCCCGGTCCTGTCAGTTGCAGTTGGCAGCCTTCGGCAGGAAGCGGCCTGTCAAGCTGCGGGTTGGGGGCGGTCAAGGCAGCCAAGATGGATGGTTGGGCTGGGGACCGACAGTGAAGGGTGAGAGACGTAGACATGGTGGGAAGCTGTTGGTGTTGTTGTCTTTGTTGGTGGTGGTAGCGGTTGTGGCAGCGATAGTGCTGGTGTTGAACATGGCATGCACAAGGGCCGCCCCGCAGGTTCAAGCTCGAGATGGGCAATGCTGCAAGGTCGGAGGAACGCCTGCATGTCTCTTGTCATCTGTCATTGCGTCTGGCCCAAGCCGACTAAGGTAGGCGGGACAAGACAGAATGAAAGAACATGGCAGTTAGGATGGCCAGGTACAGAGGGTCGGTCTCGTTCAGTGATGGCGACCAATCTCTGGGGAGGGCCGTCGACTGCGCCGTGCGTTCATGCGGCAGCACAGCAGGAAGACCCGGCGGAAGAAGGGCCAAGGACAGACAGACGAACAGTCAGACAGACAGACGCATAGTATGGATCGTGGTCGGATGGTACTTTTGACGGGAGCACTCGAAGAGGGCCTCATGAGGGAACTCGGAGCATCGCAGTGGGCCCCGTGTAAGGTTATTATCTGGCAGCAGGGCAGGGAAGGACATGGGAGGCAAGCGTATTCGTTAAGGACGAGATATAAGACAGGGAGCTGGGGAAGGGGAGAGGAACGAACAAAGAGTGCGCCGAGATGGATGTATGGAGCTCCGAATGAGGCAATGAGCCCTGTGTCGCAAGGAGAAGGGAAGGGAATGGCGGGCGGGCAAGGGGAGCAAGAGAGGAAGACAGGAAGAGAGGAAGAGACAGAGAGAGGAGGGGGGGTGTGTGGGGGACAGGAGGGTGGGAATATTCATTCGTTCCTCGTCTGGCGCCGTGTGGTGCTTGCCGTACCTGGCCTGGCACGACGACGACTGCATGTCATAGCAAAAGGACAAAATAAGGCATACGCGATGCAGGCGAAGAAGAGGCAAGGGCACGTTCTGTTCAGATGGGGAAGGGGAAGGGGATGGGGATGGGGATGGGGATCACGGTGAGGTGGCCGCCCGGTTGGATCCCGCCTTCCTTCGGGACAGATAGAAAAAAAAATAAATAAAAAATAAAAGGACATTGGCAATTGGCAGTAGCAGCAGGAGGACGAGCATCCGTAGATGCCGCCGATGGAGACGGGAACTGGACTGGCGAGGAGAGCAGGAGAGCAGGAGAAGAAGGAGGAGGAGTAGAAGGAGTAAAGCGCGAGGTACGTCGGGGTAGGTACGCGGTACTTGGGCCGTCGTCGAGGAAGGCGGTTGTCGTCCGACGGCAAATGTACACGGGTACAAGGGTACAAGGACAAGGGTACGCGACTGAGGTACGCAGGTACGGAGGTACAAAGGCACAGAGGCAGGTACAGGCGAGAGAGAGAGAGAGAGAGAGAGAGCTTTGATGAGGTAAGGCGGTAGGAATAGGGCAGGGGAAGAGGAAGGAGAAGGGGAGAGAGCTCCAGTTATGGTTGTTGTTTTGGTTTTTCTTGTGTATTGTTGCTGTTGCTGCTGCTGCACTCGCTGTTCTTGCCTCCATGGCCTACCTGCCTGTTCTTGTTCTTCTTCGTCTTCGTTTTCTTCCTATGTTTCTGAAAATGTACCGACCCACCACTGGGACAGTGCAAGGTACATGCGCCTCCAGTCGTCTGGCCTCGTGCCTGATCTAGAGCTAAGACGAGCCAAGGCAGGTGAGGGTGAGGTAACGCAAGCTAAAGCAGGGCAGGGAAGGGCAGAGAGGTACGTACACAGTAGGGCAGCACGCTAAGGTGAAGCAAGGCCGTTCGGATGGTAGGGCCTGCATACAGACATCGTCTCTGCACTGACCAGACTGCACGCACTGCACCTGCGATGCACTGCACTGCACTGCGCACACTGCTCTACTCAACTCAACTCTGCTTTACCTCGCAGACGAGCGACGAGGCCCATGCCATCCCATGCCACCCCGTTATGCACTACACGCACCATCTCATCCCGTCCCACTCACGGTATTGGTTTTCTCAAGGGAAGGGCAGGGCAGGGCAGAGCAGGGCCGTCCGGGCAGGCAATGAGAGCAGGTAAGCAAGTGAGCGAGATCCTGCTTTGTATTTTGTTTATTTTATTTTTATTCATTTATTCATCTATGGATTTGTTGATTAGTTATCTTGTCTTTTTTCCTTTCTTTTTTTTTATGCCCTCATGCGGAAGCTTTTTCTCTCCGAATCTGGCAGATCACGGCACCGCATATCCTGCCTCAACCTCGACCTCGACGTCACCCGCCCGTGGCATGGGCCCTAATGGGCATCCGGCAGACTTGGAGCTCCCATCATTTCCATTCCTGTTCGCATCCCCATCCCCTTTCGACTCCGACCCGGTCGATACTGCAAGTCACTGTGCTTTGGCCTTTTCGGCGGAGAGGAACCATCCACGCCCTCGTTCCCTGGCCCACCACCCACCTCGCCTCGCCGGCCCATCCACCATCCATCCACCCGCCGTCCAGCTCGACATGCCCGTCCCCTGGCAGCAGAGTTCGCGAACTGGATTGCCCGTTACCTTGACGCGAGATCCCTGGCCCATGAACAGTGATCCATGATCCATAATCCGTGGGCCCTGAACCCAACCCTTGTGCCGTACCCGGTCCGGAAGTCCACGGCTCCACTCGCCTGTCTGTGCGCGGCGGAAGAAG
Organism: Colletotrichum jinshuiense; assembly: GCF_051148585.1. NCBI lineage: Eukaryota > Fungi > Ascomycota > Sordariomycetes > Glomerellales > Glomerellaceae > Colletotrichum > Colletotrichum jinshuiense. The sequence goes on along the minus strand of NC_139309.1, from coordinate 5,769,070 downwards.
AAGCTCTGGCAGGCATCAAGGCATGAATAGAAGCTTCTGAGACACAGCTTTGACGATTGTCGATGGCTTGGAGCTGACCACAATATTGACTCCTGCCGCTTCCCACCGGGCCATCAGGGCCGCCCATCATTACGCACATGCGACCGATTCTTTGCTCTGCCCTTGCTCGGCCAACGCCGAACATGTCCACTTGCCCACAAGGGGGCTCATTTGGGAAGGGAGGAGGAGGGGGACACGGGGTAAAGTGAGGTGAGGTAAGGCAAGCTAAGCTATGCTTAGGTGTCTGGTGCATCCATCCATCCATCCGTAAGGCAAGGTTGTTTTCTCCCCCGGGCACGGACAAGCACGCCCAACTGCACTGAGATGACCTTGAACCCCAATCCAAGCGGGCACAGCACCCAGGCGGCCCGTTGAGGGCCCGTTCTGATGCTCCGGAAAGTGGCTCATCTGACAGCTGTCAATGATCCCAGCTATGGGCTTGGGCCTCGTCGTCCTTACTGTGGCACCTTACTCGGCGCAAGAGGGGACAATCCATCCAACGAGGGCCCGTTACACTTCCATCGTGTTTGCCGACCAAAGGCAAGGCAGGAGAAAGACAGGCAGGCCAAGGTAAGACAGGGCATGACGGGGGCACTGAGGAGTTGACCGCTCATTATCTCATCATCTCACCATCCTATGGCTCACGGCTCCCTTGCCGCACATAGTAATACCCGGCACCAAGGTCCAGCTCCATATCCCAAGCATGCGCAGTTAGTTCACTGCGACGTTCATCAAGAATTGGCCCCCACTATTAGCACGGCGTTTCAATGACAGGCCGGGGGTCGCGTTACAGTGTGCTGACAAAAAACGAAAAGAAAAAAAAAACCTTGCGAGGTTGTCTCCGTAGTGAAATGCAGTGCAGTCAATGCAATGTACGAAGTAGAGTCATCGAGCTACAAGGTACGTACCCGCTGCTCGCGGCCGGCCCAGCGTGGCCCCGTGGTGGACGACTCCTTCTCTCGGCCGGGCGTTGTGGCTCCTTCCCGCCCTCGCATCCATCCAATTCCACTTTATGTTCGCACCAAACGATGTCTCTCTCTCCCTCTCCAAAACAATGCCCTTCATCATGTTTCGTTGACGGCGATGCACAATTCCATTATCCCCCGGCTCGACAATTTCCTCTCACCTCCTTCTCACGAAACACTTTCCTATTTGATATTCGACCTCGACACAGCACAGACTCATCCCGTTCGTCATCCGCCATCCGCCCCGGTCCACCTCGACGCCCGTCGGCACCTCATCAAAGCGCGCGCGCGTGTGCTCCCAGTCGAGCCAAACGCAGCCATGCCGTAGGCCTCGACCATTCGTCCTCTGCATATCGCGGCAATTTCCGATATATACCATTCTGGAGATGCCTCCGTCGTCCGTCTCGACACTGCCGCCAAGGTCGCCCGCTCTAGACTCCCTCGTCCACCCAGGGTGTCTACTGGCTTCATGACTCCATCCTCGCTGTATCGCTCCGCCAAACCTCACCTCACTTACTTCTCTGCTCAGTCTTTTCGTCCCAAGGTGACTACCGACCATCGTCTAAACCATTGCCGCCCGGATTGATGCATGGCGGGTGTCGGCACCGCGGAGATTTCCCCTTCTTGGCGCGAGAAGACGGCCTGATTGATTATTGCCCAAACCGTTCTCCCCTATGAATCACGATATCCCGTCACGACGGATGAATGTATAAACTCGGGCGGGGGGGGCATCACCGGGCGAGGAGGGGAATTTCCCCTTCTGTCGATATCCGCCCGCACCACATATGCACCCCTTCAAACGAACCGCCGCGAGGCTGTGCAATCCCAAATACCTCCTGGAATTATTTTTTTCTGCCCACTCGCCGCCCCCTACTGATCGCCGCCGTTTTCTCCCCTCAGCTGCAGCTAGGCCGGGACACGCCGCACCAAAGTCCGAGGGTTCGACGCCGCGCTGTCTTCGCCAGCATGTCACTGGCCACAAGGCAAGGCTGCTCCTACCAGAAAGCCCCGGGAATGTGGGCTGTCGTTTCGCCTTCGCCTGAAAATCATCCCTGGATCTTCTAGAAGATGGACGCACATCTCTATTTCATACCAAAAAACCCCTGCAGAAGCCCCTCCACAGGAAACGGGATGGCATCATCCCCCAGATTTCCCCTCGCGCCTGTTCATGCGAAAAGGGAAAAAGGAAAAAAAGATTGTCGTCCACCTCGTCGGTAACCTTTCTGGAAAATCTTGAAACGCCCCTGCAGCGACTCTAGACACCGATGGAGGAGATCCTTCTCGGCAGGGGCGTCACAAGCCCCAACAGAGCATGCTGAGCTGGCCCGATGACGGACTGCACGTTCCCCACGGCCAGCCCTTTCGGACAATCTCCTTGTGCTCGAGAAGGCGCGCATTTGAGTATAGACCTTACTCACCTTGGCATGTGATACAGGAGACACATGCAGAGCGACCTTTTGGGCCATGACACCATCTGGGCAGTCACTTGAGCCCCGAAACCTCGTCTCTCCACAGCTAAATCCACAGCACGAACAGGGCGGCCGCTCGCTGGTAACTGTGCGAGGCTGAACTAAGAGTTTAGCCCGTTGAAGTGCTAATTCCAGTACCTCACTCCAGTGTAAAAGCCACAAGTCTGTTGATCTGCGGCTGCTGCCGGCGCCAACGCCTTCCGTTGGGTCATGCCGCCCACGCACGGCATTGACGCGGGAATGGCCCGGACTCCCGAGTCCACCAAAAAGCACCAGTGATTCACTCTCAGGGCAGATTGCGTCCAGTCGTTGGAGGCTTCCTGGGCTTGGCCACGCCACAAGCGCATCTGCCCGTCACGACAAGGACAATGCCAAATTCCTCGGCCTGACAGCGGATCCAGTTTATTGGATCCTCGCAGCTTCATTGCTTCGGGCGACAGGAACAGCGCGTTAACCAACGTTGTTCGGATATTGCCAGAGCCGTGCGACAATGCCGACCCGTTGCTGTACACAGCATGGTCGGTTGTACACTTGCGGCTCCAACAGCGCGGCACGGCATCGGGAGCTCCATGCTTGTCCGACCGACGGCATTTTCTTCATGCGTCGCCGGCAACCGTGGCGTTTGAGCTAGATACTGCGGCTATCCGTCACTGCATTAATACAGCGTAGAGCAATCTCAAACGATGCAGCGTTGCCCGGCAGATCCGTCGCCTCAACAGACAGCATGCAGATACCTTGACCTGACACTACCCGGCGTGGCTTCTCTGTGGCAAACGGGCGGCTACTCAAAAGTGGGCGTCGATCAAGGTTGGTATCGTTTAACGAATTGGCGTCTTTGCTTTGTGCAGGATGAGGTTGCGCAGATTGAACTGGGGCTAGGAGCTGTCATTTCTTCTGTTCGTCCAGTGCTTGGTGCATCTAGTGGCGGCTACTGCCATATGTTGCGCTGTCGAATCATCGGCAGGTATGCCTCCTCATTTCTTGTCGGAGGCGGCCGATGCGCCCTGGAAGATTCCAGGCATCGAATAGACTTGCCAGCCGCCGCTGGAGAAGATGAGCTTTGCGGGGGAATTGCCGAATCAGTGATGATGAGATTGCCAATCTCCCGCGAGCAATTCCAATCACGCTGTTCTCTGTCGTCATAGCACTGAGGCCTTGCACCTGTTTTCCCGGACCAGCCTGTCCCTCTTGTACGTCGAGACAGGATTGTTCGACACCGCCACTTGCAGAGATTTGGGCTGCTGCTGCGCTTTTCTACCCTGCCCAGGCTCCAACAAGCGGCAGCCTCTCTGTTACACTGATGTTTACACACTTGTTGCTGAAGGACCATGCTGCCGCGTGTGAGAAGGCTGAGACCACGGTCCGCGCCTGGCGTTGCGGGCGTCTGGGTTGCAAGCACACGCACCACGGACCGAGCGAGGCCGTCGCGATATGGTGGTGCGAACAAAGACGTACGATCAGCAAAGTACCTCCCAAGTCTAGCGTCGGTTGGACCACGATGCAGCTGCCCAAGGTCTCACTTTCTCGCCCCCAACCTTATTCAGACGACTGTGTGTTGGCCTCTGGAGGACAAGACACAGCAGTTGCTGGCGTTTTCCCTGCTGCCGTGCAGCCTTTTTCTGCAGCGGATCGTGGTTCGTGGCACACACAGAGGGCTTTCCCTGGCAAACTCAATCTCGTTTCGAAGGTTTCGCCCAGGCGATTCGTCGTTTGGACCCATTTCACGAATCGCAAAGTTCCGTTGCAGAAGGGCCTTCAGGGACTCTGGCAGGGCCCCTCGAGACCCCTGAACCTGTCATCCGGGCTGTCAACAGTGGGTGGCGCACCCCCGATGTCACGTCAGTCGCCCACCCATCCCCGTTACGCAGAGTGTCCCGGCCGGCCCAAGGCTTCCGACAAATCTTCCGACTAAGAAAAAAGACCGAACGAACTGCCTGCCAAGGATTGTTTGTCCTTTCTCGAGCGTCTAGAAGCCAAGGGCTACCACCTTGCAGGCGACTTCGCGACAACGGGAAATGAGAAATGGGTCCAGGCGAAATTGTGCGATGGAACCGCTGTGTTCAAACGAAACCCAACCTACACCCAAGGGAGAATGGGACTGGGGAAGTGCGAGTCGACGTCTGCAGGTGCTATACAGCACTGCCAGCCCGCCTGTCTTGCCCTCGGCCGGTAGACTTCGCCAAAGGGTCGAATCTCCGAACCCCAAGAAAAGAGTCGTTCGAGACTCCGAAGAACCCCTGTCTGCTATCCTTTGATGCATGCCCCCCATGTTTCATGGGATAGTTGCGACTACCGCCTTGTTTTGTCTATTTTGGGGGGTTTCCTGCTTGCAAGGCAAATTCGGATATTTTGGTATGGATCATGGCCTCTTGCCTCTCAGCAGAACCTCGCATTGCTCGCGAAGTAGAGCGCTTTGTGCATGACTCGGTGTCCTGTCATGGAAGCCGTGGAAGCCGGGAGCAGCTTCAGTCGCAAGGCAGACAGCAAGCACATCATTTACAAAATCCCGACCTTCACTTGATTACCGCCAGGGTCCAACGACCCGGCAAGTCGCGGGTGCAGATGCCGACGGCATGCCAGCGCGTTCGGCCGGCTGGTTCGACCAAACATGGAATGCGGAGTGCAGGTTACCAAGCACCAAATTATTCGTACACTGATGGTCGGATCAAGCACTTTCGGGTTGGTGTTGACCGCTGGTAGCAACGTGAATTCAGCCACACAAAAACTCACTTGAATGCTAGCTAGACACGGGGATAACATGCAGATGTGGTTCCGGGGCCAAAAGAAAAAGAAAGCCGCTGTAGGAGGGTCAGCTGGGATGCATCTGTTGCAATGCCAGTCGACGTCTGTCCATTTCCATATTGTAACCTTCCACACCTACCGTCATCGCTGCCACCACAGATGCCCTCGCCCCCTGGGCTGCATGAAGGACTACTCCGGCGGCGCATGCGGCCGTTGCTGCGACCAGCGTAGGGCCCGAGGTTCTGTCAGGTTTGCATACATATCATCGCACATGCCCACGACGGCGGCCATTTCGCCCTGGCAATCTTTCAGGCAGATGAAGTAATAATTCAAGGTGATATCGATTGAGCTTTGCGGGCTACTCCTTAGCTCCACGCAATTATTACAAGACAAGTTGAATCGAATCTGGTATGGAATTCAGCTAGCCTTGTCTCGCTTGCCACCAGAGTCTTGCCACCAACTCGTCGGCACGTCGGGCGGGACGCAGCTTGCAAGTTGGTAGCCCAGCCTTTCTGTGCCCTGCTCGGCCAATTTTGCCAATATCCGCTACCAAGGTACACAACCTTGACAACCGTTAAAACAGCACAACCGTTATTACCGGATTCCACTTGGATTTCCCTGTTTTTCTTTCCCGCTCGCAAATCAAATCCCCAGGTGAAGCAGCACATTGAATCCATTGCTGCGTCCTCCCCATCCTCCAGGTCCTAGACGCGGTGGCATGCTGGTATGAGGCGAGGTTTCTCTCACCGGTTCTCCACTCTGCACACCACCATCTTGAATGGTATTCTCGTATGTTCCTCTCTCCCTCCCTCGCTTCTGCAGGTCGAGGCCCTTAAGCGACGTCCCGTGTCCCTCTCGTCGGACAATTCTTTAACTGCAAGCCAAGGTACCTCCGATCTGTCTTGTTCGTTCCCACCCTCATCTTCGCCGGCCCCGACAATGGATCCGGAGATTTAATTGTTTCGTTTGGAGAACAGCCGAACGAACGGAAACAGATTCTGGCCCTTTGTACAACTGACCAGTCCCGCGAAGGAACAGACCGCATTAGCCTTCGGTCTGCCAGGCGAGGTAATCCGGATATTCCATTCTTGGGGTCACTGCAACACACTACGGCCGTTCATCGAGCCGCCGTTACATCGCTTTTGGAGCTGGTGGGTTGTGAGCAGTCAGGGTGCCGCCAATATTCTCAACATGCAAGAACTGTTGCGGAGGGGCTGGCAGTCGCCGAGGCATTAGCCACATCGTTTGATCGGATCCGTTGTACGTTGACGCCCAACACGACCAAGACATGAAGCCGGCCCGTCGGGATTCCTCTCGTATTATCCCCAGAACGCTCCAACCGTCATGCGGTCATGGGCCAGGAGGTGTTGCTTGTGCGGGGAGCAGGTCACAGCTATGTGGGCTACCGACGGTGCCGCTTGGGGTGAGCGTTAGGTACGAAGGGGAATCATGCCAGCGAGCTAATTAACGGCCAGCCGATCTTTTCAACCAGTAACGCGATGAGATCCGTCACTGATTAGGCTACTCGCCCAGGTTCCAACATGCTTGAATGCCACGGCACTGGCGAACTAGCGCCGTGTGCCATCGCAATGGGACTTTGGCGGGCAGACTTGCTCTGTCCTCTGTAGCCTTGCTGCCTTGCCGATGCGACCCATTGTTGGCTGCTGGTGATATTGGCTTGCGCGTGGGAACATGTCATGGCCTTTCCCTCAGCCTGGTTTCGCCGCCACACCGACTTGCGGGACTATGGAACATGCCGACAACACTTACGGACCAGGAAATCTTGCTTGAGAGAAGACGAGGGGATTGTAATCTCCCATAACAACACTGTAGGGTCTAGGTGGGCGGTCATCAAAAGCAGTCATTTGTGCTATCGTTGTTTCCTCTGATGGACGCTAACCGGGTTTCCACCCCCATCCATCCGATGCATGATTAGGGGGCCAGCGAGGAGGAGTCGGGTTGGTCAAGGCCCCGAGGAACAGCTGCCATGTCTGGTTCACCGCCCTGTCGGGCATCAAAAATTCCTTGGGCGGAGGAAGGGGGTGTTTGATTGATTTACTCGCTACCGGGAAGCTCGCCAAAGCTTAATCAAGTTTTTTGCTGTCGATGCCAAACGCCCCAGATGATGCAAAACCGGCAGTTGCGGCGGCCAGGCCAGGACACCTTGAGATATATCGTGGTTGTGATAAGTTGTGAGATCTAGATGGCTGAGCACGGGGATCTGAATCCGATCTGTCAACAAAAAAAGAAACAAAGGAGAAGGGGAAAAGGAGTAAGCTCTGTATAATATGACCAGTGGTCCCACGGCGCCTTTGGGTGTGCCTCTCGAGTTGATACTATGCTCTCGCCCCCTCTTTCTCGCACTCCCCTACCCCTTTACTGGCGCCGCCAACGAGGGGGGACGCCGTGGGAGGAGGCGATGCAAACCTGGCTTTATGTTGTTTTACAGCCGCAGACAGCAAACAAACTTTTGTTGAAGCTTGCGAAAATTTCAATCTTTGTTTTTTTAGAAGATGGGTGATGCTATGTGCCCTGGGTCTGACAGTGATTGTCCTCCTCCCAGTTATCATCGGAGAGGAGGGGAGATGGCCTTGTTTGGCGCGATAGGACACGCCGCGGAGGTGTAGGCCGCCCGAGGCAAGGTACGAGGAGCGTCGCCATCCGAACTTCAAAGAGACGCCGCTTTCTGTTCGAGGCAGAGACGCCAGGGAAGATGGCGAAAGAGCAAGCCCGTTTCCAAGGTTAGCTGATTTCTGTTCGAGAGAGGAGGGGGGGAAAGCTGGGGTGAAAACTCTGAAGCTGACGGCTGCCGGCTGCAAGCTGACATCCAGGTTTAACGAGAGCCCCCCTTACGCGTTTTGGAACAGGAGGATCGAGTACACCGCCCGAATTTTGATCCTTTGCTGGACCTTTGCTCCCCTCGAGATCTGCAGATTTCGCGGTCGACTTGGGTTGAATTCGAAGATTTGTTTTTATTACGTCGTTCATCCGACCCGACTCGGCGGTTTCCCGCATGGCCGAACCCTCTCCGTCCACGCTGCCGACCATCACCCCCGACGCCCTCCGCCGACGAACCCCCTCCGACGGCGGTTTTGATACTTGTGTCCGCACCCTGTTCCCTTGGCTGCCGCATGCACTGGACGGGGGAGCCAGTCCGCCGAGCGAACCGAAGCCAAACCGACGCGACCTAGATCTGCCAACCCCTTGACAGGGGCAGGACCAAAGGCTCCGATGTCTGGTTACGTGGTGGAGGGGGCGAGAGGGGGATCGACACGGTTCTTGTCGGTTGGTTTGCAAAAGAGACAACTCCCCCGCAAGTCCGTGGATACTGTGGTTATTGAAACGTCTGCTGATCTACTGTCCGCGAGACAGGCATCCTGGCTGGATATCGTAGGTCTCGCTGTTGATCCTAAGCGTGTCTCTACCTAACCCCAGTGTCAAACGGATCACGGACCTCGGCGGATGTATCCTCTTGCTACTTCGCCGTCGACTATCCTTCGGATCCGAGTTGGTCATACATTCTGCTTTTTATAGCGATGATCGTCTGTTTTCGTCGTCCCTGGGGTCATTGCCCGAGACCATAACGTCAATACGCAATATAAGTCGTGATCCTGCCACAGGGCATTTCTTGTGGACTGGAAACGCTCTGGAAGAGATGACCAGTCGTGCTGAGGCTTAGGGTTGTCTCATCTATGAACAACAGTGTCTTCATCGTCGATGAGGATCGGTGTGCGGTTGAGAGATGGTTCAGACCGTGTATTGGTAACCCGGTCTCCAGCATCGAGGACGGAGACGCGCCTTGTGCCCTGAACTTGCGTGGAGGTTGTAGAAACGTGGGTTGGGAACGTGCTTGAGGACGCACGGGGTCGGTTTCCCGACTCTCGTTTGCTATCCTTTCTTCCTTTTCCCCTTTGGACGATTCAAAGCTCTTCTTGGAATTCGTTGTTTTCTACTCGTCGTGGTTTTACTCCCTTGATCCTTAGCCGGCAAAGCCGCTGCTGCCAGAGCCTATCACCCCTTTTCAACCTCGCAGTTGCATTGCATGTTGGCATGGCCGGCAACATTAGGCTTGCTATGTGTTGTGGAAATACTGGAGCAATTACACACAGCAGTGCTTCAAACTGATGTTGGATTGAAAACAGAAGAACGTAAACACACTCGATAGTTACCTTTGTAAAGCCCCCCCTGCTGAATTTGAACGGCGAAGAGTTTACAGGCCACGATTAAGAGTTTCAAAGAACTTTGCCGGACCTTTGTTGAGGAATGTATCATGTGAAGTTAAATTTTCTTGACATTATTACACTCCCCTTTGAACGATCCCTCGTCCCCAGCCATACCGTCGTCCACGTGGCGGGATAGGTCGATGGAAGGGTTTCCCGTTATTTTACACGCATTTACCTATACGCTCTGTAAAGCAAAACATGAAACGTAATACCATGATTCCGCATTAGTTCAAGACCTCCTCGCACTTGCACAGACTATTGAACTTCTATGTCGCGCCACTTCACCTCCTTTGGCGGCCGCCACCAGGCGAGCTTCTCCCACCAGCTTGTCGACTTCATCTGGGAAATTGCCTCGCCGTGCATGATTCCATGGACTAAGGTTCTTGTCAGCAATACACAAACCGCCCATTGCTGATGAGTACCTACCGTAGGCTTCACCAATCAGTTCGTACACGGGCCCGTCCGCCTTTTCCCTGAAAACAAGGGGAACGTTGCAACCAGCGACGATGAAGACGAGGTCACCTAGTCGTGTTTCGCGCGCGCCGATACACACATACTTGTCATGCCGCGTGACGAACGCTCTCCGCGCTAGCATGGTGTTTTGGACGGCCTCTTCCTCTGTCCTCTCACCGCGGGAACCTGCCATCAATACTTTCCTGACCAAACCCGGCACCCCGCCCTTCTCGTTATTGTCCCACCAGTGGGGCACGCCATCCACGAATGCAGCGTTAACAATGGAGCAAGCGGCGTCGGCGACCTCCTTGGTGTCGATTGGGAGACGAGTCTGTGGCCGACCGACAGAGCCGATCTCGTCGATTAGCACGGCACGAACGTGCAGCCGCTCAAGGTCATTGGTGAACCAAGCGACGGCCTTCTCGTCCGCGCAAGCCGTGAAACCATGGCCGTTGACGATGATGGATAAAACGGAACCGGTGACGTGGAGAGAGTGTATCCGAGATCGGTCAACTAGAGGAGCCGCCCTCGGATTGTGACGCCAGAAATTGTTGCGCCAGTCGGGTACCCACGATGGCAGGATGCCTTCTTTGAATGCCTCCCCCGGCGTCCCCGCTGCCAACAGAATGTCAAGACTGTCCTCGGTGCGGATGATATTCCTGGCAACCTCGCAAAAGACCTGAACCGGCGGCTTACTGTAGTCGGGTAGCAGGAGGCCGTCGCCTTTACCTACGAGGCCCAGCATTGCGAAGACCTTGTCTCGGGGGTCGTCCGCCTCTCGTTCCCACGTGTTCCAGAGGAGATCCGACAGCCTCCCGCCGAGGAGCCTCTTCTTGCACAGGTGAAAGGCGACCGCGTACCGCTCCCTGAGCTGCGACCATTGCTCAATCCGTGGGTCCTGTGTCTCAACCATCACGTTACCCATGTCGTCCCAGGCCTCCTCGTACGGCAGCGCTTTCTGCAGCGTCTTCCACTTGATTGTCCGCCGCCCGCATTGGAGCACCGCCGTGTCGCCCGCGCTCCAGGCTTCGTGGACAGCCCATGCCCGGACCCACCACGGACGGGCGAGAAGCCGGTCGACGTCGGCCCAGCCGTCGCGGTAACGTTCCTGGAAGAAGTGGTGCATGTCGTTTTCGTACAGAACGGGCTTCCCGAACGCGATGTGGCTGACCCTCTTCGCATTGAGGGCCCAAGCCGCCACGGCCCTGCTCCATGCCCGGTCCACCCTCCGGCGCCAAAGGGGGTTCCAGTATCCGTAGACAAAGTAGTACGTGTACTGGCGTTGCAGCTTCTGTTGGACACCGTCGATGAACCCGCAAAGCCACTCCCACAGAAGCTCGGAATTGGACCTGAGGGGCTCAGGTTGCTCTACCCGTTCCAAGTAAGCCCGCATTTCCGAGGAGGCCGTCGATGAAGCGCCATCGTCAGACGGAAGTCCGCTCCCGTAGCCTTCATCCCCTGTGCTGTCATCGTCGTCGTCCTCCTCCTCCATTTCGTCCTCCGATGCGTCGCCGCACCTCCCGACGCCGCACTCGGAGCTGGTATCCGAGCCGACCCTCTGGCCGCCCAAGTAGTGGCCCCTGTCGGCGAACTTTTTGTGCATTGCCATCTTCTCCATGAACGCGAGCGCGCGGTCACTGCTGCCGTCCTCGTCGGCCGGGCCGAGCCAGATCACGACGCGGCGGGCTCGCGCGTAGATCTGCCGCATCTGCTGCACCTGGGCGCTTTTCTCGGCCACGTCCGCCTGGTTGATGCAGAGGGCGTCGACCCATAGCGTCCGCGACTCGGTGGCGCTGCGGAGGGAGTGCAGAAGCGAGGACACGTGAGGCATGATGGAGACGGCGTGCGTAATTCCGGAAGATGGCACTCCGTCCAGGGCTGCAACGGGGCCGGGCAGAACGACGAGGGTGTCGGTCAGGTCCAGCGGGCCGCACACGTAGGACACCGCTTCGAACGCGGGCGCCGAGTCCAGCGCGGTCTCGTGCAGCGTGCATGTGAGGGGATCCGACGCGGTGCCGGGGTTCAGAGCGACGAGCCGGATCTGGTTCGGCGCAAGATGCCGGTATGCCGGATGCATCGTGGCGGAACGGAGAGCGGGTCAGTCTGCGCGGCCTGAGAGACTGCGTGTAGACGGTAGTCATAGAAATATAGCGAGCAAATCCGTCTCAACGTCAACTCAGGATCGTCTCGGTGTGGGTCTGTATGGACAATTGGCTGACATGCCATTTGTGGCTAGAACAGGTCATCGCCATAAGCGGCCCTATAATAAGCAAACACCGTCACCATAGAGGTATAAGGGAATTATTATGATGACTCTGATTATTGTAGCTATATTGAGTCAATGGTATCATCACTGGGTCAAAATATATAGAGCCCGCGCCGTCGGCATACAGCGTTCAGTCTCGTTAAATAGCAGATACGGATCCTAGCATCGAGACCTCAATAGCTGTAGTTACTTTGCTGCCAATATCACAGTCATGGCTGCCTTTGGACACGCATTATCTTGGCGTCCTCAACTTAGGCAGCAGCATTCTCAGGTCTACATCCTTGTCTTCATAGAGGCAACAACGCCGAGAAGTATACGGTGTGGCATCTCATCAAATTCGGGGTTCTCTGCATAATCCCGTTTGGCGGCAAGATTGGCCCATTCAATGTAAACGGATTTGTATTCACTCCACAATCCGGGCCCTGCAATACTTGTATCATGTATAAACAAGGCCCAGCGAAGATATTGACCCAACTCAGCCTCCGCGGCCTACGCTGATCCCAGTAAAACTCCATTTTCCACTTATGTCGATGCGTCACCCCAGTCTGGGAAAACCCAGCCGAATAGTGTCTTCAACTCACCCATTTTCACATTGGCTGTGTTGTTGTTTGGAGTAGGATAGTTGAGCGATGAAGTGTCTGGGCCGTCAGAAACATCCGGTGTCCAGTCGGTCGATGTCATCGCGACTGCATGATCCGGAGTGCTTCCGAAAGAGTCAGACCCGGACTCGACAGTACCTTGTCGAGAACTCGAGACGTATTGTCGAGCGATGCTGGCAAACTCGGAGATGATGCTGCCCGGTAACGCCCCTCTTGATACGGAGTCTATGATGCCGAAGTAGCGAGACACCATGTCAAGAAGCACGAGATTCTCCTCGGTTCTCGAATGTTTTGGATTGTGGATGATGAAGTCGAAGAGAATAAAGAGTGCCGACAAAGGCATTGTGCCGGATATACTAGACGCAGATTGACAAAAACGCATTAGTCCAACTCGGCGAGTCGCGCTCCAAAGAGTCTGGTTGTGGGCTTACAAGATCGGGAGGTAGGGTTCAAAGTCGACGAAGACGATCAGCTCCACCACACTGCGAGCAGCACTCATCAAACTCATCTTGCTTTCTTCGCGCCTTTTTGACTCTTCCCGGTCGATGTGAATGGCCAGCCTCTCCAGGGCGAAGACAAGGTTATAATACGCGTACTGCGTCTGTAACAGGACAAGCTTTGTGCTTGGGGTCAGATCGTCATCCTGCCAAACGGCCTCTCCTGGCCTGAACGGCGGGGGCACGGACATCCGCCAGCCTTCCAGGAGATGTCGAACGCGCGCGGTGGCGGTCGCCAGTGCAGCCTTGGATTTCGACGAGGCATTGACTGAAAAGAGAGACGAGTACGCGATCGAGGAAATTCTGGCCAGCCGGATCGCGGACGTGAACCAGTCATAATCCCCAAAGACAGACTCGGGTGCTAGGGGGATCATGCAACCGATGTCTTCGTCTACCAACAGCTAATTGTAAGACGAGTTAGCGAGTCAATTCCCAACATGCTGCATACGAATGGCAGCGTTTGATGTATCCCTACTGAGCTTTGGCATTCCGAGAAAGCCGAAATCTTTTCGATAAAATAGACGGTCCAAAATGCTTTGAGTTGGTTGGCATCGGAATTGGAAGACTTGTGGTATTTTAGAGCTTGGGCCATTCTTGCAGCCTCGGAGATGAGTGTTTGGTCAAGTTGCAGACAGCAAGCATTCATGGCAAAAATGGACTGTAAAGGACGCTGTCAACGTCACAACCTCATGCTTCGGACCAAGGAGACTCACCATTGCTGTCAAAGCCTAGTATGCGGTATTGGTAGTCAGTACTGCAATTTGGCAGAACAACAAGACAAACACGCAAGAAGAGCACCCTGCGCACCTGAAGGTTGACGAGCATAACGGGTGGCGCTAGTATCTCGGATAATTTTCCAAGTGATACTTGAAACAGGTCCCATGCCTGGCCAGCATGAGGCACGAAGCTTCCGCAGTGATAAAACTGGCTACCGAGAGCCAGAACAGAGTGATAGAGAGCAGAAAACGCTGGGCTGATCTGCAAAACATCATCCAGATAGACATCTGAGGCTTGCGCAACAAAGTCTTCTCGATCGAGAAAGGCGTAGACAGGATGAATGTACTCAAAAAAGGCTAAGTTGCGTCAGATTTAACTTGAATACCACATAATCATTATTTAATGACTGGTGCCGGATTGACTTACCTTGGATGAAAGCCTGAGCCATTTGAGGTTGGATCATTACAGTTTCAGGTTTCTGGAAATCGATCCCATCCCATCGGGTCGTCTGCTTTTGACAGACCCGTTTCTTGATCAGGTCATCAAGGTTCTCGACAAGCTCCCGTAGGCTATCTGTGCCGAGTCTGTCCGCCAGCGAGGTTATCCTATCGTTGGAGAAGAACGAGACCGTTGAGCTTGGAACTGAACCATAGTTAGACATATGTATGAATTTGTAATTTTTTGGAAAGTATGACGATAATGAACATACCACTATCATTTGGCGCCTGCAAAGTAAGAGGTGTCAGCGTCTACCTTCGGGGGCCGGAGGAAGAGCGTTATCAAAGTGCAAGGAATAAAAATTGGCAAAGTAGATTCCAAACCTTGACGATTGTGGACTCGTCGCAGAGAACGATATCCTGAGGGCCACATCGGAGAATACGGTCGATGTAAAGTTCATCATCTCCAGCGATACTATCATGGCCTGGGCCATAGCTTGGCGAATCGGCAAAAAGTAAAGCTGCTGGCACTGCGGCGGTTTTGAATAAGTTAAGAATTCCAGCTTACTTTATTGGGCAACGAGGGCAGGAGCTGCCTTCAAGCACAATTATTGATATCGAGTTACCTTTCACTCTGGCTCTACGCCGGAAAGTGCTGAAGTTGCAAGAATCGTTGCGATTCTATAAGCGTTAGAGGCAATTCTGCCGTTTGAAGGCGTGACTTGCGGGTTGTCGCGGGTTGTCACGGAAAACATACAGAGCAGTTAATGCAGGCCGTTGGAGTCCTCGTGGCTGAGTTCGGCTCAGGGGGCGGCACTAGGAACATATGAAAGTCATTAGAAGGCTTGGGGCAAGACGAGGAATGCCACTGCATCCCGATCGAAGCAGCAAAGAAGTAAGGCGTACCGATGCATCGAACTTTCCGCAGCCTGCATTGGTCGCAAGACTTGTTGAGCTTCATTTCTGCATAAAAAAGAATGACTTTAAAGGGAAGAACAGCCGCGATGTGGTGGCGGTAAGTACTTTTGTTCAATGCTCACATCAGACAGACGCGGTCACCCCCAATGGTCATGCCACTCGATACAACGGCGGGGAAAACAACGCTTTTATATGACGGCATAGTGCTGATGTAAGCGCAGCTTGGCCTGCAACCTGCCAAGAGTTGGTGTCTCAGCGCGGTATTGCTTTTCGAAGGATTCCCCCACTAATCTGGTGTTGTTGGATACGAGAGTTATGGTAACCTCTCTTGTACATGGAGTCACACTTGAGCAGCGGTGTTGCTGCTCTTATGCATGTCGAACACCAAAATCTGAACTTGTATCGGGATCGTGTATCAAAAGTTCATTTCTGTATATCAATTCCCTCAACGCCATGATCTAAGCACAGTCTAGTGAATTTTCCCAAACGCCTTCAACAGTCCAATGCGCTGCCATTTAGCACCGTTTTGGGAACAATAGAATCAACCCTTCGACGAAAACCTTGACAGCCAACCTCTAAAAAGAAACAATGAGATGTAAAAAAAACCAGACCGACAGGAAAGCATATCAAGCTAGTTCAATAAAAGCATGGGCACCGAAAATCAACCCCAGAAGTGGTGAGCAAGCTCTACGCAGGCGCATCACCAAATACCTTCAACAAGCCATCGGCCGCATGCCTTCCAAGTCCATCCAGATTTCCCATACCCAATAACTCGAGCACGCTGATGTCGGATCCGAACGCCTGTCTCCACCAGCTGCGCATCTCCACGCCGACAAGAGAGTCCATGCCAAGCTGCGCCAGCGGTACCGTCGTATTCAGGTCCTCGTCCGACCTCAAGAGGAAACCAAATAGTTTCTTGCCAATCTCTATGGCGAGCAGGTTGGCCGACTCTTCAGTCTTCAGGATTGATGTGTCTGACTTGGCGCGGGCCAAGAACGACTTGAGGCCATCGCTACCGCTGGTCCCCGCGGTCTCAGCCGCAGACTTGCTGGCGTTGTTGTGGTACACCGCCATCCTGCGGTCCTTTCTCCAGAAGGCTCGGCTCTCCTTACTGTTGAGGGGAACGTTGGTCGATAGGCCGAGACCAATGGTGTGCTTGTCGATATACTCTTCGTTGCTAGTCTTTGCGCTTGCGCTTGATTGCGGAATTAGAATGGCAGCCGTGAGAGCCTCCATGAGCTCCGGTTCGGTGATCCCGTGAGCGCTGACGGCCTTCATTCTCTTGAGTAGAGCCTCGTCTTGAGACACGTATCCGACATCCTGCACGGCACCGATGTCGAGAGCCGAGCAAGCGAGACCCAACCCGGTCCTGTACTGGACGAAAGTGTCCAAGAAGGTGTTCGCTCCGGCGTAGTTGGCCTGTCCGGCCTGGCCCGTGACTCCGGACATGGACGAGAAGAGGACGAAAAAGTCGAGGTTGACGCCGGCCTCAACGGTTGCGTGATGAAGATTCCATGTACCAGTCACCTTGGGAGCTACAGCCTGGTTCCAGTGTTCAAGGCTCATACGGATGAAGTTCTCGTCACGGAGGACCATGGAGGCCTGGATGATTCCCTTCAGGTTTGAGGCCTGTGCAATGGCACGGCAAACATCATCCTTGCTGACGACGCTGCCCCTCACGAGCTCAACATGGCACCCCATGCTCTCAAGCTCGCGAACCGTGTCGCCGTCCTCTGGACCTGAGCCGGCGCTTCGAGACATGAACACCAAGCGGCGGGCGCCCTGCTCGACAAGGTGTCTTGCGACCGCCCGTCCTAGGCCACCAAGACCGCCCACTAGCAGGTATGAGGCCGAGCCATCGAGTTTCAACTTCCGAGTCGACTTGGCCATCTTTCCTGTGTCGATGTTGATGCTGCCGTCGGGTTTGCGTACAGAGAAGACGATCTTGCCGATGTGGGTACCCTGCTGGAGGTGTCGGAAGCCCTCTTGAACAGACGAGGCATCGAACACCTTCTTGGGCGTGAGCGGCTTGATGTGACCCATTCTGAGATGCAGAAGGATGGTTTGAAGGAGTCTAGAAAAGTTCATTGTCAGTTTGAGGCTCGGGACCAGGTAGGACACAGAAAACTCACTCCTTGACCAAGGACTGTCTCCTGGCCATCTCCGCGTCCAAGTAGAAGCAGCAGTAGCTCCGACTGGCGAGGAAAACTTCCATATCGAGCTTGCCTCCGCCGAGGAAATCACGCTTGCCGATCTCAACTAGTTTACCAAACTCGGCAACGCAGCGCCAAGTAGCATGAAGCAACTCTCCGGACAACGAATTCAAGCAGAGGTCCACTCCGCGGCCCTTGGTCTCCTTCATCAAGCCCTCAACAAAGCTGGCGTCGCGGGAGTTGAAAATACGGTTCCGGGGCAGGCCAAAAGCATCGACGAGGTACCTGGCCTTCTCCTCGTTACCGACCGTTGCATAAATCTCAGCCCCGGCCATGGTGGCGAGTTGCATAGCAGCGAGACCAACACCGCCCGCCGCGCTGTGGATGAGAACTGATTGTCCTTTCCGCAGTCCGCCAATGTTGAAGAGCGAACAGACAGCTGTTGCGAATACAGCAGGCATGGTTGCCGCGTCTTCAAACGACAGGTCTGCAGGGATCTTCTCACAGAGTCTCTCGGGCGTCACGACGTGGCTGGCGAACGATCCATCAGCCAGGAACATGATGCGATCCCCGGGCTGAAGATCTTTGACGTCGGGACCGGTGCGGCGGACAATACCACCACCTTCGAGACCAAGACCGGCCTCGGGATACGGCACGACGCCCAAGGCACCGAGGACGTCCTTAAAGTTCAATCCAGCTGCAAAGATCTGCACTTCGACATCGTCTCCTTCCAGTACTTTCTCGCCGTCTCCAGCACCGTTTGCCCAGTGCAGCGTAGTCAAGCGTCCTGGCTTCGTCATGGCGAGGGCCACCCTCGCATCATCCGAGAAGCCAGCCTTCGTCTCCGGCACGGAATCGATAAGCTCGCTCTTCAGCGAGAATGGGTAGATGCGTCCCACCTTGACCACTCCATCGACGATGGCATACTCGTAATCGGGCTTGAGATCCAGCGCGTCGCCTTCTTCAGACTCATCCGCAACTCTGGGTCTCGCTTGGAACCTGTCGAGAACATCTACGACCGTGTTCAAGGAACCGCTGAGATCTTCAACCTCACAAGTAGCCAAGTCCAGTAGCGACTCCGTGCGGATAGTACGGGCGGTACCGATGATCTGAGCAAATCTGGGATCCTTGCAACCAACCTGAGACAGATGCGTCACCCACAGCATGCCTGCACCAGACGTACCGAGCGCCTCCAAGATTCCTTGGAATGATTTGAAGCGATCTTGCTCAATGCCGTCGAAAAAAGGACTGCTGGCATCCAGCAGAGAAACAATGTCCTGAGGCTCATCCGGGAGCGGTTGGCCAAGCTGGCGGTGGTTAACGGTGTATCCTCTCTTTTCGAGCTGTGATGACATGGTTTCTACAAGGGGCTCCCCTTCGTCGCAGAGAAGAACAATGGGCTTCTCGGTGTTCTTGGAACGAGGTCGTACTCGAGCGACCATGATAGCATTGAGCTGGTGCGGCTCCTCGGCGTCTCGAATAACGGCGTCCAGACCATCGAAACCGGCCTCTTCCAGCTCCTTTGCCCAACGTGTGGGCGAGACATAGGGCTGCTCTGGTCGGCCGTCCGGTGCACCATACCACCAGCCAGCAAGTGTGCCGAAGATGTAGTTGGGCCACTTGGAAGGGCTGTCGAGTTCGTGCAGAAGCAGTCTACCATCGCGGTGGTCAAGAAGCTTGTGCACATTTCTCAGGGTCTCCTGGAGGCTCTTGGTTGCGTGGAGGACGTTGGTTGCAATGACAAGATCGTACTTTTCATCATCAGCAAAGCCTTGCTCAGTGGGGTCTTTGCTGATGTCCAGCACGCGGTATTCGATGTTCCGGTACCCGGTGAAACGCTCCTTGGCTGCGACAAAGAACCCGGCAGAGATATCAGTAAAGGTG
The DNA here is from genome assembly GCF_051148585.1 of Colletotrichum jinshuiense. Lineage (NCBI taxonomy): Eukaryota > Fungi > Ascomycota > Sordariomycetes > Glomerellales > Glomerellaceae > Colletotrichum > Colletotrichum jinshuiense. The sequence goes on along the minus strand of NC_139309.1, from coordinate 5,749,708 downwards.
TACTTGGAATACAGTGGCTGTCCAACGGGTAGGATCAAGTGCCTCAACATGCTGGCAGTAGAAGCTCCAGTACCAGCTCCGATCTCCAGGATGCGCAGATTAGGCTTGCTATGGGCCAGATGGCGGATGAAGTCTGAGCGATCGCAGGCGTCGGTAGCGACGTAGATCTTGGTGAGAGTTCCATCGGCCAGGAGCATCTCGAGGGCGTCCGTGTTGCCAGTGCACAAGCCGTCGATGTTTTTGAGCACCTTCTCTATCGACGATGCACAGTCCTCGACCGGGGTTCCCTCCATCTGCTGGATGAGGACTCCGATTCTTTCAAGAAGAGTTGAATCGTCCAGCGAGGTGAGAGTGTCGTCTGCCTCTTTGGCGACTTGAGAGTCAATCCACAACATGTACTTATGCATGTGCTCCGGTAGGGTGTCCTTGATCAGGTTGTCCTCCTTGATGGATTTGATGCGTCTCTGGGAATAGATGAAGCACATCCGGACCATCTTGTCTAACATAGGTGTGTAGAGATGGCGAGGAACCTCGGGCTTGATGAGCTTGTTCGCATCCAAGAAGTCGATATGGGGCGACCAAGTGAGACGACTCGTGGTCAACTCCTCTGTGAGAGCCTTTGGCGCGGCTGCCGCTTCTACCTCATCACCATTGCCGGTGGATGCCGTCTCGACAGTGGCCTCAACAGCAGCAGCCTCTTCAAGGGGTGAAAGCTTGGCTCCTTGCATATCAAGGACAATCTTGCCATTGGCGATACATTGAACACGGCTGATAACCTCGCCGCTGCCCTTGATAAACACAGCCGAAGCCGCAGCCCGCATGTCGACATCAGGGTCGACCCGGTGAACGACTACCCGGTCAATCTTTGTAGGGACTCTCCTGTAGTGCTTCGCCTCGATGTGGCCGCGTGTCGCGGCTAGGGGTCCTGATTGAATGCAAGCATCAATAACGGCGGGGTGCAAGTGGTAGTGGTGCTCGTCGCCGCACGGGTTCTTGGGCAATCTGGCCGCCGACACGCTCTCCAGGGATCCCGTTCTGATGTCGTCCAGACGCTGGAACTTGGGGCCGTATCCGATACCAGCCCGGCTAAGCACGTCGTAGTACTTGCGTCGCTCCACCTTCCGCGGCAGTTGAGTGGTATCGGGTGCATCCTCGGGCCCCAGCTCTTCCGATGTAGCCTCGCCACTGCAGTGCTTGATCCAGACATGACCGTTGTGCGAGGCAATAGTCCATGTCCACCACTGGCTGTTGAGCGAGTCTGTGAGGCGTACGGGACGGAATGTAGTAACCATCTCGGCCGGGGTCCCTTCGTTCAGAACCAGTGCCGAGTTGAGGACCATGTTGCGGATAGTGAATCCGTTGTCCCCAGGGGCTTGGTCTTGTTGGCGCGGGCTAATCTGCCGGATTCCCTCGCCAATCATGGACACGTAGCCAGCGCAAGGGAAGATGACATTGTCTTCGATGCAGTGATCCCGAAGCCAGGGCGCGTCATCCAACAAGAGCATGTTCCGAAAGCTGGGCTCCAGCGTAGTGCTCTCGAGCTGGCGTATGCCCAGGAGAGGATGGGCAGGGAATTCACGATATCTCCACTCGTGGGAGATTCTTGACTCACGCCAATAGCTTGCGTCGTGGTCCCAAGGGTAATGAGGAAGCCCATGGAGCGAAGTCGTCTTCGTCGTAATTTTGGAGAAGTCGACGGGGACATTGAGCTCATACAAGCGGCCAACCGAAGTCAAGAAGGACTCGACGCAGTTCTCGCCACGGGTCATGGCCCCAAAGTACGGTGACGCCGAGGTCGAGCCATCGCTAGCCGCCGTCATGATCTGTCTCACGGGTCCAGCCAAGGCGGCATGAGGCCCGATTTCGAGGAACACAGCATTTTGGACGTTCCTAATGATTCCAGCAACAGCGTCGTTGAAGAGAACTGGAGATTCAAGGTTCTTTTGCCAGTAGCTGCCGTCAAGCTCACCTGCCTTCATGGGCTCACCTGTCCCGCTGACGCTAGAGAAGAATAAAGTACCAGGTCGGACATCCGTGGATGTTGCTTGAGTCTTTCTCTTCTGATCGACCAAGTCTGGTAGATACTTGCCAAGGGCGGTCGTGTAGAAGTCGCCGACTTCGGCCATGTGGTAAGAATGGTAGGCCTTCTCAACCTTGAGCAACCTCGCCGTGATACCAGGATGCGCCTGCTGGATCCGGTCGACAGCCGATTGAACTGCGTCCGCATCTCCAGAGATGGTGACACTGCGCGGGGAATTCTCGCAAGCGATGACGACCTTGGGGGCAGACAGAAACTTGCTGACCTCCTCCCGACCGAGTCCAATGGCAGCCATAGCGCCGGCTCGGTTTTGCTCTTTGGCAGCAAGACCTCTTTGCCAAGCCACAATGATAGCTTCCTTTGCCGTGAGAGACTTTGCTGCATAGGCCGCCGCAATCTCGCCACTGCTGTGGCCAACTACCGCGTGTGGCTCGACACCAAGTGATGAAAACAGATCAACTAAAGCAATCTGAACAGCCGTACACAGGGGCTGCGAGAGCTCTGCTCTAGCGACACCAGACTTCCTAGCGGGCTTGAGCAGCTCCTCTTCGATAGTCCACTCCGGAGCGTCGGGCACCTCACGCAGGTACTTATCGAGAGATCGGATACTACTCTGAAAGGCGAGGTCCCCACGCAAAAGCAGTTCGCGGCCCATGCGGGGCCACTGCGCACCCTGCCCGGTGAAGACCATGACAACATTGGGAGAGGTGTTGCCAGCGCGCAGGCCCTGGGATGCTGCGTCCGGAAGCTTGTCCAGGCTGGCTACCATAAAAGACCGATGCTGCAGATGCTCTCTTCTGTTGCTCAGAGTATAAGCCAGTTCTTCTAGCTTATCTGGGTTCTTTCGAATCCACTCCTGAAGCTTACTTGTCATCTTCTGCAGCGATGACGAGGAAGTGGCGGAGAACGGCAGCAGGTGAGTCTTGTTCTCGAGAAGTCCCTCGGCAGCGTCCACAGACCTGGATGGTATGTTGTAGCTGCGAGCCGAGTCCAGAATTGCATGGGCATTTGAGCCGCCAATTCCAAAGGAGTTGACACTGACTCGCTCAAGGCGATCCTCGGGCCATGGTGTTGCCTCCAGTGGAACCGTCAACTTCCTCTCTTTGAAAGGAATCTTGGGGTTGCCGCTGGTGAACTTGATGTTGGGAGGAATAGTGCGATTCTCTAGCGAAAGAACCGCTTTGATGAGAGATGTTAAGCCAGAAGCGCCCTCGGAATGACCCAGGTTAGGTTTGACGGAGCCGATATAGACGCCCGCATCTCCAAAGACCCTCGCGACGGCGTTAGTCTCGATGGGGTCACCAACGGGGGTACCAGTTCCGTGACACTCGACGAAGGCCGTCTTGGACAAATCCGAGATGCCCGCCTCCCGGTAGGCCTTTCTCATCAAGCTCTCCTGGCTCTCGGTGCTGGGCTGAGCGATTCCCGGGGTCTTGCCGTCACTGTTAGACACGACTGATCTAATAACGGCTCGGATGGGGTTTCCATCGCGGATGGCGGCATCCAAAGGCTTGACAAAGACTGCCGTAACAGCTTCTCCTCGAGCGTAGCCGTTCGCGTCGGCGGAAAACGTTCTGCAGTGGCCTTCCGGCGAGAGAACGCCCTTTTCAGTCATGAAGGCCGTCATGCCTGGTGCCATGATCAAGTTGGCACCGCCAACGACCGCTGCCTCACAGATCCCATTCTGGATAGCCTGAAAAGCTTCGTTGAGACAGATCAAAGCCGCAGAGCAGGCGGTACGGACAGTCATGCTATTTTGAGTTAGTCAATCCTTCCTGATTTTGAATACGGATAATTATCATTATAGAGATGGCAGGTAACATACCATGGTCCCTTCAGATCCATCTCGTATGATATACGGCTGGAGAGCATGAAGTCACTGTAGCCGTCGACTCTGTTCACGCCAGACTGCTGGTGATCCCTGTTCTGCATCTCCAGCCAGTCTTCTCCGTAGCTACCCATGTAGCAGCCGATAGTGCGACCCTTGAATCAGTTAATAGGTGATCTTTTCTATCTTTCGCATATGGACTGTACTAACCTTGAAGTCAACCTCTCCAGCATCGTCGAAAGCCTCCCGCACGACTTCCAGCATACGTCTCTGCTGTGGGTCGGCGAACTCAAGTTCAGCGCGACTGAGGGAGAAGCGGCCTGCATCCAAGCTTCCAAGTTTGACGTTGTCATCGAGGAAGTAGCCATATTGGGTAGCAATGGACCCAGGCCGGCCTGAGGCAGAGTGGTAGGCTGAAATGTTGTACCGGGACTCAGGCACACGGCTTCTCGCATCGCCTTTGGCTATCAAAAAGTCCCAGAGGTCCTGAGGACTTTCCAAGCCACCAGGAAGACGAAGTGCCATACCGCAAATAGCAATAGGGATTGGCGGCTCTTTAGACGACAAGGGTGGGGTGGGAGAGGGAGATACCCCGTTCCCGTTGGCAACATTTGTGTGCCCATTTTGATGGCCGTTGGCATGACCGTTGGTATGACCGTTTGTATGACCATTTGCGTAACCATTGGAATGACCATTGGCATGACCATTGGCATGACCATTGGAAACACCTACAGCGGTAACATTGGATGTGCCATTGGTGTTGATAGCGCCACCGCTTTCTGATGAGGTATTCTGGAGAATAGGCTGCTCCACCTCGGTTGTCGCGCTGTTTAAGGTTTCTTGCGACGGCATTGTGAAAGTGGGATGTTGAAACGAACCAAAAAATGTTGAAGCGGATAAGCTCTAAGTATGGCGCTTTTGTGAGATGCAGTTCGTACGTCCACTTGATACCACACTCCAGGGCTTTCATGAGTTTTATATCAAACACAATCATCCTCATTTACTAGGGAGTCAACATGACTTGTTGCTGACTGATATTATCGAATCAAAGAGCAAGGCTGTAATCCTTCAGGTTACCAAATTCACTATTCTCTACTCGATTGCCTCTGTGATGTGACTGAGCGTCACACCCTATACAGGAGGATGAACTTTGTCTCGGCTGGGCCATGTACGAGAGCATCGCTTGGCAAGAACTGTCTTCGGACTTGTCCGAGGATATTCACAGCTGCATCCAAAGGATTCAAGTGGCCTGTTTTGTGCAAGGCCGTTTCTTCCTGGGAGTGAGACCTCTTGACCCCCTTGATCAATATCTGTAAGCGACGCGTAACCCAAGTTTCCAACTCACCTGCCTAATGCATAGGATCCAATATCTCTCGGTGTAATGTATCTTGATACATCTCGCCTTAGAGTAAAAGATACAAGATGTATACTTAGCCGCCCTCCATATCCACGTGGGGGCTTTGGTACGCCACCGAAGAACACGTCCCACGCGTGCTTGACGATGGTGTGGCACTTGAAGACTATTACAAAGTCCAAAGGACTTGCGTTCCTCACAATGTGGGGCTAATACAGATCCCTGTTTGCATTGCGAAAACTGCTTTCTGCCAGTGGATGCCAGTCTACTCGATGGCATTGCGGAACGGGCAACTTGATGCTGTCTTGGGCGTGTTTTTTTTTTCGCGCGATTCCTGCAAGCTAATAACTACTCATGTAACGTGTTATTAAGTTACGTCCCAATACTCTGTTATTATGGAACATCTCAGTCATTTCCCTTTGTCTTGGACAGCAGACAAGGATTCAATTTGTGGATTAGTTGGCCCATAGAGCTAGTTTGTCATGGAAGCCTCCTTCCCTTCCTGAAGGATTGGTGTGTTTGCCATGTCTCACGATTCTCCAAGCAATAACTCAATGACCTTGATATTACTTCTTCCGGATTGCTAACAATTGGAAAAATGCCCTGAAAAGAACAGTTCATATGCAGGGGATCCAGTAAGCTGACGCCTGGGCACCTCTCCAGAATCCACACCCTTCACCCACCTTTTACACTCCGCGTGGGGTTTTTGATTTGGCAGCATGTATCGTCAAAAGGATCATTCGACAAGTGACGAATTCATTTTCATCCCATGCCTCTCTACCAAGGATTCCAGGCCTTTACAGTTGCCCGCGTAGGTAGATGTTGTCAACTTTGTACGTGGATCAATGTTACATCAGCCGCCTCCTCCGCGACAGGGGCCGAGCCAATCATGCCTGCAGCCTCTCCTTTCCGCTGCAGCCGACCGGCTCTGCTTGGGCTGGGGCCTAACTTGCGCACCCACTAATACGGCATAGGTTCACGTCAAGTATGCAGTCACTTTGCCAAGAGCTCCCGCCACAATCGCGTCAAGCCTTGCAGGGGCGCTCACCGGCTCTGAGGGCTACCGAGATCTGTGCCGCAGGTGGAACTTCTGCGTTTCTGGCGAACATAAAATTGAATCCTTCACATCCACTACTACCACCCACCTCTCGAACCATATGCTGTTAACCCCGCATAGGTACAAGACTAACCCCATATCAACTCTTCAGAACTGGGGGGAATAACTCCATAAGCTACAATATGATAGGGGCAAACTACTGTTCAAGTCCATACCATATAGAACAGTTCTTTAGTAGATGTGTTTGTCTCCACAATAAAACAACTCCCTACCTATCTATATACCTTACAGTTAGACAAAAATAATAAGAACAGCCAACGAGCGGATGTTAAGCGAGCTCAATGCAGGTTTTACGACCAGGCTAATGTGGGTAACATGATCCTCCTCGTTCATCCCAACCTTTTGAGCCTAATCTGCAGCGCCTACACACCCGGTGGCCCCTGCCGAGTTCTTCAAACTTCAACATCGGGATTACTGCCGGTCAAGCCGCTGCAATCCTTTACAAGGTCCAAGTGTCTCATCGTACGAACTAATGCGCATGTTCGCACCCTGGGAAGGGCGCAGCTACACAAGTGGCAATAGTTGCCAAGAAAATTAAGTGCTTACCAACGTATTTCAAGTTTGTCTCTGACGTGGTTGTGATAATCGATGGCATGTATACGTATCAAGCCAACAAATGATGATTGCATGGTGTTAGGCTGGTTGTATTTTCAGACTGGCCGTTCCATTTCAGAAGAACTGTCCATTTCGCTTTTACGGCTCTCAACTGATATCCCTCATAAGTGCTGGTCCGGCAAGCTTTTTAGCCGACATTATCTGCAGGCTGATCACACTCAATGCGCTTTCGGTTTCCACTCAGCTTTCCTGTTCAATTCAGTTCATTCATACCTTTGCAGAATTTTAAGCTACTTTCGTCATCATGACCGTCTCACTTGGAACTTCGTCTTTCGTGGAAGAATGGGCCAAGGCTCAGAAAGTTCGAGGCCCCGACTTGAAGAATGGCGCCATCTTCTACAAAAATCTCGAAGAGGAGCTAGACGCCAACAGAGCTCAACAGGCATGTGCAATGTTCCATACGAACACTGCTATGGTTGACTTCTCTTCATGCGATGTTGTCTCTCTCGGCGTCTCAGGTGCTGTGAAAGAGGCCTTTCTCGAGGAGCTCAAGGCGAACCCAGATTTCCAGTTGGGTGCGTCCGGAACACGTCCACTCAACGGGAACTCGACGTACCTCGAGACAGTGGAGAGAGAAATCGCCGAGTTCCATGGAGTCGAGTCCGCTCTTTTTCTCGGTTCAGGCGCCTTGGCCAACGAAGCAATCTTCACTGCCCTTGCGCGTCCCGGCGATGCCATTGTCTACGATGAGCTCGTCCACGCAAGCATCCACAACGGCATGAAAAACAGCCTCGCTTTATGCCAGAGACCTTTCCGCCACAACGACGTCAATGACTTCGTGGAAACCCTCATGGCAGTCAAGGAGTCCCAGCCTCAGATCCGCAACGGCCAGAGATCCATCGTCATTGCCGTGGAGTCCTTCTATAGCATGGATGGCGACGGGTCCCCGCTTAAGGAACTCGTGCAGGCTGCCAAGGAGATCTTCCCCAACGGCAATGCCCAATTCGTTGTCGACGAAGCCCACAGCTCTGGCTGTTTCGGCCCACAAGGCAGAGGCTACGTGAGCATGCTTGGCCTGGAGAAAGAAATCGCTGTTCAGAACCAGAACTACGGCAAAACGTTCTGCGGGTCTGGTGGTACGTGCACATGCCCCGGGTTCAAAGCGGTAGCACATCATACTGAATATTCTAGCCACGATTCTCTCCAACGCCACGGTTCGAAGAATGCTGATCAACCATGCAAAACCCGTCCTTTACTCGACCTCGCCTCCGAATTTGATTGTCGCTTCGACCCGAGCTGCATACAAGTTAATGAAGGCCGGGAAAACACAGGCGGTATGAACTTCCAATCCCACACTTTTCTTTACGTCATTTACTACATTGAGAAGCGTAACTGACATACAAGCTAGGCTCAAGACAGGGTCCAAGACCTGGTGAAGCTCTTTCTTGAGGAAATCACGGAGAATCCCATCTGGGACAAAGCTAACGATGCTGGTTTCCTCCGCCTTCCCCTGTTCGAGCAAGATGACTGGGACGCTCTGCCATTCGTCAGTCAGATCTGCCCAGTCTGGACGAAGCCTAAACACAACCTCTACCTTGCCATTCACCTGCAACTGGCAGGGTTCCAGGTGTACCCGATCAGCTTCCCAATTGTTCCGAAAGGAACAGATAGGATCAGGCTCGTTTTCCATGGCCACAACACGGACGAGGATGTCAAGAGACTCGCCGCGTCCATCTGCAGTTGGGCCAAAGAAACCATGGAATGCGAGGCGCACAATCGACGTGAAGGGTTGAACGGTCAAATTAAACTGTGCTCTGCAGCCCGTCACGCCCAGAACCTGATTGCAAAGGAGGGTATGAATGGCTCTAGTTAGATTTTCCTAGAACTTGCCTCGGATTGCAGTTTATCGAGTTAATGATTTTTTACGAGACCTTATTAATTTGAATAACATCGTGATTAACCTCATAAGCACGGTGGTGAGGGTGATGAAGTTAGTTGTAAAAAGATCCGAATGGATAAGGGTGATGTCGCAATGCCAAAATGTTCGCTATCTTTAGCACTCGATTATTTAGATTAAAGGCAACAAAGTCCCTTACCCAACTCTAAACTCCGCTACCATAGTTTCGTTGCATACTTTGGTCCAAACAGCGCCGCAATCGATATAGTCCAACGCCATGATGCCCCAATGTTTTACGGACTGCACGTTGGTCTCCGACCCATCCGCACAAGGCAAGAATTGATGAGATGATTGGTGGGCCAATCCTAGTGAAGGAGCATCATTGGTGCTGCAGCCATCCGCTGCCGGTAGCATATCCGTCCTTCCGAACTTTGACACCCTCAGAGGCCGCCGCGCAGGGAGGGAGCGGGCGGGAGGATGGAGGGAGCCTTAGCCTTACAGACAGACCTACATCACGCCCCTGAGAACGCCTCTCCCAATCCTGCCGAAGATCCAGGGGTCTGAGACAAGGGTTACTCATCCGGTAAGCGTTGTTGATATACGCGCCTCAGTGGCAGCATGGGGGAGCCTAAGCGATCCACAGTTTATGTACTTAATTCCTCCGCCTCCCCGCGCCAAGAACCGAACGCCGAGCAGCCCACTCTTTCGGACAGTTGCTGATCCGTACCAAGCCCCGTGGACTTACCGAGCTCAAGCCAGTGTAACGTTTTGCACTGTCACGAAAATCCTTCAATCCAATGCAATGGGTTGTATTCGTCCACTGGTTCGAGTCTGTACTGGCTGGTACTCGCCTCGGGCTCCGGCGGGAAATTGTGTGCAAGACATTCCGCCCGTAGCTCCCTTGCCCCCTCAGACCCATGGCAAAGCAAAACAGGCACCAAGACTCGTCTGTGACAATGTTCCCCCGACATTGCAGCCGACTTGTAGGACGTGATTGTGTTCGGAAACAAACAGAATCGAATTGTACGCTTTCTCGGAGCCGAGGCGGCCTGATCAACTGCAACAGCGTTGCAGATCTTGCAGTTTGCAAACGCCAGGTTACCCATCGAGAGCGCGAAAAGTAGCACGACGCGATTCCTTCATTCCGTTCCCGCGTTTCAGTATTGAACTCGAACTCTCATCTGTTAGGATATAGTCCATTAGACTGCTGATTACTGTGCGGTCATCCCCACCCCCTTGGACGAAACGCTCGTTCAATTTGAGACTGGTCGGACACGATGTCTACCGCCCCTCTACAGTCAGAAATGGCTGGGGCAACAGAAAAACCGCCTCTTCATACCACCAGCGAACAGGACCGAAGGAGCTTGGACGACAGTCATGTCAGGAAGCATTCGAATGACAAGTACGTCGCGGCAGACCAGAACATCGAGGAGCTAGTCCGGAGGGTCAGCAACACACATGTTAAACCAAGCTCCTCGGCGAGTTTAACATCGACACCGCTATCGCAGCCCGACTACGACACTGACAATAATGCTCTCAGCCCACGTCCCGGCAGCAACCTGGACCCAAAGTCGGCAATTTTCGACGCTCGTACTTGGATCAGAGAGTTTATCAAGCTCACCGAGTCGGATCCGGCATCCGCCCCGCGACGCGCCCTCGGTGTAGCATTCAAGGACCTCAGCGTTTTTGGATCGAGCACAGGCGCGCAGTTTCAAACGTCAGTCGGAAACGTCTTGGTTGCAATTACGAAAGACCTGGCAAGGGTCTTCAGTAATAGCAAGCGCCATGGGCAACGCCTAGGTATCCTGCGTGATTTCGAGGGCGTCGTTGAAGAAGGAGAGATGCTCTTGGTGTTGGGCCCCCCTGGCTCTGGCTGCTCAACATTTTTGAAGACTCTCTCGTCTCAAACGGCGGATCTTGAGGTCAGCGAAGATGCTTACATCAATTATCGAGGTAAGACAGACTGCGTCGACTCATGTGCTCCCGGTGACGAACATCCTGCTAATACTGTTGCTCAGGAATTGATACGAGCCACATCCGTTCCTCTCTCCGAGGCGATGTTCTCTACAACGCCGAGCTTGACAACCATCTCGCCCATCTCACCGTTGGGGAAACATTGACCTTCGCTAGCCGAGCCCGCACCCTTCGGCATGTCCCGACTGGTTTCTCCCGTCAACAGTTCGACCTCGTCAACCGTGACGTTATGATGGCCATCTTTGGCTTGACACACACAGTCGATACTCGGGTGGGAGATGACGTGATTCGGGGGGTTAGCGGGGGTGAGCGAAAGCGCGTCAGTATTGCTGAAGCAGCACTCACCGGTGCCAAGTTTCAGTGCTGGGATAACTCCACAAGAGGTCTCGACAGCGCCAACGCGATCAACTTCTGCCGGAACCTTCGTCTGCAGGCAGATCTACTTGAGGTCGCGTCCGCTGTGACCCTGTATCAGGCGCCTCAGTCTGCGTACGACCTCTTTGACAGAGTGACGGTCATCTACGAAGGGAGGCAGATCTTCTTTGGGAGACGCTCCGAGGCCAAACAGTACTTCCAAGACTTGGGGTTTCACTGTCCAGAGAGACAGACAGTACCCGATTTCCTGACTTCTATGACTAGCTTGTATGAGCGCCGGGTGAGACCCGGCTTCGAGGATATCGTCCCCCGCACGCCAGACGAGTTCGTCCAAAAGTGGCGGACAAGCAAGCACCGACAGCAACTTCTTCAAGAGCTGGCAGCCTACAAGCAGAAGCACCCATCTCAAGAGAGACTCGAGGAGTATCAGCAATCTCGGCACGCCGAGCAGGCAAAGTCACAGCGCAACAGTTCTCCGTACACGATATCCTATGTCCAGCAGGTCTCGCTCACATTCTGGCGTGCCTGGCGGCGATTACTCGCAGACCCAGACTTCACTATCGCATCTCTGCTCTTCAATCTCATCATGGCCCTGATCCTCGGGAGCATGTTTTACAACCTCAAGCCGGACTCCTCAAGCTTCTATTACCGCGGCGGAATCATTTTCTTCTCCTTGATGTTCAACGCTTTCAGCAGTCAGCTCGAAGTCCTAACGATCTATGCCGAGCGCCCGGTTGTCGAGAAACAGAACCGGTACGCCTTCTATCACCAGTCAGCCCAGGCAATCGCCAGCTACCTCTGCGATCTTCCTTACAAGATTGCCAATATGTTTGTCTTTAATATCCTCGTCTACTTTATGGCCAACCTACGACGAGAACCTGGCCCATTCTTCTTTTTCTGTCTCGTCACATTGTTGGCGACGCTGTCTCAATCGGCTATATTCCGCACCCTGGCGAGCATCACCAGAACACCAGAACAGGCCATGATTCCTAGTGCTCTTCTCGGCATGGGACTTATGATTTACACGGGATTCACCATGCCAACGGCCTATATGCCTGGCTGGTCCCGCTGGATGGGCTATATCAACCCGCTGGCCTACTCTTTCGAGGCCCTCATGGCAAACGAATTCCATGGCAGGGAGTTTGGCTGTGCAGGAATGGTTCCTCAGGGTCCTGGGTACGAAGACCTGGCACCAGAGTCGCAAATCTGTTCCGTTGTGGGATCAGAAGCTGGATCGTCGGTTGTCAATGGAGACAGATATATCAACCTCTCCTTCGACTACTACAATTCTCACAAGTGGAGAAACGTCGGTATTCTCTGCGGCTTTACAATCTTCTTCTTTTTTACTTATCTGGTCATGGCGGAGTTCTCAAAACCACCAAAGACCAGAGGCGAAGTCCTTATCTTCAGAAGGGGTCAAATGCCCTCCGCCGTCAAAGCAGAGAAGTCAGACAGAGTCGCAGACCCGGAGGCTCAAGCACAAGGAAACCAGCCCGCAATAGTAGAAAAGGGAGACTCATATACAGGCGGAGGTTCGTTCAACGGCAGCGGCCTCACCGCGGGTACATCAGTCTTTCATTGGGAAGATCTCTGCTACGACATCAAAGTCAAGAAGAGCCCAGACCGTCGTCTTCTGGATCACATAGACGGATGGGTGGCGCCAGGAAAAACCACAGCCCTCATGGTAAGCAAATCCAATCACTGCTTCTAGCTCAGAGACCTAACAAATATGCTGCGACAAGGGGGTTTCAGGCGCCGGAAAGACCACGCTGCTCGATGTTCTCGCGACTCGAGTTTCAATCGGCGTCGTCAGCGGCGACACTCTGATCAACGGTGTCCCGACAGATGCAACCTTTCAACATCAAGTAGGCTACGTACAGCAACAGGACATCCACCTCAGTACCATGACAGTCCGCGAGGCCTTAGAATTCAGTGCTATTCTCCGCCAATCGTCCGAAATCCCCCGTAAAGAGAAGCTACAATACGTTGATCACGTAATCGATGTCCTGGAGATGCAGGAATTCGCTGGCGCCGTCATCGGTATGCCAGGAGAGGGTCTGAACGTCGAACAGCGAAAACGCCTTACCATCGGCGTGGAACTAGCTGCTCGGCCCCAACTTCTGGTGTTCTTTGATGAGCCGACGTCGGGACTAGACTCCCAGACGTCATGGGCCATCTCCGTTCTCATCAGGAAACTCGCCAACAGTGGCCAAGCCGTTCTTTGTACCATCCATCAGCCATCGGCCATTTTGTTTGACCAATTCGATCGCCTTCTCCTGATTGCGCCGGGCGGAAAGACTGTCTTCTTTGGTGGTATGTAGTTGCTCGCCTAGTTCCGTGTGTGTGTGTGGCTGACAATGATACTCTATTAGACTTGGGCAAAAATTCATCGAGCCTGATTCAATACTTCGAGAGGAATGGTGCACCCTCTATTCCGGCAGATGCCAACCCGGCCGAATGGATGCTCGAGGTCATCAAGCCTCCCCAGGACGGTTCTAAGGGGATCGATTGGCATCAGACTTGGCGTGATTCTCCAGAGTATCAAGACGTCAAGAAAGAGCTCTCTCGTCTCCGAGCCCTTGCTTCCACGATGAGTGGTGCGAGTGCGGACAACAAGTCCCAACACCAAGAGTTTGTTTCGTCATTCTCCACCCAGTTCTGGGAGGTGATGGTGCGCACTTCGAAACACTTCTGGAGGTCTCCAGTCTACATGTGGTCGAAGATCGCTTTGATTGCCTTGTCGGTAGGTCACAAGAGCCAACATCTGCAGCTTGACTAGTTCACAACTGATACTAACCTACGTGATAGTCCCTCTATCTTGGCTTCAGCTACAGCGCCAACAACTCCATCCAGGGTCTCCAGAATCAGCTCTGGGCTATCTTTATGTTCCTCGTCCTCTTTATAAACATCAACGAGCAAATCATGCCCATGTTCGTGCCCCAGCGCAACCTGTACGAATCGCGCGAGCGGCCTTCTAAAATCTACCGTTGGACGACGTACATCATGGCCAACATTCTTATTGAGCTCTTTTGGAACTCGATAATGGCTGTGATTATGTATTTCTGCTGGTACTACCCAGTTGGTTTCGTCCGGAATACCACCCCAGACGACCAGGCCATCCGCGGATTCCTCGTCTTCCTCTTCCTCTGGGTCTATCTCCTATTCACCAGTACGTTTGCCCACTTCGCCATCGTGTGGATCGACCTTCCAGAGACGGCGGGCGTCTTGACAAGCTTGCTGTGGATGCTTTGTATCCTGTTCTGCGGTATCGGCGTTCCCCGCGCCGACCTCCCTGGCTTCTGGACCTTTATGTACCGCGCCAACCCCGCCACGTATCTCGTGGGCGGGATCATGTCCACCGCCGTTGCGAACACGGATGTTACCTGCGCAGCGAACGAGATCCTCCACATTGTGCCGCCGTCTGGTGGTAACATGAGCTGTGGAGAGTTCCTCGGCCCTTTCGCTGAAGCCGCTGGCGGGCGTGTGCTGGATCCCGCCGCCCTGGATCAGTGCGAGTATTGCCCCCTCGGTACCACGAACGACTTCTTGGCGCAGTTTGAGCTGAGTTACGATACACGTTGGAGGGACTTTGGGCTTGTCTGGGTCTTCATCCTCTTCAACATCGGCGCGGCTCTTGGGCTGTACTGGGCTTTTCGGGTGCCTAAGGGGAAGGGCACCAAGGTGAAACGGGCGTGATGTCACGAAATACACAGGGTTTCTTTTTCTCTCGTGTTTGAAGGTAGTTTATGTTGAAGAGGTTGGTTTCTCATTTGTTTGTGCGGACCTAGGAAACCATAAGGTGAACCCAATATTATAATAATACTGAAACGGATTCTCATCGAGGGTGTTGAAACAATTCTCATACAATACTTTCCTTTCGCAATGTTAACGATTAGTCTTGATTAATTCTCATGAAAACAGGAAGGACCCTTCCAATTTGGGATGTTTGAATAGACAGGCCATCAGTTCATCACGATGTCACTGCTTGGTAATGAAGCCGAGCATCTCTTCGTCGTATATCTCAATACACACGCAAACTAACTTAAGAGCCTGAGTCAAAGATACTCTAGTAAATCCTCGGCAGATGATAACAGTAAATTACTCAATTATCACGTCGGTCGCCCAGAAACCTAACCTCAACGACTTCCGCTAGATCGAGTGCATTTACCGAGCAATAACTCGAGTGGCTCATCATCATCAAACACGGCAAACAGACACAGTGGAAGGCCATTCGCGCTGTCCTCCGTCTCCCCTTCTCACCTCGAGGATCCCCTGGCTTGTCAGTGTCATCCCATCGCCTCCCCGAAATATGGCACGGACGCTTCGTCGAATCAAATAAGGAGGCTCGGCAGACGTGTTTTGTGTGCCAGCGGCGGCTGTAGCTTCACAAAAGCAGTGTTTGGTGCAACTAGAGACCGAAAATCTCAATTTGATGTAAGAATATCTCGTAAGAGAGCACAACTCTAACACCTCAATTGCCCCGATACCCCCGAAGTGAGGGACGCAGAGCCATCAACGTGGTTGGGTTCAGGGTCCTCAAAGGCGTCTCCAAAGACAGAATTTCGGGGAATGACGTTAGGAACCCGCTTTCTAGACCCCTTTTCCCACCTACCTATTTCCCCTAAACCAGCCCACTTACATCTATCTGTATACTAACGTTGTCTAAAAATTTGGCAAATATTAACGACATATAACTAGAGAAAGCGACGATTTCATTGCTGGCATGGAGATACGCAAAACTAATCAGATAAGCAGCGATCCTCACTAGTAATCTTATCGGCTGGCTTGACTTTCGCCCTCTATTGATCATCCAATCATGACTCTCTACCGGTTCAAAGTTGTATACATGTCAACAGGAAACGGGTCATTCAAGCAAGAAAGAGACATTATTTGCTGTTAAAGACCTCCACGAAAACTCACTTTTCTGGGTTGGTTTGTACAGAGCAGCGAGCCAGCAAACCCAGGATTCACCTGCGGACAGCTGCAGAGGGACACAAGCTTGCAAGCGTCAGTGATACCTACAAAATTGACCGAAACTTCTCCACTGGCAGTTATGTGGCGATCAATAACGGTATTCTAGACCTCCGCGGCAAACTGGGCCAACCCCGCAACGGCGCTGGTCCCGGAAAATACATTCGGGTCGATTGCATAACCGGTTGCGTTATCCCGAGACGCAAGATCGTAAGCACTGCTGATGAACGGTTATCGGCCCGTGCTGTGGCCGCTGCCCGACTTTGTTATCTGTGTGGTAGGTCGAAGCAAAAGATCCTTGGCTCAGTCAGCCTCAGTAAGCGACATTGCCGATAGCGCGCAACGGGTGTTGAGCATCTGCCGCGACAACCACGTTGTGCCAGAATGTTAGCAGTCAGGCGTCCCACTGGGATAACTGTATTGTCGTCTCCGCCGAGAGAACCGTTGAACCCCTTGCGCGGCCATGAAGTTCCAGAACGTTCAAGAAAAATGAGATGCTGGCCCCAGGGCCGGTTGGGAAATTCAAGTGGCAAGCCTGGCGAGTGCCTTAGGGCTGAGATGCAAGGATGATACATGTAAATGGGCGTGGTACTCCTGACGGAATATCCGTAGTTCGTTGACTATCAATCACCAAAGAAACTGCTCCAGCGCTGCAATCAGTAAGTTGTTGGGTTTTGACAAGGCCCACTAGCCCGTCTACCCCTGGTGTTGTTGATATTGACCCTCAAAGATGCTACGGCAAAACGCCTCTGCTGGTTAGTCTTGCCCGGGGTGTAGTAAGCACCACCTCAACTTTCCAATGTGAATCACCTTGTGGAAAACTCGTTTCGCAAGTGCCTCGAGTACAGTTGTTAGCCGCGATCTCCCCTATGTTTCCTTGCCATCGAAGCAATGGCAAGACATGAGCCTGGTCTCACTCCCAGTCGACATTGCCCCTCACAACTGACGGTTTTGACTGTCAATTCCAATTTTCATTTGAAGCCTACTCAGCTCAGCTCATTTCGTCTCAACCATCTATGATTTAAGATGAAGAAGGTCCGTGCTCTGCATGAATCTTGACTCGTCTCGAATTGAGTGAAGGCCAGCTATTTAGGGCTCTTATTAATCGTCCCCTCCACCCCGAATAGGAGCAGAGGAAACCCACAAAAAGGCAGCATTAGCGCAAACTTAGTCGGCATTCCTGTGCCATGTCCACAGAGGGAGAGACGCGGCACACTCCGTAATTACATCATCATCCAATAACACAAAACAGCCACACCCGCCCTCGGCTCGTGAAAACTTCAACCTTATCTTATCCCCTAGGCTCGACATGTTTGATCGAACGTGGCACGACATCATCAGTTGAAGCACAGCACCATCCGGAACCAATGAATCTGTATCTGTAAAGCTATGGCCTCCGACGAACAGCAGCCGGATGCCGAGAGCAGCCGTGGGGGCTCCCCGGAGCCCCAGCCGGACGGCGCACCGGCACGATCAGCGACAGCCGCTACCGCCGCCAGCGGCGCGACAAAGAAGCCGGCTCCCAAGCCGAATCTCATAACCAGGCTGGGTCTCGACGCGCCGACAATCATCATGATGTTCAAGGGCTCGTTGCCGCCTCTCATTGGCATTGCCATCTACCAAGCCACGCCCGTGGCGCAATATTTCACAACACTGGGCTATCTCGTCCCCATCATCTCTGTGCTCGCCTTCGCTATCCTCCCGAGAGGCAAGTACCTGCAGAACCTCGTCCTCAATGTCTTTGGAATTCTCATCGGCGGGGCACTCTCAATGTTGGCTCTCTGGTCCGGTGTCAAGGCAAGACGCAACACGGCTTCGGCTGAAGAATTGGCCTCTGGACTGCCCGTTTACAACTCGAGCCAGTCTGTCGTCTGTGGCCTCTGGCTCTTCTTCAACATCTGGCTCTCGAACGCCATGCGTGCGAAATTCCCCGCGATGAACCTGCCCGTCATGATTTACTCCATCTTTATGAATGTAGCCTGCACGTTCGGCCCTCTGATGGTGACAACCGCCGCCGCTGAGTCCTTCACCAAGCGGCTTCTCGTCGCGATGCTCACAGCCATGGGAATTGCAACCGGCGTATCCCTCTTCGTCTTCCCGGTGTCCAGTCGAAAGGTGGTTAGTGCTGAGTTCAATGGCGCGATCGGCCTGGTCCGCAAGTCCATCAGACTGCAGTTGAATTACCTGCAGACGTTGTCTAGTCCGGATATGCTGGAGCGCCACCAGACGAAGAGCAGCAACGTATTCAAGAAGAACAAGAAGAAGGGCCCAGAGTTGACAAAGGAGGCGAAGGCGGCGAACGAGCTGAAGGCTACGGCCCTGGCCATCTCGGCCTTGTTCGGAAAAATGCACGGAGACATCTTGTTTGCGAAACGGGATATCGCATACGGAAAGCTGAACTCGAAGGATATTGGGGAAATCTTCAACCGCTTGCGAAGTATCATGATCCCGTTGAACGGCATCACCACCATCGTCGACATCTTCCGCCGCGCGTCTGAGCAGCATGGATGGGTGGTTGGCGATGGCAACGGTGGAGATTCGGACGCCGAGAAGGGCTGGGAGAAGAAGGTCTGGAACGACATCATGCTGCAACTAAAGGAGCCATACGAGATTCTCACCGAAGCAATGGATCAGGGACTGGACCACGTGAGTCTAGTACTGGAACTGACACCGAGGCCGAAGAAAACCAAGAACGCCGACGTCGAAATGGCCGCCGGATCAAAAGCCATCCCGAAACCGGGCGAAGCCGGATTCGCAGAAGTCCTGGCGGGGAAGGTGCAGGATTTTAACGACAAAAAGGGTGAGATGCTGAGGAGTTGGCTGAAGGAGAGACAGCTCGCGACCCAGCAAGAGCTTCGGGATCTGCATCTCAAGAAGGTGGAGACGAGGATGAAGGAACGCGATCAGACGCAGCTATATGTGATGCTGTACATGGAAAAGCTCATGCTCGCCCTCGGAGAAGCCGTGCAGGATCTGGTAACTTTCGCAGACTCCAAGGTTGCCGACGGCACAATGGCGAAAAAGCGCCTGATTGTACCCTCTCAGAAGCGCCTCAAGAAGTGGTTCAAGGGCTTCTGCAGCACCGAGGACGCCTCTCCGGAACAGACTCCGGACATCGCGGAAATGGGAGCCAACGTGGTGTATGCAGGCGATGGATACAACAAGAAGAAGGACCCCGAGCATCTTCCCGCAAAGGGCGCCTGGCAGCATTTCGGCAACTCTGTCAGGAGGTTCTCAGGCTTCGTTGGGTCTGGGGAATCGCTGTTTGGCTTCCGTGTCGCCATCGCGACCATGACTATCGGCATCATGGCCTTCCTCAAAGACACCCAGACATTTTTCAATGAACAACGGCTTGTCTGGGCAATGATCATGATAGCCATCGGAATGACCATCACGGCGGGTCAATCCATCTTCGGATTCGTCTGTCGTGTCGGCGGCACATTGGTGGCTGTTATATTCTCTTATATCATATGGTACATCGTCGTTGAGCGGACTGCCGGTGTTATCGTTTTCCTTTGGCTGTTTATCTTTGTGGAGCAGTACTTCATCTTGAAGTACCCCCGCTTCATGCCCGTCTGGCTCATCACCATCATTACACAGGTCCTCATCATCGGTTACGAGTTACAGGTCCAGAAAATTGGCCAGGCGGCTGCAGCAGCTACAGGTCAACCGTATTACCCAACGTATCTCCTTGCACCCTACCGTCTTGCCTGCGTCGCAGCGGGTTGCGCCGTCGCCTTCCTGTGGACCATCTTCCCGGCACCCATGACCGACCGCCGCTGGCTTCGACGCGACCTCAGCGCTTCTCTGTACCTCTTGGCCAACTATTTCAGCGTCGTCACCGAAACGATCAAAGCGACCATGGAAGAGACCCACGGCGACATCAAGAAACCCGGCTCGCCGGCACACAAGATGGAGAAGGAGAGACGGCGAATCCTGGGCAAGCTGCTGTTGCTGCTCCCAAGTCTGGACAGCCACGCGCAATGGCAAAAATGGGAGCCCGATATCGGCGGCAAGTTTCCGCGAGCCACTTACGAGGACATTATCAGACGCTCAACCAGCATCATGCGATACCTCACCCTGATTGCCTATACCATCACATGGAAGCCCCGCGACCAGCCCGCGACGCCCACAACAGAAAACGACCGAGCCTGGCTCCGCGCCCTCAACCAAGTCCTCGCCGGCATCGAACCAACACAACACACCATCCTCTCCACGCTGACGCTCCTTTCCAATTGTCTCCTCTCGGGCCAGTCGCTACCTCCCTTTATGCACCTCCCGCGCCCGAACGAACTCACTCGCAAACTTCTGAACCTCAGCGCACCAGAGCTGGGTCAAGGGGCCCAGCGACGGGGCAGCGAGTTGGACCAGAGACTCGTTACCGTCAACACCCGCACCGGATCCGAAGTGCGCTCAGCACGGAAACCCAGTGTTGCCGAGTCGCCGACCAGCGATACTTCGACAATCGCTGGCATGGCTGAGCTGGTGGAGATTACCAGCCCGCTCGGCAGCGGAAGTATATTGGACGTGCGGAACGTGGAGCAGCACGGGTACACCGAGTTCGCCGTGTTGCAGGTCTGCAGCTCGCTCGTGTGCGATGATCTGGACGGCTTGGTGCGCTCGGTCAGCAGCTTGGTGGGTGTTGTGGATTTCAGCTTCAGGGTCAACGTGAGCCAGACAACCTTGAGCAGCAGCGACGATGATGACAGAGGAAAAGGCAAAGTCGACTAATATCTAAAAAATATCTAAAGAACATATATATATAAAAAGGGATAGAACTGGATATATAATACAATGAATTTTGCGTTCAGCTACAATTAACTATCACATCCCCCAAGGGGTATCTGGAATACTGGATGGCTGACATGTTTGCAGTCATAGCAACGATTCCATCTTACTCTGCATGATCTTTTTATCAAACATAGGCTCTATCGATAGTAAGTAGGACCAATCGCACGCTGATGTCAATACTTCAAATGGTGGTCATGTATGAGGCTACTATACGCATGAACAAATGTGCATTATTAAAGAATTAGCGTGTAGATAATGATCGCATGGATTAAATGGGTGAACACTAGATGAATTGATACAGTTGTTATTTCATTAAACTAAGAATACATCTCCGACAAATTACAAAGGAAAGAAATTGAATCCAAGTTTACCAACTGCAATCAGCAGCTTTCCTCACTGCTACTGTGATCGTCACCACCGGCGGTAGCACGGCTGCTTTTGAAACTGCGGGTGACTGTCCTGGTACCGGACCGATGGCTCTGCTCGTGAAGCTGCGCACTCATCCTCTCCTCGAGTCTCTCCATCTCTCGGCACTTCTCCTCAAATCTGCCAATAGCCTCATCACGCTCGCGGTCTGCCGTGTTGCGTGCGGTGATGGCCAACTCCTTCTGCTCTCTCGTTTCACGGAGCATAGTGCGCAGGCTAGATAGCTCAAACTCGTATCCGGAGCTGCCCTCTTCGTACTCGGTGACGCTCTCGTAGACGTCTTCGTACTTGCGCTCCCAGTCGTGGCACTTCTCTTTGAGCGCGCCGCATTGGCCGGTGAGGGTTCCAATCTCCAGTCTGAGAGTGGCGACGCTAGACCGATGGTTCTCGATCTCAATCTCCAAATCCTTAACCTGGTCCCTCGCGACGGTGTAGTCTAGCTCAAGACGCTCAATGCGCTCCGTCTTCGAGTGCATCTCCTCCTCCGTCTTCCTGAGCATGGACTCGGTGTGGCTGAGGGTCTCTTGCACAAGAAGAAGCTGGCGATGGTTTTCATCGGCACGGCTACTGGCGCGATCGCCCTCTTCTTGGATTCGCTTCTTCTCAATGATGAGCAGGTGAAGTTCTTCGGTCTTCTTGGAGATGACCTCTTGGAGCTCCGTCTGAGTGATCTCAATGCGGGACAGCTCTTCGCGGACCGAAACAATTTCGCGCTCCGAGTGCTCCCACTTGAGCTTCCACTTCCCGCAACGGTCCTCGGCCTCTTGCCATCTTCCATGCTCCTCTTCGACTTCTCGCTTCAGCCTCTCGACGATCTGCTCGATCTCCTCCTTCTCGTGCTTCACCCTGGTCATGGTCTCTTGCACATCCTTGAATTCGTGCTTCTTCTTCTCGTACAGCTCCTCGAGCTCCTTAAACTTGCGTCTGAGCTCGTCATGCTTGTGTTCGGACTTGCGCAGCTTCTCTTCCAGCTCTCCCTCGTTGTGAAGCCACTCGTGCTTCTCCTTCTTGAGCGTCATGTTGGTCTGCTTGACTTGCACCAACTCTTTGTGGGTAGACTCGAACTTGCTTCCGAGCTCGCTGTAGCGAGATTGCAGCTCGGTGTATTTCAGATCAAGACTGTCACGCTCGCCGCGCAGCTTGCCGCACTTGTCTTCGAGTTCGAAGCGCGCAGCTTCGGTTGCAATCAAAGCCAGTCGCGTCTGCTCAGACGTTTTCTTCGTCTCCTCGTGTTCCTTGCGGGTGTACGTGAGACTGTCCCTGGTCTCCGCGATTTCATGCCGGAGGGTTCGGCACTCGTTATCTCGCTCGACCACCCTCTTCTTAAAATCGGTGGCACTGTTGAGGGCGGCGGTGAGCTCGAGGCGAATCTTGACAAGCTCCTGTTTGCGCTCCTCGTGTTCATGGTTGTGGTGGCCATGCTCCCTATCCTTGCGCTCGATTGTCTCGGTCATCTCGTCGAAGCGTTCAGACATCCATTCGATCTCGGAGTAGCAGGAATCCCGTTCCTCTTTGATCTTGTTCCATACTTCTTTCAGGGAGAGGCTTCTCCGGGACATGTTAGCCATGATCTCCGTGAGGGCGAAGAATTCGCCCTCGGCCTGAGCGGTGAGTTCCTTGGACACCTCGGAGCGATGATGACGTTGGAACCCACCGCCACTCCATGATTCGCGGCTCATACGACGTCGTGTAGTGTACGAGCTCCGTATGGAACCAGTAGGACTGTCTGGTCGTGACATGAAGGCCCTGTCGGAATGGAAATGGGTCATGTCCGGGCGTGGTAGACGACGGGGCCGGCTACGATCAGTTATGGTGAGGCCAGACATCTCTGACGCCAACGCCTCAGATTCGCCTGTCATGTCCGTCGCATCGCCGTCGATGTGATTGTGCAGCTGGGCTGAAGACAACTCGGGGGGGTGGCTCTGAACAGCTGCCATTTTGGTAGAGTGTCGAGCTTGAGAACTAATAATAGGTTTTAGAAATTGGTAGAATACTCCTGTTGTGCATGCAAGAGAAGCTGTTGTGATGAATGATATGATTTGGATGAAGAGAGAGCAGAGGCGCCGTAGCATACTTATCATCATTTTGAACCGTGCCCAATGCTCTCTCGATCTAAATTCCGAGCATCAACTATCATCATCATCATCATCATCATCTATAGCTTCAGTCGGCGACCTGGAAAGTTTGCTTCCGAGACAGAACTGAACTTAATTGGCTTCCCGAAACAGCCAATCCCAGTGCAACGGTTCTAGCATTCTCTGTCTTAGAGAGGGCACAACAGTCAACTCCTCTCGGGTTCGAACATCTCCAGCGCAGCCTATCTACATCCTCACGATCTGCAGGGCCAAGCGAGGCCTTTCTGTTCCACTATAGTCCCGGCCCCGCCGACATGTTGGCCATACCTATGCTTGCATCTTGATGACGAAGTTGGCCCAGCCACAATACCCGCGAAAGTGGCCCTCCACAACGGTTATGGGGCCTTATTGGCTCACAGATGGTTTTTCCAACGACTAAATCCCATTCTCGACGCTCTCCCGAAAACAGGGGTAAGACACATGAAAATGGGAAAAGGCCGGCTTTCATGAAGGTCTCACCAGCGAGGTGATCTTCAAAAAACGCAACCAGAATGATTGTGACGAGCTTCTCCTCACGCTAGTAACCTAGCGAGCGGGGTCATTGACGGGATATAACACCCGCCCGTTTATAGCGGCAGTACTCGTGGGAGGACTCTATGCACTTTGTATCCACACAGGCTGTCTTGCAAGGGATGGTGCTAACGACCCGTTAGGCATTGATAGGCCAGGTCCCCGAGTGATTCAGTTGCTTTCAGATGTCAGCTCCGGCAGACCGTATGAAACATTTCTCTCGGTCTGGCCTGGCGCCGGGAGTTGAGAAGAAGCATTCTCCATATCCACCCGTTAGGCCGGTGAATATGATTCACATCTACACTGGTGATGTCACTTGCTTCAGTGTTTGGGAACACAGAATACCGGTACGCAGTAGACGAGGAATCTAAACAGCCGTCACCTATCAACAAACTGGTTGGATGTCGGGATAGCGCCAGGGATGGTTTGGTTCCTAGAGACATGCAAAGCGTGGTTTGCGAGAATGTATTTTGCTCGCTTCACATGTGTTCTGACGCTAACTTTTGGACCGGGCTCACAGCGAGGACGACAGAGATCTATGTGAAATGTGGAAGAAGAGCGATACTTGTTGAAGTCATCCTAAGTTGGTTGCATCGAACGAAGGTATCGAATCAATGTTACGATATGAATCCTTCATAGTTGACAAGGACGCTGAAGTCAAAGTTTCCCATTCATAGGAAAGCAAAACATCATGCCAAATGGCTAGATCATGATACCTGGCGTCCCATCTTCCGCGGCCCGGGCCGTTCCCGCCTTCAAAATGACCTCATTTCTTCTCGGGCGTCGGCTTGGAGACATCGACCCCAAGCAAGGCGCCGCCAATCTGGATTCCAAATTTATCCGGGCCAAAGTTCCACTTCTTGCCGGCATCGCCCGGCGACTTGCTCTCTTGTACGGGTACAGGCGATGAAGAAGATGCCTTGTCGTCGCTCTGGCCCTCCAAAACCCTCAACCCACGCGGCTCAAAAAAGGTTGAATTCCAACTCGCGAGAACATCTCTCATACGTCCTACTTGCTCGTCGTGGTCTAGTTCCCTGGTGTCTTCGGTGCTTATTGGGTCCTGGCCCTTGAGGTCTACTGGGACATGTGCGGCGTTGCGTGGCCCTGCGACGCCGACGAGGGCGGCAGTGAATGCGGCCCAGTCATCGTGACGGACGTCGCGGCTCAACCAGACGGTTGATGGCTCAGGATAGGGGAAGGCAATTGGCGATGTTCCCGGGATCAGATTGACGTAGTGAGTTTCTGTCGATGACGGGCGGGGAAACGGGGGAGCGCGGGCTGCGGGGTTGGGCGAGGGAGATGTAGCCTCTGTGTAGGAGGGGGGTGGGTTCTCGCCGTCATCCATTATGTTTCCTGTCGATTCTTTCGATTTTGTGAGCACAATCAATTCGTCTTGAAGGGAGAGGCAATGTTGTCTTGGCAGAAGACTTTAAGTATACAGTTATTACGAACAAGCAAGTGGGAGACCACAGGCGGACTGGGTCATGAACTGAATATGTAGTCACTGGTCATATGGTTCTGGGCCCCATCAATGGGCTCATTTGGGAATATTACAGTCTATCACCTTCCTATTTCTGTTGGTTGTCTGGTCCACGCCATCTCGGCTTCTGTCGCGTCCGACTGCGCCGCACTTTGGCCCCTGGTGGTGTAGTTCAATAAAGCACTGTGTCGTGTCCTCAAATGCCACACTACTGACACAATGAGTAGGGAGTATACCGTGTGGAGTAACTGCAAAGGTATTGATGCTTCGCTTTAGTTGCTGTTTGAACTAGAAATTGTTATTGGTCCCAGGTTCAATTTGAAATCTACCTGGGCACGGTTTGTTTTATTGGCCTTAGCTCTTGTCCTGCATCTGATCTTGAACATTAAAGCGCCCCGTGTGTGTGATGATGGGTATCAAGAGATTCCGACTGTGTGGAAGTGGCAAAGAGCGCTCTGGACCTCGCAACCCCCCTGTCCGGGTTGGTGCGGATGGTTGACGTGGCAAGGGTCCTTATCGTTCCCAATCAGCAGACGTGGGAGAGGTTGGAACCAACAGAGGAGCGAAAAGCTGGCTCATGGATGACCGCCAAGATGTGGTTGGAGCTGACGCATGGCTTTGGTAAGGCCGCGTTGCCTTGCATGCAGTCATCATTCAAAGCCGGCAATTTTCTGGTAAAGCCAATGGAGTCTTTGCCGAACTTTGGAACTCTTAAGGAGCTAGATAAATGAAGATCAGATAGAGCGACCGATGTATGGGACGGTGTTTGAAAGATTATGTATTTTTATGGTCTGTTCAGTTTTCGTTCAAAGCATGACAGAATCTTGGACTGATATGCTGGACGTTAAGCCCACCAGGTCTTGTCCTGTGAGAAGCCGGACGTTGATAGCAATTGAGACCAAACATGTTATCGGAATTGAGATATTAGCATTAGATGCTATTACAAGGTACTTGGGCATCCTACAAAAATAGTCATCTCTGTTTATGTTGATCTTGCGCGTCAATGTTGCTTTTCAAATCTTCTTAATGCTAACAAGGATTTCAACATGAGATATGATCAGGTCCGTTATGGTTTATGCCAAGACCGGTTGTAGAAACTCAAGATCTTATCAGAAACTCAACGATGTTGCAATCATGTAGGCTAGACGTGCTGCCGTCAAATATCGACGTGAATGAGGACAATGGTTAACGGTTCCGCACCTTCACCTTCGATGACAAAAGTATTTATGGTTCTGGAAACCCTTGACTAATGTGGACTATTTATCTAGATTGTGTAGACATCAACTTCTTGCAGGCAAAATGGCATTATGAGAGTTGTGGTTTTATTTGAGAGAGGTACCGGTTCGAACACTCAGCGAATGTATTTATTTTTAAGACAAAGTTCTTGTAGGATATTATAAATCATGGAAAGTCTATATGCGCCCATGTAGTGCCCTCAAACCAAACGCACGCCGTCGACTTCTCGTGTATGAGTTTTGGAGCCTTCGAAAACTGGTGATCATTTGGTTTTAGGTCTTAAATTTCCACTGAAAAAGGCGACGGGCGTCTGAAGATGTCACGGTAAATTGAAGAATGGAAAACCAGTGCCTAGCCTGCAATAGACCAGTTAACTGATAATAATAAAACTTTACCTGATAATTGCAACTGAAACATCAAGTACAGTGTCGGGGTTACCTCCGTAATCTGTTGTTTCTTGTGGCTGTGCTATGTGCCTCTGGAAAGTCTGCAGGACTCTGTACACCGCGTCTGATTGACTCACCTCAAGCGGCGTTACCCGCATTGTTGAGTTCTACTCAGCGCAACAGCCAGAGAGGGACTTCCACATTCCCAACAACTGGCTCTTTGTCTTGACCGTCAAGAACCAGTTTGTTGTTGGGCGTCCACCAACGCGTCTATGGCATGACGTATCCCTCCCATTATCCCGGGAATATGCGACCTGGGGTGCCAGACCGACCAGGGTCAGCAATCGGATTGGATGATGCAACTTCGCCAAGAGCCGCTCGGGTCAGGCCGAGCGAAACATCTGACAACGGACAACGGCCTTTCCTTCATAACCAATGGCCACGATCCGACGTGGCAGCTGTGGCAGTTAAAAATCTAGAACACACCAGCGCCAATGTGCTCCCGAGGTCCAGAAACCTGCAATCTTAATCTGATCCGGGGCGACGTCAAAGGTCTCACATGTGACCCGCCCTGGCGGACTGAGCCCACGCCTATCAGGGATGCGCATCCCCCCCCGTTGGCGCCCCCTTGCGGACGTGGCTGCGGACAATGACATCAACATCCTCGCATAGGATTTCTCATGTTTCCTCGCACGCTGGCGTCGCCGTCCAGGCGGGTGAACCTCTCCACACATCTGGGAGATCTGCACCGGCAGCCAATTACCATGGCCCATCGCGATCACGTTAAGCATAGGTGCGGCTACTGCAGGGAGCTTGATGCGTCTACACTGACGGCTTGCATACGCGTTCGCCGGATTTCCCTGCTCCCGCGATCTGGATCTACAGGTACCCGAAGGCCTACCTCTTCTCGTGGAGCGACTTTATCAGAAGTCGTGGTCGCCGCTCACTAATCCTCCCGCGATCTCACTCACCCACTTCATCATCGAGGCAGACGAGCAGTAAACCACAGACAGGATGCCAAACTTACCAACAATCACGCTCGACACCACGCTCGCCGACCTCTACCGGCGAGCCAGCCCGAAGCACGCCGACAAGCGCATCGCCCAGATCTTTTGCGGAATCAACTCGGGCTGCGGGCTCAGCGCCAACGTGCCCAGGAACGCAAAGTACATCTACCAGGACAGCCCCTTCAACGCCGTCCCCGAGGACGAGTCCAGCAGCAAATGCGGCGACAAGCGGCTGCAGCAGGAGCTCGCGGTCAAGTACCTCTCGCTGATCCCGCAGCGCGACGCCTTCATCAGCGGCGACTGCCCCGTCATCTTCTTCAACATTGACGACACGGACAAGCAGAGGGCGCACGACAGGCGCGAGGCCGAGAGCACCGTGTCCGTCCTCGCGGAGCACCAGCGCCCCAGCCTCGTCTTCTGCGCGGGCCCCTCGCAGATCCCCGTCGAGGAGGCCGGAATCGACACCATCGCGTACAAGATCGTGCTCGACGGCCTCGACCAGCACAACGTGCTGATCCCGCCCGAGACGCACTGGTTCCTCAACTCCAAGGCCGCGCTCGCCGGGTCGGGCCTCCCCACGCCGCGGTGCAAGATCCTCGAGCTCGACGGCCTCGCCGACGAGGGCCGCCTGTGCTGCGCGCGGTGCAGGGGCGACGACGCCGAGTTCGTCATCCCGAGCGCCTGCACCGGCGCGCGCGGCGCGTGGTTCCGGGCGCAGAGCGAGCGCATCTTCGCCGAGCTCGCGGCGCACCCGCTGCCCTTCGTCCTGAAGAACCAGCAGACGTTCGGCGGCGCCGGCACGTACATCGTCGGCACCGAGGAGCAGCGCGCGGGCGTCGTCGCGGACCTCCGCGGCGGCATCCTGCGCAAGCTGCTCTCCTCGGTGACGGCGGCCAACGCCCACCTCCGCCCCGCGGCCCTGGTCCTCTCGGACCTCGTCGCGGACCCCGTCGGCGACTACGGCTTGACCTTCTTCGTCACCGACGACGGCAGCGACCCCATCTTCCTGGCCGCCTCGGAGCAGATGATCAACGACGACAAGGCCTGGATCGGGAGCACCATCAACTACGACCGCCAGGACCAGCTGATGGCGAAATTCGGCCCGCTGGTCAAGAGGATTGCCGAGTGGCTGCGCGGTTACGGCTACGTCGGGCCCGCCGGCGCCGATGTCTTGGAAACGAAACCCTCAAAGGGGCCGGGGCCGGCGACGAATGGCAACGGGACAAACGGACATTCAACGAACGGGCATTCGACAAACGGACATGGCGCAAACGGCCACGGCGCAAACGGTCACGCCACGAACGGCAACGACGACTTTTCAAACTACCACGTCGTCGACCTCAACGTCCGGACCTCCGGGTCCATGTGCCTCCCGCTCCTCAAGCAGCACTTCACCAGCCGCGGCCTTTGGAGCGCGTCGTCCTTCAGCGTCAGCAGCAAGAAGGGCCGCGCCGAGTTCATCGAGTCGTTCCGGCAAGACTTCGAGGCCGGCAGGATGTGCGTGGTCAGCTGGTACGAGGACCGGTCCGCGGGCACCAGCCTGGCCGACGTGGCCGTCGGGGCGGAGGACGAGGAGGCCCTCCAAGAGGCGATGCGGCGCGTGAGAGACGCGACGGAGGGCGTTACGTTTTGATTCGGGGGAGGGGAGAGCGGGTTCTAGACCATATACCATTACGATAATCTTTCTTAGAGTAATCATTTTGATATCATCAGCGACGGGTAGGTATGCTTGCGGTGCGTCACGGAGCGGTGGACCATATAAACTCATTTCGAAGAGGCAGGCCATCCTGCCTCGAATCAACCATTATCATTTACCAACGGCCCCTTTACATCCGGAACTCTGCGAACTAACTAACTGTCTACTCTCTTGGTTCCAACTTGCACTGGACCCTGTACTCTCAATCCCACTTTCAGCAACCAGCCCACCAGCTGCGTTCGGCACGATGTCCCATTTGGACCGACGAGTTATCAGAATTGCAAATCATTTGAAATATTTCGTCGCATGAAATACGATTCACGAGCTTAAGCTTAAACTAATCTGTCCCCGACCGGACCGAAGCGAGACGCAAGACAGGCCTCCCTCGTCGCGCACCCCGGACCTTAAAACATCCATACATACGCCGACTCCAAAGCCTCCCACGCCTGGTCAATCCTTTTTACTCTCATCATACCAAGTACCGATAGGTATACTATACAACAGTCGCTTCTTCATTAATACAGCAGACCCCTTGCGGATGAGCCCGTCCATCCTTGGACGGCTCATGGCTCAATCTCCATCGCGCTATCGCTGTCGAGGTTCAGGTCGAGAACCCGCGCGTATTGAATGGTCAGTCGTTGAAGCTCTCTGAATTTTCCTGTCGCAGCATGTTAGCAATTTCGTTCCGATGGGGGAGTTTCTCCGCAACATACCAAGGATCATCACGACGCCCTTGAGCAGCTCTTTGCGGTCCCAGCCACAGATCTCATCTTCCTGGCTAAACCACCCCCTGCCGCCTTCCCTCGGCTTCTCGTCTTTGTCCTTGAGTATACCGCCCAGCAAGCTGTTCAGCAACTCCTCGACCTTGCCTCGATGGCCCTCGGCACCGAGGCGCTTGGCATACATGAACAAGTAAAGGCGGAACTCGTCTCTCGCGTCCAAATGCAGAGAAGCAGCGATACGATTTTCCAGATGGGCGATGCTGACCGTTGATTCGAACCCCTCGAACCCGTCCTTCGTGAGCAGCAACTTCACTATGCGCTGCAGGGTGTACGCCCGGCCCTTGAGCAAGAACTCGTTGGTGGTGTGGCGCTCGAGGTAAGGGATGATGCCGGCAGAGACGTTCGCAGTATCGGCGTCCTTGGGCTTCGCCGGGGTGACGGGTCCCACGGCTGTTGACTGCAGAGCGCTGATCGAGGAGTCGTTGCTGTTCCAGTATTGAGAACCGACAGCCCACCAGGCTTCGCTGACCCGCTGCCACGAAAACATATCGCGGGTGTAGTAGTAGCCGTCTCCGTTGGTCAAAGTCACCACAATGTGACCCGTCGAATTGAGCTGGGCCGACGTGATGCCGGGGCCGGGCGTGGTGGTGTTGAGGTTGAGCGTCGTCGTCGCGAGTTCGAGAACCGGGCCTAGTGACACCGGCGGATGCAGCGCTGCTTGCCTCTCAATATCCCAAACATGGCACAGTCCGACTGCGTTGATGCATAGCAGGTAGTTGTTTCGGCACTCCAGAATGACTGGTTGGGATTCCATGATGATGGCGTTCGTCAGTCGCCGTCCGGCAGGTGTCCACGTGTAAATGCTGCCGTCCTCGCATGCCGCAGCCCAGAAGTGCTTATTTCCTGTGACAAGGATGACTGCTCTTGGCAGGTAGTCTTGCCAGAGGGTCGTTCCACGCTTCGTAGCTGAAATGAAGGAAGGATCCCTAATCTGGACCGGATTCCGGGCTTCGAGGATGGTGTTCTCGGGCACCTTGGATGCCTCATCCGTGCTGGTTTCGGGCAGCAATACCCCGCGCTCGAGTGGCCGCAAAATCTGCGACCTGACCTTTGGAACAGCAAGGCGGATTTGTGCAAAGGCGATTGACGGGTTCAGTACCGCGGGTCTCAGGTACTCGGGTGTGGGAACAACGCCGTGGGCTGCTGGTACGACCGACGCCGGCTCAACCCCGTCAACGCCGTTGAGAACGACGGCAGTGGGACCTGTTGCCTGTCGCTTCGAGCCATGGTCTTCCTCCTCCTCGCCCTCGACGGTTGTGACCTTGCGCTTGTTTCCGAGGAGCATGGCTGCCACTCCGCCCTTGGGCAGGCCTTCAAATGGCTTCTCGAGATCCAGTATTGTTTGCGGGGTTTCGTTCTGCGCAGCTTTCGCGGTGGACGTTGATCCGACGAGCTGTGTCTGAGGGAGAGATGACTGGCCGGTGCCAGATGAGGATACCAGGAGCGGCGCGACACGTTTCCTGCCGTCTTTTCCGACAGTTACTCTGCCCTTGAGCTCTTTGACCCGCTCTGCAGATTTGTCGGCATTCTCCTCAGCGGGCTTCTCCGCCTCCTTTTCTTTTTCCTTATCCTTCTCAGACTCGACGTTGCCATTTGTGGTCTTGGGTGTTGAAGTGCCCGTTCCGTTGCCAACAGTTTTGGTTCCGTTGGTCGCCGGTGCTGGTCCTTTCGACGAGCCTGCATCGCCCATGAGGGCACCCATCCTAGATTCCGCGGCACGTGATTCGCCAGCTTTGCTTTGATTCTCGAGGTTGAGACCTTCGATATCCTCGGCGATACCCATGCCCTTCCTAGACGCTCCATATTTCTGCAAAGCCTTGTCGTTTTCGTCGGCGTTGGCAACCCAGCCCAGCTCTCCGTGGTCGAACTGGATACCCACGACTGCGCCGTCCAAGCTCGATGCGAAGATCGTGGCGCCGTCGGGGGACCAGGCCAAATCGGATATCGATTTGCCGGCAATATCCTGCAGAATGACCACGGGCCGTGACGTGTTTGTGTTCCATATACTCAAAGTCTTGTCCTGGCCCGCAGAAGCAATCACGGTGACCAGCGCGTTGTTGGCAGGTTGATCCGCCGGGTTTTCGGTGTGGAAGAGTCTAGGGGAGAACATGCAGACCTCGGTGGGCCCCTCGTGGCCGATGAGGTTGATCTCGCTGTCCCAGCGCGTGCGCTCGATGATGGCGACCGAGCTGACGGGGCCATTGACGGCGTTTGGCGCGGCAATATGGTTGCCGTCGGGAGACCAGGAACACCTCCGGAAGTACGTGGTCAAGGGCGAACTCTTGAAGGGGGCGCTGATAGTCGTCTCCAGCACAAAGTTGTTAACCATGTCGTGTTGTGTCGCGTTCGGCGCCGGGGGTGTAAATCGGAAAATCTTTATCGTTCTGTCGTCACTCGCGGTCGCGAAGAACTTGTTTGCGGGGTCAAAGGTGATTCCCTTGACGTGACTCGAGTGGACGGTAATGGTCTTGAGCTTCTCAAAGCTGTGACCGGACCAGACGACGATTTTGGAGTCCAAGCCGACGGACACCAGTATGGAGGAGTCGAAGGACCAGGCAAGATCCTGGACGTCGTTCTCGTGGCCGACCAGTCGCTTGTAGGTCTTCCAGTTCTCGATTGGGGGAGGTTCGGCGCCAAGTCCTGTTGCGACGTGTTAGCAGTTGCTACATGGAAGCGCATCGTCTTTGGTAGGGCGCATTACCGAAAGAAGCTACGGGGGGGCTCTTGTCGAGGTGGTAGACGCAGATGAGCTTGTCGTCGGCGCCCGAGGCGAGGTATCGACCGTTTGGCGAGAAGCGAACGGAGTGGATGGTGCCCAGGTGATGGCTCATGTGGCAGAGCTGGCGCGGCTTGTTATCCGTGTCGCCGTTGGCATCGCCGTAGATGGCCTCGGTCGACCACACTCGTACGTGGCCGTCGCCGCCGGCGGTCGCAAGCCTCTTTCCATCGGAGGACACATGGCAGCTGTAGACTTCGAAATCCTTCTGCTCGCCGCTATGGCTTAGCCATGTTGGCTTAATGACGCGCATCGCGAACGGGCCGGGGTCATTTAGACCGAATTGGCGGCCGAGAAAAAGGAGGACGGTTCGATGCTGGTTGGTGTTGAAGCTCGTGGATGGGCAGTCGTTACAACGATGCGCAGTGTGGTGGGTGGGAATAATTCCTGGAAAGAAATTGGCCTTGATTGAATGCCACGAAAACGCGTTTTGCGGAGCCCGGACGTCTTGGAACTCGCGTTCCAAGCTTCGGGTGCTTGCGTGCGCTAAATGGACGCCCAATTGGCAATGGAACTGCTCCAGCAGGGGGCCGTTCCACAGCTGAGCAAATGCGCAGTTACGTTTACTAGTCGTCGTTTCCGCCCCAAGCTGCAGCACAGACCACGAGCTCCTGCCCCGGCAGCTTTCATGGCGGAGGAGGGAGCGGCGTCGGGGATTCTATATTCCGTCATTGTTATCTTATCTATGGATCCTGCTGAGGTAAGTGATTCACCCTTACATCAGCTCTGCTCGCCGGGCCGGCACCGGGGTGCGGACTCGGACCGGGGGCAATTAGCACTCGTCGAGATCCACAATTGAATGATAATTAGCCCAAATCGGCCCCTCTATTCACCAGCGGAGGATAACGTTAACTCAGAAAAGCACACAATCCCATGCTCGCTCGCTGACAAACTGATTTTCAAATGTCCATCCATCACCAACTGAACAAGTTATCCTCCCAAGACGGCGTCAATAATGACCCGTTACCCACTTGTGGCTGTCTAAATCATCCCAACGGACCTCCACGGTCATTCCACGGAGGCAGACATGGCCCCAGCCGGCGTGTATAAAAGTAGGAATGTCGACAACATCAAAAGACGAAAACAATCAGGCTCACCGCTTCAACCACTGTTCTCTTCACACCTTTGAGAGTTGAAATTACGCATCAGCAGGTTCCATCAGCCTCCTTCCAGCCTCCTCTCACAGAACAAAAATGGCCTCCACGAAGAAAACCCTCGTCGTCCTCGGCGCCACTGGAAACCAGGGCGGCTCTGTGGTCCGCACGTTCCTCAGCGATCCATCCCTTGCGGCCGAGTGGCATGTACGAGGTGTCACTCGCAACGCCTCCTCTGACGCTGCAACCAAGCTCTCGGGTCTCGGTGCTGAGATGGTCTCGGCCACGTTGGATTCTGTCGCAGAACTCAAGTCAGCATTCGAAGGTGCCACGGCAATCTTTGCTGTCACCGACTTTTGGAGCGCCGTCCACTCCCAGGAGGTTGTCAGGAGAGTCCAGGAGGAAGGCGTTGGCCTTGCCATTGCCGCCCAAGACCTCGAGGAAACCTGGGGTCGAAACCTCGCCGCAGCTGCAGCGGACATCCCGGGCCTGGAACGCCTCGTCCTCAGCACTCTACCGCCAGTCTCTGAGCTTAGCCATGGCAAGCTCAAGCACGTCCATCACTTCGACGGCAAGGCCAACATGGCCAAGCACATCCAGAAGACACACCCGGACCTCTGGCTGAGAACCTCCCAAATTCTGGTGGGGTTCTACACCTCCAACATTCTTCCGGGCTCATACTTTCCCCCTACGTACAACCCTAATACCAACCAAGCCGAATTCGACGGCCCTGCCAGCGTTGACACCCTGGTGCCATTCATCGATGTTGCATACAGCACTGGACCCTTTGTCAAAGCCCTAGTCCTCACCGAGCCTGCCGGCACAGTTTTGGCAGCTTATGACGAAATGAAGTCGATGGGAGACTGTATCGAAGTTATCAAGAAAGCGACGGGCAGGGAACTTATTCATGTCCAAAAGACTATTGAGGAGATTGCCGCGGCGTCACCTTTGGGGCTTGAAGTTCCCGAGAGTTGGCTGTGGCTTGCCGAGTATGGTCTCTTGGGTGAAAAGGTGGCAGAGTGGTGGAAGCTGGTGAAGTCGCCGGCCGATCTAACAGAGAAGCTTGAAGGACGCAGCGTTGAGGGATGGATTAAGGAACAGGATTGGAGCAAGGCATTCGAAGCCGTGTGATCCGTTCCGGGGTTTGATCTGGCCCGACAGGTTTATTACGTTACTGTTTCCTCCAACGCTCTCTTCTCCTGCTCTTAGACCGCAACCCATGCCCACTCGCTTAGTTGAATCAAATATCGATCATCCACTTAGTACAATTCTCCGAAAGATAGCCCGAGTGAATACAAGATGCACTGTGAACTTGCGTTTCTTATCATCAACGCCAGGCCTACAACTCTGAAGACATACAATTAAAAGTGTCCCAAGCGAACCGTTTACCCGTCCCCATATTCAACTTGACGATAACCCAAAGTCAGCTGTATCACACCGCGGCGGATTCCGAAGCAAAGCTCACGAATTCAACTATAGTAAGCACACCACTGTAGACGAAGCGTCTCATTTCACGTGTCTTCCAAGTTGCCTAATTGAGCACTTGGGCCGATGCGGGAACAATCATCTGCAACAGAAACCATCACATGCAAGTTTAGCAACTCAACAAGAAGGTGCGGTCGCCTCCGACTGTGTCCAAAGTTAGATATGCCTCGAATCAATTGTCAGGGACCCGGGTGAGCGGCACTGATCCCTGGAACAAGGGTGAGGCCTCTCCACTCGAGCTCGATTAAAGTTAAGCGAAGTTAAGTGTTGAAAAGCCCCGCTGCAGGATACACTTCGAGGGCAACCCAGGAACTGCACACAAAAGCGTTCAAAGAGCCAACTGGAACTGGCGTCTCGAGGATTGGAGACGAGGGATCAACCGGGCTGACTTCCAGCGATCCTCTCCGCGGAGGTTGAAAGAAACGCATGTAGTGCCACAAGTAAAAGAGGAAGCCGTCCGGAGGTTGCTCCACTTGCGAATGATTGCGTCTGCTGATCTCCCGGCGACGGGACGAACGCGTCTCGGCTGAGCTGTAATGTGTAACCCCATGGAGAAGGTAACAAGGCAACCTGTAAGCTTCGCTGCAGGCGCTTAAGCTGAAAAGCGCTCCTCTCGCGCGACAAGAGCGCAAGCACCCCCGTGGCACAATGATAGGGACAGCCCGAACGTTTCAAACCCGCCGCGAGGTTAAGCCTGTTTCGACAGCTGGTTAAGGGACGGGTGGATCGGAGGTGGCCGCAATGTCGCTCCAATGCGGGGATTTCGATGGCGTGTGGGACGGGAGACACGGAAAGACTTCCTCACCCGGCTTGGACGCCTCTCTCACGCTGTGCTTGGCCCGGGATTGGGGTTGCAATGCCGTCGGTAGATGCGTCCTGACTAGCGCACGACATCCATGTCCAACACCACTCAGCAGCCCAAGCCGACTCTGTTACAATCCAAGCTGCTCTGCTAAGCTTAGCCCTTTAGCTAATGGGGCCGGGTGATTCCCATGCCCTTTTATTTTCCAGCCAACCACGGCCGCGTTCCTGGCCATGCGCGATAAGATTGCTCCAAACACCTTCCGCATTGAGGACCGGAGATCGACAAGCAGCCAAGCGGGCACTGCCAATGGCTGACACCGACGCCCTTGGGTTCGGAGTCGTTGTCCGCTTGCTGTTGAATTTCGTTGCATTGCGACGGGACCTGTCCTCGCCCTGGGAAACTCTATTGTCGTCGGCGGGTTATAAAGATGAAGTCGTTTCCACGATGGACTCAGACTTGAGAGAGATCCAGCAGGCCAGTCTCATCTCCCAGCCCAAACAACCTCCTCCGCCACCGCGCTCCCCGTCGTCCCGTCTCCCCGTCCGTCCCCCGACCCAATCGTAGCCAAGATGCAGTTCTCCGTCGTCCTCGTCTCCCTGTTCGCCCTTGCGGCCCAGGCCATCCCCATGGAACTCCAGAAGCGGGCCACCACCTGCGGAAGCACCTCCTACACCACTGCCCAGGTCAACGCCGCCTCCAACGCCGCCTGCACCCACGTCAAGGCCGGCACCGTCGCCGGCAGCTCCACCTACCCCCACCGCTACAACAACTACGAGGGCTTCAGCTTTGACGTAACCGGCCCGTGGTACGAGTTCCCCATCAAGACGAGCGGCGTCTACACTGGAGGTAAGTCCGTTCCTTGTGCAAGGGCGTTGATGACGACTGTCGCATCGCGCCCATGTACGCCCACACGACTCCTTGTAAGATGCTGATCGGTTTCCCTAGGTTCCCCCGGTGCCGACCGTGTCGTCATCAACGCCTCTTGCGGCCAGGCCGGCCAGATCACCCACACTGGCGCCAGCGGCAACGCCTTTGTTGGTTGCACCGGTACCTCTTAGATGCAGAGACCCTGGAGACTGTGGGGGTTTGCTGGTGGATGTTTATGAAAAGGCTCCTCGAGGGCCTGTTTATGGGCTTATGAAAAATACAATCCTAAAATTGCAGACGGAGACGTTTGTTTTGGTCATATTTCTCTCCAGTTTCTGTCAAGACTCGTGACATGCTGTCAAAGCAGAGGCTCTTATCTCTGCTAGCTTAGACCCTGCCGGTTTTGCATTTTGATGTAGTCCCGACTTTTGAAAACAGGGAAGCGTCTTGATTAATCCCGAGAGGGAACCAACATCAAACCCCACATCTTAACGTGGTACTGCACACGACATGCCAACTTTACAGCAAGGAACCGAACATGCATGCGGATGCAATCAAGCACTGACGCTTATGTTTTGAGCACAAATAGCCCGTTAAGCGAGCTTGGCAATAAATTCACCACTCGCATTTGGCTTTGAACTTTCATCAAACAATTGTCCGGACTTTGGAGCTTCCTACATATGTAGACACGAGCCACGTCTCACAACTGCCTCCCTCATGCGCACATATGCTGGAAATAGATGTTGCCCGCTGGTATACTTATTCTGGAACGCTATTGGCTGTTTGCGACATCGATCAGAGCACAAAAGTAGTGTCTCGATTTCATTGGCCAGTCTCCCAGTCTCCCAGCGCATCAGGAACCAACAGCGTCTACAGTGGCAAGTCATCATCTGCTTTCCGAGGTGCTTCCATAATGCAAGAAACACAGTTTCTCCTCTTTACCCAGTCCCGATTTTACCAAAATAGAACGTGTGCCGGAGGTCTCGGACAACGTTGACCCGTCCTTCTCAAGTCGTCACATCCCGTTCAATCACGATGCCGGCCTACAGATCATGATTAGAGTAGCTCAGCGCAGAAATAGCTGTTACAGATCACGCGATTTCTCTCCGAAGTTTTCGGAGCCCAACCATGCTTGTTATAATCTCTGCTAATGTCAGCTAGCGCTAGGCTCTCCAGGCTTCTGCAGCCTGTGAATCATCGCAACCCATTCCCAGACCGCCACAATCCAGCTTCATTTCAAGGCTGTTCCTCGTCTCGACAGGGATGCGAAGTAAGAAATGGACAAAAGTCACCCCGCTTACCCGTCCCCAGCTCTCAAAACTGCAGGGGTCGCAGAACCCAACGCCACACCAGCGAATGACGGACCGAGCTAAGAGTTCAGCTGGTCGGGATCCAACTCTTCAAAACTGTCGGAATAAGAAACGACTCGCATTAGCCTGCATTCCGAGTCGAGGCTGGCCAATGGACTCGTGAAGTTCGTCTTCCACCATCCCACCCTTCCAGCGGTCGCGTGTTTTGTCAACCTTGCGGTTCTTGGCGTGGTAGGGCAGACGAGATGAAGCTTAAAAATAAGAGTGGGTGACTCGTCCGTTATTAAGTACCTGCTTTTCTGGCGTTCGTGGCGCACGAAACCCCTCGGGACTCTGTCTTGTCTTGGCTTGAGGCTTTACTTCAACACTGCCTGCAGAGACATTCGGCCATCTTGTTTGTTTTCTGGGCTCAGACCGCGAGCAGAATGATCGAGCTCACGGTCGGATACGTGGCCGGCTTCATCGCCGCGGCTGTTGTCGTAGGCAAGTATCCCCGTTCGTTATTCTCGGTGGATTCCATTCTGACATGAGGGAAACAGCCCAGCTGTTGTGCCCGACGGCCATCGCACTGATTCTTGCGGGGCTCCTGAAGGATACTGAGACTGTTGCCACATGGTAAGTCGAGTTACAACAAATTCTCTCGCCCTGCGCCCATCGTTCATCGATAAACGGCGCAGCTAACACTAACTAACACTTCACAGGAACATTGCAAGTCGCGTCCTCCAACGATCCTGGTGGCCCACGGTTCTCCAGTCCGATTCAGTCCTCACCCACGGCGCTCGCACCAGGATCTCACTCGTCTCCTGGTCCGTCCCCATCATCGCAGTGCTCATCGCTATTGTCGGAGTGGTGACGCCGCTGGGGTTATACGAGGCGCTCGATACACTGGACGCCGAGGTTGGCTCGTTTGTCTATGTCAAGGACCCGGGCTCGTTCGGCTCCGGCACGTCCGAGAGAGGGGTCCACAACTTTTCTCGGGCCTGTACCTGGGGTCATGGGATCTTGGTCGGCCCAGCTCCGTGTCCCTACGACGGCAACAGCGTCATCCTCACAGGTGGTAGGGGAAATTTCACCTTCACTATGCCTTTCGGATACAGCTCAAAGATAGCGCCCATCGTACGAGAAATATACTCGAGCGGGACAAAGAACCGAACAACAGTCTCCAACTTTTTCGACATCGAATGGCGCCAGTTGTCAACTCGGCAAGACCGGTTCATCGACAATGGCAGCGAATTATCAACCGGTGCCTATCGGCAGCTTGAAAGCAATATCATGGACCCGAGTATCAAAATTATCGAGGGGCTCATCGTAGATGCTGACAAAAGCGGCGTTGGATTCCGCAACCACACCATACCTCTCAACATCGAGAAGGGTGCCAGCTGGACCGAAGATCTCCTCTTTATCGAGCCCCTTGCCAGCTGTGTCAATACGAACCTCACAATTGACTACGAGATTACGACCAACAGAACCCTCAGTTTGTCGGGCATCCATAATCTTAGGCTAACTGACCGTGGAGGCTTCATTAACATGAACAAAACATACCCCAGTTACAACCACGCCAACGCACAGTCGGACCCAGACTTGAATGCCAGGGCATACAAGGCGGCGTGGCTCAACAACGCCTGGACGATGGCGTATCTCAACGTTACGACAACCAGCAACGCGACGCTGGGTCGGAAGGCATGGTCGTATCTCGACTCAGAGCTAGGCAAAGGGTTCCTGCTACCACCTTTAACCGGGGTAAATTACCGTGCTCTGAGCATCAAAACCGAATTCGGGAGCTATCTCGATATAAATGGTTATCAAATGGGCAAGACCAAGGAGACGAACTGGACGAATCCATGGAAGGTTTCGCACGATGATTTTCTGGAAGCAAACGTCATCTGTTCAGGAGCCGGTGCTGCAGACTTGGCCAACTTGACGAACATTTATGTCGGCTGCGGCTTACTGCGTGGAGCCCCCCAGAGGGTTGATGGTGGTGTCAACAAGGCCGTATTTGAAAACCACAGCAAGTGGTCCTCATCGTTACACGCATGTGCAGCTGCCACGCGGGCGGTTGTGAAGACAGTGACCTTCACCGTCAACGGAACGGACGGACTCAACAGCCTCAAGGTTACTTCCATCAGTCCCAAGAATTACACAAGCCCGGACGATGTACCTCTTTGGGGCCTGGAAGATTCGGGGTTATCAATGGAGGGAATCAACCCGGTATGGGGCATCATCTCGCCCGAGTACGCCTCGCGACCAAACATCTCCACCGTCAAGCAACCATACTTCCACCTGCCCGGATACACCAGCCCAAGCTTATCGATTACTTTGGGCACCTTCGACGGCAACTCAGTCTTGTACAATATTCCCGGCAGCGATTTCCCGTCCAAGGTCATGAACCTGATATTTGGCGGAAGCTATGGCAGCGACGGGGCCATGGAGGACGAGTGGCCGTTTGATCTGAAAGGTGCCGCCAACATGCCCGTCTTTAATAGATGGCAGGCTTTATCGAATGACTCCTCGAAAGTGTCTGAAATCCTCCGGCTGATCTGGACCGATCTTGCAGCCTCTGCCGTTGTCGGCACAAAAGGCGCGCTGGGATTGAGCAACAGTGGTGCGGCTGACGAGGCAGCCGTGATCACCATCCGACCCGTGGGTAACCGGATCAAGTACCGCTGGGCATTTGGCATTCCGGCTTTCGTCCTGCTGCTCGTCATGGCGTCGATTTTCGCATTCATCCTCATATTTATCGTATTTCACACTTCGGCCATCTCAGTCATACGACATCGCATGCAGCAGCTCACCATTGGGCGAATTTTAACGACCTTCCTTTACCCCGAACGCAGCAACTTGGTCATGCCAAGCAAAGAATGGAGCCAGTGGAACGGAGACAAGGTGGTGAATCTTGGCGGAGTGCCGGAGAAGAGCATGATATCCGCAGTCGAGCCGTACTCCTCTCAGTACCCCCCAGAGACTCCAGCCGAGGAGGTAAGGGTTGGGTTGATGGGTGGCGGCAAGAAGATAGTATACTAAACAGATTTGGGAGGATGTTTTATGACTACAAGTCCATGATGAATGGCATTGCGTGCGAAATTAGAAACACGAGTGTTTTTGGGTTGTTAATGACACGAACCAGAATTATAGGCCGAGAAATGATGGGTGACTCATGAGGTTATTTCTTTCTCCCCCGCACAATTCGAAAATTGTTCATATCACTCTAGAAATAGTTTAGATAGAAGAATATTTAGCATTGTCGACATAATTCGACTCAAAGCTTGTAAACTAGTTTGGTGGCAGAGATGCCACCATCCCGGTACAGTTGGAACCCCTTCTCCACGCCATCAAGACCCCCAGGAATGACCTTGGGGTTGTTAGGCTTGAGCTTCCCTTCTTCGACCCACTCGGGTAGTTTCTCAATGAACTCAGTGGCGAGCATGTGGTCACCCTCATTAGCCTAGCATATATGTGTTAGATTCTTGCTGAGATCGAAATTTTCTGCGCAAGTGTATGACATGGACATACCGGCCATTTGAAGGCGCCATACTGATGATCCTTCAAGAACGCGGTCCAGACAAGAACGTCAGTTACAGTAGTCTGTTTGGTTACATCGTCGGTATTGGCCTTGCCGGGGCGCACGGTGCAGAGACGGCCACCGCTCTCATCGACGGCCTGAGAGGCTTGGCCAGAAGAAGTCTTGTTCCCGATGGTGTCAAAAACGTACTTCAGCCCGGGCGCCGCTTTCTTGATCGACTCGACGACTCCGTCATCTCGATAGTCGAAAGCATGCTTTGCTCCAAGAGACTTGACCAAATCAAAGTGACGGGGGCTGCAGGTTGTAATGACATTGAAGCCGTGCAGGGCAGCAATCTGAACGGCATACAAGCCAACGCTAGCTATGCAAAGAGTCAATGCGTTTTCGTGTCAAGAGGACCGAAATGAACTGG
This sequence comes from Colletotrichum jinshuiense, assembly GCF_051148585.1. Classification (NCBI taxonomy): domain Eukaryota; kingdom Fungi; phylum Ascomycota; class Sordariomycetes; order Glomerellales; family Glomerellaceae; genus Colletotrichum; species Colletotrichum jinshuiense. The sequence goes on along the minus strand of NC_139309.1, from coordinate 5,706,881 downwards.
GACGTACAGCTGCCGCCCCAGATCAAAACCGACGTGTCTGAGCCGCTGTCTCGAGGAATATCCAGCGAGTCTTTGGAGAAAAACGCAAGCCACGCAGTCATCGAAGCCAACGGCAAGGTGGCAGCTTCCTCTAAAGAAATACTGTTTGGAACGCGGAAGCTGATCCGCTCATCCGCGAGAGAGTACTCGCTGTACGCGCCAAGCCCGTTGACCTCACCTGTTGTCATGTCAGATTCTCAAGAAACCATCTCGGCTGGCTGGGATGATCAGCAAACCTCCCCAAATAAGGCCGGCAATGGTGTCTCCCTTTGCGAGCTTGCTGACCTGGTCACCAATCTTCTCTACGGTGCCGACAAAGTCACAGCCAAGAACGGCATTATCGCCAAAAGCGTTGCTGTCGAGAGACTGGACTGCAAAAATAGTGTTAGTGCTCTATGGCTTTCGCCTAACCCCTACGATAAATGGATTCAACGTACCGTCGGTCGGATTCTGGGCGACGTGGGAGATTCTCACCAGAGCCTGGTTCGCGGCAGGTTCGGGCACGGGGATTGACTTCTTCACCATCGCCGCCGATCCTCCGTTGGCAACCTCAGTCACCAAAGCTTGCATTTGCTGTGCGCCCATTTTGATCAGTTGCTGTTGGATGTGATGTGGGAACAAGAAGATCAGCTGGCAATCAGTTTTGATGCAATCTGCCTGATGTTGAGCTGTGTTCGACTGTGTGTAATGAAGCTCAATCCATGGAAATACTTAGACATTTTCGTTTCGGTTTCGCTCTGCAAGACTTACGTCATTGAGGAGCTGCTCATTGGGTTCCTTCGGTGTTGCGGGGTTGGCAGCTGGGATGCGTATGCTACGGCGAAAACATAATCCACGTTGTGGAAAGCAGGTACCGCAAATGCCTGCATGACATGAGTCTTCATCTTGATTGTCGATAAGCGCTTACTTCAAGACGATCTCAGGGAGGAAATAGGACCACCCGAATAGCATTGACATAAGGCTTCTAGAGCTTTTCGACGGATTCAAAGTTGGGGAACCCTTGTGCACTAGGTGCAGGGCTTCGGGCTCCCGTCCGATCGACCCACCAAATCGGAGAGCTTAATCCGGGCATTACAGGGCCGGCCCGGAAAAGAGGAGTAGGCTGGGTCGGAACCGAAAAGCTCAAGGCTAGTGGAGCCGAGCGTCATGTACCAAATTTGACAATGAAAACATGGTCGAGAGACCTGTTTCCAGTTGCAACCGCGTTTAGGCGTTATCTGGTGGCGTCGTCTGGCCGATTCAGACTTGCAGAGAATATAAAATCCACAAATCACTGATCGGGGACGGCAACTAACCACCTAATCTGCCAGCACATAGTCAGTCTCCACTTACGGTGCTTACTCACTACCCACGCACTTCGCCTCTCGTATTGAGCTTGGACGCCCGAATCAGAAGACTTAAACTGCAGAAAGGCGTTCTAAGTCAAAGGAACTAGTAATGTCTAGGAGACGGTGTGGTTGCATTGTATAGTTTTACGCCTAGTTGCAACTACATTCTTACACTATGAACAGACTCCTTCCCAAAGTAGGTCTATTGGTACCCAGGTTCTCCCTCACATACTGCACAACGTTGGGCAAGATTTTCTCAAGCACATGATTGTCAGCCAAATTTGTCTTAAGCTCTTTGAAATGTTTGCGAGTGCTCCAGCACCTTCCTTTTTTGATCGTTGTGGCAATAATGGAACAAGCATTTATCGCGTATAATCAAGTAGCCACAATTCCAGATAACGGAATGCAAGTACATATGCTGCTTGTCATCTTTAACTTGGCTGCCCTTCCATCTTTACCTGCGGCATGTATTCTCCGGCAATCACCCTCCCATATTGCTCAATGCTACATGTTGAGTTGTAATACCTAACATTTTCTTTTAGCACTGTACGTTTCTGTCATGCTATAGACATGTTTTACGTTAGCTTTTAGGCCTTCGCTTGTAAATGTGAACGCGTACATCCGCCCGGTACCGATTTTTGGAATGGTCTCTTTACGCAGTACCAAAGCATTCAAGAGTCACATGGTTGAATTCATCTAAGCTGGAAAGCCAGTTGGTATTGAAAGCATCTAACTTTCTAATTGCCAGCTTCCAGAACCCGCTATATCTAATCCTTCACATTCTGTCTTTAATACATGCCGCCAAGCCTCCCGTTGGAATGGCCATCCATGGACTTCTCAACTCTTGAAGCACCTGCCCCCCTTTCCCGGGAATGATGGTCCGATTAACAATACCCACTGCAACCGGGGTTGCTAACCCAGTTGAAAGTAAGCATCCCCTGGCTTACATCGTTGACGGCAGGGTAGAAGTAGGGAACACTGCCGCAAACCTTGCAGCCATGCTCAGGGATAAAGTGAGCGAGGCCTTTGATGTTACGGCCAGGCGCTCCACCAGTGTTCTGGAGGAAAGCGCAAACCCAGTTGACGCATGCGATCTTCTGACCGTTGTTGTACCACCTGTTGTCGTCGATTCTGTCGATGAGTGATTTCAACTGGTTGGCCTCGTTCCCGTTGACTCCGGTGTTGATGCTCCGGTTGCAGTTGCCGCTGCCTTCGCAGTTGATGCCCTTTGCGGCGGCAGTCGAAGCCACGGCGAGAAGGCTGAGCGCGGCAACTGAGAACTGCATTTTGAGCTTGTGGGTGGCTGTTGTTGTCTGGGAAGGGTTAGCTGATCATTCAAGGTCAATCAGGTATTTCTGTGGTCTGGTTATGCAGGACTTACTTGCTGCTGTGAAAGGGCAGAATCTGATGGCAGTGAATTTGTTTGGAATGATTTTGTGACGCTGTCAAAGGGCAGTCTGAACAAAGAAACTGCCCTCTTATATACTCGTCGGCACGTTCTTTCTACTATACACGTTCAACAACTACTTCTAGAAGGGTATGTGATCTCAGTAAGCAACCTTGCTATTCATGTGCCAACTCTATACGACTAGTCGACATGCGCTTCGTGAACCGGTGATAATTCATCTTGAACGGCAGCAGGAACTAGCCCCTTTGGACATGTGGAACTTTTGTTTATGTGCTGCATCAGGGGCACATCGTGAGATTATGTCACAAAAGATTTATGCGACTGTCAGGTGAGACAGAACATTATTCATTGCCCTGCGTACGATCCCCTGGAGGTGAAAGGAAAGCCCCTGCAAATCGCCTGTGAAATCGGTAGCGCTGAGCCACCTTCCTACCTTCACCAAGACAGTGGAGTTACTGGATCGGTTGGCTTGACCGATCAAGACAAGTGATCTTGCCAAGGCTGTCCCGTTTAGACATCCTCAGCCAAACACTATACCTAATCCTCCCGTTTTAGAGTATAGGCTAAAAGTCAGCTCGGGCCAGACCGATCCGTCTGAGACCTAATGCAAACCAATGGAGGTCTGTCATACGAGCTCATGTAAGTGAACAGTAAGCAAGCAGCCTTACTAGGCATGCAAATGCGCCTTGGCAACCGACAGCTTCAGTAACTATTGATTTGCTCACATTACGATCCGGCAAAGGACCATCACCAGATGTAAAAACTTGCCGTCGAAGTAGGTGGTTTTGCAGCCAGGCATGAAAAAAGACGCATGAGTCCGTTGTCCAAGTCATTCAATGGAGGATGTGGCCCATCGATTAGAACGTCAGTTTGACATTGCACCTCAACTTTCAAATCCGTTTTCACGGCCATTGAGCTCTAGAATACCAAAATGTGCTCTCCTCGTGTTCCTTAACCTTGGCTCTGCCCTTGCCGTCCCTGCCGCCGAGGCCGCTATGCTCAATGTGGATGCTGCAGCCTGCTTGGCGCCACCCCCTCTCCTGATATTGACATCTAAAAGAACTACGCAGTTGGCCCTAAGCCTACTAGACAATTATTCAGGATCAGTGGCTAACCGCGGCAACAACTTGGCCTAATTGCATGAGCATGAGTCGCGCCATGCCACATTCCTTGTAGGCGTCGAGCGGGAGGTAGTGGGCCTCGGAGTTGACGAGCGCACCATTAGCAACTAGTGGCCAATTGGTCTCGGAGAGTTGCTCTCCCGTGGTATCCCAGGACCATAAGTAGAGATATGGTGTAGTACGTACCTGTAACCTGGCCCGTGAATCTCGTGATGCTTTGAAACATTTTTACTGCTACAAAGCCTGTTAGGGACTAATACACTTGATGGCACGGTACAATCCAAGGCGGCTAAGGTATATGGAATGAAACGTACCCCTTGGGGGAAAAAGTAGTTAGAATTGAGGAGACTTGGTCTAGTTAAACATAGAAATAATTTGGGTGTTCACTTTTAGAGTGATATAAGCCCAGAAGGGGAATCTGCAAGCCCCAGTGGACACAGCTACTATTGGTCTGACTTGACTCCTCGGAAAGTTAAGTTTGATAAGCGCTAAATGTACCTAGTATTTTTCTCTAGCATTAGCTACCCACGACTGTCCGAAGGACCAGAAATACGACTTCCAGAAACCCCAAAAAAATACAGCTTGTGGAGTCATTGGGATCCAGCGCCATGCAGTCGAGTCTTGATCAAAGAGAAACATCACTCCTCCTGCTTCTCAGGCTTCTGACTGTAGACCACGTTGCTATAAAGATACCAGTATCTATGTAATTATTTGGATAAACTTCGAAGAAAGGACTTACTAGTATAGCCAAGCATGGACTTTGGGGTTCTTCAGGTACTTGCGAACCTCGGACAACAGCGCAAGCACCTCCTCCTTCGTCCAACCGAGGGCCCCACAGAGCATTTCTGCTTTGTTCGAATGTCTTTTCCATCCAGAGGTAAGCTTTTAATAAGATTGTTTAGCCGCATTGATTTTTTTGGAGGATAGATCCACGTTGACGCCTGATATGTGCGGTCCATCGGGATCACTAAACGTAGCATTTTTCGGGTTATGGAAATAGATTCCAAGAGGGAGCGATATACCATAACCAAACAGCAACAAAAGCAACCAAGTATCGAGAGGTAAAAGTGAAATGTCGAAGCATCGAGTCGGGGACATCAAAGGGGAAATCAGCCACAAACTCAAACGCGGATTTTCAAGACAGTGAGAAAGACTTCAGGGTGAGGATTTTTGGGTGCCTTGGGAAGGCCAAGAATGCTGGGAGTTTTTGGAATGTGCGTTCGGCTACGACTATGGGATGTTCGCGCCAGAAATTGTCGAAAAAAGCTACTAGTCATCTTTCATCTGTTACCGAAGAAAAAACACCATGTCGCTGGAGTGTCGAATTGCGTCTTCTGGCATTGGTTCGTCCTTTGATCTCATAGCAGACCTACTTTACTTCACTGAATAGCATGGTAACTAAGAAATATACCCAGCAGTTCTGCCGAATATTTACCTCAAATGATTGGAAACCCGTCGTTGGAGAAGAAAAACAGGAGGGCGGTCATTTTGATGCCTTTGGTACCATCCCTTTTGAAGCCTAGGGATTCCTGTTGCGGGAATTCCGAACCAATGGAAACTCTCTGAACCACACTGTCGATGGGCTGGCAGTGAATACCACCTGATCGACAGGGCAGGAACCAATCTAGGTCCAAAAAGGTTTCACACAGTTTTAGGCTGAAGAGTTGGACGGGTGGAGGATTTTTCTTTTCTGAATCTGTCAAGCTTGGTGCGCGAGACGCTGTTGATAGTACACCATATCTCCCAGGCACAGTCCAATTTATAACGGCGATTCATTTTCTTGGCGCAGTGAGATTGGTGACAGCGTCGAATGGTCAGCGTCCCTTTTGGGAACGCTTCCCTGTAGTCGGATGGAGCTGTCATTGACCCCCTCAAGTGCTGTATCGAACACCACCAATGGCGTCGCAAAGCATTTTGCGAACCAACACATCAGGCTGCAAGGCGTACCACTTGGCCGTAACCCCGCTTTCTTACTCCCAAATGCTTGAAGAGAGCATCATCGAAGTTCTAATCAACACACGATTGCACAAATCAACCGTGACCAGGCCGGGCCGAACCAAGTCGCACCGATATGGCGTCCCAGTCGCAGATTCCGTCCCCGCCGCTAAGGATTCTGTCTCTTGGTAAGAACCCCAAAACCTGGTGCCAACAGGGTCTGTCGCTGACGGATTTAGATGGCGGAGGTGTCCGGGGCATCTCCAGCCTCCTGATTCTCGAGCACTTGATGGAGGAAATTCGAAAAGCAAAACACCTCGAGCACGTCCCACGACCATGCGAATATTTCGACCTCATCGGCGGAACAAGCACTGGCGGGTACTGCGACCCGTACTCGTTCAATTTGTCCCACGAAGCTAACGGCCCTTCAGGATCATTGCCATCATGCTGGGAAGACTACGCATGACTGTCGACGAGTGCATCAGAGAATACCGAGAAGTCGCCCAGAAGGCCTTTACTCCGAAACGAACGTCGTTCTTGCCTGCCTCGCCTAAGGGTGCTTTTTCTGCTACAGCTCTTGAGAATGCTATCAAAAGCACAAGCAGGAAGTTTTGCACAGCACCAGAGTGCGCCGCCCGGCGGCAGCAGGGCAGTTCAACAGCTGGGGCCTGCTCCCATAATGTCGCATGCCCGAGGTTACTCGTACTACGCGGCAGAATAGTGTGAAATAGACGGCTTGTCTTATTAACTATGGATCGGGGGCGAAGGTCTATTTGTACTTCGCCTGGGACCATCGCCGTGGGGCGAATTGGTCGGCCCGGATAAGTGGGTCTCTACGGCAGGCTGCGCAAGGCTGCCCGGAAGGGTTGCGGCATCACGACATACCCCCCCAGACGGCGCAGAGTCGTCTGCAATACAGCAACGGCTGCGATCCTTCGTTTCCCACCCACAGCCTCGAGAATAATACAAATAAAAATAGACAAATGAAATAATAGGCGAAGAAGTCGCCTGCCAGCTTGTTTGCCATTCGATATCGCGTGAAAAGTGTGTTTGCGTGTTTGCCCATCAAGTTGTTGTTCCTTCCGTTCGGTGAGCTCGTTTATTTCGGCGCGATACCCGATTTGGAAGCGAGCTCGTTGCCCAGGAATAATATTCCCAGTTGCGCGGTTCGTCTCTTCTCTTCTCCTCTTCACACACAAACACACACACACACACACACGTACGTATATTTCCAGCATCACAACCCGCGCGCGCGCACGTTTGCGCGCGAATCTTCGCCTGTGATATCAATAAGCTAACGTCGTTCGTTTAGATGCCACCAAAAAGCAAAGAAGAACGGGCGGCCGCCACCGCCAAGGCGCGCGCGGCGCTTGCCGCCAAGCGCAAGGTGAGGGAGGGTGGCGGCCCTTCCTCGGAAACTGGGCTCCCGCCCGAAAACAGTACGTTCTTGTTGACTTCGCTTCGTCTTTCGCTTCCTTTCTGACTTCTCGCGTAGAAGAAGATGGCGCCGCCAACCCGGGTGGTGGTTCGGAGGGTGAGGGTTTACAGCCCAAGCCCCCAGGACCACCGCCTGGCAACAACGGGTCCGGTGGCACAGAGGGTGAGGGTTCAGGGCCCAAGCCTAATGAGTCGCCGGCTCCCAAACGGCAGCGCCGAGGCCGCAAGCCTCTTTTGGGCACCGCGGGCCCTGGTAAGTGTGCCTGTCATACGAAGTTCGTCTCGGTTTCTGACTTGTGAGTAGAGGGGCAGAATGATCCTGCCGATTTCCAGGATCCTCAGCAGCTGCCACCGCTCGGAGACGCCGTCTGCGTCCAGTGCATTCGTAGTGCACTGGCGGGACTGTCATACGGCGAGTGTGCGCCCAGCGGCACCTCACAAAAGTGCCAGCACTGCCGGGAAGTCAAGAAGCCGTGCGTACCGGCGACCGGCGAGGTGCTTCGTCTGGGGCTGAGGTTCCTGGCCGCTGACAGGACCCCGGGTACACCCCGGAAGGTACGTGTATTCGTCTGCTGCCTTGCGCTGATCCTGGCTAACTGTGTTTGCAGTCTTTCGCTCGCGTGAAAAGTGCTCTCCGCGAGGCCCTCGACGAAGCCAAGTACGGCGAGGGTGAGGGTCGGGGCGAGGTGGCGGTAGTACCGCCTGGTGGTCAGAACAAGGGCGAGTCTTTGGACAAGCCTGTTCAGCCTCCGGGTGGGAACGCGCCTGTTGATGGCGGTTCGGCGGCCGGATCGTCTTCTGAGGCGAAACCTTCGTCTGCAGAGGCGGCTGGTCTTCGGGCTGCGATTGACAGCCTCGTTGGATCACATCTACCCGCCGGTGTGGTCCCCGCGTACAACGTCCTGATGGATACGTACGCGGCCGCTCTCCGAAAGTGAGAGCCAATTCGTGTCGGGAACTGGGCTCCCAGGAGCCACTTATGCCTCCTGGCCATTGGGGGCCAATACTTCAAATAAAACCGGCCTGCGGGCCTCACTTGCTCCCGCTTCTTGCGCTTCGTTTCGTTGTATCTGTGACTGTACGTCTTGCAGGTTCAGAAGTGCTCTGAATCTCTCGAACTTCGCGCGGGAAAGTGACTTTGTAAGCCCATCGGCTGGCATTTCGTCTGTTGGCATGAATACCACAGAGAACGAGCCTTTCGCGTGCTCCTGGCGCAGCCACATATTCTGGATATCTACATGGCGTAACCTGGTTGAGATACGTTCTCTATCGCCTACCACGAGGCGAATCGTCTGGCGGTTGTCGCAGTGGATCTTCCATACGTCTCCAAGGTCGAGATCAATATCTCGAAGTAGTCGTTTCAACGCGATCGTCTCCTTTGCAGTATTCTCAAGGCTAAGGAGCTCCGCTTCGGTTGTTGACGTTGTGACTGTGTTCTGGCGCGCAGCCTTCCACTGGATTGGTCCTCCAAACAGCGAAATCACGTATCCTTGAGACGAACGTCGTGTCTCTTCATCATCCGCAAACGAAGCGTCGCCTGCAATCAGGAGAACTTGCGCTTCCTCGCCCCCCGAGATACCGAAGCACGGGGCGAGGTATCGAGTATGGTATAGATAACGGATCACCTGGTTCGCTGCGGAATGGTGCTGGGGAGACGGGTTCGTCAGGAAACGCGACAGTATAGCACACGCAAAAGCAACATCTGGGCGGATCATCACTGCAGTATACAGGATTGACCCGATCTTCTCCTGGTAGGTCTTCACCTCAGCGGGTGTCGCTTGTCCCTCATACTTCTCAAGCGAAGTTAGAGGTAGCGGGGTTGTTGGTGCGCGGTGGTCAACCACGTTGAACTTCTTCGCTACGCGTTCAATATACTGGTCGTGGGCGAGGTAGATCTTCCGGGCTTTGCGATTTCGTACGATTCGAATCCCAAGATACCATTGGACTGGTCCTTGGTCCTTGAGTTCGTAGTCGTGTTTGATCCCGTCAATTACTTCCTTACCCTCGTTCGCGTAGTCTCTGTGGTACAAGACGAGAATATCGTCTACATAGAAGAGGACTAAGACGTGCTTGTTTATTGTCTGGAATAGGCACGGGTCCTCGTCTGTAGGTCTGAGTTTCAGACGACGGAGTGTTGAGGAAAACTCCTTGTACCACAGTAATGGGGCGTCTCGTAGTCCGTACAAGGCGCGTCGCAGCTCAACGTACTTCCCGCGCTGTTTGAAGCCGTCTGGTAGATAGCAAACGACTGGGGGATCGTTTGGTCCTCTTTCAGCGTTGAGAAACGCATTCACAACGTCGAATTGTTGGACCTCCAGATCGAATTGCGCAGCGATCGCCATCGCCACCCTAAACGTTCTGGCGGCGAGTGTCGCTGCGTATGTCTGTTCGAGGGGGTGCTTTTCTTGGAGGTCGCCTCGTACACAGATCCTCGCCTTACAGCGCTCGAGGTATCCGTTCTGATCAATCTTGTACGTGAAAACCCATTTCAAAGGTATAGGCTTCGTTTTTGCCTCCTCCTGGTTAATAACTTTCCAGGCGGACATTTCCTCCAATTTACTGATTTCCACGCGTGCAGCGTCGTAAAACAGCTCTCGGAGGCCAGTTGGCATCTTCTCAACGTCCTTCCACATCTTCGGAAGTTTGATGAGATCATCAGAGTGGATCTTCGCCTTCTGTATTCCCTCTTGTCTGGTCTGCTTCGTCTGGTGTATTGATGCCCATACGAAGCAGTGGAGGGAAAAGTGTCCTTCGGTTGCCTCTTCGTACGCTTTGCCTTTATCTGGTAAATACGTGTTGAAGAAGGCATCCCAGTTACGTTCCGTATGCAGAAACGCAAAGTGATTCGCAAACCGTGGCGAACGCCGTGGTTTGTATTCGTGGCCTTGGTCTTCGCGGTTGTACACCCGCTCCGACCTATCCTGAGGGTCGCTCCGTTCCCCATTTTCCGAGTGTGGCCGCACCGGGTGAGTCTGGGAGTCTTCGCCTCGGACTTCTGAATATGAATCGTCCTCTACGTCCGGGATTCGTAGAGTGCTGTATCCGACGTGTACTACGTCGTCTGTATCGGCGTGTACAACGTCACTGGCCACTGGATTCGGGTCCAAGTGGTCGTCTTCCGGTGCAGGCGTTGCTTCGTTCGCTTCGGGAGTCGCGATGCGAGGCGTGCCCGCCCTACTATCCTCATCCTGGTTCGTGTCGGGTTGAGGCGTAGGTTCCGGGGAAAGCAGCCATCCCCCCTGCCAGTCAGGTTCCGTCGCTCCGCTCGGGGGCCGTTTCGCTGGCGCAGGGGTTCGTGGCGATGGTTGCTCGGTTTCAAGTATTAACGCGGCCTCGCTGTCATCCAGTATTCCGAGAAACTGGAATTCGAGGTTGGCACGGGAGACTGGCTCCTGTATCTCGTCTACAACGGCGCGAGCCTTAGCTCTTGCGATTGCAGATTTCGCGTCGTCCTTCGAGTAGAAAGTGCTCTCGTCGAACGTCACATTACGTGTGATAATTACTTGGTCAAGCGAGGGTATCCAGATCCTATACAGATTGTGGGCGTTCGGAACGTAGCCCACTAGGTATCCAATATGTCCTCGCGGTTCCACTTTGAAGTCGCGTCTATTTCTGTTTGCCTCGCGATCCTTCTTCAACGGGTAAGCCTTGCAGCCGTATGCGTAGATCCATCCCCATTGCGGGCGAAGTTCGCGTCCCAGGCTGGCTTGGTAAGCGGGTTGCCACCAGCGAAAGTATTGCCGGAACCACTGCTCTTCGACTTGAACGGGTGAGAGCCAGGCTCTTCGCTGCAGAGGGCTCATGTTGTAGAGGTAGGCAGCTGCCATTACTGCTTCGACCCAGAGAGAGGTTGGGAGGCTTGCCGAGTCTAGCATCTTGATTGCTCGCGTGATAATTTCTTGGCCAGCCCTTTCGCCTCCCCCGTTCGGTTCCTTCGTGTGTGGCGGAGTCGCTTCGATTTCAATTCCATTATCTGAGGTCCAGACCTGATATTCCGTGTAACCATTGATCGCAATTACAGCTCGTTCTACATCTTGCCGTATTTTGCAAACGAGTACGCCTCGCTGTCTGGCCACCCAGCGTTCAAAAGTCCGGATGGCCTCGAATACGTCGTTATGGGTTTTGCTTATGCGTGGGAATGTGAAGAGCCGGCCAGTGAATTCGTCTTTAATCACTAATAGCCAGCGGCTTCGGTCGTAACCTCTTGGGTAGTCGAAAAGGTCCCACGAGATCCTGTAATACGGTCTTGTTGCTCTTCGCTCCGACGTTCGCCTGGAAATCACCTGTCTGGCGTGGGTCGTCGCGCAATGCTGGCAATTAATACGAGCTGGGCCCTTGATCCTCACCCCCCGAGCGTTAAGCACGAGTTTCTCAAGTGCTGCTGGCGCGAGGTGTCCAGATCGTAGGTGCCAGAGCCAGGCATCATCGCTCCTCGTTTCAGGGGTCTCATACGAAGGTCGCTTCGTTTTCTGCGTTACCAGTACTAGGGTGCTCACGATTCCAGCATCACTCGCTGCGATCCGTTTGCAGGAAGAGTACGCAGAACCAGGTTTGTATTCGAAGAAGGTGATGTTCGCCTTCCTCGTAAGCTGCTTAACTACAGAACTGTCTTTGTATCCTCCGACGCGAAGGGTGCTGTCAAGGCCAGAGTACCAGATCCCTGTCTTCCGCAGAAGCGCTTCCGACACGATGTTCACATGGAAGTTCTCCACGTAACCCACATTTTGAAGTGTCAGGTCTTGTGGGCCGTTTGGCCCATTTAGCGCTCCCTTCAGAATCCGGGTTCCCGTCGCAAGGATGGGGTACGAGGCTGTGCCTGAGTCGACCCTCTCTTCGCCTGTTGTAGGGCGAATCGAATCGGGCTCCAAGAGATCGAGGTTGTTAACGAGGTGAGTGGCTCCGCAGTTGTCTAGAACCGTGCTTCGCGAGAGGAAGTGTGGTCCTGTGAGTGGAGTTACGAAGACCGACAGTTGATTCGGCTCGGGCGCAGCGTCCGGCGCGAGCTCCCTTAAGAGAGGCTCACTTATTGTAACCGCTACGACGTTCGCCGGGAGTGTTGCTTTTCCAGTTGAGTCGTCTTGAGGCTTCTTTCCTCTGTCTTTGTTTGACTTCCTCCAGGGTTGATTCGGAGGGATCCTTACGGCTTTCAGCCAGCCTTTCCGGGCGAGTTCGGCTCGTAGGTCTGAGTAGTCCCTGGAATTAATCGTTTGACGAATCTGTCCGCTCTCTTCGCTTGAGACCGTTATATTTGGGATGCGGGTCTTTCCTGTGAGGACGAGTTCGAGGCGAGCGCAGTTGATTGGATCTACTGGGTGAGAGTGACCGCAGGCGCATGACTCGCTCCCGGTCTTTCTTCCAGGGGCGAAGGGCTGTTCGGAGATTGCAGAGTCGGAGCGCCCCGCCAGAGTCGCATAGATTCCAGTCGACTTGCCCCGATTCTTTCCATAGAGAGTGTCCTCGTAAAGCAGGTCCTCAAGCATGTCCGCGTATTGGCCTACGTCTGGGACTCTGTCTCCGCTCCGCTCTCGTTTCAGAATGTCGGTGAGCTCGGAGGTAGCCCACGTTGGGGCGAACCTTCGTCCTACCGCTCGTAAGAACGTTTTCGAGGCGAGAGTGCCTTGGACTTCTGGGAGCTTCAGTTGCTTCGCTTTGAGATAGACGCCTCGGAAGTCTCTAAGCCAGGTGCTTGGGTTTATGCTCGTGTTGGCTCGGTCAATAGCGGCCTGGTATTCTTCGCGTACGGTAGTGAGGTTTGCAGAGTCGCTTGGGGCGTATCTTCGCTTCAAAATCCGGATTAGGGCGCGAAGCGTGCAGTCTCCTGAGGCGAGTAGCTCCATTTGCGCGGGTGTGAGGATATCCTCTGCAACAGTCTCTTTTACCCATTTATCGAGAGCTTCATACGAACGTTCCTTCTTTGATTTCTTCGCGTCGCGGCCTGCCTTTCCAGCGATGTAGTTCGTGTACTTCTCGAGGATCCCAGACGATTTCTTTGTCAGGGTCTCTGGGTTGTCTGGAGGTATAGGCGCGACTGATTCGCCTTCTGCCTCCGCTTGTGCCTCGATGATCGCATCGTAGGCGGCGCGGGCCGCGTCATAGTCTTGTCTCTGTTGCGAGTTCGTATAGGAAATCCACTCTCCAAGCGAGAGGATTTCCTCTACTTCGCTTGGGTCGGATCCAGAGCTGTAGTCGTCTGGGTTGACGTATTGCCAGACGTCCTTCGCCTTGGCTTCGACTTCAAAGGTCAGCCACCAGGCGGGAAAGTCGCGTCGGCAAGTCAGCTTCCGGTTGGTAGCGAGGCTTGTAGTTGCAGACGACATCGTCACAGAACTGAGCTGGGGAACGAAGAGATGAGGATGAGGGCTTAGGAATTCAGTGCCAGCGTCGTACTTTCGCTCGGGTAGCTAGCTAGTCAGGGTTGGTAGTAGCTGGGCTCATAACTGTCGCATGCCCGAGGTTACTCGTACTACGCGGCAGAATAGTGTGAAATAGACGGCTTGTCTTATTAACTATGGATCGGGGGCGAAGGTCTATTTGTACTTCGCCTGGGACCATCGCCGTGGGGCGAATTGGTCGGCCCGGATAAGTGGGTCTCTACGGCAGGCTGCGCAAGGCTGCCCGGAAGGGTTGCGGCATCACGACACATAACGAAATGGAGTTCCGAAACGAGACATGCACCAAGACGTACGTACTTCACATGTGAAACCCGCAATTACATGCCACAGAAGACTAATGCATCCATCGCAGCGTTGTCCTCGCCATTACCAAGGATAATGTGGACGCTCCGCCAACACTGTTTACCACGTATGATACATCGGCCGGGTTTCGCGATTGCTCCATCTGGCAAGTGGCCCGTGCAACGTCCGCAGCGACGACTTTCTTTAAGCCTATCCGAGTTGGTCGCGATGGAGTCGAGTTTGTGGACGCGGGGTTTGGATACAACAATCCCTGTGAGATCCTCATCGACGAGGCTCGCCGGCAGTTCCCGTCGCGACCCCAAATCCAGATTCTTAGCATTGGCACTGGTCTAGGGGACGTTGTGGACATCGGCACCACGCGAATGGCCATCATCCAGGCGCTGAAGAAGATGGCTACTAGTTCCAAGAAGGTGACCGCAAGAATGGACGACCAATACGGCGACAGCGACCAGTACTACAGATTCAATGTCGACAGGGGGCTTGAAGATGTGACCCTATCCGACTGGGAGAAGGCAAGCAAAATTTCCGCACATACGAAGAACTACATTCGAGAAAGCCGGAGAGCAATTGAAAAGTTTGTTCGCCACATCACTGGCCATATCGAGATTCACGAGGCGCCGGCAGTGACTGAACCTGTGGAAGAGCCTCGCGAAGAGTCAACAAGTTAGTTCGATACAGCCAACATCAATCGGACCTTCTTATATCTAATGCCATTGCAGACAATCGTACTCATATTATACCACTCCCGCAAAACAAACGCTTCATTGAACGTCCCGAAATACTTGATCTCAAGCAAATGCTATTCGAACAAAAGTGCCCCACAGTCGCAATAGTAGGATTAGGTGGCGTGGGAAAGACTCAAATAGCCCTGCACATCGCCTACTGGACAAAGGAGAACCTGCCAGAGTACTCGGTGTTATGGGTACCAGCCTATAGCCATGCAAGCTTCGAACAAGCTTACACAGAAATCGCAAAGGCGCTAGGCATCCCTCCGGCTACCGAAAAAGAAGATATCAAGACATCCGTCAAGCAATTTCTGAGCTCCGGGAAGATGGGACCTTGGCTCCTGATCGTCGATAACGCGGATGATATGGACCTCCTAATCGGAAGTTCAGACGATCGAAGAAAGATGATGGAGCATCTACCGCAACATAGTCATGGTGTGACGTTATTCACCACGCGCTTCAGGGACGTGGCATTACGAGTCGCGGATGACGATGCATTCATTGATCTCGACGCCATGAATGAGAAACAAGCTATGGGTCTTCTTGAAAGGTCCCTTCACCGGAAGGAATCACTGAAAGACCACAGTCTAGCAGCAACCCTACTGGAATTATTGACCTACCTCCCACTGGCGATTACGCAAGCGGCTGCATACCTGAATAGGAATAGGCATGTGTCTATTGCAAAGTACCTCCAACTCCTGCAAAGCACAGAACAGACTTTGGTCAATACAATGAGTCGAGAATTTTACGACAACACCCGGTATGCAGAGTCTCAAAACGCCATGGCAACCACCTGGTTAGTGTCTTTCGACCAGATCCAACGAACCGACAGCTACGCCACCGACTTGTTGTGCTTTATCTCCCGCATCGAACCAAAGTTCATACCGCAGTCCATCCTACCTTGCCCGGGGCCTGAGGTAGATATTGAGAATGCAGTTGGCACACTCTGTTCCTACGCATTCTTAGTTCCACGAGATGACCCTGAGACATTTGACATGCACAGGCTGGTGCATATGGCAACGCGGATCTGGGTTAGACAACAGTCACTAGAGGAGCATACAATGATGAACGTGATTCAGCACCTAGCAGAAGTCTTTCCATCTAGCGACTATCTTAATCGCGCTATTTGGAGGCAGTACATACCACACACTCTCAAAGTTTTACGCGAAAGTATAGAAGCAGAAACAGAAGTCAAGGCCGAATTATATCTTCAAGTTGGTAAATGCCTAAAGAAGGATGGGCGAACAAAAGAAGCCATCAAGTGTTTAGAAAAATCATTTAAACTCAGAACGAATTATTCAATAGAGGAACCCTCAAGACTTACATCGCAATACGAACTTGCAAGGATATATGAAGCAGACGGTCAAGTAAAAGAGGCTATTGCCCTACTAGAGCATGTGGTGAAGATCGAGGCTACAACACTTAATGAAGGGCACCTACACCGACTTGCATCACAACAAGTACTCGCAAGCGCATATAAGGCAGACGGGCGAACAAAAGAAGCTATTGCCCTACTAGAGCATGTGGTGAAGGTTAGGGATACAACACTTGATGAAGGGCACCTACACCGACTTACATCGCAACATGAACTTGCAAGGGTATATGAAGCAGACGGGCGAACAAAAGAAGCTATTGCCCTGCTAGAGCATGTAGTGAAGATCGAGGCTACAACACTTGATGAAGGGCACCCACACCGACTTACATCGCAACATGAACTTGCAAGGGTATATGAAGCAGACGGGCGAACAAAAGAAGCTATTGCCCTACTAGAGCATGTGGTGAAGATCAAGGCTACAACACTTGATGAAGGGCACCTAGACCGACTTACATCGCAACAAGTACTCGCAAGGGTATATAAAGCAGACGGGCGAACAAAAGAAGCTATTGCCCTGCTAGAGCATGTGGTGAAGATCGAGGCTACAACACTTGATGAAGGGCACCCACACCGACTTACATCGCAACAAGTACTCGCAAGCGCATATAAGGCAGACGGGCGAATAAAAGAAGCTATTGCCCTACTAGAGCATGTGGTGAAGGTTAGGGATACAACACTTGACGAAGGGCACCCACACCGACTTACATCGCAACAAGTACTCGCAAGCGCATATAAGGCAGACGGGCGAATAAAAGAAGCTATTGCCCTGCTAGAGCATGTGGTGAAGATCGAGGCTATAACACTTGACGAAGGGCACCCAGACCGACTTACATCGCAACATGAACTTGCAAGGGTATATGAAGCAGACAGGCGAACAAAAGAAGCTATTACCCTGCTAGAGCATGTGGTGAAGATCAAGGCTACAACACTTGACGAAGGGCACCCACACCGACTTACATCGCAACAAGTACTCGCAAGCGCATATAAGGCAGACGGGCGAATAAAAGAAGCTATTGCCCTACTAGAGCATGTGGTGAAGATCAAGGCTACAACACTTGACGGAGGGCACCTACACCGACTTACATCGCAACGAGTACTCGCAAGCGCATATAAGGCAGACGGGCGAATAAAAGAAGCTATTGCCCTGCTAGAGCATGTGGTGAAGATCGAGGCTACAACACTTGACGAAGGGCATCCGGATCGACTTGCATCGCAACGCGCGCTTGCACGTGCCTATAAAGAATATGAACAGATTAAAGAGGTGGCAAACTCCTGATACAGGATATATCATTACTATAGCGTAGTTCTTTCAAGTTCTAAAGGAGGGTTTAAGCTCTGACACCAGGTCAGTTATTCGACATTCCCTAGGTCGCTCCGTCTTTGGGGACACAATCAGAACTTGAATTAGCACCTGGAACAATATCGTGGAATTGGGGAACGCTGCGGCATTGGAAGCGTTTATGTCACCTAGATGGATTTAGGTTGGCTGATGCGATTAGCAGATCGCTTTTGATCTCCTCCTCACAAGCGCCTCTAGATCCAATGATTCGCAAGCTTCTTTGACCTCCTACACTATAATACCCTCCAGCTGTGTCATGCCGAAAGGCTACAGGCAATCGTGCATCATCAATCGCTAGCCTTTAAAGTCGGATCTTCACCTAAAAACGGTCTTCCGACCGCTTCTGTCAACGGCCGCGAAGCCACGATGATCTTTTACTAGCTCTTTATTGCCGACCAACTAATCGCAGCCTCTGCAAGCTAGTATCCTGCGAAGTGCGACGAGCCCCAGCGTTTAATGAATGATAGTTAGGAAGTATGCGGGGGGATTGTTATATAAATAGGTATAAATGGCATCGAAGCACACATAGTGTTTCTTCACAGTTGGCTATTCAGTAGTAGAGGTATAGCGAGATGAGCATTAGCGTCACCGGCTGACATACCAATCCCATCGAGTGCCAATTGACACCGTTTTCGCCAAAGGCGGTGTAGTCCAGTTTAAATCATTACCTAGAAAGTGTTCCCAATAAAGAATTCAGGAAAGCCCATTTTCTGGAGTAAGTCAAAACATGAAATCGAGTCTCGGTTAAAAATACTGACAAGTGGCACTCGATGGGAAACAACGATGCAACGACATTTGAAATTATCTTGGGGTTCCTTCAAGCTTGACCTGTGATCTTCCGAGACCCTCTCCTTTAC
The DNA here is from genome assembly GCF_051148585.1 of Colletotrichum jinshuiense. Lineage (NCBI taxonomy): Eukaryota > Fungi > Ascomycota > Sordariomycetes > Glomerellales > Glomerellaceae > Colletotrichum > Colletotrichum jinshuiense. The sequence goes on along the minus strand of NC_139309.1, from coordinate 5,688,622 downwards.
GTGAAACGATCCGGGACGCATCATAGCTATGTCAATTTGACATACTCTGAGTGACTAAGGACCACAATACGTCAATGAACTGCTAAAGGACATATATCCTATAAGTACCACCACCTATTTCTTCCGCCCGATGCATCTAGACCAATTATGTGCCACAGCGGCGATAACTGCCGAGAGAATGTTTACAAAGTTTCCTCGCTGTACCAAAACATTGTGTATTGGGTCAGGCAGGCACTGTAAATAATACAGTCTCAACGTTCGCCAATTTGACACCCATTCAAGGTTATTCCCTAAGTTCACCAAGATGATACACACACCAGAGCCAATGCCCACTATCGATCAAGTACCATCATCAAGGGCCAAGACAAACCCCTAGCACCCTCTATCTACCCATCTTACCTTAGCTCAGAGACACACGCCACTCTCAGCAAGCCGCATTTATAAGTTGTTCGGAATGGCGGTGATTGGGCCTGAGGCGGTATGTAATCACAAAAATCATTTGCCTGGCTGATAACTGTCAGCCCACTGTTGAAATGACCAAATTTTCTTTTTGTATATATATTTAACCCCAGGGCTATATATCTTGTAGAAAATAATTTGATGAGGTGATAGGAAAGTAGCTAGATAGTTATAAATACACTATGAATTGAAATAAGGATGCTGCGGCCAATCAACATAGGTACCTTATCACCTCTGCCTTGTGGCTACTGCAGCTTCTGATAGCTAGGAAAATCAAGACACAAAAGAAATACCGTCAGCTACCGACCCAACATGGCCCCGCCGTCCGCGCTGCTCAGCTAAAGATTCGGCAGTACACGACGGGGGCTATAACACCGCCGAACAAGCAATTGTCCGATTCCTCGCTGCGGATGTCCTGACAGGTCGTCGATGTGCTGGACCCACTGCACTTGAGCTCGCCCAGCTTGTCGTCGCCGCCGCCTTCCCACTGGCATTGGAAACCCTCGACCGTGAACTGCCCCAGCGACGGCGGAAGGTCCGGGTTGCTCGCCACCACGCCATTCGCCTTGGTCGATAACAGTGGCCGGTCGTCGCAAGCACTAATGTACTTATCGGCTGCGTTGCCAAAGATCACCCAGGTTCGAGACCACGGATCTAACCCCCCGCCCGTGTAAAATTCCGACAGCATGATATGCACAAAGGCCTTGAACACGGGCGCCGGAGGATCCGGCGGCCTGGTCGTCGTCGTCGGCGCCGGCGGCGGGCGGGATGTCGTCGTTGTGGGGCCGTCGATCTGCGTTGTCGACACCGGGTTGCCGGCGTTGGGGTCCTTGGGGTCGTGGTAGTCGGGCGGCACGCCCGTTGGCTTCGGGTTGCACCAGTATCCCGTGCACACCTGGCCTCCACACCCGGTGCCCGAGGCGCACGTAGGCTTTGGCGAGGCTCCGCTGGTAAACGTTACCGTCTGCCCACCGCCGCCGCCGCCGCCGCCCGAGCCTCCATTGCCGGTGCCGGGGACGAACGGACAGCTGCCGCCGTTCTGGCGCCGCTCAACGCCCGAGTTGGAGCTCCCTTGACGCGGATTAGGACTGGTACAGTCGTCCGTGGTTTCGCCGTCGCTCTGCTCCTTGTCGAGGTCTACGTTGATATCCGGGCACGCACCCTCCGTATCCCATTCGCTCTTCGTGTCGTAGTCGATGAGGCAGTTCTTATCGCCTACTTGTCCGTTCCAAATAATGGGCTTCATCCGACTCCTGTCTAGCGCCCAACCGAACTGAGGGTCCTTCACGGCGAAGCGGCGGTGAAGCAGGCGGATCATCTTCTTCACGTGTCTGGGCTCCTCTAGCTGCTTCTGCCACTTGGTTGGCAAGGACCGCAGATATGCCGCCAGGCCAGCCACCTGAGGAGCGGCTGTTGTCACCAAGGCGATGCGTTAGTCTTCAATCCTGCTTATGTTGACGAGTGCGAAACTCGAAACGGAGGTGCAAGGCGACCACTCACCATACGAAGTTCCACTGGCCTTGCGGAAAGCAGCGGTGTCTCCCTTAGTGGGATCGCCGGCGGTCCATGCATCGATGGCCGGCGCAAACGTCCCAATCCATGGCGATGTCTGGGTAATTGCGCCCTTGTACGTGTCCTCGTCCGTGGCGCCCACATTGATCAGGTTCACGAGCTCTGCAAACTTGCCCGCGCCTCCAAATCTAGCAGGATATTTATCCGTCTGTGGGATTGTTCTTCCATCGTTGCCCGATGAGCACACCAGAACGGCTTTACCTTCAATTTCAAGCTTATTCAAATGCAAGCCTGTCCGGGTTGCGCACCTCTTGCGTCAGTACAAGTTCCACGCAGATTGGGAACGGGTAGGAAAGCAACATCATTATAGCCGAAGGGTGAAAGAAACTCACGGAAACTTTGAAACCATTGGTCATTGGCCGCAACAGGTGGGTAGCCGAAGCTCATGCTCACGACAGCCTTTCCAACTCTACCCTTAGCCTTGATGTCCTTGAGCACGTCACCGAGCTGCTGTATCATGGCTGCGTGATTTCTTCCGACGCCGTTGGGGTCACCATCTGCGAATTGGCGCTCCACCAACACCAAGTTGCACTTCTTGCAGGTGCCGAGCTGAGCCCCCAAGATCTTGGAGGCGCAGCCGGTCCCGTGTGAAGGGTCCATCGCTTTGGTCCTGGGGGCCAGCTGTTTGCTCACGGGTAATTCTGTTATTGATCCTTGTGTTTGCGTGAATTCCTGCCGTGAAAAATGGTGGTTAGACAGCCGCAGCCCAGTTGGAAAAAAGGACAGAACGCCGATGGAGTGTGACAGAAAGTACAGAATGGGCTTAATACTTACGTCGTGAGTTGACCAGATCCCCTCTTCATTGAGGAGATATACGTATTGGCCACTACCAGCAGCATCGTCATATTGGAAGTTCAACATGTTGTTGCCCGCCAGCGATAACTTGCTGTCTGGCCAGATCTTACCCTTGGGCAGGGAAACTTGAGAAGGCGGCCAATACTTGGATAGAGAGTCCTTTTTAGCTCGCTTGTCAAGAACTCGCAGTGACAAGGGTTCCGCCACAGTCTCGTTCGTCTTCTGTGTAAAGTCATGCTTCTCCAACGGACGGAAGGCTTCACCCGATATCAAGATGCCGTCTTTGACATTTGTCTCTTCGTTCCTCTCCGAGTTTTCGAACTTATAGTCTCCTGGATAATACGCCGAGGCCACGTCCGGCTAGTCGAGACCGCAAAAATTAGCTTAGTCTGCTCCATCTACCTTGGAAAAGGAGTATTGTAAGGGGGGAATTAGGATGTATGTGGAATACTCACCGACTCGTTCAGCTTGTCCATGGTCCCTTGATCCAGCAGTGGAACCCACCACAAGGACACGAACCCATCTTCTGCTGTGATCTCCTCGTACTTCCCAGCGTAAGCTTGAAGCAGGGTCGGAATCTGTCCGCGGTTCCTATTGTTTGCTGGGAAGACGATGGCGTCGCGCGGACAGCCCTGTGGCGGCTGTTGAATCTGTCTGGCGCTCAGGTCGCGTCCCTGGTTATTGGCGTTGGATACCGGGGTTGGAAGTGGACAATCGATCCGCGTCGTTGTTGTCTTTTCCGACTCGTCGTCAGTCACTGAGCACCCGTAAATTGTTTCGCACCGAGACCTGGTCGCCTCCCCTGTCCGGGTAGATCCACCCTGGACGGTCTCGGTGAGGAAAGTCGTTGTCGAGCAGGCCGAAGCCGTCTCGGTCTTGCAGCTTGTTGGCTCTTGGGAATACGTGATTTGACCATTGGGACCGACTCTACAAGCAGAATAAAAGAGGCCGAATGTCAGGGATGTTCGCACAGTCTTACAAGGTGATGGATGTGAAACTTACGTAATTCTAGGCCAAGGCGGCAGAGTTCCCTTGATTGTCCATGGCCGTATGTCGAGCCGGGGAGGTGGGCCTCTGTGCAGGAAGAGGAAGTACCAGGTTAATAAGAGAGCCTGAGAACATTTGGGGGGGGGGGGGGGGGGGGGAGGCTGATACTCACGGTGGGTAGATTCCAGGCGGGAAAAACCATAGCCAGCCACCGATACCGTCATCGTCATCGTCACTAGAGACGCAGAACTAAAGATTTTGTCAGACGCGGAGCATCCAGTAAAATGCAGGGGAACATTGGCAGGAATATTGGCAGAATGTATAACTGAGCAAGCAGTTCCATCTTCCCACGCATCGGACTTACCCAAAAGAACCACAGCTTGCAGGGTGTAACGTAGCCGCCGTCTGAAGGCTTGGGCCTGTCGACGTTGTCGGTGACTGGCGTGATGACGGCGTCGGGCCATGTCGTCCACACGGGGGGCGGGTCTGTGGTGGTCTGCAATGCCATGTTGGAGATTAGCCCCGTTCATACGTAAATCATCAATATTTGGAAGTCTGGCGCACTTACCGGCGGGGTGGTAGTCGGTTCCGGCGATACAGGTGGCGGCGCAAAGGATGTCGCTAGCGTGCAGTCCGCAGTGAAGACGCCGGTAGAAGGTCCGAGGAACGTGATGATCTTGGTAGCTGGGCAAGTGAAACCTGCGATCCAGGTAGTCGGCGTCGCGCACTCCGTCGTTATCACCGTTCGCGGCGAGTTGAAGGTGATGACCGACTGAGGCGGACATGCGAGGGTTATGGGACTGACGGTCTGAGGGAACGTGATTGTCGTGACCGTTGCGGCCGTCACCGATATTGTGGTCACGACGGGCGTATAGAAGACGCCCGAGGGAGTGCCACTCTCGTCCGGGTTCGGCGTGTTACCCCAGCCCGGCCCGTCAGGGGGCCCCCTGGTAACGGCAGGCCATGGTGGCAGTGTCAACGTACGGCTCGTGGTTCCTCCGTTACCGTTAGAGACAGGGACTACCACTGGCGGAATGTTGACGCTCGGCTGCATGACAATGGAGTCACTGGTCTTATCGGACGTCACGTTGTAGTTAGAATACGGCATGCCGGTAACGGTGATCTGGGGGATGTCAACGGTTATAGTCGTGGTCGTGGTGAAGAAGGACGTGACCACGATACCGCCCCGTGTTATCGTGTCTGCGTGGCCGTATTCGATGGAGGTTGTGTAGTCGCCCGGGTCGATGACTGTCGGAGAGCTCAGCGAGCTTGTCGGAAAGACCAAAACACACGGCGGCTTGCAGGTGACTGCAGGCTCGCTGAAGACTTCGGGGCCGACGTAGACGATGTTAAGCTCGTCGTCTCCATCCTGGGGCCGCCAGACGCTGACCTCCGTGGTGAAGCCGCTGATCACGAGGCATGACAATCAGCTGGGGTCTCTGATGAAGCGACGGACATATCCGCATCAAGAGGTTGGGAGGACGCCTTCTTACCTTTGGTTGGAATCATCTTGACGGATGACATCGCCGCTGGATTGGTTCATAAGCCTCTTTTTCTAGTACACAAACGACTGGGGCTTCGCTGCAGACTTACTTGATTCCAGTTGCGATTTCTTCGATGGCCACGGTGAAAATATTGAATATGGTCACATCCTTACTCCCCTTGACCTCGCATATACGCTCCTGACAGTTGTGTGTCTCAATGCAGTCTTGATAGTACTCTTGGAAGAAGCTGTACATGCCGGCTCCGTGGATTGTAACTCCCTCCGAGTTGATGATGCGAAGACCCCAGGCCTCTTTGCAACCTTCACTTTTGCAGTGGTCAAAAGTAGGATCACCGGGGAACTTCTTACCGGTATCAAAAGGAAACGGCGCCACAGGCACTGGTTGGTAATACGGAGTCTCTGTTTGGATGTGTCCGAGATAGATCTGAGGGGGTTTCTCATCAACAGCCTATTCCCGAGCACAGCAAAGCGTTGTCATCACTTACATCCTTGGCACCATAGACCTGGTATTGATAAAGAACCGTGTGTTCCGAGCCGGTTCCATAGAACCAAGAGGGACCCTCGGATTCAATCAAGGTTCCTCGGGCAGCGTAGATGCTGATTTGGTTGCTGACCTTGTCGGGCGAGTCGTAAACACTGTAGTCGTTGTCGCTAAGGCCATAGTCAGCTTCCTAGACGTGTATGAGAACAAAGAAAAGGGTAGGGGGGCGTACTGGTCTGCCAGCCAGATCCAAACGTTCTCAAAGTAACCGGAAGCCTGCGGTGTGACATGGAAGAGAAGAGCGGCGCAGATGCAGTTGTCGTTAAACGCGAACTTAGGACATTCGGCGAGATCCAGATCAGACCCCGTGGCGCCACCAACGCGCACATGTGAGTCCCACATAGCAGCTAGAGCGATGGGGGGAGAGTATCAGTAACCGGCTTATAAGAAATGACGCCAAACAGAAATAAAAAGGGCCATATTACCAGATCCTTGGCTGCTTTCATGCACATTCCATTCCAGAACAATAGCCCCGGCTGTTGCTCCTTGAACGTTGAACATCATGTCGACAATCTCCATCGTGCCGACATCGCCCCTATTCCCAACTTGTACAACGACTCGAGGGTTGTAGACATCGCTGAAGTACAAGCCGCCACCCTGAATCTGTGACCAACTCGAACCCTGAACTCGGGAACCGGTAGGAATGAAGACGGTTCCACCAACCCTATATAATAGTGCACAAAATTAGCGACGTGCGTCCTACCAGACTCAAGTGCTTCCACAGACGACAGAGATACAAGCAGATTACTTTCATCGGTAGTAGACACCAGAAGAAGGAGACATCGCCAAGTCTTACCTGTATATCCCAGCTGGAAAATACGCAATTTTACTGCTACTCTTGGCCCTCTGCAGAAAATTGTTGATGGCGTCCGTGTTGTCGCCTGTGCCGTCGTTCTTGCAGCCGTTATCTGTAGCCACAAGAAAATCGCCAACTCCAAGCTTCTCGTACTGTGGACGAGGTCGGTAAAACAGCTTACCACTGCTGTCAAGCAGACGCTTTCCCTTGGGCGGTGCGTCGACAGCGCCAGATGTGTATTCTCCCTTTGCACCGTTATACCTGCGCCCGATCGCCCAGAGGTCGACATGGCCGGTACCGCCGAGAATCACTTTGCCGTTGTCGTCCTTGACCGTAGCATCCACGTTGCTCAGTTCGAGGTTGTCGAGGACGATGTTGGGCGCGCCATCGGTCCTAGAGTTAGTAAGTACGGCGATGGGGCAGTCGGCAACCTTGGAGTCTATACACAGACGGTCGATGGTTAGCCCCGAAGATCAAGATGACAAGGCATGTCTGATTGTCTGAGACGGGTATTTGACGAACCAATGATTGATACTGATCCGATTCCTTGGCCGGTATCGCCACCTCTACCGCTGATGTTGAAGCCGATCGCCCCACCCTGAATATCGACGCGTTGCCAGTTGAATCCCCAGTCCCAGACCATCTGAACAGCTGTCAGACAGTCTCTGAACTTGAGATTCATGGCCGTGTATTGCTGTGATCCTGTGAAGTCATCATGTATCAGTCTCAGGGAAGCTATTCTTGCACCAGAAACATGCAGTTACTCCATGTCACTTTGTATTTAAAGTAGTATTAGACAACTCACCAGCTCGCCATCCGATATTGCCACCGTTGAACTCCAAGTCGGAAACGAAACCGCCACTGCCGTTCTCCATGAAAATGCCGACATGAGTTACGTTGCCATCATCGGTCGCCTTGGGCATGTTGAAGACGAGATTCTGCAGCGAGCACGCCTGCGAGACTTGCCAATGAATGCCCGTCGGAACTAGTGGCTGGTCATTATCATTTGTAGCCGCTGGCATCTCGGTCAAGTCAAAGACGAAGTTGCGGATCTGGCGGAAGAATTGGTTCTGGTTGATGTACCAGTTCTGCCCGTTCCCATTTGGTATATAGGGATCCGTGTCAAAAAGAGCAATACCCTGAAACTCATCACAGCCTTTGATGATAGGCGGATCAATCGGATCACCGATAAACTGAGTGTAGTAGAGCTGAATGACTGGCCGGCAGATTTTGTATTCCCCTGGCGGGAAATAGATAATGGCGCCCTGGGAAAAGGTATTGCCGCACTCTAAGCCACAGCGGTTGCCGTCTTCAATGGCGGCATTGAGTGCTTCAGTTGTATCGGTCGCACCTGTATTGTCCGCTTTATAGTCTCTCACCACGTCGCGATAGAACTTGTAGTTGGAGCCTGCAATAGGTTGCTGGAGTGCGTCCAGTCAGCTCAAGAAGTCAAGGAAAGGAAAAAGGAACAAGAGCGAGAAGTGTAAGGAGTACTTTGCCAAGTGGTGCAAGCTGCGGAAGCCAATAGTCGGTAGCCTCAATTCGGGCTCTCGAATTTCTCGAGTTCTTTGGATGAGTAATTTGTCTCCCATAAGAGCCCAATACCGTGAGAGAAGCGTTGGTGTTTGTATCATTTTGGAATCTGTGCAAGGTCCCATTGGACTGTGATACTGAACTGGCCATGAAGTTCTCAAAACTCCCAGACTCGAGCCACACAGCGCCATTTTGCGTGCCTATTACCGTCGTGTTGATAAGATCAGCTCTTGTTCTCTCGGCTGTCAATTGAGACGGCAATAAACTTTCAACTTACCTTTATCAGGCGCGCTCTTAAAGTAGTTGTTCTGGTTATCTACCATGTAAGGAGGATTGGCCTACCAAGCACATCTACATATCAGCCATCTCGCTCATTAAGGAATCACAGGCGCATCCCCTATTGATTTCAAGGATTCTTCATAACATCTTACCTGAGGACCTTCATATGGGATGTCTGGGAACCGGTGTGGGTCGACCAGTCGGTTCCATTGCCCCAGCGCGGAACCTAGGAGCCCCAGGACCGCGACAAAGGTTCGTGCAGCCATTGAGTCAAAAACAGTTCTCAAACAACTGACTTTCCAGTGGCCACAGCATCTCGCAAAAATTGGATGTGCCTTCAAATGAGTTATTATTTATGTCTCGACGAGGAACATGCCCAGCCGGCCAGAGAAGACTCTCCAGTGAAACGGCAGGGGGCAGACACATTGCCGACTTCAAGACACCAAAGTAAGCCGAGATAACCACTGGCCTGCAATCTCGGACAAAAATTCCTCTATACCTGAACCCTAAACCTCACTTGATTTTCCGTCTTGGCATCAAGTGAATCTGATTGCGGACGATGTACTCCTGTGGCACAGAAAACGGGTAGGATTCTCCCCCATCACACGTTACTCGAGCGTCTGGCGTGAGGCAGCGACGCTTGATTCTGTCGGTTATTCACATCTTGAAAGCAGCGTGGATGACAGGTAAGAGCTTATTGGGTCATTTCGATAGACTTGTCCAAACATGCTGGCTCCATTTCCGAAACAGGTTATATCTTTGTTTCTTTTTACACATTCAACCACACAGCCGCATAGTACCACCACACCAATACTCATACCACAGGGCTACGCGCCCGACGGTTGCCTGTCGATCATGAGTCTCTCCGCCGTTCCAGAGGTCACTAGCAAGGTCAGGATGTGGGGACTCATCTCACAGAAGCAAAATAATGGCCGAGCTTCCTGTTTCGATGTTCTATGCCCGTGGTAAGCAAAACCCTTGTCACTGGGTATTGCAAAGAAGCAGCTGCCATACTTGTACTTTTCTACAGGGTACTATTCCTTTTGTGAGCGGGGAGTGGCATGCTGTCGTCCTTTTACCCACACATCTCGACTGCATAAGTGCGGCGAGGCTGCGTAGGATTTTGAGGATTCGCCCTCGTGATGTTTCGCCTTGCACTTGCACTTTGACTTCGCCCAATAGTCATGGAATCCACCTCGTGATAATCACGCGGATGAATCCAAGGATTCATGACGCCTTGGCACATTCGGCTGCAACATGAGAATGCAGGAACACGGTTACATGGGCGGGTAAGGCAGATTGAAGCGCAGGATGCGTTTTTCCAGCCAAGATAGGATAGCCGTTCGCATAGTATGCGAGTTTCGGCAACTCCAAAGGTTCATCGTATGAACGCTCCCGGATAACTTTCAAAGCCTGCGTATGATGCGAGAAAGGTAAGCCACAGCCATCGTAGCAGATCATAATATAAGCCAAGGGGCCTCCAGGTGCAGTCTTTACTTACAGCGCTCCAGCTTCTACCAGAAGAACAACCCACTCGATCGCAACCATTCCCATCTACCAAACTAAATTTGTCATCATAATTTTCATTCCGACAACACCATCGATTCGTCCGTTCTTTCCGAGGACATTGCCAACACCATCGACGGCGGCACCGGCTCGACCCGCGCCGCTTCCATCATCGGCTGCCTATCCGAGGGCGGCTCATTGGCTGTCCAGGCCAACCTCACGCATCCTGCCTACAGCACTGCTGCATAACGGCCGCGGGGTATGAGCCCAGCGGTACCTTGATCAAGATCGTTAACTCGGCATGAGATAACACGATGGGTTCTTTTCCCATGTACTTGGCCTGGCAGTTGAAGGTTGTCTGAAGATCGGGATAAATCCGCAAGCACCAAGTGAGCAGAGATATATTTCGCAGACATGCCCGCTTCAAGCTGGTTGCCTTTTTGGTATAATGGAGCAGTCTTCTAAGCTGCCTAATCCTACATCGCACATGGGGGTTGCAGCGCTCGGGCGCAATGACCATCCACTATTAAGTGGTCCAACCCTGGTTTTAAACATTATTATATGCATCAAGGTTAACCAGATCCAGAAGGTGAGAATATGTTAATTTTATTGTTTGTGTCCCGCCAAGTCTACTGCAAAGAGTATCTAACTACTTCTGGTAAGTGCTCTCACATAGGCACAGCTTTCGCCCAGTAAAAAGTGCACTGACACTTCCACCTTCCAAGCTCATTCAAATCACCAAATACAGTCTCTAAAGACTAGGATAATTAAGAAGAAATGGTTAATTAGAATATGAGAAGAAACAGAAAGCTACGTTGGGCTAAAGTTTAGGGCTTGGTTCAGAGCTAGTTAATGTTAAGGCTAGGATTACAGTTGAGTAATATGTGAGAAAGTGCTGGTGCTGCGGCTAAGTAGCCGTACTCCACATTCATGCGAGTTGAGCCATGAAGCTAAGCTTATCACGGCTTAGGCACCGCAGCAGTCAGCAATACGTTGTTACCCTGTGTGGATTGTGATATGATTGATACTCTACACAAAGGTCGGTTCCGTTCAGAACTATGCACACTAGATTCATTCCCCGTCTGGTTTCCAGACAGATGTTAGAACTGTAAACCCCACCCATATAACACTAAAAGCCTTCCGATCAGGCCATGAGATTTTCGCGCCAATGAATCCGCCTCCGTGACTTGACTTGGCACTATCCTATCAGCCTCGAGGAAATGGAAAAATCAAGCATTTTGATCCTGCTGAGGGATTTTTCTCTCGTCTTGGACGCTCAGGCTGTTCGATATCTGCAAGCCAAGGAAAGACTCTGGATCCTTTTATGATAGCAACAATACGACTTTGCCTTGGTCGTGCTTGGAACAGTAGGAATTCATGCAGTGAGATGGAATATGTTGACAAGGCATACTGAGACTAACTCTCATGTCCATATCTACAACAAGGGTAGATAGAGATAATTTTACAAGATTAAACGCAGTAAAACTATATAAAATCACAAACGTTATAAATTTTATAACAGATAATTTTTAGACAATCCCTTTTACTCTTTGAGGGGTCTGTGCCCCACATACAGTGTCTCCTAGCAATATATTCCTTACCTAAGGCTACTTAAAGTCAGACTAGGTTAATTCTTCCTTTCCTCCTAAGGAGAATTGAAAGAATTGTTATTAATGTTACTTGATAAACTTGTATTATCTGTGCAAGCAAAAACTTACATCGATTGTTGTTGGCCGCTTGGGAGCTCGACTGTGCCGTCGGGTCACGTGTTCCAGTTGTTATCATGCAGCTGACATTCCGCCCAACCAGCTTGGCCAGTTTCTCTTCTTTTTCTTCTCCTCAAAATTAAGCAACAACAGCTTCATTCTTTTTTATTCTTACGCCTTGTCAACCAGTTAATCTTGTCTCACAGACGAAAAGAAAACACATCCTAAAAATGTCCGGGGAGACATACTTCCGTGCTATTTCCACCAGAGGGCCTGAATCTTTCACTTACTTTGTCGTTGCCCGTTTCGAGCCTACAGGTCACCACCTACCGCTGGCCATCGTTTCGAGCGAGGGCTCGAGCGAGGCGAGATTCCGCGACGGACATGTTCTAAAAGATTGTCTGCAGGTCATGAACGTGCTTGCTTCCCACGCAAACCGCGCCGCCATCGAGGCAGAACTTGGCCTAGCCAGCAGCTTTTACAGAAAGGAGACTTCCCTCGGAGAGCGGATCGACCTGCCCGAGCCAACGTCTAACCTCAGCGAGGTGGTCTGTCCCCACATGGCCTACCAAAGGCCTGCCCAGAGAGAGGGGGATCCGGAAGATCCCTTCACCTTTGGAAATATGGACTCCATGTTTGACGAAATGCCGTCTGATATTGATTCATCAGACGTGGCCGACTCGGCCGACGCAGGCTCGTATGCGACTTCTGATTCAGCAATTCCAGAGTTCCCCTTCATCCTGACAAGCTTACTGCTCGGTCTCGGCCATGATACTTGCAGAAACGCGGCTTTGCGCATGCACATTCGGCCTCTGTGTACGGCTTTCAACGACGAAAGTGTGAAACACGGCATGGCAGTGATTAACATCTCGGATCTGACCCGTATACGATACGGCATAGTGGCCTTTGAAATCTCAGAATGGGCAACGGTTTCGCGGCCTCCGTGGTCCGGTTGGGACGCCGTCGAAGACCGGCCGCCGGAGGACGATCCTGTTCTCAAGACAGAAGAGAGTCGGCCCCGCGAGCCACTGTCGGCCGTAAAGTACATGGACAAATTCAACTACGACCGCTACTTTGGGGACTGGGCCCAGACTACCAGGCTGTTAGAGACCAAGCCACTCATAGAACCCAGCGCCATGGACTGTAAGCCGAGTGGCAGGGCCGCTTTTCGTGGATGAATTCTTGCTGACGAGGCTGCAGATGTTTGGCCTCGCAGCAGTGTCGTGACGGCAATCCATCAGCAACAACAGCAATCTTTACCCAACACGCTGCACCACCAAGCCGTTAGAAGTCTCGTCAGAGATGTCCATGGTATAGAACAGTACGACATGTCCATTTTCGAAGTCCCTCTCCTCTTGCCCGGATTCCGAGAAACTCTGAAGCAACACATCCAAGACAATCCAGACTGCTTGGGACCGACCATTGCTTCCGGACAGCTTCTCGGTCTTGCCTACGTCGGTCAGCGGGACCTCGACTGGACAGCCTTCAAGAGCCTCTCCTATGAGAATGTCGCCGTCGCGTTACAGTCCTCGGACCTCGAGGGAGTCCGTTCTCTCAGCCTTTGCGTTGACCAATTTCAGGACGACCCAGGCACGTTGCTGACAACCATGGCTCACATGGATGCTTTGGAAAATGTGTCGTTCCTACAATACCCTAAGCGAACCGACGACGAGGCAACTAAACGGCTCTATCTCGGCGTGTCATCCAGTCCTGCACACGCATCGCTACTGCAGTCAAAGACGCTTACGTTCACGTGCTCATACTCGTCGCCCCTCATGAAGAGACTTTGGTTGCTTCCTGATGCCCACCATGCGGTGGTTCCCGAAGCATACCCCGTCCAGCAGATGTTTGTACGACACCAATCACAAGGCGATGACGACCCCGGCTCTTCAAACGGAGAGTGGACGACCGACTGCTTCTACCTCGGCGACGGGCTCCTCAGACCCGAACGTGCCGCCACCGGGCTACTCAACTATTTGCGCGGCTTCTTCTTTGGCGTCGACGAGCACCTCTTTTCCTTCTCTCGTGCCCCGCCTTCCCTCAAAGAATTCTCTCCCGGGGCCGAGATATCGCCCATACTGTCCGAGGTTGCTTCGCGAACGGCTGGCCGTGCCCTCGCGACGGATGACACGACGAATGGTGGACGTTTGTCGTCCATTCCCAGGATGATCGATGCATCTGCTTGGACTATTCTAGTCTCGAGCGAGCGCTATACCGCCCCCGAAGACGAAAAGCCGCGGAACGCGCGGGCGGTGCAGGCAAGACTCATGGGTCACATGGATGCGGCGCGGTATCTTCGCTACGCATTCGTCCGCGCGGCCCGGCGTGGTGGACCAACATGCAATGACGATAGCGCTCGACAAAATGACGCTCTTGCGCCAGGCGACCTTGAGGTATGCGATTTGATCGGGTTCCTGAGGGCCACCGAGACCAACGTCGATCCCTCAGATGTGGAGAGAGAGTTGGACATAACGGCTCAGGTAATTGCTCGGAGAGTTGGAGGCCAGCCTCTCCCTCCGGGTCTGGAGCGTCTGGGCTTGCTAGAAGACGCAGCGGCGTGCTCGATTCTTCAGGAACATGGTTGGAAAAGCACGATTGTTCCAGAATGACTGTTTGGTAGCCAAAGGCTGTTGCGCTGACAGGTGAGGTCGTAGCAGCGAAAACATGGAAATTCGGTCGTACCTAGCATGAACGTCTCACTTTTTGGATGGCCCCAAGGATAACGTTATAAGCAATAATAGTAATCCCTTATGTATTGAATGCCACTATGGTTCTGAAAGAGAACAGCAGTAGCTGATAGTAAATTAGGTAAAATCCAGATTGTAGCAGTGTGTACTTGAGGGCGAGTTTATCTACCTAGTCTGAACTAAGGGGTAGATGAAGGCCACCTGCAGGGTAATGTTAAACTGTTAACTAGTAATAATGTTAGTGTATTCAGGCCAGCCAGCCAAGCTTTCTTGTTTGTATTCTTTACTATTCTCTATAGTAATAGAGTATAACTAGATAGAAAGATAAAAGGTAATAAAAGGGGAAAAGTAAGTAACTTATGTCACGAAGCAGGATTCCCTCAGCGGAAGCAATTCAGGATTGAAGTGGCTTGATTTATCCAAACTAGTGTGGGCTGCGTGAAGCTGGCTTATATACGCCGGCTTCGCGTGGGGCGACCGCCGACTTCACGTGGGCCGGCCGTCCGCCCGGGCGGGCGGTCTGCCGGGGCAGAATAATGCACCGCGATCTCGCGCTGCGTTGCGACAACTTATTATATATATATACGTTATTAGTACTCTATGGACTAAGGTAGCTTAAGATTCCGCTTAGGTCGATCATTCTTGCTTAACATGCCCTCACTAGGTATGGAGCATTGCAAAGCGTTTCTCGCCAAAGACGGACTTGAGAGAGAGAGAGTGTGTGTGTGACAGAATGGGCATGCCACCCTTCATGGCGTGTTCCACCTCCTCGTCCAAGAAGCTCCATCAGCCGAGTCACTAGTGGAAACGTTAACACAAGGGCATATTGCTTATTAATCTCATATCATCATCACAAAGATATGAAAGCGGTACAGCTGCAAACGCATTAATAAAAATAAAGGGTACTAAGAGGGTATCAATCTATATAACAACAAACTAAATGTTACAGTTAGATATCCAACAGTGGTGTTTTCTGCTAACAGGGCGTTGCGGTTGATACTGTAACAGTGGTCGTACGTGCTGTAAGTCGTTTTGTTGTAATCTCGGCTTCAGGAGGTATGGTAGTCAGGCATACATCCAACAAGAGGGATAGTAGGGGGCTCACTAATGTAGGATACAGAGAGTCATTCAGGGATGAATCATAAAGTTGATTGCTGAAGAGCTAAAGGAAGTAATCTATCTAGTTCTAGTCACTGTTTCATACGCATCTGTGATTCCTGTGGTGTGTCTGGGACCGACACCTAGAAGTTGGTCCTGGTGTTAGACCGCCCTTAGCGTGTCGGTCCACCCATACTGGACCGCTTCTCGCTTGTTGGTCCTACCCTATAGGACCGTTTATCGTTTTTCAGTCTTTCTTATCATCACGTAACTTCCTATAGTTCTTCCGTTACCGATTAGGCTGAGCCTGATCTCCATGTTCTTACGCATACAAAGGCTTATGCCGCCTGCGTCCTTGCCGCCAGGTGTGGCGTTATGCTTGGTAACTTGTTGAGTTGTAACACATCTGTGTAGTCCTTGCAAGATCTGATCAGCTTGGTAAGCCTGATCAGCTATGTTCCAGCCAGAAGGTGTCGACGACAACCCCTCTACTTAAACAGCCTTGATCGGAGTTATTAATAAGATTTCCTGGCAGACCATGTGTCCTGTTTATCTAAAGCCTACTGTTCGATGAGATCTCTCGGCCCTCCTCTGCTGAGATGGCTAAGCTAAAAAACTCAATTCCATGGGAAATACTTGAGGGAAAATGGCCGATGGTGAGTTACGCACGGAGCCATGCCATGAAGTCTAGTTGATCTTGTCCACTTCCAGAAATGAGGTCTGCTCTTGAGATTGCGACGACCAGTCTTTCGTCCGGGGCTCTATGTGAAGATAAACATAGGTATCATACTATCCAAGGACATGTCGAAGTGTGCTAGGACCCGGTCTGTAGGGCCCAAAGGGCACGGCTCAAGTGAGGTGTAACTAATGGCTCTGTAGTGTAGCCTATATCCATCCGTCTCCGTCTCCTACCAAAACAAACACGCAGCAGGCTCAGTCACGTAAAAGAGATGATTCATGGACAATGCCATACAATGATTGATTAAGTAGCACAGTGCTAGTGAGGGTATGAGTAGTCTATGTGTCAAGAGAATAAAGAAAGAATACACAAGTTTTTAGGACATGATGCCGGGGGAATACAGTTCCGGGAGTCGAGGTCGGAGGCCCCGGTTGCTCCATGCTCCATGCCAACAATTTACTCCGATTACAGCACGTTCATCTTTTTTTAGTTGGCCATGCCCCAGCGGGGAGCGTTGACGATGATGCCGGCCATGCAGCCGGAGATGATGCCGGCGGTGGGCAGGGTGATGATCCAGCCCATGTAGATCCAGGCGACCATGCGCCAGTTGATGGAGCGCCAGGTGCCGGAGCACAGACCGACACCGACGGTGGCGCCGGTGATGCACTGGGTGGTGGAGACGGGAAGCTCTGCGTGATGGTTAGCGATAATTCAGATGGACGTTGTCGCGGAGAACTTACTAAGCCGTGTGGCCAGGATAATGGTGCAGGCGGCGCCCAACTCCATGGCGAAACCACGGGCAGGGGAGTGGAGCGTCAGGCGGTTACCGAGGTTGCGCATGATGTTGTATCCGTAGGTCCAGATACCGAGGGCGATACCGGCACCACCGAAGCAGAGAATCCAGATGGGGACCTCGGACTTGCTGCCGGCGAGGGCTCCCGAGTTCCAGATCTGAAAGATGGTGGCGTAGGGGCCGATGGCGTTGGCGACGTCGTTGGCGCCGTGGGTGAAGGAGGCGGTGCAGGCGGTCATGACCTGCATGAATGAGTACAGGAACTCGGCCTTGTTGTCGTAGTGCTGGACGCGGGCGTGCATCTCCTCCAGGTCGCCGGTGAGGACGCTCTCCTTCTTCTGCATGTTGATGATGTCCTGGTCGACGCCGGACAGGAAGACCTTCTTGACCATCCAGAAGAGAACGGGGCCGGTGTGCCAGGCGCCCTCGGGGCGGGGGCCAACGATGGGCTTGTGGACATAGTCGTGGTTGCGAGGGGCCGGGGCCGGGGACTCGGCAGAATCCTGCAGGACGGTCTTCTCGCCCTCGGCAGAGCCTGATTCGATGTCGTTGCTGGTGGTGTGAGCGACACCACCGCCGCGCACAGCTTCGAGCTCGTCCTTGGTCATGTGTCCCGCGTAGAAGTCACGGATACCACCGCTGTAGCCCTCGGGCTGCATAGGGGGCTCGGGGCGACGGAGCAAAAGAGGGCCGAGGGCGATGTGGTACCAGCGCAGCTGCCAGTCGTCCTTGACGACCATGCGGTACAGCCAGGGGACGAAGAAAATGGTGATGAGGAGACCCCAAGCAGCACCGACACCGATAATCATACCAATGGTCTCCGCGGTGTTGAAGCCGATCTTGATGGAACCACCCTTCCAGACAATCAACATGGTCAGGAGCGAGGCGGTGATGCCGAAGTAGAAGGGCACGGAAATGAGACCCTTGATGACGGGGTTCCTGCGCAGCATGACGAGGTACTTTGTGATGGAGAAGATGATGGCGGCAAACGCACCAGAAATACCAGGGGCGATGATCCAGGCGAGAAAGACGGAGACGACACCGGAGTCGATGCTGCCGCTCGAGGACACCCAATGGATGTTCTCGGCACCTGTGAGAGCGACACCCATACCAATGACACCGCCCATGATGGAGTGGGTGGTGGAGACGGGAAGACCGATCTTGGTGCAGATGGTGAGGTAGATGGCGGAGGCGGTAACGGCGCAGCACATGCCGAGCATGAGAAGGGCGGGGTCATTTTCGAAGAAGTCAACATCGACAATCTGAAGGAATGATCAGCGATTGGGAGTCTCTAGAAAGTTCAAATAGGTGAGGAACGAACCTTGGTGCGGATGGTGTCTGCAACACGGGCACCAACACCGACGGAACCGGCAAACTCGAGAATAGAACCTAGGGTCATGGCTTGGATGTAGGAGATGGATCGGGACGAAACCGATGTGGCCCAGGAGTTGGCGACATCGTTGGCACCTGTAAGGAGAAGAGTGTTAGTCCGGTGCTGGGTTCGGGCGAGGTGCGGCTCGTAGTTCGGGTCAGAGAGGCGACGTACCAATGTTCCACGCATCGAGGAAGGCGAAGATTGTGCCGATGGCAAAGATGTAGTCATACTGGTGCAGAGGCATCTTGTCTGTGTTTGGCGCAAGAGCGCGGAGGACTGGTCTTGTCTGCGAAGGTGATTCAAAGAATGTGTCGGGCTGAAATGCACAATGGCTGCAAGTCAGGGTCTGTTTAAATCAAGGGATGGGTAGCAGAGAAGAGATCAAAGACCCTTTTTCTGGCGCGGAATGCAAGGCCGGGGAGGGTATGATGTTCGAGAAGTCGACAAGGAAGCAGGAGGGAACAGACCGGGAGGATGCAGAGGATATATACCAGACAGCAGGACGATCACGACGGAAGCAAGGCCCACAGAAGAACATGCTCCAAGCAGCCCATGTTCCGTCCCCTTCCCACGAGCGCGGCCGGGTTGCAGGGCGTGGTTCCTCGGGCGTCGTGGTGGGCAGCCCAGCGGCGGCACACCAGCATCAGCAGAGACAAGGGCAGGCACACTCGATTCTGCAAAACGCAAATCCGCCGACAAGGTCTCGCCACATGCAGCATCTGCAAGTGCGGCGGACCCGTCGATGGACCTCGATCAAATTTCACACGGGTGCCTCTCTAGGGTACCTGGGGTTGGCGCAGCCGTTCGAGGTATGGGTTTTCCCTTTTCGGGACAAGTCGCCAGGAATATTGGACGACCTCGATGGGTGTTGGAGTTGGAGCCTCTCGGCCGATACTAGAGATATTCTCTTCGGGAAAGCTCGAGAAGAATGCTGCCTTCCTAGAACTGGACAAAACCACAGCCCTCTGTAGCTCCGGATCACAGCTTCCATGCTGGGTCCAAGTGTATTTTCAGACTTCAAGTTGAAGTTTCATTGTGAAGCCTCGATAAGGCAAGAAAGTGTGGTGCGGCGCCTGTGCGAGAGTGGGGAGCTGCTCGGTGGAGGAAAGCGGATACACAGGTCGACTACATGAGAGCCGGGCTGTCTTGGACTTGCATAGGACGGGATGAGATGAATGGGTAGCGGATGCGTGAATGCGCGACAGCAAGACACGGCCTGGCATCCCCCACGTGCCATTGACGGGCCTGCGTGCTTGGTGAACGTCGTACTGCATCAAGGAAGGGTGTTCAGCTCGTCCTCGGGGTTGTTGGTACGGGGAGGGTGGAAGCCGGTGGAGATCAATGATGAGGTTGTCCGAAGTCGTCCTCCGAGATATTTGCTGGCGGGCCAATGAGATGGGATAGAGCCGGGGGTTGGACATAGACTTTTTGATGCCGAGCCTGCAGGGGCGGGCACTCGGGAACGGTCACTGTCGAGCGTGTACATCAAATGGCAAGGATACAAGAACATGACGAGATATTGCGGGCAATAACAAGAAACATGACCACTGAGAGAGAGGTTAAGATACTGCAGATGCTGGAGATAGTGAGCGACGGAGAGACGTGAGCAAATCAGACAATGGGATGCGCCTTTCCCAAAGCAGCCACCGAGATCCACTTTGAAAGTGGAACCGAGTAAGCGACTTGGCGCGCTCAAGCGCCAAGACCACGCTCAGAGGAAGCGCCAAGCGCAGATGGCAGGGAAGCTACGGCCCCACTCCCGTTCCTCCCCCCTTCTTTCCTTCTCCACAACTGCCGAATCACCGACGCCGATTTCACCACGTGCTGGGTCCCGTCCCTTCGTGTGGATTTCCCCGGCCACGTCCCCCGGACACTCTCTCCCTTCACATCCAAACCACTCGTCCAACACCGTCGCCAACCGGTCTGAATTCCTATAAAGTATGCTCCCTCCGCCAAGCAGCCAAGCGGCCAAGAGCTCCAATGCCTCACGAACGCTCCGCCTGTTGACTGCATCGAATGTCAATTCCTCCCACGCCCCGTCTTCTACCCAACGCGGCCTGCGCCCCCCGCCGATGGCTGCCCTGCTTCGTCCGTCTGCCTGGCGCCTTCGCCTTGTTCGTCCCTCGACCGACCAGTGCCCCCGGCTCTCCTCCAATACTTCCCCGATACGGCTAGGTCCCCGCTCCCCTTCCAACTGCGCTCCTCCGCCAGTCACGTCCGCCGGTTTCCTCCCTCGCGCCCAATCCAGCCATCCAACCCGACCGGGCTCTCTTTTCTTTTACATGGAGGATGAAAAGATGCCGATTGTACGAGCCACGATTTGCCCGTGTTCAGTGCACACATGCGGCACAGTGGGATGATTGGATCCCCCCTACCTCCCCCCGTGGTATGACAGGATCAACATTGTGGACTACGTACCGGTCCTCTGGTGCTGGCTGCCGCATCCGCACCTCCAACCAAGAAACCCAAGCAATTACCAAGCCGATTCGACCCTTTGCCGTCGACGAATCACACTGCCGCTTCCGAGCCCGTGTTTTTCTCCTCTGGCAGCCGAGACCTGCCAGGAGTCCCCGCCAGGCTGGGCGCTCTGGCGCCTGTGGATCACGGGCCTGCCCAGGCCATCATTTTTTACGGTGCTATTATTCACGAAATCAAAAGTCGTGGAGTCGTTGACTCGTGAAATGACGCTCTGCGCACGACAAGAACACGCCCGACGCTGGCCAGATGAGCAGGATGGTAATTTTTTTTACTCCTATTGCCAAGTTCGGAACTTTTGGGAGCAGCTTTGACTAGCAGCTGAGCTGCTGGCTGCATCGGAGACCAAAGCCCTCCCCCGCGGTTTGCAGGAACATTAAGCCGCACACATGCTGGTATGACATCCGTCGAGGCCCTCGGCGCCCCCACGGCTCTTCTATGGTGGCGCAACTTTGTCAGGTTGGCAATTGCCAAGCGGCTTGCCACTATTTCTGATACTCAGAGGGAAAAGTCTGCTTGAACGACCTAGATGCACTTTGTGTGGTCGCCATCGCGTTCATCGACCCCATTCTTTTCGGTGCCTGGCTTCCAAAAGCCTTGGAAACGCCACTACATCGACCTTACGTCAACGGCCGCGCCGAGTTCCATCCCTCGAGAATCATTGGCAGTCCCTCAGGCGGTTACTGCCCTCATCGGTGTCCAAATCAGCTAGACAGTCTTGTCTTCCTGACTTGGTCGCTCGTTCCCGGTGAGGCCATTCGATTGGGACACCGACCGGGCAGACTAGAAGCTCTAAACCGTGCCATCCCACACGTGGTCTTTGGTATTCCAGGTGACAGGCTGAATCCGACAACCTCCCACAGTTTCCAAGCATATCGAGTTTGGCTGGCTCCTGAGCGTAGCAGATCACGATGACGACCAAATGACTGTCCACACAACAACCGCCGCCACAGTTTTTGCCATTGTAGTGTCTTGTTACTAACTATTTGTACTCCAAAGTTCTTCATGCTCTCTGTGCTCTTATACTCGTTCATAGTAGTGTAAATCGTAAGACAAGGTGTGCAGGTGAGACCTAACAGCTATAAACGCCGCGGAGAGCTGTTGTACGATTTCTCGTGACTGTTTTAGTCGAGCTTGATGGATCACAATTTCTCAGGGGTCCAATTTCATATGCGTACCGAATCCACGGTCCGTCCGACCAAGTAAGCCTGCTGCCTGTCACATGAATCCACTTGGTCCTTCATGCGTCGTACAAGCATGCTGCAGCGCTACCTCTTTAGAAGCTGCTCTTGGCTCTGAACATCCCCTCGGGGGTTCCGAAACAGATGGGCCACCACGAGGAAGTAGTCTTAATCTGGGAGGCCAAATGGTTCCTTTGCCAGCACCTGATCCCCGGCACCCCCATCTCCCAGCTGTAACACCGGGAGAGATACATGAACCTCGCGAGTTTGACGGCGCAGACGATCTCGAGGATCAGAGTCGAAAGCTGAGCTCGGGGTGGTTGGCTCGAACTCCACCGAATGACCCCTATTGCCTCCAGCCTAGATATTCAGCTTTCTTGAACAGGTGGTGATATACCCAATGACCCAATGGTTGTAGATCACTGGACATGTGGCGGTTATCCTGCACGCCCTTGTCTTAAATATGTCTTCATGCACTCTCAGAAACCTGGACGAGACCCGGCCCTCCGCGGCGCGGCATGCAGAGTCTGGTGCATTCGACAAGCCGGTTATACCGAGCTAAGGAACCATGACCCACCGTCAGTCGCCGCCCGTGAGTTTTCCAGAATGCTAATGCGTAGACTGCGAGTGCGGATGCAGAAGCAGGTCGCTCAGGGGTACGGAGGCCTCGCCTACCTGCACTTTTTGCTCTGCTTACGTCGTGATGAATATGGGCGTGGCCTGCAAGGGGAAGTGGCACCGAGGTGCACGGAGGCGGAGCCACAAGGACAGCCTGCTTCCCAGTTCTCCATCCCCATGTATCGGACCCAGTCCCTCTACTAGACTTTAACTACTGGGGCTGGCTTTCGTCATGTTTCTCACGTGATTTGCTGTGGTTGTTGCGTCTCACCCAGTGCTGAAGCCTTTCATGTTGGTTTCAACTCCACTCCAATGCACTTGAAAACACGAACACTTGTAGAGGAAATCGGCATGTTGATAAAAGATGTTCTCATATCGATATAATCGTTTATAGCAAGTCAACTCAAGTTTATATATATGATAAAACCAGCCTTGGAAGAAAGAAAGTTTTCTCTAGACATGGTAAGATATCGAGCAAGGCTGACAGTGGCAATGATACTCACCAATTGAGTCTTCGGAGACAAGAAAGCCTGTGCAGCCTGAAAGATAACCTCAGGACAGTGTCTCTGAGATAGATGCTGCCTGGGATTTCAGAGTCCAGACGAAATCATCGAGAGGTGTTGCTTGCTCTTCCAGCGGTAATTTTCTGTATCATGGGGAAAACATTGATCCAGTTTGCAGAATAAGTATTCTTCTGTATACCCTCGCTGTCCTTGCACGAATCCAACCGACTTCACTCCGAGTGCTCTGATCGTTTACCAACTAGCCCAAAACTCTCTTCAGACTCTCCTTCAACGCTTCCTCGCCTTCATCCCACCCAGGCTCAACCTTGTCCCCGAAGTTGGATCCATAGTAATTGTTTTCGTCCAAAAGCACCGCGGTGGCCATTGCCTCGTACGCCTTGGAGTGAAGCCTGTCCTCGACCCCATTTTCCGTATCCTCGTGCCACATCGCGCGAGCCTTCTCCGCCAACCCCTCGATGGAAGCATCGACGACGGCCCAACCTTCCTGCCCCAGCTCCTCAACGACTGCAATGAGCTGGTTGGTCGACACCGTATGGCTGGCGAAGTACGCCGGCCGGTTGCGGTACTTCTCGGGGTCGCTCAGCACAGCGACCAGGGCCTCGGAGTTGATGCCGAGGCGGCTCATGCTGTACTTCTGGTCGCCCGAGCCGTGGCGCGTGATGGTGCGCTTGTCCTTGTTGATCCAGAATATCCCCCGCTCAATGGTCCAGTCGAACCACGGGCCGGTGATGATGGCCGTCCACGACAGCTTCCCCGCGGACTCGGCAACGACCCTCTCGATCTCGCGCAGCGCGTCCAGCTTAGAGTCGAAGATGAGCCCCTCCGCCGCGTTGGGGTGGAACGTGTTGCCGCCGAAGTCCGGGGTGACGATGTGCCTGACGCCCGCGGCGATGACGGCTTGGAGAATGCTCGCCTGGTGCGAAGCCGCAGCCGGATTGAAGGCCTCGACGACGGCGTCTTGGCCCTCGAACGCGGTTGTCAGGGCTGCGATGTCGGTGTAGTCGGCCGTCTTGACGATCGCGCCGGCGGGGAAGGCGCTTTTGTTGGTTGTACGGGTGACGCACGTCACCTCGAAGCCGGCCTCTAAAAGAGGCGGAACGAGGGCTCCTCCTAAGGGGCCCGTTGCCTGAATTTTGGGGATTCCATGAGTTGGTGGCAATAGTGGCTGTTTAAGGGGGTTTAACCTACACCGAGAACAGCAACCTTTCTGATGGCGGCCATGATAGTAAACTTTTGGTGTTTTTTGTATCTTAACCCTGATGTTTGCACAAGACCGAATACGAACAAGACCGTTGTAAATCTCCTTTTTATGTGCGTTTATCTCCTCTGTATTTGATATCATTATTCCGTGGTAACGCATTTCCACGGCAGTTGAAGCCTTGGCATAACGTTATGGCTTTGTTGTGGGGGCTGCATGAATAAACGCCTCTCCCGTCAGCTCACCATGAAATGATTGGGTTTTGTGCATTAGCTCCTCGCGTTGGGCATGTGCGTGTGGACACAAACGGGGCGGACCTTGCGTTATCTGGTAGCCTCATTGAGGTGGTTTGGTAAGCTGTATCGCACCATTGCTGACATGTCCGAAGTATGGTCTGTCTCATAACGTTGTATGGTGTTCATTACCAATACACAGGCTCAAATTACATTAGTTATTCCAATGCCACCCGTGATCACAATGTCTTCATACCTTATTTAACAATCTTTTTTTTTTTACTCTACTTTTTACTTACCTCAAAGGACTGAAGCACCTGCAAGAATGATTTAAACTGCTTCAAGACCTAAAAAGTAGCATAGGTTACTGTTACGGTCAGATATCCGACAGTACGGCTTCTGCTAGCAAAGCGTTGCGGTAGATACTAATAACAGTGGTCGTACGTGCTGTAAGTTCATTTCCTTAGCGGCTGAAGCGAGTACTGCTATTGTTATCACAAAGGGGCGATAATCGATACTTGGAGATTAGTGCTGGTAATTGAATAATGCGTTCTAGTTCTTGTGGGAATCACTAAAGTTAGAGATGCCACGGATCATAAGGGAGCTATTGAGTTTAGGAGAGTTTAATGGTTTTAATATACGTAATCCATTAACGTATAGCAAACGAGTGTTGTAGAAGTTAAACGAAGCTAACAAAATAAAATGACGAGAAATTTATGCAACCACTTTCAACTACTTCCTCCTAGAAAATAAGGATCAACTAAGGGCTGGCCACGGTTGACTCGTAAGCTACAGACAACTGGCCCACGAATCCACGGCAGCTCGGACAATCTCTCCACCCGACGTCAAGCACATGCGTTTCCTGGTCACTACACCTCGCCTCGATGTGATCTTTCCACTTCTTCCTTTTCTTATCGTTCTTGAGAACTTTCGCCAAGTCAAGGTCGAGAATCGGCTCGGGCTCGGGATCTGCGAACACCTCAGTCTTTGGTGAAAGGTCCACTGCGGGCTCCGACTCGAATTCTGGTGGACATTCTACCGCAATTTCTGGCTCAGGCTCTCCCACATATTTGCTTTTCTTCTTGTTTTTATCCTTCTTGGTGGCTGCCAGCAGGAAGAACCACGGGTCAGACTTTGGCGGTAATTCCACCGTCGGTTCCGCCTCGGTTTCTGTGACAGGCTTTGCAAGGATCGACTGATCTTTTCCCAAATTAGGCTCGAAGATAAGACCCGGTCCACTATCTACTTCCGATTCCGGCTCGAGCTCAGTGGCCAATTCGGGTTCGGGCATGACTTCCACCGCCGGTTCCGGGTCGAACTCCGCGGTATCTATCGACTTGGCCTTCTCGGACTCTGGTGTGAATTCCTCTACGAACTCCGACCCTGGCTCTGACGCAGAATATGGTTCAGACCGAGACGGTGACCTGTACTCAGTGGGGTCAACAGTTATCGACTTATCGCTACATATCCCAAAAAGACATTCGACGAGCATTCTAGAATATGTTGTCGCGCTGGTAAAGCATTCCAAAACGCCCGTTTTGCTTAAAGAGTTTGGGTCCTGAATTAACTGTTGGATGTGCAGCTTGATGAAAGTCGCGAACCACAGATCATTCTCCTGTAGAAGTGGATAGGCCCCAGATGCTGAAACGAGAACTTCTGAGGCAGGCAAACGTCCCGCATAAAGAGATATATTCTCCTTGGAAAGCTCGACTAAATCTGGAAGCTTGTAGGTTCTTGCGGCTGCATAGACATACAGGCTGATTTCAAGTTGAGTTCCATAATTTGCTGCGTGTAGTGAATCGTTGACCGCAAGAAGTTGCCACGTGCCGGTGTGAAGGTAATGAATGAGCACATGGCCTGCTCCGTCTGGTATGTCGCTTATGCGTAACTCGTGAGTGCCGAAAAAGCTTTGGCGGAGTTTCTCGAGCTCTTCACTTAACTTAAGTAAAGCGCAGGGAATTGTAAACTGTTGACCGCTTTTGAAGAAAAGCTTACATATAGGGCTTGCGTAAGGGCTTTAAATTATTATCAGCCTGAGGTCTTGTCCAATCAGATGAGTCTTAACCTTACGAATCTTTCGGTGCAATATCTAGATAATTATGGTAGATAATTTCTGATGTGTGTTTTTCTGGCGTCTCCTGTGGCGATGTCGCTCTCGTGGGTTTCTTTTTCTTCGCCATGTTCAAGAACAGCTGATTACCGATGGTTCCTTAAGGACACCAGAAGATCCTAGGGCAGTCTTTGTCTTTTTATCTGCAATGCGCTCATCCACGATTCGCCTCGAAGGTCAATTGCGTCACCCTTACGCATGGCATGTAGTCCGCAGAGGAGTTAGTGATTCCACGGCAGTTGCTAAACGCAGCCACAGCTTAAGAAGTGCAGTAGTATCTTCCTCCCTGCATACACGCCTTATCTACACACCATCCTATTGGCGTTGGAAGCTTCAAGTTTAGCCAAGAGTTTGGTCGTCGGCCTCCTACATTAACATGCCGCGCCTGTATGGTCCATTATACGCCACCAAACTTGAGTTACCCCGCAGCTTGCCGCTTATTCTTGCTCTACGACGCCCTCAATCAACAGATGGTATCGAGAAACTTCCAGTAATCGATCTTCCAAGGGTAATGTGTACCATCTTATGATTGGATAGGCCTTTTTGGTGGCTAAAAGGACTTGTAACCATGCCTTTTGTTCCTTGCACTCCGAGATTTCGATATAACGACAACGGTCTGCTCCGGCTTGCCAAACATATCTACCTCCTTAGGTTCAACCACAATGCTTTTACAGTTATAATGGCCAGGAACAAATCCTATAAGCCTAAGCCAACGGCAAAGACCTCTTTTAAGTATCCATTTCTCCATAAAGATGTATTAAAAGCCGTATCCAAAGATCTCCCCTCAACGTGGTTCAACAAGAATGGTAGCAAGAAAAGCTCTAACAATGAATACGCAACCAACGTGATGGGAAAGTTCAAATGCGATAACACCAGCTGTTCCAACACCATATGGACGAGCAAGAAAGTGGCAATAGTAATCAGGGGATACCACAGAAACGGTTATGACGCCGTTGTGTTTAACCAACGCTGCATGTCTTGCAAGGAGCTTGGCAGCTTTACTCTCGATAAGCAATGCTACGTTGAACGAATCGCATACCGGCTGAAGAGGTGGGCAGGCGTAAAGACGGAGAAGTCGTTCTACGCGGGAAAAGACGGTCCCCCACACCAGGTCGATCTCTGTGAGGGTTGCCAGCAGGGTTACTGTCAGAAGTGAACTGGTTTCGGGTTCCAACGTTACTTGTGTGGATAGGAGTAGGAAATTCTGAAAGGCTACGCGGGTTTGATTGAATCTTACGAGAATCTATGTTTTGGGGATTTTGGAATCCCTTGGCCCCGCTTAGTCCTAACGCTGGAATATTATTTTCGAATAATTATAAGCAGCTCCTATTATATTTCAGATTGTGTATGTAGCATAATGGCATCTCTTTGACAACTTCTTGTCAGTAACGCCTTTACAACCGTGTCAGCGGGATGTCAGTTACTGTTGGATTACTTTGTTAGAATACAGGGAGCTGGTTAGCAGCAGCAGCCGGCCGCAGCAACGGCAGTGGCAGCGGAACCCGGAGACCCAACCTCTGGGCTGTCAACAGCGATATCTTCACTACTGCTGCTGCTGCCAACCTATATACTTTGTAAGATATACACACACCAGAATACAGTACCAGTTTTGACCGGTCAATAAGTAGTATATGCGGCAGTAAGGTTCTCTATAAGTATAGCGAACGTAATAAAACCACAGAAGAAGTCATGGACGTTAAAACCGTCGGCATCAATACTTTCGTTGCGCTCTATTATTGAAATAGGGCACTTGTTACAAACGACCATGAGATCCATAGCCTCAATCCAAAGCTCTATTAAGATTGGCATTGTGCAGAGGTTCTACATGGCTCATGTGTGCTCCACCTCTTCTGCGTCTTTCTCTGCAGAGTTTGACACCGTCTTCTCCGGGTCACTTCCCGTCCTGCTAACCCCGCTCTTCATAGCCTTTGACATCTCCTTGGCGATCTTGACCGGATTGCCGCCTTGCGTAAAGAACTCATCAATCTCTTCCAGTCCGAAGTTGCTCGTCTCGGGATAGAAGAAGTAGATGATGGGCACAAACACGAAGTTCGTGACCACGAAGATTAGGTAGGCCTTCCACTGCAGTCGATTGATGATGATCGGGGTGATCATGACGACGAAGAAGTTCCACAACCAGTTGGAGCTGATGCCGACGGCGGTACCGCGGGTTCGGGCGTGAAGCGGGAGGATCTCGGGGACTACGACCCACGGGACGCAGTTCATTCCCATACCGAAGATCAAGTTGTAACTGCGGTTCTGGTCAGTTGTTTCTTCAAAGTACTATCTAAAGGAGTCACCCACAGGAAGAAGAACGCCACCGACGCCGAGGCACAGGCCTGGCCATTCGCAAGCCCGACTCGAGACAGCAGAACCGAAATCATTAGCATGCAAACGCCAAGTCCTGCACTTCCCCACATCATCGTCTTGCGACGGCCCATGCGGTCCAAGGCGAGCGCCGGCAGAATCGAGCCGAACATGAACATCATTTGCACGCACCCGCCAATGATCTGAGCCATGTGCGGCGTCATACCGACATTCTGCACCAAGACCGACGGGATGTAGTACACCACCAGGTTGATACCGCCGATTTGGTTCATGAACTGGGCACCCCAGGCCAGCAGAACACGGTGACCGGTCCTGAGACGGTCGTTCCTGAATATGCTGATCCAAGAGGACGACTTCTTCTCCGAGATCTCCAATTCGATGGCGTGGTGGATTGCGTGCACTTCAGTCTGGATATACTCATCAGTGGGTTGTTTGTCGAAAACATCGCAGAGGACCTGAATGGCTTCCTCCTCGCGGCCATGTTTGAACAACCACCGAGGAGACTCGGGGAGGGCAAAGACGAGGACAATGACAACCAGGGCAAATATGATTTGGAACGCGAGGGGAAGCCTCCATGCGACCGGGCCGCCGACGTAGGACATTCCAAAGTCGAACCAATATGCGAAGACGATACCCACGCCGACAAAGAGAGTCTCTGCAGAGACTAGCCGGCCGCGGTATTTTCGGTCGCAGAGCTCGGACTGGTACCTAAGAAAATCACGATTAGAGGGGATCTGAAATCTGGAATGCGGGCTTCACTTACATGGGGACGGTTGAGGTCTTCATACCGGTGCCGAAGCCCGTGACAAGACGTCCGATGATCAAGTGAGGGACCGTGTAGGCTGTCGCCTGCAATGTGGCCCCGACGATGACCAATCCCATGGCGGTCCAGATTGTCTTCCGGCGGCCAAGTTTCTCGCCAAAGATGAAGTTTACTGACGTTCCAAGATGTCAGCAGATACTTTTATACTGGGAGGCAGTAGCATCAGCCAACTTACGAACACAACCAGCAAGACACCCCAGGTTGTAGCAAGACACAATGATGCCTGTTTCCGAGTCGGACGGGTGGTCAAACTGGTCCAACCAGTCCTCCATCTGGAGAATACCGCCGAATACTCCCTGGTCATATCCGAAGAGGACGAAGGCGATTAGACAACAAATCGTCACGCCGGCCTGGAGGCTTTTGCCTCGGCCTAGACTGAAAAGCATGGTGTTATATCGGTTATCTCAAAAAGGCAAGTGGATGCTGTTGGAAAAGCCTTCACGTCTTGGGGGGGCGTCGCCTTCTTAAGCCCCAACAAGTTGAGGCGGTCCTGAGAAATTTCCCAGTTGTCTAGCAAACAACCCTGGTTTTCCGTCCTCTCAAATGATACGGCCCGAATCTTCCCCAGGTTCGGATTGCAGCTGACAGTGTCGCAATCCGGGGTAAAAATTGGACCTGGCCAGATACAAGAAGCGGGGAATGGCCAATAAGAAAATAGCAAGCCTTGATGCTTGATGCAGTAGTCGGAAAAGACCCCGGAGTGGCTTCGGTCGTTCGGCTTCACGAGTCGTTTCAGAGTCTGAAGATGACTGGGCTAGCGCTTGGACTTGCAATAAGCTCATGCCGAGCAATAGCCTACCTTCTTATACTCTTGCTGCGGCACTGAGGCCGTCGGCTCGGGAGGCGGGCGAGCGGGACATGGCGGTCAAGTTTACGGGCCGGAACTGAATGTTGCATCGAGCCTCTGCGTGGAGAGTGATCTGCACGGCATTTCCCTCTGTTGCCCACTCTCTGTGGGGTTTTCAATGACTAGATGCGCTTAACACCACCCATTTCGGTCTCATAACCTGGGGATGCTGCAGCACAATAACCGTGCGTCGATGGGGACAATATGCGGTCATCGAACGCTGCTCAAGCACGATGACGTTTGGGTAACAAGCAGGGCGCGATGAAAAGCAAGCGTTGCTCCCAGTCGGCCCACAATGGTCCTGGCAACGTTGCCTGGGTTTGTCGCCGTTGTTGTTGGTTCTCGCTGGCTTGCGTCCCAAAACTGATGCGCACCAATCACGAAGGATTTTGGGTAACGCCAACCACCACGGATATGCAAGACCTCAAGCTTGGAAAATCTCACCTATATGCATCCTTCGGGTCATTTCATGATCTCGCTGCCGAACGATGAGAAGCATGTGTTTTCCGAAGAAGAAGAAGAAAAGGGAAAGGAATTCCTGCACATTCATATCGTGTACGGCCGACAGTTAGATTGATGTGGGGGATGTCGCGAGTCGGACGCCCCAGCCTTCAACCTACGTCCACACGATTTATGGGATCACTGGACAGATGCGGCCCAGTAACCCGTAGTCAACAACATACCCAGGCGCAAACAAGCCGCGAGTGGTTTGACATCAGGCATGGGGCTTTGGAACTTGGAAGATAGATTCCCATTGTGTTTCCTTGTTCATTAGCAGTTGGAGACTTCCGTTTCCCAATTTAACTCGTTCAAAATGGGATTTTCCGGGCGCTTCCCCCACATCTTCCGGTTCCGCCCCATAACGCGGGCCGCTCCGATTCTCAGCGGCGCAACGGTAGCGTACCCCTCGGAACCGAGGTGGCCGGAATTCTTTGGTGTTGGATGAAATAGCTCTCTCAGCAGCTTGATTTTTTCCAAAGAATACATACTCGATTATCAACATCTTTCGGTTGGGGGATTCTTCCCTGACCTTCAAGGCGGTAATCACATGTTGAAATACTCTGGTAGAGGGGATGTGTCTTCAATTCGATCAATGGCTAGGCGAGACAGGATGCAATTTCACGGCGACCTCCGTGTTATTTCCAAATTTGTGACTCTGAAAGAGATTCCGAAATAACTGTCGTTCCCAGACCTCGACTGACGCAATTTAAACACGTTTTCGGCCCACTACCTTCATTTCGCATGTCTTAGACCCAGAATCGCTTACGGCAGGGACTAGGCCAGATCCAGATATTTCTTACATCTCGGGAAAGATTCAAACAACTCAGAGCAGGATAACCTATCCGCTACCGCTACGCTATCACCAAGAATTGCGTTCGGCTTTCTGCAACGGGCGAACCTACAGAACCGACTCGAATGGTTCCAGCGGCTCCGGTTCCAGGTGAACATTTGACCCAATCGGTTTGGCACAAACGCACCTATCATCATCTTGATTCACAAATGCATTGATAAATACAGGAAAATAAACATGTGACAGGCTATTCAAGCAAAATCTAAGACCTCTGCCCATATGGGCATGCACTGCGCCAAATCAGGAGATTCATGAGGCGTTGCCGGAAGCCATCCACGTGCAACAGCTTCTCTGAAGGCAGATTAGATGACGATCAGGTCTCAAACTTTGCGATCAGTAGGCAATGGATTTGATGCCGAGCTTGAATCGCTTCGCTTATTCGCCCCGATGCGCAACGCTTGGCCAGGGAGAGGTGGCAGTTTCACGGCAAATACTGTTGGCTTCCTATTCGGACATGTTCCAAGACGGGCAGTTATTCCATACCATACATCCCCGAAACTGTTTCGCTGTTTTTGGAAAGCTGATTCACACATTTGGAAATGTTGTCTCGATGCCGGCTTCTCCAGTTATCGCAGGGCCGTGACCTTCTTATATAGCAGCTTCGCATTTCCAACCAAAATGATTTACCAGCGAGACCACACTATTTTACTTCCCACAACAATTCACATCTTATTATATCATGGAGAACACGCCTTCTGGTAGCGCCGGAGGGGAACCTCAAACCCTGATCGTGACCCCGACCCCGCAAACCGGGCCGCAGAAGCTGGCAGATTGCGCGCACAGGGCATCCCCGGCCACTATCAGCAAGAAACGAATGATCGTCTGCTGCGACGGAACATGGAACAACTCGTAAGTTTTGAGTGAGTCTGCTGTAGATTATGTTCATGTACTAATGTTGTGCGATTCTGGCAGAAACCAAATGGGGGGGATTCCCACCAACGTTTCCCGTCTGTCCGCCGGCATTGCCCACAAGTGCTGCACTGGAATGCCGCAGATAGTTTATTACCATCGAGGTGCTGGCACAGAGGAGTCCAAGGTTGCAAAATACCTTGGAGGCGTTCTGGGAAAAGGTGTCATCCAGGTGCGTCACAATGTTTTTTCACAGCGTACACGTAGTGGAACTCAACACGTGCGAGGCTTCGTTCTAACTCCCATCTCAATGGCCCAGGATATCGCGGATTGTTACCGCTTCATCTGCGACAACTACAACCCCGGGGATGAGATCATTATAGTTGGCTTCTCCCGCGGTGCTTTTACTGCACGATCGGTCGCGGGCTTGGTTTGCAACCTTGGT
Source organism: Colletotrichum jinshuiense (assembly GCF_051148585.1). Classification (NCBI taxonomy): domain Eukaryota; kingdom Fungi; phylum Ascomycota; class Sordariomycetes; order Glomerellales; family Glomerellaceae; genus Colletotrichum; species Colletotrichum jinshuiense. The sequence goes on along the minus strand of NC_139309.1, from coordinate 5,655,330 downwards.
CTCTTGAACCGCGTTGGTCTAGCTGAGTTTGGAAGCATCTTCCACGATTACCAGCACTTCGCCAACTGGACACGCTACACAGTGTTTCATGAGGAATCGCACCTCAAATGCTTGACTCTCGGCAATTATGAGCGATTAGAGAGACAAGGCAAAGACAAAATAGGTAACGCTGAGAGACGAGACATCGCTGCCCTGGAAGCAGACTTAAAGAAGGAAAAAAAGGCATTTTTTAAGAATTTAACCAAAGTTGAGGGCAAAACATTATCAGATCAAACCCGTCTTCGGAATATGGCGAAGGTATACCGAGACATGCTTGAAAAGGTAACAGTCCCAATGACATTTGATCCTCCTGTCGGAATACTAAGAGTCATGCAGCACCAAATGATCGCATGCGAGAGGCAGCCCCAGGATATCGCTGGGGAAGAAGTCATGCGTTGGGTCCCGATTAATGTCAAGGTCAAGGCAGTAGGTGAGTGCGGTGTGGGTTGACAATGACGCGTAAGGACGTTTAATCTGACTTATGATGACAAACCAGGTGTATGGGACACTGTTGGAAGTCTCGGTTTACCCAAGATGCCTTGGGAGAAGATTCGCGCGGACCGCAGCGCGCAAGAGGTACGCTATTTCAACATATCACAACGAACCCTGAATCTCACGCTCAATTTTCGAGAATACTGTATACTGACTTCATTAGCTTCGATTCGCGAGCCTTGACGTTCACCCTAATGTGGAGAACGCGTTTCATGCTCTTGCACTAGATGAATGGCGCACCGCTTTTAAACCTACCTTGTGGGGTAGGCGAGACAATTCGACAACTAACCTTCGGCAAGTTTGGTTCCCCGGCAGCCACAGCAACGTCGGCGGGGGATTCAAAGACCAACAGATTGCAACTATTGCGCTTGCCTGTACTGTGATCCCCGTATCCCAACAATCTCATTACTTGCGTAGACCCGCGGCTGACTTTGAGATGATACAGGGATGGCAGATCAACTCACGTCGTTGGGCGTTGAGTTCAGTACCCCTGAAATGAAGCGTATTTTCTACACGGTCGATCCCGGTGTTGAGGCACGTGTCTGGGGAATGGGGCAGATTTGCAGTCCTGCGGTTTCCACTTCCGTCCCAGACAGGTTGTGGAACGCTGCGTGGTTGCCGCTCCAGCGGATCAGGGGCAAGAACACCATTCTTGGCACCCGTACGCCTAATATGTACTTGGAGGATGATAAGAAGACGCCCATTCAGGACACTAACGAGCTTATCCACCCGTCAGTCCGCATCCGCTACCTTTACGATGGTAAGGGTCTAGACGACTCTGGCACCTGGGAATGTGTGGCCTTGTCGAAGAATGAATACACGCTTGAACGGAGCATACACCCACTTTCGGTCGAGGACTCAGGCCCTCAGGAACCAATTGCTTCAACCTACGAGACATTATCCGGGACAGTATGTTCGGTTCATGGTGACCACAAGCAGCTCTCAAACACTGCGAACCACACGTTGGTTCTTCACCAGCAGCCATACGAATCCGAACTCTTTAAACTAGACCCAGCCCAAAAGAAATGGGTCTGGAAAGCAGGGGGAGTGGAGCTTTCTGAGGAACGCATTGGCATGTGGGAGCGCCTTTTCATCAACATCAACATCCAACTCATTGCCAGGCAGGAGGAAGATAGAAAGGCAAGAGAAAAGGCAAAACAGCAGCAGCAACAAGTTGAAGATAAAAGATTGTTGATCTTCAAAGCTCTCGACAAGTTTCAGTCTCTCAGAGGGGCTGCTGGCAAGGTGCTCAACAATACCGTCAGAAATGTGTTCAACAAAACCGTCGGTAGGGTTATTTACAGCCCCCCTAATAAGCGCAAACCTGAAGGTTACCCCGACAAGTTTGGGTATCACGACTTTGTGTCGTGGCAGAAGGGCGACTCAACAACACCGCCTACAAGAACATGGTAAAACGACCTTGGAGTCGCCACGTAGTGGCCATTTCACAATGGAATTTTTACTCCTGGTAATTACACAGGCACTAATAGTTAAATCTCCAAATTGATATTGTGATATTCATAGTTTGCCGATTATTTGCGAAAAGATTGTTCTAGTGATTACTGTAGCTTCTGTATTGCCTATAGTGAGCTTAAATAACTAGTAGTTGAAAATGAATAAAAGATATAGGCCAGATAAACATTTAAACATAATCTATATATACTTATAGACTTGCCTATAAACTATCAAAGGCTTACAGTGTTGTAACTACATATTTAATAGAAATTTATAAAAGTAGTGGTTGTGCATGGAAGAAAGCAGTCGGTTGTAGAGGGGATCGGTTGCTTAGATCCTTCAATTTTGGCGGTTGTCCATCGCTCTCAGTCGATAAGTTCCGTTTGTCACGCTTTTCAGTGGGGTTCAACATGAAGAAGTGCCTTATTTTTTGGCATTACATTGAACGATTCACTGTGGACTTGCCTCACTTGTCATTTCTTGACTCTCTTGAGAGAAGCCAGACTGTGTTGGTATAATACTACCTATATACCTACCACGGGAATTTTCACTACCAACCGATTACATAAGCCGGTGAATTCGGCATGCATGGACCACAACTCAACAATACCCAAGAGGTTGCAGGTCACTTCGAAGCGAAATTTTTCCTTACTCAGGTTTTAACACTTTTTCATGCGCCCATAATGAAGGGAGCAAGTACTTGGTGTTGTTGTAAGTTGAATCGGGTTAACAAATCTTACTAGAATAATACTTTGTTCGACAACTCTATCGTCCTATTCTGCCCCCTCTCAGTCACTGGCCGAGTCATCCTCTTGGGCAACGTAATCCGTTTGGCGACGGGCGCAGCACCAAGGCCAAAGCCCAAGACTTCCAAGAGCTTAAAAAACATGGTTCATTGGCTGTCGAGGCGCTAACGGTCACTCTGCCTTTCCTCAATCGCAATCAGGCCCTTGGCTGCTGACGCTGCCGCGCGTGTGCCAAGGTGTGGGGAAATTGCTTCCATAGCACAGCTTTTGATTGTCCTAATCAGCCAAGGTGTTTTTCGTATGGCCGAGGAGGCGATTGCAGCCGGAAAGCCGAGGATTCCAACCGTGGAGATCCTGTGCCTCTTGGCTCATGGCTCGGCCACATGTTCTATCCAATCAAAATCCTTCTCTTGGATAGAACACGACGTCGTAGGCTTGGGTTCTCTTGAGCTTCTGGAAGACCTTATCATGGACAAGACATCCAAGGTTCTTGGCTGGCAAGGTCTCATGCCCCAATACCCAGGATTGTCGGTTTATTCCCCTCTAACCTTTCTTTATGGTCCACTTATGTGTCTTAAATGGGCGTTGTTCCGGTGCACTCTTTATTCATTTACGGGTTGAAGGATCCGACCAAGAATGGTAGCTGGTCATATGCGTCGATTAATCTGCTTGGCCTTTGCATTTAGAAGTCAACCCACTCTGATATAACCGTAGATCGACCCGAGCAGATCATTCTGTTGTTTGATCTTCTTTGCCGATTGTTCTAGGATTGTTGTCTCCGATAAATCTACAGATATTACATCTCTTCTTATTCAGCATTCGAGGTCCAATCGACCGCCTCAAGCCAGCCTTAAGAACCATTTGGCCCTCTCCCTTTGGTACGAGCAGTTAGATCCCTGCCACTCTGTTACTTGGGTACTGCAAAGCGTTCCATAATTCCCTACCTATTCCCGCAATCATACTAAGGACCCGCAATTGAGCTTCTGCCGACACCATGGCCAATATTGGCAGAAAGATTTACAACATTCTGGCACCAACGGCCGCTAAGGGGGACGATGGACGCGATGTTTGGGGTTCTCGAACATCCTTCATCTTCGCCGCAATGGGTGGTGCTGTTGGTTTGGGTAACCTTCTGCGGTTCCCCTCAATCGTGTTCAATAACCACGGCTTGCAGTTCTTTATCCCTTATCTCATCTCTCTCATTTGCCTAGCTATACCTACGCTACTACTTGAAATCAGCATTGGTCAAGCATACCGTGGAGGATGCGTTCTTGCCTGGCATCACGCCCACCGCCGGGCCAAGGGTGTCGGTTTTGGCGTCGTCTATATTGGCTACGCCATTGTCATCTATTATGTCCCTATCATTGCCTGGATTATGACATATTTTCGTCATTCCTTTATTAGCCCTCTTCCTTGGACCGGACGCAACCAGGAATTCTTTGAAGACAACGTCCTCCAGAACGTCGATCCTATCCCGGGCAACTTCTCGTCTGACGGCAGCTCTGTTCAAGATTATACATACTACCCTGGCATGGGTATGGTGACGGAAACAACGTTGTGGGTACGTTGCGTTCCGATTAAGACCTCAACTTAAGCTTGGTTCGTATACACTGACGAGAACAACCTCAGAATCTGTTCACATGGTTTGTCGTTTGGCTTTGCATGTTCAAAGGCATTGGCCTCACTGGCCGCGTGGTCTATTTCACCATGGCCATGCCTCTCATCCTTATGATTGTCCTCATTGGTCGCGCATGCTCTTTACCTAACGCCATCGAAGGTATTCGTATCTACTGGACCGAGTGGCACGGCGATAAGCTTGCCTCGGGCACCATCTGGCAGGAAGCGTGTGGTCAAGTGTTTTTCAGCACAGGAATTGGTATGTTTTGTTTGGATTCACGATTGCGGCATTTGAACACTTCGGACTAACTTTTAAATCTTAGGCATGGGATACTACACCAGCTACGCATCCTATAACTCCAAATACTCCAACGCTGTGCAGGACTCTTTAATCATCTGCATATCCAACTCTCTCATTGAGGTCATTGGCTCCATGTCGGTTTTTGGTGTTGTCGGCTACCTCGGCATGCACCCAGACACTAGCGAACGACTCAGTACTTTCGTTGTGGGATTCCTGACGTACCCGGAGGCTATCGCTGAGATGCCCGGTGCCAACTTTTGGGGTGTCCTCTTCTTCGCAACCCTCTTCATCCTCGGCCTTGGGTCCGCATTTGCCTTGCTCGAGACCTTGGTCACCATGGTCTGCGACACTGACTGGGGCAAGAAGTATCCTCGTCCGTACGTCGCGACTGCTATTGTCGTCGCTTCGTTTCTGATCTCCCTCCCCTTCTGTACCGAGTTTGGATACATACTGGTGGATGCGGCTGACACCTGGATCAACTACTTGGCCCTTTTCTGGATCGTATGGTGTGAAGCTGTCTGCGCCACCACGCTCTATCGCTACCGCGACGTGGTCGACCAATGTGGTCTTATTCCCTGGTGTCTGTACAACCTTTTCGGCTACATTGGGGGTACACTCATTGGACTTGCGGTGGCTCATTCAGTTTCCCCTGAGGCCGGTGCCGGTGTTGGTTTCGGTATCTTTATCGCTGGAACGGTCTCGTCTGTACTCCTCGCCTCGGACCCAACAGCCTACTGCCCCAATTTCTTCAACAAAGGCCCGATGATGCGCCGTTTCTGGTATCTAACGTCTTACTCGGTACGTATTCCTTTCTTACTTGCGAACTTTATAATATGCTTATTGCATCTATCAGGGCAATCAACTACGTCGCGACCTCAATGCGACTATTTGTGTCGGGGGTCAGTGGAAGATCCCTGCCATTTGGGGGTTCATCCTCAAATATAATACAGCACCCATTGTCGCCATCATCTTCTCTTTCGCCTACCCAAACTTTTACAGCGCTGGTCGCATGGATCCTCTCTCCATTGCTGGCTTCACCTTCATGCATCTTGTTCTTTTGAGCTCGCTCGTTGGTCTCGTTATGCCTCGCTGGTTCAACGTGCTCGTGCCTTCGGCCAAGATCACCGAAGGCGATTACCCTGTTCTCCCAGGCGCGATTTTCTCTCGGGCCAACGCGACCGGTACACTTGACATTGATGGAGTGCCACAGACTCCGGAAGACTCTGCAATTGAGGCTCGTGAGCCTAGCGACGAGGAGACCTGGGCTCAGAATAGGAGCTCACAGGAAAAGGTTGCTGACAAGCGCCAATAAGGCAGACCGTTTAAAACATATTTTGGAGCTTTTCAATACATAAAACAAGGATGCATATTTCTCCTCGGATTGAAACTCGCCACGCACTTTTGCATGGTGTTGAGATCATATGAGCGGTTCCTTGAACAATGTTACATTTTGCCGTCGTATGTCTGACGTGTGAGGGAGTGACTCTAGTAGAATATACTCTTGCCTAATTGCCTGAGTGATTTTCTCTCCCAAGCTTGTGAAACCACGTTGTTCCCTTGACAACTACTGCGATAGGATGAAGCCTGAAAGAACGGTGGCCAGTCGATACGAGCTCTCCGCAACTGCACCCCTGTAAGCCAAGACACCAATGCTCAAAAAGGCTGGTGGTTTGTACACCGACGGACTGAACGAATGAGCATCGGTTTTCGAGAGGAGTAGATCGTCTATGGTGTCACCTGCCATTCATCGCATATTAAGACCTTAAGTACGCTCGCCGGTTATGGCATTTTTATTTCATTCATCGACCCATGTTATCAGAACTTCGTCTCACTGATCATACTGAAATCAAGAACAGCCAAAAACAGCCAAAATGAAGCTCACCACGCACCTTTCAGCAATCTTTCTTGCGTACGGATCCAACTTTGCTATGCATTCCGCTTATGAACCCCATTCTGACGTTTTCTAGCGCGGTACCGATTGCCGCCCAAGAGACATCGGACCTGTACTCATTGCTGCCAATCGACCTCACTGCCTCGCCCACCACCACGGGGCTTACAGGCTGCCCGACAGTAACGGAGACGCTTGAGTTTTGCGCTACGTGCGTGGTGCCCCAGTGCCTCTCGATTTCCACCCTGACGCAGTCCTGCGGTTGTCCGACTCCGGCGGTGACGGAGTTCATTTCATTTCCGTGCAAGGGAGAATGTGGTCGTGTGGGCTGCGGCACCAGCTATACCGTCATCTCGGGGGAGGTCTCATGTGATGAAAGCGGCAGCGGAACTGTGACTCCAACTGCCGTTGAGACGGCCGTGACTACTACATTGGATCCGACAGGGGCTACTGCGGCAACTCTGACGGAGCCTGGATCATCGTCTGGGACCGCCTCAGGGGCCGTGACATCGGGGTCTTCCGTTACTGCGACACCCAACGCGGCAGGAAGGCTAGCTGTGCCATTTAAGTTTTGGTAGATTGTTCTCAGTATTGCCGCTGGCAGAGTCCAAAGTCGGGGTGAAATAGGGGAATAACCTCAGGGAAATTGCCAAATAAGAAGAACGTTGCCCAACAGCCCAAGATTCTGATAATAAAACCTTGGAGATGAAACATAACGACCATTCTTTTCATTCTCAAGTCGGTGCCCAAGCGTCGGGTGTCCACGATTCGGGACTGAAATCTGGCCAGTAAAGCCCTTGGGCACCATCGTTATAGATCGAAGCATCGATGAACTGCAAGTCGAGGATCGGCTGGGCCAGGAGCTCTTGCAAAGAAGGCTCACTGAGCGCCATTCTAGCCGTTGTATTCTGCGCTGCAAAGGGCTGGCTGATGCTGACGGCGTCGGTGAAAGCGGCTGTGCTATCGCTCATAATCGCGGATGGATCTCCAGGCACGGCGAACCCGCCCCGACGGACCTGAGCTGCGGCCATGGTGGCCTTCATGGCGTCGATGTGCTGGCAAAACTCCTCGGCTGCAAAATTTCCGTTTTCTTTTAGTTGAGACAGAAACTGTGCTGCCTCTTCGAACTGCTCTCTGTCATTGTGGCTCTCCTTCCCGTTCAAAAGGCTGGATATTGCAAGGATTGTAGCAGCCGAAAAGAGGTATTGGGTGTAAAAGTAGTCAAACGTCGCAAAGGAGCCGTCAATCCAGCATTCTGTCAGCAGCCGACAAGAGTGTCGTGCGCAGCGAATGCAAGCCTCTGCCAAGGTCACGGCGGTTGCTGGGATTTGCGGTTCGGGCGTTGCCATAGTTCCCCACGATGCTACGTGTGCCCGCAGGACGTGAAGCAGAATTGGGCGTGTGGTACTCACAGCACACTGCCCCGTTAGTATTTCGGCTTCTTTTTTTGGGGTGACAGCTTACCTGATTAAAGTTTAGATGCAACGAAATCGGCTTTGGTGTAAGTTCTGATGTGGTAGCCTTCGAATCGATATGGAGCTGCGGCGGAAGTTCCTCAGACCACCCACGAAGGTCTTTGAGGGCTTCTTGAACCCTATGAGACAATGACGTCTGTTGGCCCTTCCTCCGGTAGATCGATGGCACGACTCTGCCCAGAACCCGTGCAAGCTTTACGCTGGCGATGAAGTATGAGGCGTCTGCAAAGTCGTCCGAAATGCTCGCATGAACCATCGGATTGGATGGAAGATTCACTTCAATCTCGACGTCCTGAACGGCGACCGGATGGCCCAGTTTCGCTGCCCACATCCTATCAAAGATGTATGCTGTCCACCATACCCTGACTCTATGCTCTCGAGCCCCAGCATCTCTCAGCTGTGATTCGGGGACGTTCAGGTGAAGACCCATGACAATGGCAAGTCTAGTTGCCGAGCCAGCAAACGTATAAGCAGTGTGTCGCCGGTTGAGTGCTAAAGAGTAGAAAGACTGAAAGGTATTCAGCAACCGTCTGGGGAGAATTATGCCGCTCAACCTACAAGTAGAAGTCGTAACTCGACCACGTCAATCCGTGGCCTCTCACTAACGATGCGGAGGACCCTTGTTGCTCGTGCAAAGTACCCCATACCGGGAAAATGTGTTCCCGACGTGGCCGATCGGGTCGAGTACATTGCTCCGATGGCAAACAGGGCCCAGAGCTTGCTCTTGAGCAGAGAATCGCTCTCGGCAGGGTTTTGGAGGGTCTGCTCTAAGCCATCCAGGATAAGGCTTTTTCGGATGATGTGATAACAGCGACTGACATATCGTAGGGCTACGCCAACAAGGAAGCGCGCTCTCGCTGGGCTGGGCCAAGGACAGTCGGTGTCTGACAAGGCGAGAAGTCTCTCGTCTGTGGCGTAGTTCACCCTCGGGATATGGCTGTGCTCAGCTGTTGAGATGGCTTGGCGGAATCGAGTCGCGAATGCAGCATCCGACGCCTCACCGATAAGAATCGGTGTGTGGGGGATGTTCATGTCGAAGAACCAAGGGCGTTCATCAAGTGACGGGGCCTGGACAGCGATGACGTTGTCCGTCACAGAGGTCTCCTTGACCACGGCCACAGTAATGTCTGGAAGGATAGCATCAACTTGGACCTGGGGTGCAACGCTGGAATTCTTCAGTCGTTGGTTTTCGGCGATAAGATCGTCGATATATCTGGGTCGGAGTCGGCTAGTGTCAGGAATAAACTCAGACAGAGCATGTCAGCATGGTCTCGGCTTACCGTTGGCTGACTTTGACCATGCGGTTCCTTCGTGGATATGTGCATTCTGCTCCCTTGCTTGCTTGGCGGCAGTTTTCGCACGGGTGGCCGCCTGAACACCTCACCTTGCGAGTGTGACATCTGCTGCAGCTGCCACGAGTTGTAAACGTCAATCACCAAATAGTCTCTCACAGTCAAGGTTCATACTCACGCAGTCGGCTTAGTCTTTGGTCGGGACTTTGCTCCTCTGGAAGCCGGGGCAGAACCCAATGCGCCCCTGTCCTCGGCACTGGACGCATCGCATTCTGAAGTCATAATGGTCAATCAATATGCCGGATTGGGACGTGGCCCTCGTACGGTCCGATGTTTCGGGAATATTGCACCAGACGCCGAGGGGGTTGACAGGTATTTGACCACGCCTGCTTTTTCAGAGCCCCTGGAGAATGTGACGTGTATGTCAGGAGGGTCGTCAGTGGAATTGCCAGCACTACGTCGCCTCAGTAGAGATCCTTTGTCGTCACGGCAAGACGGCGCGAGTAAGAAGCTTCGGCCGGACTGACAATTTTCGGCGTAAATGGCGCATTTGGCCGAGGAAGACCCACCTTTATCGGCAACTTGGAAAACTTTTGCCGGCTATATCCGTTACGATCTTACCCCACCAAATGTTGGGGTCTGTTACAGATGACAGGTTAATAAGTCGGCTTGGTGTTAAGTTGCCGACTTAGCAGTCAAGCGACCAACCACTGACGCTGTATATCAACCGCATTTCCGTCACACGGCCGGGCCGGTCTCAATGGACTCGCCATACATGGTCCACTTATCGAAATATTTCGAGTTAGAGGATAGGATCAAAAAAATGGCACGGAATTTTCCTGCCGAAGGGCCTCCGAACGGCGGAGGCTCCAGGGTATATACAGCCGGGCGAATCCCCTGCATAGTCAGATTTCGACGAGGATTCAGCATACTTGGCAGCTGAATCTGGTGATCCAGATTAACCTTTCGTTCCAATGGGCCACCAAACCGCCGAAAAGCCGGACAAGATGACCGTCGCGCAGGTCCCTCAACTAAGCATGGATCCGCTTTCCGGCCCCATCCCGGCCGCTTCCGACCCTCCGCAGCCCGTTGCCATAGATGATGTGGTCATGGAAATGGTAACATGGCGGAAATGGGTCACGCTTTTTGTAGTCTGCTGGATGCCACTGCCGGTCACCTTCTCCGCCAGCTCAATCTTGACCGCGACGGCCGAGGTTGCTGCCGACCTTGGAACGACACAACACAACATCACCACGGCCAACGCCGGAACCCTCGTCGCCATGGCTATGTCGGCGCTCATATGGTTGCCTCTCAGCAACATTCTCGGCCGTCGGACTGCGTACCTGGTTGCGAACTCCCTCCTGGCCTTGTGCTCTATTGGTTCGGCGCTGTCCAACAATTTTGCGTGTTTCGCAGCGATTTGGGTCATCGGAGGAACAACGGGTCCCTTCTTTCTTGTTGCGGGACAGACCATTCTGGCCGATATCTTTGAGCCTGTGAGTCTTGGTCTTGAATCAGTCTTGGAACCAGTTTCTAACCCTGTCGCCAGACAACACGCGGAACTGCAGTTGGTTTCTTCTTGGGAAGCTGCGTTGCAGCAAACACAATAGGTGCGTTTTTGAATTGTAATCTGGGGATAAAATACTGACAGACACCAAGCCCCACTGACTGGAGGCGTGATTGTTTCATTCACCAGCTGGAGAGTCATCTATGGCGTTCAGGCCGGCATGGCAGTTCTTGGTCTGGTCTTGGCCTTCATTTTTGTCCCGAGAGCGAGCGAGCTGGGTCATGTCAAAGTTGCAGAGCAAGTACAGGTCCAATCCTTCAGCGATTTGGCTCATGCCTTCAACCCAATGGGAGTCTTCCGCCAATTCAAGTATCCAAACGTTCTCGCCACCGTATGTTTCTTTACTTCCTTTCTTCTCGACCTATTCTGACCTTCCATCAAGAACTTTGCTTGCGGATTTCTTGGATTCAACCAATACGGGCTCCTAAGCTCCGTCAGACGAGTTATCAATCCACGATTCGGTCTCACTTCCCCGCTTATCAGTGGTCTTTTCTACCTGGCTCCAGGAGCAGGTTTTCTAATGGGCAGTACCCTCGGAGGTCGAGTCTCAGATCACACCGTCAAACGGTACATTCGCAAGCGCAACGGCCTTCGGGTACCACAAGACAGATTGAATAGCAGTTTGCCTGCCATCTTTTTGGTGCTACCCGCTGGTACCCTTATCTATGGCTGGAGTGTGCAAAAGGAGGTAGGCGGAATGGCGCTGCCGATTGTCGGTGCCTTTATTCAAGGTCTCGGACTCATGTGGTCATTCAGTGGCTTGAACACATACTCTGCTGGTGAGTTTCATACAGAAGCATCCTGTCGTCTTCCCCCGCTGAGCATCTCTTGCAACAACAGAGGCCCTACCTGAACACAGAACGGCTGTGATCAGCGGCAAGTATATTGTTCAGTACAGTTTCGGTGCGGGCAGCATTGGCGGTGTAGTCCCAATGATCGATGCTATCGGCGTCGGGTGGTCTTTCACGATAAGTGAGTATACCTGATACCGCAATTTCTCATATGCTATGCATGCTGACTGTGATTTCTTAGCCGCGACTTCTGCTTTGTTGGCTGGCGTATTGGTGTTGATGATTGCGAAGTTTGCATCCAGGGCTCAGGATTGGGTAGAGAAAAGCAGCAGCGATGATTCTGATGATTGAAACTGAAGTGAATGAATGTTTTAGGCAGCATGGAATCGGGCGTTCAACCAGCATCAGCATCTTCATTTGGCGCAAGCAAACTTGGTGTTTTTAGTACCTAATTCTTACGTCTGGGATTCGGCCTACTCTATAATGTTCATGGCCCGCCGTCCCCAATCGGTATGCAGCAGTTTTAAAGTAGCGACTTAAGGACTGCAAATATCCATGAGATATCGAAAGTTCAAAGTTGCCATTTTCCAAGCTGAAGATAACTGCAAAGATTGCTTATCCCAAAGTGATACTACACGTGACGCACTCCGCAAGTCTATCGCATCCCATTTAACCCCCTGCAAACACAGCCGCCTGCATGCATGTAAGCCCAAGTAACGAACAACATATCCTTAAATGAGAACCCCGCAAGCAGCCGCAGCCTTGCAGCTTGTTGACGCAAAACTCCTTGAACTACTCTTTTTCAGCCATCGAAAGAGGGCTTCTATCAGCTTTGCCCTTCAGTTTTCGGCCGCGCAGCTCTCACTTCGTCTGCCGCCGTTGAGGAAACACCGTGCATTGCTGTCCGAAATGATGGAACCGCGAACTACGCGATTCTGATCGCGCCAAACGTCTTGCTCCTTCGTCAAATCAACTGAGCGCCTGGGCGAGCCACTCGGTGTCACACTGCACACGTCGGAGATTTGGAGAAACTCGTCTGGCTAGAAGATGAAGAACACAGCGGGCTCGGGGATGGAAAACGTCTCCAATGCGCTTTCCGTCGCCGGAAAGCTGAAGCCCGAAGTTCGGCTGGCTCAAGCCATCTCGGAGTTCAGTGTCTCTCTGAGAAGCGACAAAAACGCGCTTGTCCGCTTCAAGAACCTGCAGACTCGGAGCCCGCCAAAAGCCGACGAGGTTGTGCGACTTACGGAGGAGATCAACCGGGACGGTGCGCGTCGCCACAAATCGTGGAGCCCGTTTGCGACCCGTCTTGTCGTGGTTCTGGAGCGGGTCTGCCAATTTGCTCCCATTGGTGATGTTCTGGTTGGGGGTGCCCAGAACCTGATTGCAGCGGGTGTTTGGGCGGCCGTACGACTTGCGTTAGAGGTATGCCTCAAGATGGGAGTGCTTGGTTATTATCCGAGTCTTGCTGCGTAGAGAGATAACTAACCTCAACATAGCTATCACTCAACTATCTGTCGTATTTTGACAAGGTTTCGGCTATGCTCCTTCGGATCGGACGCTCCGTCAGCCTACATCAAGACTTTTCACTCCTGTTCCCTCAGTGTCGTCAAACACAAGTGTACATGTGTGAGTACACTATCGTCATGGTCGATATCTGCAAAAAGATCGTCGTCCAAGTCGACGGCTTAAAATCCGTGCGCAGCCAACTACAAGCCTTCTTTTTCACCTCATTCGACTCCGATTTCAAGTCCCTTGAGACCAGTCTTTCGGAATGGGGCCGGCTAATTGAAAAGCGGTCGGCGGTGCTCGCTATCAAGTCGAATGCTAAAGGGCAGTCCAACAGTCTGGAGAGGCTCAGCCGCTTGCAGGCCGATTTCTCAAAAGATGCCGCAAATAGATTACGTGATTCTAGGAAGAATAGGCTTTTCAACTTGCTGTCCCCTAACCAGCAAGAGTTTGATCGCACATGGCGTCGAGAACGCAAGAAAGGCACGTCCAACTGGGTTCTGAAGGACGAGGTGTACCAAAAATGGCGGAGCTCCCGTTCTTCCACGACCCTCTGGCTCCAAGGCAATCTGGGCTCTGGAAAGTCTGTGACGATGGCGTCCATTGTGGCAGATCTTGTTCTATCCCCAGGCACGACGAGTGACGATGGTGAGTTTAGCCAACTTTTCCTGCGTGGTAGATCCATTTCCAAAGAAAGAAAATAACTCACCTTCATAGCAGAGAAAACTTCGCGAGATACTCAGTGGACTGTGTCGCATCATTTTTGCAAGGCCGATAACCCGAAGACGTTGCAGGCTGACAACATCATCGGAAGCCTTGTTTTGCAAATATTGGCCGACCCGGCTTTGGCCACAACACTCACGCAATACCTAGGCAGCGAAGATGCAGTTCCTGGTTATACCCTTGGCGCCGAACGTTGCGTTGATATTCTTCTGAAAATCGCCCCTCTCAAATGGCGGGGTGTGTTCGTCTTGGACGGCCTCGACGAAGCGTCTACCGAGGAGGTTGAAGAATTATTCATCCAATTAAAGCGATTGATGAGGGAGAGAAATGTACTTTTGTGCTGCTCATCTCGACCCACCGCCGTTTGCAAGAACATAGCGACAGACTCAGTTGGAGTCAACTTGACACTCTCCATGGAGAATGCTGACAGATCCGACGACATTCAAGGATATATATTGGCGGGGGTCGAACGGTGGAAGACGATCAGGCCGGTTACGCCTGAGCTCGAGGAGCTCATTGTCAAGCAGCTGCTTTTAGGCTCCCAGGGTATGTTTCTGTGGCTGTCGCTCCAAATGGAGGCCATCTGTCCAAGATACACCCAGGAGTTACGGTCTGAGGCCGATATTGTCGACATCATAAACAATCTCCCGCGCAATCTTCCAGAGGCGTTTGACCAGGCTTTACTAAGGGTAATACCCAAAGGGAGTGGATCTAAGATATTTGAGTTGGTTGCTGCAGCGGAGCCGCCGCTATCCCCGGATGAACTGCGTATAGCTTTTAATGTCGAGCCTGGCAACACGACCTGGAACCCTGCAACACTGAAGGGCTCCGGGTACACTCTAGTCTCCGAGTACGGTGGGAGCCTCTTGGACATCGATGAAGAGGATTCGTGTGTGAGGTTCATCCACCACAGCGTATTTCTGCATCTCGCCGGCCCCCCGTCTCTATCGGCATCGGCACCCTTTCACTTTGAAATGGAAACCGCGGAAGCCACCCTAGGCGGTGTTTGTGTTACGTACCTCAACTACAGCATTTTCGAGACCCAGATCTCGACTACTCACAAGGCTTCATTCCACGAGGTCCCTGGCCTAGTCGCAGAGTCCGTGGGGGGTCAACGCGCCGGACTCTCCCAAAGAGTGTTTGCAATGATGACTCGAGGCAAGCGCAATAGCTCGGCAAAAGTAGATCTCGAACGCCTTGCTGCTGACCTGGAGGCCTATAAACCCAAGTTCGGTAACGACATTGAGCTGTTTCTCCCTTATGCAAAGCAGAACTGGCTCATCCTCAGCAGAGGCTATTTGGAGAAACTGGACACCCCTATCGATGCTCTCTGGACGAGACTATGCAGCGGGTTTGGACCCTCGATCCTTGGGACTTTGCCATGGGCTACGGATTCATACAGCGCTGCAACACGATGGGCCATCAGTAACGGCCATGGTTTTCTGTTCAGGCATCTGCTTCGGACCTTGACCGGCCCACCGTTGGAAGAAGTATTCAAAGCCACGATCCAACTGCACCGTGACGTCTTTATGGATGCCAATCAGGGTCATCCTCCATTCCGCCTGTCTGGGAAAAGGCTGGGCTCGCTTATTCCATATTACATCCTACAACGTAGGAAAGACATCGAAGTAGCCGCCCTCATGGTTTTTATTTCGCTAAAGTGTCTCCCTTTTGGTGTCGGCAAAGGGTACAACCAATTCCCTGACCCGGAGTCGGCAAAACAAATTTTAAATACTGCCGCTCGAACAGGGATCCAAAAAGCCTTCAAACTGATGGAGAAACCCGAGGTTGAACGAAAAAAGGATTGGGGATGTAGTTCTGTTGTGAGATATCTTACGACCTACCTCGAGGATATCGATGCCGCTTTGGATAATGGCAAAACAACGCTGCACACAGCCATCGACTGCGGGGTGACTGAATTGGCAGTAAAGCTGGCGGAGGACGGAGCCAACATCAACATCCAAAACGACGACGGCGAGACGGCGCTTCTGGTTGCAGTCAAGGACAATGATAACGACGTCGTGAGCAAGCTGCTCGAGAGCGGAGCAGACCCCAACCTGGCTGACCACCAAGGCGTGGCCCCGCTCCACCTCGCTCGCGGCAGCATGATCCGGGAGCTCACAGTCGCCGGGGCAAACCGAAGCGTGTTGGGGCCCGACGGCATCACGCCCTTGATGCTGGCCGTCTTTCGCGGAGACGTGCGCGCGGTTGAGTCTCTGCTCGAAGTTGGACCCACGTCAAGGATCGCGACGAACCATCGGGTTCAGAGCCCAGGCCCGCTATCCAAAGCCGGCAGGGATTTGTTCACGCGCACGCGAAATTACAATGACTTGTCCCATTACGGGTCGAAGGATGTATACGTATACGTTGACGACGAGGAGCTAGTGCAGGAGGGCGACACGGCGCTCTCGCTAGCAATTAGACGCCTCGAAACATTGAACAGCCATATGGTGAAGGTGTATCGAGCCATGGATGTCGAAGCCGACAAGAGCGATGTGGAGGGTTCACATCGGGACAATCTCGGGTTTTATGACACCCAGAAGCGATGGCAGGAGTTTCAACAGATTGTGATGGAGCTACCGCTCTCCGAGGCGGATGCAGAGACGTATCAGACCTTGGCTAAACACATTCGCCAATACGAAAAGCTTCCGTTTTGGCAGCCGATATTGGCCAAGTTTGAAGGTGTGGATGGTTTGCATTGAAGATTCAAACTCCCGGGCATCGGGTATAGTACAACGTGGCGCTAAATGGCACGATGCATTTTTTGTTTATATCAATGCTACTGCGACCAAACCCGGTCGCTGAGAATACAACTTGGTGGCTGATACACTTTTGCGGAAGTTGAATCTAGGTTAGTATTTCATGAGCCTACACCTCGTTTGGTCAAAAGTTTCCACGTGGAAACCTGGATTCGGGACTCAAAGCTTGAGTTGGATGTAGTTTGAAGCGCAGTCGTTTGCCGTCCCTCCGAGGACGCCCTGAAAAACTGGTGACACATGCGATTCGTTGGAGGTCATCGGGCGTCACTTTCAATTTCAGTCAGTGTTCTGACAGAGTCGTGCAATCTACCCAAAAAAGAAAGTTTGTGGGTCTGTGAGAAGGGGCTCGACTTTTGTGCAATTAAGTTGAATGCTTGGCCTGTTCGGCAGCCAATGAGGAGCCGGGAGGGAATGCGTTTACTGAGTGCTGATGTCAGTTGGTAAGTTCTAATGCTCAGATGATGGATCTGAACGCGTGGTGGAGGCTCGAGGGACGTTTAGGTTTTCATCTTCTTATTTTTGATCTTGTTCCTGAGAACTCGAATGCGATTACGGTTGGCAAAGTCTACCGGCATCAATCGCACAACATGGTCTGGTTGCGAGGGGGCACTCGATTCCGCGAAGCTACGACGTTGAAGATGCAAAGAGGCGCAAGCGGTTGGTATCGCAGAATCGCAGCGCTTGCCTCTTTGCAGCATAGGCGGCCGATGCGGCTCGGGAGGATCCGGCGGTATAAGCTCCCGGGGCCTGCACGCATTGGGACCAACCAGTGCTGCTGGCTATGGATATAGCAGACGCGGGTGTCGCGATGGTGACTTATGTCAGCCAACCTTACCCCGAATGGAACACCAAGGGTTTGTTCCCCTGGCATGGTGCCGACCGGGGTGTGGCATGGAGGCTGTCGGAGGCGTGAAAACTAAGCTGGGACAATTCCACACCTTATCGCGGTGTTGGTGGGGATACGGCACGGCACTGGCGACACGGAGGACCGCCTTGGGGGGTTTGCGGCGGACATGGAGCAGAGGTGGAGCACGTATTTCAAGAAGTAGCCGGCTCTATTGCTGGGGAATTGAGATGATGCATCGGTGGCTTAAAAGTGTCTACCATTACATACATGTACAGTGGTCTTGGTCTGACTTTTGGTCCTGTCAAGGCCGTGCCGTGCCGGCTTAGTTTGGTGCCGTGTGAGTGAGGATATGTTTGATAGAGAGAGGAGAGTGGCGGACGGATTTTGAGACGAGCTGTGGTGACAATCAATGATGCGATTGAACGTGGGCCAGTGAAGGATCAGGAGGAGATGTTCCGGAAGATGAATGCCGCAGTTGAGACTCTGGCCCAATCCCCTGCCGCCGAATTCAACTAGATCTTCAACTAGATCAGAAGCCATGGGGATCTAGGCGGAATCCTATGAGCGAGAATACGGCATGGTCAGAGGCTCGTGACAAAAAAGCAGCACGACATCCTTCCGCCACTGGCTGAAAATGTGTCTCGTACGTATTCGTACCATGCACCACCAGTCCACCACCTCGTGTATGTTTGTAGGTGTGGTGTACTGTATGCAGGTGTGTCTATACACGACGGTACGGTTAACAGTGCAGCATGGTACGGCCGGTGGAGGGCAGCGCCGGCGCCGGTGACGTAGCAACGGAGGCTCTCCTTAGCTGGAAAGCACACAGCGGGTGCGTGAGACAAGCATGCACAAGGCGGGGTTGATTAGGTAATTGGCGGGTCTCCCCGGTGTCTCACTGGCCACACCGTCTCACCTTTTATTTTTATTTTTTATTTTTTTGGCTGCGTGCATCACACCGAGAGAGAATAAGGGTGGGGTCGGACCGTAGACTGAAGGCGGTGAGCAGCCGCCAGCAGAGTTTCCGCCGTTCCACAAATGTCACCGTCACTCACTGTCCACCATCCACCACCACCCACCCGCACCCACACACACCCCTCCTTTTCTCTCTCCCCCCCTCGTCTGCTTCTGCTCCCCCTTGGGCTTCGGCTTCGGCTTCTTGGGCTTCTCGTCGCCTCTTCCCTGTCGACGTCCCTTGTTTTTTCACATCCTGCGGCATGCACTTCCCCACTCGTCGTCCTGGTCTTCCCGATTCCCCGTCCGCATCTGCGCCTGCGTCTGCGTCGTGCTCGAAAACCAATCCTCGCATTCTCGTCGTCCCAAGCAAGGGCCCCGGACATTTTGCCTCGCTTCGCTAGCTCTTCTCCCGACGAATCATCACCGCCCGGATCGAAATCAGCCAGCGTCCGCCGCTGCGACGAGGCCCGACCTGGTTGTTCCCAGTTCCCGGCCGAGGCGTCGAAGACCTGACAGCGACGCACTGCATCATAAAGGGACAGGAAAGGGAAGGAAAGAAGCAACGCAACGGCCCCCTATTGCTCGTTCGGTCGGTCCGTCGGCCGCTGATGCATGCACCGCGACCCGAATGTGGAATTAAGGAATTCGGACCCCCGTCATGGTGATGCCACCACACCTTGTTGCGGATCCATGCCATTTTTCTTCCCGCCTCTCTCTTCACCGCAGTCGAGGCCTTGCGGATACCACTCGCTGATCTGAGCTGAGCTGTACCGATACCCGTACCGGATAATTTACTGGACACCTCTGCCTGCTCTGCAGACATACCCAACGCTACGCTACCTACGCTACACCATACACCACCATACGCCATACGCACCCACAATCTAATCAAACCACACAACGCAACACACCACCAACGACCGACAAACATCCACTCTTGACTCCTTCAGCCTGACCGACCCGACGGAGACTCACCACGAAAGCCGATTCCTTTGAACCCTCTAGTCTCCATCGTCTCTCCGTCCTCTCTCCACCGCCCCTCGCCGACGACTATTTTCCGGGTGTTTAACTAAGCGGCCGCCATCGACCGAACGAACCCCCGATCTTATCTGCTCGTCTCCCGCCTATCCACCTCGACTTTTCCAGCAAGCGGCAAATTCAACGAACACTCTCGATTGCGCGCCCGCTGCCCGACGACATTTTACCGCCGTCGGAAATCGCCACCATCCTCTACGAACCGGCCGTCGACCGAACGGCTCCCCAACGTCGCCGTCTCCCTCCTCGAGTGCCGCTACAGCATGCTCCAATGGATCCCCCAGACCCCCTACCGCTCCGTATAACGAGGAGCGCCTCCTCGTCCTCGTCCCTCCATTTCAAGCCCCGCGACCGGAAACTCCACCTGCTGGTCGCCGCAAACGGGCCCCGCGACATATCATGGGCCCAGGCCCTCGTCGTCCGGCTCTCCAAGAGCTCGGCCATCGAGATGCGCGCCATCGTCGACGATGCCGTCCCACGCCTGAGCCAGACCGTCATCACCATGCAAAACCGCTCCATGAGCCCGCCACTCCTCCCGTCACGTGCCGCCGCCGACTCCGACGCCGACGACATCGAGTTTTACCGTCAGCAGGCGTTCGAGCTAGTCGAGTGGGCGGACCTCCTCGTCCTGGCCCCAATTGATGCCGACAACATTGCCAAGATGATGGCGGGGATCGCGGACACGTTCCTTCTCGAGGTGCTGAGGGGCTGGGATACGGCAAAGAAGATTCTGCTCGTCCCCGGAATGAGCACGCACATGTGGGAGAACCCGGTCACGAAGAGGCAACTCAACAAGATCAACAGCAAGTGGCCCTGGATACGGGCCATGCCACCGATTCTGTGGCACTACGACGACTCCCACAAGAACCCGAAGCGGATCGTCAACTGGAACGGCTTCAACGACGTCCTGGGCATCATCAAGAACCAGGCCGACCTGCTTGGTCTCGGCCGCGACGTCGACGTCGTCACCCACCTCGGCTACCTCGCCTCGGGCGACCCCCGGGTGTACTCGAACCTGCCGCCCGAGATCTGGACCATCATCCTGGACTACGCCGGCGACTGGGAGCTCGCACAGGCCCTGGGCATCTTCACCAACCTGCACATGCCGCACCCCTGGACCCTGCAGCCCAGGGACCGCAACGACCCGCTCAAGGTCTACGAGCACGAGCTGGAATGGCTCGTTCTCACCTGCGACACGACCTCCATCTGCAAGAAGCTGCTCCAGTCGCCGCCCACCTTCCACGAGCTGCCCGCGCTCGTCATCAAGCTTCTCATCCGCTTCTCGCTCATCGACGTGCTCGCCTGGATGGAGGCCAACCGCCCGGACCTGTTCCAGGCCTTTGACGGCAAGGTCCTGGCGACCAAGGCGTCGGCCTACTTTGGCCGGCCCGACGTCCTGGACTACTGGAAGGAGAGCCGGTACTTCCGCGGCCAACATCAACAACTATACGACGCCGAGGCCCTGGATGGCGCGTCGAAGAACGGCTACATCCAGGTTCTCGACTGGTGGTGGCGGCGCTCCGGCCTGCCCCTCCGCTTTACCGAGGCGGCCCTCGAACAGGCCAGCGGGAAGGGCCACCTGCTGGTGCTGGAGTGGTGGCGGGATGCCGCCGCTCAAGACGACGCCATTGTGCTGAGGCCCGGCAAATCCCTCCTCTGGGCGGCCCAGCACGGCCAGGTCGACGTCATCCGCTGGTGGATGGCCTCTGGCATACCGGTGGCCCACGGGGATGGCGTGGCCAAGATCGCGTCGCGATGGGGCCAGGTCGACGTCCTCGAGCTCTGGCGGAAGCTCAAGGGCGACGACAAGGTCGCCTTTGACGGCGAGGTGCTCGTCCAGCCGACGATCCACCAGCACATTGGAGTGCTGGAGTGGTGGCGCAAGTTCGCGTACGGCGAGCTCGACGGCATGGAGGGGCGCAAACACCGCGTCGAGTACAGGACGTGCGACATTGAGGAGGCGCTGGAGGACAGCATCGGCGACCAGGAGCTCGTGCGTAAGTGGTGGGCCAGCAACGGGCTCAACCTGGGCCTCCGCAACGTCGAGTGGATGCGGCCCAGGTACCTGTAGGACTATTTTTCTTTTTTCTTTTTTCCCCTTTTTATCACGAAAACATTTGTCGGGGCGCGGGCAGCATCATTCCTTCCGGTAGCACCGTGCACGGGGGGGCGTGTGGGCATACTTTTTTCAGCATCATCTACACGGGCACAAAAGTTTGGCGTTTTGGCAAAGAGTCATGAACATGAGTGCGTCTCGGGCGTTGGATAGCGTTTGTTATTATCGAGTTGGGGAGGTGGGAGGCTGGAGGGATGGTGGTATATTACATTCAGATATAGACTGAATCCAATTCCGTCGATCTACAATGGGGGTGAGGAAGGAGCACTCTCTTGATCCCGCGCGCGCGTGACACAAGTAACCATATAACCATGAAACGTTGTCTTGAAAACTACCTCTCCGTCTATCTAGATGACCAGCGGCGCCGCCGCCAACAATCCCGCGACCAGGACGGCGCCGTCGACGTGGACCCAGCCGGGCGCGCCGGCCGGCCTGGTGGTGGTGGACAGCACCGTGGTGGTCGCCCCCTGGCCGGCGACGGTCCGCGTCGTCGACCTGGACGAGGAGCTGGACGATACGTCGTCGTCGCCGTTGCCGCCGCCGCCGGGCACGATCACCTTGGTCGTGGCGGCGGCGACCTTGCCAGTGGTGGTGGCGTTCGGGTCGGCCGCCGCGAGGGTGGTGGTCGGGCTGACGGCCTGGGTGGTGCGCAGCGCCGTGGACGACGTGGCGGCGCCGCCGCCGCCGGCGCTGCTGCACTTCTTGTTGGCCGCGCAGGCCAGCCCGGCGTCGCAGTAGAAGGTCTGGCAGCAGACCTGGCCGGTCGGCATGCACCCGGTGCCGCAGGGCGTCTCGCCCGTCTTGCAGGTGCCGCCTCCGCCGCCGCCGCCGCCGCCCGTGTTGCACTTCTTGTTGGCGGCGCACGTCTCGCCGGCGTCGCAGTAGAAGGTCTGGCAGCACACGCTGCCGGACGGCATGCATCCCGTGCCGCAGGCGGTCTCGGACGAGGCGCACGTCGACGTGTCGCTGCCGCCCGACTTCTTGCAGTAGCCGTCGCTGGTGCACGTCTCGCCGGCGTCGCAGTAGCCGCCGCTCGGGCAGCACACGGTGCCCGAGGGGATGCAGAAGCTGTTGCACAGCACCTTGCCGGTGCTGCAGCCGCTCGGGGCGCCCGAGCACGTCTTGCCGTTCGGGCAGCACCCGCCCTGGTCACAGTACTTGCCCGACTCGCAGTACCCGCCGGTGCCCGTGTTGCAGCAGGTGCCCGACGTGGGGATGCACAGCGAGTCGCACCCCTTGAGGCCGGCGTCGCACGCGGCGGCGGCGCCGAAGCTGAGGAGGGAGGAGCCGGCGCCGGGGAACAGGACGGCGTTGATGGGGACGGCCGCGTCGAAGTTTTGCGGCGAGTCGGCGACGGCGGCGGCGGGGAGGTGGAGGAGGAGGAGGGCCGGGAGGGCCTGGAGGATGGGCTTTGAGAGCATCTTGGCGAGGTTCGGGGTGGGTGGTTTTTCTTTGCTCGTGTTCGTGCTCTTTTGATCTTTTGATGTGTGAGTTTGGTCTTTGTTTCTCTGGGAGAGAGGAAGAGAGGCCGCGGAGAGGCTTGGGGAAGGGGGCAAGGGTGGCAGGCTGCTGTGTCGGGAGGAGCGAGATGAGGATGGTATAAGTAGTCGAGAGAGTCCAGATCAAGATACGGAGGGGGGGGTCTGGACCACCTTCCGCGCTCACGCAGGTGGAGGAGAGAGTAGGCTGCTCACTTTACCCGAACAAAGCACCTCGATTCAGAGACACAGGAACCAAACGTCGTGAACGGAGACCAGCCCCGACGAGGGTCTCGCTAGGTCGAGTTGCTGGATCCTCCCCCCCCCGGTCCCCATCTCTGCCATCAGGCCTGACAAGCTTCTGGGCTGAGTGGCGCGGGGACGCGAGATGGGCGATGGGCGCCGGGCGCTGGCTAGTCCCGAGACGATGCCCTGGCATGGTGGGTTTAAATTGGCGCGCTCGCGAGGCGCACTTTGCATCTCAGCCCTGGCGGCCTTCGGTAGGCGTGGAAACAAAGGGAGAGAAAGCCTTGTAGGGAATAGGGTGTGGGGCGGAGAGAGAGAGAGATGGACATTGGGAAGAGAGACAGAGCTAGACATGCGGCTGTAGCACACTTGTAGATGACTCGCTTCGCACCTCTCCACCGTTCTAGATGGCAAGATCGAGACTCTCCTTTTTTGTTCGAGGCTTTTTTTGTTTTCGCCCTTTCTTTCTTTTTCTGTACTCCCCCCTCCCCCAGGGAAAGGTAGACATGGTGCCTTTAGATAGAGATGGTGAGGCTCCCGATGTACGTGTGTGTCGGGAACGGGCTGCGGTTGGCCGGATCGCCGGTGACGCTCCAGCATTCCGGCGTCGAGGGCGGCCGGCCAGTCGAAGTCGCGGATTTCGCGTGCCAGGCATGCAACAGCAGCCAACGGCAGGCCGACATGCAAGAGCTTCACTCGAACCCTATCGCGTCTGTCTGTCTGTCGTCGGCCTCTCCCCGCCGGGCGACCGATCTCCAGGAGTGCCATGGGCGCATATCACTGCTGCATCTGCCTGCATCTGCCTGGCTCTCTGCGCCGCTCCCCCCGCAACATTGCCAGGCTAGCGGGTTCAGCTTGTCAACCTTGTTGTTTAGCGCGAGCGTGGCTGGCCGTCTCCGGCGTAGTCGGTCGGGCGCCCACCGCCCACTATTGATAGGGACAAAAGGAGGGAATCGTGCAGCTACGGCACTTTGAGCTTTGAGAGGCTGCAGGTGCAGCAGTAGCATAGATTGGAGGTCAGGTCTGCGCGCACCCAACGGGCCATCGCGCGGTGCGGCTGGAACCGGCGAGCGAATGAGGGAGGCGAGGAGAAAATTGGCTTCTTGCTAGTGCCATCTGGACCCTGTGATGTGGCTTCAGTCTGTTTGCCGGTATGCCTCGACGCAACGGGGCATGATCTTCCCCCGGCGAACGACTCCTGGTGGAGGGCCGGGGAGCGCCAGTCATGCTGCTCGGTGCGCTGGCATCGTCGTGGGTGTGTCGGACAGCGCTTGCTGTTCATGGTAATGAGTTATACGAGCTTGAGGCAGACAGATCCCAGGGGCGGGTGTGACGGGTCGGCTTGATGGCTGCTGGGTGTGGGTGATACAACGGTAACACAGAGACACGGATGGCGCGCGCTCGCCCTGGATCCTGCACGAGGCTCTGCTTTCCCGTGCCACGGTAATTCGGGCAGCGGCTTGGCACGATTTGTCTGGGATCGGAGGGCTTGAGCCTGGCGTGTGGGTGGGCTGGAATGCGGGACGACGAGTGTGTAATTGTTCGGTTCATGCTCATTTGGCTGAAGTTGAGGCGGCGTGGACATGAGACGAGGCGGTGGCTCTCCCGTGGTGGCTCGCGAGGGCTTATGTAAGGAATGGTGCATTTAAAGAGGGAAAAAGGAAAGGGGGCGAAGGGGCATCAATCTCCAGTCTCGAGTTTCTAGTCTTCATCGGGTCCAAAAGGGAAATGCAGAAGCGAAATGCATGCAGGTTGTTGATGGGATAGCTCTTTGACAAAGCAGACGACGATCCTGGCGACGGAAAACGCAAAAAAGATCGACATTGGCCTGATTCGAACAGACGCTCCCGAAGGAACAAGATTTCTAGTCTTGCGCATTAGACCACTCTGCCACAATGCCGGAGTGTGGTGAAGCCCGCTTGGAAGCGGGGATGAGATATTGCGGGCTTCCCCCAGCTCATGACCTGCGGCGGGCTGCCGTCGTGGCCGTACATCATGCAACGAGACTCCACTAAGTATCTATAATGTATTAGAACCCCCGGGTGCTCAGATTTAGCGCTGCTACTCTAATCGCCCAGGGAAACTTTTGAACAAGCCGCAGCACGTCAACCTCTTCTTGATGAGCAAGGTTGAAAGTGACAAGCAAGTTGGTCTATGTAAAAATATTGACTATTGATACGCACGGATTGCACGTTCACACGGCAGACCTTAGTGCCTAGCTTGAACCGAGCCCGCCACTCAATCAATGACACCAAAAAGAAGGTTGATCCGCCCTGCTAGCAACAACTTCTACAGCCTCCCTCCTGTTTTTTTCCTTTTTTTCTTTTTTTTTCTTTTCTTCTCTTTTTGCTGCTCTCTTGATGACATTCTTCGCGTTATTCGAAAGTGCCGCAAAGGGGCAATCTGGTATAACTCGCTGGGTGTCTCAGCGGCCAAACCTCACGGCTACTAAGTCACTTTTGACCATGATCATTTCAGGATCTTATCCCATGAAGTGGGGACACTTTGGAAAATATCATGATCGAAAGTCGGGGACATAAATACAACCGTTCTGCAAATTCAGCGCTACAAGTTTCAAGACATGTCGCATTCAGGCCTTAAACACTCCTTGCAAGGTCAAAAGGGATCGCTATGCTTGATGAATCACCCGACGTTCAATATCAATCAAACACCCGGTTTGAATACTCGTGTCTTGTACAACCGCATCTAAGCTACACCACAAAATCCCCACCACCCGGTCTTGACGTATTAATCGCCGCCCTTGCCAGTGATGACACCAGCCCGCTACCCGGATGTTTTTTTTTTCCTTTTCTTTTCTTCAAAGCCTGTGTCCACTCGTCCCCGTTACTTGATGTAACACTTGTAGGAGTAAAGCCAGCCGATCGGGCTGTTGTTGCAGTTGGAGTTGCCGTTGTAGCTGGAGAACGCCACAGCGCGGTTCTGGCAGTTGGCCGCGTCGTACGCATCGCAGACCCACGTCCCGCCGGCAGCGACTTCGGTGAATTGGATCGACGCCGCGCCGTCGATGTTGTAGCAGGTGTTCAGGCTTGCGCCGGATCGTGTGACCTCGACGCGGCCAGATTGCCCGCAGTATTGCTTGCTGTAGATGGCGTAATAAGCCGAGCCGAGGCCGGCATGCGCCAAAGCCGCAATGATGGTTGGGAGATGCATTTTCGTGGCTGGTGGCGGTGGTGAGAGGGCGTTGACTTTTTTTTTTATTGTTGGTATTTGGGATTTTGGTCTTGATGATGGCGGCTGTGATCTGAATGCCATGATACGGAGGGAAACCCACCTGTTTTTAAGCTTCCAAGCAGTATACTGCCATCGCTACCCGATGTTAACTGAATATCACGATTGTCGTTTCTAGCAATAGGTCCCCGCCGGGCCCACAAGCATTGCTTCTTTAGATACGGGTCTGAGTAAGCCATTTCTTGGCCTGGCTTCACCGTCTATTCTTAGTTGAACAGAAGATTATAATGAGCAGCAAGTCGACATCGTTGCATTTCTGTCTTGGAACCAAGTCGTCGTACGACTAGCAGTGCTTCTGTGGAGGTTCTAGTCTGTAGGATGCTGAGTGAGCACGCTCTGCAGACCCGTGTAGCTCAATATAGCTGAGTAAGTTTTTTAAGCGATTGGGTGACGGGAAAGCGCTTGTCTTACTAGGGTGCATCGGGTGGCAAGTTATGCTTCTCAATTAGGTAGTTGCGAAGAAAACGACGGCAACCAACTCGATACGAGGACCAACTAGGGCATCTTTACGTACTTGATATAATGGGTTATAAAGCCTGCAGCTTCTCGGTGCTTCCCGGTATCATCCAACCTCAAACGCCCGACTCTCCCTCGTCTCTCGTCCGATACTGCACAGCTTATTCAGTTGAACATACGTTCAAACACCTACAAAAATGCCCTCGTTCGCCCGCTTCGTTTTGCTTGCCGCAACTCTTGCCGCAGCCATGGTGCAAGCCGCCCCCGTAGAGTCGACGACACAAGGCTTCACCGTTACCATCCTCAGCGCCGACGAGGTCAAGCCCCATACCGGGCCAGTGGTCCCTGTATCGGCCCCTGACGGAATTTTCGTGGTGTCCACAGAAATCTCCGCCTAGAAGATGTGTACCTGGCGGCCAGGGCCTACATTTCTTGGTAACTCGTTGAACCCCCGTACCAACGGATGTCCAGCTGACAGACATAGATGCTACTGTTCTTTTCCTAGTTTGATGAAACGGGAATAGTGGCGTACTAGGTGACTTTTCATCCCCTATGTAGAGACTGGCTGTATATTAGGCTTCGGCTCAGGGGTAGCTGTCGTCGAATTTAGAGGAACAGAGACATCGCGAATAAGGGGATGATGGCGTGGGACGAGGGGTGAGCACTTGGAGTTGAAAGAGCAGATTATCGCCTCTGTCCAATAAGCCCATCTCATTTCGACAATCTACACAAGAATCTCGTAATCTACAAGAACTATAACAGGGTCCAGGCTGATCTGAGTCCTCGGTACATTTCAACAACTAGTCACAGGAAACTATTTCGTTGGAAATTCTCTTATCAGCCGGCTAACCCAGCCACAAGGGGCTAGAAACTAGTTACACATGTTTGTCACTACCAAAGACCACATCTCCGCCCGAATCCACAAATCGTAGCCCTAAAAGCTACGTATTATCTGCTGTGCCTGTGCCTGTTATGACTTGAGCCTGGGCTGTAGCTTGGAGTCTGAGCAGACGCAGTTTCTCATTCCGCGTGCCCAGCGTCCACCTCCTGCCCGCATGCTGCCGTGGCACCGCGTAACTCCTCCCTCTGGACGCTGACAAGGAGCCGAACCGCCCTGGTGCCCCGTTGATCACCGGCTCGCCAGAATAATTAGCCCGCGAATTGATCGAAAGCGCTTCAGTCTGGTTCATGTGCTTTGGGGGTACTAGTAAGTATTTTTCTTTATAGGAGGGGACGATTGCCACCCTCTGCGGCAAATACGGAGGCACCTTTTGTTTCCCAGAGACTGAGTCAACAAAGATCGCATAGAGATAGCGCAGGTTACAGAGGATGGGAGGTTCGTGTGTCCTCGCAACGGCGAGTTGCCAGTGATTGCAAATGGACTGAGACAACAGAAGATTGAGTAATGGACTACCAAATTAAGTTCATCTCCTCATTTGAATCCATGTGCATTTACAGTCACTTTGATCAAATAGCCTTCTCAGATGCCATACTGGTGTTGCTTCCCTGTCAATTCCCAGCATCCACTTCGGTGCCTCCCCTTTACACGGCAGAAATAGGAGCAGTCTTCTCAAGCAGCTAAGCCGCGTCTTATTGTCTCTTGCCTTGTATGGTGAGAGATTCTACATGACAGCACAAGATGCGAGTGATGTGTTGACACAGGCCATAGGGGAAAGTGGTTTCATATCTGCATTGGCAGCTCATAAACCGGAACATTCCATCAGTAGGATCCAAGGTTGCCTTTCAAACACTAAAAGGCTTCAAGTTGCAGGGCGTGGAACCTCCTCAAGATATGTCAAAGCGTGCGGTAGTGCTGCCCACCGTGGTAAAAGCAGCATTGGAGCCTTCGTGGATGGGCTCCAGAGGCGGCGGTACTGCGGCCTTGTTGTCACCATCGACAGTGAGAACAACAACACCGGACTACTATCACGCTCATTCTTTAGCCCAGCAATTTGAAGATAGTATTTCTGGTTGTTATCGATAGCAGAGCGAAAGTTCTCGCTTGCTCATTGTCTCAATTAAGCTTAGTTAGGAGCAAACTAATGAAAGTCGTTGATATCGTGGCCGACCTATATGTAGTCTTGCTTGATTGGACACAGCAATAATTCCAGGTGCGTGAATATCCGCGCCAAGGGTGCCAACGCCATTAGAAACCCCTAGATGGTAACAGGTCAGACCGATTTTGAGCAAGTCGACACGAGATTGAAACTGCCCCTAACCCTGGGTCGATCAGACAAGCATGGCTGCCCACAAAAGATGAGGGGAAGTCCAGCCGAAAGAGGATTCGGGGTGTGGGTTTTGGCAACGAACCCCTGTTCCTCCCAAGTGCGGCACCCCTTCGTCTCTTTTTAACAACCGCTAAAGGGCTGGGGGCCGAAAAACGCGTGCCACATTGGGTGCCAGATTAGCTGGGGAAGCTAAAAGCAGAATCATTATTTTCGTCTTCTGTTTCAAAGGCAAAGGCGGCGCCAGTTTGGGCTGCATGGCCGTCATGGTACAGGTCGTACCTCTTCTTGTTGACCCCGCAGAGAGCCTCGCAGGATATCACGGATCCTGCACATTCTTACAGAAAACCCTCAAGCCGAGATGCGTGAGTCAGGGGAAAGAGCAGCCGAGGGCTGGGATCGCGAGATTTTGCCGCATCCCCTACGAGTAACGACCTACCCTCGGGTTTCAAGCGTCTTGCTCGGGGTTTCATTGGTTCTCAGTCGAGAGAGGAAAATCCGGAGTTATCTGCAAGGAAAATCGACCCGACCCCAAATGCTTGGCCACGAGCCCCCCCTGTCAACGGCTGGGCGGTAGCAATAACGCCGCATTGTGACATTGGCCGCCATTCAACGTGAACAGCCGAAGGTTTTTGGCGGTAAATACAAATAAACACATCAGTCGGTTTGGTGTCGAACCGAACTTAGCGAGTATCCAAAAGAGCAAGCCGTCAAAAACGTTGACGAACGCGAACCTCGCTCCAAAGTTCCGAGTTTTGACATGTGTCTCCGGATCCGTCTCCCCAGCCAAAACAATAGATTTAAATCCAAGTGGAGGAAATTGACACCGGTGACTATTCATGGAGAGGTTGGATTTAATGCCCGTATGGCGTGGTTATTCCCGACAATAGCACATGAAACGAACACGGTTCCGGGTTCCTTATCCACACGCCTGCACATCAACCATGATGTACGACCAGTCCCTGGCCCAGGCAATCCGAGACGACTTTGCCGTCAGACAACTTAAAAATTTGACGTAACGTTCTGTCGCTAAGGCCTGCCGCCCACATTTCAGTTTATTATTAGAATATCAGAGGCTAAATCGTTCAAAACAACCTCATCGTGTCCCTCCAACAAGTCTTCATTATGTGATCAATGTTGAAATGCTAATCATAGGTAAAACATGGCCTCACTACCTTCCTCTTACGCCCATCCATGGGACGAAGCTGTCACTTCGTGATGGCGTCTTGGCTCGAGGTTGGGATGAGGGGTATGTAGGTAAGTGGTCGTTAAATAGCAGTTGACATCCGTCCGAATGTGTTTCGTGTAAAAGCATCCAGACTCTTGTGCGCCTTCGTTTTCGCATCTACCACTCGTGCGCTGGCCCGCCGACTGTCACAATCACTCAATCTCAACCAAAGGCTGTCCATTCCCCCCCACCAGGACAACATGTCTACCCCAACCCCATCCTTCTGGCAAGCACTTAGTCCAAGACTCTTCACACTCGCCTTGTTCTTTTGCTTCATCAACACGCTAGCGAAAGCAGAGGACCCGACTTCTTCGACGTCGCAGCAGAGCGCGCCGTTCATAGACCAGGCCACTGGCCTTTCCATGGAGCGCTTCTTCGGCGCCCGGACCCAGTTCGCGTTCGCAATGGCCCTGCCCGAGGAGGCCTCGTCGTCCTTCATCGGCCAGCTCTCGTTTCCGCTGGTCAATGGCGCAGGTTGGGGCGCCATGGGTCTGACGGGGGACATGGAGGGCAACTTCATCCTCGCAGCGTGGCCGGACGGCCAAGGGGGCGTCATGGCGGCCTTTCGACAGGCCACCGACGAAGACAACCCGCCCGAGGTGAAGGGAAACTTTGCCGTCCGACCCATCGCCGAGGGTGTGTCCGTCAACGCTACTTCTCTGACCTACACTTTTCTGTGCGAGAACTGCCTCGACGCCACCCTGGGGCTGGGGCCGGAGGCCACGAATGCGAACGCGGTCATGGGGTGGGCGCTGTCCGAGCGCGCGGTGAGGAACCCCGGCAACCCGGGGGCGAGTCTCGGGTTCCACGAGCGAGGGTTTGGCCCCTTTACTGCGCGGCTTGGGAATGCCAGGTCTGCGGGGTTCGGGGCCGTGGCTGCGACGGCGGGCCAACCGGTGGCCAGTTCGAATCGAGCAGTTGCTGTGACTCCGAATGCGTTTCGAGGGGAGGGTGGCGATGACGACGAAGGCGAGGATAAAGGCGGCGGTGACGACGGGGAGGACAGCGATGACGAAGGTGACGACTAATGTATGAAATTCCAATCGTCAACATGATGATTCTGCGTGTGGACTCCGGTTCACTATGGTTTTGCGAACTTCTACAGCTGCGCACCGACCGTCGTTCTCGTTCAGGCGTGCAATGTTGTCCGCTTTTCAGGATCAGCTTTTAAGTTTGGTAGATGCCCGAGTGGCTGTACTCTCGTAACAATACAATACCCCAGCAAGAAGATAGCTGTCATATTTCAAGTAGTGACCCAGCTCTTGGACCCGTTTCCTGATGTGTATGTTGAGCGGGATTCCCGAACCGGCCCCTCCTCCACCCTCACTTCAACATCAACCTGCCTGTGAATCCCAGACAGTCGGTTCTCCATCTCTATACCCTTGTCGTCCTGTGGCATAATGCCGCGCTCACTGTTGCTATCGGCGTCTACTCCGCTTCCGTTGCGCATGTATCCCTTGCTACGTGCCACACCTGACCAGGTACCGGACTTGGGCCTTGTTCCACCACCTCCCCCAGTATTTGATTGACCGTCTTTGCCGTAGCTCTGTAGCTTGCTGCGGAAACCAAGCTTGTAAGACACGATGCGAACGAGAGGCTGCAGTGCGGGGAATGAGGCGACCCAGAGGCCAATGTGTCCTTCGAGATCGGTCCAGACGCCAATGGTTGACATGTTGAAGGTGCTATCATTAAATGGGTTAGCCGGAGCTTGTTGGCACAATAAACAATCGTCAGCGCGGTAGCCAACGTAGCATCCAACTTACGGATCAGCCAAAAACAGCGACGACTCAAGCATAACCAGACGGATGCAACCGGTGACTATCACAAAGATTCCCGCGCTGAATATCATGATGACTTGAAATGCTCTTTGAGAAAAGAGCATTTTGGTGTACACAACCCAGATCGGTAGGCCCATGAGGGCAAAATCGAGGACCAGACCAATGACTTGATGGGCCACCATCATGGTTCTTTCCGCCTCTGGGGGCACGCAGTTCAGTCCCGCGATAAAAGGGGGCTTCCATATATCTCTAACTCAAGGTTTGGTTGTCAGTATGTTCGGACAAGCTTCTTGGAGAAAATGGATGTTTGCTGGCATACGCTATAGGACTGCACTCTGTGAGCCGATAGAAGAAACATCCAACGGTCTGCGCGACAACAAAAAACCCGGTGACGTAAACAAGTAATATGTAAGTCTCTGATGATCAACTATCAGCTTGTGACTTGAGCTCGGATAGAGTCTTCAAGTACGTACTGTCTTGACTGAGTCGCGGAAGAAATGCCACAATCGACAGCCTCATCATGCCAGTCCCAAGAAAATAGATCAAAGTCTGTGTAGCCAGGGACTGGGGAGCATTCGTCAGTTTGTCCATCTTATGGGCGGATCCAGCTCGTACCTCGAACCATATAGCCAAGTCATTTTGAGGCACGGCTTCTATGTGGGCTCCGGTGCCGTATTGCACAACTGCACACGACGAGCCTTAGCCATACGATTATAAGCTGCAAATAAGCGATAACCTACGCCTAATATCCATAGCAGAGAGTGAAATAATGAGACCCTGTAAGCTTCCATGTTAAATTTGGAGTCTTCGGCGGGATAGGGGTAAAGCAAAAAGAACCCACAAAGGCCAGAAACGCGAGAAGATCATCCGCGCCTAAAGCTTTCGACATGAAGGCCCTAATGTACAATCTGAGCCCTACTACGAGCGTGGTGCAGACAATCAGCGCCGCGTTTAGATGCAGCGTCCTGTCGCCCGCATATCCAGGCGAGTCCTTGAAATGGATGCTGCCCCCCACCCCGGCGTCGACCATGGCTTAGGCGTTCGGCGTGCAACCCAGCTGCAAGAAAACGTAAGCGGCGACACAAGAAGGAAGGGTAAATGGAAAAATCCAAAGACAAAGACCTGGTGTGAAATGCGCAAAAGTCTCATGTTGAATGGATGGGGAGGGGCGAATGCTATATGCAAATCCTTTGCTGCACACCCTTCCTCGCACCCGCATCTTGCGAGATACTCGGCATCGATTCTTGACCGGTCGAGTCTGTCTGTGCCGCAGACGCACGCAAGAGGAAACCCGGTGGGTTACAATGCTTAACAGAAACCCCGGTTGTTGGTATGTATCAAAATCGGATTGGGTGCAGCAGGTATTCGGCTGTGCAGCATCATAACGCGGCGAACAGGGTACTTCTGACGCTGGACCGAGAATGGTCATTTCGCGAATGCAGGCACACACTATTAGGGCCTACTCTGGCCAGTGTTCAACGTTCGTTCAAGAGAAGCCCTAATTCGGCTGCAGGGGAAGAGGATGGCCATAAAAGGGCCACTTGTAGTACACAGTGAGTCAGTTCAGCCATTGCCAATATTACACCCGTTGTTCTCCCAAATCCTGAGCTTCAGGTTGGAATACGAGGAGACTGCTTTTATTTGGTATTTGACACGCGAAATACGTGGGAATTTCAACCACTTGTTTTGACTCCTGGCGCTGGGGATTCGAGGCATGTTATTTGTTGTTGGTTTTGCCTCTTGGCAAGTTGCCGCTAGCCAGCATTCGATCCTTTGCATTGGGGAGGCCTGCCGGGGAAGACTCTATCGCAGCCGACCTTGTCTGGCCAGGCGGAGTTTCAGCCACAAACCACCAACTTCTCCGATCCTTGGCCGCAAATGCGAGATTTCCGCGACACTCATGGGTGTCGCTGAGGCCGAGGATAACTTCCCCTCCCGTGTCGGCTTTTTCTAGGCACTGTTGGCAATGTCGCTTATGACGGGCTCTTTCTTCAGAATTCCTCAAATATTGTTATTTTTGGACCCCAGACCCAGACGATCGCTGTCCTGACAAGAATGCCAGTGATGGATGGAATTTTTTATTTCACAAGACGGAAAACAATCAATTGCCCTAGCATGTCGGTCTCGGAAACGGACTGCATTTAGGTATCCAGTCATGACATGAGGCTCCTGACTCCCGCCACCTCAGTATCATTTCGCTTGCCAATGAAGGTATCGAGTAATGAAGTTATCAGATGGACTTTGCGGGTGATTGCTAAGATTAAGATGCGGATATCTTTTGCATCATTTGATCGGTACGGCGATGGGAAACCATTTATCTGATGCGCATCAAATCGATCCACAAACTCTGTCTCCCCGCGATTATATCCGTGCCAGACCCGCCTCTCGTCTTGGCACGAATTCAAATTGGACTCGTCATTCTGTAATGATGAGAGGTTCCATCCGGCCCCGTAAGCCATTTGGCAACGACAGGGGCATGGTGCTTGCCTGTTCTCGATACGGCACACTAAGGCACGACCCCCGAGCTGCGGGCTTCCGCCTGCTTTGGGTCCCTGGAACTTTCCTTCGTGATCTAAATAGAAGAATTTTTTCTGGGGCCAGGGAGATCAGAATGGCGTTCTCGTTGTTTCTCAAAGATGCCCATGGCAAGTTAGTTGGGCAATCTTTGCGAAGTTGCAATCAAACCTTATGCTGCGCTCAGGAACCCACCCAGCCCACCGACAACGTCTGCCCTAGCTGAGACTCATTTCCTCTGCCCATCAGGGGGGCTCCGATAGCTTGGTGTGATCACGTTGGGCGAACAGGGTCCCCGGAAAACTTTTCGAGAGCAAGGGTCGAAGAGCGTTGAGGACAGGCATACAGGGCGGGTCTTCAGGGAGCCTCCGCACATCGTCCCATCGAACCACAACCCGATAATGACCAACACAACCGATTAATAGGTCTGTATTGTGGGAGGTTCTGCTGTAATACTGCGGAGCAAATGCCTCTTGCGAAAGGACTGTAACCAAGCTATACTCAATTCTCGAAGCAGCATGTAAGCGGTCTGACATGAATGGCAATATAGGCCACCATTATACGTCTGAGTGCCGCAGATGCTGACAGCTTCAATTTATTTTCCTGCAACCGGGGTCCAACTGCCCGGGCCAACGCACTGAGGTTGTATTCATAGGGCACCGGGTGAGTGTGTCGAAGGGTGCTGTGCTGTGTTGTATATAGCCACCAAAACCCGCCGTCGGAATGACGAAGAATTCTTCCTGATAGTCCTCGCACAAAGGCCGGCATTTCTTTTAGATTCAAAATCGAAATTGGAGGTTTCAGATCTAGGTTGCGCTGTATTTCCCCCGGTAGACATGCATCTCTCGATGTCCTTGGCTTCGGCCACCCTTGTCCTTGCGAGCCTTGGGTCCGTCACGGCTGCCCCGGCCAACAACACCAACACGGGCCGCTGCGAGAACCCGCTCATTAGACACGAATGGCGGCAACTCTCATTGGAGCAAAGACTGGATTACATCGGTGCTATCAAGTGCTTGATGTCTCTGCCTTCTGAAGGTAACGACTTGTGGCCTGGAGCGAAGACACGATATGATGACTTCCAGGGCCTGCACATCTATGTGACTGAGCAGGTGCACTTCAATGTGAGTTAATTCCTAGTTTGCATGAATCATCCTTCCAAATGAGGTTGGTGATCTAACAGCTTCTCCAGGGCCCTTTCCTCCCGTGAGCAACTCCAAGCCTTCAGAATTATAAGACTTTCACACTAATGTGTTGTAGTTGGCATCGCTGGATGGTGTATCTTTTCGAGTCCGAGTTGCGAAGCAGGTGCTCCTACAAGGGCACTCTCCCCTACTGGGACATAAGCCTTGACAATACCGCCGAGGGCTTCGTGAATTCGCCCAT
Source organism: Colletotrichum jinshuiense (assembly GCF_051148585.1). Taxonomy (NCBI): domain Eukaryota; kingdom Fungi; phylum Ascomycota; class Sordariomycetes; order Glomerellales; family Glomerellaceae; genus Colletotrichum; species Colletotrichum jinshuiense. The sequence continues at coordinate 5,619,164 of NC_139309.1, read as the reverse complement.
CTTCGACAATACCTACGGGTTTGGAGGCAACGGCCCATACATTGAAGACGTCAGTGACGACGTGGAATTCCCCGTTAAGACGCCGACGGAGATTCCAGGGAGAACTGGTGGCGGATGTGTCCAAGAGGGTCCATTTGCGAACCTGACCGTTCCCATGGGCCTTGGTACGGCGATCCTATCGTCTCAACCCCAAGCTCTTAATGCTGACCGAAAGAACAGGTTCCTCTGTCGTGTCGCAACCCCATTGCCTGCGTCGCGACTTCAGCCCAACCCTTGCTGCCAGCGCTATGAGAGACGAAATCATCGAGCGTGCCCTCTCTGCGCCTACCTACATCGATTTGTCCCTCCACATCCAGGGTTACAACTTCGAGCTCAGTGGCATGACTCTTCATGCGGGCATGCACCTCGGCATTGGCGGCCAGGTTGGCGAGGTAAGAAGCAATCATCTTCAAGGGTTTGTTCTCGTGTAGTTGTTGGCTAATTTCACATATCTATGAACCAGAACGCCGACATGTATTCTTCCCCTGGCGACCCGCTCTTCTACTTCGTCCATGGCGCCGTGGACAAGATCTGGAACGACTGGCAACGCCGAGGTAAGCTTCATCGAATCATAATTGACATCTTTCCAGTGCCGTCCGAGCATTGGCCCGGTCCCCATTTATAACCTGGCGCCTGAACCCTGTCGCTAACTACGGTCATAGACTGGCCCGCGCGCAAGACCGCTATCGGCGGCCCGGACGCCATGTTCGCGTACCCATTCAACTTCTTTGGCGATGTCCCGTACGAGAACATCACCTTGCAATACCCATTGAAGTTTCCCAATTTTGGAGAGGACGTGCTTGTCAGCGAGGTCATGGACATCCAAGGGGGGCCATTTTGCTACGAGTATAAGTAATAAGTAATATCGTTTCAAGCCCCACGGGCTTGCATTGGTAGCATATAATATCATGAAGAATGCCCATCCCTTAGTGTCCGAAAGAAGATGTCTCCTCCATCCATGCCGAAGTTGAATTGAGTTGAGCCGCAGTTTGAGAAAGCGTCCGTGAGTGGAAGGTGGCAGCTTGCGTATTAAAGTTTGATGATACAAACTCAAAACTGAGATAGTGTTTTGTGTCCAAACCAAAAAAAACTGAGGCCTTTCTGCAGAGATGGCCAGAGACTCATTTGGCTGCAGATGGTGACGTTGAATAATGTCTCAAAATAATCAAAAAACGCCTTTTTGATGACAAGGGAGTCGTGTGCAGGGAGGTAGGACAGCCCCGCAATTATGAACATAACGCATCAGGGGGGTGACGAACCACTTCCAGGCTGTACTGGGTTGTAATGGCGAAGATGGAATGTCCTTGTGAATCCGATAGCCACGCCGTGTGGGTTTCCCTGTATTGTACTCTCTACCATCATGAAAACTATTTACTAGAAGAAACAAGGCGATGCTGCGAATCTTCATCGTCCACAAACTTTTTGAAACTTTCAGATATCAGAGACTTTTCGCTCTGTTTGGATACCAATCCCCTCGACTCGACCTCAATCTTGGTCGTCCTCGTCATGCTCACTGTCTCGGTGTACCATCCAGCTTGGCGATCTATTGTCAGAGCCCTGATAGGCTTCTGTGGCGAAAAGTTGCGCAGCTCAGCGGTGACCTCCTCGTCCGGAAGACTGCTGAGGCGACGTATCTCAGATGTAATCTCAATCTCCTTCGTGATGAAGATCTTGACAATGTTGCTCTTCAAGGACGGCCAGAATACGGGAAGCGACGCGCAGATGGTAGCCAAGTTGATCTCGACGGCAGCAAGGACGATGGGAACGCAGCCGTACCAACTCGGGTCCAGTGTCGGGTAGGTTCCGGCCCTGGTTCTTCTGATGCCGACGAGACGGAAGATTCCGAGAATGTTCACACTGGCGAGAGTCAAGTCAGCTAGCTGTGCCAAGTTGCGAAGCACTTCCAGCAGAGGAGAACTTACAGAACACCCATGGCAAAAAGGCCAAGCAGGCCCAGGCGAGACTTTGGGCGAAGGCCCGCCTTGAAAAACAGAGGAAGGGGTATCGCAAATACAATAAGGTCCAGGGCCACGTTCATTCCGACGTGGCTCTCGAAGCTGCGAGCAAAGATGACAGGGTCGTGCGAGCCGAAAGCCCAGCGAGCATTGGTTTCCGCGGTCAAATCCCAAAAGGCCGATACGGGGATGCACGGGACCCAGGCAATGAATGAGTACGCCACCCCCCAGAGGGCCGTGATTACGATGATAAATATGGTGACGAATCGGGATTTTGATCCACGTTCAAACAGGCGGAGATATTGGAAAAGTAAGGCCAGCTTGATGAGGGCGGTGGCCATGGGGTATGCTCCATTGCATATGTAAAAGGATTTGATGAACAACTGCATTCCGACAACCCCAAGTAAAAGGAAGTGCTGTCCTAGTCCATATTCCGTGGCTGTGTTGAAGAGTTAGCAACGACATCCTACGTGAGTAAACGATGGACGGCGCACGAACCTGCACATGTTGCGGCTGACAAAAGCAAGCTGGTCAACTACGCCGAAGAAGTTAGACAATGGCATTCGAGACTGGCAACCATGGGTCTCCTACCAGGGACAGCACTACGAAGAAATCATCCCATCCTGGGCATCGGGAGACATAGACACGGACATAGAGTCTTGCTAGACCACAGATCCAGGCGGCTATCTGAAATCATTGTTAGAATAAACCAAGCTGCTGGCTGGGTTTACGGCAATGTCGCTTACCAAAAAGGAAATCACCATACCCAGGACCGCCGGTCGCTGGTTGAGAGCCGGCTCGGGGTCATGGAGGTTGTCGGTCTTGCCGATCAATTCGAATATGGAACCCATTGTCAACCGAGAAGCTCGAGGATCGGAGCCGTTGCCGTTTGCATACTCGGGGCCCTTTCGAACGTCGAGGTCGGCTGTGCGGAGTCTCGAAAGTCTCAGCCGTCGACTGGAAGGCTTGATTGATGTCGGACAAGCAATATAGAAGAATGAAAGACTGCGAACGGGGGAGGGAAATCAAGGGAATGATAAATGGCGAGGTAAATCTGCTTCGAGATGAACGGACCAGGGGGGGGTTGAGTAGCTTAAGAAAGTGGTGCACGCCACACCCTGCAGTTTGTTCCTTTCCTCAAAGCATAGCAGCCGTAAGCCCCCGGGGCCCCTGCACAGGTAGGATTTGGTGTGCACTCCGGAAACGTATGCGACAAAACTAATTTAGTGTTTGTTGCTTGGCGATGTTGCTTCTTTGATGCAGAAGCACTGGCGTTCGGCTCGGAGAGACAGACCACTGAACTGGCGTGACATTCTGGGCCAGGTTCCCTGTTCACCGATTTGTGTAAGTTATTCAATGAAGAATCCCCCCTACTCTTGACTCAAGTTCCCCCAGCTTTTACCCTTCATCAGGTAAAGTGCTCCACAAGCCGATCATCCGATCAATGTGCGCAAGAGAAACACCCTGACAATTTAAAAATAAATGGCAAACCAATGTAATTCTCGGAGCAGGCAAGATTGCTTCTTTTTTGCTGACCTCATTGTAGCGTTTCTTTTCTTTCCACTGCCCCAGTTCTTCCTTTATCCTTCTGCAGCGTTCTGGAGCCTGAGCGACTGAGCGTGCATGGGTGATGACAGATAACCCCCCTCCTTGTGGAATGTCGCGCTGTTCTTCCTCTCCTACCCTTTCCCCTCAGAAACCCGTGCTTGGGTACATCAAAGCAAACGAGATCAGAAATCATGGGGGACCGTGCCCACGGATTCCCTCTCTCGTCTCGGACTTGACTGCTACCCAACTGGCAAAAGCAAGTCGTTGGGGATTTTGCGCCAACGATCGTCCTTCCTTTTCTGGAGCCTTGGGGGAAACATTGACGGGATGAACGAGCGCACTCGCCGCGTTCGTGCGTCGTCTCCCCTGCAGGCTACATCGCCAAACGAGGGGAATTGGCGAATCAGCGCCGGGACAGTCGGCCAGCTAGTCGTGGAGGGTTCGCTTGGATAGCCGCGACGGCGTCGAACCAGGCAGCCCAGGTGTCGCTAGGAACCCTCCGGCAAGGCCTACGACCACGAACCAAGTGGGCCAGTGACGATATTCTCGGTCTCTTCCATCGCATGCGGATTTTGCATCTCCATCCGTTAGTCTCCTTTCTTTCATCTCTGGCAATGCCCCCCCGCCCCTCGGCCGTACAGCAGAACAAGCATCCTGCGTGAGACATGATGAGGGGTAGTGGGCGGATCGCCGCCAATTGTAGATCTGGCTGGGGCTTTGGCCGTCGGAAAAAGCAAGCTGTGTCAGATGGCCACTAACTTGAACATAACGATATCTTCCTTTTTTTTTTTTTTTTTTTTTCAAAGAACGACAGCGGTACGCCGGCATTTTGAGGTTATCATTCGAGTTGCTTCTTTTGGCCATGTAGGAACAATGGCTCTTCTGGAGGCGCTGTCAGATCAGCCTGGATCTGCTGCGAAGGCACTCGGTGCCGTTGTCCTCAATCACAACGGCTTTGTCGCGTTGCACCAATGGCTTAGCCTCGTCTGAACACCGACATGGACAGCCAATGCGCGAACTGCAGCACCGTTGAGGTTTAGCAGAACGGCCTGAATTGGTCACAAATCAAAACAGAACCATACTGAGTCAGATCATGCCCAATTCAATTCCTATGCAGAATCCTGCCAAAACACGGGGAAACTCAAGAGCATAACTGACCCACGGATCCTTGGAGCGTCCAGTTTCTGTATCGCATCACGGCGATATAACGCACCCGAAGCGTCGTTATCAAGGTCATTATAGGCTAGTACTTTTCGGCATCCTAGGTCATCTCGACGAAGTCAACCAATCTCCCCGGAAGCTTCAACATGATTTGTCCCGCTACGGAAGGCATAGTTTCGATAGCATGCACATGATGATGTGCCAAACCCTCAGCCAACCCAAATGTTGAAACTGGCATTCAGTGATTGGGCGAATGTCGTGAGCCTCACCGGAGAACAATGTGACTATTGCCGTTACCTGTTCGTTTCAAGCCATCTTGCATGGCAACCGAGATAAAGTAAGCAATTCATGGTGGCCGGTGCTGCCGCGTGGTTTCAACACATCAGGCCATCTTGGCAATACAGAATGCTAGTCTAACCAGTTTTCGTGGCCTCCTCTTTGCCATTCTTGTACTATCAATTCCGCGGATCACCACCGAGTGCTAAGCAAAGCGCTATGGACATTCCGGCCAGAATGCGGTCTGGGCTCGCTTGGTGGCGCTGAGGCTGACAGGCGGCGGACTACCCACGTGTAGCTAGGTGCCCACGGACTGAGACCAACCAACAAAGCTAACACCGCGGAGGTGCCTCCTCGGCCGGAAGAAAATACCGAAGGTACGGACGTGGCTCAGCCGGCTAGTTGGTGGTGAGTAATCTGAAGCGGGTATCGGCGAGCAGCGTTGTGCTGCGGCGGCCCGAGAATACGGGATTGCGTTGCATGGAGCCGTCGTTGAAAGTTGCCAGCACAACGGAGGTGGCAAACTGGAATCGATGGTCTGCATCATTTTGCTACGAGTTCTGTTTGTGCGAGAAGAATACGGCCTCGTAAGAATTGGGCAGGGGTTCCAGGAAAATGTGCAAATCAATCAGGCAGTTGCATGGATGACGACGGAAATTGCAGTCGGCTGGGATTCAAATTGAGAATCAGCAGTGGCTAATCGCTCTGTCGTCAGGAAAATCGCCTCAAGATGCTGCCGGCAGATGGTTGTGGTTTTGGATACAAGATTTGATGGGCAGAAAAAAAGGGAGAAATCATCATTGTTGGAAACATAACCCTTGCAAGGGGGGTTCGCACAAGGTTTGGTCCAAGCTTCGGGTCTGTGTCTCCGAACACACGCATCTGTTTCCCCTTTCAAGCCATGCTCCGATGTGGTCCTTGTTGGTTTCTCAATTTAATGGTCTACTACTCCGCGACAAAGGGCTTCTTCAAAGGGAATAATCATCGGAGTCCAGGTTACTAGGTCCCACTTTGGTCCGGCTTGCAACCCAACAAAGCACACGACTCAAGTAAAGTCCAGGGTGCATCCTTAAAGTGGCAAAACCCACTTCACAGCACACAACGGCTTCAGGACAACTTCACCTGCCACTTCAACTTGTCTTCCTCCACATAGACCGTCGTAAACTCTCCATTAGTGACAGGGACTTCTCGGCCAGATCCTCCGGGTACCAGATCCCGTCAGAGTGTGGTTCGCTCTTGGACAAAGAACAACCTCGGGAACCGCCTAGATGTTCTCAAACGCAATAGCTGACCAGTTCCGTTTGCGCCGCTTTGGTAGAGGTACTTTTTGTACGCACAGGATTCACGTCAGCCACGAGCCCTCTTTCCAGCTCATCACCGGGCGTACATGTGGACGTCATTTGGACGGCTTGACCAACTTCGTTTTCTGCTCACTTGGTAGCAGATCCAAGAGCATTGTGCCCTTAGTCTTGAACCCATCACACTGTGGGTCAATGAAGTCACTCTTTATGCAATAATGTGTGCCAATGTAGGGCGCCGTGAGTTTCTGAAATCGTATTGACTTCATCTTGGATTAATTTACGAATACGGTATGGGCTCTGAACGCGATCCCGTCTTCCGTGCTAGCGAGGCCGATGCTTGTTGTTCGCCAAATACTAAAAAAAGTCTTGTCATGTTTTGTTGATGTAGATGTATATCTAGCTGTTGCAAAGAATCTCCAGAATAGATCTTCTGATAGTTTAATAGATCTTTGTCCAAGACAGCTTGCCTCGGTAAATGCATCTCGTGGTAAACTTTATTATTAAACTTTTACGAGAAGCGCGTGAACCAAATGGTGGAATACGGAGATATCGTAATCGCACTTTGATTTTCGTTCATCTTACCGAAATAAGATGCTCCGTGGTTCACCAGACGTATATCATCTCCGCTAAGAGGTCAATTCCACATATCAAGTCAACTTAAAGCAATATGTTATTTGTTTTGAACGCACACAACGAGAAAAGAGCAATGAGCCCTAGCGACGTGTCTTTTCACGGCAGCCACTGAAAAACTGGTGAGAAATTTCTGTCCCCTCAACTTCTTGCTTCGCTGCTGTTTAAACCAAACTCGGATGGAAATTTCCTGATCGCAACTCTGCGAAATATAACATCCAAATTACAATACAATCACACAAAGATGGCTCCCCCAAACCCAGTTTTTCTCTACGCAGAATGGAGGTATCCTAATGTACTCTACTCGCTCCTCCACGGCAACCCCAACCCTCCTCGACCCATCACGGACCGATACCGTTTCAAGCAGGCCACCCTCTACGCAGATCCGCGCCAGCCTGCTTCATCTGTCCGAAGAGGGGCTTCAGTCGACGGGGTCTACGTCACAGGCCTTACCGAGGCGGACATCCAAAGAATCGATCAATATTTCGGCGGTAACTGCGAGAGACAAGAAGTCATTGTCCGGATGATATGTTGCCACGGAAGGGAACTATCGAGAAAGGCAACTATCTGGTTGCGACCTGGTCTTGCTGCCGAGACCCCTCAGCCATGGACACCCCACGGTTTAGTGAATGGAACCGCTAACGGAGCTGCGAACGCTGTCTAACGTTGGACAGCACTTGTGGAAGTCGAGGATTATGGAATTTCAAGATGGAGGCTTTTGATATACATCTCTTCCGGACGACGGGGCTCGAACAACCAGATTTGGCGGGAAAACTCAACGCTTCTTCCACTAGGGAAGGTTCTGAATATTTGCTAGCAGTTCAATGATAGTTGGGCCAAAACAGCCAAAGTATTGGTGTTGATGGAAAGTCATGGCTCTAAATATGTTGCACGCTTGTGAGACCAAGCAGCCGAAAAGCCCAATGTACAGGTGTATGATTATGTAGAATTTTTGCGGCAAGGCTAATGTTTCTGCCAGCAAACCCCATTTCCGATGCAACATTCGCTGCCGGCTATTGAAAACGCCCCATTAAGCATAGATAAGGAAGCGAATGGGCGGTCAAGATTTATTGAAGGGGAGCGCGACCAGGCTCTGCTGCGCTGACATGCCACGGAAATCCCCCCTCCATTTAGCGAAGATCGCCATCTGTGCAGGAGAACCCTAGAGAAATAAACAAGAACCGCTGGAAACCCCCGCACTTGGGTAAAAATTGAGAAATAAGTCAAGGGGAGTATTTGTATAAGTATGCGATAGAAAGCCCGGGTTAACCTCTAGGGCTTTATGATAAACACGCCTTGCAGAGGGCTGCTATTACACCAGACAAGCCATGGCTTACCGATTGTCAATGCTAACGCTCATCCTCCATGCTCTCGCGGCAACTATAAGGGTCACCGCAGCAGCTCGCTGCAAAGTCTACCCTGGGGATGCCGCTTGGCCCTCGGAGGAAGCTTGGGCGGCGCTCAACGAGCGCGTGGACAATCGCCTCCTCAAACCACGTCCGCAGGCGGCGGCATGCTACGACGGCCCGGAGTACGACGCGGCAGCCTGCGCGGAGATGTCGGCCAGTTGGACAAATTCGTATTCTCACCTCGACGACCCCATTGAAATGTTTTCGCCTGTCTACCAAGGATTGACGTGTCTACCGCCGAACATCTACGACTCGGGCAATTGCACGATGGGCGGATTTCCGTGGTATGTGATCAACGCGACATCCGTTAAGCATGTGCAGGAGGGTGTCAAGTTTGCAAAGGAGACTGGGGTTAGGCTTGTGGTCAAAAACACGGGACACGATTTCTCAGGAAAGTCGGGCGGTGGGGAGTCATTGAGCATATGGACGCATTACCTGAAGGATGTCGAGTATATCGACGAGTTTACCGATGAAGTTGAAGGGTACTCTGGCCCTGCATTCAAGTGCGGCACCGGTGTCCAGGCTTTTGAGATCTACAAACTGGCCTACGAATATGGTAAGGTAGTTGTTGGCGGAGAGGGACAGGTACGTTTATCAGTAAGAGTGAAGAAAAGAATTTTGAATTGACGTCTCTTCCAGACCGTCGGCGTAATGGGAGGTTACATCCAAGGCGGCGGTCATTCCCCCCTCAGCTCGATCTACGGCACTGGGGCAGACCAAGCACTCGCCTTCGAAGTCATCACCGCAGACGGTGAGTTCATAACCGCAGATCACACCCAAAACGCGGATCTTTTCTGGGCCCTACGCGGAGGTGGTGGCTCAACCTTTGGAGTCGCAACCTCAGTTACAGTCAAAGCCTTCCCCGATGTCCCAACCACGGCCTCAGCTTTCAAGTTTTCCACGGCGGATGGCATCTCCAACGACACGTTCTGGTCCGGCGTACGGAGCTATTTCGACCACTTCATTAAAAATGCAGATAGCGGCACCTACGCGTACTTTTTAATGCTGCCCAACAATCCGAGTCCGGGCAACTTTCTCTTTCAGATGACGCCCTTCTTTGCGCCAAACAAGACTGCCCAGGACGTGAATACCCTGTTGGAGCCATGGTTCGGCGAACTTCGGAACCTGGGAATAAAGTTTGATCCCAACATCACGCAGTATGACAGCTTCTACCCCGCTTGGAGAGATTTCTTCCCTCTAGAGGTCGTCGAAAAGGTAAACGTGCAAAGTGGATCTCGTCTTTTCCCACGCAAAATTTTTGAGGTTGAGGCACAAAAGCAAGCAACATTCGACGCCATCCGCACCTCGCTTGAGAACAACCGCGTCTTTGTGGGGTTCAACATCAAAGCCATCAGTCCCGACCACCCAGACAACGCCGTGAACCCAGCCTGGCGTGAGACTGTTCTATTTGCACTCCAGTCCGTCAGATGGTCTGTCAACGCGACGGCGGAGCAGATCCTGGAAGCTCGCAAGGGTTTCACTTTCGGAGATATGCAGAGATGGAGGGACGTTTCTCCCGGGGCTGGCTCGTACCTTGCTGAGTCGGACAGAATGGAGCCGAATTTTCAACAGGCTTTTTACGGAGAAAGCAAATACCCACGTCTGTTAGAGTTGAAGCGCAAGTGGGACCCAGAAGACGTATTCTACGCCGCTACAGCAGTTGGGAGCGAATTTTGGACGATCGAGACCGCAGACGGGCTTCCACACGAGAATGGTAGACTGTGTCGTTCTGGCATATAACTGTATGGCCTTGGTAACGGGAACTCCACTATCGAGAAAGAGCAAACACGTTTTCTAAACTAGTGCTGGAGTATTTTACAAGAATGTTGCATAGTTTTTCGTTGGTACTCGTGAGTCCATGTACGGCTCCTCCATCAAAGAGAGTTCGAAGTGGACTGTTGGGAGCGCCGCTTGCCATGGCTCATGCCCAACCTTACTAGTCACGCGGTTGGTGCAAGGCAAGATATTTCCGTAAATGCGCGTTCCACGAAACATCTTTCGGAGATGACCAAGGCAACCTATTCATTAAGGTCCTCTGTTCTCCCTCCTGGATCCAAATCATCATTGCAATTCATGCTTTTTCTTTCACTGAGTGAACATAAAATCGCTTCAGAAAACAACAATTTCACCGAAGCCCAGCCTCTTAAAATCGGCAACCGTCGATAAACAATCGTCAAAATGGAGACCGTGGACACTTCATTGAACATGTCTTCATATTACTACCCCGATATGGACCCGTTCTTTACCACGGTAGACGAGCCAAGGGGTTTCTTCGCAACCATCGCCAGGTGGCTTAGTTGGGAATACAGGATGCAGATGCGCTCCCCCACACCTAAAGACTTCGCATACCCGAGCTTCATCTACCTCTTAAGCATCGCCTGCATCGCCACTGCTCTCAACGTAAAAGAGCGCTACCGAGCTGCTTTGGTTACAGCTTCCGTTGCTATTGGCATTGAAATTTGCCGATATTTGAGCGGGTTGGAATTCGTGTATGCAGCCAAGGACACCCTGATCAAGATTGTCATCATCCACAACACAGGTGCCATCATCATGATTCTGTGGGAGAAGTTCTGCCTCACCGAGGAGCAGAAGAGTTTGTCCTGGAAGAAGCGTGCCATTGCCACATACAAGATTATGTGGAATTCACGCTTCGTCAATACTGCCCGCCCAGCTCCAGTCTATCACTTGCAGAAAGCTGCAGAAGAGAGCAAGAGGGCGGCAGCTCTCGCCGCCGTCGCCGTCGAGACAGCCAAAAATACGATGGACAATGACAAGAATGGCATCGATAATGACAAGCTTGAGAACAGCAAAGTCCTCAACAATGCCTCTGAGTTTGCTAAGATCATCAAGACTTGGCACAATATGCGCCAGCTCAGCTCTCGTTCCTGGAACAGTATTAAGCCCAGATGGCGCTTCGTAATTAGAACCTTCGGAATCATCGTCGCCATCTGGTATCTTGAACTGCTAAAGGACCACTTGTGGCATAACTACGTCTGGTTCAACTGGTCCGACGTCATCCCAGAGAAGCGCATCTACTTCCGCCGCCTTCTTCGCAATGAGGTTGATCTACGCGAGACAGGAATCCGTGCTTACTTCGCCTTCGAGGGTGTTTGGGGCGCCTACAGCTGGTACACGAGATGGCACTACACCTGCGCCCTCTTCTTCGTGGCAATTGGCATAGATGAGCCCGAGGAGTGGCCCCCTACGTTCGGCGACATTAGACAGGCCTGGAACCTACGCCGCTTCTGGAGCAAGTACTTCGACCGTCTCATTTACCGCAGTGTCAACGGCCTCGGTGAGATCTTCATGGCTGTCATTGGAATGGGTCCAAGGCCCTACCGTGGAAAGAAGAGATGGCTACTTAACGGGCTCGTTTTTGCCATCAGCGGTTTCTTCCATGCGGCCACTGATGTCCTTGCGGGCATCCACTGCGGCTTCTGGTGGGAGTTGTGGTGGTGGCTGGCCCAGTTCGTCGCCGTTGCTTCCGAGTCAGCCTTCCTATACAGCGTCATGACCTACTTTCCCAGATTCTACAATATGATGAGTGGAAAGACTGGAAAAGCCATCGGATTCTTCTGGGTCTTTATGTGGTTGTTTTACTCTATTCCCAAGAATCAATATGTCAGCATTTGGTGCATGCCTTGATAACTGGGGGAAAAAGTTTCTTGTCGGTGGCGGATGGGGGAGTTGGCAATAGGGATAGCTTGGTTAATTAAATGTTACTTGGCCGGTGTGTAATAACACAATGCATTGTGTTCTGTGATTATTGTCGGGACAGATTGGATTGGAGGACGCATCCAGTCTATAATTGAACTTTAACAGCATGAGCAGTCAATGAAACCGCTCATAACTGATGCTGAACTTGAGGCGATTGACCTTCGAATTTTCCTTTGATACTTGGTAGAATATGAGGACGTGAGACAAAAGTAGCACCCCTATTACGGCGCGGCAAATATGGTTTATCTGGCTCTCTGTCTTCATGGCACATCATACGAAAAATGCAAGACGACAAAATTCAGGGTTGTGCCAGGTTTCTGCTTTCATCGTCGTTGGGTCTATTGGCTTTACTTGACGGATAGAAACCACATAAGACAAGTAAAGAAATTATCCAAAGCAGAGCGGATTTCCACTAAAAACACCGATTCAAGACCACGTCGCTATGCTTCAATAAATTCTAAGCCGATCAACCCCCCGCACGACTGTCTGACCAACCCCGACCTCGCGTTAGCAAACTGGCTATTCTAAACTAGCAAGACAGCTGCTATTCAAGCTTGACTTGTTAAAGGCGCCGTCACATTCACTAGTCTGGCGCTAACTCGCCAATCACACATCACTCTGCGGGGTTACCCATGAGCAAGATGAAATGTGCTATAACACGAGCGTATACAACATGCCCTCGAAATTTGAACAAAGACAGGAAAAGTTCACTTCTTGCTGTAGCTATAGAGCTGTTGGGGCGTCTTTCTAAGAAGCTATTCGCCAATACAAAGCGGTGCCTTTGGCGACGACCCCAACTCCCAGCCCCCTTCACCATCTTGAGCTAACACCTCGGCAAACACTCACTTATGCACCCCAACCCCCCCACCTATGATCCTCTTGCAGAAGAGCCATTCCAATCCGAGATGCTGTCACGTGTGTGCGAACACTTGGAGTCGTAGGATCTAGGACGAGGACTACTGACGCCCTAGAAGCCATAAGGTTCTTGAAATGCCGGTAGCTGCATGGAAACCCGCCGCCTCGAACCGCCATTTCCTGATGTTCTCCAACCGACTAATATTGATGTAGCATTTTAGTCACATCCATTGCAATCACACTCCAAACGTTTCCATACAAACCCCTCATCAACTTCTTACTTCTCTTGTCTTCGACACGTAGCCAAATTCTCAGGCATTGGGACCACAGAAGACATATTCCCACCGAATTTCACGAGATATAGGCGATCTTTCAGAAATATGGCCAAAAATCTCACCACTTTGCCTGCGTATCTCACCCGCCTTTTCAGTCTCGCGGGCAGAACAGCCGTCGTCACAGGTGGTAGCTCAGGCATAGGCAAAGAGATTGCACTTGCTTTGGGCCAGTCTGGGGCAAAAGTAATACTCATCGCGCGCCGAGCGAAACCTCTCGCATCGACCATTGACCAGCTCACGCAACTCGGCATTCCCGCATCGTCAATAACAGCAGACCTCTCAAACCTTGCGGACCTCAACCACGCCACAGCCCGCATCAAGTCCGCGCATGGCGTTCCCGACATCCTGGTCAACGCAGCTGGTATGTCTCACCGCCCTCCGCTGTCGCGGTTAACGCAAGGAGACTGGGACTACGCCATCGCGGCGAACCTCACAGCGCCATTCGCCCTTGGACAAGCATTCGGCCCAGATATGGCAGAACGCGGCAGCGGTCGCATCATCAACATCGTCAGTCAACAGTCATTCCGCGCCTTTGGGAACAGCGGAGCGTATGGCGCCGCAAAGGGGGGATTGGTGTCGCTTACGCGCTCTCAGGCCGAGGCATGGTCGCGGCGCGGGGTTCTGTGTAACGCTATCGCCCCGGGGCTCGTGAAAACGCCGATGACGGAAGAAGTCCTCGCTGATACGGAAAAGGCCAAGGCGCATGCGGCGCGGACGATGATAGGACGAAACGGGATCCCGGAAGACTTTGCCGGTGTTGCGATTTGGCTGGCAAGTGACGCCAGTGCAGCAGTAACGGGGCAGACACTGTTCGTCGATGGGGGCTACTCAGCAACGTAGCACTTTTTGCGTGTTGCATTTACGGCGTTTTTTCTATTTGTGTGGCACGGAGGGGAAATCAAGGGTTGAATTTGCATGGGATAAGAAGGTAGGTTGTAGACTCATGTAGCCGGCTGATTAACGGAATGGAAACAGACGCATGTGCACTAAGCTTCTTGAAAATACGATTAAACTCGTTTTATCATACGGTTATACACGCTGTTTGATGTATTGTATCCAACATGTTTCTTCGATGGAATTGTTGAAGTGATTGATGTGATAGATGCGGCAACAAACAATTTGTATGCATCTCTGGATCATCTCGGAGCACGGTTGATGTTTTTAGGTTCCACCAGTCAACTCAAGATATTTTCTGTTGGTATTATTACTTGTAATATCAATCTACCGGTGTGGTTTAGCCTGACTTACACTTGCGATCTCTACCATCTGTCTATGCTTCAAAGTAAGGTGTGATGAGGAGTACAGCCACGAAACCAGAAAAGGAAGGAGGAATCTCCTCATAAATCCCATCAGCAGGGCCCGGATAGCATGTTCATGGCCTTAATTATCAGAAGATAAGTGCCATATTATCCCGAAATCCGGAAAATGGTTTCCAGGTGTCCCAAGGACGATTTACTAAAAAGTATAAAGCCATATTTCACATAATTCAAGCACGTTTAATTCAATCAGACCAAAGAAAAATACCACTTAAACGATTGCTTCTAAGGGCAATCGCCATTAGCTTGCTATTAGCATCACACGTCAACAACGTCGTAGCACGTCCTGCTGGTCGTCCGATTCCAGATGGAAATTACCAGCCGTTGAAGCTCTGGTAGGGGGGTTTATTGCTGAACGAGCCTAATCAGGTAGGTGATTTATACCATGGCCTCGGCGCACTCTTTTCGACATCTCAACCGTCTTGGCCCGGCCAGAAAACCGGGACCTTGGCGTTCTTCGCCTGCCCGTCTGGTCCAAACACGAGCATGCCCCGCTGCATTGTAACCCCGTATACGCAGGTGCAATACAGGCCTCACGAGCCTCCCGAGACCGAGATACGCCATACAGCGCTGCTTGTCACACGGGCACGCAGACTCATGGATGAATTGTTGACGGTAGCAAATATAAGTTGTCACAACGGACGGGTCTGATCGGGTGCTCTGGCTGGTCTAGGACCGGAGCAACCCCGAAGCCAACACCATGCGCTCGCTCTACAACCTGGTCGTCGTCGCGATCCCCTTCCTGGGTGGTGCGACGGCCATTTCAAGGCGTCAGGACAATTCTTCGGCACCAGTATGGATACCGAAACGCTACATTGTCGAGTTCGGCAAGGTGAGAGATTTTCTCCAGACCACACCGGTGACTCGAGGTCATATGCTGATGATAGCTTCAAGGGACAAGCGGGTCTACGCGGTGGCGTCAGTTCTCAAGCTGATATCGAAGTCATCAAGACGTTCCAAAGCGATCTCTTTGTCGGCGCTTACATCCAGACCGACTCCCACAGCGCTGACAGTCTATTGGCATTTCCCGATGTCGTAAACATTTGGCATAATCATGTCGTGAAGCTCGATCCATTTGACGTGGCGGCGTCGTTCAGCGAGGATGCCGCTTCGGCGAATTATTCGACTCACCACTCAACTGGGGTATTCAGACTGCACGAATATGGCGTCCAGGGTGAAGGCGCCAAGGTCGGCATTGTAGACAGTGGTATCCAGTACACTCATCCTGCTGTAAGTTTATCAACAGCGTGTTCGCCAATTTTGCAGTCTGAAATCTCATGAATTACACAGCTCGGGGGTGGTTTTGGGGAAGGATTCAAGGTCGCCGGTGGCTATGATTTTGTAGGAGACGGAGGTTCGATACGCCCATCGCCCCTTCTATGATGTTAGCTTGACTGCTCAAGGCTCGACACTAACTCGCCGAAAAGATTGGCCGGATGCTGGAGAAAAGCAGCCTGACGAGGACCCGATGGATACTTCTGGTCACGGCACTCACGTCGCTGGAATCGTTGCCGGCGTATCCAGCAAGTAGGATGAGCCCATCTTGATGAATATTTTGGAACTCGCTGACTCAGTTCAGCTTTGTCGGAGTTGCCCCCAAGGCCTCAATCTACGCATACAAGGTCTTTACGTCCAAGGCGAGTATTCAAATCCAACCTCTCTTTGAAGTAATGTTAACACGGATTTTCAGGGCGAGACAGATGAGGCTACCCTCATCGACGCATTCCTTAAGGCATATGATGACGGGGCAAGTATTACGTTCGATAGTATCTGATCCTCGCTAACTGATTCAAAGGTTGATATTATCACCGCCAGTATTGGCGGGCCCAACGGGTTTGCTGACAACGCATGGGCCGAGGTCGCATCCCGCATCGTTGACAAGGGAGTCCTAGTCACCATTGCTGCCGGCAACTCAGGAGATTCAGGCCCATTTTTTGGATCCTCTGGATCGTCGGGAAAGAATGTCCTCGCCGTAGCCTCTATCGAGGGCGAGACCGCCGCGATGCCGTCTTTCAAGGCCACCTTTAACATCAACAACCAAACCAGCACAAGCAAGATCGGTTACATCCCATCCGTTCTGTATTTCCAAGAAAGCGTTGCCGGCTGGCCCATAGTGCCACTGTCATTCGACACCAACGCAACAGCCGAAGCCTGTGAGCCGTACCCCGAGGGAGCTTTCAACCTCACGGGTGTCATTCCACTTATCCGCCGGGGTACTTGCGATGCAATGCAAAAGCAGGCAAATCTCAATGCCCTAGGAGCACGATACATCCTAATTTACAACGATGAAAGACCCTTGGCCCAACTGTATACGGATAATTACCAGAGTGCTATAGGCGTTATCGAAGCCCGCTCTGGTGAGGCCATCATCAAAGCTGTCCAAGCCGGCGCCAAAGTCACGGCCGACTTCTCTGCTGGGCCTGATGATGTTGTCAGCTTGCCCCGTAGCTTTGCCGGGTCTCCATCGGCATACACCTCATGGGGCGGTCTGTATGGCCTCGAGCTCAAGCCTGACATTGCGGCACCCGGTGGCGAGATCTTCAGCTCGTATATTAACGGTTTTGCTTCTTTGAGTGGAACCAGCATGGCTTGTCCGTACGTTGCAGGTGTTGCGGCGCTGTACATCGGTGTCCATGGTGGCCGGAGTGTTCACGGGCCAGGGTTTGCTAAGATGCTCTCGCAGAGAATCATTGCCAGCGGAAAGACGCTCCCGTGGTGGGATGGCGCCGTCGATCTCCCCGCGCCGCCTCCTCAGGTCGGTACGGGACTAATTGACGCCTTCAAGGTGGTTAATTACACAACCTCGCTCGAGTTCGAGAAATTTGCGCTCAACGACACAGCCAACTTTGTGGCCTCTCACGATGTGATTGTTCGAAACGACGGCACCGAAGAGGTTTCCTACACATTTTCCGTTGAAGATGCAGCCGGTATGGAGATCATCCTGCCTTTCGACACTGCTCTTAGCAGCTCCCCCCGAGTGAGGGCTCTGGATGAAGTTGAACCGACGAATATGCCTGTGGATGTAGCCTTGCCGGGGCCATTTGCTCTTAAGCCTGGCGAAGCGAAGAGTGTCAGGTATGGAATTTTACACATAGGGTCGTGGGGGAAATAGCGAGCTGACTTGCAGTCTAGTGTTACTTTCCAGGCGCCCGATTTCGGAAACCCTGCCGGAATACCTCTGTACAGTGGCAAGATTATAGTCAACGGCAGTAACAACGAGTCTCTCGCTATTCCATACATGGGTAGGATTCCACGACGCTGGATTGTTGTAGAACAAAACTGACATATCTCCAGGAATTGCGGCAAGCCTCAGAGAGGAAATGGACGATATGTACATGAACGGATTTCCCAAGGCCACCACGACGTATCGATTTATTCCCATTGAAGAAAAGCCTTAGTAAGAAGCTTCCATATCTTTTCCTTTTGACGACCCTGTTGCTTACGGCGATGGTAGTTGGACGAACGAAGTCTGGCAAAATGAGGATTGGGTGTGGCTCACAAGCCAGATCAAGTGGGGGACGAAAGAGGTTCGATGGGATGTAAGTCCAGGCACCTTTTCATGAATCATCTGATCAATTCCTAAGAATTAACCGCTAATTATCTCAGATCTTCGAGCCTGAATGGGATGAGAGTCAATGGAAGTATCCGCCAACTGTCGGCGAGAACGGCTACATTGGCTCCGCGGCATATCACACATCCTCTGATACCGGTTACTGGAGTCCCTACTCTGGCGATCCTTTCGATGTGATTCCATTCCCCCTGGAGAACGTGTACCGAAATGCAATCTACACAGCCTACCGCGCTACATACTTCTGGTTCGGCGTGCTAGCCAATGGCTCACAGATTGAGCCCGGAAACTATACGTGAGTCTTCAACCCCGGCTGAAAATAAACCACGTGATTGTAGTTAATACGAATGAACTAAAATGTTTTAGCATGCGATACGCTACTCTCAAACCATTTGGAGACCCAGCAAAGGCCGATGACTGGAGTGTTTACAAAACACCTGAAATTTCCATCCTGGGAAAGTTTGGACCAATTCCATGGGGTTCCTAGGAAGGCATTTCAGGGCAAGCTTAGCGGCTTTCTAGCATTCCTGTCTCACATCTCCAAAAGGCTTGGTGTCGGGTGACGAGCAAGGCTAATTTCAGGTCTTGGCATACGATAAGCTGATGCTGGATAATTCATGCGACATTTAACGAGTTTAGCGACTGCATGTGAATACTAAGCAATTTGACACATTCAAGACTTGTGACCAGTCAGGAGCGTAGGAGCTGGGTTCTTATAGGCAAAGTGGTTAGTTGTTCTACAAGAGGGTTGCGCAGCGCGCAGACAATATGTACAGGCCGAAGCGCCTAGTAATGCTTGCGTTCTGCAACCACGCGCGCCCACAGGCGTGCGCCACACCACGCCACACCACCCTCGGTGTGGTCGTGACAAAACTAACTTACTTGCAAAGAGCTGCTCTTGTTTAGAGATTTTGTGATACTTGTAGATTTTATGAAATGCATGAAGCTGGTGATAAGGTTTGCGGGTATCGTTCCCGGTAACGAAGCTTTAAACAACCTTAAGAGGTTTCACGGTGTATGTATAGAGGCCGAGTGCGCCTGGACAACTAAGTTTCGACTAGGTTGTCCAAAGCAACAATTGAATGACCGTGCAAATGACGATGCTTCCAGTATAAATTATTGGACGGTGGGTTGAGGGTTGCGACGAAGACCCACCTCCCTCGTGTACGCAGGCGGTTTAAAGTGAATGTTTGTTGCACTTGGGTTAACCAGCACACATGTGCAGCCAAGGAGGTATCTGAGTTATCTGAGATCTATTACAATGCGCAGCGGTTATCTGCGGGACGCCGCGGTTAATGAGCAAGTAGATAACGAAGACGAACACCTGAGCAGCGCGGCACAGCAGCCGGTTTTCGGACCGGGGTCGGAGTACCGGGGATCCCGTACGCTATGGTCCGAATTGGCAGGTCGTTCAGCTGAACCCCGCCAAAAATTCCCAAAGTGGATGCATTTCGGTATTACCCTCGCAAGTTCTCCAAACTTTCTGCTCAGGTATGCTCCTCCATTCAGCAACCAATAAACCTTTATAGCTTCCCAGCCACTTACGCAATTCATTGATAAAGGCATCCTTATTCTCTACAGTTGATAAGCTTCACTCATGACCGGCCCGGCCTTGGCTATGCTGGTAAGGCATAGCTTTGACCAGGGCCTGGAGGTTGGTTCTCAGAGCGCAGCGGGGAAACTGGGTCAAAATGTCTCATCATTGTGCTACCAATTGCGACATAATCAGGGCGGAGCGGCCGTTGCTGATCGCCGGGTGCCTGCAGTTTGCCGAAATGAAGCCTTTCCCAACACGCGGGGTCAACTATCTTTCGGATTGTGGGTGTTATCGGTGTGAAGTGATCCGATTGCGCAATTCATGTTTCTCTCATAAAGCTTCGCTGCCTGCCATTGACATGACAGCTTGGGCTCCTTTGGATCTGCCAGCCATTCCCGGTCCACATCTGTAGCTACCTCGCACAGGACATTCAGGTACACCGTGCCGTCTCCAAGCTTGCCGAGGACGCTGAACTTCCCCAGCACGATTCAATCGCCATGAGGTTCTCATTGACCACCGCTGCGCTCGCGCAGCTGCTGCTCAGCGCGCCGCCAGTCCTCGCGGCCCCTAGCCATAGCAGCATTCCCAAGCTAGGCGCCGTCGCCTCGGAGTCCGATATCTGCAGCAAGATCGGCACTGACCTCCTGAAGAAGGGCGGCAATGCTGCCGACGCGACGGTGGGCACCGTCCTGTGTGTCGGCGTCGTCGGCATGTATCACAGCGGCATCGGCGGCGGCGGCTTCATGCTTGTCAGGTCAAGCAATGGTACCTACGAGTTCATTGACTTCAGAGAGACTGCCCCGGCTGCTGCTTTTGAGGAAATGTATGCGAACAACACCGATGCAAGCATCAATGGCGGTCTAGCTAGGTGAGTTTGTCGGCGAAGCAGCCCCTCTGTCGAGAAGACATCTAACAGTATGCAGTGGTGTTCCTGGCGAGCTACGTGGCTTGGAACATCTGCACAAGAAGTACGGCAAACTCCCATGGGCAACGGTGGTTACTCCCTCGGTCAAGGTCGCGCGCAACGGCTTCCGCGTCAACGAGGATTTGGTTAGCTACATGGACTCCGCCACCTCCACCAACAACTTCTTGGTCAACGACCCGTCATGGGCCATTGATTTCGCACCCAATGGCTATCGCGTGAAGCTCAACGAGACCATAACGCGAAAGCGGTATGCCCGCACCCTCGAGATCATTGCGAAGCAGGGCGTCGACGCCTTCTACACTGGTTACCTCGCCAATTCAACCATCTCGACCCTCCGAAAGGCGAACGGCACCATGACGTTGGAGGATCTCAAGAACTACACCGTCGCCATCAGGGAGCCCGCGCAGATCACCTACAGAGGCCACAAGCTCACCGCTTGCAATGCGCCCTCCGGCGGAATCGTCGCCCTCAGTGCCCTCAACGCTGTCAGCGGATATGAAGGCTTCGGCGATCCCGCTTCCAGGAACCTTACAGTCCACAGAATCGATGAGGCCATGCGCTTCGCATACGGACAGCGCACGAAGCTTGGCGACCCGTCGTTCGTCGACGGCCTGCCAGAGTACACCAAAAGCATGATTTCCCCCGAGACCGGCGCCGAGATTCGCTCCAAGATCTCTGACTTCCGGACCCAGAACGTCTCGTACTACAACCCCGAGGGTCTCGAGTCGCTTGAGACGCCGGGCACTTCGCACATTGCGGTCGCCGATGCCAGCGGTTTGGCCATCTCCCTGACCACCACCGTCAACCTCCTCTTCGGTTCAAAGGTCGTCGACCCGGTGACGGGCGTCATCATGAACAACGAGATGAACGATTTCAGCATTCCGGGCTCCAGCAACGCTTTCGGGTACATCCCGAGTCCTGCCAACTACGTTCGCCCCGGAAAGAGACCTCTCTCCTCCATCTCGCCAGTCATTGTCGAGAAGCCTGATGGCAAGCTTTACTTTGTTATTGGTGCCGCCGGAGGCAGCCGTATCATTACCGCGACGATCCAAAACATCCACAATGTTCTCGACCGGAACCTGACGTCAGCGGAGGCCCTGGCAGAGCCCCGCTTCCATGATCAGCTGAGTCCGAACACCGCCGCCTTCGAGCGGTCCTACGACAACGGCACGACAAGCTTCTTGCAGTCGTTGGGCACAGTCGTCACTTGGTCCGCATCAGCTGGTAGCTCGGCGCAGGGCGTCAGGCTGCTGCCGAACGGCACTTTCGAAGCTGCCGGCGAGCCTAGACAAACGAATTCTGGAGGCTACGCTGTTTAATGCGCTTGAAGGGTTGTAAAATAGCTTTAATCAATAACTCGACAATAATATGCAAGCATTCTGCTCTTGTAATTCGTCGCAACCTGACCCCTGAATTGGTTGCATCTCGTAATTCTTATGTACATTGCAGTACAAGCATACATTGTTTTGGTAGTCATAGAATCGAATAACGGCACTCTCCATGACGAAATGAGAATTGAAAAACAGAAAAACATTGCAACTCTTATGGTGTCTTCTTCTGGCCTGCTGGCATTTTCGCTATTGCATTTCTTGTGTCCAATTCAGCCTTCTCGTAAATCATCTTGCCGTACGGATGAGATTGAATGTGTTCTTAACCACCGTCATACGCGTGGGACTGGCTCTGTGGTAATTGGGATCTACGAGCAGCCTGGCGCTTTCGCCATTGAAAGTAGGCGGCGATGCACATCCCGACGGCAACTAAGATGGTACAGAGGCTCACAGCAATGACAGCACCAGGGGACAAGCCCATGTTTTGTGTTGTTAATGAAGATGAGGTCAAGGACGGTGTTGATGACGGAGTGTTACTAACACTGGCGGGGCTTGTTGCAGCGGCAGAGTCGATACTCTCGACGGCCGTTGTCGAACTCGCTGTACTTGATACTGTACTTGTCGTTGTTTGACCTGTAGAAGATGGTTGAGTGGTAGCCAAATAAATTAAGACACGTTAGCAACATAGACCGGGACTTATGTGGCATCAAAAAGCACCCACTTGTCGTGACTGTGTCTGAGATGCCAAGCTGACAGTACGCGTTGAAGACGTTGGTAGCGCTCTCCACCCTGGACCTTATACCTTGCACTGCGACGATTCCTCAAATATCCGCGCCGCTGCTAATCAAGTGCTCAGCCTTCAGGATTCAGTTTCGGTGCCTGAGAGTATGTCTTTTTCGTCACTTTAGGTTACGTACAGCCGGGCAGAAGTTCTAGGGTGCTTTCCGGAGGATGGAATTGTGCTCCTCAGTCATTCTGTAGCCGTTTTGAAATACAGTGCAAAAACAAAACGACACCATAGCCTTGTATTTTTATTGATTGACCACCGGGTCTCAGTCTCCCCATCTGCGATTTCTAACACGTACCATACCCTCCATGTCGTCTGTCTTCCTTCGGGCGTCCCAACTTATCAATACGACTCTCATCTGTCACTTGGGCTTCACTGTCCTCCATCTTTCGCGCCTCAACTTCCCGTTCTTGACGCATACGCCTCTCTAATATGAAAACCCACCCTGTCCGAGCTTCAATTGCAAGCAGGATCTGCTGCATGGTGGTGACCAGGACAAACGTCATAGGTAAGTCCCGTAGCAGCATCTCTTCCCAATCACCACGCCAGATATTGACCACCGAATGACCAAACCCAAGAGAAATTCCCATCGACAGTGTCCAAGAGTAACCCTGCCTGTAGATGACTGCCGAAATGCTTGAGATGTATATGACTACCACAATGACGAAGATTCTGGTCGATGGGTTCCAGAACTTCCCCATAGCCCACTTGAGGAACCAGTCTATTGAACACATCTCTTCGTCCGGAATGCCAGCATAGGTAAACATCGAGTATGATGCCAGAAAGCTGATAAAGAGCAGCAACCAATTCTTCCCTGACCTGGCAGTAGACCGCCTCGAGCATGAAGTTGATTCGGTGTCGGGAGTTTGCCCGTGCTCCAGTTCTGGGCCCTCGTTGGCCCACTCGTCTTCAATCTGAAGCACAACATCGCCTGTTTTTAAGCTGGACGAGCCGTTCCCCTGCATTTCAAGTGGTGTTATCTCATCCAGTTCCTCTACGACCAGTGTTTCGTTATCGGCGTTGGGCCTGCAACATCAAGTCTTCCTCAGCGCAGCTCCAGGCATATAGCGGTATTTTCCTTACGTCTCATCCTGCCTATACTCTGTTGCCAGTACTTTGGTTAAGCCCTGACCCGGTAACCCAGAAGCAGTGAAGGGTGACGACCCTAGGGCGACCATCTCATAAGTATAGGGCGCTAACTCGCGGATGGGTTGTCGATTCTTGATCTAGGTGTCTCACGATGCTTGTAAGATTGAAAAATAACAACGGCGCGCTAAAGATTGTGGAATTCAGCCCGAGTCT
The DNA here is from genome assembly GCF_051148585.1 of Colletotrichum jinshuiense. NCBI lineage: Eukaryota > Fungi > Ascomycota > Sordariomycetes > Glomerellales > Glomerellaceae > Colletotrichum > Colletotrichum jinshuiense. The sequence continues at coordinate 5,595,175 of NC_139309.1, read as the reverse complement.
TTATATCGAGCCATCTTCCCGGGTGGTGTACCCGTTGGCGGCAGGTCTAACATGACTGGCCAACGAGGGGCGATAGGCACCACACTATGCATGACGCCAAGAAGAATTTCTTTCAGCTCACGCCCGACAACGGTGTGTTTAGGTAGTCAAAGATTTTCTTCTGCAATCCCACTTTACAAGCTTTGTTTTACATGTCAGTCGTAGAACTACGCCCGCCAAAAGTGTAAATACTACACATTCGGACGTGGAGTAACAGTTCGTATTTCGTTCCAGCAAGCTCATATGACTTCAAGGCTTTCCACCAGAACAGTCCTTTGACTCTAACCGACAAGCATTTGAAACTTGTTTTCCGGCTCCGACACGAATGTGGCTGCTGCAACACACCATAATTGGCCCTGCTCACCCCAGTCCCCTGGATCACGCGGGTTGTTTTCGCCCCCTGCAACTCGCTCATTAGCAAGCGAACAGCCACCGCCAAAATCAGGCTATAATATCGCAGCTGAATCCCTTTGGGTTCGGTGATGGCCAATCAAAGCAACGCGATACTGATAACGCCTGTCGCCATTCCTCGGCGTGCTTTGCCGGTTAGTGAGGCTGCAAGTTCTTGTAACCAGGGAAAAAGCGGAAAGTGCAGAAGCAACGCATCTTACCTTCTATGACCTCTATTCCTATATCACGTTCCGTTAGTCGCAAAGAAACCGGTCTCAAGAATCGCTGCTGTTGCCCTCGGGGGTGAGATGGCTGTGCGAAGGGCATACCCCAGGATATGGTAAAAGCTTACGGAGTATCTCGGAGCTGCTCCACTAAGAATTTGACCCAGCCGTACTAGTATACCGAATGAGATCCCGAATATCTTGGTCGTCTTTGTGCGAGGAAATAAGCAACATTGCGCACCTGGGCAATGTCTTGTTATTTCCGGTAGTCGTAACCTTCGACATGGGCTTCTCAGGACGGTTTTCGATTGGGAGAAGTATAATTAACTCCCAGTCATCCTTGATTAGCACTCCACTGGCGCCTGTTTCTTCGGAATCACTGCATTCTTGACAAGTTTAGACTCTCACTCAGCCAAGAGTTATTCATTGTTAACTTCGACCATTCATAATAAAATCCCCTCTTTTTGCTATTAACGTGTTTTTGGCGGCCTCTTTGACCTGACACTCATAACCGCCCCCCTGTACAAACGACATTGTATCACACCGTGTGAAATTTGACCAGATGAATAATTTCACCAACCCCTCGTTGGTCCGACTTTTCAAATGTGCAGGTTTACAAAGGCGAAGGAACAGCCGTTGCGTTGGCTATTTCATGAGGCCTTTGCACAAACCTCGCTAAGGTCAAGAAGCAGGAACCACGAGTGCACACTAAACACGCCGGTTGCACAGCCTTCATATCATGAGATATTGAAGGAGAAATATCTAATAAAATATCGAAGAAAGACTTCCTAATGAAAGAAACAATACATATCGGAAAGTTGACCCCCTGTTGTACTGATCAGGGGCTTCCCAGAACTGTTTTATAGCTGCCCACACTTAACTATAAGTCTACCTTACACATGAACCTTCTACTGAATCTTGGGATAGTTGGACGGTACGCACAATGTTGACTCCAATTGAGCCTGACACGTATTATACGACTTTATACCCTTCTCTGTTATTGCAGTAGTACGAATATACTCTTCTACTCAACAATAAATATTCCCACGCCCATGAGCTGCTGGCTGCCTGACATACCGTCTCCAACATCTCACAACATAGGGACAGATACTAGGGCCCTGTAAACCTGTCTCGCCCAGAACCTGCGGTATGTACCCGATGAGCTTTCTGTCCAAATCTGAGATTAGTTGCCAATCGGTACTGACCAAAGAATGCAAACGCGTGGCTCACCATCTTCACCACGTGCTAGGTGCACTTTGATTCTTAAGCATTGGCGTATAACCAGGTTAGGTACAGAAGCAGTCGTAGTCCTGACGAGCCGCAGTTTTACTGTATAGTTAGTCGCTAGCTGATACATTTGCGTACTACTACTTACTAAATGCAAGCGTTTACGGAAGAGGCAACTCCGCACTGGGATCTGTTAGCAGGAAGTTTAATCCCGAGAAACACATTCACTACTGACGTGCTCATCGCAAAACCTGGTGCAAGCCTGGTATGCAGGCGATGTAGTAGGGCAGTCGTTCGAGCCTACCCCGCCCTATTATAGACAGTTAGTTCTGCTGAAAAATGGTGGCACTTTTTAACCTACAAGTGACTGGTTGCACTTGATTTCAGCAAAAGCGGTACGCAAGCATAAAGCAAGCCCAAGAAGAGATTCAAGTCTCATATTGTCGGTTTGTATGAAATCGTTAAATAAAAACAGGTTTGCCGGTTGTGGTTGTAGAGAGGGGGAAGTAAAAGAACAACGAAGGAGACAAGAGGACTTAAATACTCTTGATCCGATGATTCAATCTCACCACTTGTGGTCCAGGAGACACAATGTCTATCTAAAAGAAATGAAGAGTTAATTGGAGAGGCGGCCGCTGACAAAAGCAAAAACGTTGCATCGCGTAGCCTTGGAAGCAATTTATTTCTGATTGGACTCAAACAATCTGTGTGTCTGACATGGTCAAGTGGACACGAGCCGTAATTTTTTGAAAGGTCGTTTAGGCTATGTTAATTTGCAGTACATGCTTTAACTAACATATTCAATACTGGCAAAGTCAGGTTCTATCGGCCAAGCCCCACGGTCACGGAACAGCCGGACAACCGGGGTAAGCCGCAGAGCGCAGCCCTTATGGTCCTTAGTTGAGCAGTTTTGACAGCAGCAAGGCATGGTTGCCTGCTCTTCGAACATCCACTTCGGACCCCAACTGCATATTCCCTGCTATGGGCTTCATCTGCTAGGGAACTGCCTACTGGGATTCATCGGTCACCACTCGGATGAAAAACCTTATTCATTACCGGGGGGTAAGCGGGGTGCATGCTAATGTGCGTTTGTGCAACGACAAGGTTAATAAGGTAAACCGGCCCACATTACGAGCAACCCTTTAACTTTTAGCCGTTTGCACCTCGAAGCTTTACTGATTGAAAGAGGCCCAAATCTTTTTACACATGAGATCTGGTGTTTATGGGACCGAACTCGCTCTCGCTCTCCAAACGCTGATACAGCTCATCAATAGCCTGCACAGTAGGTGCCGTTCTGACAATCTACAATGTCAAGGACCGTGGCGTTACATATGGCCTTGCATACACGGAAACAAAACAGTTTTCATTTTATAGCCATGGATAGGGACTGAAATTCAGCAATGAGTCAAATCTTGAACGATCACAGTCAAAAAACCTCTTGTCACTGGGTCTCGGTGTTCTGAATCTCACAGTTAATATTTCTCACAGTTAATATTAAGCTTCGGGAGCTTGATTTAGAGCGTAATCAGGTTCAACTGTAGTGAATAGTGTCTACATATATAATTATAGACTCTTGTCTTCTGTCGGTTTTGAAAGTACTGACATTGAAGCGGTCTGATAACGTCTATGAACAACATCTGGTTCCACCAACTGTACAACCCCTTTCAGTGTTATGTTCTCATAGCCTCTTTAAACGTTGACAAGCAACTCTGTCATAATTTCTGTAGCCCGAACAAGCTATAGATCTCGTGACTAATCGAAATTTAGCGGCATTCTAATATTGTGGACAATTGTTTACTTACAACTGAGCCAGCCGGACAGGATGTAACGCAGCTTCGGAAACCCGAATTCTCAGGGCAGTCGTATGTGGAGCCCAGTCTGGTACCTGGAAGAGCGAAGGCAAGACGGCAACCATTGCATGAATCGCTCCTAGAGCCTGGAAAGGTGCAAGATCGAGCACAACCTTGAGAACAGGCACTGGAATCGCTGACTTGCCAGTCTTGAAGCTGTACCGCAGAAGCGAGACTAAGCAAGCTAAGCGTCAGAGCAACAGTAAGAGATTTCATTGTTATGATTCAGAGAAATAAGCTGTTGATATTTGAGAGATACAAGTTTGAATGGGAGTATAGCAGCGAATAATTTCGCATCAGGAAGACTGGAGCTTCGGAAGGCTTTATAGCTAGCGACTGAAATAAGAAAAACATCAGTTGATGTGTACATTATGCGACTTTCTGCTTAGTAGATTGCTGCACATAGCCTGCTTGGACCAGAACTCCGAACTTGCCGGTCCTTCGGGGAACAAGATTATGCTGCGTATTCTTAATTAATTCAGCCACGCTATGTTATTGAACTAAAAGCCCCCTATGCATTAATACTTAACTACTGTGGACTGTCTATCTAGTAGATCTGACTTACAAAGCCCCGCTGGAGCGTATGCAAGTTGCCGCCACTCGTTACCAAGCCACTGGATTATCAACGCAAAGGCCCCTCCAATCTAGGAACAAAAGAAAATCCCTGATAAATCTCTTAAACAACCGAGTGCCATGGTTTTCCCTATACAAATGCTGTGGATGGGTGTCTAACCTTGATGATATTAAAAGTGTGATTATATTCACTTTCTCAGCAGATCTATCTTACATGGGATTTGCGGATATCGGATATCGGATCCCGCACTGGCGGGTATTAAAACCGTATTTTAGTTGGATGGAAGCTCTCAATTGTTTTGAGAACATACACAGGGGCGCAAATGATGTATGGTAGTTCGTAAAACCGACCGATGTACTTGTCTTCAGGCCGGTGCATTTTAGCTTAATCATGCAGAATGTGAATCGTATCTTATGCTACTAAGCATATATACATATGCGACTCTACAACATAGACTATCTTATGCCTTGACTAGCTATATGTTCTTCGGCCGAACGGTCGGCATGTTCTTCCGGATTTAGAAATCATTCTGGATGGCACGGTTTAAAGGCTCTGCTGCTTCAAACCGTGCACCTCGTGCCAAGATATTGCGTTGTGGAGAGCAAATTAGATCAATTGTGAAACAATCGCATGACTGTTGTGTTATCCGAGACCGAGGCGTCGATCGTTTGGTTAGTGGCCGGAGCTTAATACACCGCCGCGTTGCCAACTATGACTGTGATCCTAGTAAAGTGCTGGAACACTTCGGAGTCCAGAATCTAGTGTACTCTTCAAATGAATGCCAGGATGCTGAGATAGTATTAGACTTTTAAACTTCTATGGCGTCGGAGGAGTGGGCAGTGGGCCCCGAACGTCGGCTCAATTTAGACTCTGGTGGTTTATTTGAAGCGCAAACTTGGCGGCGCGGGAGCCTATTCGGGCAGTATCAGCGACTAACAAGACCCTGCATGATGATGGCAGAGCGCGCTAATGCAGTCTGCTGACTACCCTGTCTGCCCTAATATCCGTAGAATATTTCAACGTCAGATCAAACGCCGACCACCCCCTTGATACCCGCCCTACATGCTCTTTCCGGGTCCATGCTGAGCTTAAGATGAACCTTGTTTAAGCCTCTACTGTTTACTGGGGGGTAAGCGGACTGCATATAAAACCGGAGAGCACTCGATCCAACCACATGACGTCCTTTACTTCGGCTACATACACATGTGGCATGATTTGTCACTTCCTGAAGAATGGATCCGAATCTGACATTTAATTTATTGGCTAGTGCTGTTGTACTGGAGCCCATGTCTCAACAGCTTGAGATTCATCATCCAACCGATGACTGGACCGGCGTAACAAGCACCCTGGAGAGGCGGAGGCGGCAGAACCGGCTTAATCAGAGGGCTCGCCGTACGCATAAACCAATTCCACCGATCTTCCCGCTTCTAGAGAGCTAACACATGGACCTGCTGTATAGGAAAGAAGAACCGTGTTTTCCCCGTACCCTTACCCATGCTGGAAGACAACCTGGCTCGCGCCGAAGCAGAATCTGCGGGTGATGACAGGTCCTTGGTTCGGCAAATGCAAGAAATCGAGGGGAAGGGCCCGAGATTCGACACGACGCTACCAGAAGGCCATCTCCTTCTACAGACTTCTGAAAAGCGTGCAAAATTTCGCCGATTCGTAGAAGAAGCGTATCACGATTACTACCATGGCACGCCAAGACTCGAACACTTCCAAATATTAGTCAAAATTAATGTTCTGGGGGCAATCGCCCGTAACGCGGCGCTACTTCAGTTCGGGTTCAAAGGACTATGTCGCCCCGATCTCATATCACCGTTAAATCTGCAGGGTCCTGGCATACCTGCCACTTCGTTGCCGTCACAAGCATGTCCGCAGGAGCTCCGGCCAGTAGCGCTGCAGTCTTCAGTGACGCACCACCCGTGGATCGACCTCATTCCCAGTCCCCGCTTTCGGGAAAATGTATTGCGCGCCATAAAAAATGGTCGTCTCGATAGTAGGGAGTTGGGCCTAGACCTCCTCAACGTGGACAACATTCTAAGTGATGCGCCTTCTTTGATCGTTTGGGGCGAGTCGTGGGACCTCCGAGGTTGGGAGGCGAGTCTCCCATTCTGGCGAAAGTGGGGTTGGTTAGCAGAGGGCTGTCCTGTCATGTTGGAGGCTACCAACTTCTGGCGTCGAAAGAGGGGTGAGCCGAAGATAAAATTCTAGTGCAGTGTAGATAGGTTTTTTCTTTTGTTTTCAGTTTGATTTCACTACAAAGAATTGTGTTTAGCTGGCGGTTTTATCCGTGGGTGGTCTGCATATCAGTGTCGTTGATCTCGGTCCAGGACTCCTTATGATTTTCGCAGGTACAACGATCAAGACTTGTCGTCACGTGGTATTTTAACTTTTCTGCTCTGTTTTCCAATGATGCTGTGCATTCATACCGCATTCCTGGGGATCCATGAGCAGGGCGGCAAGACCTGGCTGGGAGTACTTCCAGAACTGGCATTGGTATAACGGCACATATTGCATTTGCTTGGTAGGTATGGTTGGCATGGTTGGCATGGTATTGCAACCGACAATTCAAATCAGCAAGTATAATATATTACTGCCAAGATATTCCTTCTAGTCATGCTATGAATGACATATCGCTGGTACAATATAACGTTTAGCCGATCAATTCTTCCTTACTCCACCTGAAGTAAACCTTCTTTCCGACAAGCAGCCCCTTTGGATCAGATGATTTGCCAGTCTTTCCCCAGGCAGACAAACCAGCACCGAAAAGTCGATAAAAACCCTTCAGTGCCGAATCCTGCCAGAAAAAAGGCCAAGACCACAAATGAGAGGGAGCAAAGGGCCAAGAGCCCCCGCCTTGACCCCCACGCCGGCCCCCATATCAACTTAGCAAGAGGTACCAGACTGGCAGAAAGCAGTCCAGGTGGGGTCTGGGACTCTCTGGCCATTCACCAGCTTGAAGTATCGATCGGCACACTGCTTATCGGTCCAACGGGTGCCCGTAATGCACTGCTTCGCCATCAGACACAAGATTATCCAGAGTTTTGTGATAGCAACTTACCGCAATGTCGTTGGTATTTTTGTCATGACACTCAAGTCCCTTGAGATCCTTGCACAACCCGCCAGCAGCACTCTGGGGGCGGCTAGGGATAGACGCGTTGAGACAAGTGCAGATCCAGGCACTGGCAAGAGAAGGCGCGCTTTCAGGTCATCAGTAAAAGTGTCAACCCTCTTGCATGGAAGTCTTACCAAGACGCAATAGCAGCAAGATAAATGAACTTCATTTTGTATCTGGGTGAAATGGCGGAAGGTAAGGTAATGTAAATGTGTTGCTTGTTGCTGGTTTCTGTCTGATGGCGGTTAGATAGAATGACCAAACTGTGGGAGAAGCAAGATCTTATATATCGAGTTGTTATCATCTAGTCTTCCGTTTAAGTCAGCAGTCGGCTTGGATTACCACGCATGATATTACTAATGATCCGATTGCAATCTTCTTGTCCAAATAAATACTCAATTATAGTTCGTTGCTAACATTTTCTCGGCAGTGTTGACGGTGAGAATAAACATCAATAGCAGGCAAGTGGTACTGCTGTTTCCTTGGCGCCTGGTTGCTTGAATCTGACGCAAAGATTTTCAACTTCGTATTTCAGAACAGCCGAAATGAGGCGCTATTATCTAATCGTGAAAGGACTTATACATAGACTAGCAAACATACACTAGTTTGGGCCAAAAGTCAAATTAATGCTGCGTTAGCTATCGCCAGCTCCGTGGTAGACTTAAACAGGGGGTTTCGCATAGTAACAGTGTACCACCCTGCACCAACTAGTCCAAACGAATCCGAAATAGGTGGGGCATGGCTACCAAAAGACAAAAACGAAAGATTGAGCTTTTTACTAGCTCATGCTGGAGAAGCCCTTACTCTGATCATATAATTTGTATTGAATTTCTGTTAATTTCAGATCTAAGCCTTTTAAATGGTAAACGGTCAGCAGGTTGCAGTAGTCCGTCCCAAGTCATTCAGATCAATGTATTCAGGTGACCCAATATTGCAAGCAGAATATACCATGTTATCTCAAGCAACTTGCAGTTTGTCATCAACTCAGCTATGCACTCGCCCAAGTCCTGGCGATATTTACGAATATTTCTCAACCCTAAGATATCCAAAGGTATGTTAGATTGATTCATTGATTCCTTAATCTGCAGAAAGTTTATGTTGTTCCGTCTTGCGCCATACCTGTAATAGGCAGTGGGCCTTGATACAGCTGGTGTAAGTCTTCTGTTTTCATCCAGATAGGCAAGCTTAAGAAATGTATAAAAAGACGCTGCAGTTCCTTGAGTTATGTGATTTCAGAGTCCTAAAACATCCACCCCTTCAAAGCATCTCGCACACCTTCTCTTTCTACTATTCCAGATTTCTACAAAGTTTCAACTTTCAAAATGATGCTCTCCAAGACCTTTCTCTCCACAGCTGCCCTTGCTGGCCTTCAGATGGCTGTACAGGCATCTCTTATCATCGAAGACGTGGCCCCAACCTTTGGAGTCACTCCTGCAGATGTCTCCAATCTGCTCAATTCCAACGTCGCTGATATCGACATCAAGACCTGGACCCATCCTCTCGGCGTCAACTTCGCTGACCAGCTTGACTGGAATGACGAGATGAAGGCTTCCTATCTCGAGGGAGTCAAACACCGCCTCGAAAATGATGTTTCCATCAAATTCTCCAAGCGCCAAAATGCCGCTGCTCAGAATGCGGTCAAGGAGTCTTCGCGCAGGGCCTTGACGGAGCGAGACAACACTCATCGCCAGCTTTTCAGCCTCTCCTGTGCTAAGCGCTCCAAGACTGCTTGCCTCGTCTGCAAGGGTCTTTGCGGCACTGCCTATGTCAGCGCAGACGGAGTTTGCTCTGCTGCAGCTCTTACAGCCGCGGCCGGTACTGGCGGCGCTCTCAGCGGTCCCGCAGCCATCGGTCTTGCAAGCTGCTTGGGCTTGGCGACTTCGGCCTACGGAGCGTGCGTCACCACTTGTGTCAGATCTTAATACAATCAAGGGTAGGGTCTGGTTACTGTACATCACGAAGTCTTGTGGAGAGAGTCTAGTTGTGGTGTTTCAGCCAATCCTGTTATGATGGAGGCGGATGTTGTGGGCTATATTTGCGGGGGCGGGGGGTGAGACCAAAATACAGATGGTATTGCGACTCAAAGTCCTAGACAACCTTTTATCTTCTTAAAGCTGGTTTCATTAGCTAGTTTTCTTTTTTTTGAATTTCAACATTTTTCTCTACTACTCTCTTGCAAATTTTCAGACCATCACTCTGAACCCCAAACTTTATCGAGCTCGGAGAAGCAGTGGGTGAAATCTACAAGATTATGCGTTGCCTCTTGCCCCATCAATTTCCGTCACTCATGTCTCTGTTATCGGCTATTAACTGCAGCGTGTTTTTTCTTGAGGATTCGGATGAGTTTGTGTTGACACTGGCCGCTGATTGGCTGTGATCTCAAGGTGGTGTTTGTTAAGGACCGTTTTCCGTGGGCCGGCTATCAATGTAGCCAATTCCAACTTTCCCGGCCTTAAAAAACAAAGTTGCAAAGTTTAGACGCAGCTATATTTCTTCGGACCTCTTTCATCTGCTTCTTGCCTCTCTGCTGCAAAGTGCAGCTCTACCTGGCTGGGTAATGCAAGGTGTGGTGAGGTGTACCCTGTGTAGAACGGGTTTCAGCGCGCCCATCCCTATGTCCTGTGCTGCTGCCATTTCCTCCTGTACATGTTCCTACCTCATACTCCATATGTACAATAGTGTGTGTACAGTGCCTACCAGAGAGCCTAAAAATACTACCCAATTGTCGCGACACATGAGCGGCGTTTCCAGACTTTGTGGTGAGCGCTGTATCTTCCTTCCTCTCTTGACTGTTTCTGGACCCTAAGACACCAACTACCGCTCCGAATTAGTAGATTGTTTTACCCTGCCTTTCCACCTTCCTTCTATCCAGACGTTAATGTTACCATTTCGTACTTCCTGAATACTATTAAGGAATGTTTTCTATCTTTGGTGGCCACGGAAACGTTGAACAGATTAATGGGAAAACAACACAAGCAGATTGAAGTTACCAGAAAAGCGCTTTTTGTAGGCAGATATGGATTCCAGGATTTCCGGGAAATATGCCAATAGACCCCTCAAGAGTGCCATAAGGATGCCTTGACGCTTGCTTACAAGATGGTTCATTTCTTCTTTATCTGTGCCTTGTTTTCTATTTAATCTCAGATAGCCTTCATCCAAATCCCCAGGTTCAACCTTTTATGACTTCTCATGGGGGTGTGCCTCCACTCGGGAAAGCGCTCTGGCTTCCGCTTGGGGTACCTTCCTCACTGCCGCTTGGTGGACCTCCTTGACTCTCTGACCCACTCAAAGAAGGACTGTTCTCCGTGTCAATAACGTCGGCCACCCACTTTTCGCTACCCCCACATTTCGCTACCCATTAAATCCCTCAACACCATGACTACCCATCAACATCCATCCTACACAACTTTTCCAGACCTTGCCCAATTGATGTATTTCTTTCTACATCATCTTTTCTTATTCTGATGGGCCAGTATACTGAATATGAGGTTCGCCAGGCTCTTGAAGCTATTGCCAATGGTCAATCTATCAAGAAGGCTGCAGCAGAATGGGGGATACCAATGTCAACACTTCGCTATCGATTCCATGGTACCCAACCTAGAAAGGCTGCTTTCTCTAACCTCCAGCGACTATCCCAAGGTCAAGAGAGTAAGCTGGCTGAATGGATACGAATCCAGGCTGCGCTAGGCCTTGCACCAACTCATCAACAAGTAAAGGAATTCGCTAAGCGTATCTTACGGATTAATGGAGATGCCAAGCCGCTTGGAAGGAACTGGATAGATGGTTTTAAACAAAGGAATCCATCTATCTCAACCCAGAGAAGTCAAGCAATCGATTCTAGACGTATTAATAGAGCTTCAGCTGACATACTGAAGGACTGGTTTAAATATCTAGAGATACCAGAGATTAAGGATATCAAACCAACCAATAGATATAATATGGATGAGACTGGGATCCTTAAAGGCAAGGGATCTAATGGGTTGGTGATAGGTTCATCTGAGACTAAGTCAGTTCAGAAGAAGCAGCCTGGATCGCGGGCATGGGTATCTATTATTGAATGTATCTCTGCTAATGGATTCCCACTGCTGCCACTTATTATATATAAAGGTGGATCAGTCCAACAGCAGTGGTTCCCTCTAGATCTCAATCCTTATACTGGATGGGAGTTTACTGCAACAGAGAATGGCTGGACTACTGATCAGACTGCTCTTGAGTGGCTGGAGAAGGTCTTTATCCCTCAAACTGCTAGCAGGTGTAATAGCAAGGTTGATACCAGGCTACTTATACTTAACGGCCATAGCAGCCATGAAACAACCGACTTCATGTGGTTGTGTTATACCAACAATATCTATTTACTTTTCCTACCACCACATACTTCACACGTTCTCCAGCCACTTGATCAGTCAGTCTTCAGCCCTTTGAAACAGCAGTATAGAAAGCAGCTAGGCTACCTCACTCAGTGGAACGATTCAACTGTTGTAGGCAAAAGGAACTTTCTAGATTGCTACCAAAAGGCACGTCTAGCTGCCTTGGAGGCTAGGAATATCAAGAGTGGCTGGAAAGCAACTGGGTTGTGGCCAGTATCTATAGCTAAGCCACTCATGAGTCCTTTACTCCTCCAGACGCCAACTACACCAGTAAACCAGCCTGATCAAGCTAGCAGAATACAGTCTGATAGCCAGGCTGTTGAAAGCTGGATTTCTACAACGTCTGCTGTCAGATGGTTAACACCCAAGAAGACTGTTGATCTATACAGTCAACTTCGATTATACAGCAAAATGGGGCAGGATATTCAAGATACCAGCACACAACGCCTACTGTTCAGAAAGGTCCAAAAGGGATTCCAAGAGCAGGCATATCAACTAGCTGTCACCCAGCAGAAAGTAGAGCAATTACAAGCAAAGGTCAAAAGCACAGGGCCACATAAGCGCAAGGCAGTCAAAACAGACCCTAATACGAAGTTCGCCAACATCAAGAATATCCGGCAGGCCCAGGAAGAAGCTGGCGAAGTTGAAAGTAGGGCAGATGAATCCAGCGCATCTGATTGCCCTAGTGAAGCAGAAGACTGTATTGTAGTGGGTGGTGGGCAGAATCAATAGTTAATCGAAGTCAATAGACTGTGTTGTGATGCCAGCTTTGTTGGGGTAGCGAAATGTGGGGGTAGCGAAAAGTGGGTGGCCGACGTTACCGATGGTAATGTATCCGACCATACCATTCTTAATATCGCTACCGTCCAAGGGTACGATATCAATGACGGGGTTGTACCCATTCGCAAGGCCCGACGAGAAGACTGAGTCCACGTCATTGGTCGTGCGATTTATTTCAGTATGGCCCACGTAAGGCTCCAATGACATGATCTCCTGGGAAACAGTCTCGTTGAAATATAACTGGCCGATGGAGTTTGTGTTGCCAGTCTTGACTGTACCGTTGGTGTGGAGAACCCAGTCCGTAAACACTACAGAGAATTGTCAACTCATGATTAAGCCTTCCAGTATTAAAGGATTCGTACCTTGTGCGTGGATGTGGATGGTCCGCTGGATGTAAAATCCGGGGAAGACGGTTTTCATTTCAAGAATGCCCTCGTCATTCGAAGGCCACATGCCACGAAGCCAAGTTGTATCGTCAGTGTGAAGATCGGTTGTTCCAATCTCAAAGTCGGTGACGTTCAGAGACTCCAGAAGCTCGCGGAAATCCGTGTTTGGATCACGACCAGTGAAACTGGAGTAGCTCCCCGTGGAATTGCAGTGCCAGAAGGCAACAAGAGCATTGGGGAGCGGCTCACAAGTAGCCATATCAATGACTCCAACATCGAGGATCAGGGGGACGCCGACTTGGTCCTCGGTCATGTCTTGTCTCAAAGTCTCTGATCGGGGCCAGTAGTACGGACCGGCAGTGACATCGGGAGCGAGGACGCAAGTATCGTTCTGAAGGGTGTCGTAATAGGGAGCCTCGGTGATGATGGTGTAGGAACTGTTGCCGGACCTCTTATCCAGAGCAGCTTCCTGACGCCGCTGGAATCTTCGCTGCTTGAATTTTGCAGCTCCTGAAGCACAACGTTTTGAAAGATTGGCGTGGCGCTTGACTACTCCAGGAGCGACCTCCTTGTGAGCAAAAGCCAACGAGGCCAATAGGCCAATCACAGCGGATTGTAGTTTCATAATGCAAGCGGAAGTGAGCCGAGAAAGAAGCTGTTGCCGAAGAAGTTTGGTTGACGAAACAATCCGATAAAGTCAATTCGTCTCGGCTTTAAGTATTTTAAAAGCGTTGTTCCATTTTCATAAAAACATTTTAATTCCCGTGGGGAAAGGAGGTCGCTGGCCTAGTTCCCCTGAACGCGTCACCGAAGATGAATGGCATCGCTGCGGCTCAAGCGTGACTGGATACGCGTAGAGGTCGCATGGAACGAAGCGACAAATCAGCTTTCATTTATTAACACTCGAAACAGGCATGCAGCAAACTGTTAATATAAATTCCCTTGCCGCCGTACCACTGATATCGGGGCTGCTGACGACTGTCACTAGGAATCCCCGCCCCTTTGGTTCGTGATGTGGGAGAAAAACCAGGGGCACAGCGATCAGGTCCACACCGGTCCACACAAAACGTTTACCATCTCCTGCTACATCACATCCAACCTCCATGCTATCATGATCAGACTAATAACTCTACATGAATAAAATCTTACCTACAACTGCCAGAGGGGACTCTACTACGAATTTAGCTGAACATTGGGATCAAGTTAGGGTGCTAGGCTCATCGACGCCACCAGTGGTGACCGATCAGGGCACACTAATCAGCCACGGGATACGGTCTTAATTTTTGAACGCAACGGTGTGTTCAGATTAAGCAGGTTAGGTAGAACCAATGCTAATTTTCTAGTCTGATTGTACGTGGTATATACACATATACACGTGCCTGGCTTACCCACTCTAGCCCACAGTGGCCCCGCTTGTCATATGTTAAGTGGCTAAGTGGTCTGGCTACACCGAAATCACATGGGTGTTCCGTGGCTGTCCTAAACATGATCCGCGACTTTAGCGATTGGGTCTGGTCGTATGAATCCCCAGTAATGGCATTTTTATGAACTAATAGGCTCTCTCTTCGCCCTTTTCTTTCATTTCTCGTAAGATCAAGGATTAAAATCACAGCATGTGGCATCGCGACCAGTCAGACCATTAACACTTTAACAAACTCTAATCTCTAGAGTTTAGACACTTAGAAGACGGGAGACAATTGATAGCGAGTATATTTATAACTAGAAACTGTAAAGATGCAGGCAGTGTGAGTTCCTTGGTTCTGGTAACGATTGATTCCTTCCAAACCAATGTATTCCATGGCCAGGTTTGGCTTGGCTTTGAAATACCGTCCATGATATGATATCGACCTATTATAGTCCAAATCATTGTGTCCGGTTTCCAATTTGCCACAAGCATAACTCGCTGTCGATGATTCAGCACTATGACGAGGTTAGGTCCACGCGTAAAATGCACCAAACCATGTTAAATACAGCCAGAAATGACTACCATCCGTTTCTGTCTCTGGAGCCCCCACGGTCGCAACTGTTGATCTGCTCCTGTATCAACCTGTTGCAGTCTGCCGAAGAAGGCTTTCCCGTTGTAATTAGTTTCCAAATCCGATTGAACCAGCCATAGTTCTACCGAGTTAAAGTACTTTTCACTATCGGACTTTTTAGCATGAAATTTATTTGCGGGGGCGTTAACAGCAACACCAAACCGGTTTGAGGCCAGTTATTTAAAAACCGCTAGATGTTGAGGCGAAAGATATGTACAGGACAGGGCTCTACTAGATTTCCAAGGCGCTATAAGTTGATCGCGGAGGATGTTCTGTTTAGCTTTGGTGATGACTATCCTACAGTATCCTCCAACCGGGATTACTTAGCCTGGTCGGGGGTCCATGGTGTTGGATCACGACGGATCATCATTAATCCTAGTTGGTTCTTCATGTGCCATTCACGGTTCTTCAGTCCCAAAAAACGGCTCGCATCACTGATCTCCCTACCTGAACAACTGCCCGCACTGTTCATCGTGCAAGGGGCTTGCTTCAAGCTGAGCTAATCACCAAACAGACTTTGGTTATAGCAAGGCACATAGTCCTTTTAGTAAATCAGCACTACAAATTATCAATACCTTTCCAAGATGCTCTCAGAAACCACATTGATACTAGAGACTTGTTCCAATTCTACTATAACTAAGCAACCGGGAAAATTCTGTCAGGCTTGCTGCGTCTTTTTCTATTTGAAACATCATCCGGACCCAGAATTTAGGTCGAGTTATCTACTGTTGGAGATTTACCATTAAGTCTTAGTTTTCGTTTTATTCAAACAAATGAGATAGGAGTGGTAGTGATCTTAACACCGGATGCAGTGAAGCAAGTAAGCGGCAAGCGGCAAAGACGCCCTCCGTACCCGAGTGAACACAGGTGTGGTCAAGTGTGCCGGTCTGCACTATGGCTCCATACCAGCTAGTGCGTCTTTCAATACCAACATAGACAGACCAAGATTGAATGCTCTCGTACGTAGTGGGGAAGGCAATGGTAGCGTCTTAAGAAGCATCAGAGCAGGGAACTGCAGGTGACGCGCGACAAACTTTATCTAACTCAAGGGGGGTTGTCAAGGATTTTAAATCAGATAGGAAGTAATTTAATGTGCTGTAACTGTGGGGTTTGGTTAAATATGAACTCTCTGACGGTAATCGCATGTATGGTGGTAAATGTCAGAAGGGATTTGAGTGCAATACAATATTAACCCTCTGGACTGATAGGTAGTGTGGCTCTGAACCTAGGCTGTCTCCTTGCCGCGCGCGAAGACGAGGCGAAATTCATGGCCAAGGATCGTAGAGACCGAGTGGCGTTTAGAAAACAATTTAAAATACAGGCAGGTGCACAAGGTGGCGGTAATCAATAAGCAGAGCCTTCTTCAGGCACACGCTGATCGTGTAGCCGACATGTATGACAAAGCGTAAAGAGCAATTATTAATGATTGTCGTTACGGTCACTCTAGCGAACAACTGGGGACCCTGGGCATGTAACCTAATGGCCATCTGCGCCTTGACAATTGATACCCGAAACGGACTAGTCCCGCCGCGGCATAAGACGTGAGATCTCACCCCTTGCAAAACAAGTTTTTTTTTTGAAAGGTAATAAATAAATCTTGCCTGGCCTAAGTGACCATTAGTGGATTCAAATACCGGAGCTATACCTAACATATATTTTAACTAAGACGTTACAGTCTATACTAACATGGTCTTTAGAACGAAACATTATTAGCTATTTTCTAAATATCAACTATATTGCACCAAGCCAGAAAACCAGCAAGATGGGACGACCCCCCTCAAGTGGCTATTGCCTTACTTGTCGACAGAGACGGGTGAAGTGTGGTGAGCCCTTACTTCATAAACCATCTGGCAACATTCATGCTGGCTTCGTGGCCTTCCGATCAAGACTAATCATTATTATTTTCGTGTTAGACAAGCTCCGTCCTGCTTGCGAAAGATGCCTCAACTCAGGCCATAAGTGTCGGGGATACCAGATTCCTCTCAGAATGCAGCATTTTACCGCTTCAGGAGAATCTAGCGGGACCCAGCAACTTGTTCGGATTTCCGACACAACTAGAACCACATTTCCGCCAACAACGATGGCCCAAGAGTTGCCATTGACAGCTTTCCGTGAGCAAATGGCGTTCTCGCACCTCTTAGCCAATTACCGATGGGGGGCCTTCTGGAGGCCCCTACTACGTTTATCCTTAGATGGGCCAACGCAGTCTGACGTTGTGAAAGCTGACTATACCGGAAGCTTGGCGACGGCGCTCGGCTTTATGGGTAGCAGAGTGAAAGATCCCATTATTCTAGCTGAGGGTTACGAACTCAATGGCCAAGTAATACGGGCCTTGAAATATGCCCTGTCATCTAATTTAAAGAAAGACCTGGCCCAATGGGCCTTTACAATCTTAATACTAAGCTTTTACCAAGTGAGTCATTTGCGCAAGCAGCTGATTAGTCAACCATTCGCGTGGTCTTTCTGAGTAAAGGCAACAACCTCATACTCATAATTTACAGTATGCTGTCGAGCAGGAAGTGAATATTCCTCACTACTACGGAATGTCGAGGATTATCGAGTGGTGCGGACCAGAATGCTTCCAGCAAGAGCCGATGCTGACAAATCTGCGCCATATGAGGACTCTACATGTAAGACTAGGCAACAAAACCCGCACCCAGACTCTACAATGCTTTGGTTAATTAGTTCTTACTAACATTAAATAAATCTTGGTATAGGCTTGCAACTGCTTTAACCAAAGTGAAGGGTCTTTCTTCGACCAAAAACGCTGGAAAACCATACCATGGTTGTATCAACCAAAAACATCACATGATCTTTTGATGGATATTTTTGTCGATATCCCCGGATTGACGTTCTCTATTGTATCTTCGATCAAGCCTCTCACCGACGAGCGGAAGGCCGCAGCCGATGCCAGAATTCTTGAAATAATCTCTGACTTGCACAACTGGAGACGATCATGGGAAAATGCTAACCAGAATGCGGTGTCTGAGATGTCTCTTCCCTTGGACGACGATATTGCTAGCTCTTGGGTTCAAGATCTGGTTTCTCGACCTTTGGCAGCCAATACGCCCGAACAGGCAGCTGATCTTCTGATTTATAACTCTGCGCTCATTCAACTTATGAATCTCCAGGATTTCTTACAAACGGGGAACCGAAGTCCGCAGCCTTTCCCCGCTCACATAGATCAGGCTGTACTGAAGGGGCCAGACCAGCCATTATACATGCCAGAGGACGTCAAGTACCGATGGCAGCCTTCAATGGAAGGGCTAAGGCTTATGCGCTTGGCGTCAAACCTATTTACATCTCGTGAATCTTCGGTCATTCTCTCTGCTTCGCCTGTTGCTATCATTTACAACTCCTTACTTGCAACTGAGGGTCTCGGGCGTATCTTTCTTTCGGCAATGGCGAACCCGAACGACTACGCAATGACAGACAGGGAACTTTCAGTGTTTCGTCTGTGGAAATCTACTGAATCGACAAATATATAAAATGAGTGTGCGAAAACTCCACGTGTTATGGATACCAAAGCCGCAAAAAAGAAAAGAAATCAGAAAAAAGAAAAGGGGGAAGGGGGAAGGGGGAATGGGGAAGGGAGGGATATTCAAAGATTGTTTTTTTTTTTTAAATAAAAAAAGAATTACAACCAGTTTGTCTGACCGACAGAAGCTCACGTAAGAAGCCAGAAAGCAAGTACAAAACTCTATCGCCAGAGTTAAAGGCATTGCCGAGCGACGCCGCCGAGAGTATTGACGGTGGTAGTATTATGCCCAGCCGCTCCAGTTATCAACGCCATATTGCTTGCCTTGAGGCTATTCATCAGCGAAGAAGTTGCAGTCTGTGAGACTTAGAAAGCTCATTTTCTTGGCCAACCAACACCTGAGGGGTCTTCGGGACCTCGTTAAAGAAAGGATCGGTGCAAATAAGGGAAGTATGAGCGTGAATTGGGCATTGCTAAACTTGAGTAGCGTGGAAAGCGGTCAGCTGTGGAGTGTGGCTAGTGGCTGATTGTGCCGGCAACCGATGCGCTCCGAGCAGAGGTCCGGGTCAGGCGCTTTGTGCGATGCCGCTTCCGCCGACACCGTAATGATCTGCCGGGCCGTTGAAAAGGTGGAAGAGGCCGTCCCGCCTTGTTGTATTTACGACAATGCAACACCTTTCACGTCTTTTACTTGCAGATATCGACATTTATTCGAATTAGTGACCAATCGTTGTCGTCGCACTTTGCCTGATGTTGTCGGTTGACCCGACAGAATCTTTTACTGGAATGACAACGCCTTCCCAGAAATTTCAGGGGGGGAAAGCCCGTCAGGAAGATTCCGAAGCGGCCCCGTCACCCTTGCTGAGACCGAGTCTGGAAGTCCGAGGGGATCTCTATCGAACTGGCATGACACACAACAGGACTTTGAGCACATATCATACTTATTTGCGCAATCTTGTCGGTGACAGAAACTAAGACATCTTGCGAGTAGACTAAGCAACGATGGCGCTAAGGAATACCAGAAACCAGACAACGCCTGAGCTGACCGATGCTGCACGAGGAGCCGCAGAACTGACCAA
Source organism: Colletotrichum jinshuiense (assembly GCF_051148585.1). NCBI lineage: Eukaryota > Fungi > Ascomycota > Sordariomycetes > Glomerellales > Glomerellaceae > Colletotrichum > Colletotrichum jinshuiense. The sequence continues at coordinate 5,575,627 of NC_139309.1, read as the reverse complement.
CAACCCGGTGGACACAATGGAGGCGGATTTCGTACCAAGCCCGAACCCGCCTGTTCGTTTCTGAAACATGCCTTCTGGATCGACGGAAGCCCGGAAACTTTCAGCAAATTGTTTCTTCTCGGGCCTCAGCCTCCCCCAGTAGTCCTGCCGAAAGTACCCATCATTCATGAACAACGGTCTGTAGACGTCCGGGAGGGTGCCATCTTTCACGAACCCATCTACCCTCGACTTCATTCCGGTATAAAGACTGACCATGGTCTTGTCGATCGCGGCGTCGTCGAGTTGAGAGAGGTAGGAGTAATCGAACTCGAACATGATCCTGTCGGCGCTGTCGTCCAAGTCCAGCATGTCGCCGCCCTTCTCTCTGCTAATCCGGGCCAGCGATTTCGGGATCGGCTGGAAGGCCATTGAGGCGATCATCCCGACCACCCCGGAGCTTGCAGCCGACGTGTTGTACCAGTGATCGTAGTACGAGCGCATCACCTTGGGCCCTGCGGCCGCGGGCGGCAGCGGCGTCGTTTCCGTGGCGATGGTGTACACGCTCCCCTTCAGGACAAAGAAGTCGTTCGCCTTTAGGAAATCCGCGTACGATCTCGTCTTGCAGTTGTTTATGGTCGGCTTGGCTTTGAGGAACCCCTCAAAGACCCCGCTTGGAGGCTGCGGCCCGTCGTAGAAAAGGAAGAGGATCCAAAGGTTAACCTCGTTAAAGAGGGTCAGCTCCGAGGTCGCAATGATGGCCGCTTTCGGGTCGTTGTAGTTCTCGGTGAAGTCCCGAATGGCCGCGAGAAGCTCGTCTGTCTTGTTGCCACTGTCGAAAATCAGATTGCCGCCCCATATCTATCGTTTCTGTCAGCAACTGCGCCGTTGCGCCGCATAACATGAATCATTGACAGTACGAAAAGCGCTTACTTGACCCATGGTGTATGCCTGCAGGACATATTTTGTTACGATGCCGAACGCATTTCCCCCGCCTTTTATGGCAGCGAGCAAGTCCGGATTCGAGGTATTGGACGCGGTTACGATAGACCCGTTGGCGAGCACCATTTCAGCCGAAACTATGTTGTTCGATGCCCAGCCGTACTGAGTACTCAGAAAGCTGAGGCCGCCTAAATGACATCACAAGGTCAGCTCTCTTCTGGCTCAAGTTCTTGGTTGGAAATACCTCCTAGCAAATAGCCCCCCACGCCCACATTACCAATACGGCCGCCCACGACGGTGACTCCAGTGCCGTCAAGAGCGTTGTGGACATCTTCCCACCTGTTTCCTGGCCCGACAGTGACCGTGTTACTCGCCTTGTCGTACTTTACTTCGTTCAGCCCCTTGGTCGAGATAAGGGGGCCGTCCTGGACGCTGGAGAAGTAGTTGTTTGGGTTGTGCCCGCCCGACTTTACCGCGAACTGCTCGCTGTTGTTTTGCAATGCCTTGACTATTGCGGAAACCTCTTCGGCGCTGGTAGGGACGAGTATGCAGCCGGGTTTGAGGTTCCCACAACTAGTTGACCTGCGTACTGTTCATAATAGTCGATGCTGAGAACAGAATCACACTTACCAATAGTTCTGCTGTTCTTGTGTGTATTCTATTTCAATGCCCTGGTGGTGCTGAATCTTCGTGGATGCGGTGATTTGCTGACAGGTTGCTGATTCCGACCAGACGCAGGGCACAATGTTCAGCAACACGTATCCCAAAAGAAATCGGATCAGTACAGCCATACTTGGAGAAGGATGTGACGGCAACTCCCTTCGTGAATGAGGGCGAGCTTAATACTGGATTGAGCGACTGCCAAACTGGTTAACAGTTCCAGACTTGTCGGGACGTTTAAATAGAATCAAGTCGTGACCTAATAAGCCCCAAAAGCCAAAAAGGGGAAGGACGTCATGTTCAGACCCCACGTGAGAGTGCCTGTCAAATGCGTCTGATGTATCCAGCGAGTTCCTTGCACGTCCTTCCGATGACACCTTCGCTTAGAGAGTGTTAGCTATAACGGGAAATGCGTCCGGAACCCCGCGGGCTAAATGCCACAGTTGGGTGAAGGCAGCTGCTGGACTTTCGCATGTTCGGGTTTCAACGTCCGTTACTTCGTTTCTTTCGGAAGTTAAAACAGTTGCCACAACAAATTGGAGGACGATTCGTGGGAACACCCTTGAAAGTGTTTTCGGTGCGTCCAGTCATGGCCTGTCAACCCGCAAAAACTCTATCCCATCGAGGACCAACCAACATCAATTTCGCTGAGACCTAATTCCCACTCTTACTGCACACTTCAACTGGTAAATGGTTGACAATACGTCATTCACTGCCATATTTCTATGTCTATCATCACCACGAAAACCAATATTTTGATTCTTACTACGATATCTTGTGGCGATTCTAATACTTCTGATGCCTCCATTCAGTGCCCTATAATAGTTGGGATTCTTCCAAAAGACCTTACTGTCGCGTACGACAGAGTTGAAAGAAAGAAAGAGGAATTTAAAGGGGAAAGGGGGGTTCTGAAAATACATCCAGTGTGACTTTAGAAAGGCAGTTGAGAAACAAACAATCGTTCTCCAAATAACACGCTACCGGCCTGCTAAAACGAGCCTCTTTGGTTCAAGGCAGAGTGGTAATCAAAGTTATAGGACAAGTTGAGAGACATTACTCATTCAATATCCCTTGCTTGGGGTTGAGTGGTTGAGTCAGCCGAGGGTATTATCGTTCCCTCCTTTGGTCTGCATACCCATGGGAGACCAAATCCAGGCCCCCGCTCAGGTCCACTACCATTGGCTAGGTGATAGTTACGAACAACCAAGGCCAGCTCAGGTTGGCTCGGCCTACAGCAGTAACCGCTCAGTCCCAATAACGGAAGTGGGATTCTGGAGGTCAACTTTTGGGTCGTGTTCTTCCTGACTCAGAGACAAGGCAGGCCTCTCCTCAGTTTAGTCTTTCACGATGTAAACATTTCTCGCTGCCAGAATACTCTAGTAGACTGATAAGTCACGACGCCTGATGTCAATTCGAAAAGGTCCAGGAATCAAAACTCTATTGCGACAAGAAGGACCTAAAACCGACCGAAAAGGTCTAGCAATCCACCAAGACAGCCAGCATACTAAAGCCACACATTTCAACCAGAACCACGCATGCAAACAAAACAAACGAAATTGAGCATAAAGATTCAAGAAACGGTCCAGACTGCGTAACCTCCCCGCTTCGTCCTTGACTTAATGTTCCTTAACTCCACAAAAGACTGGGTTTTGTTTGATCGTTTGATTTTGAGATGGACGTTATCCTTTCTCGTGAGGCGCTTGCAACCTGGGACCCCAAGAGGTTTTGGAACTCTCGGAAACTCCGCTTCCTTCTTTGAATATGTTGATGCGCCTTGTGCGGGCTTGGGCATCGGTCGCGGTTGTTTCTAGCTGGCAGATGCACTGAATCTAGGGGCGCCAAATTTTTACAGGACCGAGTTCTCGATTTTTTGCGCAAGTGTCGCATATAATAATCTTTTCGGTGTGTCAAGAAACCGCAGCGGCACCTATATGATTCCGTTAACTCCCGCATATGTCCTTTGGACCAGTAATGCCTCTGAAGATTTATGCGAGTCGCGAAACGTTGAGGACAACCCCACGCACGGGTAAATGTCGTTTCGGTCTTTCTTTTCCAAGGTTTGATGGGGTTCAAGTCTTTTGTGCTAGGTTCTGAGGTCGAGGGCGGCATATCTGAGTGCTTCTCACCGATAACTTTTAGGCAGTATTCCAAGATTGACTCCTGGACAGTACCGTTGCTCGCAAGTGTGTTTCGATCCTTCGCTGGGTCCAGACCAAGGCGTTTACGGCCGAACTCCGCGAACAGGGAAGCCTGATATAGTTCATCGCCAGCCGTCTTATCTCTGGATATCGTATAGCTTATCGCGATTGTGTCTGACTGCAGCCCGATGAGACACTTCTTGTTCTGAGGTCGTCGACTAGGCTTTACGGGGAACTCTCTAAGCCCGGCGCTGGTGTCGGTCTGCAGTCTCGACAGGGTTACTGGTGCCAAAAAGTCATCTCCTGGTGTAAATCGCTGCATTGCGAAAATGGTGTTACAAATGAGTTATTGCTGATTGTATTTACGAAAGGCACTCGGTAAAACGTCATATGTGGTCGGGAGCAAACGTGGAATACGGCAGAGCTGGCAGGGGACAGACAAAAGGCGAGTGGCAACCAGAAAGAAAATCCAAGTCATAAAGGATGCCTCCTGAGATGGAAATTGCTCCAAAAGGCTGATCCCGAGCAGCAGAAGGCAGCCTGGACGCCTTGAATCTGCTTACCCGCATATGCGCGGCTTTCCCCCATCCAACAGACCGGAAGAAAGCCTCATCCTGCATCCTTGAGCCAGTCTTTACTCGACACCGCCCACGTCAACGGTCTAGGCCCACGACTTTGGCTTCCCAAAGTGACAAAAATGCGCCTTTCCCAAACGCTAGGTCTCCCCCTGGATCTCCCAACAGCAGACGCAGGCCCCCGTTCACATGAGCTTAGCCGCACTACCATCATCCATTTGCGGGCCAGCAGGCTGGGAGACCGGCGGCTCGTGGAAGCGGAGGATGATTTGAATATGCAGTCGAACCAACAAGTCGCTTGAAAAATATGATTACCTTGCCCATAGTCTCGCCGCTGCAGCCTTCCTTACTTGTAGCCGCGAGAAAAGAAAATGTGCGTTAGTCCCAGTGGCCAACAATAACCCGTACAAAAAAGAACACGGATAAACCTATGGATTCCACACCACCATCTTCTCGTATTAGTTTATGCCGGTTGACTACACCCTTCAGCAGTAATGCAGAATTCACTTAAGTGTCACCGAGCCTATAAACTTCTCAACAAGCCTAGAAACCGGGTTTTAGATATGAATATGTTAGCAGACGGTCGTAAACCATCCTGCATGCTGTATGTAAAATAGTCGGCAAGAACGGTAGATACATGCTCTCCGACGCTTCAAAGTAGACAAGCCCAAACAATAAACCAAGAGAGAAAGGGGCGATACAAAAAAACCCCTTTACAAAAATAAAAGACAAAACAGCATCATTAAAACCACGACCCCCTAGACCAGGGTGAAATTCCTCGACGTCCCCTCGAACGCCGTCACGGCGCCGATGAGCGGCTTCGCGTCGCCGTAGTACTTGAGGCGGTACGTGCCCGGGGCGGCGCCGTCGGCGTCGCCCGTCTCCCAGCTGACGACGACCTCGCTGTGGCCGAGCAGCCAGTCGGTGCGCGCCCACGTGTACACGAGGAACCAGTCGGCGTCGCTGCGGACGCGGGTCCACGCGCCGCCGGCGCCGAGCCGCTCGACGGCCGCGTACGTGCCCTCGAGGCGCAGGTTGTTGCGCGGGTTGGCCGCCTGGAAGGTGGCGTTGACGACGGCGCCGCGCGCGTACGACGCCGCGGGCTGGGAGAGGACCTGGCCGAAGGACCGCCCCGCCGGCGCGCCGTCCATGACGACGCCCGTGATGAAGGAGAGCGAGTTGCCGCGGTTGTCCGGGGGCGCGGGCCCCGCGGGCGGCGTCGAGGTGGCCGACGGCGCGAGGTAGGCTATGTTGGAGACGGTGAGGTTGATGTAGGCGGGGAGGGTGTTGGGGCCGAAGAGCGTCGACGCGCCCTCGTAGCGCTGGATGCCGTACTCCTCGGGGGTTGTGATGTAGTGCTGGAGATGTCAGTAGGGAAAAGAAAAAGAAAAAAAAAAGGAGAACAGATGGAAAGGGCGAGAAAAGACAAAGAAAAAAGGAAAAAACGGGGGTGGAGCTCGGAGAACGCATCGACTCACAGCATAGGTATTGGCCGGCCCGCCGAGGACGACGAGCGGCTCGCCGTCGATGATGCCCCGCGCGGCCTCCTTGACGGCGGCCTTCCAGCGCCGGCCGCTCATGGTGGTGGCCTCGCCGGGGGTGACGATGATGACGAGCTGGCCGACGCGCAGCATCTGCACGTCGACGATGTTGGGACTCCAGGGGTACGGCGTGCTCATCTCGCCGACGTCGAGCAGCACGGGCTTCGGCTGCTGGCAGGCGGCCTGCTCGGGGCTGGGGGTGCGGAGGAGGCCGGACACGACGGCCCACAGCGGGTTGGCGTCGGGGGAGCCGGAGTCGGACTGCGTGAAGTCGAAGGCGCCGGGGCCGTCGGTGGTCCCGGCGGCGAAGGAGTAGCCGAGGGCGGCGGGGCAGGTCTGGCCCGTGGTGCCGTCGGCGAGGGGGAACTTGAAGTACGACATGTCCTTGTAGAAGTGGAACGACTTGACGCTGGTGCCGGTGATGGGGGTCGAGGAGGAATCAAGGGCAGTCTAGTTGTCTCGTCAGCGGCGGGTCCGTTTTCTTTTCTTTTTTGTTCTTTCTTTTGCTCTTCCTCCCCCTTGGTTTTTCTTCTTTACACCTTCTTTTTCTTCTTTGCATCTTCTATTCCTTCTTCGCGTCTTCTTTTTGTTCCTTGCATCTTCTTTTTCTTTCGACCAATATTTCCATCCCTTTGTCAAAAGCAAAATAGGCAAGAAACCAACCCCTACCCTCCTCTGCCTTCCTCTCTCCCCCCCCCCCCCCCCCCCCCCCCCCCCAAAAAAAAAAAAAAAAAGAAATCAAACTCACCAAGACCCTCTTGGCGCCGACGTACTGCCGGCGCCCAATCTCGTAGCAGCTCGAGATGCCCAGGTCCAGCTTCTGGAAGGCCGGCCCCCGGCCGTGGCACGACTGGCTGCGGCCGTCGGCGCAGGTGCTGTTCTCGAGGCTGCACTGCTGGCCGGAGCCGTCGTCGCACCAGGCGCCGAGCACGTTGGGCGACGTGTCGCCGACGCTGGCCTGGCTGAAGCCGGCGACGAAGCCCGGGGCGGCGCCGGCGTCGGCCGCCAGGTCCCGCTCGAGGAGGTAGGCCGCCACGCCCTTGTTGTCGCCGGCCACGTGCGTGCTGTTCTGCAGGATGGACGTGCCGTGCGTCGGGTACCACGTCAGCACGCCGATGTTCTTGCCGTCGGACGCGCGCTGCAGGCGCAGCAGCGTGAGCGTCGTCTCCGTGCTGGCGCTGTACCGCGCCCGCTCCGCCGCCGGGTTGGCCAGGTACGCCCAGATGCTGCGGTTGATGGCGCCGTCGGTGACCTCGGTGGTGCCGACGTCGAGGTAGCCCTAGGGGGGCGTTAGCCGGATTTCCTCGAAGCACTGCTCTTGAAACCACTTCTCCTCAAACCACTCCCACCAAACAACAGACCGGGAAAAGGGAGGAAGGTCAGGGGGAGCACAAACCTCGGTCAGCGACTCGTGCGCGCGCTTGATGGACAGCACGGCGCCGTCGACAATGGCCTGGTAGCTCTGCTTGTCGAAGCCCAGGCTGGTGATCTGCGGGAGGAGGTAGTTGAACCAGGCGCCGGGGCCGGCGTGGCTGTGGGTGCCGGTGACGGCGATGTTGTTCTTGTTGTAGACGGCGTAGGCGGGGCCGAGGGCGCGCACGCCCTCGACGATGCCGTTGCGCACGGCCGTGTCGCCGCTCGCCGTGTCGAGCACGATGTAGACGAAGCGGTCGGCGGGCTTGGCGACGTCGCCGACGATGAAGGCGCGGCTGTAGATGCGCTGGCGCAGGCCCGTGCCGACCTGCGACAGGTCCGCGTAGCCGGCGAAGCCGACCTCGACGACGGGGCCCGTGACGTCGCCCTTGCCCGCGCCGATGAGGTACTTGTCGCCGGTGGGCGCCGCGCGCGTCTTGGGCTTCGGGCGCGGCATCCAGGCGGCGTTGTCGTTTTCGTCGGCGCGCTGGAAGGCCAGCGCGGGGCCCCGCGTGCCCCCCCGCTGGGAGAAGGCGACGGTGGCGAGGATGACGAACGAGACCAGGGCGAAGGCGGCGAAGAAGGCGCGCCGGGGCAGCTCGAGGCCGGAGCCGGAGCGGTTGTAACGAGGCATCGTGAACTGCGAGCGCGATGACTTTTGGAGGGGGGAAGAGGGGGAGAGAGGCTTTGGAAAGCTCAACGTCGCAAGACAGGCGCGCACACGCACGCACACTTACACGACCTCTGCCCGCTCTTTATGGCCCGCGCGGGAGAGCTCGTGGGAGAGAAGCTCCCCTCTCCTCGTGCTCCCACCTCCTGCCTCCCCTACCGCTGGCCCCTCCTGCCGGCCCCTCGTCATCGTCCTGGAGCTACCTGGAGCTACCCGAGCTCTCGAGTGACAAACAGGACGGGTACCTGGCCAGCTGGACGCCGGCCGTGCGGGAAGAGGAAAGCATGCCGGCGAGCCTGCCATCATGATTTGCCCGTCTCCTGATGGCCCGCGCAGCTGTCCTCTGCTAGCCTCGACGGCCCTTGCGAGAGGCAGGAGGACAGGGAATGAGGGGGGGGGTGTGATGGTGGTGGTGCCGATGCGATGCTCCATCAGGAAAGAGAGAAAAGAGCATGGCAGGGTGAGCGGTCAACTCTCATCTGCGCTGGCAGCGGGACACACACGCGCAGCCAGCTCTTGCCTGGCGGGGGGAGGACGAAGGACGGAGATGGGCGTCCTGCCCTTGGCCAGATTGCAATCTTGCGTCACATGGCGTCCGGTGATGTCGGGATCTGATTGGGGGTTCGAGATTGTGGTGGTGGCCATTGGGGATGCGGGGAGTTGTAATTGGGGTCACTTGCCGCCGCCATTGGGCAAGACAAGGTCCTGAGAGACTGAGAGACACGAGGATGGAGGGAGGGCGTCCTGTCTGCTGGTGTTGCCGGGCGGGCTCCGATTTGGTATCGGCCAAGAAGAGACAAAACATTGCGAACTGGTGTGTCACCGCCGGAGGAGGAGAGGGAGAAGGAGAAGGGGGGGTGGAGAGCGTTCGCAGATATGTCTTGGTCGAAAAGAGGCTTCAGCTCGCGGCCAAAAAGAAAATGACACTAAGAAGAAAAAAAATAAGAAAGACACCCTCCCCTTCCTCTCTGCCCGGCCCCTCTTCCCCGAACCCTCTCCCAAAGACAAGACACCCGCTCCCTCGTTTTTGAATGGCCGGAGAGTTTTGAAGTCGTTCTCATTCTCCTCCCCTCCCCTCCCTTCTCTCCCAGCCCCCATACCGCACGCTTGTGCTTGTGGTTCTTGATCGCTGTGCCGACGACGGCTTGCAAAATACCTGCTAGCAAATACCAAGTATTGGTTTCGCCGGCCGCTGTCACCCCCAGTCGCGTCGTATCGCAACGACTTACAAGTATGCGTCTCTCTGGCAGCGTGCGTGCGTGCGTTCGTGCGGCACAGATAACAGACAGCGCGCATCTCGGGCGGCAATTCGAGTCGAGTCCCGTACCAGCATGCTCATGCGCGCGCCCACTCCCCCGTTTTGCTGCGAACCGAGTCCGATAACCTGGCCGAGGGCCCTGTCAAGGTTCCTATTCTGGCCGTCATGTGCCGGGGCGGACAGGGCATGGCAGGGGCCGACGTTGGGCTCGGATCCGATAGCCACCGTTGTTTATCTTTGGCGGGTGGGGCCCCATGCACCTTTGAAAGGTGGAGAACAGGTGGGCCTGCGCCTGCCTGTGCTGCATTGCACTGCACTTGCCTTGCCTTTCCTGCTCTGCGCAGCGTGTTAAAATCCCATCTCTCTTCATCCTCGGGCCCGGGGTCACCAGATAGGTAGATACTCGTCCTCTTTCTGTCCGTCTTACTCCTCATTCCACTATCACACCGGCTGGTCAGTGCCGTCAACAAAATAAAGGAAAAAAGGCTTACTTACCGAAAGTGCCGTGTTCGTCCCTAACACGAACCCCGTGCTTGAAAAACATGGAACGAAAAACAAAATGAAGAACAAATTGGAAAATAAAATAAAATAAAATAAAATACCACCATGCAATGCCAAACCAAACCTTCCCCCGTCATGTCCCCGAATCCCTTCCATCAACTGAAAAAGAAAAAAAACTGCTTTAAAGCATATCCCCTCGCCAAAAAAATTGGTCGTTTTCTCGAAAACAAAAAAAATGATACAAAGGACAAAAAAAGATAACTACCAAATAAACCCCCTCCCCCTCCCCCTCCCTCGCCCTCCATCACCGCCGCGATGACGAGGTAGCAAGCAGGCCGAGGGGGAGGGTGGGATGCCCAGCTTAATCCAGCTCGCTGCAACCCCCCCTCGCGCGGCCGCAACCTGCTGGAAGGGGGCAAAGCTCCAGGCTGCGTGTCTGCCAACCGGGGGTGGGTGGTCGAACAGGAACGGGACAAATAGAAAATAGAAAGATAAAAAAAACAAGGCCCCGGCATAATCTCTCGTACTTCCTTCTTCTTTTCGGCCTTTCTTCGTCGTCGTCTGGAAAGAAACCCCTATCAAAATACACGTGAGAAAGCAGATTATCGGAGAGACGGGGCCGGGGAGGGGGGGGGGGGGGGTTGATAGAAAATGGAGATAACGAGATCGGATAAGTGATCAGAAAAAAAAGACTACATGGACGGATGGAGAAGGGATACAAGAAAAAAACATACACCCAACGCCCCCAAGCCGGGACGGGAGAGCGACACCAATCCTCGTCCCCCTCTCGTCGGGCTTTCCTACCTTACCCTTCTTCTCCTAGCCACTGTCTGGCACCCCTCACCTCACTTACCTCACTCACCTCATCTCACTCACCTCGCCCATCTCATCTCACCGACCTCACCGCACACCTCCATGACACACCCAGCAAACGTACGTACGCAACGACACATCGTCAATATTGATTCTACATAGTGGCCCAGCCCGCGGCTTGACATATTATAGAGAAATTCCATCGCAACTTTTGAAGCCGACACGTGTATATCCCCAGGCCGTACCGTGCCTCGCCTCCGTTCCATACCATGACAGTCCTCATGGAGATCAATGTCAGCCCGAAGCGACGTCCCGTCTCTGCTGATGCAAAATCCGCTGGTCCCAACCTTTTCCAGCCGTCGTCACGTTACTGTCCCCCCGCCAGCACACAAAAAACGCCCAATTCAAGACACATTGTCCTCCTCTCGGGTGACGCCTTAACCCCAATACCCCTGTCCGTAGAAAATACAAAAGAGAAGAAGAAAAAAAAAAAAAAGTAAGTGCATCTAGTATGTAGTAAGGGGAGAGATGCCGCCTCCGAAACATGAACAAAACACGCCGCCGCGTCAGCACCCGTCCTCCTCGCAATCGCTCATGCTGCCGTAGCCCGTGTCCGTCTCCATGCCGACGACGCTCTTGGTGATGCCGAGGCAGCGGTCCACCATCTTGTGGCGGACGTCCTGCTCGAGACCGCACTTTTCGCCGGGCGCGCTGCCGATCCAGATGCGGAGGCTGCCGGCGAGGCGCTCGAGAGGCGTGTTGAAGCACTCCGTCGACGATTGCCGGGCGAACAGCTCCTCCATGAGCTTGAAGAGGGCGGTGCAGCCGAGGAGCGACATGTTGGCCGTCGCGCTGGGCCGGGCGACCTTCTCGACGAGGCGCAGGCCCTCCTGCGGCGGGGCGTCCGTCGCCTTGATGCGCTGCAGGTGGGCAATGGCCATGGCGCACTTGAGCGCCATCTGCACGTCCGGGGGCTGGACCGTGGCCGACGAGTCGACGATGGCGGCAATCTGGCCGAGGGGCTTCTGCTCGCCGGCCGGTTGGATGTTCTGGAGAGCCGTGGCGATGTTGGCGCCCCGCTTCTCATCGACGAGGACGGCGCGGGCCACCAGAGCACGCGCCTGCACGCCGGAGCCGATGGGCGCCGTCTTGAGCGCCGTGTCCAGGCACGTCGACACGACCCGAGGGGCGTCGCCGTCGTCCTTGCTGGCCTCGAGGCTGGTGATCAGGGCGCGTTGGATCGTCTGGCTGGTCCACCAGGCCGCGACGGCGTCGAGGGGGGACCGCACTGCCTGGTCGTCGACGACCGAATCCATCCCGTCGTTCTGCTCGGTGACGCCCTCGGTTGTCGGCAGGTTCCACGCCAGGTTGTAGGCCCGCTGGATGACGCTGTTGTCGAGGACGTCGTCGCACTCCCGCTCGATCAAGGCCGCCAGGTGCTCGGGGAGGTCGTCGTCGACCTGCTCCGAGTTGCGGCGGAGCTGCGACCGGACACGGTTCAGTTGCCTCGCCTCGTTCCACAGGGAGCGGGCGAGCTTCTTGGCGATGGTGTTGTGGAGGCCCTTGCTGCCGAGGTCCCAGAGGAGCACGCGAACGTGGAGGGCCTTGAGCATCAGCCGGGAGGGCGTGTCGGGGAGGGTGCCGGATGCCAAGAGGGTGAGTGTCAGGCGGCTCTTGTTGATCTCGACGTCGCCCCCCGCCAGCTGGGCGTCCAGGGCGATGGACCATGCCTTGACGCGGGCGGCCTCCTGCTCCTCGGTGAGGCCGGTGAGCATCTGGTAGCCGTGCACGCCGATGGCGTTGCGCATGCTCAGCTTCATCGTCTTCATGATCAAGGCGGCGGCCTCGAGGATGAAGTTGTGCTGCGGGACCCAGACGGTCTGGATGGCCGTCAGCCAGGCCTGGCGACGCACGTGGATCGGGGACGCGACGGAGCCCGCGGCCTGCAGCGACTCCCGGAGGTGCTGGGCCTTCTTGGGCTTCTTCTCGGACGGCACGAACAACGAGGGCACAAAGACCCACAGGAAGGTGCCGAGGAAGAGCAGGAATTTCAGGTGCGAGATGATTTGGGCGGGCGAGAAGTAGTAGCCGGCGAGGTGGACGTGCGAGGTCGATCCGAGGTAGCTGATGAGCTGGACCGGCAGGGCGAAGAGGCCACGGCCGTCGGGCGACTCGTTGCTCTGCTCGTTCTCCCGCACGGCTTCGATGATCATCAGGCCGGCCAGCGAGCCGACCATCAGCTTGCCAAAGTAGGGGCCGGTGTTGCCCCAGCGCCCCTGCTGCTGCATCTGCTGCTGCTGCTGCTGTTGGATTTGCTGCTGTCGCAGGAGGGCGGGGTTCCCGCGGTACCCCTGCTGCGGCACGGGGTACGGCTGGCCGGCGGCCATCTGGGCCGAAATGATGCGCTTCATGTCGTCGGGCACGGGAATCATGCCCTGGGCCTCGCCGCGTGGCGTGCCGATCGGCGTGTTGATGTACTGGTCTTGCGGGTACTGCATCGGCGTCGGGGGTTGCTGGAGCGGGCTCATGGCGCCGTTCATGGCGCCGGCCATGAAGAGCTTCTCGAACGCGGCGATCCTCGCCTGCATGGTGTTGTTCTCGTCGCAGAGCCGGTTGTTCCTCTTTTCGAGGTGGCGGATGTACTCGGTCGCCTTGCTCAGGACCTGCCAATGTCATCAGTTACAGTGCGCCTTCCTCCGCCACCACGCCCGGGTCACGCCGTGACCGACTTACCGTGGCCTTGTTCAACTTGTGAGCGGGGGTCAACCCGTGCAGCTCCTCGCGGTCCTCGGTGGTGTCCTCGCCCCTGGCGCTCTTGGTCATGATCCTCAGACTGGGCACACTGTCTCGGAGCGCGGCGATCTTGTCGTTCAGGTTGGTCCGATACCTCTTCTCAATCATGTTGTGGGCCGTCTTCTTGACGGGCTGGTTCTCGTCGTCCTCATCGTCGTCGTCGTCGACGTCGGCCGAGGACTTGCGCTTCCTGCTGGCCTTGCTGGACAGATCGTGGGCGTCGGGAGACGACAGTCCTGCTGCCTTGTGGTCGCTCGTGGCAGATCCGGGGCTCGGCTCGCTCTTGGGGGATTGGTACTGGAGGTGGGCTGGCATGGCGATGTTCCTGAGCTTTTCCTGCTGGGCGGGAGTCAGGAGACTCAGCGTCTCTTGGGGGAGGGTATGGTTCTGGCCTCCTCGATGGGCTTGTCGGTTGGAGGGGGCGGGATTGGCATAGAAGCCGGCCTGTGCGAGGGCAGACTGATCGAGGCCGTGCTGCTGCTGCTGCTGCTGCTGAAGGTGTTGCTGCGGCTGATGTTGTCGCTGCTGCTGCTGCTGCTGCTGTTGTTGGTGGTGGTTCGGGGAGAGATCCCACGGGGCGGCAGTCTGGAAAAGAGGAGTGGCGGCGGCGGCAGCGGTGGTGGCAGCGATTGTGTAGGAATCGTACGGGGGTGTGTCCTGAAAGGACCAGTTGGTCGCGTCGTAGTAGGATTGGTTGTCGGCGACGATGTTGGATCCGTTGGGGTCGGGCTTGGGGTTCTGGGGGTCCGAGTCGTCGAGGAAGGACGGGGCGACGCCGAGGTTAGACTCGTCGAGGCCAAATAAGGTGTTGGGATCCTGGTCGGCCATGTTGCAGAGCGGTCAATATGCAACTATGGCCTGATGCTCAATTCATCGAAGGCCGGCACGGCCCTGGAGGGGGAACTGGGAATGGGGGCCGCCAGGCAGGTCCCGACTCTGGGCGAGAGTAGCTCGAGCGAGAGAGGGCGAGACAAGAGGGCGAGGCGAGACGTGAGTGGACAGCAACGGCTGCGGATCGCGGGTTCGATTGTCGCGAGGGCCAGGGGCCAGATCGGGAAGAGCAGAGAATTGACGGGCGGGCAGCGGCGTGGTCGCAGCGGGAGGTAAAATTCTGGTCGTACGACTGTCGGCAGAAGGCGATGGACAGATGGGGATGGTAGGAGTGGTGTCAGACGGGGACGCAGGCCCAGATGGAAAACAAGTGGAGGATCGAGTTCGAGTCGTATGACGCCGGCCCGGCTGGCGGTGCGGTGCGGTACGGTACGGTACTAGGGGTGGGTGGGTTTGGTTTGGGTTTGGTTTGCTTTGGTTGGAGGGCGCGCTTTGCAGAGTCCGGGAGGGGTTTGGTTTTGTCGGTCGGCACTGCGATATGCAAGTGAGCGAGAGGGCGACTGAGGTAATTCGTTCGTCTTGGATTGGATTGCAGTGAGCAGTGCGCGAGTGTCTCTTCGAGGGCAGGGAATTGGGCGGGAGGAGGAGTTGGGAAGGGAAAGCAAGAATCGAGAGAGGGAAGGGAAACGGGGGGGGGCCATCGTACGATTATCAGGAAACTACGCCTGATATGAGCCCAGAAAGCACAGAAGCCCAGACCACCCCGTCCAGTGTGTCCCTTTTTTTTGCCCTTCCCTGCCCGTCCGCTGCCCGTCCGCCCCCAGGCCCCCCCCAAGGTCCAAGGCCCAAGGCTGTACCGTGGAGCGTGAGGTCCACATGGCAGCACGGCGACGAGTACGTACCGCCGCGTGCAATTTCGTATGGGACGGTACATGGGCGCAAACCCTTAGACATGATGCGCTAGTGCAGCGTGCTAGTGGGCACCGCTGCCAGCACCAGTACCAGTCTACCGCGCCATGTACGTAGTTAGTGTAGTGTTATGTAGCATGTATCTACTCTATCTGCTGTTTAGGTAGAGTCCCGGGGGCCCGTTCCACTTCTTTTCCCTTCAGTGTGTTGGTGGTTCTGGTTCTGGTGCTGGATCTGGATCTGGCATGTAGGTACTGGCTGGTGCTGGGACGGACTCTCGTTCTGGCTCTGGTCCTTGTCCTGGCCGGGTTCCAGGTTGCTTGCCTACACTACTGGCTGGGTACTGCTGGTGGCACCTGGTGCTGGTGCTGGTGCCGTGCCGGGAGGACCAGGAACAGCGCGCGCTTGCCCACCCGCCCGTCCGCCCGAGGTGGCCAACGCTTTGTCTGTCCCGACGCTCATTTTCTGTTCCAAACCCTCATCCAGGGCACCTTAATTACCAGATACACACACATAACACACACAACACACAACACTGCATACGGATTGCCGCGCATTCTCGCCTGCCAAGCCTCATTTTCCGCCTTCTCCACCCTTCGCCGGCACGAGAGGAGGAGTCGAGTCCGCCACAGCAGCCAAAGAATTGCACATGCACGCACTGTGGGCAAGCCACCCAATCTGGCCCAATCTCACCCAATCTTGGGAACTGTGTGGCGCCGAGGGGCCCGAAGGGCGAAGCCATCCATCTCTGGCTGTCTGGCTGTCTCTCTGTCTGTCTCGCTGTGTATTATTGTCATTGATACCATTTTCACTCGTTTCTTATCTCATTCCACTTCCCCTCGTTATCCCTCATTTTCCGTCCCGTCCGCTTCCAGCTTTGGCTTCAGCCTTTCCTTCAGCTCTCCCCCCCCAACCAGCCTCAGCTCGCTACGGGCTTTCCATGCCCGGATGGATGGGCGGGCGGGGGGCCACACGACGGCGTGTTTCCCGTCCCAGGGTGCCCAGGTTCCAGGTTCCAGGTCCTAGACATTCTTGTTCCATCTTCCCCCCCTCTCGCGCGCTCTCGACTCTTGTCCACATTGTCCTCCGGCCCTCGCCGTGGCGCTGGGGAAGGGTGGGAGGAGGCGCCGGGACGACGGCGCAACCGCGTACGTCGCTGGCGTCGTCGCTCCGCTACGAGCAAAAGAACCAGAAGGTGCGCCAAGGCGTCCGCTAAAAAAGATACCACACCATCCCGTTCACGGCTCTGCTTTCACCTCGCTTTCCCTCGTGTCGCCTGTCTCTCTCTGTCTCTCCAGTCTCTCTGTGCCTCCGTCGCTTCCCTCCTAGCTGCTCCTCTAGTCCTCTTAGCCTTGTCTCTATCGCGTGTCTCTCCGCCGCTTGTCTCTGCTGTCACTCCTCCTCTCCCCGCCGCCAATCCATTTCCGTGCTTCCTCTTCTGCGCCGCGCCCCGGCCCTCTTCCACTCGGTCCGCCCACCTCGCCTCTTCTCGCCTCCCCCCCTCGTTCCCATGGCCATATTCTAACACACTTGCAATCTCGCATTCTAACACTTCCCACCACGCTAGTGCAGTGGTAGCAACGACGGCCTCGCGAGGTGGTGTCTCACAATGGGGCATGGCTGCGACTCAACCTGCCACGCTGCCTGCCCATCACCCCAAGCCAAGCGAACCCTCCCCGGCAGGCCTCTCGGCGGCCGCTCGACATCGTCCCTAACAATCTCGCCCGCCTCCACAACCCCTTCGCTGTTAGCCCCCCGAGTACCGCCGCCTATCACGACATGCACACGCCGGCCGGGGGGAGCGACGCGAGTCAAAACCACCACCCCTCGTTGGGACCCATCTGAAACGCCCAAGTCGGCGTCGACACGCATGGCACGATCCCTGGATGAAGAATGCAAAATAAACCCTATTAAATACCTAGATGCTAGAACGACGTTCCAGAAGCATGAACAACAGGTCTCACCCCCCCATTTCGCCCTGCGCTTCCTGGCCCTTTGCCAACCATTTTGACTCTCACTCTCTCACTCTCTCCGTCTCCCATTTGCTATTGTATACCGGTATGTGTGTGTGTGTATGGATGGCATTTTGGTGGCCCATGTGCGACCAGGAGCACAAAAAGAGAAACTGACATGGACAACGCCTGCAAACACCTCCCCGCGCAACACCATCATCCTCGTTCCTCTTTATAAATTCAAAAAAAGGAAGAAAAACAAATTATATATAAAAAAAGTGTTCATCATGACATTAAACCCACGGTCGCCCGCCAGGCTGCTCGCTGTCCACAGTCTATATGGTATTTCCTTAATCCCCCCTTCCCCCCCACCTCAGCAACCCATTTTCTACTAGCCCGCCGTCCCCAATTTACCAGATGTCGTCGTCGCTCCTGACCATCTCCAACGTGGGTGTCTTGGGCTCCAGCTTCTTCATCCTCTTCCGGTCCGCCTTGGTCACCAGCGATGGGGTCATCGGCACGCAGGGTGTGAATGGCTGGTAGGGCGAGTACGGCACCGCCATGCCTGTGGCCGGCGTGCGGGCGCCCGACGGCGACAGCGGCCCCGTGCGCTCAAACACTGTCTGCTTGGTCGTCTGTGACGACAGCGACGGCGACGTGAGCGCCGGCTCATACGCCCGCAGGGGCAGCGAGCCGCCGGTGCGCACCGCCGAAGGGGCCTTGGACCGGAACCCGGCGCCCGGCCTGGGCGACGCGGGGATCTGGAACGACGCCCCCGGCTTGGGCGACGAGGGCAGCGCGGGGAACCGGGCCCCCGGCTTCGGGGACGTCGGCAGCCCGATGAGCGGGGCGGTCGACCGTTCCGAAACGGCCGAGTTGGGGTCCACCTCGGACGGCGCCGCCGAGGGCTTGCGCACATGCCCGATGGGGATCTGGCCGATGGGGATCTGACTGCCGATCCGCTCGTCGATGCTCTGCGTGCTCTCGGGCGAGTGGTCCGGCGTGATGGGAGACACCTGGCCGTGGTGCTGCTGCGTCCCGTACGCGTACGGGGCCTGGTGCGTCGGGACCGGCGGCGGCGGCGGCGGCGCGTACTGCCGCGGCGGGATGGCGTTCATCTCCTGGGACTCGTGCCTCGGGAAGGTCCCCGTCATGGGCGTCATGATGGGCGACGAGATGCTGATGCCCTTGACGTTCTTGCTCTTCTTGGGCGACCGCAGCGCCGAGAAGATGGACGACGCCCTCGACTGCTTCTCCGGCTTGTCCTCGCCCAGGTTCAGGTTAGCCGGCTTGTGCTTGTCCTTCCTGAGCGTCGACTTGGTGAAGCTGCCGCTCGACGGCGCCGGCAGCTGCGGGTTGTGCGAGAGCACCGGCGAGCCCTCCAGCTTGATGCCCTGCAGCTTGGCCTCCTCCTGCTCCATGACGTACTTGTACATCTCCTCGAGCTGTGTCTGCGCCATCTTCTTGTCTGCCGCGACGATCCTCTGGTCCACGGAAAAGTCTACTCCGGGCGCGTGGAGCGTCGATGTGGGCGTCGGGTTGATGTACGGCGTCTGCGGGGTTGGGTACTCGGGGGTCTGGTACTCCTCGGCCGAGGGGTACGAGTAGTTGCGGACGGGGCTCCGCGGTATGCTTCTGGGCGACGACGGCACCTCTAGCGTGAGCTTTGGCGGCAACGGTGACAGCGGCGGTGTCTTTGGGTCCTGGTACTCGACCTCGTCGTCACCTGCGGAGAGGGCCTCGCGACGTCTTTTGGAGAGTATGAGCAGCAAAACGGCGACCAGCACCAGCGATAGTCCGTACGAGCCGACGATTGCGCCGATCTGGAAGGGGAGGTATGCGGGATCTCTCAAGGCACCTGCGGATGCAGGCGGTCCGTCCTCTGGCGACGGGGCGGGATCCCAATCGATGTTCAGTGGGTTGTTGTTGTTGCGAGTCTCATGGACGGATGGGGCTGCTCGTGTATGGCTGCAGAAGAAAAGGAATGCAAGAACGGAGGTCAAGAAGTGAAGTCGAAGACGAGAGTTAAGAGGTGCTTGAGCGGGTTTCATGATGGTGAGGACACCGCGAGTCTTTTAAAAAGTCAAATCCAGCTCTGATGATCTTACCTCCTGGAGGAGGATCCGAAACACATTGTGATGGAGAAGTTACATGGAAAGGCACGGGATATGCGGCGCACAAAGGGTATATAGCGGCTGGTGAGGTTCGGCAATGCGTCGAGATTGGCGCTGGCCGTGTGCTCTGGACTCTGACTTGCTGAGCACCCAGGCACGAGTCTGCAAAGCGGTCGCACTTGCATGATGGCGGCGAGAAAATAGCGCTCGAAATGGCCCGTGGCTATTAATGTCGTCTGCAGACGAGGCGGGAGAATCAAGGGCTTCCCGACATGTGGTTGGACGGATCGACGTGATGGCAGGGGCCGTAAGCGCCGAGGATGGCGGCCGGGGCCTTGATTGGGCTGCTCCGTCACATCCAACCCCGCGCCGTGCCACACCCACAAGACAGCCCAGGTTGCCTCTGCCAACTCAATTCGCTGGTGCAGGGCGATGCCATGCCGGCCGGGGCCAAAAATGGCCGTCCACTTAGAGTCGAGCCACGGTGCCTGGCGACTGCCAGTGGAGGGGCCAGGTGGTGAAAAGACGAGCGGTCCCCAGGTCAGGTGTTCAGCTGCCGTGCTCGACCTTTGCCCGTCCTGCGTCCTGAGTGAGCGTTCGAGCTTCTGACCCAGCAAGCTTGCCCGGGTCGCTAATTAGTTAGTGGGAGGGCATCCCTGCGTCGGCCCATCACTATCTCCCTCTGACCGCATGCGCTGCTGCAATAGGGCACAATCATATTGCGCAAGCCCTTCCCCTCTGCGGCATTGTGCCATCGCGTCACAGTCGTCGTCGAATGGGATCTCTGCCCCAAGTGTGACTTCACATTGTGAGCAGCATTAAAGCGTGATGGTCGAAACTTCGTCGACATGATAGGACCGACACGATTCCTCTCAATGGACCGATGGGACGGTGGCTTCCACTCTACCCGTCGGGGCTGCCCTGTTGCGAGTCGAAGAAACCTTGGGAACCTAGGTTCGCTTGTGGCGGTTCGCAGAGAAGAACTCTTTTACGAGTCATCAAAGCAAAAACAAACTTTGTCCGAGCGATGCTTATCTCCCTTTTGCTCCGTGAACCGTTTGCCACACCCTCCTAGCCGGTGATGGTGGGATGGAAACGGGCGGCATGGACTCTCTTGATCGAGGAAACAAACTTAAGCTGTTCGGATCTCGCACGAGCAATGGTCTCGGCATTGGGCATCAGGCAAGGGGACTGTGACATGCCGCGGAGCACAACCGGTGAACCGTCGGCGGCGAATGCATCCGGAACCGACTGGTTGCAGTGTAGGCTAAATGCTGAACGTCGGCAGAGGGCTTGCTGTTGTTTCAGGACCGCACGAGGGGCGATGGAGCCAAACTGAATTGCCGGGTCGCCCAGTGGCCTGGTACTCAGTTCGATGGTGGGAAGACACAATCGAACGATTCTGGGACAATTGCATTCATTGTCTTCCATCGCTCACCGTATGCGGGTGCCGGTGTTGGTGTTGGTGCGGGTGCTGGCGCTGGCGACGGTGGTTGGGCGGTTGGGTGGAGACCGCGCAGGTACGTACCTCACGTGACATCGTGCCGGCGATTCGCGATGTTGACATTGGCCGCCAAAGCCTCCGGTGCATACCCCCCCCGACGCGTCCACCACCAGCCACAACGCGCACTTCCCTTTGCAGTGGAAGGACATGCGGCCCAGCATTGATTGCCCCAAAAACCCTATTTCCGAATATCAGCATTCGCATCTGATACTCTGTGCCCGCCAATGACCGCCATCCAGCCATGATCTCCTCAAGTTCGGCCCCAGGCCCGGCCGAATCCGTCCTGGCCACATTGAACACGGCACAATGCCGGGCTGTCACTTCAAAGGCCTCAACGGTCGCCATCCTGGCTGGCCCGGGCAGTGGCAAGACGCACACGCTGACTTCACGTGTTGTCTGGCTCATGGACAATGTCGGGTACGCGCCCGCCGACATCATCGTCGCCACCTTTACGGTCAAGGCGGCGCGGGAGATGAAGGAGCGCATTGGCAAGGCCCTCGGAGGGGGTCGTGAGAAGAAGATTGTTCTTGGCACATTTCACAGCATTGCACGCCGCTATCTGGCCGCCTACGGCAAGCGTATCGGACTTGACGAGAAGTTTGCTATTGCAGACGACGGAGACTCGAGGTCTATCATCCAAAGGATATGCAAACGGTTCCAGCTATCTGTGGACCCTCCTGTGGCCAGATCATGGATCAGCAAGAAAAAGGCCAAGGGCCCCAACCAGGCACCATCGAAGCGGAATGGCAAGGAACTACCCGAGAGTCGCGACCTGGAGACGTGCTATCGGGAGTATCAGAACCATCTCGAGCGGTCGAATCTCCTGGATTATGACGACCTGTTGACTCGGTGTGTGGACTTGCTCCGGGATCATCCGTCCTGTGTTGCCAACGTCCAGGCCGTTCTCATCGACGAGTACCAAGACACCAACGGCATCCAGTACGAGCTCATGAAGCTGTTTGCGCAGGCGAAGGAGCGCATCACCATTGTGGGAGACCCTGATCAGAGCATCTACGGTTGGCGATCTGCCGAAATCAAGAACTTGTACCGTCTCTTGAAAGACTACCCCGACACGGATGAGATCTCGCTGGAGGAGAACTACCGATCGTCGCAAGCAATCCTGGACGTGTCCTTGAAAGTCATCCAGCAGGACAAGAAACGATACCAAAAGTTGCTGCTGCCCATACACAACAAAGGCACGCGGCCAGTTCTGCGCCGGCTAAAATCTTCCGCAGTCGAGGCAGATTGGATTGTGTCGGAGATCCGGAGAGCCCTGCTAATGGCTGGTAAGATGCTGACCAGTGATGATGTAGCGATCCTCCTGCGTTCGGCGTCTCTGTCCAGGCACATCGAGTCGTCCCTGGGTAAAGCCGGAATTGCATACCGCATGGTTGGTGGGTTCAAGTTCTACGAACGCGCCGAGGTCAAGGTGATTCTTGACTATCTCCGCGTCATCCACCAGCCCGACAACAACGATGCAGTGGCGCGCATCATCAACGTACCCCGCCGTGGTATTGGTGACACTACGATCAAATCTCTCCTTGAGGAAGCGGAAGGTTCCAAGCTGAGTGTCTGGGGCCTGCTGAACAAGCACTGCCGAGGTGAACGTCAGGCAAAGACGAACATAAAAAAAGCCATGGAGCAAAAGATCAGCGGAGAATTCCTCAGGCTGGTGTCTGGGATTCGCAGGAAGATCGAGGAGCCCCCTACCGGGAGCCCCTACTACCATCTAGTCGACCTCATCGAAAACCTTCTCTCGCAGCTCAACTTTCAAAGATACCTGCAAGAAAACTACCCAGAGGAGCACGAGACACGGTGGGCCAACGTCCAAGAATTCATCAGCTTGGCGGGAGATTTCATGCGGGATCTCAGCGCAACGGCAGAGGAGGACCGGCTCCCGGAGATTGACGGACTCCAGCAGGTGCAAGAGAACGATGCCCTTGGCCGGTTCCTTGCCAATGTCTCATTGGCGTCGGATGCGCAACAAAAGGGCGACGCCGAGAACAAGCCCATGGTCACCATATCGACGATACACGCAGCCAAGGGACTTGAATGGCCAATCGTCTTCGTTCCAGCCGTGTACAATGGGTCCATCCCGCACGCGAGGTCCGAGGACCTCGACGAAGAACGCCGGTTGCTGTACGTCGCCATGACCCGGGCCAAGTCGCTCCTCTATCTCAGTTGCCCGATGTACAGCTCCCTGAATGGACGGAACGGGGGCGAGCGTACTGAGCTTTCGCCATTCATCCCATCCGAGATTCACCCCTACTTTAGAAAACGCGGCCCATCTTTCGAGCCCGGGATACTGCAGGAGGTTGGGCGCATACTTGGACGAGAATCCGACGTACCCTCACCAAACAGAGTCTTCAAGGACCTGCCGCTCATGGAACGGCCCGAGGATAATCTGTACCCCGAGAACCCGGAGGACTCCTTCGGCGACGGGGACGCCGGTGGAAGAAACCGGCAATGGCAACGGCGTGCTCGGCCACAAGCAACTTCGGCATCGGAGGAGGGCGATTCCCAACCGGTTTCTACATGGCATGCTTCCACAACGATGGACGCTGCATCCAACTTTACCATGTCCTCGCTGCCCGGGTTTACGACCGCGAGCGCAGCTCAGGCGATGCTGGCCGCCGCAAAAGATATGGCTGCATCGGCTCAAGGTAGCGACTCTGGCCCACAAAGGTTTTCTGGGCCCAAAAAGGGAACAACAAAGCGGCCGGCTGACCAACAGAGCCTTCTGGGGTTTGTCAAGAGGGCAAAGTCTGATGCGCCAGATGTAGCCATCCCGGCAATCAGCCGCCCGCCCGCCCCCCAAGCAAGATCGGCGCTTCGGGAGCTGCCGGAACTGCCAAACCTACACCGAGTGCAACAGCCGGCTCCAGCCATAGAGCCAAGCCTCACCGGCCACAGACTCGGAGCTGGAAAATTGCCCCCCAAGCCGTCGAGACCGACTTTCGAAGGCAACATAGGGCTTAAGAAGCACTACGCAAATTTCTCGAGCTCCCCTCCTCGACCCAAGTC
Organism: Colletotrichum jinshuiense; assembly: GCF_051148585.1. NCBI lineage: Eukaryota > Fungi > Ascomycota > Sordariomycetes > Glomerellales > Glomerellaceae > Colletotrichum > Colletotrichum jinshuiense. The sequence continues at coordinate 5,552,013 of NC_139309.1, read as the reverse complement.
TCCCGAGAAGGAGAATGAAGACAGCAATCAGCCGCCGCCGATCCGGGAACGGCCGGCGAGCTGCTTGCATGCGACAACGACGACGAATGGTTTCGGGGGGTTCAAAAGACCGGCGGCGTTGAAAAAGGAAGGGGGCATTGCACCGATAGACCGGCTGAGGAAGCCTTTCAAGCCGCTGACGATCAACAGGTCATGAATGGTTGACGGTTGTACTATACTGGACTTGGGAGGGGGCGTTTTCTGTAGACATGGCTGGTCTGGTAGGCGTTGATTGAACGAATTGCATGAGGATTCTAGGGAATGGCTGTCGCACACGGGACATGCTTCACGGGGTTGCTTGGCATGGAACATTTAGGGATCTCTTTTTAATTGGCCAGTATCATATACAATGCATATTCACCGTAAGCGGGTATTCCTAGATTGGCAAGACGAGGTATGCGAGACTTGCTGTGCCGCCTCCGACCTGGCGAACTGGCCCCACACTACCGGGTGCAGCCGGCTCGAGGACAGCCTCTACGCTCAGCCACGTCGTTTGTCCCTAATCCCTAGCGAATCCTTCGTAAAAAAGCAGACGCATGGGCCGTAATTATCGCCAGGTAGGATAAATAAGCCGGCATTGCGATGTGATGATGAACTGGAGGGCGCAATCGCCGTTCTCAGACATATCGACAACTACGATTAATTGCACAACGTCTTTGAAAACACACAATAACACCGCCCGCTGATTTGGTTCCCCCTTACACCATCACAAGCATGTCCGCCACCATGACGGCACGCATCGCAACCAAGGCCTTCCGGGCCCCGCTCCAGCACTCTGCGTTCTCCACCACGGCCCGGTACCGGGCGGTCGGCGCCGCGCCTGGGAAGAACACCGGTGGCGGGAAAATCAACAACAAGGCCGGCGAGAGTCCGGTCGAGATCCCCGCCTTCAACCTGCGCCACATCACGTCCAACCCCAGGACCAGGTCCTGGCTCATCGCGGGGTTCTGTGTGATCGCGAGCATCGAGGCGTATGGGTGGTTCAACTTTGGACCCAAGATTCTGGGGTGGGAGGAGAGGAAGGCCGAGTAGGCGGGTCCATCAGAGGCTTCGAAATCTGCGGGAGTAAGAGCGTTGGGGAGAGCGTTTTGGCGAACTTGGTCAGTTAAACGGCAGTGTAATAATAGCAACCCGATGTATACTAGATTATTTCTCTGCTCTGGGTTCCTAGGAAGGCGAGGGCCGAATACTTTGAATAGGTGAAAAGATAATCACCCCCTTCAGTCACGACTAACGCCATCATTTATCAGGCGTCAGCTATGGAGTACAGTAACTCCATATCCCTAATCTAATGGGGGCCTCTTCTCTGTTGTATGGAACTTTTGACGTGCTCATCTGGTTGTTTCGACCTCTTTCTGTGTGTCTGCCATTGCCCTAGGACATATTAGAAGCGGTTATGGAGCAGGTGCAGATTGCAGTGTTCACTCACTGCAATGCCTCACTTTCGTCATTTTTCTATCTTTTAGGTAAGTAGGTACCGTACCTTATCGTGTTTTACCAACAACACATTGGTGCATTTGCGATGCGCGAGTGCGGCTATGCATTACGGCTGATTCGTGGTGAACCAATCCATTGGCAGGGACATGATATCGTGCATATGGATGCCTCGCAACTCTTGGCCGATTACCCCGCGTCATTTCAGCCCATCAGGACGTCTTGTGTCACTCACGCCTCCTCAAGTTTGCCGCCGCACATGAGGGTTCCTGATCTTCTAGCTTTCCTCCGTGGTGTCTGAGGCCAGCTACTCAAATCCAATCACTCAGTCAATCGACGTTTGCAGCCTCGCGTCCCTGTCGTGCTGCTTCACGTACGGATGTTGGGAGGTGCTCTACACGGGGGTCATGTCTGTTTCTGAAAGTTTGTTGCATTTCAACTAGTGTTCGTGATATCACAGCTACGACAGCAGTCATGTATTGCTATTGACATTCGCGAATCTAGGACGGCGTTGGATTTCTACTAGCTCAATATGGGCGGCACCGCGGCCTGTACGGAGGCTAAACCCGGGTGCCTTTCTGCCCTGACCTCCTGCTTCCATCCCAAGAAGAAACCAGTTCCGGCGGCGAAGCCCGTATCACAGCCACAAGCAACAAGTGTACCGGCTGAAGACACACGGGTCACGCCAGTCGCGGGCGATCTGTCCCAGTCCAGCGGCGCAACCGAGGCTCCAGGCTCCATCCCCAGCCACCCCACCGGCCTCTAAACCTGTAGAAGTGTCAACAAATGACACTATCGATCTGTGGTTGGTCGCTTATGAAAAGACAGACGCGAGGACCAAAGAATGGATTGGGAACTTCGGCATCGGCCGTAGCAGCAACATTCAAGCTCAGGAGCTGACGAAACTCGTGCGAGCCAAGGAGGAGACAGGCTTAACAGTTGATGGGAAAAAGATCCTGTGGAGGGATTACGCAAATAGAGTAGTTGTCTGGGTGGCTACTATCTTGTGAAGAAGGAAGCGAGGACAGAGGGGACCGGTGAGTGGTTGATGAAACACCCAAAGTTTCTCAACTGGGAGGAGTCAAGCTGGTCCTCAATCATATGGCTCAATGGTCAAAGTAAGTTTAATACCCTCAAGAAAAGTAGGTTAGCTAACGTGTTTTTTACTAGTGGGAGTCGGGAAGTCCTTTCTTACTTCTAAAGTCATTGACCGCTACCGCTTTCGTTCTATCAATGCGTTGTCATCGACATCCAGGAACGATGAGGGCTTCGCACACTTCTACTGTGACCGCACGATCACCGGCCGCAAGGATGCCAAATCCATACTCAGAAGTTATATTGTCCAACTCTTGACCATGTCGCGTCATCAAAACAAATGGCACTCGCAGCTTCGCCCGTTCTGTGACGGGTCCAATGCTGCCCGGCGCAGCCTCGAGTTCTCCGATTGCGAGCGGATCATAACAGAGTTGATCGAAGCATATCCTCGATCTTTCTTGATATTGGATGCATTGGACGAGTGCGAGGAAGAATACAGGATGACACTTGTCGGTTTTTTCCACCGTCTCGTCGAAGGGGCCAGCCGACCCGTCAAGATCTTCATATCCAGTCGTCCAGAAACCGATATTGCCAAGTTGATGAAATCTACTGGTTTCATTCAAATCAGCACAGCAGACAACAAAGAGAACATTGAGAAGTATATTGATTCCATTTTCAGCAAATGTAGACCTGGCTCAAAATGGGCGGAAGGTCGGATTCAAGACCGAGTGAAGAAAGTTCTTCTAGAAAGGAACGACGGAATGTAGATCATTTTTCAATCTTGAACCGCCAAGAGCCATGCTAACCATGTGGTTTTAAGGTTAAAATGGGTAGAGCTACAATGGGAGCAGTTAAAACAGCGAAATACTGAAACCGCCATAATAGAGCGCCTTGGAGCGCTCCCGCGTGGTCTCAAGGACACGTACCAGGAAATCTATTCTCAACAAGAAGTTTACGATCTCATCATACTGCAAAGAGCAGTCAAATGGATCAAATGTGCTCAGGAACCATTAACAACAAACTTGCTTCTCCAGGTCGTTCAGCTCTCTTTCTCTGAGGAACAAAACACCGGATATAAGCTCAACATCGACAAAGAGACCATTACAGAGTCGAACTTAGACATCATCTGCCGCCACTTGATTGTCAGAGATCCCTGCCAGGAGGTGTGGAAGTTTCCACATACATCAGTTGCAGAATTTTTTGAATTAAAACAAAACAGAGAATGGATCGGCAAAGCTGAGCAGGAGGTAGCATCATTGTTGCTTCTGTCCTTATATGCTTGCTAGACTGATTGGTCACCACCCATGCATTGGTCACACCCTACGGGTCTCATAATATTTAAGTATTGGCTACCAGCCTATGGTTCAACATCAAGTGAATTAATCACCATAGATAAAGGTCTTCAGAAAGGCTATGAGTTGGCTGCGGATTTCGATAGTGAAGATCCCGACCCAGATAAGCTTCAGGGAGGTTTGTTACCGCATTTGATTTTGTCAACGAAGCATGTTTTCATTGATGAACGAGATGATTTTCACGATCTAATCAGGAAAAGTGAGCTGACGAGCAGTCTTGTTTTATGTAGTGAAGACCAACTGGGATCAGGTATTGCTAGGGAAGACCGAGCTTCCACCAAAAGGCGACCACGAATACGAGCACGGCATGCTAGCACCTGAGGATGTTCATGTGAAACTGGCTGCTGTGCAAATGGTTGCCGGCCTGATAGACCCCAGGTCTGCTCGTGGGGAGAGGCACATTATTGCAACGCAATGCTCCCAAATAAGAAGATACCTCCGAATTTCAAGAAAGAAATGGGGACCTGCGGTTGGGGTCTTTCCACCCAGACGGGCCTTTCTGTGAGGAAAATTCTTTAGTGGCTTATATTCTGCCTCGTTTCCATGTCAATATTTGCTGCCACTTGGTTAGCTTGCATCAGCAGCACAGATCTGCAGAATGCCTTCATTCCGGCAACGGTCGTGCTGACAGTATTCACCCTCATTCTGGGAATCGCCCAAACGCTTGGTTGATGTTGGTTGTTTTGGATTTCTCATTACAGCTCTCTGCCTTGCAGTCTTACCAATGCCTCGGGTGCAAGGCGGTAATGATTCGTAGCCTAAACAGGCATGCTCGTTGGAAGTAGCCGTAAAATGAATTGGGAGATCAGAGACCCCACGGTATGAGGAATGAATAGCTAATTGCATTATACTAATTGACTCTCACTAGTCGATTAATAATCAATCATAAACCATCAGTTTGGTGCAACAGGCCTCGGCATCGCTCCAGCCGAGACAGAGTCACTAAGGGGGGGAATTGTACTCAGACCAAGACAGGGGCAGCAAACTTTATTCAATGTTAGCGCATAACGGTTTCTCCAGATAACTTTGGTCGCGAATTTGATACAGGCTTTGATCGTACACTTTCTGCGGCGCAGGTAAATAAGGGTAACGAAGCGTGCGCAAGTCGAGGTGGAACCAACTAGACTGAATAAATTATTTGAGCAAGAGGACATGGGCCAAAATGCAATATAGAGTCCAAGTAAAGCCAACATGGGCTGATGGAGCCAAATCGACCACGTGTTTCCAAAAGGCAATGGGAGTTCATTTCTTTTTTAAAGTTGCAACGAAATGATAGTTTCCCTAAAATAAAAAGAAGCTACAGACCTTAATTGTCATCTCTTTCTGTTCCTTTCATTGGAGGCTACAGATTGTTGGTCGTTCAACGGCTAAAGCGGCTTCACTTATCATGTAACAGGGGCGCATTGGATTCGGCAGGCCGCGGTCTCCGTGCCCATCGTCATCATCCTTGCGAAGGGATAATGCCACCTGCTAGAGAAGACAAACTGCAAGTCCCACTACTTTAGGCACCCTACGTTCACCCCATCTTATGCTTTTGATTGGCCCGGCAGTTGGATGACCGGTGGGCTACGGCCGACGACATGCCGTGGAGAGAATCGCGATCTTGGCACGGGCCAGGACACGCGAGGCATTTGAGGAAGTCTCGGGCGACGTACGCATACCCGTCCTTTCCCACCCTTCTCAGCAACTGGCCCGCTTATGCCAGTGTCTTTATGAAAACGCAGTCGATTTCTGGCTATCCACGTTCGATATCAACCAATGACGAACCATCAGCAGGCCAGGAAGAGAGCCTGTGACTCCTGTCACAATTTAAAGGTACCGTCATCTTGCTCCACGAGCCACATGGTTTTGGAACCTTACTTCACATGGATCCTGGTGGCTGACGTTCTTGAGTAGATCTTTTGCGATGGAGCCCAGCCGTATTGCAGCTGGTGCCATCATCGTGGCTTGCGATGCACCTATCCCCGAGCTTCCAAAGGCACGCAGAAGATAAAGGCGCGGTAAGGGCCTATATGCAGCATTTGCATGCGTCAAATATCAGGATCACTAATACTACACAGTCATGCCTCTAGTAGCGACCTCATGAAGCGTATAGAGCGCGTTGAGCTTGCACTACATGCTGCTAGAAAAAAGATAGCCCTCGACAAATCACAATCCGAGTCCCACAAACCCCAAGAAGGCACCCTCTTAACCGAATCCGGCACAGGTAAAGTAACTCTATATATTGATTCTCAATTTGGGCGGAACTCAGATTAACGAAATTCTCTGCAGCAACGGACACTGTCGGCGCTTCCTCGCAGAGTGAAGCCACAAGCCCCCAAGCCCCATCGTCGGGGGTCCACTTTGCCAAGCTTGACTTTGCTAGCAACCAAGCCGGAGAAGTTGACTCCTTTAATGGTATCCCGTTCTTCTCTGGGGCTGGGTACAGCTGGGTTCGTTTCCGCACAGGAGCCGAGCCTTGTTACGAAAAGCTCTACGCCCTTGGCCCTCCATGGCAAGACCGGTGCGGAGGTCCCGCGCGTGTGCCTGCCGACGACTCCCCGACCCCGATTGCAGAACTGAAGTTGCCGCCAAAGCAAACAATGGAGTATCTTGTCTCGACGTATTGCTCGTCTAGCTTCTCTCTCAGCTTCCCAATCATCGACCCCGTTCTTTTTCAGCACACCCTAGACGCAGCATATGAGCCCCTCTCGACCGAGCAACCTTCAAAGTCTGTTGGAGCCAAGGCCTGCCTCTTTGCATTCTTGTCTCTGAAATCCAAATGCGGGGCAAATTGGCTGTTCCCACCTCAGATGGATGGTGAAAGATACGCGGCGAAGGCCAAGAGCCTCGTGCCGGAGATCTTCTTGGAGCCCAGCCTTGTAACCTTCCAGACCTTATTTATGCTGGTAAGAACCAACGCGCGCTTTCGCATCTTGGCATTGCTCCCCCAATTCTTCGCAATTGTCTTCCCTTTGAGCTATGCTGATCTGACTGTCTGTAGTCTTTGCACTATTTGCTCTCCGGAAACATTGACCGAGGCATGACACTCCACGCATACTCGTGTCGCGTTCTGTTCTCGCTCGGTGCCCATTCACAGCGCTTGTCTACAGCTGATGATCTGCAGACTGATGGCGCACGAACAGACACTCAGAGGATGAAGAAGCACTTGCGTCAGCTCTTCTGGATGGTATACTCGCTTGACAAGTACATAACCCTTCGGACTGGCAATCCCCCGACTATCGATGACGACTTTTGCGATCTCACCCTGCCCGAAGACAGCCGGGGAGCAGCACCTTCTGAAGCAGAAGGTAGCAACGGATCACCCAATGGGAGTGATACAGGACACAAGCCGCTTCTCCTGTGGGACCTACGGTTGGCAATTCTCAAATCGAAGGTCTCCAAGACACTCTACTCGCCGTCGGCGCTTCGGAAAACGGACGTCGAGCTGCTCCAAAACATCCGCGAGCTCGACGAGGAACTGGAGCGATGGCGGATGTCCCTCGATCCTTCGTGCCGGCCCAGCCTGGGGTTTCAGGGCGAAAAGGCGTTCCTGATCGACCAGGCAGACGATGTGCACGTCAGTCTGCAAAGAAATGTCAAGCAGTTCGAGTACCACTACCTGCTCGCCGCAATCCACCGCGCCAGCGGACGATGCTCTTCGTGGGCGAGCGGCGAGCCGGGCGACTTGACGGGCATCAGCTCCAGCATCGCGATCTCGGTGCAAGCAAGTCGCATGACTATTGTCCATCTCCACGCCGTCATTAATTTTGTCGCAGAGGAGGCTTTTTGGTGAGTTGAATTTTATACTCCGGTGTATTTCCGTGGCCGTTCCCTTTTCTCTTCCCGTTTTCTTCTTCTTTTCCCCTTTCCGCTTGTTTCTCCAGTTTCTTTTCTTTCTTCTTACTTGGCATTATATCGACTGGGAAATATAAGCGTGGACGTGATTTTATTTGAAAATGGGTTGAAGACGACTAACGTAGAGATAGGTTGATTGTGTTCTACCCCGTGTCTGCTGCCCTGACAGTATTCTGCAACGTTCTTCTCGATCCGCACAACCCTCAGGTAGACGAAGACCTGCAACTGATTGCGTCAGTCCCATACCTCATCCGGCGAATGCCGAAGGGCCTCTCGTCAGTACAGGATGAGGGATATCTGGATAAGGTAGATGAGTTTGTGGCGGAGCTGGTACGACTGGGAAACTGCGCGGTTGCAAGGGGCAGCCCGAACTCTGAAGGGAAGTGATTACCGGAATTGGGAGGAAGGGAGTAAAGGAGATGGGCTTGTTATACCAAACGATGGCCACTTCGAAGGAGACTCCAAGCCAGCGGGAAAGCTGTATATCAAAAACTCTGCATCGATAGGCAGCTCAAATTCGCTATTAATCCGAGAATAACTCAAGAGGGTTTGGGAAGGCCTTGGAAAAACTCGGACTAAGATGCTGCTTATAGAACACCTACAATAATGGAATAATCATGATAAGTTTTTTTCTTTTCCAGAGATATTTCAACATGTTAAAGCAATCATTCGCTTGTTTCACAGCCTGCAGACATGTGCAAATTTTCAAGGTTGAGTATCCTTGACAAGACAGGACAGACAACCAAAAGGTCGAAAAAGATGGGAGTAGCCGAGAGAAAATGGATAGAACAGCCAGGTAGAGAGAGATAGGGACCTTGAAACCAAATGGAGGATCGTGGAGAATGAAACAACTTCATCTAGGCCAGAGCTATGTGGAGTGATGGAAGAGCCTGACATTTATCGTGCCGCCCAATATCCAGTCCCAACCGCAACATCAGTTCATTAACAGTTGATTCATATGCACACCGACCTCGGCCGACATACCGACACTCACCGTTGACCAGGGCTGGGATGGCCGGGAGTGCCTGGTGGTATCCCCCGGAAGGATCCCGGCTTGGGCTCCGGAGGCGAATCACCACGCTTGTTCCGCATTAGGCAGGTCGGGGAACAGGTGCACGTGAGTTTGGTCGTGACGACATTGATCTCTGGGGGAGAGAAGAGGGGGCGGCCACAGCGGGAGTGGCACGAGTGGCTGGGCATCTACCCGCCAATGGAATGGGCCCCCCAGCGCTCAACCGGAACGACGCACGTCTCCACTCCTGCAGCCAGGAAGCAGCAACAGCCGGCGGGTGGGTGCCGTGGTGGCCGTAGCGTGCGCGTTTCTCTGTAGCCGTCCAGAGTAGTGCTAGTGCATGTCGCTGGGAGTCGCAGTTACCCCACTGACACACACTAACTGTTGCACTTGGATGACGCAGCGCCTGCGGAACGGTCGCAGGCGTGCGCGCGCCTGGACCGACAGCCAGAGCCCCCAACCCAACCGACCGGAGCTCCCAGGAAGCTTGCTGAGGTATCGTGTCGCACACTCGCACCACAACCACCAGCCTTCCGCTCTCCCCATCATACATCATCCCCTCCGTCGTCTATTTGGCTACTCTGCGACGGCGTCCTCCCATCTCTTTCGATATTGTCCGTTCATGCCGTCTATTTTGCGCGACACCCGATAATTAATAACCCAAAACACTGCCGCTGAGCGGCAAGACGACACCCACAATGACGTGGTGGAAGCTGCTCGGAGCCGGCGGCCTGCTGCTGGCTGGACTGAGCAGTACGGCCGCAGAGCCGTTTACTCCAAAACACGAGGCCGGACGATGTGCGATGCGCGGCCACTGCGGCTCCAAGAGCTTCTTTGGCAAGCAGCTGCCCTGCCCCGATAATGGCTTGGCCGAGGAGCCCGACGAGAAGCTGCGGCAGCAGATCGTCGACCTCTGCGGAGCGAAATGGAACTCTGGGCCAGTCTGCTGCAATGCTGACCAGGTATGTACCATCCGTCGAGAAGAACCATCATCACCAATGCAGCTTGCTGACGTGCCGCCCGTTAGGTCAAATCGCTCGCCTCCGAGCTCGGCACCCCGAACCAGATCATCTCCTCCTGCCCGGCTTGCAAGGAGAATTTCTTCAACCTGTTCTGCACCTTCACGTGCTCTCCGGATCAGTCGCTTTTCTTGAACATCACCAGGACGGCGGAGAAGAACAAGAAGACCATGGTGGCCGAGCTGGACCAGCTGATCTCCGAGGAATACGGAACCGGTTTCTTCGACAGCTGCAAGGAGGTCAAGTTCGGCCCGTCCAACTCTAAGGCCATTGACTTCATCGGAGGCGGCGCCAAGAACTACTCGCAGCTGCTCAAGTTCTTGGGAGATGAGAAGGTCATCGGGTCGCCCTTCCAAATCAACTTCCCCACCAAGTACAGCGAGCCTGGCATGTCGCCCCGCGACCTCAAGCCGAAGAAGTGCAATGACGAGGACCCCAACTTCCGCTGCGCCTGCGTCGACTGCCCGGAGGTCTGCCCAGAGCTCCCGGCCGTCTCCAAACCCGGCGAATGCCATGTCGGCGTCCTGCCTTGTCTTTCGTTTGCGGCCATCTTCACCTACAGCGTCTTGCTATTCGCCGCCATCGCCGCCGTCGTCGGTCATGTCGTGTGGAGACGCCGCGCCAGGAGAGAGAGCGAGCGGCTGAGGCTGCTGCAGGACACTTCTCCCAGCGATGACGAAGACGAAGGCGATCTGGTCCAGAACGGCGCCATGTTCGACAGGCCCCAACGATACTACAAGATCAACACGTGGTGCGACGCGGCTTTCAGCAAGCTTGGCCACGCCGCGGCACGATACCAAGGCATCACAATTGGTGTTACCGTCATCATCGTCATCATTCTTAGTGCCGGATGGGTCAGGTTCGACATTGAAAAAGACCCTGCGCGCCTCTGGGTTAGCCCCAGCTCCCCTGCCGCGCAGGAAAAGGCCTTTTTCGACGACCAGTTTGGCCCGTTCTACCGTGCTGAGAAGGTCTTCTTGGTCAATGACCAGCAGCCCGGCGGCCCCGCTCCTGTCCTCAGCTACGACACGCTGATCTGGTGGATGGGCGTCGAAAAGAGCGTCAAGCAGCTGAAGGGTCCCAAGTATGGCGCCGCCCTCAACGACATTTGCTTGAAGCCTACCGGCACCTCTTGCGTGGTCCAGTCCGTTGCCGCCTACTTCGACAACGAGCCATCCCTCGTCGGCAGGGATGATTGGCAGGACCAACTGCGCCAGTGCGCAAAGTCTCCTGTCGAGTGCCGCCCCGACTTTGGTCTGCCTCTCGAACCGAACATGATCCTCGGCGGTTACAAAGAAGACCCCGTCAATGCCACTGCAATCACGGTCACCTGGGTCGTCCAAAACGCCGCTGAAGGCAGCCCGGCCGTGGAGCGTGCCATGGATTGGGAGGCCGCACTGCGTGATCGTCTTCTCGATGCTCAGCAAGAGGCCCAGGCACGCGGCCTCCGGCTGTCCTTCTCCACCGAGATCAGCTTGGAGCAGGAGCTGAACAAGTCCACCAACACCGACGCCAAGATCGTTGTCATCAGCTACATCATCATGTTCATCTACGCATCCCTGGCGCTCGGATCTACCACGCTGTCGGTTCGGGACATGATTAGGAACCCCGCCGTTGCGCTGGTCCAGTCCAAGTTCTCCCTTGGTGTTGTTGGCATTTTGATTGTCCTCATGTCCATCAGCGCCTCCATCGGCCTCTTCTCCTGGTTCGGACTCAAGGCCACACTCATCATTGCCGAGGTGATTCCTTTCATCGTTCTTGCCGTCGGTGTGGACAACATCTTTTTGATTGTTCACGAATTCGAGCGAGTTAACGTCAGCCATCCCGATGAGATGGTTGAGGAGCGCATCGCCAAGGCGCTGGGCCGCATGGGGCCGTCCATTCTCCTGTCTGCCCTGACCGAGACTGTTGCGTTTTCCCTCGGAGCCTTCGTCGGCATGCCGGCAGTTCGCAATTTTGCGGCCTATGCTGCCGGGGCCGTCTTCATCAACGCCGTCCTTCAGATTACACTGTTCGTGTCCGTCTTGGCCATGAACCAGATTCGCGTGGAGGACCACCGGGCGGACTGTATCCCTTGTATCCAAGTCAAGGCCGCGCGGGTCCATCTGAGCGGCAGCAACGGAAACGCCAATGCCCGATTCTACGAGGTGCCGGAGGAAAGCTGGCTGCAGCAGTTCATCCGCCGGACGTACGCCCCTGCCATCCTCGGAAGACAGGCCAAGGCCATTATCGTTGCCGTCTTCCTCGGCGTTTTTGCCGCCGGAATTGCTCTCATTCCCGAGGTCCAGATCGGCCTCGACCAGCGTGTTGCTATTCCGGATGGCTCCTATCTCATCCCCTACTTCAATGACCTTTACGCCTACATGGAGACCGGCCCGCCCGTTTACTTTGTCACCAGGGGATTCAATGCGACGGCGCGCAAGAACCAGCGTGAAATCTGCGCCAGATTCACCACCTGCGACCAGTTCTCCCTCGCCAACATCCTGGAAGGAGAGAGAAAGAGACCCGACGTCTCGTACATTTCGTCGCCGGCCGCCAGCTGGATCGACGACTTCTTCCTGTGGCTCAACCCCGACCTCGGCGATTCGTGCTGCGTGGAGAATGGCAAGGCATGCTTCGCCGACCGCAACCCGCCATGGAACATCACCCTCTCCGGCATGCCTCAGGACGGCGAGTTCATCCACTACCTCGAAAAGTTCCTCAAGGCACCCACGAACGATGACTGCCCGCTGGGTGGCCAAGCCTCGTACGGCCAGGCAGTGGTGGTGGACTCGGAGAAGGACACCATTCCCGCCAGCCACTTCAGAACCATGCACACCCCACTGCGTAGCCAGGAGGACTTCATCAACGCCATGGCGGCTGCGCGGAGAATCGCATCCGACATTACCCGCTCGACGGGCGTGGACGTCTTCCCATACAGTCTCTTCTACATCTTCTTTGACCAGTACGCCAGCATCGTATCGTTGACGGCCACCCTTCTCGGCTCGGCCGTGGCCATCATCTTTGTCATTACATCGGTTCTTTTGGGATCCCTCATGACCGGTCTGGTCGTCACCGTCACCGTCTGCATGACTGTCGTTGACATCATCGGGGCGATGGCAGTCTTTGGTGTTTCGCTCAATGCGGTCTCGCTCGTCAACCTGATCATTTGCGTCGGCATTGGTGTGGAGTTCTGCGCGCACATTGCGAGGGCCTTCATGTTCCCATCGCGCACCGTCATGGAGCGTGCCAAGAACCGCTTCCGCGGTCGCGACGCGCGGGCCTGGACGGCCCTCGTCAACGTGGGAAGCTCCGTCTTCTCGGGCATCACCATCACCAAGCTCCTCGGAGTATGCGTCCTTGCGTTTACCAGGTCCAAGATCTTTGAGATCTACTACTTCCGGGTTTGGCTGGCTCTTGTCATCTTCGCCGGCACCCACGCCCTCATCTTCCTCCCCGTTGCCCTGAGCTTGTTCGGAGGAGAGGGATACGTGGACCCGGAGAGCGAGGGCGGCATCGAGGAGGACCTCGCTAGCCGGAGATACCGCGCTCTCGTCCCAGACGAGGACACGGATTCGGACGACGACTATTAGAATGACTATTATGGCTATATCTAGGTTTATGTAACAATAACGTTGGAAGTGTAAATGAAGTGGTGATTTTGTTTTATATTTTATTCTCCTCGCGCGCCACGTGTCGGACCGCTGCGGTCGTGTCGAGTTCCTGGTAGCATTTATGGGCGTTTTGCCGGATATGCATTGTAGCGACTCAATCAATTCCAATCGAGGCTTGTCCCAACTTTTGCAATTGTCCATCCCCCTCTAACCTGTGCCACGAGCTTCTGGAGATTAGCTGGACTAGGGGGTTGTCAGGATGAGAGCAGCGAGTCATGGGCGGGCCGGAGACCACGGCCTTCGCGGGAGGGGAGATGAAAAGTCCAGGTCATGTCGAGACAGCGATCGGACTTGGACGACGGTTCGCGTCCCGCGCAGCTTCAGCACCACGTCGCATTTTGGCATCGGGGTCATTCGGGCATGGACGGGTTTGCGGGGGAGAACGGTCTCACGTCGCTGAAGAAGAAGGACACTGGTCGGGCATCCCTGGGCGTCGACGCAGGCAAAGGCAACGTAAGGTAGGGCAGGTAGACTAAGGTAAGGCAAGGCAAGACAGGTAGGTACAGGTAGGTAGGAAAGGTAGGCAGGTTGGTTAGGTGGTGTCGGTGTCCCATATCGGGGGGCGGGCCAACGGCGAGGTGCCACATCGCGGGCGGGAGTGGGCTGCGGTGACATGGCGACAACGCATCAAATCATTTGGGCTCCGGCGCGGGCGTGGGCGTGGCCGGTTTGTGGTTCATGTGGCATTCTGGGCGCCGCATGAAGGATGTTTGAAGGATGCAGGCAAGACACGATGATCACCGGCGACGGCGAATTGGGGCGGGAGGAGGAGGAGGAGGAGGAGACAAACGGGTGTATTTGATTTATTTGTTATTTTAGGTACGGATACGGGTAAGGGGGAAACAAAACATAATCGAAGCAAGGGTCCTGTCGCGGTCGAGGGAACCTTGGTGGGAGTGAGTGAGTGCCCAGCAACGGCTGAAGAAGCAGGATGGACCCCTGTTTTGAGAGGCGGGCGGCGAAGTGCTTGTCTTTCGACAACGACGTTGAAAAAACGAGGCTGATTTGGTCCCCTTCTTTGGAGGTGGTGTTTCTGAGCCGGTTGGTTTCCTTTCTTCCAGAGTCTGTCTGCAAAGGGGAGTTCAGTCTGCATGGGCCTTGACGCGAGGTCAAAGCATTTTCTCCCCTTCCTCCCCCCTTTATCTATTGGTTTCCATCTGATGGATTGGGGGTTGATGGAGGGAATATCATATTCAGATGAAAAACAACCGGGGGAAGGGGAGGGGCGGCTTGAGGGGCGGGCCTCCTTTGGGGCTGGCTACCTGAGGACAATTTCCGTATAAATTGGTGGTCCGTCGCTCGCGCCCCCTTTTGGCGACTCGTAATCATTTTGTTCTCTCGTTATCTCCTCGGCGAGAGAAGCTCGACGGGACATGGGAAATACGACACAGGAACCGACGAGGCAATAGACACGCGCACGTCGCGGGGGTCGCTGGGGGTGGGGGAAGGGAGGGATTGCTAGTCGGCCTAGTTCAGGGGCTCTCGGGAGGAACAGGTCGATGGCGGGCGATAGCTTCGGGTAGCTTTGGCGCCGTGCCTGTCTTTCGGGGGAGGGTCCAGAGGACGAGTTGGTACTCTCTCTTTCTCTCTGGTAGGGATAGGTACTCTGTCTCTGGCACTTTGTCTCTGTTACTCTCTGGTGCTCGCTCTCTCTGGTACTTACACGCTCTCTCTCCTCCCTCCCTGTAAGCATGTGCGATGCTCGGCTTGGACAACGGGTACTCCGTAAATAAGGGCTGAATCGGAATCGGGGCCCAACCCGTCAATGCCATACCTGCGTCGATCGCGCGGGCGTCTCGCGACAAAGGGGCTCCTGGACGAATTGAAACGGGCAATCGTGGTGTTGCATAAAGCTGCTGGAACAGGCGCTTCCCAAGGCCGAGAGAGATGGAGAGGTGCGAGGGGGGAACGGGGAACCCTCCAGACTTGGATCCAGTTGGACGGGCGAGGTGGTGTGGAACGTGGAACGTGGAGGTACCGAGTACCGAGCCGGAGACATTGCTGTGTATGTAATGGAGTGTGGGTACGTACCGGAAAGGTGAGTACATACCAAGGGGGATGAGTAACGGTACGTACCGCAACCTGGGCCAAAAGCCAATTGGACGATCCCGTGTTCAGCCAGCAAATCACAGCCCTCATATTGGACCCATTGCCCGAGCTCCTGGACCGAAGAGGTGGCGGCTGTCAGCACTGTCCACGGGCTGGCTCACCTCTGGGAGGGGGGGGGGGGAAGCTTCAGGATGCACTGCTGCCGCTGCTACTGATGTTTCCTCGTCTTGAGGACGGGGGAAGAAGAAGAAGAAGAAGAAGAAGAAGAAGAAGAATCGGGATAAGGCCGACTGATGGCGGACGACATTGGGAGGTGGCCTGTTCCTGACATGCGCTCGTCTCGACGGCCACCACTGAAGAAAAGTCACATCTACATGTACCCACCGGACCGCCTTCTGATCTATCTCGGTTCCACTATTCGCCCTCTGCGCGCCGTCTGGGCCAGCGAGCTACCACCCCCTGTACCTGCCGCGGCGCTGCTGCACCTGCCGCTGCCGCTGTTGGCTGTCTGTTTGCTCCTAGCCGGCTTCGCCTAAAGTGTTCTGCTGGCATCGTCGGGTGTCAGTGCTGCAAGCTTAGTGCAGCGCCTGTGCTGTGCTGTGCCTGTGCCATGCCAACCGCCGCCGCAGCGCCCCATCCCATGCCCTGCCATCCATCCATCACCTTATCCCCAAGGGACCTGGGGGGGTGGAGGGTCTTTCTGTGGATGGATACCTACCTGGGCTGCTGCTGGAGTCGAAGCAACTTTTTTTTATTTTGTTTTATTTTTTTTTATTATCCTCGCCAGTGCCTTACCTAATTAGACACCTCACCTCTCTCTTCCCTCTCTCTCCCTCTATCCCGCAACCTCCCCCATTCCCAACTTACCCCCTTCTTCCGTTCAGCTCTTTGCCAACTGATCAGAGCTCCAATCTTTGTAGATACGACGACCCATTGCGTCGTTTCGTGCGCCGCTTGCACTCTCTCCCCGTCTCCCTACCCCATTGTTTGTCTGTTGCTTTCCCCCCACGCGGCGAGCGCTTAGCTTTCGCAAAGGAGACAGGATAAACAAAAAAAAAGGCTAAGAGGAAGAACGAGAAAGAAAGAAAAAAAGGGAGGACGAGACAACACACCACGTGTCGCAAGGTAAGCTCCAGCCCACCGACTCGATTTTTGCCCTCTTCCAGGAACCCAATTGTCGCATCCCGAGGAGTCAATGCAGCTTCCCATGACCAGTGTGCCATCGGATATGCTGTGACTCCTGCCATATCGCGGTCCCCCCTTCTTCCCGTGTTCTCCCCTACGCCCTCAACCACCCCAAGCTCCTGCAGCTACCCGAACTCACCCTCCCAACGAACCACCCCAGCTGACCTGACACCGCGCCGATAGAACAATCCCAACGACACTCCTTTTCCCTTTACCCGCCCGTCGTCCCGCGATATCTATACCAAAAATGTCCGACGCCGGTAGCTTCGAGGTCGTCCAGCACGACGAGGCGCCCAAGGCCGCTCCCCGCTCCCCGAGCACCAAGTCCACCACCTCGGCCGCTTCCTCCCTCAAGAAGCCCAGCTCAAGCTCGGGGACCACCTCGGCCGTCCGCCGCCCCGGCTCCTCCTCGACGACGACGTCGAGCACCGCCAAGCCTGCCGCGACGACCTCGTCCACCTCCCGCGTCGCCGGCGGCCTGACCAAGCCCCCCACCCGCCCCCCGGGTAGCAGCTCCAGCACATCGGGCAGCACCATCCGCAAGCCCGCGAGCACCTCGTCTACCGCCACCCACCGCTCGCGGCCCAGCGTGTCCGCTTCCGAGGACGAGTCCAAGAGGTCCGTCCGCCGCATCTCTACCATCCCCAGCAGCAGCGGCAGCAGCGCCGTCGGCTCGCCGAGCAGGGAGAAGAGGGCCTCGACCACCACCACCGGCGCTGCCACCGCCGCCGCGAGGAAACCCGCCAGCTCCGTGAGCAGCTCGGCCGCCCCCAGGCCCTCGACCACTACCACCCGGACCCCGAACTCGGTCGCCCCCCGCCCCTCTTCCATCAGCTCGCGGACGGGAGCCACCGGCGCCGTCGCCGAGGCTAAGAAGCGCCTCTCGACCGCCACCGCCTCCGCCGGCTCCTCCTCCGCCGCCCCGAGACCCAGGACCTCCATCCGCCCGGACTCGTCGGGCGCCTCCGAGGCCCTGGCCAAGGAGGTCGAGCTGCTCAAGGCCCAGCTCGCCGAAAAGGAGTCGCAGCTCGCCGACAAGGAGTCGCAGCTGGCCGAGGCCAAGACCCAGGCCGAACAGTCGCGGGACAAGCTCACCGAGCTTGGCGATGCCACGAACAAGGAAGCCGTCCAGGTGAGGAACGCCGTCCGCAAAATCCAAAAGGCCCACCAAAACCAGGTCACCGAGTTGAAAGCTAAGCAGACTGAGCTCGAGAACCAGGTTGATGAGGCCAACGAACATCTTGTGGCCACCGATGCTGACTTGGAGAAACAGCACAGCGAGTACAAGGAGGCTGTCGCCGCCAAGGAGGCCGCCGAAGCCGAGCTTGCCTCGCTGAAGCAGTCTCTCGAGACTCTCCAAGCCGAGCACGAGGAGAAGCTCAAGGAGGCCGAGGCCGCCCTGGGCAAGGCCACCGAGGAGCACGCCACCAAGATCGACGAGCTGCAGGCCTCCCTGGCCGACCAGCACAAGTCCGCCGTCGAGGCCCTCGAGGCCAAGCACGCCGAGGACCTCAGCCAGGGCAACACCGCCTCGGCCGACCAGGAGGAGGCCCTCGCCAAGCTCAAGGGCGACCACGAGGCTGCCGTCGCCGAGCTCCAGAAGAAGATTGACGACCTCACGTCTTCGCAGAGCGAGCTCGAGGCCGCGCACGAGAGCAAGGTCAGCGCCGAGCTCGAGTCCCACAAGACGAAGCTCGCCGCCGTCGAGAGCGAGATTGCCGAGCTCAACAGCAAGCTCGAGGCGGCCGAGAAGGCTGCCGAGCAGGCAAAGGCCGACCTCGACGCCAAGACGGCCGAGCTGGCCGCTCTCCAGGCCAGCGTCGCCGACCTCGAGAGCAAGCTTGCCGCCGCCCAGGCCGACGTCGCCCAGGCCAAGGAGGAGGCCCTCGACTTCCAGAAGCAGATCGACAGCATCAAGGAGGAGATCGCCGCCAAGGACGAGGCCCTCGAGAAGGCCAAGGCCGAGCACTCGGCCCAGGTCAAGAAGCACGACGCCGAGCTGAAGCAGGTCTCCAAGGACTACGAGGAGGAGATTGAGTCGCTCAAGGGAGACGCCTTCTTCAAGCGCAAGTTCCAGGACCTCGACGTCAAGCACACCGAGCTTGAGACCGAGCACGGTGAGCTGAAGACCAAGCACGGCGAGCTGGAGTCGAAGCACGGCGACCTCACCACCCAGCACGATGAGCTCACCAGCAAGCACGGCGAGCTCGAGACGAAGCACACTGAGCTCGCTGCCAAGCACACTGAGCTCGAGACCCAGCACGGCGACCTGTCCAAGAGCCACACCGACACCGCCGAGAGCCACACCCAGGCGCTGGAGGCGGCCAAGGCCGAGCTCGCCGCCGCCGTCTCCGCCCTGGAGGCCAAGGAGGCCGAGCACCAGAAGGCCCTGGACGCCATCCGCGCCAGCCACGCCGAGGAGCTGGAGGGCGCCAAGAGCGGCGTCTCCGCCGACAAGGAAGCCCAGCTCGCCGAGCTCCAGAGCCTGAAGGACAGCCACGCCAAGCAGCTTGAAATTCTCAAGGGCGACAGCGAGGCCAGCCTGGCCAAGGAGATTGAGGCCCTCAAGGCATCCCACGCCGAGATCGTCGACGCTCTCAAGGCGGAGACCTCTGGCGAGAAGGAGAAGTTGCTCGCCGAGATTGCAAGCGAGAAGGAGAAGGCCCTGTCGGAGAGCGCCGGCGACAAGGAGAAGCTGATCGCCGCGCACAAGGAGGCGCTCGAGTCCACCGCGGAGAAGCTGCGCACCGCCCACGAGACGGAGCTTGCGGAGGCCAAGGAGAAGCTGTTCACGGCGCACCAGGCCGAGCTCGAGGAGGCCAAGGCGAAGCTGCTCGAGTCGCACCAGGCCGAGCTGGCATCCGTCAAGCAGGCCGGCGACAGCGCGCACTCGGAGGAGCTCGCGGGGCTGAAGGCCCAGCTCGACGACGCGTTGGCCCGCATCAGCGAGACGGAGACGTCGGGCGCCGCCGCCCTCGCCGAGGCCAAGAGGGCCCTCGACGACACGCACTCGGCCGAGATCGAGAAGCTGATCGGCATGCACGGCGAGCAGCTGGAGGCGCTGAAGAAGCAGAGCTCCTCGGGCGCCCAGGCCGAGCTTGACGAGATCAACAAGGCCCACTCCAAGGTCGTGGAGGAGCTGACGAGCCAGTACGAGGCCAGAAGCGAGTCCCTCGCCAAGGAGATCACCAAGATCCAGACGGACGCGTCCGAGCTCGAGGCCGCGCTCAAGGCGGCCAAGGAGTCGGTCGCCAAGGCCGAGGCCGAGAAGGCCAAGACCCTGACCGACGCGTCCGGGCTCGAGGCTGCTCTGGCGGCGGCCAAGGAGTCGGTCGCCAAGGCCGAGACGGAGAAGGCCAAGCTCGAGGAGGAGTGCGGCGAGCTGGGCGCGATGATTTCCACGGAGAAGTTCGCGCGCGCCGAGGCCGAGGCGGCCCTCGACGCCGTCAAGAACAAGACGCCCGACACGGCGGAGGCGGACAACCTCAGAGAGCAGCTGAACAACGTCAAGAAGGGACTGGAGGACGAGCTCAAGATCGTGCAGACCAGCCTCACGGCGGCCAAGCAGGAGGTTGAGGACGTCAAGGAGGACCTGCTGCTCGCGCAGAAGGAGCTCGAGGCTTCGAGGCTCGAGGCCGACAAGCAGCTCAAGACCTACAAGGCCGACTACGAGGAGCTCAACGACACCATGACCAAGATTGTGGAGGAGGAGCAGGCCAAGCGCAGGGCCATGGAGGAGCAGGTGGAGGGTCTGAGGAAGACTCTGACGGACAAGGAGAAGGGCGTCGAGGAGCTGCAGGCGCAGCTCAAGGTGAAGGACGCCGAGATCGCCGAGGCCAAGGTACGGGGTTTGGGTCCAGCACACGCAGAAGATTGTTGTCACTGACACGCGATACAGGCCAACGCGGCGGTTGCCAAGCCCAAGGGCCTCTCGGCCAGCAGATTCGCCGACGCCGACGAGGCGGACGGCGCAGCGGACAAGCCCGCGGAAGGTGAGGAAGAAGACCACTCCTCCGAGGCACTCGCTGTGGTGCGAACGCCCCCTGCTTGATGCTCCCCCCGTCTAAGAAGAGCGACGCGGTGCTAACACGGACGGCAGCTGCAACGAGCTAGAGTGAACGCGAACCAGATCCACAACATGGACCGCGACATGCAGGAGAAGAACCTGGCCATGCTGGAGTCCATCACGGACTTCCAGCAGTCGCCGCAGGTGAACAACTGAAGGAGGGTCGTCGGCACCGAATAGGGGGAAAATGATCAAAAGCAAATGTCTGGCTTGGCTAGCAGGCTCGCCACGGCCTGACGGCTTCGCAACGCAGGGCTCGTTGGCCGCTTCTCCTCGCCCGCTTTGGCCGGGTCGAGGTTCTTGTTTTAATACACAGCACGGGGGTTTTCCGTCGGCCGCGGGGAGGGGCCCATGTTGCCACCCCGGGCGGCGGCGCAGGAGGAGGAAGAGTGCTTGTTTTGCGTACCGGTGTCAAAATGGAATTTTGCAGGAGACGGATTAGAGCCGTCGCGTGCTGCGCTACGTTGCGTGGGACGCGGCGTGTAATCTGGGAGGAATGCGTGTGACGGGACGAGGTAGCAATGGACGATACCCCCTTTTTCCTCTCGCTGCACATCCGCCGTCCGAGGGTCTCCATCGCCGGTGAAAGATGGGGTGATGTTTTGTGTTTTTCTGTCCCTCTGCCTTGCCTTCTTCCGGCAATGGCTCCGGCCGGTCGACGCCCAACGTGAGTATTACGCAGCTATAGCCAACGCGCGGCCGGCAAGACGAGTCGTCAAGGCCACGAGTTGTGGCAGTGCTGGCGGGCTGGATCCCCAGCATGGTTGTGGCCATGGCGGTTGTGGTTCGTCGTGATGTGCGCCACGGCAGCTTCGTCAGCGGCTAGTCCGGGGGTGCCTGTCCACGCCCCTTGTCGTTCCCGGTGTGCCTGGACGGGTTCCTGGAGAGAGAGTGTGTGGTGTGTTACCTGAACTATGTACCTGGACTGCGTGTGTGAGTGCGTGTATAAGTGGTGAATGTGTGTGTAAGTCTCCCCCCGCATCCCATGAAACAAGACACCTCTTGATCGAAGGGCGGGGAGACGCATGGCAGTGAAAGCCCACGCACGAGTCGTCCGTCGTGGCCATTGTCCAATGGCGGCGGGATGGCGCGGGTGAGTGGGAGGCGGAAGGGAAGAAGGGGAAAGGTAGGGAGGGAAGAGGCCCCCGCCGAAGAGGGGCGGAGCTTTTTGGTGGGGGAGTGATTAGCTAGCTAGCTAGCTACCTGGCTGTACCTGGCTGAGCAAGAGGGGGGAGGGAGGGCATGGTTCAGGTTCGTCGTGCGAGTGACGTGACGTGACTTCGCGCACGATGAAACCGTTTTGTTCGGACTTGTACGGAGTATCCGCAGAGGACACTAGTTTCTGCCCGGCATTTTCCAATCTTTCTGTCTCTCTCTCTCTTGTACCGGACGAACGAACGAGCGGACGAACGAACGAACGAAACCCCCATTGGCCCACCTGCTTTGCCGAATTCCCAACCCCTAGCTAGAGAGGATTGTCGTTCGATGATTCTTGTCGGAAGCTTATCCTGCTTAAGCTTGCTTCCTGTGCTGCGGCAGCTATACCTAGCTGTAGCTATAGCTATAGCTATAACTGGCTAGTGCAGCGTAGCGTGCATGCACTACGCGTGTTCAAAGGTAAGCCTCCCTCCCCATCCCCCTCCCCCTGCCCTGGAGTCCCGCAAGTTCTTGGTGGACCAGGGCCAGATTGGGCGCATCGCATCGGGAGAGGGGAGGAGGGCTGAAAGGGACGAACGAAACGTATTTAGGTACTTTCAAGGACGCCCGCTGCATCCGTCCGAGGTGTAAACCATTTTTAAAACAAAGGCGTCGATTGAACCCGAAATGAGCGAGACAGGCTTCTAGATCCCCCAGATCCGGAAGAAGAAGAAAGAAAAGGGCTCCTTTTTTTTTAGTTGTTTTCGCTGGTTGGATATTCTCTCTTCATCTCTTTTCTGGAGCGCCGTCTATTGTTTCCAACGACCAGCCCCTCCCTCCCCGCCGCGCCTAGATACTCGGGTCCCTGATCTGTCGACAGCTCAGTTGCCAGGAGAGACGTCGTCCGGCTCACAGCACTCCGTTGAAAAGCAAAGGGGAATAATTAGAAAGAACAAGGAAAAACCAAAACGGAACGCCGGCCTTCGTACCCCCCCGCCGCACACAAGATGCCGTCCCTCCCGATCCTCTACGCCGAGGACACCCCCTTCACCGAGTACTCGGTGGCCGTCTGGGGCCGCGTCTTCAACAGCCGGCGCGA
The DNA here is from genome assembly GCF_051148585.1 of Colletotrichum jinshuiense. Classification (NCBI taxonomy): domain Eukaryota; kingdom Fungi; phylum Ascomycota; class Sordariomycetes; order Glomerellales; family Glomerellaceae; genus Colletotrichum; species Colletotrichum jinshuiense. The sequence goes on along the minus strand of NC_139309.1, from coordinate 5,529,096 downwards.
CTTCTCGCGGCGGCCGGCCGCCGTGGTCCAGGCGACGCGCAAGGCCCACGTCGTCGAGGCCGTCCGCGTCGCCGCCGAGCGCAAATGGCGCGTGAGCGTGCGGAGCGGCGGCCACAGCTGGGCCGCCTGGTCCGTCCGCGACGAGGCCCTGCTGCTGGACCTGGGCGGCTTCGGCAAGGGCATCGGCGGCGACGAGGGCATCGTCTACGACCCCGCCACCGGCGTCGTGAGCGTCGCCCCGGCCCGCACCGGCAGGGAGGTCAACGCCTACCTGGCCGGCCAGATCGGCGGGCCCGGGGACGACAGCGCCGAGGGCGTCGGGAGGTGGTTCCCCGGCGGCCACTGCCCCGACGTCGGGCTCGGCGGGTTCCTGCTGCAGGGCGGCATGGGGTGGAATTGCAAGGTAAGTGTCTTTCACTTTTTATTTCAAATTTCTTTTTTGTTATTTGCTTCTTTGTTCTCTCGCCGCCGTCATCCGCCCCTTTTTCTGGAGGCCCTTTCCCCCAACCCGGCGGGTGCTTGGCAAAGAACGCAATATCGGAATCGGGACGAACAGACAGAATAGACACTGACTGAAACCAGAACTGGGGCTGGGCGTGCGAGAACGTCGTCGCCATTGACGTCGTCACGGCCGATGCGCGGGAGCTCCGCTGCTCCGAGACGGAGAACGCCGACCTCTTTTGGGCGGCGCGCGGGGCCGGGCCGGGTAAGTAACGGACGCCGGAGGCTATTCCATTCCCCCACCTCCTTCTCATCTTCCTCCATCCACGGAAAGCCAAACACAAGAGTTCTGACGAGCCATCGCAGGCTTCCCCGCCATCGTTACCCGCTTCCACCTCCGCACCCGCCCCCTGACGGGCATGTACCAGTCGCTCTACTTCTACCCCCTCGACCGCTTCGAGGAGATTCTCAACTGGGTGATCAAGGTTTGTCTACACCACCCCCAACCCCCTCGAAACATTCAACTAACACAAACGCCAGGTCTCCCCGACGGCCTCCCCGACAATGGAAATCGTCCTCCTGACCCTCACGCCGCCGGGCCAGACCACGCCGCAGGTCATGGCCAACTTCCTCTCCTTCGCGCCGAACCCGGAGGCCCTGATCCCGCTGCACTCGTCGCACCCGCCCCGGCCGCTGGCCACCGTCTTCGCGACGCCCACGTCCCTCCCGCTGCAGTACGCCGACCAGGACGCCGCGAACCCGCCCGGCCACCGCTACATCTCGGAGAACGCCTACGTCTCCAACGACGCCGACGTCGCCGGCGTGCTGCGCGAGGCCTTCACGACGCTGCCGACGCCCCAGAGCTTCGCCCTGTACTTCTCCATGAACCCGTGCTCGCGGCGCGCGCAGGCCGGGCCCGGCGAGGCCTCCCCCGCCGCCGTCGCCGACGGGACGGGGCCCATGCCGGACATGGCGCTCAGCATGCAGACCGACCACTACTTCGCGCTGTACACGTGCTACCCGGGCGCCGAGGACGACGAGCGGTGCCAGCGCTGGGCCCTCGACGTCCTGGCCGGCGTCGAGCGCCACGCCGCCGGCAGCTACCTCGGCGACGCCGACTTCCGGCACCGGCGCACCAGGTTCTGGGGCGAGGAGCAGGGCCGCCGGCTGATGGCCGTGCGCCGGGCGTGGGACCCTGAGGGCAGGATCTGCGGGTTCCTCGACGCCGAGGACGCCAGCGGCGTCGAGGGCTTGAAGAACGAGTTCGAGTGGGCGTGAGCGGGTGGCCTCTGGATGACCTCGTTTTTTTTGCATTAGATTTAGGGGTGGGGGCGGGGGCCAAAGGGCAAAGGGTAAAGGGTAAAAGGTAAGGTGTGTGTTGTTTGGTCTGGTATATTCAATATGAACACCCGTTGCTACAAGACGGTATCCTGTAGACCCCGTTCACGGACGACGACGCGAGATGAAGGATTAAGGGGTATATTTATATTTATATTTTTTGTGTGTTTGTTTTTGTCATATTTTCCAAAACGAAAAACATCATTGGTATAGATGGATATAAAATATGAGCCGATTTGGTAAAATTTCCATCGCGATCCGCTCACGTCGTCCACGCCAATGTCGTCAAGCGCGTACCCAAACTTGCCGTCATACATGACCGCAGACACCTTCAACCCCCCCCCTTCATCCGCCATCGTCAGCACCATCATGATCAAGACTCGGCCTTTTAGTTGGTCTCCGGCTTGACAATCTCTTTCTTCTCAAACTTTGTCCGGAAGTTGTTCTGCTTGACGAACCACGCGTTCACCAGCTCCCACTCCTGGCTCGGGTCCTGGAAATCAATCTGCAGGGGAGGAGATCAGCACTGTTACGTTGTTTTGTTTGGAGCACATGGGAAGTGTGATATGGGGAAAGGAGGAAAAGGAGAGTAGGGGAAAGGACAAAGCATGCCCGCGCACACAACGTACCTCGAACCTCCGGAGCAGACTCGGCACGACCTTGTAAATCTCCAGCAGGCTAATGTTCTTGCCGATGCACGTCCGGCTGCCCATGCCGAACTGCAGCATCATGCCGTTCATCTCCTTGATCCGCTTCTCCTCCGCGGCCGGGTCCTTGGCCTCGTCGGGCAGCCACCGCTCGGGCCGGTAGACGTCGACGTCGTCGCCCCAGATCTCGGGCCGGCGGTGGATGATCCACGCGCTGCAGCCCACGATGGTGCCGCCCTTGACGAACGTGCCGGCGATCTCGGCGCCCTGCTCGGGCACGATGCGCTCCAGCGGCAGGCCGGCGGCCGGGTGCATGCGGAAGGCCTCCTTGATGCAGGCGTCGAGGTACACGAGCTTCTGGCTCTCGGTCCACGTGACGAGCCCCGTCTCCGTGTCGCTGAAGCCGCCCTGCCTGCCGAAGGCGTCCAGCTCCTCCTGCAGCCGCGCCAGCGCCGCGGGGGTGCGCAGCAGGTAGTAGAAGACGGCGGCCAGGCTGATGGCCGTCGTCTCAGAGCCGGCGAAGGCCATGCTCACGGCCATGGTCTGCACGAGCACGTCCGACATGAACTCCGGGCGGGCCTCGCGCGCGGCGAGGAACTTGGACAGCAGGTCGGGCTGCTGCGCCAGCTTCTTGCCCGAGGTGACGGGGAGCAGCGACGACCCCTTGCCGTCGAGCTCCGGGAGGCGCTCGGCCATGCGGTCGCGGGCGAAGCGCGCGACGGGGAAGGTGGCGTCGATGAAGCCCCACTGGGAGAGCTTGAGGTAGATTGGGTTCTTGAGGAGAAGCATATCGAGGAAGGGGATTTGGCCAATCTTTTTGTCACAAACGTCAGTCATTGGTTCGTCCGTCCCTCCTCCCCGGGGCCCCGAGAAAGAGAGGGGGAGAAGGACAGAGAGAGGGGGGCGGGCCAGCTTACCGGCGCAACGTAGAGGAACAGCTTGCCCAGGTACGCCACGATGCCGTCAATGTCCTCGTTCTTCTCGACGAAGCCGTGGCGCTTGCTGTAGGTGATCTCGCCAATGACGTCAAAGGCGTAGAACTGCAGCCACGTCGTGAAGTCGCACCCCTCGGGGTTGCCGGCGAACAGCTTCTCGGTCTGCGAGAGGAACAGCTTGGTCGTGTTGTCCACGAACGGCTCGTACTGGACCAGGGCCGTCATGGAGAAGGCCGAGTTGACGCAGCGGCGGAACTGTGAGTGGAACTCATTGTTAGTCGTGCTGAAGAGCGACTCCAGCCTGTAGCCCTTGGCAATGGACTGTTGCACAATGTAAAAGTCGGACTGCGTGTTTTTGTCAGTTACACAAGCTCGGGTACACCGACGACTGTCGTGGGGGGGAGGTGCGCGTTACCTTGACGAAACCCTTGTTCAGGCCGTAGATGGTCTTGAGGGCGGCCGGGTTGGCAAAAGAGAGCGTGTTGGGGCCGAGCCTCACAATGTCTCCGTGCTTTTCATGCAGCCTCCGATGTGTGACTTCGGGACGGCAGCCCTTAACGTCAAAGAAGCGCCACCAGTCCGTCAGCGAGGCCAGGAACGGCCCCGGATGCTTATTGAGGCCGTTGTTATAGTGGTTCTTCACCAGCCAGGCCACAACCAGCGAGAGGCCTATTGACAGCCAATGCTGGGCAAAGGCTTCTAGTATTGTTTCCGTAATGCTACGCATCTTGACGGCTGAGGGAGAGAGGGAGGGGGAGGGGAAGGGCGAGGAGTGTTTGCCACAAGATGTTTTTGTCTTTGGCTGGTAGTAGTCTGAAAAAGTCGATGAGGGAGAGTGGTTGTTGGTTGCCCTTGGTGTATAAGCTTGGTATGAGCTTGGTGTAAGAGACCTCGGCAGCAACTAGCAGGCGGGCGGGTATAGAGTAGATGTAGTCGGGCGCCAGACGTATTTCCCGGGCCAGGTACCGAGTGCAGGTTATCCACTTGCTATCTTGGGATGCATGGAGCGAATATGGGTCGACGAGGCATGTGAGGGGGGCATGCCGCGTGGTTCGGCGTGCAGCTCAGCTATGGACACCACACAAGCGTCACTTGGGATGGCAGATGCACTTGTGTTCGCGCGTCTAACAGGCAGCAGACCGGCAAGTGAGAATGTGCCGTGGGCGATGCGGCCAAGACAGGACGGACACGGAGGACTGGCTCTGAAGCAGGTATTGGTTATTGGGAGGCAGAGATTGGAGGCCGGCAAGAGTCTGCCGGTCTAGTCCCAGCAGACGGGGAGCGTTGGCATCGGCGTCTGTCTCGGGTGGGATGAGACAAGAGGGCGGGAAATAAGGTTAGAATTCGCAAGGGATTCTGGGATTCTGGGTTCTGGGATATGGGATATGGGATGTGGGTTTGTAGGGGGTGTGTGGGCTCCGAGAAGGGCGTTGAGAGTTGTCCAGGAGGGCTGGTGTTAGGCGCTGTGCCGACGCAAGGAAGAGAGAGCACCGGGAAACTCTGGCGATACGAGTATACCTACGGGCGAAAAGAAAGGAAGAACAAGCTGCGACCCGGGACAGCTTTTGACCAAGACATTGCGAGAGAGATAAAACCCCGTACGGGGGACACACAGGCCCAGCGGAGACGCGGACTTTTGGACGGCTACTTTGTTAAACCAACCACCAACCTTTGGGGGGGGGATGCGCAGTCTTGTTGAAGCGAGCTACATCCGACATGAAAACTCGGGCAAGTTAGTGTCGAGACCCGTGTCAGTAGCTCGCGACGTAGCGCAGAGGACTTCGCCGAGTCGCCCCTGGACGACTCGAAAAGAAAATCCCCACGTCACTACTCTAGATGGATGGCGCTGGGAAGTAGTGTAGCGTGTAGTGAAAAGATGCGAGAGAGCAAACGGTATGCCACACCTTACACAGCATTCGGTAACCCTTCCTCAGGCGCCAGGTGCGTGCCAGGTACCACGGGGGGCGGTGACCACTCAGATGCTTGCAGAATGCTGCCGGGGGCAGGTCTGGTCCATGCCAAAGAGGGCAAGGCGCGAGAGATCCTGGGGTAGGGAGGGGGACCCTGGTCGATCACCCCGCCGAGAGGGGGGATTTGGAGGGGGGAGGGCGTGCCAGAGTAGTGTAGGTTCCGCTGCCGAGGGGACCGAGCAGGGGTGATGAGTATTCTGCAGGCTTCTGCCAAGCTTCTGCTGGAGGGTGTCACGGTGTGAGGGCAGCGGCTGTCGTTGCCGTTGTCGTTGTCATATCATGCTGTGTCTGGTGTGTCTCGGGAGGGCATGCAGCAAGTACATGGCTTGGGTTCGTGGCACGGTAGGCCGGGGGAGCTCGCCGGATCGCCGGTGCTGTCTTGTCCTTCACACTCGCACACTCGCTTCACAGCTGGGAATTGGGGAGATGGGCAACTGCCCGTCCGGGTGCCTGCGCGGGAAACCTTGAACTGGCACAGACTGCGTCCAAGGGTGTCATGGGATTGTGCCAACTCTCGATCGATGCAGGGTGGGTGGGCAAGCCAGGTCGGATCAGGCCAGGCTGGTGGACACTCGTCGCTGGCCATGACAGACAGAAATTCGGCAGTTGCATTCTGGCTTCGTCCCCCTTCGTCCCGAGTGCAGAAGGCTGTTGACGGAAACAAGGAAGCGGGTGCCATTACAGCGTCGACTGAATTGCACCTCAGATCGATCCCGTCGGCCGGCGTCTCCGAGACTTGGTTGGTTGCTGGTAAGACAAGCCCACCGGTGAATGAGTGGGTTTCCGCAAAGGAACAGAAGAAAGAAAGAAGAAGAAAAATAAAAAATAAAAATAAAAATGGAGAGATGGAGAGACTAGCAGTTCCCCTCCGCTAGAGAGAGAGAGAAAGACAAGGTCCCGAAACTCGGGATACTGAAACGGGACAACAACGTACAACGTAGCCTGTCCCAAGCAACGCAAACGAGAAACTGGCGTCAACGACGCATGACGCACCACACGGCGGCGGCGGCAGCGGCAGCAGCCAGCTGCGCTCTGTATTGGCGTGTAAACTGGGCACGAAATGAAGAAAAAAAAGAATCGCAAACAAAAACCCGCCGCCCGCCGACCCACCACCGGGTCCCTTATCTGCGGGGGAGGGTTAGGAGGGGGGGGCCCCGTAGGATGCTGGAAACAGGCATAGCACGGCCATGGCATATGGGGGGGAGGGCACGGCAGTTGTGAAATGCGCTCACTGCTCAACACGGGTGCAAAGAATACTCACACACTCACTCACTCACTCACTTACTCACTCATTTTGAGTCAGTCATCTCTCACCACTCGAGCGCAGAATGTCGTGACTTTTCTGGCCCTGGTATGTGTAGTGTACTGAGTTTATGTCGTCGGTCTGTCTTGTCTTGTCTTCAGTCTCTGGCAACTCCGAGCAGGCAGACAGACTCCCACATCCCGCTGTCTGAGTTGTGCATCTCCCTGATAACTAAATGAGAATTATGGCCAGCTGGCCAAGTGCTCGCTCGCTCTACTCGTTCTTTGCTGCCATGTCTCGCCCAAATCCCCGGGAGAACAGGTGCAGCCTATCAGAGGATACTCGTCACGGTCTTCGATCCGACTTCCATTGCCGACTCCCTGGCCCGACGACAGCCTGCCCACCTTGTCCGAGACAGGCCTTTCCTGCATCATCCCATTTTCCGCCATTCCAACCCGGCCTCAGCCTCTTGCTGCATCCCCAGGGCACCAATCACCTGCCGGCCCTTCGCCAGAGATGCACCCGGCCCCGAAACGGGACAGGCGCCGGGCCTCTTCCGCCTGCCTGGCCGACTTGGCCAGCAGCAGATGAGATGGCGGCGTTCAGTCGTTGTCCTCTGCCCTGGTTTTTTTCTTTAACCTTTACTTTTATTTTCTGTTTTGGTTTCCAATTTTTTTTTATTAGTGCTGTCCTCGGCAGTTGTTACCACCCAACCTCAACATGCAGCCATCGGCCCAAATCTCCAGCCTCGGCCACGGCCATCTTTCTGCGCCGATGTCCGATGGAACCTCCTCTCCGCCCGCATACCCGCCCCCCCGGGGGCCCCTACAGTGTACATACATCTGCCCGTTTTGGTGGTTTTTTTTTTCCCCCTTTGACAATACAAGGGTTCCCCGCACCCGCATCATCACTTCCCACGCCCTGCGCGGTGCGGCAGGGTAGCCGACGAGGGTGGGTTACATCTACAGCTATATTTTTACGGCTTCAGCTGTTGAGCGTGCTGCTGCTCCCGCACCCATTGCGTGCAGGGCCAAGCAGTTTCGTCTGTCCCTCGGGAATTTCTCCAACACCGCGGCAACTGGCAAAGGCAATTACATATGCGGTCCGTCGAGAGGTGCTTTTCCGCGGCAAGTCGGTAAACATTACCACGGCCGGGCGCTCCCCTTAGTGCCGCCCGGCTGGGCTGGCTACGCCGTCCCGAGCTCATGGAGAGACACGCAGGTTAAGACAAAGGCGATCCAGGCCCAAGCCCAAGCCCCTCCCTTTGCTTTCTGCAACACCAAGCGCCCTGCCCTGCCCTGCCTGTCTTGTCCTGTTTCCCCGATAAATGTTGCGGCCTCCTGATTGCCCGAGCATCCCCAGCCCTAAACACCGCCCGTCATGTTCTGAACCCCTTCTTCCACAGCACGTGTCGAGTGCTGTATCCGAATAAACCACCACCATCCGCATGTGCGCCGCCCGCCCTTCCGTGTACAGGCGCCTCGTTAGCAAAAACCCGCCCTCCAGTCAAACCTCAGAGACAAGTCTCGCCGGCCGTATTGGTAATCGCCATCCGGGGTCTTTAAATCAGGCCACCGCCCGGTGCTCTGGATCGTTCAGAACAACACGGGCGCGCCGCCGCATCATGCGGCTCGCCGCTTCAAGCCAAGCCATTCTCTCCCCCATCCCGTCCCTCGCGCGGCTTCATCACCCCCGTCTTACACTCTTGCTATGTGCAATCGTGATCCGGTATGCCATACCCATCCACTTCCCGTGATCCATTCCTTCTTCCGTAGTGTCATGAAAACCCTCCCCGAGATACGAGCCCGGTCAGCAGCCCTCCAGGGACCAACCCTCATCCGCATTCCTTTCCAAATACCTGCCACCCAAAAACCATCTGCCGAAGCCCACGGCCAGCGCACACCGGGACACCCCCGACCCAAACCGCAATCCCAAGCAGGACCCATGTGTCACGCATGCGTGGCGCATCAGCTCGCCAAACCAAGTTCTTCGGCAGATGTCTAGGCGGTGTGCGGCCTTGTCCCCGACGAGCCCAGCCGCGTCTCACTCTACTTACCCGTCCCGTACCGCAGTTGCCTAACATGTACGCCGTACCACGGCCTTGGGCGGTGTCTTATCCGCGCGCCCGCGCCCTCCTACCCCCATGCATTCGTCGCCCGCCCTGCGCCGTCCGTTTCCGTCTCGGCCGCCCTCCCGGTCACCACGTCCACGACACGAACGGGTGGGATCGATCGGGCCACGTGGGGAGAGGCACGGATGAGACCTCACCATGCCGCTTCCGCGGGACGTGGGCATCTCAAGCCTCTCGGGACGTCGACCCCCCGTTGCGTCCCTGGCCATCCACGCCCGCTCGGTTGTGTCATTTTTCCTTGTCTTGTTTTTGAATGCTTCTGTCATGTGAAGTCGTTAACCCCGTGCATCCTGCTGCTCACATGTTGTAAACCCTAAATTGCGGTTGTGATGGTAAACGGGCTCTCGGGAACGCTGGCATCTCCCATCCCCCCCCCCTCCCTCGCCGAGCAAGCGCATCGTGTAGAGGGCAATACACTGTAGTATCAAACAAGAAGAGCGTTTGACAATTTGGGGTCTCAATTTGTTGCTGGTGCCCTTGCGATGGTCTTTGCATCTTCAAGAACAGCGCACCAGGCGTAGGGCACGTATGGGTATCGTCTAAATAACACGCTTGCAGTCCAACACCTCCATTCAACGGCGCACTCCGTTCAGACAGTAGCAAACGCCGGCACCTGCTTGTTCCTCGATGCTGCGTACGTCCTCGCGCTCTGCTTTAGCAACGCCACTATTGCGGCCACATCCTCCTCGCTGCGCTCGAATTCCCCGGCGAGGGCCTGTAAATCCGTCTTGGGTCTTGCGGTCAATATCTGCAAGAGCCGCGTGGCATCTTCTTCACGCCATGGCCTGCTGGGTCCTTCCTCCTGGCTTTGGACTGTCATTGCCCGCTGCGTCCCACGATTGGTCCGCCGCGAAGAGCGCGCTTCCTTCTGGGGCCGTTCGGCCGCAAGACGACTCGTGTATTCCTCCAGCCGCCTGTCGCAGAGCTCTCGCTGTCGCCGCCGAGCTTCCTCAATCTCGTGACGTTCACGCTCCTGCGTCGCTCTCATCTCTTGCAGCCTTGCTTCGTAGGTTCGCTGGCGCTCAATGGCCTGGTCCGTCTTCTTCCAGGTCTTCCTGAACTCCAACTTGAGGCCTCGCAGGTACTCGCCCAGTTTTTCCCGGCTCAGCTTTTTTGAAAACGTCTGTTCCTTCTGCCTCCTCCTTGCTAGATTTACTTGCATTGCCTCGTAGAGAATCTCGATCCAGGCAACCACCCTTTGCATGAGTTGTAGAGTTGTCTTGGTAAACCTGCCATTGTAACGTGATCTCTCGAGGTCGGTGCCCTTCCGGAACACAGCCTCGAGGGCGATCACGAGCAGCGGGATAATCTTCTCGTAGAGATCTACAACGAAGCGTGAGGGAGGCATGTCCGATTCATCTCCGTTGCTGGTTTTCCTCGCCTTCTTTGCTATCTCCCGCACGATTTTGTCCACTTTCTTGATAGCCAGTCTGGCACCGGACGCCTCGTCGCTGCTCGAGTGCAGGTAGTCGCATTGCTCGCCGAACTGCGGCGCCCGAGGCATCTCTTCCCAGAAGCGTTTGAGCTGGTAGACCTGATCCCAGAGCGGTCGGCTCCACTTCGAAAGTTGCTCCAACTTCGTCGCCATGTCCACTCTTGTATCTACACGAGATTGCGTCCAGCCAGTCCCGCCCATCAGCTCTGTGATGCTCTTCAGAGAATAGGATCTGATTGCGGCCGATGCCAGCCGATCTTCACCCTCGGGTGCATCGAAGATGAATCGATCGTCTATATGAGCGCCAGCAGAGCCTGCTGAGGGTTCGGGAGGGGCTGGGCCCAAATCAACCACGAGGCGACGAATCTGTTCGGTTTCCGCTGTTGATTGCAGATCCCGCTCAGGGGCGGCATCATCAAGATGCTGGTCCTCTTCGGTCTGCTGCGCAGGCGGCGGTGTTCCTAGGATGGTGGGATCATTGTACAACTGCGCGTCTGCATCATCCGTTTCTGGATCATGCGCCTCTTGTTCGACGAAGAGCCCATCACCCGTTTCAAGGTCCGTCCAGTTGACAACTTGTTGCTCTTGGGATGGTGCATTCGGTAGCTCTCTGGCAGGCTCGCGTCTGGCTGGTGGGCTAAGCGGGACGTCATAAATGTCGTCCGGAATCCTAACCTCGGCTGTGTAATCGTCGTTTTCCGTATGCGCCATTGTCGACCGTGATGCCTCCGACTCGAGCCGTGTTCTGTTTGTCCTTGCCGGCTGGTCGGGAACTCGGAGACTTTGCTCATCGTCGACATGGCGACTGTTCGTGCGGTAGCTGTTATTTGCAGCCTTTTTCAACGTGTCTACTCGGAGACTCGATCGTGTTTGTCGTTTATGCGGTCTCTCCGCGGCCTATTCGGGCGGGTGTCAGCGTCATGGAGGGTCACACGCACGGGTTAAAGCATACATTTCTTACAATTGGCACCTTTAAGCCCGTATGGGCGGCTGGATCTTCGTCATCATCCTGGTCATCCTCTTCGCTATGCCCCTGGCTACGTCGCCTTCTCTTTGGTCGCAGAGTCTCGAGATCGACTGGCTCGGCAATGTCAATATGTCCGAGACGTTTGCTGCGGCGGGTTTGTGTAACAGCCTCGTCGGCGTTGCTGGTCAACAAACCATCGGAGGACGACCCCGCGATATGGTCATTTGCCTGTCGCGGATGCCTGCTTCGGGTGGCAGCCGACATAGCAGCTTCGGATATTGTGGCCCTGGGAAATAGGGGTCAAGTGGGAAATGGGCGGGATCCAAAGGGCTAGAAGTGTAGCTTCGTGCGAGATTCGAGGTCCTTGGCATCCCGTTTGTCTGTTGTCGAGTTGTTCGTCCAATGGCGCAACATCATTCAAGGTCGCGCGCGACAGGGACGCGCTCATCGCGCCTTCCGACTCGATCGCCCACCGACGCAGGGTCAGCTAGTGCCGGTTGGGCGGGGCCGGAGAGGGTCCACTATGCGGGCTGAGTCAGCAGACAAGTGATCCAAAGCCAGTGCCAACCGTTGGCGGCCCATGTTTCTCAGCACGTTCAACTACACGGCTCGAACACAATGTTTTGTTTGACGACGGAGAGTTGCGCCGACACTCTGGCCCCTCCATTTGAATGAGGCTTCGTCCCCTCGAGGCTGTTTTTTCAGAAAAGTCTCCGGCGCCGGTTCACATGTCTTGGGCATCTAGCGATTCACACCTCAGTTCCTGGTGAACGAACGTAGCCTTGCCGGTGCTGGCTTCTCATCATCATCCTCCACCTCGAAGCAATGTCCACAGATTCGATCGACGTGGCTCCATGCAATGCTGCATGATTTTCTGGTTTTCATACCCCTCGTCTGCAACCATGGCTTTCGATCGCTGAACTATGAATATGGACCGGCAGCTACCCTCACCTTTCATTTGAACCTCGTGAAGCACAGCTTCGACATAGACAAGGCCTTGCAAGCGCAACACAAATCATCACAAGCTGGTCCTTGCCCTTCGTGGGGCTCTAGCATTCGCCAGGCCGAGGCGAATCTGTGATAAAAAAGCTTGCCATGTACTTATTCAGTGGGCACATGGGCTTTGCATGCGAGCATGGAAGTCCATGTCAAACACTGACGTGTTCCAACTCAATCGTCGCTACCTCCACCGCGTTTCACACCACTTGTCGACGCTGATCTTTTCTCAATTTTCACTTGTTCTTCGGAATTTTTATCCAATGTTTCTTCCATTGGAAACTCCGTGCCGGTCGTGCTTTATGCAGCTCAGCCGGCCACACATACTTTTCATCTGAATGCTGCGACGCGTCCCGTTCCCGCCTTCAGCCTCCCGGAGCTAGAGCTTCATGCCGTCACCAGCGTCGGAGCGCATGGGAGTGGCAACCTCGTCCGTTTCGTCCTATCTGGGCCTTTGCCGAGTTTGGTAGTGAGGCGAGGACAGATGCAGCCACCACTCAGTGGTATGTAGTGCCGGACAATAGGTTCGCCCGTCGGATGGCAGATAAATCTTGTTGTCGGAAGCAACGGCCTTCTCTTTTCAGCCGCTTTCAAATTCGTTGTCTCGAAAGCTCCGGACAAAGTTTTTCAGAAGTGTGGCATATTGATATCACCAAGGCTCCCTCTTCTGGCCTTTGTTCTGGGTTCTCGCGAGCTACATATGCCAGCCGTTTCTTTCCAGCGGGGGTTTGATTTGATGTTGAGATCGTTCCAAGCCAGCCCTTCACGAGTTCCTCCCGACAACCTGTATTGTTCAAGATGCTGTTCAGCTTTGGAGTTGCACTCCTTTTCGGCCAGGCCATAGCCTCGCCTCACTCCCTACAGAGACGACAGGGCCAGGACTGCCCGCCTATTCACATATTCGGAGCCCGAGAGACGACGGCTCCTCCAGGCTTTGGCGCCGCTGCCGGAATCGTGGACGAACTCACAAAAGCAAACCAAGGGGCCACCAACGAGCCCATCATCTACCCTGCCTGCGGGGGTTCATCAGACTGCCAAGGAATCAGCTATGCCGACTCGGTCAAGAACGGCACCGACGCTGTTGCCACCGCTGTGAACGACTTCAACAAGAAATGCCCCCAAACGAAGATTGTCATGCTGGGATTCTCACAGGTGAGTTGGCACAGCAGCGGGAACACCAGCACAGAAGCTGACCAACGTCCAGGGAGCCCAGATTATGGACAACGCATACTGCGGCGGCGGCGACAGCATCGAGGGCGTCAAGGACACCAATGTTCTCGTCTCGCAGGATGCTTTGAAAATGGTCAAAGTGGCCATCTTCATGGGCGACCCACGCTACGTTGCCGGATTCCCGTACGAGGTCGGGACCTGCAAAACACAGGGGGTAAGTTTACGCCCCCCATAACACAGACATCCCCAGTCAACTAACATGAGCCAGTTCGCACCGCGCCCGCAAGCATTCAAATGCCCGTTTGGAGATAACATCAAGTCTTTCTGCGACTCGGCCGATCCGTTTTGCTGCAACGGCAACGATCCCGTCGCTCACCTGCAATACCCCAGCATCTACGGAGACCAGATTAAGCAGTTTGTGAGCGACAAGCTGAAATAGAGGTACGAAAAATACACCAAAAAAGGGGGCAGGTCCGGGACCCGAATCTCGCATTCGGAGACACTCGGTTAGGATGAGGTGAGCCTCAGGCAGCGCGTTCTGCGGCGTAATAGATGGCTTCGGCAAGAGGTCATTGTGGTTTTTGTACTAATATTTCCACGTTTTTATTACCGAGCCCTAATATTTTTTTCTTCTTTTTTTTACCAACGAGCTCGGTCAGAGTACATACTGTTCATATTCGGGAGGTGTCGTGGATGGGCGCTCAGACAGGCCGAGGGTTGCGTAGAACCTAAGCATAGACGTTAATTAATGAACCCGTTTCGACAGACATTTTTGGTTTCGACTGTCCAAGTGAAGCATCTAGAGAAAGAGGCGCAGGCTTCTAGATTGAAAGTTAGCTCAGCATCTCAAACTTGTCGAGTGAGCCAAACCGGCGCCGGGTAGTTACTGGGATACGGAGAGGCCTTGACGGTCCAGACCCGCTGACTAAGTCGGTGTGTCGTCACTCGCCCCTCCATCCTCGCCCTCGCGCTCGCACGACCTCGCCGGGAGCTATCCGAGCTAGCACAGCTACGAACCTTGGGGCCCTCGCGAACAGATTCCCCAAACCAGGAGACTTTGGCGTGCTGCTCGCACAATCACGCAAAAACATGAATCCCCCGTCGTCTTCAACAACGGCTTCGGCACCGCCGCCCGCCTTCCCCTCCATCAGGCCCCTGCCCAGAACCCCGCGCAGCTTCCAAACCCCCACCAAGCGCATCAACACGGGCGCCGACCTCGCGACCTTCCTCACCACCACCGCCTACCGCGACATCCTCCTCTTCCTCCTGCAGCTCAACCGCTCCCTCTGCCCGCGCCGCAGCCCCTCGGGCGGCCCCTCGACGACCTTCCCCCTGACCTCCCTCCCCTCCACCACCGAGAAGGGACTCCCGCCGTCCATAGCAGCCCTCCAGCGCCTCCTCGCCGCGGCCGACTCCCTGATCGACCTCGCGCCCCCGGACCCGGGCCCCCGCCGCTTCGGCAACGTCTCCTTCCGCAAGTGGCACGAGCTCCTCGCCGAGCGCGCCCCCGCCCTCCTCTCCGAACACCTCCCCGACTCCGTCCTCTCCTTCCCCGCAACCCCGGCCTCCGAAGCCGCCTCCTCCGAGCTCCTCTCCTACCTCCTCGGCGCATTCGGCTCCCCGCAGCGCCTGGACTACGGCACGGGCCACGAGCTCTCCTTCCTCGCCTTCCTCGGCTCGCTCTACAAGCTCTCCTTCTTCGCCGACGACACGACGACGACGACAACAACACCAACACCAGCCACCGCCGCCGCAGCCGAGAATGGCCAGCCCGACACCGCGGCGCTGGACCGCACGATAGTCCTCGGCGTGATCGAGCCCTACCTCCGCGTCGTCCGCCGCCTGATCCTGACCTACACCCTCGAGCCCGCCGGCTCCCACGGCGTCTGGGGCCTCGACGACCACTCCTTCCTCCCCTACATCTTCGGCTCGGCCCAGCTCACGGCGCCCGTGTCGTCCGACTCGGACCCGATGCCGACCGAGGGCTCGGTCCGCGGCGCGCCCAAGACGGGCGACATCGTCAAGGCCGCCGTCGTCGAGGCCCAGCGCGCGGAGAACATGTACTTCTCCGCCGTCGGCTTCATCAACGACGTCAAGAAGGGGCCCTTCTGGGAGCACAGCCCCATCCTCTTTGACGTCTCCGGCGTCAAGGACGGCTGGGGTAAGATCAACAAGGTGAGACTCCCTCCTTTTTGGGGTTGTTGGGGACTGCCAAAGGCGCCGCACTTTCCCTCGTCCCCCCTGGTGGCTGCCGACTAACCCATTTCCTCCTCCCACGCAGGGCATGCTCAAGATGTTCAACGCAGAGGTCCTCCAGAAGTTCCCCGTCGTCCAGCACTTCACCTTCGGCTCCCTCTTCTCCTGGGACCAGGACCCCGACGCCGCGCCCGTCACCCAGTCGGTCCACGCCGCGAACCAGCCCTCCTACAACTACCCGGCGACGACGGCGCCCCCGCCCCCCCAGGGGGCCGGCACAGCCGCGCCCTGGGCGACCGGCGCCCCGGGCCGCATGCCCCCGCCAACCGGCATCCCGTACTCGCGGCAGCCGCCGCCGCCCTCGTCGGCGGCTTCGGCGCGGGCGCCTCCTCCTCCGGGCATGCTGCCCATGCCGGCGCCGGGAGCGCTGCAAGCTCGGCAGGGCGGCGGGGCCGACACGACGGATGCGCAGATAACACTTACCAAGGCGCCGTGGGCCAAGTGAGCGGATGATGAAGAGGATGGGAGGCATGCCATTAAGAGTTTCGGGTTTGCCGACAGCCATACACGCGCCACCTTGTCCAGCGTGGAAGGGGTTCGCTCCGAATGCCGTCCGAAGGTGGGACAAGGACGCCAAACCACGGATCCCGGGATCAGCCAGTGGCTGCGTGAGGATCAGAGATGGTGTCTATAGGGAATGAGCCCGTGGGATATACACGCCCCCACCAAGAGCAGCATCCCGTGAGGATTGCTCGGCGCGTGAATATAGCAGTAAGGCAAGGGAAAAGCAGTTCAATGATGGAATAAACATTGGCCGGAAAAACAAAAAACAAAACACAGGCGAAGTAGCCTCCGTATCAGTGTAAGCAAGGTACGCTTGATTTAACTACTCGACTAATGGGTATCCGACAATTAAGCAAATGAACATACTAGACCAAAGGTCTAATCAAGAAACCATGTAACCCCCTGGTGCAAGTTCTCCTATCCGTGACTTGCCTCCGCGTCCCGATGAATGGCGAGTGCGGCTGTATAAGCCCCTTGCTGGCCTCGGTCGCTGTCCGGCAAAGCGCTCACGCATCCGGTAGATTTCGACCGAGTTTCTCACTCAGTCTATCTCCCGATTGTGATCATGAAAGACGAATCGCAAGCCCAGATGGGAGATGCTCGGCGACGCCGTCTAGGCGGGGGGAGCTTCCTTCTTCTCCTCCGCAGGCTTGGCAGCCTCGGTGGGGGCGGCAGCGGGAGCAGCAGCCGGTGCGGGCGCAGGGGCGGCGGTCTCAGCAGCCGGGGCAGGGGCCGGAGCAGTGGTCTCGGGGGTCTCCGTCTTGGCCGGCTCGGTGGCAGCAGCCGGGGCAGGGGCGGGGGCAGGAGCGGTAGCCGGCTCAGCAGCTGGCTCAGCGGCCTTGGGGGCTTCGGTGGTTACGGCAGGAGCAGCGGCGGCTGCGGGAGCTGCAAACGCGTGTTAGTTCAAGGACGACTGTACTTGTCGGATTCTCTGTATCTGGACATACCAGCCTCGGGAGCCTTGGCGGGCTCGGTAGTCGCCGGAGCATCATCCTTCTTGACTTCGGCCTCAGGGGCCTTGGCCGGCTCGGCAGCAGGAGCGGGAGCGGCAGCAGGAGCAGCGGGCTCGGCTGTTGTGGTTTTTGTCAGTGAAACAGTTATTGAGACCCGATGGCTGGTGACGGAAACGTACTGGCCGGGGCAGCGGCGGGGGCTGCGTCAGTCTTGGTAGGCTCGGTGGCCGGGGTGGTGGTGGTGGCAGGAGTCTCAGCGGGCTTGGACTCGGTAGGCTTGGGTTCGGCAGGCTTTGCGTCCTTCTTCTTGAAGATGGACTTGAACTTGGCCTTGAGGTTGTCAAGGGCGTCGATGGCTGTTTGTGGGGGGGGCGTGTTAGTGAAAACTCTTGGCATTCGATATCGGGTTCTTTGTTTGGACTGGTTTTCAAGGGGGCTGAAATGTTTTTTTGGACGAGGTCGCGATGCGTATTGCGACGTTTGCTGATCATGGGAGAGACGAAGGGGGAGGGTGAGAAAAAAAAGGGTGGTTACTCACGAACTCCAGGCATGATGGCTGATTTTGAGCGAGAGTGTAAGCTGTTGGAGCTGGTATTTCCGTGCGGTGCGACGGTCTAAGTGATTGCAGTGATGAGCTACTGAGAGGTGATGGTTTCTGTGCTGATCTGGTTCCGACGGCGACGGTCTATGTAAGAAGCAGAAAACCCAGAGGCCAACGATGCTGGGGTCTCTCGAGATAGAAATAGACGCCCAGGGAAGGGTCTCGTCTCGTCTCAGCGCAGCATAGCACAGCACTGCATGGCAGTCACGCTGTGCTTGGCATGGCCCGGCGTGGCCCAGGCCAGCAAAAACGGGCGGTGGGAACCAAGGGAAAGAGCTGGGATGCCTTAGCAGCTCCAAGGTGAAGTGGGAGCCAATGGGCTGCACGGGCTGCCCTGGCTGAGGCAGTGACAATCAACGGGGGGGGAGCACTGGGCAGTGGAGGGATTGCCAGAGGGAGGGAGGTCGCCTACATCGTAGTATTGTCCAGGGGGGGAGGGGGGAGAAGAGGACCCACTAGGGTCTAAAGTCAGTGTGCTGCGTCTGGTGTGACTGATAGGGATGGCAGCTGCACGGTCGATGGGGTGGTCGGCGCCCCTAACAGATGCACGGGGCCCACGGCGGGGGTACGTATTTGAGCTTAGCACTGCGAGCTGCGATGGCCCCTCTGTAAATGCCACTAAATCAGGTTCGCGAGCACCTCATCTGGCCAAGAGCCGAGCTTGATGTATTTTTGGGCATGGGGGATGGACGTCAGCCAAACGCCGAGGCGAACACCGATACGAACGCCGTGTACGCGGATTCTTTCGAGGGCCTCATCAACGAGACAAGGCAGAGACGCCATGTATGGGTTGCCTTTCGAGCGCCCCCTCTGCCACTCGGCCGCGGTTGTCAAGATAGGTAGTTGTTGGGTAGGTTTGATAACAGTAGTGCAACTCAATTCCCCGCCGGCAGAGTCGGTGTGACGGTAGGGTGTAGCACTGTAGAGTTCATCCGCCATCGGAGATTCACGCGCCGGCTCGTATCGCAAGATTCCGGCAGAGTTTGATGAACAGGATGGGCGGGCAGCGGGATGGCGAAACCCTGATTTTTTTGGGTTGTGGACTTGCTCGTTCGTGGCAGTAAAGCTGAAGCTGCAGATGCAGATGCAGCTGCTGCTGCAGCCACTGCAGCCAGTCAAGGATCATCAAGTCGTTCATCTGCCGTATTGTTCCACGCACCGGCTCGGTGCTGGCCGAGCTTGGCCGGGGCGAGGTCGAGGTTCGTCATCTCCCATCCCAACCCGTGCTAATAATGTACTCTGTAACCAGAGAGATTGGTTGCCCTGATGGGTGGCATTCAACCGCCTTCTAAGCTGCCAGCTGCTGCAGGTGAGCAGAATGCCGTCATTTCACCGGGTTTGGACCAGGGGTTCACAATCGAGGCAGCCCGGTGCGCTAGGCGGATCTGGGGGGTTAGTGGTGGTCCCCAAAGAAAGTGCCAATGAGCCGACACTGAAGACCAAACGCAGGATCGGTAGCACGAGATTGCTCGAAATTGGTGCGGGTGGGCGTCCCTCGCCCGTTGCGACGCTGTTCATCTCGACTGACCCGTTGATCCTCACATTGCAGGTTTGTTTCCCCCCAACAGATGGAAATGCGCAGAAAAGTACACGTTTGCAGGATTAGGTATCACGTGGGGTGCAACCGCCCTGGTCCACTTATGCCTGTTTAAGCAGGCATAGAGAGAGATAGCACTGCAGCGCTGCGGTCCTGCACAACTCGCCGGCAGGCGCACGACTTGCACCCTCATTCATGCTCAGTGACTCAGAAGAAAAATCATCGCCAACCACCCCACCCTCGCTTCAATCCAGTTGAAAAGTCCAAGTACACTTTCAAATGTGAGCAAAATGCAAAAGAGAGGGCTCAACCGGGGATCGAACCCGGGGCCTCTCGCAAGGTAGACAGATGTCAGAACCCAAAGCGAGAATCATACCTCTAGACCATTGAGCCGGAACCTGATCGTTTGGCGACCAGGAATGCAGGGATGTTGCGATGACGGAGACTGCGAATTTGCGCGCTATGTTTCGTGACTCGTGCCCGGTTGCGGGAGAGTGGGGTCGACCAAAATGTGGGTGTCCCAAAACTCCAATGCTTGGAGTGTGGCACAGAGAGAGAAGAGCGACCCTTCGGAGTGAGCCCGGGGGGGGCCTACGGTGCGGGTCTGCGGGTTCGTTACCGGTGCCGCGGAAACGTCTAGTGATGATGCATGCTAAAGAGACGGGAACGAGTTCATATGGAACGCACCCCAGGCTTGCACCGCCCAAGACGAGTGTTCGGTGTTGTGCTTGTGCGCGGGTGTCGAGGGAAGCAGATTTAGGAGGGAAGAAAATTTCCCTCGGCGGAAAAGAGGTTGTGAAAACCAGTGTAAGTGGCCCTTGGCGGCAAACACCAAATTGGCGGGCGGAGCTTGGCGAATTGTTGATTGGATAGGGGGTAGTCTAGCAAGGGCCGGCCTGCCATCCGCCCAGCCACTGGACTACACCAGAGATCCGGATGTGCTTGTCAGGAACCTACCGTAGCAACATGAGCAGCCAACTGTAAGTTGCGATGGTCGGGCATCTCCGCCTGCTGTCTGCTGCTGTACCTATTTGGGCCAGGGTCACGTACGAGGAAAAGATAAAGGCACAGGGAGGACGCGTTGAAACATTTCCAATTTCCTGGCCGGACATAAGGGCGGCAGCAAGTCAGACCGGGACGTTGCATTGCTTCTTCGCCTCAAGTTGGATTTCGGATCTGTCCAGCTATGAGTCGCGGGAGCAAGGAGGTGTCAACGGCGCGGCTGCTGACACCCATCCATGGCAGCCTTGCCTAGGTCAGTTCCTAACCAAGCATTGGTCTCCGAAGCAGTCGGCAGTTTGAGGTGGGCGCTTATCGATGGCATGACACAAGAGCTCAGCATGAAACCGTCTATTGTCTACGGCATGGCTGATGAATAAATGGAGGAAATCCAACTGCTCTGCTCAAGAACACGCAAGTCTTCCAAATACTTGCATTGTTTTGATATTTCCTGCGCAAAGCCAATGTTACTCAGCATCAGAAACCCCTTGCATGCGGTTCATTCCCCAGTTTAGTTTGGTTGCCATATTTCTTGTTTACCCAGCCAACGACATGCGGCTGCCCAAGTCAGAGCAGTAAATTCGTGCAAGAGACTCAGGGGCATTCAGGCTTGTATTTGAATGAGCCCGTAGTATGTGTAAAGCTGAGTCGTAGATGTACTATCTTGCCCAGCTCGCTCGCTTCGGACCCCTATTTGCGTGGACATAGCCCGTCACCGAGTCTAAACAGATATAACTCGGAACAACTTGATTCCTAGTAATGTTTGGATGAAAATAGCATGTAGACTATAGCAACAAGGTGTCTATATGCTTTAGTAAAAGGGGAAGATCTTGTGGAAAGCATGCCTTGTTTCCATGTCGGGGCAATGAATGAGAGCTGAAAGGCTTCCTCATCGTACAGAGTCGCACATCAGACCAGGGCTGTTGGCTGCAAGAAATAGCATTGACATTGACAATACGGAGAGTGCCTCAGCCTTGCATGCCGCGCACACGCATGATCAGTTTGAGCGCCGGGCCGGAGGGCGCTACCGATGAGCTGCAAGCCATTCAGGGGAAGGGGGTCGACTGCAAACCAAGGAGCTCAACGCCAACAGTACTACATCAACCCAGGAAGATTCATCGAGTTTCTTGCAGCAAATCGGTATTCCGAGCCTGGGCTCTCAACCTACGATCGAGAAAGAAAAAAAGAAATTCAATCAAGGTGGACTATCAAAAAGTGCAAAAAATGGTACACGCCCACAATTCGATCCCGGGCTCGAACGTGCGCGTCACGCGGGTTAACCAGAAGGGCCCCGATCGAGATATTTCTTTTGCCCTTTCCACCAGCTAGACCACTCGATCTAGCTGGTACCAGTTGGAAGTAATGGAATTGAACTCATTGATAAAGGTAGGCGGAGGGAAGGAAGGAGCAGGTGAGGGAAGGAGCAGGTGAGGGAAGGTGAGGAAAGGAGCAGATAAGGGGAGAGACGGTTGGGGGAAGGAGCGGGTGAGGTTGAGGCAGATGTCTTCCTTGGGAGGTTGGGCTGTCACTCTGACTTCACTTACACCATGGTCTGGTCATCCCGGAGATGGTGGCCTCTAAACAGCACGGCCCACCGCGGAGACGGCTTCACCCCAAGTTCACCGGACGCAACCTCTGAGAAGCAGAGGCGTCATGGCAAGGCTGATGAATCCAGTAGCATATGGCTAAAAAGAAGAGCGGAATTGATGGGTATCACAAACATATTCTATCCCCCAGCCACTCCCTGACGGCCTCCTGCCCGCGTTCTCCGAGCTCCAACCCCTCGTTCTCCCCGACGTCCACGGTGCCCACCCGCCTTTCCACCTCGGCGACCTCGTCAAAGTCCTCGTCCCACTCCATCCTCGCCTTGAACTCCAGCTTCTCCAGGCTCCTCCTCATCAGGCCCGCCAGCTCTAGCGTCTGGGCCTCGAGCGTGTGCCCGGCAGCCTTGCGCTTCCTCGCCGTCTTCGTCGCCGCCCGCTTCGTCTCGGCCGCCGGCGTGGCATCGTGCAGAAACAGGGTCGCGGGCAGCTTGAGCGTGGACTTCCTCGGCGGGAAGACGAGCGCGCTCCGCCTCGGCGCCGCGGACGGGCTGCTGATGGCGCTCAGGAGGTCGGACGGCTTGCTGCCCGACGTCACGGAGGACAGCTTGTCCAGCAGAGACGACACGGCGGCGGCCTGCGTGAAGGTGGGCGGCGCCATCATCCCGGCGGTCTGGAAGAACAAGCTCGGGCTGGCAAAGGGGTCGAGCAGGTCCACGGGCTCCCGGAACAGGTCTGGCATCTTGGTCTGCAGGAGGTGCAACGCCGAGCCCTCCTCGGGCCGCGGCGGGAGCTTCCGGCTACGCGCGGTCGCCGGCTTGTTGATCTTGTGGTCCGGGAGGAACATGGACCAGTTGTAGATGCCGTTCCAGGCGATCAGTCCCCGAACGGCCATGGGCTCGTGGTGGTGGGACTCGGTCAGCGCCAGGGAGGTGGCGATGCTCGCGCCGGCGTGAGAGCTGTAGACGTAAATATCGCGGCGGGTGTTGCGAAGGGGCCGCAAGTTTTCGACGATCCAGGTGTAGCCGGCGAGTGTGTCGTGCAGGGGAATCGGCCATTGGAGGGGTGCGGCGAGATGGTCTTCCTCCGCGGCGTCCGGGGATGCGGATGTGGGGGCCGGGACGGACCATCGGTAGTTGATGACGGCCGTTGGGTACCGGTGAAGAAACCGGGGAACTGTCGGCTGTGTGCCGGGCGCTGGTGAGAAGGGCGGGATATACAGGACCAGCGGTGTCGAGGAAGAGTGCCGGTGTACATTGTGCAGGCTGGGGCCATGTTAACAACGAGGCTACGCTTGGATGAATAAAGGAGATGTACTCTACAGTGATGCTCCCCGAGGAGCCACAGACGACTTCGACAGAGTCTACACCGGCCGGTGGGTCATGATGAAAGCATCGCCGATGAAGGACGTGACGCGAGTGAAGCTGAGACGACACCCAGAGTCTCGGCCATCTTCTCATTGTCCCAAAAAATTTTTTTTTAAAAAGAGGCCGTGGCGGAACGAGGTTTCGCACCGCTCATGGCCAAGAGTCTTCTCATACAGTCCAGTCCAGGGTTCGGCCTTAACTTAGCTCAGCATGTCATGTAAGTCAACATTGGATGCACGAAGTAAACGAGCAAGACAAACGACGCTATGTCCTCGACGCGTTTTTCGACCTCCCCCCCCAGCGACGGGTCCCTTGGACCAACCAGCGGCCATTCCGGCCCCTCCACACCCCATCTCCTGGCAGCTGCACCGCCGCAAACTCCCCACGTCACCGCTGCTAAGCTTTCCGTTTCTCGCCAAGGGTTCCAGGTCCCCTGCCCCGTGGCCCTCATTAGCCTCCCCGCAGAGGCAGCTAAAACGGCTCGTGGCAGCCAAATGAGCCACACAGCGTGCGCCGTTCCCCCACCACCCATCTCGACCATCTGCTGGCTGGACTGGGGGATTGCTGAGTCGGCACAGACAAGTCAATCATGAACTCGTTTTCTCATGCATGGGTAACCTGATCTTCCCGGTGATTGACTGCAATATTCTGGCGACATGCGACTCCGCGCGCCGAGACATATAAAGACGGCATTGCCAAAGTCGCACATGTGGCACACACCATGACAGTCCCAACTCGCGGAGGAATATCTCCAGAGTTTGGAGTATTGCAAACGTTTCCACGGTTGCAGAGGCCATCGACAGTATTACTGAGCTCAATAACCACACGTCGCCGCCTGCAGCGCACTAGACCGCCTCTGGTGTCTCAGTAAGTCCTGGCCGGGCCAGTGAGTAAGAGCCAGGGCAGCAAACGGGGCGGCTGGTGCACACCCTCTTCACCCTCCAAACAGACGTCATCGCGAAGTACCCTTCAACAACCATCGGCGGGGGGCATCCCGGCCGCGAAGGTTAGCCGGGGGGAGGACGTAAATCTAAGCTTGCCCTCCTAAAAAAAAAAGCCTTGGTCTGGAATTCTAGCTTCGATGAAAGGGACTCGAAAATCTCTCTCCTTTTTCAACAGCCGATTCCATTGCCGCGATCTTTTTTCTTTCTTTCTTGAGCGATCGTCCGGGAGGCTAGTGTTATGTTCCTGGTGTTGCCGTCGGGAATGCCTTCGGTTCTGGTGGTCTAACTTTGAGAACCCCCAACCGTCCCTGCCGTCGCCGGTCTGCCCCTGAACAGAACACGCCATGAACGACGCCGACCTGGGCGACAATATCGAGGAGCGCATCGGTCAGCTGGAACAGTCCAAGGCCCAACGCGACAAGCGCTTCGAGAACGATGCCGCCCACTTGGACCCGAGCCGGTGGTGGTTCGCCTCCTCGGCGTTCCCCATGATCGCCGGCACACTAGGCCCCGTCGCCTCGGCCTTCAGCATCTGCGCCCTCGTCCGGCCTTGGCGTCAACACTTCCCGCCGGGCACCGACATTGCCGCCGCTCCATTTGTCCCGGATCCGAAATGGTACGCCGGCCTCTACCTTCCCTCCCCCCGACTTCTCTTGTGTAACATGACCGAATAACACCCCGTAGGCTCCTCATCATCAACGCCATCCAACTCGCCATAGCCATCGTTTCCAACGTCTTCCTCCTCCTGAACATGGCCCGCCGTGTCCGCTTCTCTCTTGCCCAGCCCATCACCATAGTCGGCTGGTACATCTCCGCCATCTGCCTCATCGCCCTCAACGCCACCGCCGCCGGGCCTCTCGTCATCGAGCCCGCCGAAGAGTACATCTACTCCCAGGCCTTCTACTACGGCATGTTCGCCGCGATCCTCTACTTCGTCACCGCCTCCCTCATGATAGCCACCGTCTACGGCGCCTACACCCGCCACTATGCGAAGGACTTCCAGCTCACCACCGCCCAGCGCACGCTCATGCTGCAGACCATCCTCTTCCTCATCTACCTGCTGGTCGGCGCCCTCGTCTTCTCCACCATCGAGGGCTGGGCCTACCTCGACGCCGTCTACTGGGCGGACGTGACGCTCTTCACCGTCGGTTTCGGCGACTTCGCCGCCGCCACCCCCCTGGGCCGCGCCCTGCTGATCCCCTACGCCCTCGTCGGCGTCATCAGCCTCGGTCTGGTCATCGGCTCCATCCGCAGCCTGGTCCTCGAGCGCGGCCGCCGCAGGCTCGACGCCCGCATGGTCGAGAAGAAGCGCCGCGAGCGCATCCGCACCATGACCCGCAAGGGCAAGGACGAGATCCTCAAGCCCATCCGCTCAAACACCGGGTCCTCGCCCTCCCCAGGCCCCTCCCCGCTCCCGAGCACCGAGCTCGAGCGCCGCGAGCAGGAGTTCCAGCTGATGCGCAAGATCCAGAACCAGGCCTCGGTCCGGCGCCGCTGGATGGCCATGTCCGTCTCCTTCTCCTCCTGGCTCGTCCTCTGGCTCGTCGGCGCCAAGATATTCCAGGAGTGCGAGCGCCCCTACCAGAACTGGTCCTACTTCGAGGGCTTCTACTTCGCCTTCGTCACCCTCACCACCATCGGCTACGGCGACCGCACCCCCGTCTCCAACGCCGGCAAGGCCTTCTTCGTCTTCTGGTCCCTGCTCGCCCTGCCCACCATGACCGTCATGATCTCCAACGCCGGCGACACCGTCGTCAAGGCCGTCCGCGACGCCACCCTCGAGCTCGGCAACATCACCATCCTGCCGGGAGAGCGCGGCTTCCACAAGGACCTCATGTCCCTCCTCCACCGCCTCACCTGCGGCTTCCTCTTCCAGCCCACCGACGAAGACGCCGACGACAAGGACGACGAGGAAGACGACGACCTCCCGCCGGGCTTCTTCTCCAACGCCCGCCGCCTGCGTGAAAGCGGCTCCGAGGAAGACCGCAACGCCGAAGAAGAAGAGGAGGCGGAGGCGGAGGCCTACCCCGCCGTCCCGGACATCCACCGCCGCCGATCCCCGCCGCCCTTCAACCCGGATGCGAAGCGCTCCCAGGCAGTCGAGCCCGCGCCCGCGGACGGGCGCCAACAACCTCGCCAGCGCCGCCCCTCCCCCCGCGTCCGCGACCCCTCCGAGATGCTCCCCACCTCGCGCGCCGACTACCACTTCCTCCTCATCTCCGAAATCGCCGCCGTCCGCCAGCACGCCAAGCAGAAGCCCCCCCGCCGGTACTCCTTCGCGGAGTGGGTGTGGTACCTGAAGCTCATCGGCGAGGACGAGTCCAACTCGGCCACGCACCGCAAGGCCCGCCCGCACATCCACGCCAAGAAGCGGAACAAGAAGAAGCCGAAGAAGCTCGGAAACGTCATCGAGAACGGCGAGGGCGGCGGCGGCGGCGAGGACGATGCAGAGTGTCCCGACGAGGACAAGTGGTCCTGGGTCGGGTCGCAGTCGCCGCTGATAGGCAGCCAGGAGGAGTCGGAGTGGATCCTCGAGAAACTCACAGAGAAGCTGCGGGACGAGCTCGACGTCGTCCGCGGAGAGGAGCTGGAGCGGAAGAGCACGTCGGAGAGGGGCCGCGACCTGGCCGACGAGAAGAAGGGGAGGGAAGAGGTCGAGGAGGAGTTTGGCGGGTGAACGCCGTCACATGTCTGATTCTCTCCTCTTTTTTTTTTGTTTTTTTTTTTTGGCTTTCGAACGCATGTTGATGCATACATCCGCGCCATTGTACCAGAACCATTTCCGCCCCAGATACCATGTACAACACTATTTGTTTGCATATATACACGAATAATATGACGCCATGAGATAGATACCCACACATTGACCCTTACGGACGAGACACATTCGGGTAAGAGGCACACCTTGAGATCCTGCCTCCATGGCAAATCGGGGTATCAATACTATCATTAAGCTTTATCAATCCCACGGGAACCCGCGTGGCTCCCGCCTCGGTGTGCCCAGGTCGTGGGCACCCTCACAATACAAATACTTCGTACAATACCGCCACACAATATCATGGCATGTGGCAAACAACATACTCGTCGCAAAGCTCAACGCTTGGGCTTGGGGACGGACGAACGCCCCCCCTATCATATCATTATACTCTTCAGCGTCATGACGAGGCACGGTCCGGCCGACGGTTCCTTCGTCAGAGCACAGCAACACCATAAAATCACCAGCTAGTCTCCCCCATGCCCGACAACAAATCCACCACGGTTCCAACCACGCCAACCCCCAAAACAAAAGTCTGCACAGCCATGGCCACTACAACCCTCTCCACAAACCCAAGTAGTCCCACGGCTAGTCATCTGCCGCCGAGCAGGAGTCTCCGGTTACGCTTGATGGCCTGGTTGAGGCCCTTCTCCAGCTTCTCCGTCTCCTTGCGCGCCAGCGCCAGCGCCGCCTCGGCATCCTCGACGCTCATGAGAGACATGGTGTTGAGAGGGGTGCCGGGAAGCTTGGGGTGCGCAATACTGTTGTGCTGGGCGTGGGCTTGTGCGGCAGCTGCGGCCGCGGCGGACACAGATGCACTCGCGACGGCGACTTCATTGCCCTGGTGGTGGTGCGGCGAGTCGAGGCCGCCAAAGGGAGTCTCGTCCTCGGGAATGTCCTTGCCCGAACCGCCGCTCTCGGCAGAGTATATGCCAGCACCGGCGGCAGCGTCATGGCCGTAAATGTACGGGGCTAGCGAGTTGAGACTAGCAGCAGCAGTCTCGCGAGCGGAAAGAGCATCTTTCGCTCCCGGTGCCGATTTCCAACTGCCTGGGAACAAATTGGTGTTGCCGAGGTTGAGGCGCGGGAGGACGAATTGGTTGATGTAGCTAATGGCCTCTTCGCGCTGGATCTTGTTGACGGGGTCATCAGAGAACATTTTCTGCGCGTTGGGAGATGGCGGGAAGTATGACGGCGGGCCGTTGGGCACAGCACGGCCCTTTATCAGAGAGAAGCCGCCGGGGCGAGCTTGGTGGCGAGGAGCGACAAAGCTATCGGGCTGATCGCTCGCTATGGCAACGCATTTCTGGAGCTCGAGGTACTTGTCCTCTTCCATTGCGGAGAGGTTGCGGAGGCAGTCGCCGTTGGGCGTGATGAGTACACGTTGACCGTCAATTACCTTCCTCACCGGCTGACCGGAGAGCAACGTGGCGTGGTCTGACTCGGAGATGATGCCCTTGGTCGACGTAGACGGCGGCGGGTTGTTGCCTTGAGCCGCAGCAGCGGCATGCGCTCGATCGATGCGGGTGTTCTGCTCACCAAGAGGCTTGAGCAGCGTGAGTATGTCCGCAGGCGGAGCCTGACCAGCGCCAAGAAGGTCCTGGAAGACAACCTCGGGGATCGTCTTGGGGTTGTCTGCGATATCTTGCGATTCCTCGGGTGCAGCAGCGACAGCGGTTGGCGCTGGAGGTGCCGGTGTAGGTGCCGGCACCACCGCCTCTTTGCTCTTTCCTTTCTCCTCTACTGCCTTGACAACCTTGGCGGCGTTCTTAGCGGCCCTGCCCTTGGGAGGAGGCAAGTCGACGACTGTTCTCTCGAGAACAGGCTTGGGCGGAGGCGTGGGCTCTTTGGGCGGGGGAGGGGGGGTCGCGGCACGCTCTGCGGCGCGCTCTGCGGCCTTTTTAGTCACAGCCGAGGTTGTGTTGGCCGGCTTCTCTTTCTTCTGCTTCTTCTTACGGCCAATGATGGGCGCTTGCTCCTCGGGCTCTGCCACTTTCGGCACCACAGCGATGGAAGCCGACTCCTCCTTGTGTGCCTCCTTGCGTTGCTTGCGTTGCTGGCTCTTTGTGGTGGAGCGAACGGGCGCAGTTCCGACCTTGGTTGGAGGAGGCGAGCTCGAGCGAGAAGCAGAGACGGATCCCGAGATGATGGACGCGCTGTCACTGATAATCTCGCTAGCTGGCGTTCCGGGCCGGCCAGAGGTGAAAGATACGGCTCTGGCGGCTGCAGAGAATGCGGCACCAGAAGGCAAAGCTGGCGGCACTTCAGTCTTGGGCGTTGGAACAACTCGCAAAGTCTTGGGTGCGGCTCTCGTGACAGGAGATGCAACGACACTAGCAGTTGTGGGTGTTGGCAAGGCGGGGAACGCCGAAACATCCGATTGCTCTGTGACCGTGGTATCTAATGGCCTCGGTTGGACAGGCTTTGTGGCCGCGGCGATGTTTAGAATACCAGGGGTGGGCTTCTTCTCGGCCTCTTTGGGAGTGGGCTTCGGTGCCTCGGCCACTGGAGCTGGACCAGGAGCCTCTGGCTGGGGCTTTTTGATGCTTGCTGGGGCGATCTTTGGGGTGGAAACTGCAGCCTTTGACGGCGTCGCAGGCGGCTGGGCGTTTGCCTTGACAGCATCTAAAGCTGGGAAGTCTTCTTCCTGTAACACAGCCTTGCCTTTGGACGGGGATGCCTGTGACGCAATGTCCTTTGACAACCCGCTCTCGAGCGCCAGAGCCTTGATGTTCTTCTTGGCTTCCGACCCCCCGGCCTTCTTGCGATGAGTTTGGTCTGGAGTAGCCGCCCGCACAATGTTAGCCATTGTGGGGACCGCGGGCTTCGGAGCAACGGGTGTGAGAGGTGTGGCCGGCACCACAGGGACTGGTGCCTGCCGCGGTGCAGGTGATGCAGTTCTTTGAGGGCCGAGACCAGGCGGCGGTGTCGGAACCGCCGGTCGAGAAAGTCCACCGATCGTTCCGAAAAAGCTCGGCAAAGGGTCGTCTGAAACCAGTGCGTCCACTGAACTGGTGGCCTCGTCGAGGGAGGGCAGCTCGTCATCTAGGGAACCAGTTAGCCAGGGTTCCCTAGAGGTTGACGTTGAAGAAATGAGAAAAAGACGCCAGAGCATGGTGAGCACGAGACAACGTATATACATGGTGGGTGCGGGTTTACAGGAGCAAGTCACGGCTGCCATCATCGTCTTCCATGATGATTTGCGGGGACAACGAGCAAGAAGTGTGCGCAAGATGCTATATTGGTCCTTATGCCACCGCCATTCTCATGACAAGAGTATGATCGGTGGGTTAACGTACATTAAGGCGATTGGAAGACGATGATGGCTTGCCTGACTGACGTGACCCCATTAACCATGACATGCGGGTCCAAAAGAAAAGAGGTATAATGTCGGGGCGATTGTGGTGTTGGTCCTTGTTTGCCCAGAAGAAACGTGAAGCGACGCCAAATGCAACCCTTGCCACTCCCCTGAGCGGCCCTGATATTTTTCCGCAATGCTCGCTGAATCAATGCGTGATAAGCGGTGTGCTCCCGGTCCCTCGACGACGGTCGTCCGCCTGTGATATGCCGCGACGCCCTCTCTCTCATGATACATGAAGTGTAAAACAAATCCCGTAAACGACCAACACCGCCCCCTTTCTATCACGTGTCTCTGGCTACCAGCCGGCGCCTGGGAAACGCGTATTATACATCATGTTCGGGTTGTACCCACCTTGGCTCTGTCCACCGAACAGTCCCTGTCCGACCCCGGCGTTGCTCTGCGACTGGTGTTGCATTCTCGCTTGCAGGATACTCGGGTCCGCAAGATCAACTAAGCCACCTCCCCCGGAGGAGGAAGTGTTAGCATGTCTGTGCTTCTTCCCCTTCTTCTTCTGCTTGGGACCGAAGTCTTGGAATGCTCCAGGCTGGTTACCGTAGAGCGACGCCAGGAGGCCCGAAGCAGGAGCTGGGGTGGAGGAGGTAGAGGATGGGTACTGATTAGAAAAAGAAGATAACATGTACTCACGCTTACCAGCATCATGACCCTGACCATTGGCTCCACGACCCCGAATCAACGTCTGTAGAAGCTCGGCGGAATCCTTGGAGGTCGCACCAAAGCCGCCTCCGAACGAGTGGCCCTGTCCAAACATGCTTGGTGGCGTGCCTGTCGACTTGAGGCCCGGAGGAGGTCCGGGCATGGAGGATGCATAATACTGGCTGCCGGGCTGCGAGTGGAACGTAGACGGCATCATTGCCGTTTGTTGCGCCATAATTCTCGGGTTGGCAGCAACCTTGACCGAAGCAGAAGTGCCCGCGCTGTCATTAGCAAAGCTAAACCTCGATCCTTGTCTATTGTGTCCGCCACCCTGTTGCTGCTGCTGCTGCTGCTGTTGTTGTTGCTGCTGCTGCTGTTGCTGCTGCTGAGTCGCAGAAGGCTGCGCGGTAGCGATGCCGGGAGGTAGATGATCACCGAAACCGCTCTGAGATCGAACGAAGAGCTGCTGCTGCGGCGTCATCGAGCGGCTGCCACCGACGGAACTAGCAGATACGGAAGCCTGGCTGAAACCTGAGCTGAGTGCTGGGCCGAAGAGGCCTTCGGCATTGTTGCGCTGAATGGGTGGTTGCGTTCCAGGTCTGCGCTGCTCAAAGCTGACCTCGCGAGCAACCTCATGGTCTTCCGGCTCGCCACCGAGGGCCAGACTGCCTCCAGTCTCAGGTTCGCCTTCAGAAGCCTCCTGGGCATCGCTTTGCTGCTCCTGATCAACACCCAAGCGCGATTCCTCTTCTTCGCGCATGGCTCTTCTCTTCTCGCCTCCGCGGGTATCAAACATGGGAGGGTATATAGTCTCAAGCTGGTCTGTGTCGGGAGCATGGTAGGTGAATGGGCAACCCTGCATTGCTTTGAGCAGTGCCTTGAGCAGGTTCTCTGGAAGACTGTTGGGCTTTCTGCTATCGGCGATGACGGCTGCTGTCGAGGCCTTGCTCTCAGTTGCAGTGGTGGGTGCCGGTGCCGGTGCCGGTGCCGGTGTTTGTTTTCTCGATGGGGTTTCGTCGATGGCCTCGGGTACTGCCTCGGCGGTGGCGGGGAGTGCTGTCGAGATTGCAGGGCTAGAGGCGGCGCCACTAGTGGCGTGGCTTCCTCTGCGACTTCGTTGAGGATTTCTCGCCCAGTTGGCCGTCGCTGGCAGAGCCGGACCATCACCGCCATTTTCGGAACCATCTTTGCTCGACGATCGTGCCATGGGCTGTGACCCAGGGGGTGCTGTAGGTGCTACGTTCTGTTGTCGTGACGCAGTCCGTGAAGGTCCTCCGCCGCTGTTCGATGCACTGTTTGATGATCCACCAGCGAGCGGTCGCTGGGAGCTGATACTGTTCATCGACGACAAGTCCTGCCGAGTGTAGCTGTCCTCCTCGTCACCCAACTCGTGCAAGAACATGCACTGCCTGTTAGTGCACTGTTCGTGCCGTAGCCAGGCCGAGCAGTACTTTGTCGTACCAAGCTGGGCCCTCAGAACACGGTCGCCGTTCTGAGAACCGTTAACAGCCTGGATGCAGCGTTGGGCATCTTCCTTCTTCTCGAATGTCACATAAATACCGAGCGACTGGTTCTGGCCGTCCGAGCTCTTCCGATTGCTAATCGAGATCTTTTGGATGTTGCCGTATTGACCGAAAAACTCGGGCTTCCGTAGAGTCTTGAGCAGTTCGTCCTCTCGCACTGTGGGTGTCAGACCGGTCACATAAACCAAGTTCTTCTGAACAACCCGGACGCCAACGAGATTTTTGCGGTTCTCCTTCTCAACCTCGCGCTTTTGGACCTCCTTCTGTTTTTGTTCTTGAGCGCGTTTCTTTTGGTTCTTTTGAATATTTAATCTGAACTCGGCAACCCTGAAAGCTTGTTAGCGTGGCGTCGCCAAACCAGGCTGGAGGGGTAACGCACTCTTCCTGAGTGACAACCTTCCACTGTATCGTCTTCTCATCGTAAGGTCTTCGGCATGCGGGACACAGCCCGTTCATGTTGTTCTTGATGTTGTTGAAGCAGAACTGGCACACCTGTGAAACGGTCAGAGATCGAAGGTCGCCGGAGAATGTGGGGGTCGTCGTACCTGATAGCCACAAGGGCATGGTCGGAAATTCCGATCTGACAGGTCGAACTCTTCGATACATAGCGGGCTGGGGAGCGGGATGTCAGTTCTTGATGCCGAGCACTTCACGAGCCAATGTGGCTCGCAACGCGCGCGAAGCTGGAGGGAGAAGTAACATACCAGGTATCTTCCTCCTCTTCGATGAAAGTATCTTGAGGCGCCATGGTGACAGTCTACGGCGGTAATGATGTTCTGTGGAGGGCTGATCGTTCGTCTTCAGAGTGGAGGTGGTAAGGAGAGGGAAGTTGTTCACTACAGATGAAGCCAAAGCCTTTCTCGGATGGGTCGCCTGCAGCTAGTATATTAGGTAAGCCGACCCACCAGCTTAGAGTCACGTGGCTTTGTAGTAGTCACGAGCCAATAGAATACCTCAGAATGTTGCAAGTCAGCAGGATCTAGACACACCCTCCCCGTGTCTTGAGACAGGCGAAGACGAGAGTTTAGGGACAGGTGCGTTGCGTAGAAACTATACGATTTGAGATTAAATAGATTGATTGTATGTAGCTATTTTATTTAGATCTCATTAATTTATGCTAGATATAACGGAGTCGAGTTGGTCCTAAAATCACTAGTTTTCGCGCCTGGCACACAGAGGAAGAAGCCGCAAACCGCACCCCGGGGTGTTCCTAAATCGGCTAGCTTCTTTCAATCCCCAAGTATCGCAGAAGCACAGCATCATCAATCAACTCCCACATAGGCATCAAGCCCCCAGCACTGCAACAACCGCAACGATGGCGACCAAGCTCTATCGTAGTAGGGCTCTGGCGGGCTTGCGCAACTGCCGCCCCAGCGAGATTCGATGCTTCTCGACCTCCATCCCTCAATTGGCCGGCTTCCCGAAAGGTTTCCCCAAGGATGCCGAAAACATGAGGAAGGCTCCTCGCGAGCCCATCGGCGTCCTCAAGGCCCCCCTTGTTAACCCTGCCGACAAGTACGGTTCCAAGGCCGACAACATGCACAAGTACGGCTCCTGGATCATGGGCTGCTTGCCCAAGTACGTCCAGCAGATCTCCGTCTGGAAGGACGAGCTCACTATCTACGTGTCTCCCTCGGGAGTCATTCCCGTCATGTCGTTCCTCAAGTGTAGGTGCCCATTGTCCATAGTGTACTGCCATTTCCATCTAACAATCGACAGACAACACCTCGGCCGAGTTCACCCAGGTTAGCGACATCACTGCGGTCGACTACCCGACTAGAGACCAGCGATTCGAGGTCATCTACAACCTGCTCAGTGTTCGCCACAACTCGCGCATTCGCGTCAAGACGTACGCCGATGAGGCGTCGCCCGTCCCCAGCATTACTCCCCTCTTTGATGGAGCCAACTGGTACGAGCGTGAAGTCTACGACATGTTTGGTGTCTTCTTCACCGACCACCCCGACTTGCGCAGAATCATGACCGACTACGGTTTCGAGGGCCATCCCCTGCGAAAGGACTTCCCCCTCACCGGCTACACCGAGATCAGATACGACGAGGAGAAGAAGCGTATTGTCACCGAGCCGCTTGAGCTTACCCAGGCATTCCGTAACTTCGAGGGCGGCACCAGCTCATGGGAGCAGGTCGGACCTGGCACGGACAGGCGCCCCGACACCTTCAAGCTGCCCACGCCGAAGCCGGAAGAGAAGAAGGAGGAGCCCAAGAAATAAATCAGAAGGTTCTGATGTGTAAATAACCGACCGCGTTAGAATCTCTTTTTTTGTTGTACAACCAAATCTGTGTCCTCCTTGAGTGCCTTGGACATTCCATTGTCATGCCAGGTTGAAAGTGTGGTTGTTTGTGGTTTTGCCGAGCTGACTGCTCGGTATCGTAAGAGTTGTGGCCAAGCTGTGGTATCGGAGATACGTCCGTTATTGCCACTGCGCTGAACAGCCTCAAACCGTTCCAAGGTTAGCCAACTGCTCGGTACCTGGTTCACATCGCGGTTCTTTTCGAGTGCTATATAACTGCCGGTTTGGGCACGGAAGATGCTCCTGAATCCTGCGCTGTTCATTCACGTATTATATTTTCAGGCCAGCAATTCTGCTGAGTTGTAAATACTACGGAGAGGCTCTCAACCCACCAAATACCCAAGCGCGAGCTTCAGTCCCCACCCTCATTCAACATGGTTGCATATACTACTTCTACCATCCAGACTTTTTCTGCGGAAAAGATCAAGATGCTGAGATACGATGCTAAGACCCAATATTACCAGGCACACATCCTTGATTTTACACTATGCGACGTAAACCTTGAGGACTTCATCGATGATTATGTTGAGGAGCACTACAGAGCACAACTCAACACCACTTCATCCTCAGTCTCCCTCGCTTCTGGCAATGCCTCGGTGAAGGCCAAGTCTAAGCTGAGACGCCTTCTTCATCGCATCACCAAGAAGCTATAAACATCTCCTAGCTCCCCCAACCGAATCAAGGCAGGCCATATTCAAATGGGCCATGCTACTAATGAATAGTTCCCGTATTCGCGCTAATTGTTTATCCCGCCAGTTGAGAAAGACTCAATTCGGAAAGAAAGCATTCAACCGCTTGAGCAGGCTCGCCATTAACTAAGCAACATCAACAACAGGTATTGAGCATGTGTCATGACCGCTGGATGGTGAGCTATTCATGACATGACACTAGCCCCGTGAAAGGCTCGGCCTCGGATTATTAGAACTTCAGCAAAATAAGCACAACACACGGGACGTGAACAAGACTGAGGTTGGTGATTTCAAAAGTTGGAGGATGGACTGCTTCAATGAATGATAATCGAGATTGGATACCCAAGATACCCCAAGGTTGGACTAGAGGGCAGTTACTAACTTGCAATTTACACGTGCTGCCAAACTTCGAGTACTTGAATTGTGACATTGATCAAAATCTGCTTCGGTTGTGGTACGCGTAGATGGTCTAATAGATTGAAGATTTGTAGAGATATCTTCCGGATAAATGGCATTTGACCAGGGGGCATACACTGCCGCAAATACCAGACTTGCTTTCGGCGGTAAAGTTAGTGTGCGATTCAATTAAAGGAACAGCTGTCAGTGCATTTACCGCCCCGTTTGATGCATGTGATGTCACCGCGTCCGGCACGCCACCCCACGCGTAAAGCGATTTCACCCCAACGCGACGCGCCC
The DNA here is from genome assembly GCF_051148585.1 of Colletotrichum jinshuiense. Classification (NCBI taxonomy): domain Eukaryota; kingdom Fungi; phylum Ascomycota; class Sordariomycetes; order Glomerellales; family Glomerellaceae; genus Colletotrichum; species Colletotrichum jinshuiense. The sequence continues at coordinate 5,493,134 of NC_139309.1, read as the reverse complement.
TTCGGACCGCACATAGACTAGCCAGCATGCACTCCGGCCATCTAGGTTGACCCTCTTCCTGTGCACAGGTTCAACGTCCCACTCATTGCACACGCCGACGATATACATGCTCTAAAAGAGATCAAGCGGGCGTCTGTCGGTGACAATCGCTTCGTCAGGCATTGTTATCCAACATGCCAGCACAAACTCGCTCCGGCGGCCGGGTCGCCGCTACCCCTCCCGATCGAGTCTACAAGTCTAGCAAGCCGGCCCAGCAAGTAAGGTTCCCTCATCGACGAACAGAGATCCGAACGTACAGCAGTCGCAAACCCACCGCTCGCATTTCCGACCACCAGCAAAGAACCTTGACCCAGATGTACGATACTACGCGCTCGTCACCGGTACGTCTCGATTTATCAGACGACGAGGAAGAACTCGCGCCTAAGAAGAAGAGGAGGAGAAAGACGATGGGGGATGAGCCGACACCAAGCTCTTCCTTCCACACGCAGACCCTAACGCAGATGTCGCGGAGGTCCGCGGAGAAATCCCCAGTTGAAGAGGACGATATATGGCAGTTCCAGCCGTCGGACGATGAGGTGGAGCAGCATCCGACTCTCCCTTCTGCAAACGATCAAGAAAATCGAGTACCAGGCGAGAAGGTGCCAAGCAGGGCGCCATCCGCTGTACCGCAGACGCCGACAAACAAACGAATCATTTTCGAGATTCCGTCTTCGCAGGGAAGCCCGCTTACCCCAATGTTGGCCAGATATAGCCCGGCGCCGAAGAGGTCTCCCTTAAAAGACAAGTCCACTAACACCAAGTCGCCGATGCCGAAGTTCACCGGCTCTGTCAAACGCCCACGTACCCTTACAGTTCAGGACTCTTTTGCAACGAACGGCAGCCAGAGCTCAACGCAGCATTATTCCCCCACCAAAGCACCACTACAGCCTGCCAAGAATGTCCGCTTCATTACACCCCATCCAACCGCCAGTCTGGCTCCCATGGAAGAGGAGGAGGAGGAAACAGAAGGGGAAGAATCCGATGGACGAGACGTTAGCCCATCCCCCCGCCGAACGCCGGGGTCACTGCACGAGATCGCTGATTCTGAGGATGAATCTGATGACCTTGAAATTTTGGACGAGGAGGCTGAAGGATACGATGCCGTCGGCGAGGAAACCCAGTTTCAGATGGACCAACTGCTTACCTCATCGGAAGAGAAGCAGGCTTCCAAAGAGGCATCCCCTTCAGAGGAGGACGACTCTGATAAGGAGAATGTAGCCCCCGCTGCCGACGAGGAGGAAGAGGCCACGTTGGTTTTGTCAAAGCCTTTTGTTCTGCCCAAACTGGCGCGCCTGGATTCGGGTGGGTCAGATCGCAGAGAGACCGTAGAGGTCATCACGTCATCTCCTGATCCTACACGCAATAGCGACACCAGCGTTCCCATCGAAGTGAGCGGGGAATCGAACGAAGAGTCTATCTCCGAGACACCGACACAGAGTCAGATCACGCCCAAAGCTAGAGGAAAGGCAACTTTAGAGATACCAAAGACACCAAAGACACCTCACACGCAAGGACTGGAGAGCCAACGGATACCCATGGAGGTTATCCGCGGCATGGGACCTCAGAGCGACCGGACCGATATTTTTATCTCCATACATCCGAACCATATGGAGAACATTGTTGCCGGTACCAAAAACCACGAGTTCCGCGCGTACAAGATCCCAAATACCGTTTCACGGATGTGGCTATACATTACCAAACCAGCCTCTGAACTGAGATACATGGCATGCATCAGTGAGGCTAAAGTACCCGGTGAAATTGACGAAGACGGGATCGGTAACGACAAATTCAACCAACGCAAGTCCGATTCCAAGTTCGCCTATCGGCTGTACAAGGTTTACGAACTAAACGATCCGGTGCCTCTCCATGAGATGAAGGAGCGCGACTGGCTTCACGGGGCACCACAGAAATACAATTATGTGCCACCAGCAGTTGTCGGGCAGTTGATGGCCAACTTGCGATGCTCCGTGTTTGGAGATGACGAAGAAGAAGAAGAGGAGGAAGCCATGCCTGAACCAGAGATTGGCAGAAAGGAGCTGTCACAAGCAGCCGCGGGGCCTTCGCAAGACCGCACGGTATCCCAAGAGCTGGCCGATCAGATCCGGATTGATATCGAGCACTCTACCCAACACCACTCATCAGACGCCGATTTACTGGTGCCATCGAGCCAGACACCAACTAGAAAGCGACGAAAGTTTGGCACGGAGCTACACTTCACAAAGCCTGCCTTGCCTCCGACCCCCTTGAGCCGCCCATCAAATCCCACGCCGCGGCGCGCGGTGCGGTCCTCGCAAGCGACGACGGTTAGCCAGACGTCGAGCCCTTCGCAGTCGCCCGTCAAATCGGTCCCGCGGCCTATGCACGCAGACTCGAGTTTGCCAATATTCGTGGACGACGAGGACGATAGCCCGATTCGCTTGCCGCCGAGCACGTTCCAGCTAGATTCGTCACAGCTATTGTCAAGAAGCCAGATGTTGCCCGAGAGTTTGCTGCGAGAAGAGCGGAGCGATATTGTCTATGATTCGGATCGAGATGACGAGCTATAACGGCACGGCTGGTCCCGTGAGGCTATTGTTGTAAAGGCAGGGAAAGCCAGGAGGGCAGGAGAGTTTGCATTCAGAGCGATGGAGTTGGTAACAGTATTGGTTGAATTAGGATGCTTGGGGCGTATCGAGAATGAACGGAACAGCCGGGGCTGGTAAACAAAGGTTGCTTTTTGTAGGAATAGGAATGACAGGGCTACATTTATGGAATCAAAACTACTTTGGCGGTTCTCCGTTATCATACACGGAGGCCACATCCTCACATAACCCAGCATAAGCTGTATGCACACATCGCTCAGGACTGTATTCAAGCATGAGGTAATCAGGGGGGGTATCACAAACCAGCACCGACACTTACAACACTGGCTCGCCTCCCTAGCCCAGCCTCACCTGTCGCCACATGCGCAAACACTCCTGCAAATCCACGCTCAGCGACCCCTCTGTCTCTCCCCCGACATCCCGAATCACCGCAATCAGCAGACTCGCAAGCGCGAAGGTCTTCTGCCCCTCGCGCAGCGCCTCGAGATCCGACTTGCGCATCCCGCCGTTGTCGGCCCACGCCTTCCACTTGTCGAGAATGGAGCTCATCTCGTTCGCAAAGGCGCCGTCCAGGAGCATGCGGTGCAGCAGGCCCGCGACGACGGCGCGCAACGTACCGCCTGCGCTGCCGACGGCGTCGGCCGGCACGTGGCGGTGCTGCTGGAGCCAGCGCAGCGTGTGGGATGCCACCAGGGCGGCGTCCCATTTGGGAGACTGGATTGCCTCGTGGGCGCGGGTTTCCCGGCGCTGGGTGTCGAGGCGCATCTTATCTCGAACTGGGCCGGGTCAGACGGAGAGGTCTCGTGGGAACCGGGAGGGGGGGGTATATGCATATAAAATTAGAATAAAACTTACGGTCATCTAAGCGTTGGTCCGATTCCTTGCGCATGCGGTCCTTGACAGCCTGCTCTCGCTGAGCCGGGGTCATGCGTGACTCGGCGGTGATGGCGTTCCGCTGCTCGCGCATCCGCCGGTTCATGAGCTCGAAGGCTTCCCGCCCGTTGTCTTGCGACGTTGCCCACTCGGGCGTCTGGGACGCGTCAACAATATCCAGCAGCTCGAGCACGCCGCAGGGGACAGAAGAGCCCCGGGCGAAGGCGAGGACGTCGTCCGGGATGCGGTAGTTCCAGAGGATAGTGGTGCTCGAGGTGCCGTAGGCCGTGGCGGCGCTTGCGAACCAGACGCCCGCGGTGTGGCCGGGGCGGATGCGGACGTGTTCGATGTAGAGGCTCGTTGATGGAAGGCCCTCGTCTTCGGGGATGGCGCTGATGAGGCCGTGGCTGGATATTTTGCAGGCTATGGGTTTCTGGGCGTTGGCTTTGACAGCGCGGGCAACACTGTCGGAGGAGGACGCCGGCGAATATACCTTTTTGACGTCGCCAGCTGTTGCGGAATCCTGCTCCGTGGTCTCACCGTTGTCGAGGTTGTCGTCCTTCTCAGTCTCAACCTCGGGAGGCGGGGGGAGTCGGACCCAGTAAGGAGGCAAAGACTCGTGGCTTCTTGTGGTCCAGTGTGACGACCATGTTGCAGCCAGCGACAGATGCCCGTCCGAATCGTTCAGGGGTGCGATGGTGAGGGCCTGTTGCTGGCCATCGGGGCTCAGCATCAGGGTGCAGCCCACAGGAGTCCACAGCCCGGTACTCCTGAGCAGCCTCCAACCGTGAGCATCAGGAACGGCGCCGAGGTCCAGGAGATAGCAAATTAGCTCATCGAAATTGATGTCGACCTGGGGCTGCCGCAGCTGGTCGGCATACTCAACACGCTGGGTCTTGAGGCCGATGGTGTTGGTGCGCCAGTTAAAGATTGTGTAAGAGCCCCCGGGGATGGAGGAAGGGTGGCGGGAGAGGGACCAGTACTCTTCGCGATGGTCAAAACGGTCCCACGGCGTAACGGCGTACCGCGGGAGGTCAACCTCGATAACGCGGTTCACGATATCGGAGCGGGTGAGGGCGGTAAGGCGGGCATGGCGGAGCATGCGCAGGATGCGCGAGCGAGCGGCGAGAGTCGCGACGGTGTTGTACAGGATGGGGAGGACGCCGAGCACGGCTAGGGGAACACCAATGTAGGTGATGACGTCCGAGGCCGTCGCCGAGGTGAAGTTGCCGGAATCAGCCATTTGCGCCGGCTGTGTGTATGTGAGCAGGGACGGCGTCCAGCTGGACCAGAAGATAGGTGAGAAGCAGGCCGGAGGTCTATATTGAGACGGATTTTCGGAAAACCACAAGTTTCCCTCGGATATCGAAAGAAATGCAAAGACGCGAGAAAAGAGGGCGATTTCTAGCAAAAGACATCAAATCTTGAAAACTACCCCTGACTGATGGTCTTCAGCCGCACCGGTTCCTGACAACTTCAGGGGGGCCGCTGGTGATGGCTGGCAGCCGACCTTGCCTGTTTAGTCCTAAGCCAGGCTGGCTGTCTATGGTGCTGCAGCCACTGTACTACATGGTCGGATTGCCCATGGATATTGTCATTGGAGGCAGCAGTAGTCGCAGGAACCTCTGTTGTCCATAATGTCAACGAAAGATACTCGTTAATGAAGACTCGGAAGCATCATGATAGGGATGGAAGGGAGCGTTGAGGTTGGAACCGTTTTCGGGTCGGCCTGAGACTCTGCGTAGTCGGTGCTCGCGCTGCAATAAGGCATTAGCCAGTATCCAACGGAGCCCCCAACCCGGCCATGCAAATGAGGCACATTTCCTTGGAATGACTATGATGGGGGGAGCTAGGCATGGTTAGGCGCAAATTGTTTTTGCAAACATCCAAGAGCTTAACTGCAATATCCGCCGATAGGGCCGTCGATGGGAACCGGAATGTACGTTGTGGTGTTTCGGGGACTTGCTGATGCCAGAACTAATACCGAACGAGGTAGCTCTCAAGGTGGTGGTGGTATTCCTGCACTTGTACTAAGTACAGGGTTCAGCTTATCTTGCGCAAAGTCCAATGCCGAAGTCTGTTTGTCACTCCCGTGGTGTTATCATGCATGTGGTTGGGACGAGCGAGTATTCAACGAACGACTGCCGGGAACAACGACGGCGGGCAGGCGGGTAAGGCGGCATCTCTCGCACGAGACACGTCGGAGTGGTTTGCAGCTGATTGCAGCACGAAAAAGGGTTGGGACCTTGGGGAGGCAAGGCCATCCAGCTCCCGCGCCTGTTCCCTCCGCCCCCCAGACCCCGGCAGCTGGGCGATCCCGTCAGCAAAACTTCCCGCGGGCCGCGTGCTGGCCAGGGCCTGAAAGGGCGGTTCGGTGCAGGCTAAGGATATAAAATTAGTCGGGCGTTTGGGGCTCCGTACGACCCTGTGGGCGCCCCGTTACACCAGACAAAGAGCACTACATGCAGGGGCACGTCTGCCAAGCCACTACCTTCAAAACCTCGACATTCCTCCCCCAGCTTTCTCCCTGCTTCATTGTGCTGCGTCACTCTTTTTATCTCAGCCGACCGAAAAAAAATCCCACGGCATTGTAGTCGACACTCCCACCGTCCTCCTCAGTAGAGAGTATGCAACAACGGCACGATGCGGGACATCTTACCATGCGCCTCATCCATTCTTTCCTCGCCATTGCCGGCCTGCTATCCGGCTCCGCCATTGCCCAGTTCCCCTCAACCTCGGTCAATCTCACCACCATCACGTCGCCCGTAGATGGCAACGTCACCGTCCGCTATAGGATCCCCGAGGGCGCCTGCAAAACCGCATACGACTCCCAGGAGCAGTACACAGGATGGGTCAACGTTCCCGGCCCGTTCCCGGCGAACATGTTCTTCTGGTTCATCGGCGCCCGCGAACCGACGGATGCCTTGACCATTTGGCTCAACGGCGGCCCTGGTGTCAGCTCGTTGTTTGGCATGTTCACCGAAGTGGGGCCTTGCGAGGTTGTTGAAAAGGGTCTGAACCAGTATGAGACTGTCGCCCGGGAATGGGGGTGGGACCGCGCTTCCAATATGCTGTTCATTGATCAGGTACGGTTGCTCCGGCATCGTGAGCGCAGAGCGCAGTTTATGCTGACACCGCGCAGCCTAACCAAGTCGGCTTCTCGTATGACATCGCGACTAATGGCTCCATGGACCTCTTTAATGCAAACCAGTCCAACCCGCCTCAGCCAGTCCCCAGCGGCCAGCTGCCCGCAACCTTCCTCAACGGCACATTCAGCTCGCTAAACACCAACAACACAGCGAACACCACCGAGACAGCAGCAATGGCCATATGGCACATGCTCCAGGGCTTCTTGGGCGCGTTTCCCCAGTACAACCCTCCCAACAACAGTTCTCTCGGCATCAACCTCTTCGCCGAGAGCTACGGCGGGAAGTACGGCCCGGTCTTTTCTGATGTATGGGAGACGCAGAACGAGAAGCGTCAGAATGGCACCCTGTCGTCCAACAACACGCTCGAAATCCACCTCACGTCTCTGGGTATCGTCAACGGCTGCATCGACGACCAGGTCCAGGCGGAGTACTACCCGGCCATGGCCATCAACAACACGTACGGCTTCAAGGCCATGAACGACGTGCGCGCCGCCTTGGCGAACGGCAGCTTGTACACCACGGGCGGCTGCCTGGACCTGATTCGGCAATGTCGCACCGCCGAATCCGTTTACGATGCCAACAACACCGGAAGGGTAGATACGGTGAACGACCTGTGTTCCCGGGCGTACCAGACCTGCTATGAAAATGCGGTGGCGCCGTACGGCGAGTCCGGACGAAGTTGGTACGACATTGCACGCAAGAACCCGGACTCGTTCCCGCCAAGCACGTTTCTTGAGTACCTCAACACGGCGGGCTTCCAGCAGTCCATCGGCTCCGTCGTCAACTTCACCATGACCAGCCAGGCGGTACTCTCCACCTTCCAGAGTACGGGCGACTACATGAGGGGCCCGTTGATCCCGAAGCTGGCCGGTCTTCTCCGGCGTGGCATTCGCGTCGCTCTGATCTACGGCGACCGCGACTACATCTGCAACTGGATGGGTGGCGAGGCCGCGTCACTGAACCTCGCCTGGCAAGCGGGGTCTGTCTACGGACGCAACTTCAGCGCCGCCGGCTACGCGCCCATCATCGTCAACGACTCGTACATTGGCGGCGTCGTCAGGCAATTCGGCAACCTGTCCTTCAGCCGCATCTACCAGGCCGGCCACTCGGTCCCCGCCTACCAGCCGGAGACCGCGTTCCAGGTCTTTGCGCGCGTCATTCTGGGGACGTCCGTCTCGACGGGCGACCAGGTGAACCTCGCACATTACAACACCTCGGGCGATGCCCACGCAACCCACACGGACAAGCTGCCCGACTCGCCCGCCCCGACTTGCTGGCTGCGCTACATGCAGGAGACCTGCAGCGACGACCAGGTCAGCATGCTCCAGCGCGGCGAGGGTGACATCATCAACGGCGTGCTGTACAGCGCCTCGAGCGACTGGCCCCTGGCCACAGAGGCGCCGACGTCGACGCAGCCTGCGACTTCCTCGTCATCCACGGTCCTGACGGGCTTCTTCACGGCGACGGCGACCCCGAAGAGCGGCGGTGCCACCCACAAACCCAAAGGCTCGTTTACGACCGTCATTGCCGTGATGGCCGGCGCGCTTCTCATCGGCTTCTGGGGTTTGTAAAACATAACATTGGAGCATAGTGTACATGGAAGACTGGTTTTTTCTTCATCCCCACCCCCTCTATAGGTGGGAGGTTGGAAAGCATATAATGAATGGCCAGGAACAAGCATATGGGAAGGTCACCGGATCGGCGTTTTGTGGACTTGGGATATAGAACCAAAAGGGCGCTGCAGAGGTTTGCTGAAGATGCATCTCTGCCGGTGCTTAATGATACCCCCTTAATGATAGCTTTAATAGCAACGACATGCGTACTAAAAAAGCATGAGTCTCCCATCTCCCCTGACATGCAACGTGTGAATGGCATCATGTTTCCGGCGACCGTCCTCATATAAGCACCATCACCATCCAAGGCCACGGGACGCAGCGTGGGACGTCCTGCAAGGCAGAGTGCCCAGCTTCCCTCACTCCACGGCGTAAATATGTCAGATAGGTACAGCAAAATGGAAGACGATCACGAATGCATTACATGTGATCATTGCAAATTACATCACAAAGAATTGAATAATGAGTTCGAGAATGGGTATCTTGAATTAAAACTATCTAGAAAGACTGCCTGTTGGCAGCCTCGACTCACCTGGCTTGCGCCAATGAAATCTTGGTACCAATGAACCTAAACACTTCAATTAGCAACTGCTCGTAACACACGACTCGAAACAAAACAGTGTATGAAGCGTCAAATATCAGTAAGGGAGCCTTGTCAAAGGCATTATCATCAAAGCATATGGCTATGGAGACCGTCGTGAAAATTTTGTGATCATCATATTGACGCTTGGGGCGAGGGAGTAGGCAGAAGAGAAGAAAAGCGGCTTACCAATTGGCGCAAGATCATGTTCAGACATGATGGAAATATTTACTAGTCCACATGGATCTGGTGGTAATGTTAGCCACCTGCATTTCCTCGAGTAATCAAAGAGTAATGCATTGTAAAGTGTTTGATCAGAATGACTGGTAGTCAACGTTTCTCAGCTTCGCCGTTAGGCTCTGACATATGCTTGTCTTTGGTTTATCGTTCATCATAAGAACGGAGCCGTGGGTGGCTGGGTTTGAATAGTAAAAATGAAACTTACCACTTGAACCATGGCTCCCGGTCTATCATTACAATAGTGTACCTGTTGTCTGAAATGGTCAGCGATGTTCATGCTCATCTTGTTCATAAAAACATTTGTTTGAATGCATTTCAGTAGTTGCATGAATGGTATAAAAAAGGGTATCCGCATTGGAAAATCCAGATAGGACTCGTCATCTAATTGCTCATCAGGTAGGCAGGGATAGAGAAAGTAGTAAAAAATTGTGACCTACAATGACTGGACCGGAACAAGGCGGTGCCTCAGAACCAGCTACACTAGCTGCTGAGGCGATATTCACGTTATAGCAAACAGCAAATCCATCTCGGCACTGTTGCGAACGAGTCAGTCTCATGTACTGCAGGTTGCATCCCGACATGTTGAGTGTTCGGTTCGAAATCAGTGGGCGAGGTTTTCTAGGCCTGCCACAAATTGGCTTGTCTGCTCATGCAACGAGTCCCTTTTGGGTACTCTCGGAGCCCAGTGCCGTTTCATCATTTGATGATGGGCGGGGGAGGAGAGGGTTGGTATGTACCTTGTCGAGAGGAACTGAGATGGCTGATTTCCATGTTAGCGATGGGTCTTTTAAAAGACTTAATACATGGAAGAGGTAACAAGAGAACAATCAGAAACAGCCAGTTTTTTTCAACATTGAGTTTTCAGCCGGTAATTCCAACCATACAAAGTATGTAAAAAATGATCATCAGGTTCTCGGGGGAAGGGAGGGGGAGAGTAGAAAAGTTTGCACCATACCTTTTACCAAGCCATCTCAAGGCGGCAACATAGCCAATGGTACCAGCGTCAGAAGAATCTGCAAAAGCCTGCGTTTGTGGTCAGCGACATGCTTGCGCAAAGCGAATGAAGATGCGAATGCAAAGAGCAAATTGTCGTGTCCGATCAGACTGACGTGTAAAACAGAGGTTTCATTCCATTTAGGTCAAAGACTCTAGTTTGCGGTGTTTGTGTGTCATCATTGTGGATGGAGATGTAGAAGAAGGAAATGAAGGCGCGAGCGCAACTTACCGGACCATGCGAGGCTACGATGCCATTGGATTGATGGTGGTGGAAGAAGATCGTGAGGTTGAAGGAGCGAAGGAAAAGTTTTTAAAGGTGCTGAGAATTGAGCCTCGAGTGGGGGGGAAGATGGAAAAACCCGCGCGCGGTCGGCCACGACCCACTAAAGGTGCAGCTCGGGGCCAGATCACGTGCGCTCGCGTCTCCACGCGGAGATCCAGGAGAGGAGCTAGTCGCGTCTGCGTCATACAGGCAGAAGCCTCCCATGTTGCCGTACCTCTGAGACGTTGAAGTATTCATGGTCGTTCCTTTTGTGAATACCTGTTAAGATAAATAAATAAAAATGCCCGAAATTGCTGAAGGTAAAGCTGAACTAAAGCATCTCTGAAACACTCTGCTCATGTGTCCCTAGTCGCCCGGTGCGTCCATTTTCTGCGTCTTCATCTCGTGGGGAAGAAGATAGCCAAGGTCTCGGCCCCCGATGATGCCAATGTCTTTGGAAAAGTCGGCACCAGCGGCCCGGCATTCGAGAAGGCCGTGAAGGGGAGGAAGGTGGTCTCCGTAGGGAGTCAGGGGAAATACTTTTGGTAGGGGCTCGCCCAGTCCACCTTATCTTGAGAGTCCCGGCAGCTCATTCTTCTCAGGATTACCTTTGACAAGCCGCCTCATGCGGTGATGCATCTGGGAATGACGGGTATGGTGCCTCGATGAACCGAAAAAGACAGGACGGCACTGACACTCCGCAGGATGGATCCACATCAAGGGAGATAAGACCGCCTACACCAACTACTACAAAAAGATGAAGGACGGAGAGGCAGACGTCTGGCCGCCAAAGTACTGGAAGTTCCAGCTCGAGACCGAGGAAGCTCCAAAAGTGGCAGCCGCATTCACCGACCCCCGCCGGTTCGGCCGGGTACGGCTCGTCGACTGCCCCGGCGACGACATCAGGAAGCACTCGCCCCTGAAGGAGAACGGGCCCGACCCCGTCGTCGACGTCGACATATTCACCGAGGCCTACCTGAAGAAGAAGATGCAGTCCCGGCACGTCCCTGTCAAGGCGTTGCTTCTGGACCAGAGCCACATCAGCGGCATCGGAAACTGGGTCGCGGACGAGGTGCTGTACCAGTCTCGGCTGCACCCGGAGCAGTACTGCGACAGCTTCAGCGAGAAGGAGATCCGCAGTCTCTACGAGGCCATCCGCTACGTGTGCCAGACGGCCGTCGACAAGCTTGGCGACTCGGACGAGTTCCCAGCGGACTGGCTATTCAACCACCGCTGGGGCAAGGGCAACAAAGCCGCCGCATCATCCCTGCCCAACGGCGAGAAGCTTGCCTTCATCACCGTCGGCGGCCGGACGAGCTGCTATGCTCCCGGCCGGCAGAAGAAGACAGGTCAGGTGGTGCCATCGGCCAAGGAAGAGCCCCTCGATGACGCCGGCGCGAAACCCAAAGCCGCCTCCGCCAAAGCCAAGAGACAGGCAAAGACGCACGACAGCGATGAGGAGAAGCCCAGCAAAAAGGCACGGAGCACCAAGGGGCCGGCGAAGGCAACTCCAAAGGTCAAGGAGGAGGAGGAGGAAGATGAGGGGGAACCTCCCGAGCCACCCGCTGCCGAAGCGCCGCCAAGCAAGAAACCGCGGGGCTCAAAGGTTGCAAAGAAACCCAAACCCCCATCTAGTGCCAAGAAGGAGGAGAAGGAGGAGGTCGAGCTTCCAGTGGATACGGGCAGGCGGAGATCCCTTCGATTGAAGAAGTAAACTATCTTGTGTCTCGATCGAGGGGTATTTTTTTCCTCTTCTGTTTTGTATTTTTTACCTACTCGTAAGCCCGGCATCGTCTTAGGTCCCCCCCGTCTACGGCTCCGACTCCACATCCGGCGGAAACGTCCCAAACAATGCCATCAGATGCTGCGTTTCCTGCGGCGACAACTTCTTGCCCTCCCCAATCGTCTTGCCCATCATGCGAAAGTCTGCCAAGTTAGCTTAAATCCTGTAACCGCGGCGGGCCTGTTTGGCCCCCTCTCCCCTGCACTCACAATCCATGTAATACCCTGTTCGCCTCGAGTTAGCACGCAAACCCGCGCCTGGCCTCCCGCCATCCGCACCGGCGGGTCCACCACGTACCTGGGGTAGAAGTCATGAAGAACTCGGCGGTGACGCTGTCCGACGGGTTGGAAAACGTGTGGACCGCCCTCGGCGGCACAACCATCAGTTGCCCCTCTTCGGCATCGACGTTCCCCTCCGGGGTCGTGAACCGCACCGTCCCTGGAGCTTATCGTCAGCATATATGTACCACTTCCACCAAAGCACTCTTCCCCTCCCCTTCTGGTCAACGGATACCCCTCCTCCCCCCTTCCCCTCCCAAAGGAAACCCACCCTTGGTCACGAAAAAGCACTCGTCGTGGAACCGGTGCCAGTGCATGGGGGGCCCGGACGCCCCCGGCGGCAGCTCCAACGTCATGCACCCGATCCGATTGTCCGTGTTGCTCCCGTCCTCGTAGATGTAGATGGTCATCGGGCCCAGCTTGACCACCTCGCTGTCCTCCTTCTTGTACAGCTTCACCGGCACGGGTCCGCGGAGAGGCATCTTTGCTTTTCTTCCCCTGTCCTGTATCCCTTTTGTTTTTTGGCTTGTTTGTTTTTTTGCTTTGTTTTTGCCCTCGTCACTTGGCTCTAGTCACTTGGACCTTGAGGGGGAGGGAGGGGAAGTCCTTTCCTCGATATCAAAAAATAATCACCAAAACCGAATAAAAACCAAAGAAAAACCATATACGGGCGATGCGGCGATTTGTCTCAACGTCACGATCCTCTTGCTTATCGGCGGGAGAGATTTTGAAACAGACATGTCCCCCGCCTCCCCCTCGTCGACAAAGAGGTGCAGCAGGAGATTTCGGCAATCGGGGGCTTAGGTAAGATGAGCGAGGCGGCTGGACCTAGGGGAGGGGGAGGGGGAAAAGTGCCGTCAGATGGTTAATTGCATCCGGACTAGGGGGCCAATCGCAGCATTTCTTTTGTCTCGGCTCGAACAGTGAGAAAAAGCAAGCTGAGAGGGGGGGGGGGGGGCGTGTATAGTTCAGGAACCATGACGGACATGGCAATTTTTCCCAGTCAACTGGCAGCCCTATTTCTTTAGCGTTTGATCTGATTGATCGACGCAGGCTATATCTAATTGGCTTCAATGACGCCCACGATCAGTGTGTGGAGTATGGCGAGAGGGGTTTCTGATAATGGCCTGCCAATGTATCATGTAGACAGATGTGTTGGTTTCCAAGGGGGACGCCTAGCTCTTCTTACACGAAAGGAAGTTGAAAGACCCTAATTTGCCGGTATCGGGTTAAAAGAAGAAAGGCGTCCGCGTGTGATAAGAGAAGCGTCGCACGACAAAGAGAGGTCTCAAAGCACTAGCAAAACGAGGCAGAGCGGCATCGATGTCCAGAAAAAAATGCAGTGGTTCATTTGGTTGACAGAGCGTGGGCCACTCTCTCTCCCCCTCCCATCTGTGCCAAGTGGCTGATCATGATCAAGTTATCATGTGTGGACGTGATTAAGTATCCCTCCCAAATAAAAAACCACCAGTCAAGGCCAATGCCGACTGCAGAAAAACGCCGTCCCAGATGCTCTCTTCGAACAGAATATGCCGTCACCCGGGCTCCAATGAGCAGGTGGTGTGCCATCTATTTTACACCCGAGAGTGACCCCAGGTCCATGCAGCAGGTCGCTTTTTTATCTTTTCATTCCGTCTCAAATCCAAACCGAAAACAAACAAACGCCACCGAACTCGAGTTAGTTCTGGTATGCCTGAGCTCAAACTCGCATGCGTGTAATATGGGTATCGTTAAATGCCTGATAGCAGAAGATGCCTCGCTCGTACAAAGTCGTGCCATTATTGTTGCCTTGTAGGAGGGGGAAAAGCCTCGTTGCGAGGAAAGATCGGAGGGTGGAGGGGGATATTTCCACCGATTAAAGGAAAAGAATTTGGGTTCGTTGAATTCGTGAAAAGCGTCAAAAGAGGAATCAACCATCCCGCTCCACCTGGAAACCGACGGAGTAGCGGTAGTTCTCGGATTTCCAGCGGATGGGAATCATAGTGAGGAGGTTGACAAAGGCGGTGCCGTCCTTCTTGAAGTTGGTGAGCTTAACCTGGATCTCGTCGTTCGTCTCGACCGCCTTCCGGAGGCTCGCTACGGTGGCCTTGTCGACTTTCTTGCCGGTCGACTCTTTCCGGACCACGCCAACGGGTGGTGCTTGGAGGAAGCGACAGTTCCTGCCAATGATTTCCTTGTTCGAGTAGCCGGTAAGCATGCAAAAGTGCTCCGAGGCGTAGACGATGGGGGCGTCGGGCTGCTCGAGGTCGCAGATGACGAGAGCGACGGAGCAGTCGACGGCGCCGAGTTCGACCTTCGGGTTGGGTCTGCTGGCGATGTGGAGCTGATAAGGGGTTAGATGCCGAGATGGATGACGATGCAAACGCGGACGACCTACGAGAATGTTCATCACGTCGATGCCGCTGGGGCAGTAGAGGCCAGGATACATGACGGGGTCGGCAGCGGCGTTTGCTTGCCGCCCCTGAGGCCCTTGCTCAGTCTCATTGTCAAAATGATACTAGGCGGGATGTCAGTTGGGTAACTCTGCAAGGATGGGGGGGGAGGGGGTCGTGGTCAGGAACTTACCTGCAACGCACATGACTCCCATGGGTTCATTGTCGAAGCAAGTTGGTATTGATTCCGGAATGACAAGACACGATCCGGTCTTCCAGGTTGGAGGTAGGAAACTGGATATTGAAGCTCTTGGGTCGGCATAATGAGGATTGGCAACGAGCCGAAGTGTGTGATTATAAAGCAACGAGGCGGGCAAAGGTGCCGATGTGTGGTCAGGGGTTGACAGGGCCGAGCAAATGGAGCAGCAGGGTTCGGGTTAGAGGTACTGCGGCGTATGAGAGGTGAGGTGATTAGGCGCCTTGCATTATGCGTCAGTCAGGATGCGTTGGCAAGAAGGCGGGCGGGTTTGTATTGGACGCTGATGGGCAGAAGGCCAGAGAGATTCGGAAAAGGGTGATAGGCGGTTGCAATGGAAGTGTGAATGGACCAAGACGGGAATAGATGGAGGACTTTCTAATGGTGTTGAAGACTGCGCAGCAAAGTGGTGCAACAAATACTGGCAGGCAAAAAGGCGATAGCTTTGGGGAAATGTAAAGAGCGGTGGTGGGGGGGGATGGAGATAGCATTGTCCCCTTGCAAGCGGAGCGATCGTTGATGTCGTTGGGCTGATCGCGAGTCCATGCTGTGGACGTGGTGATCGGGGGAGAGGGGAGTGTGGATAGAAACGGGGGGAGGAGACGAAGGGTCTGCCGCTAGACGCTAAAGGCGAGGTAAGCTTGATACTACATGGAGATTTCTGGCACGCTTGAGCAGGGAACCTTTTGGTTTCCAAATCCCAATGTGCGGGCCGAGGAAGCCTCACTCCCTTCCGAATGGATGATGGGGCATGCTCGAGGGACAACCGGGGCATTACATCAACAATCTACACCATGACGACGGGGGGGCAGCAACAGCCAGGTCAGGCCAGGCCAGGCCCACGACGTCGGTTCGCAGAGCTCCCACTTTTCATGCCTGGAGGGCGTAGACGGAGGGAGCAAGGACTGCGGGGTGGGCAACGATGATCATGTTCGGATGGATGCGAGCTTGGTAACGTGGTGGGGTTATCAGTCAACTAACAGTCCTGGGCGTGGGAGGCAGCAGGCCGCCGTGTCATGTGCAGCGCGTTGAGCATGGCGGATGACAGACCCAGTGTTAAGCCTCTGTCAGCGGCTCCCGGACGTCTTTGTGGCCTTTGGGTCATTTTATTGCCGCTGGCGTTGGTGGGTGCTTGCGCTTGTTTGCTGCTTGTGGGGAGCTGTTGCAGAGTGGTGAGGTCAAGGGGTGGTGGAAGTGTGCCGGGGGGGGGGGGGGGGGTTGATGATGAGTCGGAGTAGAATTCGATGCTCAGATTCGCGTTTGGCCCTGCGATCACAGCGATCGCCGCAACGGCTTTTCCACCATCTCGATTCGCCCGGACCCCTGCACACTCTGCATCTTTTCCCAAAAAAGGGTCGAAAAGTGGATACGCGTTTGTGCACAATGTTTGTCAGATTGCCCATGTTCGCAGCGAGACAGCCACCGAGGTCCTCGCTTCCCTCCCCAGGCATCGGTATCGGCTTTTCTCACTGCTGGAGAATTTCCCCATGGGCTTTTTCGGTCTCAAGTCTGGCTGTTGTCTGGACTGACTGCTGTGTGTTTCCGTTCTAGCGTCATTCCTGTGTCAGGGAACAACAGCTCTCTCTGACCGAATCCGTCAGGCTGATGCTGCTGGCCTCCTAGTGGTTATTTCCAAGCGACGGACGGCATGCTGGCGGGCGGGCTGCTGCAAATTGAAATGTCGAACACTGCGTTTACACGTGTACCGTCGCAGCAGTGATGCAGGCTGACATCGGCCGCCTGTGCCCGGTCGAACCCCAGCTCCGAAATCGAGGTGTCACATTTCTCGATCCCAGCAGTCTGGGAACCTGCCGATGGAGGCTGGCCGCACCACACCGGTTTCGCTTCGGTCGGGCCCATACCTGGTGTTCCAATGCCAGGCCCTGCTTGCGTTCGGTTTTGGCCTGATCGACCCAACGTGAAAATCCGCCGAGAGAACAAGGGGGGGTGGCGGTGGTGGTAGCAGAGCAGCACAACGGTGAGGTCAAGCGAAAGCGTAGCGACAGTTGTTCGTGTCAACAGGAACAGGACCATGTCGGGCAACCGACGGAGCATTTCCTAAGCGAGGCGTTGCGCGTCCTCCCGTACTCGTTGTTGACTTTTGCGGGTACTGTCCAACCCGACGATGGCCTCATTTCAATTCCCCGATCGTCGATTTCTTCACCAAAGACCGTGATCTGTATCCCCCCTCCCCTACCCCCCGGCTGCCCCCACTACTATGGGTTCCCCATGGTTAGCATCTTTCTCAAAGGAGTTCACCGGTGTACATAGTACGATGGATGTATGCCACATGCCCCGCCTCTTCCTCCTCTGACATACCGGACCGGGCGATAGATTGACGTTGAGCGACGGCGTCTCGATCGAAGACATTCCCTGGCCTTGGTTGAGGCTGACTCTGGATTCGCTGCAAAGCCCGACAACCGCTGCGTGCGACCACCAAGTTCCTAAACCCTGTTTTGACGACGGGCATGCGAACAAAGTACCTTGTAGAGAAACACGCACGCGAGGCGGCCGACGCGGGGTTGGGTCGTACAGATCTGTTAGCGATGGCCACCATGCGAACCGATTTGGGCAGACATGATTTGGCGAGACATTCTGGCCATGCCTCCGCGGGTTCGCACTCGTCGACGGGGGAATGTGTGACATCGTGCCTTGGGCGTGAGATGGTAAGGGGACGTGCAGAGCTGGCAGTTGCGGCCAGTTGGTTTGGGATGGGAAGGGAGCCGCCGGGGTACATGTTTCTTCGTATTTAACCCAAGTAAAAGGTGGGTTGCTTGTTAATAACAGCATCCGGCCAGCAATAGTTGTCGAAAGTGACTCTCTTCTTGCATGCAGTGCTACATTGATGACCGGGTACGTGGTCGACACACAGGCAGATGGGGGAAAAGGAAAGAAAATCAAAAAGGAAAAGGGGGAGGAAGATGATAAACCGCGAAAGCCGCGCCCCTTGAATCAAGTCAAAGGTGCCTCAGTTTACTGGAAGCTGATGCCTTACTGACAGATGACAGAATATGCCATCAATGTTGGAGCCTCCTTTTCTTTACCTGTCTATACCTGGTTGAAACGGAGAGAGGACCATCTCATAAGTAACCAGGTTCTCTAGAACGCAAAGTCTTCCCAAACGACATCCTCTCCCTCCAACCAGCCCGTCAAGATTCTGAGCATCTCCGGCCCCGTGCACAAGAAGAACCTCCTGGCCCCCGCCCCTTCCTTCACATCGCCTTCCTTGAGCCTCCGTCGCTCAACTGTAGCACCGAGAGCCTTGACGTCCTGGACCAACGCATTCCCCACGTCCCCTACACTTCCAGTGACGAAGACTCTCAGCACGTCGGCTAGACCAGCAACCCTCTCGCAGACGTCCTTGACCAACTTCAAGTCCACACCTCTGACACTCCACAAGACTTTCAACTTGCCCCCCGACTCCAGCACGCCACCAGCCTGCGCAAGCAGAGGCGTAATCCCCACCCCCGCCGCAACGAAAACCTCCTCAACGCCTCTTCTCCCCAGCCTAAACGCCTCCTCGCCTCCAAACCCAAGCACGGGAATCTCCAGAGGAGCCTTCAGGTTCCACCTCCACAAGAAGCCCGTAACAGGCCCGTGCTTACGCGCGGTGATTTCAATCACCTTGCCCGAGCCCGGCGGGTTCGAGACGGTGAACGTCCTCACGTAGTCGTCGTTTAGGCTCTGCGGCTCGTCGTCGCGCATGTGACTCCACCCAACGTCTAGCTCGGGTGCAAAATCGAGCGTGACGTACTGTCCCGCCTCCCACTTGGCCGCAGGCTCCAGGCTGAAGACGAAGCGCGCAATGGTAGGGGTCACGATCTCGCGACGGAGCAGCGTGGCCGCCCCGGCGGAGTGCGGTGCTTGCGACAGCGGCTGCTGCTGCTCAGTGAATAGCTGACGTACGGGAGGGTTATACGGGGACGCTTCCACGGGAGTTCCGGCAAACGGCAACCCGGACTGGACGAAAACGGCCGAAGTCACAATGATTTTGACCGCTACGTTGGTGTGCGGGAGGTAGGCGGCGGCGTCTTTACCGATCAGGATCGAGGCCGTCCCCGTGAGCTTACAATAGTCAGCGTCTCCCCCGGTACATAGCGCGTGGTGTGATACTCACGTAAAGTACGTCGGAGGTCTCAAAGTCTGGTATCGCAACTCCGACCAAAGGATTAACCTTGAGATTACCCAGCGTCTGATACAGACGATTGCCCGAATCTGTAACGGTCAACAGTGAGCTCAAAACAGGACAGCGAGCAAAGATGGACTCACACTCGGGGTAGATAATCTCCACGCCGTCCTCGTCGTTTCTCGAAATTCTCACGAACCCCTTGGGGCCTCCTCGGTGGTTCGTGTCCATGCTCTCCCCGTGCCCACTGGTGAGGAACACCATGTCCGCCTGCCGCACAACCCCCACGGCATCGTCGGACAGCGGCAGGCCCCTTTTCACAACCCCCTTCACCACCGCGTCCCTAGAACTGAGATCCTTCTTGTTCAAATATTTTGGGCAATTCCCAAGGCTCTCCTCGATCTTGAGGGCAATTTGTACCTCCCCGCCCTCCGTCACGGCGCCGGCAATCATCCTACCACCGAGCTTGACCCGATCCCTGGTTGTCAGATCAATAGCCAAGGCCGCGACAAGCTTCCCCTCCCCGTCTAGGCCGGGCTGCACAACCTCGCCCTCCTTGATCTCCCTCTCCTCTCCTCCCCATAGCGCCCTCAGCACAGGATCATTGGCAACATCAACCTTGCTTCTCACCCCGAGAACATTCTCCGCGATCGGGCGTGCTACGCCACCAGCCTCGCCGCCCCAGAGCGTCGTCCACGGACGCCCCTCCGCGTCAAGCGTGCCGAGAGCAAGGAGGGGGGCGGCGGCGACGCGGTAGCCGTACGACGCAGGGAGGCCGGCGGCTGTGGGGTTCCCTCGGCTGGGGACCTTTAGGAGGTCCTGGACGGCGCGCTCGCCGGGATGGAAGTCTATCGTCCTGGCCGGCATGTTGATCGATGGTTGGGAAAAGAGACTGTCAGGTGGTAGGAGTTGTGATGCGAAGAGGCTTGTGAGGAGAATGGTGTAGTTCATAGGAACCGGATGTACTTGGAGTCGTTGTCTGTCAACTGGGCGATGCCACCCAGCTCCTTTTTTTTATAGAGAAAATAAGGGTTCAACTTGGTTCCGAGCAAATGGCACCATTATGAATCAGCGCGATGCATTTGTATGCGGTCTGACAGTCGTGTAACCCCGGCATGTGAGTTTGGCATATTTGGTGCGGCTGTGTGACAAATCAAACGCCGAAGGGCGTACGACACATGTCGTGATGAGGGGAGCCATCAGCGCCCTGAAATCAGCACTGTCAATTGGCACTGTCGGGGCGACATGGGCGACCGCTTTGGGTAAGTGGGTCTCAACTCTAAAAGGGTTACAGGGCCCCCTGCAAGGGCGCGCGAGCCCAATGGAGATGCACGAGCTACGAGATACGCAAGCAAGGTGTGATTGGATCATCGTCGAACGACGCAATTGTATTGTAGCTAGAAATACATATCGGGAGGTTCCCTCTAGCGGCTCTCTGAGGCACGTTGGTGGCCAGTAGGCCTTTTTTCCTAATAGTACATGAGGAATGAGAAGAAGTGAAAAAGTTCGGGGGGGTATCGAAAGGATGGTCGGAAAAAAAACAATTGGGAGCCCGTCTCGAAACCCAGAACCTGAGACCAAGTTCTGTGATCCAAGTCTGCAAGACTGTGTGACCCAGCCGGGTGCGGGCGAAGAAGAATGATGAAAAGAAGCCTTTCGTTAGGATGAGCGTACTTTTCCAACGCAGGAAGACGTCCTTGGAATCGTAAAGACATTATGAAAAGAAAATGATGTTGAAGCCTGCCCAATGCACCTCTATGGTGCCCAAATCGAAGCTAGGTTTCTCTAGTACCGTTGGTCTCTTTGGGATTCGACATCGTCGTTGTAGCCATACCCCTGCCCTCGCGGGCTGGGCCTCTGGCTTTGTGAAGTGCCTGGACGAGCAAAGTAATCTTCTTGCGGCCGTGGAGGCACAGGCGCTGTCATGTTCCGCATAGGAGCGTTCGGCGGGCCGCGTGGAGGAATGGGGCCAGTCGCGCTCCGAGTCGGGTTGTATGGCTGGAAGGCCTGATAGGGGGTGTTGTTGAGCGGGCCAGGGCCGCGTGGCAGAGGCGCACCAGGGCGATTTGAGAATGCTGAGGGCGCGGGGCTAGCGCGTCCATTGGACTGACTGGAGTAGTCATCATAGGTTCCTCTCTGCTGGGGCGGACCAGGGCGGCTCGAGTACGCCGACGGCGCGGGGCTGGCTCGCCCATTGGATTGGCCATAGTCATCGTAGGTTCCTCTCGGCAGAGGCGGACCAGGACGGCTCGAGTATGCCGAGGGCGCGGGGCTAGCGCGTCCATTGGACTGGCTGGAGTAGTCATCGTAAGTTCCTCTCGTCGCAGGCGAAGCACGATCACCCTGGTACGTGTTGTCATACCGCGGCTGGTTGTAACTGTCCATGGTCCGCGTGGTGGGAGACCTAGCAGGTGGCGGGAAGGAGGGCATGGTGTCTGGAGAGTAGGTGGCGGGGCTTTCTGAAAAGCCGGCGGCCCGCATAGAACTCTGCGACTCGGTGTGCACCTGCGACAGCTGAGGTCGGAAGCTCCTCTGAGAGTTGGAGGTGCCGGGTCTTGCAGGGGGGTAATCGTTCAAGTCGAACTGAGGGAGAGACGGAGCAGGCGAGGCAGATCGCTGGTAACCGAAATCGGCAGCACCACCGACCAGGGGCGCACGCGAAGAGTAACTGGCAGTCGAAGCCCCAGTGGCCATTCTCGAGGGAACTGGCCGCTTCTGGTCCAGGGAGTTGAGCTCGATGCTGCCAGGGGTTCCAGGTCGAGATTCGTAGGCCGGAAGGGTCGCGAAAGTGTCGTTGCGGCCAATGACTGGCATCTCGGCGAGCTTGTCCGGATCCCCGACGTTGGGGAGAGTTGGGAGAGTCGCCTGCCGCTCGAAAGGCATTTTCTCGCCGTTCTTCTTCGCCGCCTTGAGTTCTGCCCTTCGCTTGTTTTCTTCCTGTTTCGCCAACGCCTTATTGACCTTGGCCGTCACAATCTTCATCAAGGCCTTGGTGACCTTGCGTTCGCAGTAGCCAGAGAGACCACCATCGGCTCTCGGGATCCAGTGGAACAGAAATAAGACGTAGAACAGGACGCCCATGATGAGATACAAGGCGGAAAAGACCCAGATGACGAGGGTGAAGAGCATACCGGACAGGATCAGAGCCTGCTGGTAGTCCTCCGTGGCGAGGGTCTTGATCTTATCAAAGAAGCCCATCAGGGAGCCCTCGACGGACACTTCGTGGACGGCGAGCTTCGCATCGTAGACAGACTTGAGTGTCAAAGCATTGACAACTTGACGGGGACCGGAACAGACGAGGACTCGGATCCAGGCTGTGGTTTGTCAGTATACATGGTGCAAACACACGACGAACCAACTCACATTGGAAGCTGAAGTAGGTGAACAGAGCAATGTACTCGGCCCCTTTCTTGCTCTTGGTGAGCTCGGCGAAGACCAGGAAACGCTTCCAGCCCTGCCCCTTCCCCATGCGAACACTCTCGAGGCGGACGGCAATGGGGTCGAGGTAGCACTCGGCCACGTTTCCTCGCTTCATGACTCGCATAGCCCTGAACTGTTCGAAGGCAATATTGACAAAGGACGCAATGATGGAGATGGAGAAGATCCATTTCGAGATTTTGAAGTCGATGGCGGGGTCAATCTCGGAAGACCAGCGGTCGAAGGCCAACAAATTGATGGCAGTAAACATGTCGACGCCGTAGACTGCCAACGAGATGAGCAGCATCAGCCAGAGGTAGAAGTAGGCGAACGGCGTGAGACATCCGCGCGACTTGAAGTCATTCAAGTTCTGGAGAAAAATGTCAGCTTCTGGGCAGGTGGCTGTCTGCGAGCTGTACCCACGATGTAGTCCCATTTCTGCTCGGCGCGGTTCTCAATGGCCTTTTTGCGATGGCTTAAGCACCCCATATTGGATTGCCGGTTAGGTTAGGTAATGACGACGGTGGTCAAGAGATATCAATGAACCCCGACACAGTCGAGTCGATTCGAGAAGAAAAAGAAGAAGCCGACAGCGGCCTACTACTGAGGTAGGTGTCGTAAAGGAGTGTGATAGCGCAACCCGGACCTGCCGTCAACACACGTCGTTACTCGCCCGCGAAGTAGTCGACTGTGTTTTCGTTTTAACGGCCAAGAGAGAGAAGAATCAACACCGTGGACGGGGTGACGCGAACGTGTAAAGGGAAGGGAAGACGAAGGAGAGGGAGAAGAGAATGTGGGTCAAGGGTAGGAGGGCTGAATGTGCGACACAAGAGTTCGGACCGGGGATTGTCAGGCTGGCATGGTCGAGCGACGGGGGCGTTTGAGGGTCGATCAAAATGTGAGATGCGTGGCGGCGTGACGACAGCGATCAAGGCCAATTCAGCCCGGCAATCATTCAGTCGGGTCGGGGTCGTCCGAATTGCGGCTGAGAATCGGCGAGGTGCAGCAAACAAGCGACGTGGTGAGCGGGTTGGGGGAGACGGTTTCCTGGCTGGGCGAGTATCCGCGTTTGATCAGCCGCCCTGGACTGCAAGGCGAAGTATCAGGATGCCGAAAAGGGCGGAGAGGTGACACAATGCGAGCGGGAAACGAGTGAGCGGACGGGGCGCGAGATGTCGAGTCGTAAACGAATGTCAAGTCTAGAATGAGCGGATGACGAGGGTTTCGCGCAGGAGACGAGAATGCCGATGGGGGATATCGAGTCTTACTCTCGAGGCCATGGACTGCTTCGCGAAGCTCGGGGATGGAATGTCGTGTGTGAGCGTATGTGTGAGAGCACAAGACGTGAGAGCGAGCGTGACCAGTGAGAGGGGAGTGGAGGCCTTGAAGAGGGATCTGCGAGAGGGGGGTAGGAGGGTCGAGACATGAAGAGACAGTGCTGAAATGGGCGGAAAGGGGGGGCCATCAGGCCAGTCGTCCAATGGCTCTGGGCCGCTGGGGGGCGGCGGGCGTGGGCAGTCTGGCGGTTTCGAGCATCCGGTCCGTGGAGCATGTGGAGCCAGATACTACTGAAGCGCGGCCTTTAACGCAGGTACCATGCCACTAGCCTCCATCTTGGGGTTAGCGCACCAACAGAGCGTTTGAGGTCCCATTTCCCGTCCCATTGCCAATCTGCCATTGGCCCACGCCAGCTATGGGCTCGATAGGGCTCCCCACAAGGTACTCTGCCCCCTTCGCCCCCCCTGGCTCGTCTGCGTCCTGTCCTCCTCTGGTGCCCAATTGTGCCATTCGCTCTGTTCGAGACGGCCGCTGGTTCGACATTGAACATGGCCAAAGGGTTCGCGGCCCTCATCTTTACACCCGCGGCTCGGACGCGCCCGTCCCATCCATCCAACCATTGAACCAAGTCCTGTACCTCTCGACGCGGCGGGAACACGATCGAGAGCCCGTTTGGCCGGGTTGTTTCGACCGCCCTGAAGGATCGCGGCATGGTATGGCCGCTCAGTATTTCCTCCAGTGTCGGCGTCACGACACCGGCCTAGCCGCGCCCGCCCGCCCGCGAAGCGATGAACCCCCGACAACGAGGCCTCCTTGGCCTAGGATAGTCTCGTCTCGACGTGGCTGAAGACCTGACCCGCGTTCAAACTAAACTCTGATTACGTACGGCACTTTGCCCGCTGCCCACTGTCGTCACCGTCGTCACAGCCAGAATGGACACTCTACCTTCGACACGGGCATCCCGTCTCAACTCTGCTCAGCTTTGCCCAGAGCAGTCTCGATGAAACGCGGCGCCCTTGCCCGGACCACGGTATGCATGATGTCGAGCACCAAGAGGTGGCGCTCTACTCTGGGTGCTGCCAGAGGACCTCCTCATTGCTCCTTCTACCTCCGACATGGCCAGTGCGCCCGCCTCTCTCGCATTGATTGTGCACCCGTCGTGTCGTGTGCATGCCTTGTCATTCGACCGTTCGGCTGAACGCAGGGGGAGCACCCATTCATACTCTGTAGGAACTGACGACGAGTGCCCTCCCAATTATAGCCTGCCATCCAAGGGAGGGCAAGCCATCCTCCGGAAACAATACCCAAGGGAGAGAGTCGACAAACGCTCCCCCGGATCAGACGGCAGGTCTTGGCCAACACGGCCCAGAAAACGCCCAGCAAAAATCGGCCGCCTCCCACTTCGGGAAACCGCAACATTTCGCTTCTCCATTGCCAATTTGCTCGGCGGGGGGGTGCACATTGCACGTGGATTACCCCGGCCATTCGGCTATCTTTATCGTCAGCCCAATCTCGTTGAGACAGCCCAACAAAGAAATGACGGTGCATTCGCAGAGCAGCAGCCCCGTTGGCAGGGACTCCGTAGCTGCCGCGTTTGCCAAGTGGCGGCGGCTTCAGCGCAAATGCTTGGATTTTGTTTCCGCACTCGTTTGGCCAAGAATCTGACATTATCTGTACTACCGGTAGGCCGCCTGTTTACTATGAACAGTTCGCCCGAATGTGCGAAACAACCCGGCTGGACTGTGTTGAAGGATTGCGAGGCACAGACTAACCCAGCAACGCGACAGAGATATCGCTGCGAGGCGGTTGTTTCGCTTTGTGCCCTTGCTTGCACTGAACCTGTCTTGGTGAGCTTCTGGAAGTCGGTTGAAAGCCCAACGGTCGTGGGAACTATATCAGGAAGAGGCGCAGACCACGACCGTTTCCGGAGTGCCAAGACGGCAACCGTTGGACCAAAGGGGCAAACAGCCGCCATGAAGCCCTTTGTCTTGGCTATTGAAGGAGTCCATTCATGAAGATATCTGCCTCTGTTCCCAATACACCGTATCGCCCTACAAAGATGGCTTATCCTTCCCGTTTCCCAAAGCTCTCATCGCCATGTCTGATGCCTTTCCTTCCACTTACTCGCCAACATGTCAACACCGCCGCCCGAGATGGTGGACAGGGACCACCCGCAGCCGCCTTTCCAGCTCATCAAGAAGGTCCAGGGCAACATCTGGCTCGCGAGGCGAATAGCCCAGCACTCGGGATATGCCGATGGTGAGGAGTTCATCGCCCGCAAGGTGGACGACTTTGACGAGTACTATGACGCCGGAAAGTATTCGATGAGCTTCACCACCAAAAAGCAGCGCCAGATTAAAGGGCTGATGGACCTGCTCTATGACTGCAACTTCGGACGCAACATTTCCCACATTTTCAACCACGAGAACATCATCTCCCTCGCCGGTTACCTCCGCCAGCAGCCCTTCCACTCGCAGGTGGAGGCGACAGAGGACTACCTTGTCTGGGACATTTGTGACGCCGGCACATTGGAGATCCTATTCGCGGACAGGCACTCGGAGCGTGAGCCCAACTGCTTCCTCCCCGAGTCGCTCTGCTGGCACGTCCTCATGTCCATCTTGCGAGCGCTCGTCTGGCTTCACGATGGCTACCGACAGGAGGTTAACTGGGCGTCCGGGGAGAGGCAGTGGGTCCAGACGGACGCGGAGTGGATGCCCATCCTGCACCGCGGTATCAATGCCCAGACCGTCTTCTTCCAGCACCCGCGCGGCGAGGAGACGTACGGTGTGTGCAAGCTGGGCAAGTTCGGCAAGGCCTTTGTGTCTGGCGTCCCGGCGCGGCGGCAGGGGGCGCATTCCGGCGAGAAACCTCTCCCGCAGAGCATCGGGTTTCCTATTGCACCTAAGCAGGGCCACATGGGGCTGGAAGACATGCGGGGACAGTGGAAGGAATATCTCAAGACTGGGAATAAGGCGAGTCTACAACAGCCGCCGTCGGACAGCAGCTGACCGTGACCGCAGAGTCGACGCCTGTACACGCTCAGCGACGAGCACTGGGCCCTGGGTGCCATCCTCTTCCGTATGATGGTTGGCTACCCACTGCCCAGTCTTGACGGGTGTGCCACGTGCAAATGCATCCACATCCGGCGTTGTGCCGACATCCAGTGCATCGGAGGCGACGGCCACCTTGGGCGCGACTGCGAGCACCACAACTTCCAAGGCTGCAGGTGCACCAAGCAGTGCGGAGCCGAGGTAGATTCTCACATTGACGAGACCCTGTTCCGGGTGGGATACTCCAAGTACCTCAAGCTTGCCGTCCGCCTGCTTTTGAACTACGACCTTGAGGCGCCGGCGGTCGAGACGAGGGGCTTGGTGGATGAGATTGAGGGGCTGTATCGGAAGTGGAGGAACAAGACAGAGGACGGAAAGGAGTACGTGGACGTCATGGATGATCTTGGATACAGGTTTCTGGTGTTGAATAATGCTAGCCTGGAAGGTGTGAGGTTCGAGGGCGAAGAATAGCTGGCGACCGGCGAACAGCGTCTTTCCTTTTGCTCGAACAACCACATTTCCCCCTCCCTTCTTCTACACCCCATCATCGGCAGGCGTTCTTCAATGGGTTTCTTCTTCTTTCTTGACATAGCCCTTCAAACGTCATCAGTTGCGCGGCAGCAACCTCGAGAGCGTGAGCCGGCTCGGCATAGTTCGCGCTTGTTCGTCGTAGTTCATCCAACCCACCACGCAATAACATGTCGAGGGTTAGTTGTATGTAGTAGGGGCCCGGCACTAAATCCGCCCCAATGATGTTGCTGTGACATGTCCCCCTGCCTCCAAGCTCCACTACCTTAGGCAACGCGGAACCGAAAGGGGACTCGGGTACGTATCGCCACCACCACCTTTTGGGAACGTTGACAGCCTGGGAAAAAGGCCCCCCCGCCCCACCGGAATTTTTCTCTTGGCGCCAACCCCAGCACAGCGCGAGGCTACTACAGCTCCGGTTTAGATTACGGTCGGGTGGATCGAATCGAGCGCTGGACGCTCCAAACCCGCCACATCCACAACCCAGCAGCTCCGGGCTCGAGCTCTTCCCACGCGAATACCCTCCTGTCACCAGCTCCGACGGCCGCGGAAATCAGCCCCTCAACTCACACCCCACCGTTCTTTCGACCATAAACATCAAACGCCGCAGCGAACAAGCCAAACAGCACGACACACACGGCCGCTTCAAACAGAAAGCCAACCGCAGCTACATCGGCCCACCCTCCTCCAAGTCGCGTCCCAATCCACAACCTCGAATCCGCCCCCCCCTCGGCCTCCGGACCCGGAGCCATCTTGGCCAACTCTCCCAATCGAATACAGAAGCAACCCGAGACAAACATAGAGAGAAGAGATAGAGAGAGAGAGAAAAAAAAAGAGCGGAAGAGAGAGAGAGAGAGAGAGAGGAAGAAAACAGAAAAAGAGAACACAATGTCCCTCTCCCAACCAACCCCGCCTCTCCTCCTAACGAAGCGCCTAACAACCTTCCTCGCCTCAAACCTCAACGCTCACCTCCACACGGCCCTCCTCGCGACCCCCTCAGGCCGCCTCCTCGCCCACGCATCCCCGCACCCGGTGTCCCTCCTGCGCACCCAGTCGACGGTCGCGTCCTCCCTCTTCGCGCTGCACGCCTCTACCGCCCCCGACATCCCCGACGCGCTGCCGACGTCCCCGGCCTCCCCCCCGGCATCGGCGCCGCACCCGGGCTCCCATGCCGCGAGCCTAGCCTCGGGCGGGGCGGCGTCGGCGGCTGCGGCATCCTTCTCCGGCGAGGGGGGAAAGCCCCTGACGATAACGGTCCAGCTCGCCGGCGGCGTCGTCGTCATCCGCAGGCTAAAGTGCGGGCTGCTCTTCGTCTGCATAGGGCCCCTGGCGGAACACATCGACTCCCACGCCGCCATCGACGGCACCAACGCCGCCGCCGCGCACCACGGCCACCACCACCACCACCACCACCCCAACGGCGGCTCCGGCGGCGCGACCCCGAGCCACATGCCCGCGTCCCCGTCCGAGGCCGACAGCATCATGAGCGTCGGCGCCCAGACGGTGGCGAGCATGGCCAGCGTCGGGAGCGTGAACACGGCGGGCGTCGTGGTCCTGCGCCGGCATGCCGAGGAGCTGGCGAGGTGGCTGGACGACAAGCTCGGGAGCCTGCGGGTGCCCGAGGAGGGTGTTGGTGTCGAGTGAAGCACACAGCATTGAGAGAGAGAGAGAGAGAGAGAGAGCGTGTGTCTTTTTTCCGCTATTTGCCTCGAGTGGGACGGTCGGTGTATGATGTGAATGTCGAGTTACTGCGGAAACATGGCTGGTTTGCATGCGATTTCGCATCAAATTTGCTGGGATGGGGAGAGAGAGAACTTTGGAGCATTACAGGCGTACGCAGGCGTTTGGGAAGATACCACGGCCAAATCATCATCTTCGAAATCACCCCATCTGATGTATTGTTTTGGTCATTATAATTCTATTCATCCGCAGTGGCATGTGTGTGTGCATATGTGTGTGTGTGTGTGTTTGTGTGGTGCCGAGTATGGCTCTATGGATATACTGATTGTTGACCCCCTTTCGTGACCCTCCCATTCGCCCCTTATCCCTTACTTTTATTTACACAATGTGACCTGGCCAACGCCCAAAAATGCAGACCGCGCCGGCACTACCTCCGAGTGCCCACGTAAAAACAAGAAAATAGTTCACTCGATGCTCATGCGCATCAGACCGTCGTGGGTATCGACCATGCCCTGGAATCCGACACGTCCCTTGTTGCCATTCACCCGGCCGTTGGTGTTGACGCCGCTGCCGGGCGTGCCGCTCAGGCTGCCCGACTCGCTCGGCGCACCACTGCCGCCTCGGTCACCGCCGTTGCTGCCGGGTCTTGAGCCCCACGGTGCCACGTCGCGCTGCATGGGGCTCTGCATGATGGGCGAGTTGTGCACACTCATGCCGGGGCTGACAGCACGCCGCTTGAGACTGACTGGATCGTAGTCGTCATCTCGTCGGCGCTTGCTGTTGATCCGACGTGTAATGTCTGCAGGACTGGGCCCCGGTTGCGGGCCCTGCCCGAGCAGAGGGGTGTCGCCCTTTTGAGATTCGCCGCTGCTGGCGGCCATGGCAAAACCTGCCGTGGGCCCCAGCGACGGAGAGTCCATGGATATATCTTCGCTCATTCCCGAGGACGAGCCGCGGGGCAGGCCACTTGGGGGAGGTGGCGTCGTACGGGCACCGATGCTGCTGGACTCGGAGAAGGTATCCCAGAACTTGCTGCCCTTTGAATTCTTCAAAGCCTGTTGCTTAAAGCTGCCTGACAGATTGAGGGCGGAATCGGTGATCATGCTCTCTGGTATGTCATCTAGAGATGCTTCTTGATTCCCGAGGGTTGGTGATGAATGCGTAGTGGTGGGTGCTGTTTGTTGACGGGGTGGCTCGAGGTCCACATCGCTCTCGCGCACTTGACGGACGACCTCGGCCTCTCTTCGAGTCTCCGTCTCCACAGGGGCGCCTTCCTCGAACAGGGCTGCCCTGATACGAGCAAAGTTCTTCGTCTTGGGCAACAAGTTTCCGCGGCGGGTTACGACGCGCCGCATGACGGTAGGACGCTGCCCATCGCGGCTGGGAGTCGAGAGAAGACCGTCAATGTTGTCTCCCCGCTCCTCCTCGCTACCAGATATATGCAGCTGGTTTGCTTGCCAGCTGATGCTCTCCCGACGCGAATGGGCCGACATGTCCTTCGATATGTTGCTGGGTGGCGATTTCGAGACGCCAGCGGCTGTGGCGGGACTAAATCCGAGTCCCAGAGGCAACTTGTGCTTCTTTTTTGGCGGTTTCCTTTGGCGCTGCCTGTGCTGGAAGCTCATAAGGCTGTTCATCGCCGGTGAGCCTCCCCACGGCGCCATCATTGGGGGCTGGGTCCCCAGCGGTGTGCCAGACTTGTTGGCCTGGGGCGTGCCAATGTACGGTTCGTCCATGTCCTCGTCCATAATATCGTCGTCGTCGGAAGATGAAGAAGAATCCGACCCCAGAGGATGCGCGCTGCCTAGCGAGCTGGACACAGTCATGCGCTCGTGGTTGCCCATCATGGACCACAAGGAATTGGTGGTTTGCTCGGCGTGTCCGTAATCGTTGCTCCTGCGGGCCGGAATGTTCATGCCTCTCCCTCCAATGGTGGGCGATGAGTCGGGCGACGACTGCTCGGCGAGAGTCGAGTGATGTAGGCTGGTGGCGGCGCGGGAGAAGTCGAGGCCGCGGGAGCGACGGGGTAGGATGTTGGTCGGGCTCGCATAAATCTGTGAGTGGTCGAGCTTGGGCGAGAGGGGTGCGGGTTTCGCGAAGGCGGCGGACGGAGTCGATGCAGGGGAGGCAGAATCGCGGTTGGCAGGCATCTGCAGCGAGAGGCCGCGGAGGGGAAACTCGGATCGGTGGGGAGTCACGGGCGTCGTGGCCGTGTCTCTGATGTGAGTGTCGTCTTTGGAAGCCTGGCGGCCATCGGCAACGTGAGGCGAAGGAGCAAGCTTCGAAGGGGTCCCTCCTCCATCGGACATGGAGCGCGTCTTGGACAAGGGCGAGCGGCCCAGCATCTGTGGAGTAGTGCCAGCGGTTCCGGCGGCGTCGGCATACTTGTCGTCGTCCATGATGGCCGACTCAAAGTCCATGTCCCTCAAATCCATAGCGCGATCCATGGCAGCGAACGAAGCGAATTGTTGGCTGGAAAGCCAGGCTCTCGACCGATTTGGAGTGATGTCCGGTGGCAGTGGGTAGTGGATCGTTCGGGTTGGGACGTGGGCTCGTTTCTGGGGCTGGCGATTAAGGCTTCGGAGATATCATTGAGATGTTGCTGGTGGCGTGTAAATTTGCAAATGGCATGGCTAAAGATGTTGCAAGACCGAGTGAAGCGTCGTCTGGGCTGGAGAGAGGTGCCGACCAAGAGGGCTGTCGCATGCACGCAGCCGCCTCAAAAGGCAATAATAGCAGAGGGGGAGGGGGAAGGATAGAGTTGACGAGGCAGGTTGGCGGGCAGACGTTGGAAGGTTAGATGCGGCCAAGACTGGGTAGGCGCCGTGTATAGCCATTTACAGCGAACCTTGGCGGGTGACGCTGAGGCTCTTTGGCAGGCCTTCCCTTGTAAATCACCCCAAAGTATCGAAGCACCCAAACCGCTCTGGCCGGTACCTCGCGCTCGCCCACGCGCGCCTCTCTTGCGCAGCCATTGGTTTCAATCCACCCAGCGGCACTTCCTTCTGTCTGCAGCCGGAACTACTACGCACACTCACAGCCAAAGTGCTGTTCTCCACAGCGGCCCCGAAACGTCGCGGAGGGAGGAGAAGACGCCTTAAAATAGTAGTAAGCTCGACCTTTTGGGCGTCGTTTCTCTGCCCGCGATTAGAACACTGCGCGAACTCGTCTCCTCTTCATCTCGCGTCGCGTTCCCATTGGGGCGTGTTCTGTTTCAAGTGGGCTGAGGTAACCTTCTTCCGACGTCTGGCTCGGACGCAGCCGTTGCAATCAAGTTAGCCACTGCGCAACTCGTTGGAAACAAGCCGTCCACCGTCCGAATCCAGCAATTGCTCAACCGTCAAGTTTAGGGACGGCTGCGCCGCATCAGCCTTGCCTGTCTCCTTACCTTACTCCCCCATGAGTTATTCAGCTTGATGAGGAGTTGCCGGACTTTGTCCATATCTCATTGACTGTCTTCTCGGTCCGGCCACCTCGCGTGCAAATCATGAGACGTTACTCACCAAGAGCAAGCGCCAGAGTCAGAGCCGGAGTCCTCCCCCGGGATAACAGAGACGCTCGAGTTTTGTTGCTCGAGTCGACACGGGTTATGTGCAATTCATAATAAAAGGCCTGTTCCTGGTGTCAATGTTTTCGAAACCAGTGGCTTACTGGCGGTCTTGCTGTCACGTTATCCAGAGGTTCCGAATACCCTCATTGTGTAAACACGTGGCGTGCGACAGGAGACAGCAGGGCAACCGTTCGAATGCCCTCCATTCCCTTCATGTCTTCGCGTCGTGTCCTTTTTTCTGTCAACTTGATTCCGTGTGGCACGCCCAGGGAAAGCAGAGGCATGGAATAGGATCTCTCCCTCTTCCCCCCTTGGCCGAGTCTTGTCTCACTATGCAACATCACGCCCACATTGTTGTCTGACGTGGCCCATAGGCCGTGTACCATCAATGGATGTCAATGAGAAGTGTGCAGGAATCGGGTAGATTTCAAGCCGCAAACGAAATTGACCGACCCCGCATGAGTCATCTCATCAAGCATCGGACGCCGCGCGCACAAAGAGTCCAATCCCATTGGCGTTGGATCAGCCACAGCAAAAAAGTGCTTGCGGTCATGATGGCTCAAGGCAAGGTGGGGACCCAGCAATTTGGTGTCTTGACGTGCTTCATCCAAAAGAGGACTAATTAGGCTGCAACCAAGAGCGAGGGCCGAAGGAAAGCTGGCTGAATTACCAATCCACGGAGCCTATACCGGTGTCACCCGGACAACTTTTCGCACCGACCTCCGAAAGACCGATCCGGTGGTCGAATCTTCGAATCTTTGAACCTTCGAACCCTCCATCTTCCCGTCATTTGGCTTTCTTTGCCTTGTCCCCGCTCATTGCCACATGGTGAGGGAGGGCTGCATCGGCCGTAAATCGCCGCCAGCCTGCCGCCCCCATCTTTTGTCTGGCTGGCTGGCTGGCTGTCGTAGCTGCGGTGACCAGGTCGCGCGTTCTTTCAAGTGAATGGGTCCCCCCTTCGGACATTTTGCTTTTCCCATTCTATGGGTACACTACACTGCGACTAGTTCCCATCCCACCACTCAAACGTAGACAAGCTCACACTAAAGGTACCTTAATACTGCCAAGGAGGGAGCTCGGACAGATACTGGACCGCACCCTGTAGCTTGCACATGTTGTATGTTGTAATCGGGCATGGCGTTGATACCCCCCCCAATGTTTGTTGCAGCTGGAAATTTTCACACGATCTCAGATGCCATGAGGGGGGCAGGACGCCACCAAGAATAAGTAAGCTGCCGGCCGCCATTCTTTCCTTCATTTTCAGCCTGTGTTCTTTCCCATTATCCAGCGGCACTCCCTCAATTTCGCAACCTTCTCTCTCTCTTCGACCGAGATCCTGACGTCTTCTTTCCTTCATCACTTGCTAGCACTTGCAAGTGTATAAGTGAAATCTCCCTTGGAGCAAACGTGCGACTCCCAAAATCCCCTGTCACGATCCGCACCCATCGTGAAAATCTGTCGCGATGGACCCGAAGCACAACGACGAGAAGCTCGGCGAGACCACATCGGCCGATCCCTCGATTGTCGCCGAGAAGCAACATGGCCACGACGATATCAACACGGCCGAGACACCAAGCCAAAAGGCTCCTTCCCTCACGTCTGGTGAAGATGAAATCGTATACCCATCCGGCCTGAAGCTTACGCTCATCATGATTTCCATCTGCCTGGCTGTCTTTCTGGTTGCCCTGGATCAAACGAGCAAGTTCACTTCCCCTTTTTTCTTGTCCAGCATCAGTTTGCGCTTTATTTGCATTCGTATTAATACATGATTTTACAGTCATTGCCCCGGCCCTCGGCGCCATCACGTCTGAATATGGCAGCGTCAAGGATATCGGCTGGTATGGCTCTTCCTACCTCCTGACCACGACTGCCCTGCAGCCCATGTACGGTACCGTATACAAGCTCTTCAGCATAAAGTACGCATACCTGGCCGCCATTGCCATCTTCGAGATCGGCTCCCTGATCTGCGCTCTGGCGCCCACTTCGACCGCTTTCATCGTTGGCCGCGCCATCGCCGGCATTGGCACTGCGGGTCTGTTCTCCGGCTCCATTGTCATCCTCAGCTACACTATGCCTCTCGAGAAACGACCCATGGCATTCGGTCTCGTAGGAGGTATGTGGGGCATCGCCTCGGTGGCAGGGCCGCTGCTCGGTGGTGTATTCACGGAGAAGGCGACATGGCGGTGGTGCTTTTACATCAACCTTCCCATCGGCGCCATTGCCATGGTCTTCATTTTCTTCCTGCTGTCGCTGAGTCGCAAGAACAACCCCGAGGGCAAGACGCTCGTGCAGCGCCTCATGCAGCTCGATCTCATCGGCACCGCCGTCTTCATCCCCGCCATCATTTGTCTGATCCTCGCCCTGCAATGGGGTGGTGCCGAGTACCCCTGGAAGAGCGCCAAGATCATTGGTCTGTTTGTCGGCTTCGCGCTTCTGATCATCATCTTCATCGGCATCCAGCTGTGGCAAGGCGACAAGGGCACGCTGCCTCCGAAACTGTTCAAGAACCGCAACGTCGTCTGCGCCATGTTGTTCGCCTGCTTCTTTGGCGCCGCCTTCTTCCCCCTCATTTATTACTTGTGTAGGTGCTCCCCAATGAAGCAAGCCCCATTCTATTCGGTACACTGACAAGTAACCACAGCGCTTTACTTCCAGGCGATCCAGGGCGTCAGCGCCGTCCAGGCCGGCATCAAGATCCTCCCCCTCCTCCTTGCCACCGTTGTCGCATCAATTGTCACCGGCGCTTTGATCTCCGTCGTCGGATACTATAACGCCATCATCCTGCCGTCTTTAGTTCTGTTCACCGTCGGCGCTGGCATGATCACGACCTTCGATCTCGGCACCCCCATGCGCGAGTGGTTCGGCTACCAGGTCCTCGCCGGCCTCGGGATCGGCGCGGGTTTCCAGATCGGCGTGCTCGTCGTGCAGACCGTTCTGCCTCAGGACGATGTACCCGTGGCGACGGCTTGCGTCCAGTTCTTCCAGTCTTTTGGCGGTGCCATAATGATTGCGGTTGCCCAGAGTCTCTTCCAGACGGGTCTCATTGACGGAGTCACTAGCAATGCCCCGGAAATCGACCCCACAATCTTCATCAACGCTGGCGCGGACCAGGTCCGTAGTATCCTGAGGCAAATGGGCCGCGCCGACGCCATCCCGGTGGTGCTAGAGGCGTACATGGATGGTCTGAGGCATACCTTCTACGTCACGGTTGCTTGCGCAGCTGCTGCCTTCTTTGCTTGTCTGGGCCTGCAGTGGAAGAGCGTCAAAAAGGAGGGAAAGGGCGGGGCCACTGCCGTTGCTGTGTAAATTCTCGGTGTTGTTGTTGTTGTTGTTGTTGTACAATACGAATATTCTCCTGATGGAGGTGTAAAGAATACCCGCTTTAGAACTTATAGCTATAAATTGTAATGTCGCATACTGTCCGTCTTTATGAAATTCGTGAGACTGGCCGTTTGTTTGCATTCCAACTCTTGACTCACTGAGTATCATCTGGCGGTCGATCCCAACCCCTCGTCTTCCCCCTGGCAGTCCTCTCCTCGCCGCCCACAAACCTCAACACCCATTCCCACACCCTCCTCGTTTTGACCAGCTGAGAATGCACCCCGTCCCCGCCGCCGTCAGTCTCAAGATCCCGACGGCGATAATAACCCCCCTCGTCGCCCTCACCCAGCTTCCGCCGGTAAAGCACCGTCGTCCTCGTCAGCCCCTTTCGCAGGCTCTGGCCATACACCTTGCCCCTGAACACGTGCAGCGCGACGTTCTGCAGAAGCACCACGTCCTGCCTCCTAAACTGGCTCGGGAGGGTAATGTCTTTCTTGCCGGCGGCGGCGGCGGAGGCGTTGGAGGGCAGCCAGAACGTGACGGCGAACCCGGCGCGCGTCTCGTCGCCGATGAGGACCTCCACGAGGGTGAGCTCGTTGCCCCAGCGCGTCTTCACGCCCCGCGGCTCCGAGACGGAAATGACGCCGGCGATGAGGTTCACCGTGACGGTCTGCGGCGCGAGGCGGAGGAGTTCCGGGCCCGGGGGGATGTCTTTCAGGTCGCTCAGGTGGTGGGACGTCACCAGCGGGGGTCTCATGCTGGATGTCGTCGCCGTGGTGGTGTCCTGGAAGGAATCCGTGGTGGTCGTCAAGAAGGAGTCGGTCGCCGTCGTGTCGAAGGACTCTGTCTGGGCGGTGGAGGGGGGCACGCCGCTGGCCGAGGGGCCCGGGAGCTGGGACGAGGCGATGTCATGGTGGAGGGCGAGGGAGTGGTCGTAGAACTGCGACAAGAGCTCTTGGGACCCAGCGGTCTGCTGGGAGTCGACGAGGGAGAGGTTAAAGAAGTGGGCGGCCGGGAGAAAGTCCGAGGGCAGGCCGTGGTGTTGTGAGAAGCCTGTCCGTAGGGGGCCGCGGTGTAAGGGTAGAGAACGCCAGGACGGTATGGTGGAGGTTGATGTTGATGTGGGGTCTGCGGTGGTGGCGGCGGGGCCCGGAGCGGATGTAGCGGAGGGGGTGGAGGGGAAGAGGAGGGAATCCGGGAAGGACCAGTCGGCCTCGGGGGCGCCGGTGAAGATGAGGACTTTCGGCATGCAGGGGTCCTTTGAACGGGCTCCGGCCCGGGGGGAATGGGTGTTGGTCGGGGAAGTGAGTGTGGAGTGGTGGTGCAGATGAAGTGAAGTGAAGTGGGGAGTACGAGGATTGGAGATTGCGGGGTAAGTTCTAGGCGATGAGGTACGTAGTTCACTCTTTCGCGTAGTGCATCCCCCAATACCTACTACTCACGAACACATCTCCGATCTCTCAAAAGAATGGATGACAGCAGGTGGTACAACGAGGCAAAAGGGTGGAAAGACATGTGTTTTACACCAACCCAAAACTCAATTCATCTCCCCAAAAATGACTGCAGGATCTCAAACGGTGGCTGGCAGCTCCTTGTACCCCCCGAGCAGCGTAGGCGTCCTTCCAGTTAGTTGCATCGTCTTTTCCTTTCCCGAAAACAACTGCCGCCAAAAACACGCACAACCGAGTCTTGTCTCGGCGATGCGCATCTTTGCACCCCTTTGCACTCTAACAGCATGTTGCCGTGGGGCCTACTGAAGGTGCCGAAAATACCGGGGGTGCGCACACGCACCATGGTCAACCGCTGGAACCTCGGCATCTTCTCTAAGCCGACCCCAGACTCTCTCTCCCCAGTGTTGCCTCCACACGTCCCATGTCGCAATTCGATTCGTCCTTCCCTCGCACCTCGTCAATACTGTTACCGATGAGCTGTGAGAGGGCATTCTGATACATCAAGCCTTCACCCTCGATTAACCCAGCATTTACTCATTCAACACAGCCATATCCTCCATATATTCCTTCGGTTCTTGAGTTTCTGCTTGTTTGATTTAATCCGTGTGAGACCTGTCGGCAAGGCTCGGCCGTTTGAGCAACTCCCACCCTCCAGCCATGTCTTCCGTCTTCCATATCAAGGAGCACATAATTGATGCCTCGCACATCCGCGAGTTCCCCCGCGCCCTTTCCCGCTCTCAGGAAGATGTGCTCAAGCTAGCCGTCAAGGAGTACATCCCCAAGGACAACCCCAACCCGAAACCGGGGGATGTCACCATCATCGGCGCCCACGCCAACGGTTTCCCAAAAGTAAATCACCCTCTCATCTCATCTCACCCGGCCTAATTGCAATTTCAACGCAATATGAGAGCACAAGATCTAACAGGCTCCCCCCTTTCCTTTAGGAACTCTATGAGGCCCTTTGGGAAGACCTCCACGCCGAGTCACTAAAGCCGTCGTCAACCTTTCGCATCCGCTCCATCATCATTGCCGACGCAGCCTGGCAAGGCGCCTCATCGACCATCAACGAGCCCCTCCTCGGCAACGACCCGGGCTGGCTCGACCACCCGCGCGACCTCCTCCACCTGATCAACACCTTCCGCCCGCCCCGCCCCCTGGTCGGCGTGGGCCACTCCTTCGGCGGCAACGCGATCGCCAACCTCGCCTCCATCCACCCGCGCCTCTTCTCCGCTCTGGTGCTCCTCGACCCCGTCATCTCGAAATGGTCCTCCAACGCAAAGGGGACCATCGCCTCCTCCCCCGCCGCCGCGTCCTCCGCGCGCCGCGACCTCTGGCCCTCGCGCGAGGAGGCCAAGAAGGCGTTCCTCAAGAGCCCCTTCTACCGCGCCTGGGACCCGCGCGTCTTTGAGAGCTGGGTGGCCCACGGCCTGCGCGACGTGCCCACCCAGCTGTATCCGTCCCCCGGCCCGGCCCAGCCGGGCAGCGTGACGCTGTCGACGACAAAGCACCAGGAGGTCTTCACCTACTTCCGCCCCAGCTGGGACGCCTACGACGCGAAGGGCCAGAACGTCGTCCGGCCGGACCTGGTCCCCGACCTGGACCACTCGCTGAACGAGCGGTTCTTCACGTTCCCCGTATACCGCTCCGAGGGCGCCAGCACCCTCGCCCGCCTCCCGCACCTGCGCCCCGGCGTCCTCTACGTCTTTGGCGGCACGAGCGACCTCTCCACCCCCGAGCTGCGTGAGGAGAAGATGCGGCTGACGGGCACCGGCGTCGGGGGCAGCGGTGGCGCGGAGAAGGGCAAGGTCAAGGAAGTCACGCTGCCGGAGGCCGGGCACTTGTTCCCCATGGAGGTCCCCGGCGTGAGCGCCAAGCTGACGGCCGAGTGGATCACGAGGGAGCTGGAGGGGTGGCGGAGGGAGCAGGACGAGTACGAGGCGTGGACGGGGCTGAGCCCGCAGGAGAAGACGACGCTTACGGACGAGTGGATCAAGAGGATTGGACGTCGTGAACGACCGACCAAGCCCAAGATGTGAAGGGAGCTTTCGTCAAGGTTTGCATGTTATAGAAATGAGCGGGGGGCATGTGGCAGCGTTTTGGATGTCAACGACCCTAGATGTAGAGTGTGTACACAAGAAATCGGCATCTTTTATCTAGCTATCCTCTTCCTCGCCCTCTTCCGGTGGTATCCAAACCAGCAGTCCGTCCTTGTCGATCTTCATGCCTTCTGTGGGGATGATTCTCAGCACTTTCTGGAAGTACTTGTCCCTCACCACGAGGGTGGGCCGGATGAACTCGCCCCTCACGAGGGGTAAGAGCCGGTACGTAACGGACCTCCTGGAAACCGGCAGCACGTGCATGGTCGTCTGCTTCGATCCGGAGAAGGCGAACTCGTCGCTTGGCTCCATGCTCAAGCCAAATGTCAAAAAGTGACTTGATGGATTCTCAATGGTGATGTCCAGATGGACAAGACCCGTCAGGGGGTTGGCCAGAGTGTACGACGCCAGAACGCGGGGCTCGCTTCCCAGTACAATGTACCTCGGAACGAGCATTCTGGTCGTATTTATGCTGTCTGAAGACGATGCGGCCCTCCGCCACTTGAGAACAAAAGCTACGTCGAGAGACGCAGGCCCCCGATCGTCGAGGCTGAACTTTTGAGCCACCAGATCAAATTGTGCCTCCTGCATCGACTTGGGGGGTATGCGAAGGCCACCATCTGGTATTTCTGGTCGACTCGTCGTGGTGCATCTTGCATGGTTCTGGCACGATATCACCTCCGTGTCCATGCTGACAATCTCCAGATCTTCAGTGGCAAAGGAGGCAAAGTGGCATACGAGACACCACTTCTGAGCCAATCCCCGAGGCTGGAGCGCCACCTCGTCTGCAGAGGGGTCTTGCACACCCTCGTGGTCGAAAAGGCTCGGCCAAGTATCGGGATGAAGGCGTGGGATGAGGTCGTAGTTTGCTTCGAAGGGGTTGACGACATTGATCTGGACTGGTAGGATCTGCATGATCAAGGTCGCCGGGTCCGAAACGAGATGGTAGAACACTCTCAACGTCACGTCATACGAGGTCGTCAACTGCACTGGATCCAAGCTGACCTTGACACGGATCGATTGCGACGTTGTCAATGTGCCCAGCGACAGTCCTGTGAGCTTAGTTTCCTCCTTGCTAGCTTCTGCGCTGTGTTCTTCTTCGTTCTCAATGTGCACTCGGAAGGGCGGGATCTGTTCGCCAAAGACGTGGACCTCCAACTTGGCAACCGCATCTGCTTCCTCGGCGTTGAGTACGTCCAGCAATACGTCCATCGGTTCATTCGCATAGAACTGATCCAAAGGTTGTGCAAGCTTGATCTCCAGTTTGGGCGGTCTGGGTTGTACCTGGATAACGTGGGCGCTTTGTCGCACCACACGTCTCCTCGACAGCGCGGGGCCATACCAGACATCTGCTGCACCCAGATCTCGAAAGGTGATGGTGTAGTTGAGTAAGAAAGAGTCCGTCTCCAGAGTCAGAGTGGCAGACGAGGCGCGAGCCTCTCCGGGTTCTCGTAGAGGTATCGCCATTTCGTAGACATTAGTATGACCAGGCTTCACTGACAGATTTGCAGATCCGCTAAGTACCGATGACCCTTCCCCGCCTTCCTCGCCGTCTGTTCGGACTGTCTCGGTCAGGGGTACATCTTCAAGCTTCGCATTGCCCTTTTCTGTGACCGAACTTGAGTCTGGTTTGTTGACCAGTGTGATAGTTTTGAGGCTGCCTTCAAATTCGACGCTTAAGTCCTTGAGAGATACTGCCGTCGAATCCGGGAAGGCCTCGGATTTGATTGCAAGCTGTGCCTGGCAGGTTTCGCCAGCCTTACCATCTTCGCTCTTAAATATAAAAGAGGCGGAGATAAACGAAGAGACGACATCGTCGTTGATGGTCACAGCAGACTTGGACTCAAGGCTAACACCCTCAAGAGATCTCGAAATATCATAGTGCCATTTGGGTCGCCGTGTAAACTCTATGCACTGTGTCAGTACCCGAGAAGGGACAGAAACAAACAAATGATGGGTCCTTACTTTTGTTCATCAGCTCCCAATCAATGGCGACGACAAGATCCCCATGCCCGGAATGGGCAGCCGCAGCACGTAATACCCAGCTGAGGTCCTCGATTATATTCAACCAGCCTTCTGCTTTGAACGACATGTCTTCCCACAGTGGGCGGAGTAGAGCTACAATGTCGCCCCACGCCTCCAGGTTTACCATTTCTTTGGCACATTCCAGCGACAATTCTGCCGATAACCGGAGTTGCCCCCGCGCCTGGAACTGCGACCTCGCTGCCATTAGACAGTCTATGATGAGTTGAGCGTGGTTCACGCCCATACCCTGCAGAGGAAACTCCTCATGCGGGTCTGGACACATGTAGGTGTCGTACTGAAAGGCCTTGCTGGCGAGGTTTGATGCCGGTGAGGAATCTGGGGACCGACGGTCATCCTCTGGGATGGACCGAGCTAGAGCCCTTCGAGCTGCCAGATGCTCAGCAGCAATGCGATACCAGTAGCCCGTGTGATGTAGCATCTCCCAAGGCTGCAGTCGCTCGCCCATAGCAGTCTTCTCGGGCTGGAGGAACAAAGTCCGTGTGGATGGAGCCAGGCTGCGAAGATCCACCCTTTCCATCAGATTTGCCAGGACTACAGCCCATCTTGATTCCCAAGCCGCCCAGCCGTAGTTGTTGGTTCCTCGACCACGCCGGTCGACGAAATCAGCTATCCTGTCCCGATGTGTCTGCCATCTCCGCACGGCTGACGTCGTTTGCGCACCCCAGAGCAGACATCGTATGCTACGTATCGCAATTACGTCGGCGAGCATCCGCGCTTCGTTCCAGCGAGGGCTCCAACTGGGGATGATGTCCATGACGTCTTGGCTGAGAAGTCCCTCGTATGCTTGATCGTATGAGCGTAGCGCCGCATCCATCTCTTGTCGAAACTCGGCAAAAACAGCCGTCTTGTAGTCGTATCGTACATTCCAGTCCTGGACCGTAAGTGTTTGCGAGGTGCTTGTCGGTGGCACCGTTGGCTGCGGAGCGACTCCACGACCTCGTTTCTTCCTAGCATGACGACCGAGGTCGCGATAGTACTCTATAGCCTGCAGAAATACCCCTGCAAGCATGGAATCAGCAGCATGCTCCAGGTCTGCGGACAAGTCTTGAGGTGACAAGTAGAAAAATGACTTTGTATCCAGCGCAACTCCTCTTCTAATATTATCAAGCCGCTCCTGCACGAGGTCTTGCATAGAAGATGTAGCCGTGCCATCGCTCAGGAGAACCACGGCAAGGCGAGTTCTGTAGCCCGACTTGCTCAAGACGGCCTTTGTATTGTTGATATCGGACTTCAGTTGGTTGTCGTGAAGTGTAGCAAGTGTTGGATCTGCCGTCAAAGTATAGAATGACACATAGACGCTGGGGACCATGTCCTCATGCTTCTGGAGCCAATCCGTGTTCATCAGGCCGTCGGGATACAAAGGAGACACTGGACTGAGAGGCGAGAAGGGGGAGTGCAGAACGGCAGGCGTCTCGGGAGCCTCGACATCCTCTGGCAGCCTGGCACGACGGGGAGGAAGGACAAGAGACTATCCAGGAGTTAGCCTTGACCGGCGCAAAGGGATCGTATAAGCCGTACTCGACCGGCTACGGTGATTCGTAGCTTGTACGGCTTCCCACTGTCCCTCCCATTCCATGGATGCTTCCTCCCATCCTGACGCACGATGTATTCTCTCAGGGTTTCGGCATCATGGCTTTCTATGCTGGGCAGTTCTGATCGGACGAGAAGCGCCTGGTCTCGAAGCTCTGCGCTCAGAGGTAGGTCCTTGGCGGGGCTCGAGATCAGGCCCGCGAGAACGATGTGCGGGATATTGTGGTCCAGGCTTCCGATAGGATATCCGTCCATTGTAGATCAGTTCAGTATACAGGGCGAGCCAACCATAGATATCGAGTCGTTGCACTGGAGTCGTCCGTGTCGCGAAGCTATAGTCTGTAGGTCAGCGACATGTAGCACTGGTGGCCCGCTGGGCACCTACAGATACGAGACTCAAGGGAGCATGGTCGCCAGGACTGGAAGGCGATATAACGGCGGCAGGAAATGATGTAGTGGACGAAGACTACGTGTCGTCGCGAACCGAGAGCTTCATTCAAGTGGGAGGAGTACCAGCATGGATCTTCTCCTGATGAGGTACGAGGTACCTGTTCACAGGTATCGCAAGCTCCCTTCCAGCGATCCCAGCCCACTATACTTGGTGACTTCACAGAGGGTGGGTACCCTGGACATCGCTGGGGCTAGACAGCCGACTACGCCGCAGGGCATCTCGGCGTCGGGTAAAATGGGTGCCGACACCGTGACTGCTGATTGGCCGAGAACCCAGATGCGGTCATGGCCCGCCATTGCAAAGCGCGGAAGCGCGAGCGCTGTGTGAGCAAGGTGCCCTGAAAGGAATGGCATGCAACCGGGCCCAGGAGAGCCAGCCTTGCCGCCCGCGTGGTTCTCCTCCCGCCTCGTCACAGAGACTGCGCGCAGAAATTGAGGCCTGGTCATTCTATACTCTCCCACACCACACCACCGTACTCACCGATCCCGTAAATGACTCCTTCTCGATCCTACCCCGACGCGAATCGTTGCCCTACCGAAGTCATTTGAGACTTTTGGCCTCTTGGCCCCAAAAATTCCCACCGAAGCCACCCTCCCCCATCCTCGCTGCCGACTTACCTCCGTAATCGCTCCCGGCCCATCGCCAGGAGCAAAAGGCACAACGGCGCAATGGCAACCCAACAGATCCTTTTCGCCGAGACGGTAGCCGCCATGAAAAAGGCACTTAAGCGGAA
The DNA here is from genome assembly GCF_051148585.1 of Colletotrichum jinshuiense. Classification (NCBI taxonomy): domain Eukaryota; kingdom Fungi; phylum Ascomycota; class Sordariomycetes; order Glomerellales; family Glomerellaceae; genus Colletotrichum; species Colletotrichum jinshuiense. Next base: position 5,448,854 of record NC_139309.1, on the reverse strand, counting down.
AGCTTACGGTATGCGCACAAACACCCCCCTTCTCTCGCTGTCGCCGTCGCCGTCGCCGTGGCATTCTGACAAGTAGCCGACAGAATCCGACTCGGACGACGAGATTGACCACTACGGGAACCGCGGCCACAAGCTTAAGAAGCGAGCTCTCTTTTCCCACCAAGGCCAGCTTGCACCCCCATCCGGCCCCGAAGTCTACAATGAAGTGCGTCGCGCGTCCCTCCTTCACGCTAGCCGTCCGCCTTGGACAAGGACTGACAATTGCAGGTGATCGACTACGCCGGACAGCAGCGCACAATAATCAGCCGCAACCCCGCCATTGTGGATGACGAGGGATACGAGATTGACAGCGACGATGACGAGGAGCGCATTCAGGAGGCCGTCTCCTCGGCCACAGACCTCGACCCGTATGCTAATATTCGAATCGAACGTCAGTCTCCTTCACCCGACACCGTAGCGATATAGCTGACCCTGTCCAGAGATCCTTGCCCCTTTGACTGCCTCGACCGACCTTCCGAGCCATCCCACTCTCTCAAAACCATTCACTGCCAAGACCTTGAACGAGATCGCCGACCAGAGCTGCGAAGTCATGCATAAGGAGAACAAATCCCTATGGAAAGTCAGGCATCTTTTCACGATGCTTTGTGGCGATTACACTTGGGTGCCGTGTGGTAACATGGTCGGTCCTGACGACGCCGACCTCTACTCGACTGACTACGTGGAACGCGGCTACCTGAGCAACACGAAAGCCCCTGTCACCGGTGAAATTGAGGATACTTCTTCGGGAACAGTGAACGGCGATGCGAGGTCAGAGCAAGCGCCAAACGGCACGAACGGGGAGGCTTCGGGGGATAAGGATAGCGGTGATGGAGACGTTACCATGACGGACGCGGGCTCAGACAAGGCAGAAGCTGGCAAGCAGGTGCCTGATAAATCGGCCAGGGATAACACCCAAACCGAAGGTAGCCTCCTGAACGGCGAAAAGTCGAAGCCAGGCGCGACCCGGAAAGAGGGACAGGAGGAGGGAAATGCTGAAAAGAAACAAAAACAAAAGGATATCGATGTCGAAATGCACGAGGGCAACGCAATTCCTCCATCTCAACCGGGGACAGACCCGACCGATCGGAACGGCAGGCATGCGCCATCAATAGCATCGGAGCTGGTGGACGAGTCCTTTGTACACCCTTTCTTCCGGCCGCCGCCCAACGCTCGTCCAGAGCGAGATTTGGGTCTTCCGGAGGCAGAGGCCGAGGATATCCGGCGTCTGCTGGCTCTATATGTGCAGAAGCAGGAAGAGGTCTGCCGCGGAGCTAGAAAGCTCCATGAAGGCCTCCTCAAGGCCAACCGGTTGCGCAGTACGGTCCTCGCGTGGTCCAAGGCGGAGGCGCACAGCGGTCCGAACCGGGACATGTCAGACGGCGAGGACTGGTACGATAAGGAGGAATGGGGCCTGACCGAGGATCTTAAGAAGGGCCAGGACGACGAAGAAGAAGACACGGGCACGGTGGCCAAGAAGACTAGGAATCGCAGGTGATCCGATGCCCGGGCGTTGTTGGCTTACTCCGAAGGATTGGTGCCGGGTGTGTTTTGAGGTTGCGGTTGATACCCCATTGCGATTTTGTCCAGGCGGCGTGCTGTTTACTACTTAGTTCAACTGGAATGACGATTTTCCGATGACGGCTGGCGAGCCATCACACTCTTGCTGATACCTCCCTTCACCTTGCCTCGTGCCCCCGATGGCCACAACGGTCGAGCGAAGCTCTTTCTTATCGCAGGATTGGCTGGCTATACTGTAGAAGGGCTCCGTCTTGGGGCTTCCGTGTCAAGCGACCGGATAGCAGCGGGGAGGGTTACTTACCCCAGCCCCCGAAGGTCGCCGAAACCCCATGGAAGAAAAGAAGGCGCACCCATGCATTACTGCGTAATTGCACGACGCTATGGCCAGGTGTCCCCGCTAGCATAAATACTGAGTGGACCAAAGCTCTTTCACAAGCCAAATGCGTGCCTGCATCCTACTTACCTCTCTTCTGTCCTCAACCATATTTTCAAGCGAGCTCAACGTTGCGGGAATTTGAACATTACAGCAGCATTCCTCCCGAACCAACATCATCAAAACTTATCATCATGGCGCCTGTCGAGATCGAAAGCAAGGCCGTGGTCGACTTCAACCAGAAGAGCTTGCTCAGTACGTCATGTCGTGTCTGTGGAGCTTGGGCCCTCCCAGGCTTCGCCTTTCGTTGACAACGTCGCTGACATTTTGCGAACAGTTTCTGCCGCCGCCATCGCCTTCAACCCGTTGTTCTGGAAGTGAGTCACATTCTCCAAAAGTTTTCCTTTCAATTGATGTGCTGACAGCTGCGTAGCATCGTCGCGAGACAAGGTTCGTGGGACCTGTGTCATGTCGAGAAGCCGCCGTCTAACCCGCAATCCCAGAGTACAAGAACAAGGTCCTCACCAAGCTCTTTGGCGGACGCTCACAGATCGCCTGCTATGCTCTAGCAGTTACCATCTTCTCTCTCGGCATTTTCCGTGATCTTCTCTACGAACGAGCCCTTCGCTTCCAACCTGCACACCCGCTACTCTCGTCGGATGCGGTGACCTATGTCGGATATGCCCTCGTGGCCTGTGGCAACATTCTCGTTCTTTCTTCAACGTGGCAGCTTGGAATCACTGGCACATTTCTCGGTGACTACTTTGGCATCTTGATGGACAGCATCGTGACTGGCTTCCCCTTCAACATCACTGACGCCCCGATGTACAATGGCTCAACAATGAGCTTCCTCGGTGCAGCCCTGATCTATGGCAAGCCTGCGGGCGTCCTGCTGACCATCTGGGTCTTCATTGTCTACAAAATCGCACTGGCCTACGAGAACCCCTTCACTGCTGGCATCTATGCCAAGAGAGAACGCGAGCGTGCTGCTGGAAAGGACACCAAGAAGGCCAGGTGAACATGAGTAGAGGCCCAGCTTCAACAGCAAATAATTCTCCACACCCCCGTTCGGTTCGGGGCCGAGCGCAAGACCGGACGACAGGGGGTATACGGAGCCATGCAAGTCCCGCCGGGAAACGAGACCAGATGGGTCCCGGTGAGCCCGGTCAGCCCGGTGAGCTGACCGTCCCACATGCAGAAGAGGCCGGCCGCTGAGTCAAGCCCAAACCGGCCCGCCAAGAGAAAGAGATCAGCCTTCAACAGAGTACGGCTGCCGGATGATGATAAGGACCGAGAGAAAACTTTACTTCTAGTCAGGCCGCCAGCGAATGCAATTTACATGACATGGTTGCGCGCCTCCCTTACGCCACAAATTCATACCACGCTTTTACCCACTCTCACACATCCATTCACTGCCAAGCCATGCCGTAATCATCGACTTCTGCCATGCTGATTGTCTCTGTCTAGCATGTGCATTCTGCACCGACTATTCCGAAGACGGACGAAAGGTCTCAAGGTTTAGTCTAGAAGCATGTCTGCGAGGCGCAACCAAGGTCTAGTGGCGACTGATTCTCGAAGGGCCCTTCTTTGCCGTCACGGGGAACACTCACCAAGAAGACCCTTGAAGGGTTGCTTGCTTTGAAGACTTATGCTAATTGCACTCGGTCATTTCTGGGCTGCCCCGGTGGCTCGGTCGCCTCTCCAACGGACGGTGTACTCATGACGAGGTGTGTCTCATATGGAGAAGCTGTATGCCTCGTAGTGCCGCATTCGGTGTGCCCTGCCGTTACGTGGGATTCTTGTCAGTTTGGGTTCTGCTTTCAGCCACCATGCTCTGAGATGACAAAACCATATTGTTTCCTGGTTCCCTCTTCGAATCGGTTGGCCTTTTGTTGTTTTTCCTTTGATGTTCTCGCAAAGTATTCCAAGTAACCAACCGTAGTCGCCCATGGTGAGTTATCAGATCTATACGGTGGCTGCCAACACTTTTGGTCCTTCTGTGGCATTGTAGTATCGCGAATCGACGCAACTAGTACCGTTGCTACTCAGGATACCATGAAGCCTACCTGGCTGGAGGATCCCCAGCAGGGGAAGGACGGCCGCAGGCAGAGCGCCAGTCTCTTCACAGCAGACTACACCATCAACCAAACCCTGCATGGGCAGTCGCATCCGAGTCCGAAGCGAGTGACCATAGACATGCCGCCGGAGTTTGTCAGCCTCGATACCATCGTCTCGTCATCGGGACCGTCGGAGGGCACCGAGGATTATCTGCCAACGCCAAGGAAGCAAGTCCGTATGAGCAGCTCGGTGCCGGCGTCCCTCATGTCGGGCCCAACGCTTCCCCTCCCCAACCACAAATATGAGGAGAAGCAGCCCAAATGGATCAACCAAAGATGGCAAGATATCATGACATTCGCCAAGTTCGTGGGACCTGGATTCATGATAGCCGTTGCGTACAGTAAGTCAGGAAGACGGGAGCTTGACAAATTGCTAGAGACTGATTATCACACGCAGTTGATCCCGGAAACTATGCTACCGACATTGCCGCCGGCGCTTCTTACCATTTCGATCTCCTCTTCATTGTCTTGCTGAGTAACGTTGTCGCCATATTTCTCCAGAGCATGGCCATCAAACTCGGAACGATCACGGGTCTCGATTTGGCGACCGCCTGCCGCGTGTTCTTGCCGAAATGGCTGAATATCTTCATATACGCCCTCGCCGAGGTTGCCATCATTGCAACGGACATGGCCGTCGTCATAGGCACTGCCACAGCTCTGCATCTGCTGATTCCGAGGTTGCCGTTGGTCGCCTGCGTCGCCTTGACGGTCGCGGATATCGTCTTTATAGCCATCTTTTACCGTCCTGACGGCTCTATGCGGAGTTTGAGGCTTTTTGAGATTGGCGTCTGCTTTCTCGTTCTCGGGGTTGTTGTGTGTTTCTGCATCCAGCTTTCTTTGATAAAGGATACCACTGTCGGCCAGGTGTTTCGTGGATACCTCCCATCCAGCTCCATCGTAGAGACTCGGGGGTAAGCACTCACTCAGTACCGCGCCCAGATAATCATCCTGCTAACGATGTGCAGTCTATATCAGTCTTGCGGTATCCTAGGAGCGACGGTGATGCCTCACAGCCTCTACCTCGGCTCGGGCGTCGTCCAGTCCCGGCTCAAAGACTTCGACGTGAAGGTGGGAAATCTCCGCGAACACCCCCGATCCGACACCATCACCACTGAAGACAGCTACGAAAAAGTTTTCTACTTCCCCTCCATGGCCGCTATAAAGTATTGCATGAAGTTCTCCATCGCGGAGATCATCCTATCCCTCTTCATCTTCGCCCTGTTCGTCAACTCGGCCATCCTCATCGTCGCGGGTGCCTCGCTCTACGAGGGCAAAACGGGCCTCGCGGCTGACATCTTTGGCATGCACGATCTCCTGGCGAGGAGCATCTCCTACGCGGCGGGCATCATCTTTGCCTTTGCCTTGCTTCTGTCCGGCGTGTCGGCGGGGTTGGTATGCACTATTGCGGGTCAGCTCGTCAGCGAGGGAGCGTTGAACTGGCGCATGAAGCCGTTAGTGCGCAGGGTCGTTACGCGGATTCTCAGCGTCACGCCGGCGATCGTCATCACCGCCGTCCTGGGGCAATCGGGCCTTAGCAACGCCCTGACGGGAACGCAGGTCGTGCTTAGCACCGTGTTGCCCATCATCACGGCGCCGCTGATCTACTTTACCTCCGTACACAAGTACATGACCGTCGTGCCTGGCGCGGCAAGTTACGGCTCAGACACGGGGATCGTCCCAGCGAGGAGGTACAGTACCGTGGGCGTCAGGATGGCCAACTCGTGGTTTACCACGGTGTTTGCGGTGCTTATTTGGTTGATGGTCACCGTCATGGTTGTGGCGAACCTCGTCTTGTTAGCGATTGGCGGCGCAAGTTAGGCCCTGGACGCAGGTGTGAGGGGCACGTTCGACGACTGACGACTAATGATTTGCTTGCAAGTTGAGCGATACGATGTATGCACTGCACATAAAGTTTGGCAGGGTGTCTGAACGCGGGTGGGAATAATCAGGGACTTGTACATAATGAAATAGATAGAGACATTACCAGAGAAGGGATGCCAAATGAACCTTATTGCCCCGGTAAATGGGCCTCACCAAACACGAAGCGCGACCGTCCAGGCCCGCCGTGCCTGTACCCTCTTCCTTGACCTTCAACGACAGGCAGACAACTTCCAACGCTCTAGACGGCGAGTAGCCGATTCATGAACGTGGTAGCCGAACGTGGCCGAGATGACTTGTCAGTGGGTCCGGCTGTGGGAAGAACGTCTCCCGGTACACAAACACAAGTGGTTCTCGAGCGCAACCAAAGCTTTTTTCTCTTTTGCTGCGTGGTGTGTACTTCCTCCTTTGTTCAGACATGTTTAAGGTGAGAGCTACTTGGTGTGGAAAGGTCTGGGTATTTCGGGTGGGTAAGCCCACCCATTCTCAACAAACGCTCAAGCTATGCACTGAAAAGGAGATGCGAGTATCAGCTGGACAACCGGGTTGTGGTAGCAGCCGCCGACCCTACGTTCAACGCCCAAACACCCCCCTCCTCATCTTCCGGCCTTCACTTCCTCGCCCTCCGCTTGCCCTTCTTCTCGGGCACACTAGCGCTCCCCTCGGCGATCTCCCCAGCCTCGACTTTACCCTCATTCTCCAGCTCCCTGAGCTTCTCCTGCCCGGAGATGAACATGGTCAGGTCCCGATTCATCTCCTCGAGCTCCGCGATCTGGGCCTTGTACTCGCCGTCCTTTTTCCGCAGGGCCTCAACTTCGGTGTTGTTGTGCTCCACGCGCTTCATGAGCCCCTGCGTCACCTGCTTTTCCTCCTGCAGGGCTTTACCCATACTTTTCGCGAGCTCGTGTGCCTTTGTGGCTTTGTTGCGGTCTCTCTCCGCGTCGCGTTCGAGTTGCGGTATGACTTGCGCCTGTAATCTCGTAAGTTCCGCCTTGAGATTTGCGTTCTCTTCTAGCGCGGTGGATGCCTGCGCCGAGGCGGACTCGGCCGTGGCCGCTGCCTTGGAGGCCTTGTCCGCCACCTTACTGAGCATCTCCTCAAAGTACACGCGTTGCGACTCGAGCTGGCTTGTCAGAAGGTGGGTGTACTCCAGACCAATGTTGTCGAGCTTGGCGCGCGGCACAGTATCCTCGTAGCCGCCCTCAGGCCCATGATGGTGGCTGTTACTCCCCGGGAGCTCGACGACCTTGCCGTCTCCCTTGTCGCGGATTAAGCGATGGACCCAGGTATCGCCCGCGTAATCCCACACATGCTGCGTCTCGAGCTCGAGCGCGAAGCTGTGTGCAGTCTCCTTCCAGTGATCCTTGGCGTGGCCGCCCTTGTAGCGGCCACAGCCGACGTTGCCGCAAATGAGACAGATCCACAGGTCCTCTGCGGAATCGCACACGCTGCAGAGGTTCGACGCGGATGATCCGAAGGGCTGGGTATATGGGTTTGATGGGTCGTACGCGGTTTCGGGGTTCGTGTGCCGGCAGACCGGACATCCCGAGCCTTTCCAGTTCTGCAGACAGGTGCAGTGGAAAACGTGCTGGCAGGGAATGGTCATCAAGCCGGTTGTGTCGTCCATGCGCTCCAAGCACACGGGGCAGGTAGGAAGTTCGACGAGATTTGGGGTCGGGGGAGGGAAGGGCTTCAGGCTGCTAGAAGCGGCGACGGAGGATGATGACGAGGGCGTAAAGGGGTCGTGGTTCAGGTTGGGAAATGTGCGGTTTTCTCTGATGGGCGTCTCGAAAGTTATCGACTTGACGAAAACTACATGGCAAACTTGTGCCTGCAAGAAGTCAGTAACACCGCCAGGTCATTGATTGCTCCGGATGCTCACCTCCATGCTGTTGAACACCTTTCCGTCAAACTCCCTCTGCCACTTGCGCGCCCTCTCGCTGTTTCGAAACTTGAGGAGAACCAAATACCGGTTCATCCTAGCCGTCATGACCATTCTGTAGTGGCTAATGTCGTCTCTCCACTTCTCGCCGACATACCCCAGAAAGTCACCAGGTGTGAGGTAGCTAGGTACCGCAGGTATACACAGCGTGGTACAGTCATCCGCCTTGACGCCATCGTCCTCTGAAGGCGGCAGACCCAAGCCTGGCGTCTCCTCCTCTTCGCGATAAAAGTGCACGACTCCCCACCCAACTTCAGTATTCGTCGTCTCGAGCGGGACGTATTTCGCCTTCGTAGACGTACCCGTGCCGCCAAAAGTCGGGCCTACGCCCAGATCTGCCGCTGAGCCGGTGGCGTCGGTCGCCATCTGGTCGGTGTTCCCGTCGCCGTAAACGTCGATGTCGATGCTCTCGATGCTCACCTGACCAAAACGCCAGTCTCTAACAGCCGTCTCTGGTCGGATCGCTGCCGAGGAAGGCGGAGGAGGGAAGCTCTGTGTACGAACTCTCCACTGCCTCTCGGTTAATCTTTCAATGTTGCTGCTGTCCTCCTTGGCCGGTGCTCTTGAGGGACCGCAGTCGATGAGGTTTGCGCTCGCGGTATCGGTCGGAGCTCGTAGCGCGCTCGATCGGTATGTGTCGGCGGGGTAGGCTAGTTCGAGGGATTGTAACGGGGAGGGCTGCGGTCGGTAAGAAGTGTTTGTTTTTCTAGAAGCTCTCCTAGAATGTGCAGGAAGCTCGTCGAAGATATCGGTGTCTGTGGGCGGAAGCCACACGTCTTTGCTGTAAAACACCTCCTGAGCCTTCCCCTTCGTTGTTGTTGGATCGCCGGTCGCGGGACTAGAAGTGGGATAGAGCTCGAATTTCAAATGGTAGAAGAATGAACGCATAGCCTTTCTCAGCCTTGCAGGCCGCGGTCACTGGGCGATGCTGTCGAGCGAAAGAGATTACAAGCTTGTGAGGTCGCGCGGTCTAACGCGAGAAGCATGAATAAGCCCCTACGGAGGCAAAAGAAAGTGTACTTCCAACTGTTTCCAGTGGTTCCATGAGTTGTTCATGTTGCGACCAACACGAAGAAGGGCTAGATGAATGTGTTATGGGGAAGATTAATTTGTATTGCAGGGTTCCGGCATTCGTGGACGTGCATCACTGCCCCACCATCCCGGATAGTGATCCACCGAGTGCGTCACTGATAAGGATTCACGAGTACGTACGGTATCGAAACACCGCGTTACAGAGCATGTCACGCCAAGTACACGATAAAACACATGATTGTTGAGACTTCAAATGAGTCTAGAATTGGAGCGCTTTCGTGAGCGCAAACTGCCTAGCTAATTTCTAGGGGTGTGAAGATATCATCCAAATGCCATATCCCGCCGTTGTCATAACCCATGAACGCCAGTGCCTTTAGACGAGGCAACTTCCGTATGTACCGAAGGGAAACGCTTACTGGCCGCCACGCAGACGGAGGACCAGGTGAAGAGTCGACTCCTTCTGAATGTTGTAGTCACTCAGGGTGCGGCCATCCTCCAACTGCTTGCCAGCGAAAATCAGACGCTGCTGGTCGGGGGGGATACCCTCCTTGTCCTGAATCTTGGACTTGACGTTGTCGATGGTGTCCGAAGACTCCACTTCCAGGGTAATGGTCTTGCCGGTGAGGGTCTTGACGAAGATCTGCATACCACCGCGAAGGCGAAGGACGAGATGCAAAGTAGACTCCTTCTGGATGTTGTAGTCGCTCAGGGTGCGGCCATCCTCAAGTTGCTTTCCAGCGAAAATCAGGCGCTGCTGGTCGGGGGGGATGCCCTCCTTGTCCTGGATCTTGGACTTGACGTTGTCGATTGTGTCTGAAGATTCAACCTCGAGGGTAATGGTCTTTCCAGTCAGGGTCTTGACGAAGATCTGCATACCACCGCGAAGACGCAACACCAAGTGGAGGGTTGACTCCTTCTGGATGTTGTAGTCGGACAGGGTGCGGCCGTCCTCGAGCTGCTTTCCAGCGAAAATCAGACGCTGCTGGTCGGGGGGGATACCCTCCTTGTCCTGAATCTTGGACTTGACGTTGTCGATGGTATCAGAAGACTCAACCTCGAGAGTGATGGTCTTGCCGGTGAGGGTCTTGACGACTGGAAATAGGTATTAGAGGCTGTGAATCTGGAAGGCAATGCAACGGACAACTTACAGATCTGCATACCACCACGGAGGCGGAGAACCAAGTGGAGGGTTGACTCCTTCTGGATGTTGTAGTCGGACAGGGTGCGGCCGTCCTCGAGCTGCTTTCCGGCGAAGATCAAGCGCTGCTGGTCGGGGGGGATGCCCTCCTTGTCCTGGATCTTGGACTTGACGTTGTCGATGGTATCGGAAGACTCGACCTCAAGTGTGATGGTCTTGCCGGTGACTGATGGGGTAAAGAGGTTAGTAACTGATGAGAAGGCTCGAGAGTCGTCAGAATAACTTACGGGTCTTGACGAAGATCTGCATGATGGCGACTTCGGGAGAATGTGCGGCTGATGATGTTTCGTAGAGTAGATACTCGGGTTCGAAGAGTCCTTGTGGATTCACAGAGCGAGTGATGAGGTGGGTTGGTTGGTGGTTGATGAAGTGGGAAGAAACAAGAAGGCTGCCCGGGAGTACGTGAAGGTGTTTAAATACCAAGGTTGGTCGGCGAAGGCCTGTTGGATGAAGGAAGGAGCCAGTTGACTGGTGACTGACCGCGGAAGGCCAGGGAAGGCGCAATGATTGGGGGGGCGCAGGTGAGAGAAGTGGAGCGGATTATGCAGTGAGTGCCTTGTCTGGGGGAATGGCGAATGATTCATCAGCAACTGCGCAAGTGCCAGAGAGCGCTAAAGTAGGCAGGAGCAAGCCGGAACCCTCCAGAACCAAGTGGGACCGATAAGTATTCGGTACTTTCGAAATGGCAGAAAGCACACCATATCCGTGGAGGCTGGATGTACTCATAACTTCCTTATCTTCGTTGTCGGACCACCTTTTCCCGCAGACCTGGGAAGGCTGGAACCCAGGCCGCTGTGCCTGATGTCTCAGTTGCACTGGACGTTGGCCACTCGCCGTCGCCGCTTCTTTGATCAGGAGGTCTCGTTCATGCCGCCTAGCCCCAAGACGCCGCCATTTGGCACATCTGGCTTCCACGGTATCAAAGATTTTGAGTTTGTTGTTGCCACTTTGCGGCGAGATGGGGGTTTTCAAAGACAACGACCCGCCTTTGGCTTTCACGATGCTGCTGCTGCTACTGCTGCTTCCCCGGAGTCTTGAGCTATCAGTGAGGGACGGATGGGTCGAGGGCCCCTCACCAACCCCTGTTAGCTGCTCCGCCTCTTCCCGTCCTCCAACATCCTCAGGAATCGTCATCGCCGACGACAGTCGTCGGGGCTGAGAGGTGACCGAGAGCATCGTCGTCAGGAATGTGTCCTCGTTCACCCCCACGATTCCAATTCCTAGCAGAGCACTCAAGCGGTAGAACAATAGGCTGGATTCATTCAACACCTTACTGGATTCGCCCATGTCTCACTGCACCGGAGGTATTTCACAGACATGTCTCCTCAAGCGTAAAAGGTCAAAGACACCCGAACGTGACTGATCAAAGGGGCGCCCCACCCGCCACCCGGATGCCGCCTAGATGCTGCCCAGAACTATTGAGCCTGAGCAATAGGCTGTGTCACACTACCCAGCCAAATCGCCACCTTTAGAGCCTCCCAGTCAATCGTTTCCTCGTCCGAAGACTCGCTTGACAATCCCGCCGCCTCCATGTAAAGCTTCTCTGGACTTCAGGGAAGAGTTCGTCGTGCCAAACCTCCACCCGTCGTGGCCATGACTCCGTGCAGTAGGCCTCAGTCATCCTTCAAATCACCCTCGCGTTCGCCGAACAGTCAGACCAGTCCCGCACAGCAAGCAGCACGAACCAACGCCAAAGTGCGGAGAAGGCCGGCGAAACCGGGGGTTAGTTGAGTCGACGTCATCCCAAGGCACCCAACCTCTTCGACCTTGATTTTCCACCGCCGCCCGAGCCAAAACAAAACACTCCAACCAGCAACCCTTTTGGCTTCCCAACAATATCGGAATCATCAACCAGGGCATTCTGCCCGTTTCGGGGAGCAACCACATTCGAAGATGATCCATCTCCGAGGCTCCGAGGGTGCCTGTTCGACCTCCGTCTCGTTCACATAATGCTCCCCCCCCCCTCCCCCCACCAACCTAACGCATTCGTCTGCCGAGGAATGAGAGATGGCGACATCGGTGTTTGTCGCTCGGCCTTTATCGCGACATCCGCCCACGCTGTCTCGGGAGGGTAGGGGAGAGCCTTCGCACACACTGGCCGCCCTCGACGATGCAGCCGTGTGCCACCCATGCGAACTTGGCCAGCGTGGCAGCCCAATTCTGCAGCAGTTCCAAGAATACCAACAGTACTGCATCCTTCCCTGTCAGCCACTCCTCTCATTGGGTTGGCCTCAATGTGCCAAAAACCCGTTCTCCATTCCCATTTGCCCAGATAAGGCTTCCCCTTATCCCGCCCACCCCGCAGGGACTAAACTCCCCTACCTGCTCTTGGGAGCCAGCACGTGGCGGTTCGCAGAGTGTGTATGGTGGCTCTTTGGTCATTCGAACAGCTTCGCAAATGACCTGGCCCGTCGCAGAACAAGATGCAGGATGCCCACCCGTTCATGGATGCATCGGTCATCGTACTCAATAATCAAGTCAACGAGTGGATCGATTAATATGTGAACTGATTTCGAAGGGCAAGAAATAAAACATTTTCGATACATCGATTTTGGCCTAACTACAACAACGTAAATGCCGCTAACGGCCAATTTTTCCTCTCCAAGGTCTTGTGTGAAGGTTTTTTTTTTTCTCGAAACGGGCCCTTCCAACGCCCAAATCCAATGCATATCATCATCGTCTATGCTTGCTATGCTCTGTCATTTCTGTGCCTGTCGTGCCGGCATGATCGTCTCCATGAATGTCTTTGGCGCATGCCGCGTCCCTCTTTGCCGCTGCGCGGCCTTCTAGGCTGCGCGCAACTCCAGACCGCCAACCCCGGAAGCTTCAAGTCATACATTCGTAAATTTCAATCATGAATAAAGGTCGTAACACATCGCGATGTATCGTGGTGGGGGGGTGACCAGCCGAAAAAGAAGTGAACTGGAGAGGTGGGGAGAGATCTTGTGTGTGTCGTCTCGTTCAACGCCGTCGCTGTGACCCATAAATAACAAAAGAGAAGAAGGCCCACCCGGGGGCTTTTCCAAAAGCATAATCTCAACAAGGAAATATATGGCAGCAAATATAGCACAGCGAAGGTCATTTAGTTGGCACGGATGACGAGCTTCGAAAGGAACTTGTTTGACAGGCAGTCAAAGTCGTTGCGGTCGAAGGTAGCATCCGGGCGAGTGCGCAGGTATGCCTCTGTGGGGAATAATCAGTAATCTGTATACATGGCAGGTCGGTTCGGGACTGCTTACCGTGCTTAATAACATGCTGACGAACTTCAGTCATGGCCTCGCAGACGGCAACGTTGTTGTTCAGGAGGTGGCCGTGCTTGGCGGTGTCCCAGTCCATAAAAGCAGGGAGCTTCTGGGAGATGGCATGGAACAGGCCGACAATAACGCCGACGGGGGTGGTCTCCATGTCGTTGCAGAACTTGTTGACGGCGGCGGGGTCAGGCACGCGGTAGTGGCAGTCGAACTGCATCTCCTCCCAGACGGCGAGGAGGATCGATGCCAGCATGAAAATGGTAGGCCAGTTCTTCAGGCGCTCACCGCTGTACACGCTCGAGTACAGAGAAGACAGCTCCTCGAGAATCTCCTTCTGCAGCTCACGCCACATGTCGGCCATGGCACACTTGATCTGGAAGTTGATCATGACGGGGGCGACGGTCTTGCCGTAGAACTTGGAGTCCTCATCGTCAATCTGGCCGTCGAGCTGGACGTCCTCGCCTTGATTCTCAACAAGGGTCATGTGCAGGGTGAGGTTGTAGGCAAGGACCAGCTTAAGTGCCTTGCGGATGACGGGCATGCGCTCCTTGACATAATAGCGGTGAGCAGTCTTGAGAATCTCCGTAATGAAGGGGGTGCCCTCGAAGTGGTCTTCGATGAAGTCCTCAAAGCCACCATCAATGTGCTTGTCAAGGTAATCAGAGAGGGCCTCAACAGAAACGCCCTTGGAACCAACATCGAGTCTCTCGGTGCGGATCTCGAAGTCAATGGGCTCCTGGTCAGTCAGGCATGACTCAACCCAGTCAACTCGGAAGCAGCTCTCGTCGGCAACGTAGACCTCGCGAACGTAGACGGGAAGGGCAAAGCCGTAACCGTGAGTGATCCACATCAATGTCTCGTTCTGGGCGAAGCCCTTGACGTTGTAAACCGAGACACCACGGCCCAGGTGACGCTCGTAGTCGGCCTTCCAGTCCTTCATGAAGTAGCCAATGTCCTTGATGTCGATACGAGTGCAAGGAACCTGCCACAATCGGGCATGAGACGGCTGGCAACCGGCACACGGCTCACCCTTGTCACAGGTCTTCTTCAAGAACTTGCAACGCAAGCAGGCACGAAGCTTCCTGATCTCGCTAGCCTGCTTCCGCTGCTCGGGAAGAAGAGGGCCCTTTCTGCGGCCGACCTTCTTCACTTCCGTGCCATCCTTCTTGCCAGTGGAGGTACGCCGGATGACGGCCTTGGTGGCCTTACCGGTGACGGGACTACGTCGCTGACCCGAATTTCTACGGGTGGTGAGAATAGGGGGGGACGTGGCGCCAGAGCCGCTGGCGGGCGTCGGCCGGGTCGGGGTAGTCGAGGTCTTGATGGGCATGGGAGCGACACCAGCGGCAGGGCTGACTGTGTCGTGGTTGTGGGCGTGACTGTGGCTGTGGCTGTGAGCGTGAGCGTGGGCGTGGTTGTGAGCGTGGGCGTGAGCGTGGTTGTGGTTGTGGTTGTCTCCGAAGCAGTTACGGTGCGACCCGGCATCGACATATCCGTCAGACTCGGGGGAGAAGGGCGAAATGGGGAACGGGGCGATCTCCTCATAGCTGCCAAGCTCGAACGAATTGGCACCATCCGACGAGTCCGAATTGGTTCGAAGGTGCAGTGTCTGGCCAGGGTTGAAAATTGCCGCGTTCGGCTGGGCTTGTTGGAAGTGGTCGAAAGCTGCACCGGAATTCTGCTCAACAACCATTGACCATCCCTCTCCGTTGCTGGAACTGGGTAGGGAAAGGACCTCGAGGAAGGTGCCGGTTGGGGAGTTGCTGCCGATGCTATGTGACAGCCCCTCAATATGCAAGGCCGAGGCGGCAGCCTGGATATCGTGCCAGCTCTCCATACCCATGTTCCAGTTCATGGCGGGGACGGTCTCATCCATAGGCGGCATGGTGTTGAAGGCTGATGCAAGCTGAAAGTTTGCGGCCTGCAGCGCTTGCGTCGTCGCCGGGAGAAAGTCGATGGGATTTGTCTGGAAGCCCGGGGCATACGGGTTGTAGGTGACGGGCAGGTAGGCGTCGGGGACGAACTGTGAGTAATCGGGCAGTCCATGAGAATGTTGCTGCTGCTGGTGCTGGTGTTGTTGCAGGGCCCAGTCGGTCAACGAGTTGACGGGTTGTTGATACGGCGAATGGTGCGAGTGCTGGCTGAGAGGCGATGAGCTATGCGAGGGCGAGTGAGCTTGGTGGTCCTCGGGCGGACTCGAGGCAGCGACATTTGAGGCCATATCCAAAGGAATGGGCCAGATCCTCGGAGCGGGCATGTTGGTGACACTCTGGGGGCTGTTATGGGACGAGGGGATTTGCGAGGCGTAGGAAAACCGGTCCCGCTGGTCGAAGGAGGAGAGGTCCAAAAGGGCGTCGCCTCCACTCGAATCGAAGTTGACGTTCATGTTGGCTACGATCAGTCGTAGAAGGTCAAGCGGGTAGGTGGCAGTCGAGGAACGGGAGTTGAGGCGGTGATATGGTCTTTTTCCCCAGGACACCGCTCTTTCGTCGGGGTGTCGAGGAAGTGGATGAGTGTGGTAAGAGACCTTCTTCACTGAGGCGACGAAGGTTTTGGGGGACGGGAAAGGTGGGCTGAGAGGGATTCGGGTGGTGAGGAGGGCGAAAGGACTTGGTCGGGGGCCCCAAATGCGGGCATGCGTGGGTGAAGAGGAACGGCGACGAGCCCGCGAAAGAAGCGGTGAGAGGTGCAGTTGAACGTCCAGCCCCGGCCGGGAGAAGGAGCCAATGAACGGGGCCGGTGCTCCTTCTGCAGCTGCACGAGTGTGGAGCGGGGGGACGACCGGGGGGATGCTCAAGTTGCGCCAGTGGAAGGAGGGTTGGTGGAGGGGGGCCATGGGAGGGGGGGCGGCTGCTCACGAGGACCACTTTGTAACCTGAGCCCGTCCAATGGCCCCAGCCGCCGCCGTGCGAGCGAGACTGTGAGGCCGGCGGGCAGGCACTGTATTTGGCAGGCGAGCCAAGCCGCAGCGGGTGGGAAACAGTGGATGGCGGTTGCAAAACGTGTCGCTAGCCGGCCCCATCGAGGGTTTCCAAGTGGGCTTAGCGTAACCGGCTTATCCATGGCGAATGGCGAATGGCTGGATGTCGATATTGGACGGCGCAGAACCCGAGACCTGATAGCTCGTCGACTCGGACTAGCAGTGTAATAGTCGCGTATCGCAGCAGCATACCGGTAGCTCCCCCAAGTCGAGCCTGGGCGCGGTACGTACCTCCAGACAGACCCTTACATAGCACGTACGGACACATTGCCTCAGGTAGGTAGCATACCTTTGGTGCACCACATAATTAGCGTACAGAGCAGAGTATTCGTACCCGTAGTAGGTAGCACACCTCAAGCACCTGCCATCGCCATCGCCATCGGCCATCGCCAGCCAGCCAGCCAGCATTGCGGCCTCGGTACGTACCCCCCTTCCCCGTTTTCTTGGAAGCGTCAATGGAAACGTTCTTTTCCGCCTTTGGCGAGAGACGAGGGCACTGAACCAACCCTCTACCCTGGACCCTTCCTCCTCCGCCTCACTCCTCCGCAGGGTGCAGTCACGATAATCCACCTTCACGAAGCCAAGTCCTTGTACCCAGGTCACTTTACTCTCACTCACTGACACTGGCACCGTCGCCATCACTGTCAACTGTCAACTGTCACTCACACTGTCTCTCACGCCCTCAATCCCACTCTCACTCCCACTCTCACTCCCACGCCGTGGGACAACCACCGCACCCACACTCCATGGCAATACTGCCGAAGCCGCCCCTCCTCCAGCTTCCTCCTCTGCCACGACTCATCCGCATTGGACCAGGGTTGGGCGGGCACAGGCCATCCATTCGTCGGATTTCATCACTGCTCGCTCTAGCATCTTGCCTCTCCGTCATCCCTTTCCGCACTAATCAAGTAGCACACACACACAATTCTCTCTCTCACTGCACCTGACACCATTCGTAGTCCAGAGCCCACATTCCAAAGCTCTCCTCGTGCCACAGGCACAAAGGCCAAAGGGGCAATGGTTTAAAACAGGAGTTTCCGGATGATGATGGTTCTGGTCTAAATTGGTGGGCCTCTGGCCCTCTCGTCCTCGAGTCACCACCAGCGCCAAAGCCAAAGCTAAATGCAACAGAGGTATGCAGCTCTCGAGGTGATGGAGCTGGATCTGGCCATCGGCAGCTGTAGTGTAGGAACCTGACACGCGGGCATTGCACTGCAGTGTCCATCGCCCAGGGCCAAAACCGCCCAAACAAGTCATATCGCCTCTCGCTTGACGCTGCTGCAGCCGCCACCAACCGGCCGCCTCTAGCGGTTATCACCAAAGCACGACCGGCATCATCCATCGATCTCTCGCCCAGGGCGGCTGGGAGACTGAAGACGGGGTTACTCCCAAAAAAAAAGTTGAGCGACTGTGCAAGACCGCGGCTAGCGGCTTGTCCCGAGGGTACTCGTCTGTTCTCAACGAGACGGAAGAGGCACACAGGCCACGGACGTTGGCCGGCTGTTGGCCAAGGCTCAAGTCGATCGGCAATCGACTGTGTTCCCGTCCTCCTCTAATCACTACGAGAGCCATATAGCCTGTGAAACGAATGGCTCAGGCTGCTGCTGTAAGTAGTGCAACAACACAGACGATTCAGAAGGCAGTCCAAGTCTGCGAAGCACGGAGGACGACGCACAGTGCAGCGGGAAAGGAAAAACGAGCCCACGGCCCTCTGGGAAACGATCAGCTCAACGGCACTGGATCGGCTGTCAGCGGGCAACTCTATCTGCACCTCGCACCAACGGCACATCGGCCCTCTTGCCTCCTTCCGGCAGCATCCCATCCGCGTGTCGCCGCCTTCATCACGAGTGGGATGATGCACAACCGGGACAACCGCCTCTGGGAAATAAAATGCCGTTGCTGCCGCCTTGTTTCTTCAAACGGCAACGCCGAATAAACAAGTCAAAAGTGGAAGCCGCCCACTAACAGCCTCGGTCGATAAAACTTAATCAGCCCTTGGACGCGGCCACAAACCCTAGCTTTCTTGATCCTTCCCATGGTGCCAAGCCCCCAGTGGCTGGGGGAGAGTCAGGACCACAACTCTCACCACTGACCAGACCCTTCGGAGTTTTCAACCCGCCCCCTACCACCGCAGCCAGAGCCCCACGAGCAAGGAGCCGAACAGCCATTGAGGAGCCGCCTGTTGCGCAAGGTTTCGATCGCAAGTTGCCGCAGATCTGCCATGGCACATTAGCAAACGCAAGGATGAAAATCTTCTCGTACGGGCTCCAGTCGATAACGGGTCCAGACGCCTGCACCTGGCGTGGCGTGTACCGTGGTACCGACTTGACGGCGGCGAGAAGAGACGACAACGTCGCCCTTGCGCTTGTGAGGTGCTGGCGGCAGCCGGCTCAACAAAACTAGACGAGCCATCGCGAACCAGGCCACGAGCCCTTGCACACTCTGAACAAACTTGTTTGCAGCCCATCGCCCCTCGGCTGATGGTCTGCATCGTCGCTCCAGGCCCCGCTACAGACTGCAGATAGACGAAGCCACCATTGGCAATGGCCCAGCGTGCCTTGCCTGGCCCTTTGGCAGCGAGGCGACCTGATGTTTCCGATGCTCCTCTCCTCTCCCCACAGACGTGGAGACGACCTGCGTCCGGATTGTCCTCTTGCAGACCCCGCCTCTGCTAGGCCCTGCGCTTCGAGGGGCTCTCCTGCATTGTTGGCCGGCATCAACTACTCCTCTAGTAGGTACCCTGAGCTATTTTGGAGGGTTGCAGAGTCTTCAATGCTGGTTGCCTGGTCGAGACGTGTTTGGCGGTGCGTGATGCTCTCATGGCACGGGTCATACATGGCTCGGTGGAGAATACCTCGCGGGAATGGTTTCTTCCCGGCGGATCGCTGAATCATGGACCAGTGGACCGACGGTTCGTTGTCACGCCCGTCACCTTTCCGGTGGTTGGCTGCAATCTCCAGCCTACTTAGCACAAGGTGGACCGCGGATTGCTGGTGCAGATACCATTGCGAGGCTTCAGCAGATCTCCCATCCTCTAGCTCGAACACAGATGAGGGGGGCGCCGGGTGCACAGCCCTCAATCCGCCGAACGAACCAGTTGCAAATGACGAAACAAGTCGCAGTACAGGCAGGGTCCAGGCATCCTCACAAAAAGCCGAACTTGACGCGGTGCTGCTGGCTGCAGCCAGCAGCAACTTAACACGACGAACTATTCCCCACCCGCATCACGGATAATGTCTGAAGATAGCGTTGCGATATTGGAGGATTGCTGGCAATCAGGGTACATCCCAACATCGACGGACACACAGTGTCTTTTGCCTCGACGTCACGAGCGGGAGTTTCGTCTAGCCCTTCTTTGCCGCGAACGCACGTCTCCTCAATTGGCTTTGCATGCAAATAAGGCACATGGGATCTGCGCCAGTCGCCCGATCAAAGCCGCCTGTTCCCAGCTGTGGCATTGACGACGATGGCCAGTCCCTGTACACTGTGTTTTTGTGAGCAGTGAAGGCCGGGCGGGCAAAACGATGGTTGATCCGACATGCCCACTTGGAAAGGTGCTGTTCTCGATGGTGATTCGCGCCACCTGCCTTTTCTCGGCTGCCTGCATTTATGGCATAAAAAATGGCACATCATCTTGCATACTCTACTTCCGGCCATCTTGGTTCCTCTGGCCACAAGCTTCGTCGCTGGTTGGCCGCATTATGTGGTGCGACCTGACCCCACGCGTGCCGGACACTTATTGAATACCCAGATAACCAAGATAACGCGTGGTCTGAAGCAGAGACCAGCCGGAGCCGACGTTTTACGAAGCGTAAAATCCGACACCAGAGAGTCATTTGTCTCATTTTAAGGTGCGTGCCTCGTGCTCGAGTGAATCAGTTCCAAAGCCAAACTTGTCCGGCGCCGGGCGGAGCTGCAGAGGGCCAGCGAATCGTCCGGCAAGTCATGCGGGTAACAGTCGTTCTCCCCGCTAGAGTCGCCGGCAAGGGGCTGCTCAGGCACAATCGTGTCTCCCCGCCATTTCCCCCCAGGCCTCTTGGACTGCAAAAGAAACCTGCCGCAAGCCATCCCCTGGATCTAGAATGTGCGGTGTGAGATTCTTGTCTGAAAGAAAACTCCTTGTGTGCCCGCCAACCAATCACATCACCCTTCCACGACTTATTATCGGCCGTTGGCGGGATTCGTCCGAGGATTCTGGCAGTCTACTGTCTTCCTTGCATTACGTGATGCACGTAATGCAACTGGATGTCGTTTGGAAAGACAGGAGGCTAGTTGAGACTGATCGCTGCCAGGCCCAACCAAGCACTGGCTCGGTCGAGCTTGATTGGCTAAGCCCATCCAAGCCATTGATAGCGATCATGCCGAGTGGCAGCTGGAGGACATCAATTCGTCGAGTTGATAGCGAACGACTCGAGCCGCAGGAAAGGCGTATGCAGAAGGAACACGAGCAAACGATTGCTTGTGAGGCAGGTTGGCGGCTCAATGACCCCTCCTTGTGCCCCTCCTTTATGACTGCGGGGCACGGGGCTTTCTCTCAGGCCTCGTTTGACATATAGCCACGTTCATCTTTCTGCCAGTCTTCTGCTGGAGACAGGTGATGCAGCACTAGATGGTTGGGCTGAAAGTGGTTGCCGATGCTCATGGGAGGCGTCAACGGTATTTTATTTTCTATTTTTATTTTATTTTATATTTTGGCTGGCTGGGCTTGAAGCCCAACCACTGGATGGCCTCAAAACCATTACAGAGTCGGCCGGATGTAGCGAGGTACTTGGGGCTTTGAGATCTTGACCGCTTATTCCAACCAAGTGGTGTGGCCCAAGCGACGCAATCACTTTAACATCACTCAGATATGTCACCACTTCTGCCATGATCATACGAACTTGAATCCAAGCTGTTGGGTTTGATGCATTCATAGCTTCTGCGCAGTGCAGCTGAAGATGTTTTGAATGCATTTGAATCCAACGCAGGACTGTCCCTTCCTTGGTCCTGCGGGGGCACATAATGCTGCGCTGGCTCCAATGGTATCCCGAGCGAAACTGACCGCTCTCCCTTCCACCCGATTGCAATAGCGGACGAGCTTGTCTGCCACACATGTCTGCTGGTATTTCCCCGAGTCACGCCACAACTTGGCCGATTTTGATTTGGAGTCATAGGTAATGTGAAGAATTTGCATTTCCCTTTGTACCGGAGTGCGGTAGAGCCGTAGAGGAACTCCAGAAGCGGGTGTTGCGTCATATTGACGGTACCCTTGCGATAAAGCTATCAAACCCAAGGCCCAAACAGTTATCCAGTTGCCGTAGTTAATGCTCATTTGGCTTGGATGAGTTAATTTGCTGCGCAACCGGTCCCTAACTCTTTTGTTTAAATCGATTTTTAACAACTGTCTCTGGTGCGTTGGACCAGATCGGTCTGAACTAGATACGATATCTTGAAAATGAGCTGTAAGATAGACACAATAGGCAATCAAGACACCGTTCTCATAACTGTAAGAAACTCCCAGGTCACATATGTTGATGCGAGAGTAGATGTGGTCCTCGGCATCTTGGACGCTCTTCTGCTCCTGCTCCAGTCGCGTTTCCGAGTGACATTGCCTTTCTAACACAATCGCACATAAGTCTCCTGGTCGCTTGCAGAAGGCTCTATCTGTCTTGGAAAAGACTCATCGTCGCCTCCGATCTGGTGCCGCATCGTTTTCGTGGACCTTTTAGCCGGTCAAATTGACCTCGGAGTTTCCCCCTGGGTTTGACATATGTGGTACTCTGAAATATCAGATCCGGTTGCCATGTTCCTCGGCTTGACTTGCCCGCGCATCTTTTACCTTAATGTTGATTATTTAAATACCCAGCGGTCTTGTTGGTGTTGTCGCCGATCTGATGCCCGTAAAGAGAAGCTGGGAAAATGATACCCCAAATCCAGTGATATGCAGGGCACGTAGACGGAGACGGCCTGCGCGATTAGCACCATCGTCGCAGTCTTTGGCTTGGGAACAAACTTGACCACGGGGCCATTACGGGGTATCGGAGGGAGGCAGGCAGCTGCCGCCCTGTCTGTCTCGCTCCGGTGATCTTGAAATCCAAGATTTTCCCAGGCATAGGCGTGCAACTTCATTCCATTGAGGGTTTTTCTTTCTTTTCTTTCCCGCTCTCTACTGAATGTCGTCTTTGGAGGTGAAGACATATCTGCTGGTGATGTATATCAGTGAGACGTTTTACACGCTGGGTATATGGTTTCGGTAGAGTGGCGTGAAGGTGTCGGGATTGGAGCAGTTTTGGTATACATAGGGGGTGGAACAGTTCTGCGACGAGTACGCAATCGGGTTGTGTTCTCTGCTCCAACAATACTGACAATATGAATATTTATTAGAGCGGACCAGCGGCTTCTCATCTTCAACGACATGCTGCTGCGTCAATGCGTGAGCTTTGTTGGCTGGTGGGAAGTTTCTCGACACCGCCAGGTCAGGGGGAGTCTCCGTTTTGAGGGTAGGCAGTCTTGGGTAAATACATAGCTTGTGACCGTGGTAAGACAGGGTAAACAAGAGCCATTATTCTCTTCGGTTACTTTAATATGACCAGGGAGCATTAGAAGACGGAAATACTGTTGAAGGCTAGGGCCGATATGAACGCTCCTCGTGTGACTCGTATACCCCATAATGGTTTCTCTCCGCCAGAAAACGCAGGTAATTCGATGTTCAGGTTGATAAAAGATTTGCCTGGGGTAGTTGAAGCGATTTACCTGTTCGATGAATTCCGTGTCTCCTATCTTGATTGAGAAGGGCATGCCTGGCCGTGGGCAGACGGGCGTCACAGGACAATGTGATGAGAAGGAAAAGAAGCTATCATGCATACCAGGCGCTAGAAAAGACGATGAGCAGTTTTATCAATTCAACTGTCATATTCAAAATAGCAGCATTAAAAGTAGCCAGATATTTCTGTTCAGCTAGATCCTTGGGCCAAGATCGTGCGTCGTCATGGGTCGCAGTTGTGAGAGCGGTTCTCGCAACTGTCTTTGGAGCCGCTGGGTTCTCTATAGTATAGCGGTCTATCGGAAACTTATTTCGCGTTCTAATCGCCGGAAAAAGACAGTATGCAGACAAGTTTGAGCCTTCCTACATTTGTTCTGGACGACGATGGCGTTCCAGGGGAGAGTGTACACGGCTCTTATTCATGTTATGTAGTCTGTATTTTGCCGACGATGTTTTCAGGCATACATATAGTACTCGGCGCAGGCCAGTATCAATACAAGGAGGAATAATCTCCCTTACGCCACGGATTCGAACACTAACAATTTCGGTCCAACCTTTTCCCACAGATTGTAGACTTCCCAGCGAAAGATACTCGAGTTATTCACTTTCCAGAAACCTTGAGAAGGAGACGGGAAGAAAGAAACGCAAAATAAAGCGGCCTGGTAACTTGAAACATGACAACTACATCCTCGGCGTCTTTCTGCAGAAAAGGTATATAGTTGTATCCCAGGAAAGAAGAGCACCTTTATCTCGTCGCGTAGTGCGCCCACCTGCCAGATCGACGAAAGTTAAAAACCCGGCGGAAGATTTAATAGTTCCATTGACCCAAGAACCCCGATATCTAAATTGGTAATACTACGGTGGTACACAGAGCTACCGTTGTGGGTGGGGGTCTGGCCTCTTTGCGCGAGACCATGCAGTCTTAGAGTACAGCACAGCGATGAGCGAGGAATCTTCAACTACAAGCATGAGCAGCAGATCCGGCAGTGGAGATTCATCAAAAGAAACGTTATCTCTCAGTAACTGTCGAATCAAAAATGCTGCCCCTCTTTGGTTCTTATGAGAAAATGTCAGTAACATGCCCAGGTCCGTGACCAATACCATTTAGGTCTGAGAGATGAGGAATGGGTAATGTTGTGATTAAATTACTACATGTTGACATGTAGCTCTAGATATTCGGCATTAATAATCGAGTTGGAAATCAAACTATATTTCACACCTCCGACCAACTAAATTGTCGTTGTCGTTTGACCGATGCGGCGGGTAAACGCACGTCGTGATGCGTCGTCTTTTGGTGGTGAAGAGCACTGACGCCCAGGCCAAGGTGGGTCCGCATGTGCTAGCGCCGGGTCCCCTTGCAACCAATCAAAGGTGTGATAGCTCCACCTTTATGAACTTCCTTCCACGGGCACAATGGCAGGTGGGAGGGGCACATGCTGATTGACGTCTCGTCACTGCCTACTAAAGCAACAGCACTTGGGTTGGGTTCACTTGCTCGGCCTGGACGGGAATGAGTTTCTAGCAGATTCACAAGATCATGGAAGCTGAAGCCTTCACTGACTCTACAAAAGATTTGCATCGCTCTGCTCTCCCTCGTGTGAGATGAGACCCCGCATCAAACCTCTCAAACGCCGTCCCAAAGTCACCTTCATCAAGCGCGCAGCAAGCATGGCTGCATCGGCCCAGGCCGGGTCGCCGCCACGCCCGGAAAGCGACGTGGACGAAGAGTTCATCGACGAAACGAGTGACATGAGCATCCAGCCGAACGCTGTTGTGCCAGACCTATTTACGGCATCTCCACCTGTACGCGATACGCTTCCGACGGCCACATCCCAGACCCAGGATGAGACTGTGCGGGAGTGTGTCCCGCTGCTGGCCGCTACGGACGGCGATATCGATTACAACGCCCATGGCGTACCTTCGCTTCTCCGCGACAACCACATCAAGTTCCTCCACAAGCAGCTGGGGAGGTTCCCCGCCCCGTACGTGGCCGCTGATGCCAGCCGGCCGTGGTTCCTTTACTGGTCCCTCAACGCCCTAGCCCTTCTTGGATATGACACAGCAGTGTACCGAGAGGATCTGATCAAGACGGTGCAGACCATGCAAAACCCGTCTGGCGGCATCGGAGGTGGCCATGGCCAGAGTTCACACCTCGCCACGACCTATGCTGTCGTCCTCGCCCTTGCCATCGTCGGCGGCGAGGATGCATATGAGGCCGTAGACAGGAAATCCATGTGGAAATGGCTCTGCTCCCTCAAACAGCCCGGCGGAGGCATACAGATGACTCTGGGTGGAGAGGTGGATGTCAGGTGGGTGGACGGGACCAACCTTTTCTCGCCCGGCGTGCGCCATCTTCTGACAGGTCTCTAGGGGCGCCTACTGCGCAGCCGTTATTGTAACCCTCCTGAATCTCCCTCTGGACCTGTCTACCGACTCGCCGGCCTGGACGCCAGAGCGGCCCACGCTCTTCACAGGATTGGCGGATTATGTACGCAAATGTAAGTCATGCCTTAGCCCGGTTGCCTCGTCGCCGCTCACCAATAGGCCAAACATTCGAGGGTGGAATATCGGGAAAGCCGGATGGTGAAGCGCATGGGGCATACGCATTTTGTGCGTTGGGATGCCTCTCGATCCTGGACACTCCGCATCGCATCATTCCCAAGTACGTAGCCCACGAACCGTCCACTTAGGGGTTGACATGAAAGCAGCGCATACTGACTTTTTCGCCTGGTGGCAGATACCTTGACGTGCCACGACTTATCTCTTGGCTCTCGTCACGGCAGTACGCTCCGGAGGGTGGCTTCAGTGGCCGCACAAATAAGCTCGTTGACGGCTGCTACAGCCACTGGGTTGGTGGGTGTTGGCCGCTGATCGACGCCGTACTGAAGGGGGCGAGTGAGCTCGAGGATCAACCGGCCGACGGTCGATTCATTCCCCATAATGGCAGCCTGTACAGTCGAGAAGGTTTGATCCGATACATATTGTGCTGCGGTCAAGACCGGTCCAAGCGTGGCGGCCTCCGCGATAAGCCCAGCAGGTGAGAGCACAATGATGGTAAACTGCTTCCCCAGATGGTTTGTCGCTGACTCGAACTATAGGCCGTCGGATGCATACCATACCTGCTACGTCCTCTCTGGACTGAGCTCGGCGCAGCACCAGTGGGACCTCACATATGTCAACGAAGATGAGATGATCCTACCGGAGCCCAAGTGGGTGGTGTCTCCTTGTGCCGAAGGAACACAGATATTCGACGAGGAGGACCGCGTCGGGACGATCCACCCCGTCTACACCATCCCCCAAGAGAGCGTCGACGACATGAGGGCGTACTTTGCGTCCAAACAGGGATTCTGACCCGCCACCAGGCCGCCTGGAGGCGACCGCCCCCCCCTCTATGTATAAAGAGGAGGACGCGTCGGAGTCCTGTGTCACGTGGGCTGTGTTTGATGGAGGCATTTGGAATGGCTGGAGTCCCTCTGGTGATTGACTCGGTGATTAAGACGCGCCTACTGACGGCCTCGACCAGGAGGAAGGTGGGACTGCGGAACGAACACGACGGACATGCAGCTCAGACCCGGCGGCGCAAGAGATCTCGGACAGGGATCTTATGTGCAATTTTGGACAACTCATCACGGCAATATAGCGGCGCAGGGAACTTGTGGTTGTGCATGTCGAGTTCCATGCTGGGTCTCCCAAAAGGTCGAGTTGCATGCAACTTGTGCGCCCAGTTTGCAACATGCAAATCGACATACGATTACACGGGGAGTGAGAGATGTTATGGCAGGCAATACATTTTCAACAACATTTCTGGCCTTGAGGACCCAACGGGGCAGATTCAGTCGACATGTACCATCCATGGCGGGACAACGTCTCCGTCAGCGCTCAAAAGCCGGGCTGCACGTCGTCTAAACGGGAGTGTCTTTCTGCTACTCGTTCTGGCTCTCGGCGCCACGATGTGGTGGCGGCGAATGCACATCATCCCCAAGCCGGGCCAATCTGGCGGCGTGGGGCCCTGCAACACGCCACCTTGATGCTTTTGCCGTGCGGTTCTCGTGTGCCCGCCCACCCACGCCTGTATGTGCCAGTTGACGATTACGGACGACCTGGATGCTTGTTTTGGGGGCGTCCTGGCAGAGATTCAAGACACAAGGCGGCCCAGCCCAGGCCGCGGAGAGGCCAGAAACCACATGTAGATCGAAGTACCTGTGTGGGCGACAGGCCGAAAAAGATAGGACGTTTCCTGCGAGCGTGGTGGATTATCCCGGCAGACTGACCTAACCCATGACAGCCACGCAAGGTTCGATTGGCGCATCTCGCCTTACAGGAGCGCGCAGGGCCTGGGCGCAGATGACTTTGTTGTCATATATGAACAATACGCAGATGGCCCCTCTTTTTGACTCTTATTGATATCGAAAAAAGACGCGGGTGTCGTATTGTGGCCGCAAAAACCGGCCGCCTGTGTCTTAAGAAGGAATAAGTTTTCCCACTTGTTATTGGCGAGGACGCGTGGTCTTCGGCGGGTGCAGGCGACGGCGAGATGATGCCCGGATTGGATCCGTCGAGGTGGGCTCGAACGGTGGGCGTCATGCCGCTCGCGTCGCGTAGCGGAAGGGAGGCGCTGGCAGAGCATACAAAAGATGATGGCGTGGTATGGCTTCTGCAGGTGGAACGGTGGAACGGCGGTCTGATCTGTGGTGCAACGCGAGCTCCAACGAGGGTCCCAGTTTCGAGGTCCAGCGTTCACTATTCCTCTGACGAACCACCCCCTCCCACCCAAGTCATTTCTCGGGTCATTTGGTATTGTCCAATAGCATTTTGTTCAGATGTGATTCTGGAGGTGAATGACGTTGAAAGAAGGCCATGTGTGTTGTTTCATTGGGGCGGGGTATGGCAGAGGGTTTGGCGAGGAGGGGTCCCTGATGTCTCTTTCTTTTTCTTTTCTTTTTTCCCCCCTTCATTATCTTGACCCTCACACCCTCCATAGAAGCTACCCTGCCAGTGCCAGGTAAGCTCCGAACGGGGTGTAGTAGTACCTGATACACAAAAGGGACACCGGCATGATCACAAATTGGTATTCCCGAGCCACCGGATCCCGCAGGTTGCGAATGACAGAACCCGGCAGCGGAACTTGAGACTCCTTCCACGACGGAGCCCGTACGACGGAGGGGGAGGTAAGGACCGGAGAAGGATGGTGAGAGTGGCAAGAGCGAGGCCTCGGCTTGTCGCGATAAGCAGTGGGTGATAGGCGAGAAGGAGGCCGGTGGAGTTTTCTCACAGACGTTACAGGCGAGGACGAAGGGGCCTAGAAGAGAAAATGTCTCGGGAGAGATTCCGGGCGCGGTGAGGATATCCCCAGTTCAACATTCCAGCGGATGTCCACTATGTGGGCGGCCGTGCGTCTCTCGGAGGGTTTGCTGGATCACCGGGTCTTGGTTGACGGTGTAGGTAATGTACATGGTGTGTGTTGTTCACCGTTAGGTTGAGCTGAATCCATCCCAGTGTTTGTTTTTGTTAAGTTTACTTTTATTTAAGCTTCTGTTCCTTTTGAAAACAAAGGAGTCTGGCGTTGCCAACTTGTAAAATGTTTCCATTCATTTGACATAGGCCTAGCAATGTGTCAAGGTGAAAGAGACGACAATGCTTCTTCATCCGTCAAGTCACGTCACGCCAGCCTCCCCGCTAAGAGAGCCGACGGTGGGGCGGAGACGATGGCAAGGTTGAGGTGGAGGGGGAAGGTGGGGATTTGATTCAGATGGAAGGGACGCGGACAGGGTTCTGGAAAGAATGCAATTGTCGAATCAAACGGCGGGATGGCGTCTAGAGCGTGCGCTAAGGCGGGCTCTGAGGTCAGGACGGGGGAGGGGGAGGGGGGATGTTGACTTGTTCGTGGCCCTCTTTCGTGCTTCTATGGCCCCAAGTTAGTCGCTGGAATGGGAAAGAGGCAGGTAATACAATGCACACAGCGTAATTAGTCGCCCAAAGGTGTATGGGTACGGGCATCCTTATGGATACCTTTGGTCGGCCGCATCCAACACGAATTTCTGGCAGCTTCTGTTCAACCATGAGCCGTGGGCTTGTAGTCCATTCCATCGCCATGTATCCGTACTTGGCCAACCCTACCGCCTACTTGGCCAACTGCCTGCCTTGTTCTGGCCTCTTGTCTTCCTCGTTGGCGCCTTGCACGGGATTTGCTTCCAGGTTCATTGGGGAAGGAAAAGGCACGGGCGATTCGCTGACCCGATCCTTGTCTGCAGCCTGCCACTCTTTTTTTCCAACAACACCTCGAGCTACTCTGTACGGACAGACATATACATACATACGTACATACATGCACATACGTAGGGTTCGCCCGCGGCAATCTTACCTGGCTGTCACCTCGACTCGGCGCGCGCATGACCCTCCCTACCCTGCTACACCACCATACTCTACTACGCACTCAGCCTGCGTCACAGATCGCGGTTGCGAAGGGAGCAGGTACACCACCACATGGGTGAAGGGGCACGAAAGGAAGGGAGGGCACACACACGGGAAGGGAGGGCGAGGAAGAGGAACCAGAGGTCAATAATGGCCAGCCCAGCACGGTTGGTTCGTTAGAGGAGTCAATCAGAGGCAGGCCCAAGAGGAGGAAAGGCAGGCGAAGTACCTTGCCCTTGGACTGAGGTCTCGCCAACATGTTTCTTGGTTTCCATTTCGTTAAAGCAACACCGTCCAGCGGCACTGCCAGCTCATCAGTGCATGGCCTGCGTCCCAAGACCCTGCGCTTCTTTGCCTAGTCCTGCCTTCGCGCGCGCACCAGTCGTCGCGCTGCATCCATTTAGCTGCTGCTGCTGCTGCCGCTAACTAGTGTACTGATGCAGCGGCACCACCTCCCACGTCCGTCCGTCCGTCCTGCCCTGCCTGTCTCGCCTCGCCTCGGAGCCGTGAGGTGAGGTGAGGTATCCGTACCTTTCCTTGGAAGGGACGGGGCACCTACACCTGCACCTGCACCTGCACACCTATACACCTACACACCTGAGGTGGAGAAGGAGAATGGGACTGGGCGACCGAGGTCACGCCCATTGCCGTTTCCCCACGCCCACCAACAGAACAAGCCGCAGCCATTTCTCGACTCTTCCACGCCTCCTACTCATGCTCTTGCTCCTACTCTTCCTCCTTTCCTCTAGGCAGCCTTCCCGTCCTCGCAACACTTACATCTTCCGCAACACAGGTCCACGTCGCCGTCCTGCCCACCCCTCTCGGCCCTGTCGCCGTCGTTGTCCGTTTCCGGCCATCCAACGGCCTGCATTCGCGTGGCTTTTGGCTTCTTATTTTTTTTTTCGGCGCCCTCCACATCACTCGCCTGTCATGTAACCGTCCGGTTGTCACTAAACTTTTGCCTCACCGCGCAGCAGTAAAGAGGGTCCCCCCCCCCCTCCGTCTGACTAGGCACTCCACGGCATAGTGTATGTGCGCTGCTACTGTACATGGACTGCAACTCTCTCATAATATACGTAGAGAGGGGAAATGGAGATGGATATGCTTCTTGCAGATGGAGAACCGGGAGATACAATCTGCAGAGGCGATAACACCGCGCCCCCCAGCCCCAGCGAGCCCCAGCCATCGTCCCATGCCGCTCATTCCATACCAAGCTCTCTCGAATTCCCCTTGTCGATGGATCTCGCCCCCGTCGAACCCACTTCTAGTAGGCTTTCTCTCGGCGCTGGAAGTGTTCATGCACGTCGTCCACGTCCCTCACAGCAACCAGAACTGAGAGATGAGCCCTTCACCGACCTTGCAATCTCGTTCGCGGGGGACTCTGCCGCCCGCCGGGGACCCCCTTGATCCCCAGCCGTGGTTGGCCGCCGGGCGCCCGCCGTTCGTTGTTAATTTATGTGCCACCGAATTCAGTTTCCATGGGGAATGAACCGTTCGATCACCCCCTCATCCATTGTCCCAATGGTGTACGATACTTGGAAAGCGGCGGTAACGGCTGCGACGCGAACCGGCGTCTCGCCTCCATCTCTACAACACTACACCATGCCTCGTCGCTCTTCTCTCCGTTGGCCTCTATTCGACCATGGCCCCGTCGGCACCCTGGCTTACTCTTCGAGCCAACAAACGGCCAACCCCCCTTAGCAGGCGCTGATTCGCTGCTCAGTGTGGTACCCTGCTCCGTCACCACAAGGAATCTATCTTTACCGGTGTATCCGTACAGGTACCTCGCTCACCCACGGGGGCGTCTCTACATGTTCTCTGCAGCTGATTTGTCGAGCTGTCCAACGAGGATTTCGATCTTCGCCGCCTCTGACTGGGTACAGCTGCTACACTGCGCGACGAGAACAGGCCGACATGCCGTTTTGACTTCGATGATGCCGTGCGAATCGCCCGCCATCGCTGCACATCATTAGGAGCCACTGGATGATCCCAAATGTGGTCCTGGCGCCTCGTCGTGTCCCTACCCTGTCCCGGCTAGCATCGAGTGTGGCATGGCCAGGCTCTGCCTGGCATGCAGCAGACGAACCTGGGCTGGCTCCGATTCTTCGGCTTTTCTCTCCTTCTCAGTTGGTATCACAATGTCACCTTCCAAGTTGCCGGCGTTGTCGTTCCAATTCCTCATACTCGGGTCCCGCAACACAAGCGACCAAGCGACAAGCCGACCAGGGGGACTCGATCTCGACCTTGGAAGGATTTCTTCGACTGTGAGTCCGAACCCACCACATGTGTTGAACTGCCCCCACAGCAACGGTCGTCGACCGCAGTCAACAAATGCACGCAGGCCCAGCAACCAATGTACATGGCCTCAGACGTACTTAACGTACCTACTACATGACGATGTTGGCAGAATAAACTGCAAAGTGATACTCGGCCCGCGGCGGACGGAGGAACCGACAATTGGCGGTGGAAGACAACAGCAAAGTCACCGTTGAAAGAAAGGAAAGAGATAAAATTAAATTAAAAGGCGCACTTCTGACAGGCTCCTCATAAGCTGTCCACAATTGCTTACCGGCCCTTTCTTTGCCTGTTGGTGGTTTACAGGTGCATTAGTCGCCGCTAACACAAAGCTCGAAAGTTCAATTCCTCGTTACGTCCCTTTGTCTATCCCCACGCTCTCGCCGGGATAGGAGCTCCCAGCTCTGACCAGGCACATCCCTTCCCAAACAACCCCAAATACTCAAATAAGCATGCTCTGGGGGTTTGACTCGCAGCCAGCCCGAAACAATTCAACCAAAGACCAAGGAAGCCTGGACTTGACTTGAGACCGGCATATCCCGCATGCCATACTCACTTCCTGTCGAGAGTTGCTTGGTAGGCCTTTTCTGGCGAGTACAGATGCCTTGCCTGCCTGTCATCCTTCAGAATGGTCCAATTTTGCCACCGGTTTTGCATACTTGCAGCCCTCGTTAATTAGTTAGTCTTTGCCCTTTCCCACTCACCCTTTGTTGTTTCTATTTTCTTCCTCTTCTCCGTCCCAAAATTTGCCCTCTACTGTAGCCCTAGGCCAGCTAGAGCAGCCCGCTATGCGACCCGGCGGGCCAGATGGCCGGAGAGACTTTGACCCAAGGTTTTGGCCATGTACGTACGCACGCATGTACCTCCTTCACAGAGGCGCGCGCCTTTGCTTGTGACGATGATGTCGTTGGCAAACCACAGGCTGGGGCTAAAGCATGACAAAGTGTAAAGTCGGCCGATGCCCAGCGGCACGACCGGCGGCAGCACGGATTGCATTCTCATTCATGGCCGAAAGCAGAACCGGGGCCAGCAATCGCCACGAGCAAGAGCACGTCCCGAAGCTTCTGAAGCTCCGTAGACCTTGCGGTCGAGTCTCATGCCTGGCAACGCCATCGAGATACCTTTCCGATTCTCTGGTGACGGTCTCAAGGCCCCGTCTGCTGCATACAGTAGTGCACATGGACTCCCACGGACAGCCAGGCCCGACGGCGAGCGACCAGGGGACCGGACGACCAGAGACGAGCAGGGGGGCGGCCTCCTCTCAGCAGAGGCAGATCTTCACCTGGGCTGCCCTGGCCCTGGCCCAGCGATGATGCCGGTACCCCCCCTCCCCTCCTCAATGTGTCGCGGTGGGGTTGTCTAGTCTCCAGCGGTTTTTATCAACTGGCAACGAGGCGAGCCAACGCAGCAGAGCATGGGTCACACTCTTTCGAGAGCCGCATCGCCGCTTGCATCTTGAACCAAAAAAAAAATAAAAAAAAATTAAAGAGAACCACCCCATTGTGCACTTTCCGCAGTGCCCGTTTTTTTCTTCCCTGTCCATACGGCGCCTGTCTTTCCACGTCCCTCCACCAGGCCTATTCCGCGTCCCTGCCCGGACACAGACGCCCTCCTCTCCCTCTCCTCGTCCATCCCCCTCTTTCTCGCCCGGTCCCTCATTTCCTTCCGCAGCAGTTGCCGCCGCAGCTTTTATTACCACATACTGCTCCAGATAGTCTCGTTACTATACTCATGTACCTTGACTTGTTGATGTTGGACCTGGACCTGTTGCTTGACCACCCCCCCTCCCCCCCTCCCCTGCCCCCGCACTAGTTCATCAACGAGCCCAGCACAATAGAAAAAAAGAGAACGCGCCTTTTCTGCAATAAAGCAGACACATGTCTCTCCGTCCATGGCTCAGATGCTTTCCTGCAACCCAAGAAGCGGAAGCCCTGGATACGTAGCTTAACTTACAACACCACCCACCCACACCCACACACTCACACACACGCACACGCACACACACACACATACACAAGTTACAACACATCAACACCCCTTCCACCGACTTTCTTCATCTTGTCCCCCCATACCTTTTCAGGCCTTACCTCCCCAACTTGGGAACCACGAAAACAATTCGAAACTTGACCGATCCCAGATCTCGCTCTCTCTCAGTCTTGCTGAGCAACCTTACATACTTGCTTGCCCTCGACCACACCCCGGATTTCTGCCCTACGCCTTACATACAACCCCCCCCAGACATCTCTGGCGTGTGGCGCGTAGAGTGCGTGCGAACCCCGGCCGTCCTCGACCAAACTTCTCTGCCCGCCTCACTGTTGGGCTCGATTGCATCCCACGGCGTCCGGGTCTTGATCCCGTTGTCTGGCTAGGAGTTGACCCTCATCTGTTGCTTCACTTTTTTTCCCCCTTCCCGCTCTGAGACAAGTTCTCTCCCCTGCCACGGTCAACCCGTATTCGATCTTGACTTGCATTCCTGGACCACCGCCACGTCTCTTCTTGGACCGATTGGGAAATATTATCAACATGGGAGGCTTCTACATGCAGTACCTTGAGAGTAAGTGATCAATTGACTTTCCCAGGCCCCCCGCTGGAACCCCGTGCTGCCCTGGACCTCGTCATGGCCATTGTCCGTATAAGTGGAGCGGGTCGTGATGACCTGGGCAACTGGGTCAGATCGTGTGCCTACCCCTGCATTCCGTCAAGGCGGGAATGACATGCGTTTCTTTGGGGGCCCTGACGTTTCTCGACGAGTCGGGACGTGGCCTTACATCCCGCGATCGACGTAAGCTTCACGTTGCGGCTCCCCGAGGAACGGCTTGCAGGGCTCGGAAGAGGAAACCGTGAGAGTTGGGCTCGCATGCAGATGTCATCGCCTCAGTGAAAGAGGCGTGTGGGCGCTGAGCCCACTCGGCTGCGCCGTGGCCATCGAATCTGGAAGACTTGCAGAAGATCATGGGCTAATCGATCCAATCTAGGTCTTTGCCGACGACGTGGATGGAGTGACCCTTCATACGAGTGTTACCGTGACCACAGTGGCTACACCTGTTTGGTCCTGGTCAACGGACGAGAGTACCAGACAGACCTCGCCTATCAGTCCGACTCGCTGGCCCAGGAGAATGCCGCCATGCGCGCCTTCATGGTCTGCCGCAACTTTTCCGTCAACGGCGGCATGCTCGCGCGCAACGGCATCGTTCAGGGGCTCCCGGCCACTGAGACGGCTCGCCGCTCTAAGAAGAGTCGGCACACGTCGTCCAGTCACAGCTCGCGAGACAGCCACCGTCGATCCGGCCACCATTCGAGCAGCAGCTCTACGGCCTCTTTCGACTAAAGTTGGGCAGGCGGAGCCTGCGTCACTGCCCGACGTCGAGGCAGTGACCCCAAGGTGGCAGATATAAAAAGGGGCCGAACGGCTTCGCAGCTGAACGCATCCGCGGAGGAAGACACGAACATGCCAGGCTTCTGACCTGGAGACGAAGAAAAGGACGAAGAGAGATGAACGACAAAAGTGAACAAAAGCGACGCATACCCTTCATCTGCGACGACTCATCACGACTAATGACCTAGAATCATGGGTTTCGCGCGGCACATCTGAGTTTTTTTTGCGTTTTTATGACCCTCCCGGCCGGTCTCTTTCCGAATTTCAAACAAAACCAGCTATTGGTTTTCACGTTATTTCCGCCCAACCAGCTCCTTTTTTCCTCTTTTTTCCAAAAACCGTTATGATATTCCAAGACTTTTGACGACCTGGCGCTTGGCTGGGATTGTACAGTACCGGCCAAGTGCCGTCCCCTACTTTTCGAGCGGATCACCACCCAGAGGCGACTCTGGTCGACCGACTATCACTTTCTACTCTTGGGGCTTTTTTTCCTCGGTCTTTTCATATTTATTTATTTTTACTTCCGGTGCCCGGAATCGACACCGGATGGAACTGGATCCTGCTACTTCGGGCTCGAACCCTCCACAACAAAAAAGATTGCAACGAAGACGAGGATGGGGCGGCTAGACTCTTACTTGATGAGCCTCGGCATTTTGATATTTTTTATCCAATTTCGGTTCTGCTTTTGAGACTCGACAAAAAGAGGGAGGGAGAGGGGGGACGCGGAGAGGAATGGAGGAAATGATGTCCCATCGGAGAGTCCCCCGTTCATTGCCTCAAAAGCGATGCA
Source organism: Colletotrichum jinshuiense (assembly GCF_051148585.1). Taxonomy (NCBI): domain Eukaryota; kingdom Fungi; phylum Ascomycota; class Sordariomycetes; order Glomerellales; family Glomerellaceae; genus Colletotrichum; species Colletotrichum jinshuiense. Next base: position 5,412,912 of record NC_139309.1, on the reverse strand, counting down.
TATCTCCTTCTTTTATTCGCATTTTTTTCGACGATAGCGAGAGCAGGGTTTACTTGGAGAGGGTTGGGATCTCGCCTTTCAGCCCTGTTCTGTCCGTGGGCTTAACTTCATGAGGGGGTGGGCTGGGTTTATTCTTCCAAGTTGGCGAGATGGAGGCAGACACTTGACGCGAGCCAGATCATGATTGGGAACGGTGTGGGAGAGAGACATGAATGAGCGGGAAGAGAAGAGAAGTAGGGGCTAGGGAAGAGAAGGAACTGACAATGAGATGCGATTCCTCGGGAGAGAACTTGGTTTGGACGTGAAGGGAGGACGGATGGATGAATGGATGGATGGAATTTCACGATGGAGGCTTGTTCGCGACGCCTATGCGGCGCTTATGATGATGATAATGACGACAAAGACTTCATGATATCGATGATGCAAAATCAGAGACGAAAAAGAAATAAAACAAGCGTTCAAGCTGAATTGGGATCAAGCCAGGCGGCGCAGCCAGCTTAGCTTGTATGAGGCGATGAGCGATGAGCAATGAGCGAGCCCTCGTGTAAATATGTCAAAGGAATGTCGGTTTTGATACCACTTACACCCTCCCACCCACGCATGCATATTTCCCCTGAGAGTCAGGAACGAGATGGACTGAAATTGGAGGTGTGTGTGTGTGTGTGTGTGTAAGATGGTGTGGCCCGGGGAGGCGCCGGGTCTGCCGTGGTTCGGAGGTTGCTAGGGGTTTGGCTGTGACGGTGGGAAGGCCGGAGCCGAGTCTCGAAAGGGGGGAGGGGCTAGAAGGATGGAAGGATGGATGGGACTAGAAAGATGGATTGGATGGGACTGGAAGGGATGTGGGATGAGATGTCTCGGGGAGTTCCAGCCTTGACTTGCCGATAACACACGTGTACGTGTGCACATGCAACAGCAGCCACACATGGACACAGACGGACACACTCACACTCACACACACACACACCATTGCGTGGCCCAGGAACGTGGCCATAAGGCGGCCGGGTTTGGGATGATTTCTGGAAGGGCGGGAAAGGGGGGGAAGGAGTATCCGGCACAATCTCCGGGTGGATGAGATGTGATGTGATGTGCTGCTAGGGGGAGATCTCCCGGGTAGCATTTTATTTTTTCCAACGAGTAAAAAATTTCATTTGGAGCTAAGAACGAGTCTAAAATAAAAATTAAAATAGTCAAGATAGAGAACAAGGAGGAAAGTAAGGAAGGCAGAGAAAAAAAAGTTTCCGCGGGCTCCATTCCGGGGGGGTTACTTTGACTTTTGCTAAATTGAACGACCGGAATATTGCCATTCACCCATCTGGGAACCGGGCACGGTGGGTTGTGGGTTGTGGTAGTTGGTCTGAGGTGTTGGTGGTGAGGCTGAATGAGAGTGAGGAGGCTGAAAGTGACTGAAGCTGTTTGCTTGCTTGTTTTCCCGCATCCCACGCCTTTGGGTTCGGCTCTTTCTCCCCCTGTTTATTATTATTGCTTTATTCTTCTTATTCCCTCGTCTTGGTTCTCCGTCTTCCTTGCGGATTGCTGTCTCGGTTTCCCCATGTGCCGCCGAGTTACGTACCTCCATGATGTGCAGAGTCAAGTTCGAGAAGGGGACATTTCAGACGATTTTTTCCCGTTTTTTTTTCTTTTCTTTACTTTTTTCACAAGGGAATGGATGGGATGGGATGGGACGGACGGGAGTCCGTGTGGCGTGCTGGGATTGCGAATCTCACAATTGGGGGAGGGGACGACGACGACCAGGGGGGTCCGTTCCCCCCTTCCCCCTCTGGCGATTTGACCGGGGAGAGCTGGCTAGGCCATTGAAGAGGAAGTCAGAGGGGAGAAGGCAGAAGCCGACGAGTTTCGACTCCCCCGGGCGGTCCCGGGATGTGGACAGTGGGAATCCTTTTTTTTGTGTGGCAACTGGCATGTCACGTTGGTTTCCTTTCCTCGGGGGGGGCTCCACTCTTTCCGTGGCCTACCCTTTTAATACTGCACTAGCATAGGGCCTCCCCCCCTGAATGGGTTTGTTTGAGAGGAGTTGAACACGTACGTCACGTCGCATGTTGAGCGCGACGTTTCCACACACACCCGAACTGGGGCCCGCGGGTTGAGGGCATTCCAGCCTTTTGATACTGGGGACTACTTGACTTTTCTTTGGATACGTACGCACAGCTCACGAGAGGGCTTTGCCATGCATAGTAGCTTGTTGTTTTCCCACTTGTGGGAGTGCCACAAGTGCCCCTCAGTTTGATGGTCACAAGATGTTTTCTGCGGCGATGGGATGGGTTGAGGGGGTTCCACAGGCTGGGGCGTCGAGGGGGCCAAGAGATGGATGGCAAGAGTCAAGATATTTGAATAGAGTGCCATGAACCGTCGCCAATCAGAGGGGGGAAAGAGGCGAAAGTACGGAGAGAGATGGTAATACGGAAAAAAAGGCCCCAAGGAAGGGATGGGGCACAGGCACAGGCACAGCAGGCTCTGGTTTGGAGGATACGACATTGGGCGGCTGTCCCCTCGTAATTGCGACGAGAGGCGCATAATCACGGGCGCACCGAGAAACGCAAACACGAGGCGCGGCTGAAGAATGCCTCGCCTGACAGCAGTTGGGCCTTATGTGCGTCAGCCTTTTTGTTTTCTTTCTCGTTGTCCCTGGGACGAGGAGGGCTTCTGGCCGTCACGTCGCAAATCGTTCCGTCCTCCCCAAGAGGAGGCAAAAGTCGCGAATTTAGTACGGGGCGCGGGTCAGCTGTCGCGGGTCAGTAGGGAGGGCCCTTGCAAAGAGAGGCGGCCCTGCGGTTCTTGGGTGCGGTCGAAAGAGAGACCAGACGGGCGGGTTGCGGAATTACGGCGGTCGATGTTCGGTTCGGGTTGCGGCGGTGCTTCTTGTCCCCTCTTCCTGAGAGACTCGGGGGAGGCACAGACAGACAGTAGGTAGTACATGCTTGGACTATTACTACATGCTGTGTACATAGCACAGCAAGGGGTGGGGGTCAAGGAGGAATTAGCGATTTGCATCAATCTCGCCAGGGGAAATTGGCGGCAAGCAGTTGGCGAGTCTTGCGATGAGTTCCAAAAAGGCGCGCAATCTTGAAATTGGAACACCAGCTTCCCCCCCACCCTTGGGCCAACCTCCATCCACTCGGAGGTCGGAGAAAGGACCGAGACGCAACCGCACCATCGCCAGAGGAGAGAATGTGGCAGGCCTTCCCTCCCCCCTGACAGCTGGGCGTTGAGGCGTAGCGTCCTGGCTTGGCCGTTCCCAGGTTCCCTCTTCGTCGGATTGGATCATTGGACCACATGGGGGGGAGCGGGCCACACGAGGGGGGAGGAGGGAGATCATTGGATGGGATTTCGCATTGGCCATTCTGGGACCGGGCGGGCACAGCATGTCCAACGACTCACCTAAGTAAGACCTTGCCTTCCTTACCTTACCTCACCTCACTTCACCTCACCTCAATCAGACGTATGCGTACTACGCAAGGTATTTACACTAGTATATGTATGTCTATGCATGTATGCACGCAGCCTGGAGATACGTACCTTTGATGCTTTGGTAAGATTTGACAGTTGCAAAAGCATCACTTACTTCTCTCAACTCATTTGAGTCACTGGCAACCAACTCACTCACAGGTGCACACTCAAAGCCGTGAACAAACAACCACTTGACATGACAACCCCCCACCCCCAACCTCAGTCCAGCAGCACCATTTCAGCTCCTTACCTTAGCCATGCCCCGTAATCGCACGCGGGAGAAGGAAAAAACAAAAAAACAAAACAAACGTGGAGCTGCAAACGCCTCTTATTGGAACCAACAAGACAATAGGTCTAGATCAATGTCCTACCTAGTGTGGTCCCTGACATGTCAGACACACTCTGGAAGTCCATAGTGCGGTTAGTGCCAGCAACCCACCGTTTTAGTGTAGCCGCGCTCCTTGAACCGCCTCTCCCCATCACCCCCTTGGACCCCCCTTACCCCCCCTTGGGTGCCCTGTGCTTTGCCGTGTGCTTCCCACTCGCTGTCCCCCCGAATTAATTGCTTGCCTGGCACCTGGCCCGGCCTGGCCTTGCCTCCTTGTCGTCCCGTCCGTCCCAGTCCTGGCCCCCCGTCCCCCGTCCCCGTCGTCCTGATGGACAGCGGCAGCCAGGCCCAGGACCCAGGACAGGCCCGAAAGTGACTTGGGGAGAGAGACCAGGACCTTGGGGGGTAGAGATGTCGTGTCATTTTTGAAGGTGCCTTCTCCCTCACCACACACCCTGCGCCTCGCTCTCTCTTTCTCTCTCCACCTCCCTTTTTCTCATCCTGACTCCCTTCCTCCCTCGTTACTTTATTCACTGCGCTCGCTCCTACTCTTGCTCTTTGCAACCTTCCAGCCTGCCAACTACCCTCGCCCTGAGATTCCCATCCCCCATTGTATATCCTCTCGAGAGCAAGGCACGCCCTCTTTGTAACAAAGCTTTATAATTTTTCTGGTCGAGCAACCGACCCCCTTCAGCCAACCGCCCCTCTCCCAAAAAAGCGAAGCTTCCTTCCCCTTGTCGCCCGAACGAACCTCCCCGTCCCCGGCCGAAAGAGAAGCTGCTTCACTTCCTTCCCAATTCAATACATTCGTTTGTTCTGCGCACCTACACAGAAGCTGTCACCACCTCCCTTTCTTCGCTTCGCCCAACGATACCGATCCAATAACCACACTTAACCCCTCAACCGCAATACTACCAAGATGAAGGGTGCGTATCATCCTCCCCCCCAAACAGCTACCTACCCTGCCATGCCTCACCCGGCACTTCTGCTGCACCCCGCAGCATGGCAGGTGCATGGTGCGTTCACGACGATGCAGACATGCTAACGCGCCTGGCAGCCATTATTCTCGTCGGTGGCTTCGGCACCCGTCTTCGCCCTCTCGTACGCTCATTCCCCCCCCTACCCTTGACGCGCGGCACTCGGCAGCGCCAGAGCTGCCGCTTGGCCTGCTGCAGTCCTCTACAGAATACCTTTACTGACCTCGCCCTCGATGCGCAGACCCTCACCCTCCCCAAGCCCCTGGTCGAGTTCGCCAACAAGCCCATGATCGAGCACCAGATCGAGGCCCTCGCTGCCGCCGGTGTCACCGATGTCGTCCTCGCTGTCAACTACCGCCCCGAGGTTATGGAGAAGCACTTGGCAGAGGTGGGTCTCCCCGAGCTTTCTCACCTCCGAGCTTGTTGCACCGAGCCATACTGACAGCACACCCCCAATAACAGTACGAGAAGAGGTTTGGCCTCAAGATTACCTTCTCCGTCGAGACCGAGCCCCTCGACACCGCCGGCCCCCTTAAGCTGGCCGAGAGCGTCCTCGCCAAGGACGACACCCCCTTCTTTGTTCTCAACTCGGATGTCATCTGCGACTTCCCCTTCAAGGACCTCGCCGAGTTCCACAAGAACCACGGCGATGAGGGCACCATCGTCGTCACAAAGGTCGAGGAGCCCTCCAAATACGGTGTCGTCGTCCACAAGCCCGGCCATGCCACCAAGATCGACCGCTTCGTCGAGAAGCCCGTCGAGTTTGTCGGCAACCGCATCAACGCCGGCATGTACATCCTCAACACCAGCGTCCTCAAGCGCATCGAGCTCCGCCCCACCTCCATCGAGAAGGAGACCTTCCCCGCCATCGTCCGCGATGGTCAGCTGCACAGCTTCGACCTCCAGGGCTTCTGGATGGACGTCGGTCAGCCCAAGGACTTCCTTACCGGCACCTGCCTGTACCTCACCTCCCTCACCAAGCAGGGATCCAAGGAGCTGGCGTCCCCCTCAGAGCCCTACGTCCACGGCGGCAACGTCCTGATTGACCCCACTGCCAAGATCGGCAAGCACTGTAAGATCGGCCCCAACGTCACCATCGGCCCCAACGTCGTCATTGGCGACGGTTGCCGTCTGCAACGGTGTGTTCTGCTGCCCGGCTCCAAGGTTAAGGACCACGCGTGGGTCAAGAGCACCATCGTCGGCTGGAACAGCACCGTCGGCAAGTGGGCGCGTCTCGAGAACGTCACCGTCCTCGGCGACGATGTGACGATTGGTGACGAGATCTACGTCAACGGCGGCAGCATTCTCCCTCACAAGAGCATCAAGGCCAACGTCGACATTCCCGCCATCATCATGTAAATCAACCGAAAACCCGAACAAACTATACCTGGCTCGGGGCCTTACTACGAGGCCTGAGCTCTTCATACTTCTTGTCTGCGCGCCTGTTCTTATCGACTTTCTAATTCCAAGTTGCGATACGATTCACCACTCCACTCACGAGTCTCGAGCTTAAGAAAGGGGGGCGGAACCAAACATTCTACATTTTTGGCTGGCGTCGGCAGGGGGAATCATTTGGCGAGCACAAAAAGCACTTGGCTTTGCGATGTTACTTTTTTTTTCTGGGAAAGCTTGTCCCATTTGCTACGATTGCAGACGGCGTCGAGGGGTGTCCCTGTTTGAAGGATACTCCCTTGGTATGGCCGTGGACATGGAGAACCCGACTGGGGGTTTTCCCTGAGACAGATGACAATAAAGACTATACCTGTGGATTTGATGTGTCCCTAAAGGTGAAGGATGACCTACACCGTGTTCATGCATATTATATCTTGATAGCATCTTGGAGTCTTGCTCCTAGGCGTGACAAACCACTCACTGAGATGACATGCCCCCTCCCCAACAGCGCGAAACGAGCAAGAGAAACAGACTTGATAGGTATCCTGTCTAAAACGAACCAAACACTCCCAATGACAAACCATTCCACCCATCCCAAGAAGCGCGCGCCTGTCTTTTTCTATATATAGTAGGTAGCCCTTGCCCCCGCGCCCCAAAATTACTCCAGATTCCTTCTTTTTTTTCTTCTACTTCATCATCTTCTTGGCTTGCAAAGAAAAAAAAATTTGCCCACGTCCGGGGGGCAAACGTTTCTTCTACTCCGAGTTGTCGCGCACCCAGCCCCTCGACATGTCGACGGCCTGCTCCCACTTCTTGAACATCTTCTCGCTCTTCTCCCTCTCGAGCGAGGGCGTGAAGACCTTGCGGCCGGTCTGGTTGACGTGCTTGAGGTCCTCGAGCTCGTCCCAGACGCCGAGCGCGAGGCCGGCGGCGATGGCGGCGCCGAGGGCCGTCGTCTCGCGCATGGCGGGGCGGTCGACGCGGATGCCGCTGATGTCGGCCTGGCTCTGCATGCACAGGTCCGAGTTGGAGAGGCCGCCGTCGACGGCGAGGGACTCGAGGGCGTGGCCCGAGTCGTTGGCCATGGCGTCCAGGATCGCCTTCGTCTGGTAGCACGTCGCCTCGAGGGTCGCGCGGGCGATGTGGCCCTTTTGGGTGTGTGCTGTGATGCCGACTGCACGGCGCGCGTTTGGTTAGCTTACAATCGGCTCCCTTCGGTGAACGGAAAAGACGGCGGTGGGAGGGGGGATGGGTTGTGTGGGTGGACTTACACAGGGTTCCCTTGGCGTCGTCGATCCAGTACGGCGCAAACAGCCCGCTAAAGGCCGTTACGAAGACGACGCCGCCGTTGTCGGGGACCGTCTCGGCAAGCTCCGAGATGCGGGTCGCGTCGTCGACGAAGGCCAGGTTCTTGACCAGGAACTTGACGCCCGAGCCCGCGACGGCGATGCTGCCCTCGAGCGCGTACACGGGCTTGCGGCCCTTGCCAAAGTCGTAGGCGACCGTAGCCAGCAGGCCCGACTTGGAGATGACGGGCTCGTCGCCGACGTTGTACAGCAGGAAGCAGCCCGTGCCGTACGTGTTCTTGGCCTGGCCGGGCGAGAAGCCGCATTGGCCGACCAGGGCCGAGGACTGGTCGCCTAGGCAGCCACCGATGGAGACGCCCTTGAGCACGCCGCGGGCGACGGTACCGAAGGCGGTCGGGTCTGAGGACGGGACGATCTTGGGGAGGTGGATCTTGGACTTGTCGATGCCGAAGAAGGAGAGGAGCTCGTCGTCGTATTGCAGGGTGCGCAGGTTCATGAACATTGTGCGGCTGGCGTTGGTGGAGTCGGTAACGTGCACGGCGTCCTCGCCCTTGGCGGCGCCGCCGTTGAGGCGGTAGATGAGCCACGAGTCGACGGTGCCGAAGGCGAGGTAGCCCTCGTCGTAGGCCTTGCGGACGGCGGGGACGTTGTCGAGGAGCCAGCGCAGCTTCACACTGGACGGGTAGGTCGACAGGGGCAGGCCGCAGAGGTCCTGGAGCTTCTCGGCGCCGGGGCGGGTGCGCAGGTCGCGGACGAGGGAGGTCGTGCGGGTATCGGGCCAGACGACGGCGTGGTGGAGGGGCTCGCCGGTGCGGGAGTCCCAAAGGACGGTGGTCTCGCGCTGGTTGGTGATGCCGATACCGCGGATGTTCTTCGCCGAGTAGCCCTGCTCGGCAAACTTGGCCATGGCCTTCTCGATACACTCCTCGACCGAGGAGAGGAGCTCCATGGGGTCATGTTCGTGCCATCTGCCGGTGTTAGCGGGCTTGCAGGATCGCGGCGCACCATGGGGGGGTTCTTCTGCGGGGAGAGGGGGGAGGCGGCCAGTTCTCGGAGCGCAAATCCGAAACCCATTCGACTTACCCCGAGTGCGGGTAGTGGTTCTCGAACTCAATCTGGTGCATGGCGACCGGGTCGCCGAGGCCATTGAAGACGAGAAATCTGGTCGATGTGGTGCCCTGGTCTATGCTGCCGACGAACCAGTGCTCCTTCAATTCCTCCTGTGTCTCGGTGATGCCGGCCGGCAGGTGCTCGGCGGGGTCTGCCGCAACGCGCGGGCGTTTGGGTTCCCTATTTTCGGCCATTGTGCTTGCGAATCTGGGGTTGCTGGTTTGACTTGGTGGTAAGCAAAGAAGGAGGAAAAACTCCAGGAGGGGCAAGGGAGAAAAAAGCAGAGGGCGGGCTGGGGCTCTGATGGAGAAGGGGTATCACGCGGGGACCAAATCGACGATGGGCGCCCGTGGCAGAGGCCGTAGGAGCCGGGAGGGTGGCGGGGCGACGGGGACAAGTCGGGATCGTGAAGACATGAAATTGCGATGGGGACCGGGAGGTTTTGGATGACTACCTAGCTAAATATACCGTTCGCCGAGGCCGGCTAGTGGCAGGTTGAGAGGTATTATCGGGACGTCTGGCCCGCGTCGTCCCGCAGCCCAGGGTATCACGAGCGCACCTAACTCGTGGAGCTGGTGCAGTTGCCAACGCCGCGTCTACTACAGCCGCACCCGTGTCCCTCTCCAGGGTCTGCTGCTGCTGCGCCAAATTTCGGGCGGACATGTGCGGCGGTCCCAGCTTCGCGCCGGCGCTCGGGATGATGTCAGAAGCGGGCGTGGGGCGCTGATTGGAGGAAGAATTGAGGGGTTTTGGCGTCTCGCAAAGCTGTGTGCGACCAGCGGACGGCTTGGGGCAAGGTCGGACGTGGATGCAGCGCCGCCATGGCGGTGGCTTCGGTGAGGGGCGCCGTCTCACCGGGGCCAGCTCGCTGGGATTGGGGACGAAGGGGAACAGGAAAGGGGAAATCCTGGGGAGTGATTGGGGAGCATTGGGGAGCATTCGTGGACGCATTGGGGGTCGGAATCGAGCATTCGAAGGATCGATAGGTTTTGCGGATGTCGTGGAAGGCGTCTGCGGTGCAATTCCGAGCTGCATTGGATGGGGATATGGGGCGCTCGGGCATGTCGGTGTTCTGATACCGAGGCCCCATCATCAATCATCATGGGTCCCGAGGTCGGGTCGTGGGTCCACGACCTCGTCTGCCACACCGGGGTGAGCTCGGTGTGGGCAAGTCACCGACAACAGTCCCTCTGCGCTTTTGTTGGCGGGCATCGTGCAAGTAAAGCTCGGTGAAATGAGCTGATTTCATGTTATACCGTGATTAGCTCTAGCCCTGTGCTGTGTGTGTATCGGTTTATGGTACACTGGTAACGGCAGGATATGCGTCCACAGGCGTGCACCTCGCTACCTGAAGACTTGCCTCTGAGGGGAAGCATGCGATGTTTTAAGATGCCTCTTTTCCATGGGCCGCTGAGTCAAACGACATATATACAATTTTCATCCGATGAACATTTCCGGCAATGGTTAAGGCTGAAAATTGAGATGGAGCTTTGAAGGCGAGTGACTCCGACATGCTTGCTGGTAGTCTTTGAGTTGCAGCAGGTGCTTCCCACCTTCCCAAACATGGTTGAATCGGGAAGGTACCATCGTCATCGGTCGCATAATGTGAACCTGTCCTTCATTCATTGTTCCTTCCCTGGCCCAGACCTCCCTTCAGAGACAGCAAATAAAATCGCCCTGCGCTTGCCCAGGTAAGACAAACGTGGTCGGGGAAAGCCACCAGGCAAACATTCCGTCTCAACCTCATAACCACCAACATAATTTCGCCAATACCGTCATCAAAAGCATTGCCTTACTCTCGCACTAACAGACTCAAGCAATCGGGTGTAGTCTTAGGCCCTAACGACAGCTCACGATAACCATAGCTTCACCGTGCTAGCTATGGACCTTCATTCCCTGCAACTACCTCCGAAACGGAGGCAGCAACATCGCAATGCTCAACCGGTGATCCCACAAGGGGACCCTAAGAAAGTCATGGCTATCACTATCAAAACACCGGACGCGGGAATACCAGTGTTCATGTCCCAGGCCCTCTCACCGTTTACTTCACTTCCTTTACAATCCACCCCGAGGACCCCTGCTTCACAGGCCCAAAACGCACCTCCAGACTTGTCGGCTGAACCTACCCGCATTCTCTCAACCTCAACTAAGTCTCGTGATACTGCTGTTACCATGTCTTCTGGGACCACCCCAGCTGCCACCAAAACCAGCCTTGCGCAAACGCAACGCTCACTGCCGCCTCCGGGTTCTACAGCCAAACCGAGTACGCCAACCATGAAGTCGCCCACCAAGCCAACCATGGCCACCCTCTTAAATGCCACGAAGTACCAGTCAATGTCGATGCCTGAGTCTGCTATACCTTCAGATTCGGTATCCGCGCCAGTCTCTTCCACCGTGTTGCCAGCCCAGCTCACAACACACCTCAGAGAGGTCAATCGGGACCACCAGAAGGCAAATGGTTTGAATGCCATCACAGGCGTGTCATCCGATTTGGTTTCTGGCCAAGTCACCGTCAATGCTGGTAAACATTCCTACGTCTTCCCTTCCGCCAAGACCCTCGACTACTGGACCATTCTGAGCGCCACTGGTACAATCAAGGAAGTCCCAAAGCTGGCGGGGTGCGGCTCCTGGGAAATACCTTTACCCCCAAATATGGCGATCGTTTCTCACATCGAGCCTCATATCGGCCGTCTCAGACAGCTCCTTGGTGTTCACGTTGTCCCGAGAAAGTTCCCCCCTGCGATCAAGGTTGATATCTCACAGTCTCAACGCGCGAAGGAAGCTGCTTTCTCGCATCTCATCGAAGAGCATACGGCCCTGAGATGGAAGGCTTGGATTATCCTCTTCTCATGGATTGAACATTTGGAGAGGCGCGGTAAGGCACCAGCCAATCCACCTCTTGATGTAGTGACATTTGTAAGGAACCGACTCATGTCAGAGGGGCGCAACGCGAGAGAGCAGGCGATTATGAAGATCCAAGAGCGGCAAGGTGGCGCCGTGTTCCCAAACTCACCCGAACGATGGCAAATGCCAGCAGTGACTCGTCCCACTGTGCTACAAAACAACTCGGATGCCCAACCACCCGGCTTACAGCCGACAAAAAAACCACCTGCGGAGAAAGCTTTGGTAGGTGAGAAGCATGAACTGGAAAACAGTTCGAGCTCGGACGGTGAGTGTGAGAAGGACTTGGTGGATGAGCCATTGAAGAAGCGCCTTCGCCAAACATTTTAGTAGGACTCTGATGGTGAACCCATGCTCCCAGACCGTATCATCGTCAGGGTTCATATGGAAACATGAGGATGGGTTTGGATGTAAACTACAGGATATGGCGAAGTCAGGGTCAAATGGAATCAAAGTGGATTGCTGGGGTTGATTAGAGGCGGATAGTTCTTTCTAGCATCATGTTGGGGCGCGGAGTCAGTACACCTAGAATAATGAATTGCGTTTTCCATAATACAATTCTGGAGCAGACATTTCGTGAAGGTAGGAAACGAACGACCTTTACTTCCCTCCGGGACGCTGAGAACCGAGATTGATGGTTGGCACTTTTCATGAGCCTCTAAGCCTCTAGTGATTGGACCTGGCGAGAAAAGAAATTACGACCACACCAAGAATAAGTGAGGATCTGGGGTTGACAGCCGATTCATTGCATGCCGAGGAATCGATGTCACAGCAGCTTGTAGCTTCTAATTGGCCACACGCCGAACACCCATGCGACCGAGCTCCAGGTCCCCACCAACCCCTCCATTCCAGCTACCTACCTACCACCGGTACCGAGCGCAGATCACAGAGCCTCCTTCCAACGTCCCGTCATCTTTCAACCACCACCACACCGCGCAAATGGCGACGACATCCCCCTTCCCGTTCCCGCGGGAATACTCCTTCCCGCCCTTCTTCACCCGCCAGACGAACCTCACAACCCACCACGCCCAGCTCGTCAAGTGGTCCGACCTGATCCTCGCCTACTGCCGCCACCACCGCATCTTCAAGCTCTCGCTCGGCGCCGCGATCCCGACGGCGCCCTCGTCCCTCCCGCACCCGCTGCCCGGCAACGCCAGCTCCTCGTCCCCGGCGAACGACGCCACCACCTTCTCGCCGGCGACGGCGGCGTCCTCCGCCGCGGCCGCGCCCGAGGAGCTCTTCCACAACAAGGCGCTGAACAAGCGCCTCTCGCTCGCCGACGCGCGCGAGGTGCTCGAGTTCATGCGCAAGGACGGCCGCGCGGAGCCGCTCCCCGCCTCGACCGACCTGTTCTGGGTGTACTGGCGCACGCCCGACGAGTGGGCGGCCGCCATCGAGGGGTGGATCGACGAGACGGCGCAAAAGGGCGTCGTGCTGACGCTGTACGAGCTCACCGAGGGCGAGGGCACGAGGGGCACAGGTGAGCCAATACCCTTGACGTTCCGCACACACACATACACACACACTCCTCCCCCCCCCTGACAGGCGTGTCACGGACGGGACAGCTGAACTAACGATGGGAAACTCCCCGCAGACTTCCACGGCCTGGACCCGGACCTCCTGCAAAAGGCGCTACAGATCCTGGTCAAGCGCAGCAAGGCCCAGATCTTTGGACAAGAGGACTCGCAGGGTGTCAAGTTCTTTTGATTGTTTTGACGATGACGAGACATGATTCTGCGAATCTCTAACTGGACATGACCACGTTCACACATTAACCCTCAAGCGGTCGTCGTAACGATACTGGGCCGCGGGGCAACTCTTTTCCCTCCGTTTGCCCTCTGATACACCCCTCAACTCCAAGCCAGTGCGCATATATGTACAAGTAAAGCCACGAAGTCACGAAGCCACGGTTCTTTCCCTTTGTCAACGACTTCTACGCGCCCGTCTTGTCGAAAAAGTTCTTGGCCAGGTACTTCTCCTCGAAAGAAACCTGCTGCCTCATGGCAACATCCAGAAGCCAGTCGGCCGCCACGATGCGTGGTTCCATGTGGCCTTTGCGCGCCATTTCTTCGAACTTGGGCCAGAGAGCCCGCTCGTCGGCGCTGTTGGAGCTGAGGAGATAGACGGGCTCCGGCGGCGCTCCGCCATCCTCCTCCTCCGTTGTCGGCTTGATGGTTGTGCCACTGCGCGCGCGGTACAGTTTGAACATGGCCCCGTTTGCCTCGGCAATGGCCTTGTAGCTGTCGGGGCCGTTGCAGATATTGGCCGTGCAGTAGATGGGGACAGTCCACAAAAGTTTGCCGAGGTTGGCCCTCGCTCTGGACACGGCCGTCTGAACCTTGACGCCAAACTTCTTCTCATTTTCCTTATCCTTCAAGAGGAAGTCTTCGGGGTCTGGGACCTCGCCCTTGTCGAGGGCCTCGTCGATGAAGCTGGATGAGAGAATGGTTGCGCCCTTGGCCAATGTCTTGAGAAACTTGACCGTCCGCACCATTTGGGGTGCGGCGAGGTAGTCGCATGGTTGGTTGTCCTGGACAATTAGAATTCCCATGTCGCGGAGTTTTCTCTGCTAGTTGTTAGCATGGCAAATAGACGCAGCGAGGATGACCTACCCTTTCCGAATCCTCTTTAGACTTGGTGTTGACCCATCTTGTGAAACCAGTCAACACGACCCTCATTTCCACCTCTGGGCGTGAAGACCTCCGCTTCTTGGCCGGGCGTTTTTCCTCGTCCTCGTCCTCGTCCTCGTCGTCTTCTACGGCTGCTTGCGCCGGACTAGATGTCCGACCTCGCTCCCTGTCAATCTGATCGGCAGCACGTTTACCGCCCCATGGACCATGGCCGTCCTTGCCCCGCTTCTTTTCCTTCTCGTACAGCGCAATGTCGGGAGCAATGCGCTGGAGGTTGGTGAGAGCCTTGCTCTTCGCGCTCCGGCTTCCGGTCGACACAACGGAGGGGGTATCATTCTCCTTGCCGCGACCCCCTCTTTTCGGACGAACGGGCGTCATAAAGCTATCATCGATGGCTTCCTCGTCCTTTCTCTCCTCCTGTCTGCCAATGACAACGCCCTCGGCAGGTCCATGGTTGTACGAGTTCTCCTGTGCGGCTTCGAGGATCTTGCGCTTCCTCTTGGCTCGTGGCGACAGGTGCTCCTCTCCGCCTGGGTAGTACGTCTCTCGTAATCGACATTCATCGAAAAATGTCTGGCCAATGACCTCGCCGAGATTCGTACGAACCGGAAAGTGGGAATACTTGGGAACGGTGATCCTCTGCATCTCACACTTGGCGTAGCTCTCCTCAATCCAGAGGTGGTTGATGGTTTCGATGTTCCAATCCTTAGCCGCCTCGTATTTTTCACTGCTGCTACGTGCTGTGATGAGATGCGTGTTCTCGGCCTTCATCGTCTTGGTGTAGGTTGCGCCCGTAGCTCTGATCAGGTTTTCGAGATATATGCGAGCATCGCCACCGTAGTTGGAAATGCAGATCTTGAAGCCTTCAAAGCCGGGGATACCGTCCCGGGGAATGGGGTAATGAAGTAGGCGACGTAGCGGCGATGTCCATTCGTTGTGGGTGATCAGGTGGTAGAGCCATGAAAGATTTCCAACGTCCTTTCCAGACTGTGCAGCCTTGACATACTGCTCGCCGTCACGGTATTGGCAGATGAAATAGTCGCAGTCGTCCACATCCTGGACTACCCTTCCACCACCGCTTATAACGAGTTGCTTGACAATGTCCAGCGACCGTGGTGTGATGTTGAGATCCCACGAGAACATGACGTTCTTGCCTTGAAATATGGTGGCGGCTTTGCGGGTGCTCTCGGCAAGGTAATTCGGCGTGGTGGATGTCGCACCTCGGAGGCTTTCGTACTGCGGAACCGGGATCTCCCCTTGGTTCTCCGGTCTGCGAAGAATCTCAGGGTCGGGAAGTTCGTAAGGGGTTTCGTCGATTCGTTTGCCGAGCTTGAAGCAGTCTTCGAACCTGGGACACGTCAGGGGCGATTCATAGCTTGAAGTCACCAAGCTTACCAGTGAGGCAGAACAATCCTGCATTTAAGCCCCTTCTCCTTAGCAGTGACACATTTGGGATGTTCCATCGATAGAGCGCAGATATGAGTGGTTTGTCGCGTGACGTCGACGCTTTCCATGCCGCCCATGGCCAGGGTTGCGCCGATAATGGTTTCCTTGTCGATCTCAGGCAGGTCGGCACAGGTGAGAGTGACCTTGGAGAAGAACATGCGCGGGTCGGGGGAGTAAGGTCGGACCTGGGCCTGTTTATTTCTCTGGATCGAAGCCTTGAGCCAACTGGGGTTAACAACCGGGATCATGTAGGCCTGGGTCTCGGTGAACTGAGGGAAGTCGATGGTGCTGGAGATGACGTGAGAGACCTCCTCAAGTCTGATCGAACCATCGCGTCGGGGGTCAAGGACCGTTCCGCCACGGCCTGTCACGATGTCTGCTAGGTCGCTGATCTCTTTAGGGGCGAGGTAGGCGCTCGGTACGAAGGCGAAAACGCACTCCGAGAACAAGCCTTTAGCCTGGTCAGCCATGATTTGTGGTTAAATGAGGCATGCAACTGGAAGCTATAGGGCCGGAAGGCTTCAAGGTGAGGTCAAGGCATGCGCTGCACGGGGCGAGATCTGGGGGTAGGATTTGTTTGTGGAAACAGCAAGTGTGAGTGTAGATGGCGATTTTGACGCGAAATTGTTAGCGAGACGCGGCCGGGTGGAGGACGCGAGCTGAGCTCGCAGTCACATGATGTGTAGGTACATACAAATTGGCGACGCGCGCACGTTAAAAAACGTACCGGTACTTTGTCCATTTAATTACAACGGGACGCGTCTCCAAGCTACCGCCAAACAGCGTTGCACAGACGCTGCCACCCGTGGGCCTTAAGGTGAAGACAACCTTAATGGAACTACGGATGACGTCTAGTCTATCAGATGGAGAAACGTAAGCAGTGTTTCTTCTCCAGCAGCTTTTGGACCGTATCCTTGCACGCCTGCATCTCCTTCGCCAATGTCTGTATTTTCGGTCCTTTGGGATCATTGAACATCAAATTGAGCCATGATAATTACGGTTTATACACTCCGGCGTTCATCCTCTAACTGCGACCGACAGTCGCAATGTTGTCCATGGAATCATCTCCCCCGCTTCTGAACGGCGGTTGACTTGGTATAAAAAAAATAAAAAAATTGATTAATCATCTATTCTTCACGCCAGGCTGGCACGTTACTATTACTACCTCCCTGTTCAGCTGGGCAGCGTCGGCGGCTTCCGCACACCGCGTCATCACAGCGACCCATTTCACCTCGCAGTGCTCAAAGACTCGACTTGATCAGGTCGGCGGCCCGTTCTGCGATGGCATACACGGTTGCCTGCGGGTTGGCACGTACCGTAATGGGGATGATGCTCGCGTCGGAGATTCGCAAGTTGGAAATTCCATGGACGCGGAGCTTCTCATCGACTACTCCACCGAGCTCGCGGGGCATCATCGAGCAGGTGCCCGTGAAGTGATGGGCACCAACCGCAGTACGGCGGACGAACTCTTTGGCCTGCTCGAGGTCGGTCAGACTGCCGGCCGGGTTACGCTTGCCGGCCGGCTTCAGCTGGCTGCGAAGCGGCTCGCTAGCGGCAATCTTCTCCAAGAGCTGTACGTGTCGGGCCAAGACTTCGACGTCGAAAGGATGCGACAAATAGGCGGGGTCAATAGCGACTGCGGACGACTCCAGGGACGCAGAGGTAATGTGGCTTGAACCATGCGAGAGAGGGTGGGCAAGGAGCAACGCTATCGTGAAGTACTTGTCATCGCCGGGTGGCGGCGCCGCCATGGTTCCATCCCCGCTGAACAGGGCGTACCCAGGGAACGTGAGGTAGTAGCCGGAGGGCTCTGTAGAAGACGTGAGGACGGATCGTACATACGTCTTAAGAGCATTCGTGAAAGCCGGGGTTGCAGTTGTTTTGGGGGCGCTCGATTCGTCGAGTAGCTGGGTCACATCCTCGGTGGCCAGCAGAGGGAGCTGGGCCGTCGCCGAGGTGCCGCTTCTGGAAAATGGGCCAGTGCCCTTGCCGTAGGCTTCCATAGCCGCTCCAACAGCAGCGGGATCTTGGCGGACGATGCCATCCAAGGTGTCGTGCTCTTGGAGCGCCTCGAAGCTTGCCCCGACCATGACATGGTTTTGTAGGTTCTCGCCAATGTGCGGGTTGTCAAGCACAACGTCAATGCCGAGTCCACGAAGAAGCTCTGCGTTTCCAACACCGGACAGCTCTAGAAGTCGCGATGAGTTGAGAGTACCAGCAGTGAGTACAACCTCTTTGTCTGCCTTTACGGTCTTCGTCTCTCCATCCTTGGAGTACTGAACGCCTTCGGCGAGGATCTCGCCAGCCTCTGATCGGAAGATTATCTTCTCGACCTGTGCACCGGTGACCACGGTCAGGTTGGGCCTAGACCTGGCGGGTTGCAGATATGCGCTAGCGGCGTAACTTCTTTGCTTTGTCTCTGGGTCTACAGTGTCGGGTGTGATACTGCTGCCGACTCCTTGGCCGCTCAAGGGGTCACACGATTCTGGAAAGCCTAACCCGCGGATGGTGTCCTGCCAGATCTTGGGCCAAAAAGACTCTGCGTTGTCTGGAAGGGACAGCTTAAGAGGCCCTTGGCCCTCGCCAGAGGAGGTGGAGTAGGTTTTCTTGGATGCCTCACTGAACGTGGGCCAGTCCCAGCCGGGGTTGCCCAAACTGGACCACGCTTCAACATTGGAACGCGTGGTGACTGTGAAGGAGAGACCGTTGAGGGCGCCTGAACCACCAAGAACGCGGCCCTGAGGAACGACAATCTCTCGACCACCTAAGCCATCCTTCAAGTGGTTTACTGTCAGCAAACCCCGATCTTTCAGAGGGTAGCGATTCCCAGGGGTGGGGGATACTCACTTGCGGCACCGTCCGGAACTGCCAGTCGGAGGGCGTTTTGACAAGACTAGGGCCCAGTGCAGGAATATTGACTCGAGGATCAGCCGTCTGATCTTCGCCCGCCTCGAGGACTAGGACCCGGATGTCCGGGATCTCAGAGAGACGTGCCGCTACTACTAAGCCGGCAACGCCTCCGCCCACAATAACAAAATCGTAACTAGCAGACATTTCGAAAGGATGTGCAATTTGGAGTAACGCAAGCAATTCTGGTTTTACTAGAACAGAGGAGTTGGCTGGAATTGTGGCCACTGTTAAATCATGACAAGTCCCCGATTCCGAGACACGTATGATTGCGGCAAAGCATTAGTCGCCGTTGCGCCGAGAGGTGCAATAAGATGACAAGGGGAGCAGGGAGGATGTACTTCTGACACCTACCCCGCGGCGGCCGTATTGCGCCAACATACAATGCTGCGCCAACCAACCGTTTTGGATACCGTCAAGGCATGTTCCACTGCAGAGTTGCATCTCAGCATCTGTACGACTGCGTTTCTGCAGCAAGAGCCTGCCGTTTTGGACGTAGGCCCACCCGCTTCCCTGGCTACCCCGGTCAGCGACTGACAGGGGGGCCGGAAGGTCTCCGGATATCAAGGTTTTCGGGATGACCCATGATCACCACGTCGGGATGCAAGTATGTACTTCACATCAGTCAGTACGGCCACCGCGATGGTATGATGGAGGTTGCGAATCGTGTTGATTTGCATTTCAGTCATTGGACGCTAGTCAGTATGCGTGGGTTCTTGTTACCCCTCAGGTAGCTCACGACAGATTGTCGAGTGGAGGAGCTAGACCCAGACGTGGCACTAGGAGATATGGCGTTCTCGTTGTTGCTTGAATGGCAGGTGTAAGCCGGTTCCCAGGCTCGAGCCCGAGATTGGAGAAAAGACTTGAAGACGGCGGCTGTTGCGCTTCGAACTTGCACGATTCCATCAAGTTCACCACACAAACCTTACGATGGCTACACTCTTCGACACCAGCTACCAAGGCGTCCTCGTCTGTGGCTTAGGGCTCCTTTGCGGCTTTGCGGTCCATTGGGGACTCTTTATCCACGGTGAATGGCATGTACAGGCACCTCATATCGTGCTGGGCCACTTGTGGTTCTTCTTCTGCTTCGCTGCTTCAAGCATTTACTACAAGGGCACCGCGGTTGGAGAGCTCGGCCACTCGCTTCTCATTCTATATGCTGGCTACCTGCCTGGCCTCTTAGCCAGTATCACTTTGTACCGGTTCTTTTTCCACCGTCTTACGACTGCTGGGTTCAAGGGCCCGTGGTACGCTCGCGTCACCAAGCTATGGCACGTCTGGGCCAGCAGAAACTGCAAAAACCACCTGGTGTTGGAGAAACTGCACGAACAATATGGAGATTTCGTGAGGACTGGTAAGTTATCCCTACGCCAAAGTTGTCTCTTGACTCCTCGTTGACTGTTGGGAAAGGACCCAGCGAGATCACTGTCTTCCACCCCGGAGTGTTCATGGCGGTAGATGGCCCCCGGTCGGAATGCATCAAGGCAGAATGGTATGACATTCTGCACCCTGATCGAGCGCTCGTTACAACACGCGTCAAGCCTATACACGCCGCCAGGCGCCGTGAATGGAACCGTGGCTTCTCGGCACAAGGTATGACCCACAGATCTTCGGAATCATGAGCCTATCTCTGACGAGCCGTGCCGCCCAACAGCTCTGGTACAGCACGAGTCAAAGATTCTCAAGTATATTGAGCAGCTGGACCTGTGCATAGAGCAACACGCCAAAGCGGAGGTCCCTTCGGATGTTCGGGAGCTCTTCTTCTGGTTTGGGTTTGATGTCATGGGCGACTTCGTGTTTAGCAAGTCGTTTGATATGCTGCACCAGCAGCAGTGGCATCACATCATTGTGAGACTGCAGCGCGCCTTGTCCCTGCTGGGGCCCTTCAGCCCAACCCCATGGCTCATCCAGGTCGGCTTTAAGCTTGCCCCACGAGTCAACGTCCTCAAGGACTGGTTCGACATGGTCGCCTGGTGCGAGCGGCAGATGCGTGTCAGGCTGGATAACGGAACCCCCAAGCCTTCTGTTCCCGATCTTGCCTACTACTTGATGGAGCTGGACGACGGCCAGACAGAGCAGAAGGACCGCTTGACATGGCTTTACGGCGATAG
Source organism: Colletotrichum jinshuiense (assembly GCF_051148585.1). Taxonomy (NCBI): domain Eukaryota; kingdom Fungi; phylum Ascomycota; class Sordariomycetes; order Glomerellales; family Glomerellaceae; genus Colletotrichum; species Colletotrichum jinshuiense. The sequence continues at coordinate 5,392,338 of NC_139309.1, read as the reverse complement.
TCTGCTTGCTATTGTGGCTGGAAGGTAAGCAAAAACATATGCCTTTGTTAGCGCCCAGATGTTAACCGACACAGCGAGCCTACTGCTGCCGCTCTAATCGGAATCTTTTGCGAGATGGCGAAACACCCCGAGCATATCGAAAAGGTCTACGAGGAGCTGGCCGGCGTTGACGTGTCCGACTTGAAGGCCCTCACCAGGCTCCCACATCTGAATGCCGTCATAAACGAAGGTGTTCGCATGTACCCGGCACTGCTCACCGGCGGGGCCAGGAAGACCACAGAGAACGGGGCGACGATCGGTGGGACATTCATCCCGCCGCACACGACCGTGATCGCCCCCCGTCATGTCATAGGAAAGAGTAAGGTTTCGAATGCGGGGGTTATCAGACATCAACTGACTGTAATCTGCAGGAGAGGACTGTTTCGAGCGGGCCAAAGAGTTCATCCCCGAAAGATGGAGCACTCGACCGGAGATGGTCCGCAATGCAGCAGCCTTTGCGCCATTCGGCACAGGTATGTCGAACCCCTCGTTATCATTCCCCAGTCCAGCGACTAAATCGCCGCCTGCAGGTCATCACAGCTGTCTGGGTCGTTTCCTTGCCCTGGACACCATGAGGTTTGTCGTCGCCAGGCTGGTCAAGAAGTACCGCTTCCGCCTCGCACCGGGCGAGACGGGCAACCGGGTTTTCGACGACGTCAGGGACCAGTTCACATCCAACCCAGGGCCCTTGTCACTGTGTTTCGAGTTGAGGAGAACGGACTATGATTAGACACGAACGCGGATTTAATCTGGGTTGGCGTAATTCCCGCAAAGGAAATCTTGCTTAGAAAGACAGTCTTATTCTCCATTCTGCATTTGTGACATTTGCATCTTGAGTACATGGGTAATTTAGGCTACTGTCATGCAGTCGGTACACGACTCGTGTCAATATCAAGCCAGGCTTGTGTAAGGCCAACCGTTAATCCCGCTCGTCAGCAGCTGACCAGATTGGATGGCTTGGGCACCCTTCTTGAGCTCTTCGACGTCCCAGTTCGCCCAAACCGTACGGCCGGTCAGGAAGGCCGCCTCAGGGCTGGACAGCCAGACCGCGAAGTGGGCGGGGAGCTGGACTATAGGACGGATGTCAGCACCTTGTCGGTCCACTATAGCTGCAACAGGAAGGGGAGACTAGTTATGATCGGGGATGATGGACAGGGGGCGTTACGCACCTTTATCCATTGGGAGAGCCTCGGCCTTGGCACCGCTCTTGGTGAAGATGTCGGTTTCGACCATGCCCGGGTGCATGGTGACTGCAAAGACGTTCGGGTTCTCCGCCGCTAGGAACTCGATGATTTTGGTCTGCGCCAGCTTGGAGGCCACATACGCGGACAAGCCAGGCAGAGCGACTGCTGGCAACGCCGTGGGCCCAGATGTAACGGCAATGACAGCGGCATGAGAGGGGTTAGCCGTCGGGAGAAACAACTTGGTGGCAAGGTATGTGCCCTTGGTGTTGGTCTGTCATGTGTAAGTGGTCAGGCCCGCTGGCTGTGGAGGCCCATGGGTGTTGGATCTACCTCGAAGTTCTGCCACCATTCATCGCTGGCGGATCCCGCGATAGTCGATGGGCTGGACACAAAACCGGCGGCCAGGACAAGAATGTCCCACGTGCCGATCTCCGCTGCCACCTTGACCAAGGTCTGTTCATTCGTGATATCAACGACCTTAACGTCGCCCTGCACTGATGGCGGCAAGGAGGCTGCCGTGGCGGATAGGGCGGACTCTGTGCGGCCGAGGAGAATGACTCGAGCGGCCCCGGCGGAGGCGAAGGCCAGGGCAGTCTCTCGGCCGATTCCACTCCCCTTCAGGAAAAGGTCAATTACAATCCATGTACTCCAGCACTATAATCAGCCGTGAGAGGCAAAACCCCCAGCCTCCGATATGGTAACGAGAGGCAAGAGGCCACACCTATCATGCGGGCTGCGCCGGGAGAGAGGGGGGTCCGGACGTACCGCACCGGCGACGATGACAGTCTTCCCTTCTGCACTCAGCTCAGGGCGCGAGGGCGCGATGGCATCGTAGGTATCATTGTGCCATGTCGGCGTAACGGAAGGCAGAGGGGGTTGCATCTTGAGTATCGAGCTCCCGAGATAGGTAGGTCTCTTCAGTCTTGGAAGTGGCGGGATCCGATTCGGGCAAGGAGCGATATATTGAAAAGCGTGGGGTATGGCCGATTGCGTTGACTACCACGAACCGGGCCGCCTGTCTTTTATTCCTCCCCTCCCCTCCAAGCGCGCTAAACTCTGAAGCCTAGGCGTCGTGCTTATTACAAAGCCATCGGGACTGCTGGTGCGGCGCAGTTGGCATACGCATACACTGACTGGCCGACGGCGGCGGTATTGCTCTATCGATGCAAGCGCTGGCCTGTCTACAGCAGCAAAGTCCCCACCGGCACCTCTGGGCGCAGTGAAACTGGTGATAAGTGACACCTGTGCCTTGCATAATTACCGGAGAGTCGCCGCAGGCCTCACTGCAACATCGCCGTCACATTACCGGTAGAAGTGTGTCCTTTGATTAGAAAGGTCCGCCAGGGTTAATCCGATTTGGGACCGTCGAAATAGGCCGGCGGATGCGCTGCAGTGCTGCGGTGCCTCTGAAGACACTCACATGGCTCCTCCGTTGGTGTGGGACGTGGGACTTCGGTCTGTATGACCATGGCAGATTGCAAGGGTGCCAAAGTTTGATATACCAAACTTGCAGAGACTCCACACCAAGACCTTCCCCACCTTGAGCTGGGAGACAGACTTGGGGAACGGCCGGCCCCTGCAATCATTTAGCAGAGCGGAGACACCGTTGACGAAGAGCCATGGGCCGCAGATACAACCCTCGAGGGGGTTGAAGGCTGTGGAGTCTATCACGTACATGCTTGTTCCGATCACATCTGAGGAAAATAGCACGCGGTGGGAGTTCACTGTCCCTTGCATCGATATTATCCACACGTGCAGCAACACCAGGCGGGTGGTTGGCCTGAAAGCACAAAGCCAGTGCCCTTTTCTCTCCAAGTTCGACTGATGTGTGTGGGTGGGGAGGCGGCGATGCAGCGTCATGCAAGTGCAGACCCCTACTGAATCATGCCATCCCATCTTCAGTGTTCCGATCAGATGAGCTGCCGGATTAATGACGCGGGAATCATGGCACGGCAATGTACACCATTTGGCTCAACCAGCAAGGCTTGCGAGCTAGGAAACCACGGCGACCAGCGTCACATTGACTTGTGTCTCATCGTCTAGTCTAGTCTCGTCCACTCTTTTCTGGTGGGTGGTTCCTTAATGTGGTTGATAGTCTCGGAACCGTGTTTCGAAGATGGCACGGCGGATTCTTGATTGTAATGTGCCGTATTGGCGTCGTTTCCGCGCCTCCCATAAGAGTCGGAGGAATCCCCTGCATCCAAGGCTGTGCCGCGGCGGTTGTCGGCAGGTACCCGGACTACTCTGCGATTTGGGTTTAGAATTAAGCAGCCATCCAACGCATCACAAGCGCCCTTCCTTGGTGTTTTAGCCCCGAGCCTTTCGAAAACCTTCACGAAGATGCCTGGAGCCGGCTCGAGGGGCATTGGGCTCCTGGTATGGATCGTCGTCTTTACCACCGTTGACGCCGGAGTCCTCAGCTTACGCTGGTGGGCTTCGAGGGTCATGAGGAGGTCGTTCTACTGGGATGACGGAATGATCCTTTTTGCCTTTGTAAGTCTTGGTCTCGTTTCAGCTTGCAAGCTCGAGTTAACCTGGATAGGCCAACATTGTTGCGTTGGAAGGCGTGGTTATATGGGCCATCTACAACGGTCTGGGCAAGCATACCGACGAGTTGACTTTAGAAGAGTATGCTGTGCAGTTCAAGGTTCGTTGTTCCGATTCTCCCATTCATGGTTCTTCTTCTTAACACATACACCGCACAGCTTATCCTCGCCAGTGGCGTCACCTGGCTTCTGGGGACCATCTTCATCAAGCTCGCCATCTTGTGGCTGTACACGAGGATCTTTTCCACCGCCCAGTTCAAGCGCTGGTCTCGTATTCTCATGGGCGTGACGGGCGCCTACGGCGTTGCATTCCTCATTCTGTTCATGAGTAGATGCACGCCCATGTCACAGCAATGGGCACCGGTTCCTGGCGGCCATTGCCGCGATATTACCATTGACCAGATCGTCTCGGTGACGATCAACATCATCCTTGACATCGCCATGACCATCATGCCGATGCCGATGCTCTGGGGTCTTCAGATGCCCCTGAAGAACAAGGTTGCCGTCAGTGCCATGTTCGGCATGGGGTTTGCGTAAGTTCTCCCGTCATCGCTTCGGGAAAGAAAACCAGCCGACTAACATGGACAGAACCATCGCCATCATGATCTGGCGTCTTGTGAACACCGTCACGACCATCGGAGACCTAGACTTTGTCTACAACCTCCACGACATTGGTCTCGTTAGTCTTCTTGAGCTGTGGATCGGCATCATCATCGCCTGCCTCCCTACACTCGGGCCCTTGTTCAAGACATACGTCAAGCCGGCAGTCTCCAAGTTCGGCTCCAAACTGACGAATCCCTCAACCGACAGAGGCCAGATTCACCTCAAGAACCTTTCCAACAGTAGCCAGAGCGGTCGCCATCCCCGCAGGGCCTATGACAAGCTGGGCGACAACGTCTCTTACGTGGATATCGAGCAGGCAAAACTCGCCAGCGAGGGTGCGGTCACGACAAGGTGCCAGTACTCCCCAGGAGCCGAGCCGCCACGGGATAGTCGGCCTGTAATCTACGTTCATCAGGACATTGCGTCGCGGGAAACATGGAGGCGGGAAACATAGGTCTGGGCCGGGCCAAGCTCAGGAACCACGATGATGGATGATGTTTTTGGATACACGAGGCATGCACTTCTTTTTTTTGTCTAACTAGCAACCGTTTCAGAATCCCTAGCAGGTTCCTTCCTTTGTCAATTGAAAAAAATTAAAGTATAAAGTAAAGTAAGCCTTTTTATCCCATGCTTGGCAGCCAGGATCTCATGGGCGCATCTGCATTTCTCGTATCATGATGATGATACTTCCGGGAGATTTGCACATACAACGGCCTTGGAATTACTTGCAGGCAACCCTCTGGGAGATGCGTCGATCACCGCTCGGAGTGCGGCATCCTCGAACCTCGCCCGCCAGACAGGTTCTCATCCCCAGATGAACGACGACATGGAATCCCATGCCAGTGAAGCCCGGGGCCGCCCAAGCCGGTGGGTGGGGACACCTGTCTACCGGAAACTAGCCCGACCATGACGGGGCAGATGGAGTCAAAGATGGACACCTTTTTAGTAAAAGAGCCCGCTTAAGCTATGGTCACACCTTGGAGCCCACATGCATTCTAAGTAATGGATAAGGTACAAGGGCCACACTCGGGTTCGCTACCTGTCTGTGAGCACCTTGCGAGAACGGCGGCCACCGGGCCCGTCTCCACAGTGAAGTGTACCTAACTCTTTAATATAGTTTGGATATATGGACCTCTCACTCATACACCATCGTCTAACGACATGCAAGTGTTAAACCAGCAATGGGGGGTCATGAGCAATTAAGTCCACTACGACGTCAAGTAGCATCACCTGTTCGATCTCCGCGGTTACAGGTCTGGGCCGAGCTATCGCCTGCTAGTTGACCAAGGAAACCAAGAATTGAGTTTGGATTCTGTGGCATCGGGGGTGCACCCGTCGGCTACCGGTTCAAACTTACAGTTGCGCGTACACGACAAACCCTCAAACGGAAACCGCTTCAAGGAACGGTTCCCAAAGGGGTCCCTCCCTCTCCGTACGGCGCGAGGTATTTTGTCTCGCTGCTTCGGGTATGATCGTTCAGGGGTTGATGCCAAATTGCATATGCATCGCCTGCGGCCAACGTCACAGTACGATATCGTTGTGAGGCCCTCAAAGGTGGCGAGTTGACAGGCCCGGGACGCAGATGTACCGTCTAACAATTTGACTTCTGGTCTGGCGATGAGGGAATCAAGCTGTTTGGGCATGTGCTGGAGCCCGACGGGTGAAGCGGTGTATGCTTCTGTCACAAGACCCCGTCCTCCCCATGAGAGCCGACGATGTCTGTATCTCGGCGGGCCTTTATCTATGGGCCATGAGCGCTCCTCGATATCAGGAGATGCACAGAGGGTCCCTCTTTGTGCTCATCCGAACTGTCAAACCAGACTACCGGGACACTCTCCAGAGAACCATCATCATCCGCCCGAACGACAGAACGACAAACCCCAGCAACGGGATATCATGTCGCAGCCAAGTATCGGAGAGCGCTCTCCCCTCACCTTCAAACATTCCTCGTTTGAAGGCGACGCAAGCCCTAGCAGAAAGTCCTCCAGCTTCATGAATATCCTTCGCATACCTCGCCTGATCTGGGACTTTACCGAGAGCAACTTCGCCACTTTCGTGGTGCCCAACACTGCTTTCGGCCTCCTGGGCGGGCTCACCGGACTCCCCCTGACCTCAGGCCATGCAACAACGCTTGCCGTGCTGGGGCGCCTCCCTCTGGTGGTCGCCTTCAACTGGTACAGCGTCCTCGTCTTCGACCTTGCCAACCAGAGGGCCCCTGAATCTGTGTCCGAGGACCTCGCAAACAAGCCTTGGCGTCCCATACCTGCCGGCAAAGTTACGCCGGAGCAGACTCGCAAGGCGATGCTCGTGGCCATCCCTACGGTCCTGGCGCTCAACTACGTGTTGGGCGTCTGGAGGGAGGGCGTCTTCATCCTCGTCCTGACATGGCTGTACAACGACCTGCGGGGCGGGGATGAGCTCGTCCGAGATGTCATCATTGCCGTGGCCTACGGACTCTTCAACACGGCGTCTTTGAAGATTGCAATCAGCGGGAATGCAGACGCAAGCATCACCTGCGAGGGGTACGCGTGGGCTGCCATTATCAGCGCCGTAATCTTGACGACGATGCAGGTCCAGGACCTCAAGGACCAAGCGGGAGACCGCGGCCGCGGCCGCGCCACCATACCCCTCTTCTTCGGTGACAGGGCCTCACGCCTGTCGCTGGCGATGCTCGTCCCGTTCTGGTCCTGCGTATGCGTCTACGTCTGGCACATCCGCTCGTGGCCGGTCCTCTTGCCCACGTTGTCTGGTGCCCTGGTTGTTGCCGGAGTGCTCCGGACCCGTAGTCCGCAAACAGACGCTCGCGCGTGGAAGTTGTGGTGCCTGTGGACGGTGTGCCTGTACTCCCTGCCGCTCGTTGGGGACGGTTTCGTGTCGTTGACGGCACACGTGTGAAAAGGGGGCATTGCCTACCGCATGGAGTGGGAGAAGTTGGTTAGGAAGTTGGAAACCCTTGGAGGTGTACGAGTCATGAGAAGATAAGTGACAGAGGCCGGGAAAGCGTCGGTAAATGATGTCGGAGGGGGGCTGTCGTTGCGTCCTTGATGTGCGTGATCCAAACCGACAAGGGTCACGAGTCAAGCGTTGGTAGGGAGCGGGCCGCGGGAGCCGGGATTCTAAGCGCGGCGCCGGGGGAGTTACTTGACTTGTTTGCGTGCTAGTCCAACGGTGGAGATGCACCAATTAGATAGGAATTGATTCGATCCAGGAACTAATGCTCCGTGCAGACGGGAGGATCAAGTTGCCTCCCTCTCCTACTTTCTAGCGCCGGTATTTCTGAAAGGTGGCGTCGCACGATGTCTTCTTTGGCCGGTCCATCGGGTTACCTCGGACTCGGGCACCGTCCATCAACCCGGAGGGCCGGGGGTCAACATTTACATGCGGGGGACACCGATAGCCTGCTGCGTCGCCCTCGCCGCAACCATGCAAGCACACGTTTTGGGATGAACCGCTGGCGAGAATTCCGCCGTTGGTGGCCATCCAGCGGCCGACCGTGGTAGTGTAGCACTGCCGCCCAGAAAAGGTCCCACGAGTCCCCCTGCCGAGAAGTGTTAGTGCACTTGTTGTCAACTCGGCCGATGACGACGCCATCCTTGCTTCCAAAGAGTGCGTGTCAGGGACGCTCCCAGGAGCGGCACCGCGATACTACCTGCCTATATTAGCTCATACGCACTGTTGGGTAGACTCTTCAAGACCATCCGGAGAGCCCCTGCGACTGGAGACTGGAGAGGAGGCCTGCAATGGTTTTGGTGTTGCGAAGGTTGGACTTCCCCTCGTTGGCATGCATTAGGAGGCCACGCAGCAAACCAGTCCCATTTTGTCCAATATTTCCCCAGTGCTCGCAGGGAGAAGAGTCAGGACAATGCTGGTTTCGTCCTATCTTTCCAATAGCTTAAAAGTTTCTCACCACAAACATCGCGTGGAAGCCCAGCATTCGTGGGCCATTGCAGTCAATATTAACATGGGTGCTAATCAAACCATCGTCAGTCTCATTTCGTCTTGTTGATGCTCTAGTTTGTGACTGCCTCATAAATATGTAGCGTGGGAAGCCTGGTGTTGCATCGTGAAAGTCCTTCTCTCCGCACCTCCATCCCCTCGAGCCCTTCCCCCCCTCCCTCCCTTCTCGGCAAGCGATCGTGGCGGCCTCCCCCTCTTTCAAAATGGTGTCTCTGTTCAACCTCCTCGCCATCGCCCCTGCGGTGGTGTCGGCTTTTTCCATTGGTAGACCGGGAAAACCCCCCTTCGGCCACGGCATCTCTCAGAGGGACTCGACATGCCGATGCTTCCCAGGGGAGGACTGTTGGCCGACGACGGCGGAATGGGCTGCCTTTAACAAGACGGTCGGCGGACGGCTTATTGCGACTGTTCCCATCGGCGCCGTCTGCCACGACAGCTCGTTTGGCGCGTACGACGAGGCTAAATGCACGGCGTTGCAGAACGGCTGGGCCAGCGCGGAGACGCACATCCAGACCTCCTCGTCGGTCATGGCCGCCTTCGCCGCCAACCAGAGCTGCGACCCCTTCCTCGACCGGACTGACCGCTGCATCATCGGCACCTACGTCCAGTACGCCGTCAAGGCTGCCAGCTCTGACGACTACGTCAAGACGATCAAGTTCGCCCAGGACAACAACATCCGCCTCACCATCCGCAACACCGGACACGACTACCTCGGCAAGTCCACCGGCGCCGGTGCTCTGGCGCTCTGGACGCACCACCTCAAGAGCATTAGCGTCCTGAACTACAAGTCCACGGGCTACACCGGAAAGGCGCTCAAGCTCGGTGCCGGAGTGCAAGCCGGCGAGGCCCAGGACGCAGCACATGCCCAGGGACTCGTCGTTGTGGGCGGTAACAGCCCGACTGTCGGCATCGCGGGAGGCTACACCCAGGGCGGCGGCCACGGACCCCTTGTTTCCAAGTACGGTCTCGCCGCCGACCAGGTTCTGGAGTGGGAGGTTGTCACTTCCTCTGGCCTGAAGCTCGTCGCGACCCCTACCCAGAACTCCGACCTCTACTGGGCCCTCTCTGGCGGCGGCGGCGGCACGTACGCCGCTGTTCTGTCCATGACTGTCAAGGCCTACGCCGACACGATTGTTTCGTCTGCCAACCTGACTTTCACCAGTGCCGGTGTCACCGAAGACGTCTTCTACGGCGCCGTCACCACTTACCTGAAGAACCTGCCCGCCATCGTCGACGCCGGAGCCGTCAGCATCTGGCTGATGGCCTCTGGCTTCTTCCAGGTGCAGCCGACTACGCTCCCGAACAAGACCAAGGAGGAGCTCCAGGCCCTGCTCCAGCCGTCTCTCGACGCCCTTGATGCCGCTGGCATTACCTACGGTAAGCTAGCCTTGTGAACCGAGATGCGACGACTTACTAACACACGCGTAGACTACCATATTGGCCAGTACAGCACGTTCCTGGACAGCTACAACGACATGAACCCGGAGCCTGCCGTCACCGAGTACAACATTGGCGGCCGGCTCATGCCCCGCAGCCTGGTCGCCGACGACGCCTCTGCCTCGGCCCTCACGGAGGCGCTGAAGTCCATCATCAACAGCGGCGGCATCATCTCCGGCCTCACCATCAACGTTGCCCGTGCCGCGAACGCTGTTGCCAACGCTGTGCACCCCGCCTGGCGCACCGCCCTGTTCTCCGCCGTTGTCGGAACGTGAGTCTCCCAGACATGATTCCCCCAACATTTCCGAATTGATCGGTCGCTAACCCCCTTTTGCAGCCCTTACAGCCGTACCGACTTTTCCACCATCGTCTCCGGCCAGGCCACGGTCACAAACACCCTGATCCCCGCGCTGGAGGCCCTCACCCCCGGTGGCGGAGCGTACCTGAACGAGGCGGACCGCAACGCGGCCAACTTCCAGTCCGTATTCTACGGCACCAACTACGCCAAGCTCAAGGCGATCAAGAAGCTGTACGACCCTACCAGCACCTTTTACGCGCTCACGGCCGTGGGCAGCGACGACTGGGAGCTGAGGAGCGACGGCCGCCTGTGCAAGGCTACGTAAGGAGGGCTACGGAGGCATTATTTGACCTGTAGCGTATTCTCCCTAATTATAATACAATTACTCTTCGTTCATTGCCCTACGACGCTGAGATGTCTGCTGCGTTGAAAAGTGACGTGTTTGACGGGGGGGTAACTCGCCAGCCAATCAGGCAACACCCCTTTGACAAATCGAGCAATGAAATGAAAGGCCCTGCGTTTGGGTTATTCTAGCTATTGATTGAAGCAAACGGACCCAGATCCGGCAGTGTAAGCGAGCCGAATCAACCACATCGCATTTGGGTCTGACCCGATTCATCCGGGTTGATTGATTGATTGATTGACCTGAATTTGGCTGTCCGCGTCAGCCAAGCAGGCACAAGCAACAACACCATGCCAGGTCTTGCTCGTGATCGGGTTGTAGAGGGATAGATTGGGAATGTAGGGATTGAGACTAATAAAGGCTTCTGCCAGTTTAGGCTTCCAAGCTCAATATACAAGGACGGCATACCCCTTCTCACCGCTCCCATCTCTTCCGAAGGTGCCGCCTCTTGATCAGTTCAGCTCGTCATGCCCCTACCGCTATTTCGCCGCATCTTGAAATGAACGTTGCTCAACAAGAGCACACAAGTTCTCTCTGCTGTTGCCTTGCGTGCCTTTTCGGATCCGTATTCGGGTTCCCTGGTGCAGCTGAGACGATGAATGGCTAATGGTGGTTGCCATCGATCGACATGCAGGTAATCCGACAGGCCCCTAATTCGCTGGGAAATCCAAAGTCCCCTGGAAATCCAAAGTTCCCTGGGATAAGCCGCATACGGCTGCTCGCTCAAGTACCAAAAAAAGAGCTCCAGCCAACTATGACACGATCCGGGACACGTCGTGCCGGCCTTGTCGAAGCGAAGCCCTCGTCATTGGCATCCTCGACATCGACGCTGCGCCCCCCTCGAACGATGTTTAATTGACAAAAGTCCGGCATCCGGTGGGCACGTGCGTGTCGGCGCGCCCCAACAGCGGAGGTTTCCGCGGACCCGCATGAGACACGGGGCGCCGTTACGCGGTTACTTACCGTCGCCCAAAGGGGCAGTGACCTATCAAGCTTTCCCTCTCTAATATAACCCCCCTTTGAAATTTGAATAAGACAAGCCTCACCGCCGAACATCCCACGACGCCGCGCTCTCCCGCCCCTCGACCTCGTCGGCTTTCCTTTCTCACGGCATCCCCGCACCTTTATTCCACCTGTTCCCAATCAATTGGCCACACACAATGATCGCAGCGCCTTGGGACAAGGTGTCACCCCGCGAGCAGCTCTTCGTGCTGGTCACCGGCGCAAACAGGTAAATCCTTTCCGCCCAGCCCCTCCCTTGCCCCAAGGCTTGACCACACCCGGCTGACGACCGCCCGCCCGCCCCCAGCGGAGTCGGCCTCGGCATCTGCGAACGCCTCATCGACGACTTCCTCGCGACCCGCTCCCTCTCCTCCCACCTGATCCTCATCCCCACAACCCGCTCCGTGCGCAAGTCCCGCGAGACCATCGCCTCCCTCCGCCTACACCTCCACCGCACCGCGACCACCTCCCCGGCCCTCGGCTCCCGCGCCGGCACCTCCTACAACCCCGACGACACCCTCGCCCGGGTCCACCTCCTCTCCACCCAGCTCGACCTCTGCGACCTCCCCTCCGTCTACGCCTGCGCCGCGAACCTCGTCCGCGGCACCATCACCGACCCGACCGACCCGGACGCCCGCCTCTACAAGATCCCCCGCCTCGACTCCGTCATCTTCAATGCCGGCTTCGGCGGCTGGACGGGGCTCGACTGGGCCGGGCTCTTCACCGACCTCTTCACAAAGGGCCTCCTCGCCGTGGTGACCTGGCCCGCGTTCAAGATTGCCCCTTCCGGCGCCGTCGTCAAGCAGCAATCCGTCCGCTCCGATCTGGTACGCATTAGCCCCCCCCCCTCCTTCTTCTTCCCTTCCCTCCCTCGCATCCGCTAACGGATACCAAGCCCTCGCCCCCCGTCCTCGGCGAGGTCTTCTGCGCAAACGTCTTCGGGCACTACGTCCTCGCGCACGAGCTGCTGCCCCTGCTGAGCAGGGCCGGGCCGGGCGAGACGCCGGGCCGCGTGGTGTGGACGAGCAGCGTCGAGCCGCAGGCCCGCCACCTGCGCCTCGACGACTTGCAGGGCGTCGAGACGGACAGCCCCTACGAGAGCTCGAAGCGCCTGACGGACGTGCTGTCCCTGACGTCGCACCTGCCCGCCGCCCGCGCGCCCTCGGCCGCCTACTTCACGCCCGACGACCCGGACGCCGCGCGCGCCCTGCCCGCGCGCCCGTCCTTCTACCTCACGCACCCGGGCGTCGTCGCGTCGAGCCTCTTCCCCGTGCCGTTCCCCATCGTCCTCTTCTGGGTCTACAAGTTCGTCCTCTACGTCGCCCGCTGGGCCGGCTCGCCCTGGCACCCCGTCACGGGCTACAACGGCGCCGCCGCCCCCGTCTGGGTCGCCCTGCAGGACGACGAGACGCTCGCCGAGCTCGACGCCAAGAGGATCAAGTGGGGCTCCGCCACCACCCGCTCCGGCCGCCAGGACGTCAAGAAGACCGAGGTCGAGGGCTGGGGCTGGGAGGGCGCCGTCGAGGACCGCGACTCCCTGGCGCGCGACCCGGCCACCGGCGTGCTGCGCAAGGCTGTCGGCCGCAACCCGGGCGCCAAGGACCTGACCAAGGAGCAGCTGGCCGAGTTCGAGGAGCTGGGGGCGCGGGCTTGGACCGAGATGGAGCGGCTGAGGCGGCAGTGGGACGAGATCCTCGGCGTCCGCGGGCAGGGCGTCAACGGCAACGGCAACGGCAACGGTAATGGCAACGATCACGGCAATGGCAACGGCAAAATCTAGCCGACTAGGGCGGGTCACGATATCAGAGACAAAAATCATGTGTTACACAAAAAAACAAAGGGTATCCAAAAATTAACTACATAGCAGATAATACCTAATTACATCCCTTCCTTCTCCCACCCCTTCCCCCAAACCCGGCACACCTACACAGACCCCCGCGCTACATCACACATATACGCGTTTTACCTACCTGCGCGCGCTCACGCGCAGCAAGAGGCTCATCTACGGATTCGTCTGCTGCGTCGTCCCCTGCTCGTCGGACCTGATGCGTCTCAGGCTGACGCGGTCGCTGCGGCCAAACATGCCGAGGAACAGTGGCAGCGGCACGATGACGACGGCCACGACGGCCTGGAAAATCAGGGCGTTCTTCATGTGGCGCGGCGGGTTCGCGTCGGCGCCGGCCTGCAGGGCGTCAGAGATGATGACGAAGAGGGCGCCGAGCAGCTGGCCGCCGGCCCAAGCGATGGTGCTTGTGACCTCGGGGCTGACGGGATGGCTGAGCTCGATGAGCAGCTCCAGGGCGACGGGCACGAGGGCGAAGGACGAGGCGCCCAGGACGGCGAGGATGACGTAGGGGCCGGCGATGTTGCGGGTCTCTGGCATCCAGATGAAGGCGAGGTAGCACAGGCCGATGATGGGGACGGCAACCTTGATGGCCAGCAGGAACTTCTTGGTGCGGTCGAGGATGGGCGACGTGATTGCCGAGGCGACGAGGCCGACCACGATGAGCAGGGCGCCGGCGATGCCGGCCTCCTCGTCGGAGAAGCCGTAGGGGTTCATCATCTGGTTCAGCAGCGACGAGATGGAGTTGAAGAAGCCGACGTAGAAGGCGTAGGGGATGAGAATGAGCCAGAGCTCGAGGGAGCGCGAGACGATGCCGAAGGACTCGCGGATGCCGAGCTTCAGAGTCTGGGAGGAGGGAGCGACGGGGGTCGGGGGCCGGGCGGGGATGAAGAAGGCCGGGAGCGAGGCGACGGTCGAGATGACGGCGACGTAGAGCACGCCGGGGGACATGTCGCCGGGGGATGTGACCCAGAAAGGCACGATAAGCTGGCCGAGGGCGGCGCCGAGGGGGTTCGCGAGGGACGTGAGGGCGGTGGCGGCGACGCGGCCGCGGTTGGTGAACCAGAGGTCCGAGTAGCGCGTCGGGGCGGCGAGGACGAAGGGCTGGGCCAGGCCGGTGAGGATCTGGCCGAACATAACGACGCCGTAGTTGCCGCCGGACCTTGAGTGGGAGCCGGCGTAACGGACCCAGTTGCCGATCAGGATCAGGGCGGCGGCGGTCATGAAGGATGGCTTGGGGCCCCAGTGGAGGATGCGGATTGCGACGGGGAAGATTGCGACGAAGGAGAAGAGGAAGGCCGTCGAGAGCCAGTTGATCGTCGACTCGGAGACGTTGTAATAGGCCGCGGCGTTGGAGGCTACGGGAGCGAATGTGAGCCACTAGTAAATCATGGTCAGCGTTTTTGGTCCCCCCTCCAAGGCTGGTGGTCAGAATCGCAATCGTTCACTCGTCGCCTTGCCATTTCATTTGCGTGGTTGTGGCTTGCTCAGCCTGCAGGTACCCGACAATGATGCAAGTCACGAACCAACCGCTGGCAAGACGTCATGATTTTTGTGTTTCCCAACTCGTCTCCCCCTCCCTCTGTATCACCCTGGGCGGCGGGGGCAAAAGTGCAATTTCTTGTTTCCACTTACATCCCATGACACGACGATGTTGAGCAGCGTCAGCTGCGCCAGTCCAAACCAGCGGCGCTTATAAGTGCGGTACTCCGTCGTCGTTCCCTCGAGGACACTATTGTTGTCGGCGGCACCATTGCCGCCGCCGCGGGGCACGCCTGCGTCGTCTCGCGAGCCCGAGTCCACATCGCGCAGCTCGTACTCCTCGTCGCCAAGCTTGCCAAAGCCGGAGCCGGGAGGGGCGTGGTTCGGCATCGGCGCGTCGGTGTCGAGAGAGGGCACGGCCTTCTTTTCGGCGTTGCTGCTGTCGTCGTCGTGGGCGTCGCGGGCTGCTGCCGCGGTGGTGATGTTACTGCGGTCGTCGGCCGAGACCTCTGAGGCCTTGGGACGGCGGGAGAAGGGCATTTTTGAAGGACGGTGCGGCGCGCAGGCGCCTGGCGAGCCGGGGGGGGGGAGGGGGGTATGCGGGCGCCCTTCTGAGACGGGGGTTTAGGGAGTTTATGGCCTAGCGGTCCGCGGGAGATTGGCCTAGGCGTGCCTTGGCAAGGGCTCCTGGGCTGCTATAGCTGGTCTCGTCCTTTGTTCGTCTCAAATTTCTGAAGTGTCAGATGAAATTTGTAGAAGGGGTGGGGGGGAGGACACAGGACAAAGGGTTTCCCAACGATGGGGTATCCCGGTTAAGAACGACGACGGAACACCAACAGTCGGAGGGGAGCCAAGAAGAAGGGGAAAGGGACCGAAGAAGAGCAGATAAGAAGGGAAAGCGGGAGGGCGAGTTCAAAAGGGAAGGGGGAGAACGACCGGGGGGGATACAGGGCCCTGCATGAGGGATGGTTCTGCGCATCACATCCGGACGAATTGTACTGAATATGGGATAGAACGGCTCTGTTGCAGCCGAGACGCAGAAATCCCACCCATGGGACGAGGAAAACTTACATCGCTTGCACCATGCAGCGAAGGCAAGGGGGGAAAACCAGAGAGACGAGGCCTGGAACCAGCTGACGGAACTGGATATTGAGTGATGACCCCTCCCGTCCAGTTCCACTGTCAACCACTCCGGCAGAGTTCCCCGGCCTGCGCGTGTTGGTAGATGGTTTGCGGCGCGCATCACACGAGGGGGGAGGGGACTAGCGTCGAGCTCTCCACATTTGGTTGGCCCCCCATTTGGTCTTCTAAAGGAAGTAGACAAAAACCCCCAGCACTAACAGCCTACCGCCTGTCAGCGCGCAGAAAGGCGTTAAAAAAGGCTGCGAAATGGAGGAACGGGGCCGCGGAAGCGAGATGAACCGGTAAACGCTGCGAGGGCCAACCATGACGGTTTTACTTCTCTTGTCCGAATCGAACCATTGCCTGAGAAGCTTGTAATTATAGCAAAAAACCGCCCCCCCCCCCCCCCCCCCCCCCAAAAAAAGTGCCTATCTTGGAATGCTGCCACTGGGACAGCCCCCTCACCCTTCCTTCTGCCGCAAAGATAAGGTGGAGGACATGTTCACATGTCGTGCCGAATGCCCCCGCCAGAGTCGTCTTCTCGAGGGCCCGAGAGGACCAGAGGTGCGCCATGGCAGAAAAGATGGTGCTGCTGGAGAAGAGACTGTTGGCCGAAACTGACAGCTCTTGCAGCAGTTGTCCACAACGAGCCCAAACGGCGAAAGCAGCTGCGGAAAGTGGATTTTGTGTCCGGCGTCGCCATTGGCCTGCGTCTCGGCCGATTGCTCGCATTGGGCCTCCCACTCCGGGCCGGTCTTTGTATCCACTACATGACCACAGGGAACGGCAACCCTCCGAGGCTGGCTGGTCCTAGGATCATCGTTCTCGACCTTTTTTTCTCACCTTGGTGTGTGCCGTGCCACCTTGGGAAGCATGGCCGCAGGTGCTGTTCTGGTTCGTGCGGTGGCCCCTGGCTTGTATCACAACAGATCTCTGGCTCTGCTGGCAGAACGCCAACATGACTGCATATTTCGGATCCGACGCAAAATCAAAATGAAAGCCTCTCTCTCTCTTCCCCCCTCTCTTGTTCTTACTTTCTATCTCTCACTCCCTGGTTGCGACGAACCGTCAACAAACTTCGACCCGGCGAAAGTTGCCGTTCCCTTTTAGCCGGTTGCCTTTCCCGGAGAGTAGCGTTTCATTGCTTTGCCACACAGGAGCAGATTTACTGCATCCCAGCTCCATTCCTTGCTTCCTTCGTCGGGCCATTCTGCTCTGTTTTTAGTCTGTCCGCTGCGCATGAATTTGTTCAACTCGCCCCGTAGCCACACCAGCCGTGTTACCCGTTACATGCCGATGGCACTTGGGCCTTGTATCTTCAGGGCCCGGGTGGTCTTGCAGCGGACCGGACCCTAAGCCCTAGATGCGGTCAGTCTTTAAAAATGTTGGCTTGCAATAGCTTGCTGTCAACTTGCTCGGCAGCACAAAGTTTCGGGCAAGGTCAAAAGACGGCACACTGCGGCATTCAGCTGTGGGCAAATCATTCGGACAACGGTTGGGGTTGAATCGTAGAGGAATCTATTGCGGGCGATGCCTATGGTACAAAAGACAAAGTATCGATGCCGCAAGCCAGACGGCGCCCATTGCTGAGCAACCCGGCTTGACAGGCATCTTGCAGTACAGGTTTGGTCCCAACGGACCGGTGCTAGACGACGTCTCGTCTCGGCATCACGTCTCTCACGGCCACCTTCTAAACTACCTGCGCCGATGCCGCTGTGATGGTCTTGAAGTCCGTCGACGCCGTTATTCGTGTCGTGTAGCTTACTTGAGCTTGGCCCAGAGCTTGGGGGCAGCGCACTGAGTGGCGCAGTGGGCGAGGTGGAAGACTGCAACATATCAGCGTTCGTGCTCGGGATCGACGACAAGTCATGCCCGCCGTATGCACGGCGGCGAAGCTCTCTCTCGCAGCTCCGGACAAACTTACACTCCTCAACGCAGTCCTCCTTGGCACCCTCGTCGCTGTCGGCGGCAGCCGTGACACGCTCGACGCACTCGTCGTAGTGGTGCTTGGCCGGTGCACAAGCCTTGGACTCCTTGCATTCTGTAACCGAAGCTGTCAGCATATGTTCTGGCGTGCTGCGATGTCGTGGTTTCGCGGCAGGCGGGCAAGATCGACATCCGGCCGGACGGATGCAAAATTGCTCATGTGCATGTCATCAAACGCCGCCAGCGCCGGGTATCGCGTATGCATCGGATTCGGGGTGACCGACCTTCCTCGAGCTGGTCCTTGGGGTCGACGACCTCCTCCTCCTCTTCCTCCTCCTCTTCCTCCTCTTCCTCTTCCTCCTCCTCGGCCTCGGGCTCCTCCTTGGCCTCCTCCTCGGCGGGGGTTTCCTCCTCCTGTCACGTCGTCAGCGGGTGCTTCGAGCTTCGCGGTCGTCGGAAAGTGTCAAGATGTTCACTGAGGTCCGTGCGAAAGTCCATTGGGCGTCGCGGTGAGCGGTTTCCACGACTCTCGCCGAGCCTCAGGTCATCCGCAACAAATTGCGCAGGCTCACCTTCTCCTCAGCGGCAGGAGCCTCGGCCTCGACGGTGGCCCACGGCATGGCGGCCTCAGCGAGGTCCGTGATGGTATCCCAGAAACCCATTGTGGCAGAGGTGTGTGCTCTCAATGGCTTGACGTGGTGTCGTGAATGGTGATGGGGGAAGTCGGGAGCTTTCGGCAGGTTGAAGACGAAAACTGGGTGTCTGAATCGGTCGTAAGTTATTCCCAATTGGTCGATTTTGATTGGCTGTGGTGGAATGGCTGGGTGACTAAGCATCGTCGAACGTGACCCGGGAGCGCCAAGGATTGGCCGTCCCGGATCAGATCGTTGGAAAGCTCAAGCTCTTCGTCACCGTCACATGGAAACGCATTGCAACAGAAGGCAAAAGTTACTCGCATGGTTGCGTACAGGCCCCCAGCGTCGAATTTGACACAATTCATGCTAAGTGGCGGCCAACCAACATTGTTCCCACACAAGCCGGCATACGTACAGCAACGCAACTGCGCCCTATCTTCCGGGTGCGCGCACCCCTTCCAAGACCTGCCCGTTCTTCTCTACTCTGGATGTTCGTTAAGAAACGCAGGACCCGCCAACCGCTAGTGTAGATGCTATCAAAAAGTACAATTGTAGGGAGTGAAATGCAGCAAGGTATCGATGCAAGGAGCCGGTCATGAGCCGTGACGAGCCGCCGGGGGGGCTGCTATGTTCTATCAGACTCCTCGCGGACATGATCTTCGAGCCGCATGCTGAGCGTCTGGGCCTGCGCCTCGTCATAATCTGGTGGCGGCTCGTCCGGGCGTCGGTTCTGACTCCCAGAACTAGCCGACCGGGTGACCGGCTCCTGCGGAGCGAGAGTGGCCGAGGCGGCGCCGTCACCTTCGGTTGCCTCGTATGCCGGTAGAGGCTCATCGGGGATGTTGACATTTTGCCCTGTCTCCTGCTGCAGGCGCCTGACGTGCTCGAGCCGTTCCTTCAGTTCCTCGAACCTTTGCCTATACTCGCTGTGGCCGCCCTCCTTGAAGCTCATCTTGACTTCAACTCTCGGTATGTCGGCGGGCACGCCGCCCCCGGCAACCGGCACGACGGTGGCAGACCAGAACCATGCGCCGAAAAACGGCGAACCCACATACGAGTCGGCGCAGTTCAGGATTGGGGCATGAAACGACTTGAACTCGGGGGTTGGTTTTGCGGGAATGTAGATGACCTGCAAGAGAGTTGTCAGCCAGTGTTCCGGCGGCATGTCTCGGGACAAGCATGCGCTGCGTACCCGTTGTGTTGTGATGTATGCGGTGCCATTGTCGCTCTTGCGCGAAAATGGCGTCCTCCCTTGCTGTAACGACTTGGGCACGGACAGCTCGAGGCTGACTTTGGCATTGGATCTGTGTCTAATGTGCTCGTGAGGCAAGGGGTTGATATCCCCCGTCTGGGTGATCATGACCCAACTGTCGCCATGGTCAGAATCTAGGCGGGCCTGCGCAAGCTGTCGTTCTCTCTGGACGGTGCGGGCAATGGTGAGGGCATGCTGCTCTTGCAGATACTGGTCCGTCATGTTGGACGGGGGGGAGTGTGGGGTGGGAGCAGAGAGGAGAGAGAAGGTCAAGGTTGGCGGGGTACCACGGACTCTGACCGGGATAGCTCACTCCGTGGTGATGGGGGCTTAAGCGACGTGTGATGTCGGGAAGATGAAGGGGGAAGCAGAGGCAGAGCATCGAAAGAAATCGGACATGGAGGGACGTACTTTATTGACATTTTGAACGGAACGGCGAGCAGCTGCAGCGCAGAGCTTCCTAGTTCGTCTCAGCGAGTTGAGGGTTGCGTGGGAGTGGGCGTGGTCGGTAGCGGCAGGGCTTGCAGAGAAGCTTCGGAGATCTGGATGCTTGTGGTGGGGTGGATCCCTGGCACTGGCACAGGCACAGGGGAGGTACTTTGTGGGAAGGGCGTCGCGTTCTGGGCAGCGGCGGCGGCGGCGGCGGCGGCGTAGGAGGAGGTAGAGGAGGAGGTGGTGGTAGTGGTGGTGAGGGCGCGGCTGCTGCTGTCTGATACAGGTTGAGACGACAAGAGGAGAGAGGCACCGAAGGGGGGGAGAATGGATGTAGAGCCGGATAGCGTCAGGTAGCTGCGCGGACAAGTAGGGTAAGGCAAGGCACAAGGCAAGCAAGGTCAGGTATGCTAAGGTAGGGTAGGGAGGGTTAGGCCAAAGGTACCCTGTGCTTGAATAAGGTGCGGCAATGCCAGGCAATGTCGTAGAAGGCAGAGAAAAGGGAGCGGCCGGACAGAAGAGACGTCAACCAAAACGCAATAGGCAAATAAACTAGGGCCAGGCTGCGGCAGCTGCTTTGGCTAGTAAGACGACGGTGGCTGGGGAAGTTCGGATGCGTAGGTAATAGAGGTGGGGGAGGGGGTTTTTCGTGGCAGACAGACGGGCAGACAGGCAAGCAGATAGGCGGGCAATGGTGTGATGGGGATGGCCAGGCGGTAGCAATGGAGGAGGATTCTCATCGACCTGAGGTGAGATGGGCGTGTATGCGGATAAAGCAAAGGCAGAGGCAGATAGAGGCAGAGGTGGAGGTAGCGTCGACAAGACAAGGTGAGGTCAAGCAAGGTACCTAATGGGCAGCTAGTCGCTGCGCATGTGAGCGGGGGATCCAATGAGAGATGCGGGTGCGACTGGGTGACTGAGGCGCTGAGGCCGGGTGTGTGGACGAGGCGTCTCCAAGACTCTCCTCCAACAACGACGACCGAGGACCAACTGCTTGACCTGTCGCGTTGTGGGTTCGATTCCTTGGCCTTGTTGCTGCGAGATCACGCAAGTCGGGCCGCCCAACGTCCATCGGCCGCTTGCCTGCGCCTGGCTGCCCTCCTGGTGTTTGCTTTTGCCGCCTGCGCACGCAGCGAGACCGATGCTAGTGCGGTGCTGTCCAGTTTTGTGTGCGGTATAGGTTCGGGTGGTATAGCGTAGTGTGCGTATTATGGGTAGTGTACCATGATTAGTAGCGTGTACCGGTAGTGTATGTGGTGTGGTGGTCTGCTGCACTGCGTGAAGAACGATGGGCTCTGGTCTGGAATATCCGTACGAATCGTTTTCTCGACCATCCATCCATCCACCCAGTCAGTGGTTTGAAGGGCCGGACCAGGAGGTTGCAGGTGTGGGCGAGGTGCCAGCAGCATGGGCCCTGCTGGTCAGAACTGCTGCAGCCCAGCACCGAGTCTGGACGAATGAGCTCGGCGCTTGGCCAGGATTAGCTGGGCCGGCTTTGTGCGACCAGGGCATGGGGATGGGGGTGCCTCTGTGCGCCGCAGTAGCAGCAAACCTGGGACCCATCGGTTGATGCAAATTTGTGAGATGCGGAGCTTGAGGCGACGTCGTCCTGCAGTCGACCCAATCGACGACGCCCGCCGGCTGGACTTGACCTGGCGCGTCCGTGGTTTACCTGCCAGGCGGCGCAAGAATGGGATAGGTGCCCAAGTTGCCCCCTACCTCCTCCTGGGGAGCCATGCCATCGCAGGTCTCGACTAAGAACCGACGACGGCGGCACCCATGGCCGGGAGAGAAGAGCAACCGCCGGCATGGTTATTGGCGTACGGGTACGGAGAACGAACTGGCTGGCGCACCGCACCGTAGCAACAGCCATGGCTTTGTAGATCCCCCATGGCCACAGAGGAGGGGACGCACTGCACGACCAGGTCCAGCACCGGATTGCCAGGCACGTACATAGTCTAGTACTACATTGTGCGTAGAGGCAGACCAGGGGACATCGGGATGGACGCGCCGATCCTTTCACACCCAGCGCGAGCCGGGAACCCTCGTCTTGCAACAAAATCTTCCATGAAGCTCTCCCGTCCGTATCGCCTCGGTGAGCAGCCCTCACCTTGCAATTGCGAAAGCAGTCACTTTGAGGCTTCATGCCAAGTTCGCCATGTCCAGCTGGTCTCTTCGGGTGTCCCGGAAAGGCAGTGAATCACGATTATGAATCCAGGAGCGTCGTGTCTTGGTGCCTGAAGGTCGGCCACGACGAGTCGAAAGAGGCATCTCGTTCGCGGTACCCTGTTCATGGCCCAGTGCGGGCTCACAGCAGCAACAGCAGCAACAGGGTACTTCACCGTGAACCCTGAATCCTTCTACTATCGACGCCCCAAGCCGACGCAACGCGCGGGCGCGGCAATGTCTCACTCGGACAAGACGAGCAGATGTCAGTCATGTTGCATGTTTTGATAAAAAAAAGAAAAGAAAAAATACACATGCTCCCCGAGTCAAGTGGAATGACTCGAAATGGCTGCCATTCAGCTTGTGTCGCACACTAAAAGCTGACGTTCAGGGCACACTCTAGAAATCGTCCAGTGTCTTCCCGGTGCTTCCCGTTCGTTGCTTGTCGAGACACCAACAATGATCTTCAGCGGGCCGGGACTTGCCATGACATCGGGAAACACCCAGCCCAGCAGCAAGACGTCCAGACTCCATCCAGACCCAGGCGCCAGAGCAGCGCCAGCTGGGTGCCCGGCCCAGTGCGGTTGGCGATAGGACCTGCGCGAGTAGTATCCCTGGTCAGCGTCCCGCTTCGAACCCGGCAAGAAACGGAGATCTCTGGGGGGTGGACGAGGAAGAGAGACCGAGGTGGAGTGGACAGACCCTGACCCCATTCGCGGTGGGCAGCCAGTGACGAGCGTCGCGTGTCATGTCGTTGGAGCCGTCACCAGCTCGGTATCTTGAGTCGCCCGGCTATTGGTCCCGGTCAATGAGGGGTATGGTCGAATTTTGAGGCCAGTGTTGCATTGCCAATGGAGGAAGCGAGAGGTTTTGAATGCGATGCGCGGGCGCCCGGGGAGGACGTAGTCCGGGGAGGTGAGCCAGTGCTGCTGCTATCGCATCGCATCGCATCGCATCGCATCACATTTGAGATCCCTATCGGCGGCGCAGGTTGTGTGTTACCTTGAGGCGGCACCGTGGAAAGCCAAGTGCCTATTGCGCAGGCGAGGTACTTTCTCTGTGTTCGTATGCGTACTGGCGGTACCTTGGGACGTGCCAACACCAATGGAAGGGGCCAATAACCGGCCCTCCCTCTCCACACGTTCCTGGTGTGGTGGTTTAGGGCTTCAATCGTGGTGATTGTCTGCGTAGGTAGTGTAGACCTGTGTGTACCATGTATGTACGTACGTACGGATAGTGTAATGCACTTTCCCAGGTCCAACGACACAACGACAATTGTGACCCCGATCCGATGCAACCACCTCAATGGGCAGGCAGGACTACCTTCCTTGGATTTGCATATACTACGACACTCGGCACGTGAGCTCGCGTGCTTAAACGCCCTCATTGGTCCCAGGCACCTGATCTCGGTGCCGATGCAAGCAGGCCGTCGATTGGGCTCCAAGTGCGAGGTGCGGCGTGCCTGCCTGCCTGCCTGCCGATTGGGGCCGTTCGATCCTCTTGCCTGGCCACCGTGGACTTCTTTCCGAACCTCGAATCCTTCCAGCCAGTTCCAGTTCCAGCCGCCGTTCCTTCTCCTGCCTGCCTAGGGTTCTGTGGTTCGCCGCTTTTCTCAACCGGCAACTAGCAACTGACAGCAGATTCTTGCCGACGCAAAATGCATCCTTCTGCTGGTGGCCGCAGCAAAGGTACAGCTGCTAGCCAACCAGTTCCTGCCCTTCGTTGCCATTTCTGACCGCCGGTGCGGATCTTCTGTTCTCATTCAGGAACACGCGAACTCCGAGGGCCACACCTCGGGCACCTGTAACCTGACCCCATTTCCAACCCGACCTTGCCTCACATTACCCGGTACACCGTGCCTTACATAGATGGCAATTGATTTCCCTGTCCGCTCCCTTCCGCCTCTTGCAATACATTTCTAAATGAGAGGAAAAAACTGGCGCTCCGTATATGAAGAGCTGCCTGGGAATCGATCACATGCTTAGTGAAGCTGGCGAGTATCCCGTGAAAATCCTAATCACATACAGCATGTCCTTCGCCTAAATGGTGGCGGAGAACCGGACTACTCTACTTGGTGTAAGTCGGTTCGCCGTGGGCCACTTGCAACAACATCCGTTGTCTCACGGCTATCCAACAATTGCAATTATGCCTGCTCGAGGCGTGCTGGTAGACGGAGATAAGCGGCCAATGGCAAAATATCTCTCCACAAGCACAGGCGCATTGCAACCTCTGCACCTCAACTCCACCACCCTCGCTTTGAGCTTCCTGCCTACGCCCATAATGGACTCTATTCCGTGACGTCCCCTAGACCCGGTAGATGGGCTGTCCGACGGGGCCGGTATCGCATCTTTTGCACCACCGATGGGGTCTCCAGCACCTCTAACCCCTCCCGGCTGCCTTGGAACAAACGCTGCTGCGCCAACCAACATTTCTGCAGGGAAAGCATGGCCGAAGCACCATGAGGCTAGAAGTCGATGTAACAAGCGCTTTTGCAACCGCCAAGATGGCACCACATTCGCTCCAACATGCCACAACTCCCCACCGGGCATAATCAAACCTCGAACGTGCATTCCACCAGCCCTCCCCCACACCTTGTGCTGGGACGCCATGTGATTGGAGGGGCTTTCCCTCGGCGGCTCCCGAGCGTACAACCTCCCGACTCCAACCGCGGCTGACATCCAAAGCCAACACCGGTTGATGTTTCTATCGCATGCTGAATACACCACTATACCCGGGTATTGATGTTATTGCCAGGAATCTCCAGGGCCTTCAAGCTGCCTCTTTCGGTCCAACATCTGCTTAGCCTTGCTATCTTGTCTCTGGCCTTCCCCAACTAGTATACCAGTCACCCATTGGTCGCTTTACGTCACTATGGCTGATACAGACGACGCCCGCATCGCACTGCTTCAGAAATACACCGCCTGTGACATATCAGATGCCCTCGTAAAGCTCAAAGTCCCTGGAGCCGGCTTCCTGCCCGACCTACAACTGTTGGGCCAATCAAACGCCGCAGGTGCTCCCATAACTATAGCACCGGCGTCCACCATTCTGTTTGCTCGAAAAGGGGAGACGTTGGATTCGCCACCGGCTAACATTCCCAAGGACACTCACTGGGCTGATATCACCCAGCCGGGGACCGTCGTCATCATCAGACAGCCTGATGGGCAGAAGAATGCCGTCTGTGGTGGCATCATGGCTGTCAGGATGAAGGTTCGCCAGGCGAAGGCGGTCGTGGTCGTGGGTCGCGCCAGGGACCTTGGCGAACTCACAAGTACGGGCTTACCTGTGAGTCGATTAAGTTTCCAAGTCTCCTAACTCACCGGTGGTTGCTAAAAACCCAATCCAGATCTGGGCGAGGGGGCTCTCCACTGTAGGGGCAGGGGCCGAGAGCACTCCCTGGGCGGTCCAAGTGCCTCTCGACGTTGATGGTACTGTCATCAACCCCGGCGACCTCGTCTTCGCCGACCCAGTTAATGGGGTTGTCGCCATCCCTAGGGATAAGATCGACCAGGTCTTGGAACTTCTCCCGAAGCTGACGGCCGCAGACGACAAGGTCAAGGAGGACGTGCTGAATGGCAAGAGTGTACACGACGCCTTCAAAGCCCATCGAAGCAATCTCTGAGTCTCGGCCGCTGTCTTATAGCCGCCCGTGCTTGGCCTCTTTTGGGCCCCAGAACGCGATTAGAGAATGACATATTCTTACAAGCGAATCATATGAGGTGACGACAACGTCAAGCGGCGGCCGAAAGCGATGCCGACGGTTGTACCTTGCAGTCTTGCACTAAACTGTGCTGTATCTTTTGCCGGGTACACTCGACATGTGATCTCTTGCTATTGATGATCTTCGCTGTTATCCAGGCGGCTAGATAGAAAGGTCTTCGCTAGCACAATGCATTGCATTGCACAGTTGGTCGTCTCGTCACAAACCCCAGCCGAACCCACCGACAGTCACGAACCAAGGGCTTTGGGGCCCCCCCTAGCCTAGCCTCCTTAGACCCCTGGCCGTTCGCGAATCATGTCCGCAAAACCACCGATCTGCCAAAGGAAAGGATGCCCGTCCGCCAAGAAACCCTTCCTTCATTCCCTCAAAGCCCGACGGGTTGTTCGGCATCTGCGCCATAGGCTTGCTGACCGCCTCTCTCCCTCCGCCTTCCTCTCTCTTTCCTCCTCCTTCCGAGCTTACAAGCCTGTCGGATCTCGGATCCTTCTCAAAACACCACCGCGCATATTCCGTTCTCTTCCGGCGTGTGAACCTCCCGATAAATGTCTCGGTAGTCCGTCGCCTTTTAATGACTAGCCACATCTACCGGGAGCCCAGGTAAAGGAAAAAGGACAGGGGAGGGGAGGGGAGGGGGATGTCAACGGGCCAACATGCACAATACTTAATATTTTTTTTTTGCTCTCTTTCTATGTGTGATGATCATCAATTCATAAACGTGCCCTTCATGAGAAGCATTAGGCAGCATGATGTATAACCAGACAATTCTCCCGATTTCCCAACACCCATGCAAGACAACAAGAAGAGACTAGGAAAAAAGACAACTCCCCGATTCCAAAAAACCGCAAAGAAAGCAGCGCCATAAGGCTCGCACCCGATCCCTCTCGGCGGGTGAACAGAGGGAGAGGGAGGGGGTGAGAAGGGGAAGGGAGGGAGGGGGGGCTTCCCCTGCTTGCGTTGGCAATCTCGTGGGAATACTGACACTGAGGGAGACCGGCGAGACCGGCTCCCCCATCCTGTTTTTTTTCCTCCCCCCCCACTCCCTTCGTTCCGTAGCATGATATACAAAAGTCTCCGGGCCGCCCTGCTAGTGAGGCACCCGAGAGTTTGCTGGCCCTGTTTATTTTATTTTGGCCCCCTGCCTCTCAGCCTCAGGATAGCCAAACATCCCTCTCCGTCACCGGGGTGATGCGGTGGTTGTCCAGCCCAAAGTAGACGTCTCTCTCCTTTACGGGGCTGACGCGGTGGTTGTCGAGCCCGAAATCCAGCTTGGGGATTTCGATCTTGGGCGCCGGCTCGGGCTTCTTGGCCTTCTGGGCCGCGGTGGTCTTCTTGGCGGGACTAGTGCTCCGCGACTCGGGCGGCGGGCCGTACCGCACGTCCCGCGCGTCCCAGCCGTCCTCCGTGGCCGCGGCGACCCAGCAGCGCAGGGCCTCGTGTACGCAGCCGTAGAACTTTTCTTTGCAGAGCCGGAGGCTGCCGCCGAGGCACTTCTCGAAGCCTGATATCTTCAGGTCGTTGCGCAAGTTGTTGCGTTGGGTCGCGGTTGGCGTGCAAGCGATGATAGCGTTCATGAGGTCGAGGTGGGAGGCGAGGTAGTTGGTGGCGTCCCACTCCACTCCGCCGACGTAGGGCGCCGCCGGGACGGGCGGGCGCTCCGAGGGGAAGTGCCTGTGCATGTAGCCGTACGGATCCTGCGACCCGTTCGTAATGGTGCTGAGCGGCGCCCCGCCCTTGGTTGACATCTCGGAGGGCAGGGCGATGACGTTGAGGTGGTGCAGGAAGATCCAAAAGACCTCCTTGGTGACGCTGACGACCTCCTTGTTCCAGACGGTATACGGCCGCTCTTTTCGCATCTCCAGCACGAAGCCGACGGGCCTCTCTTCTTCTTTCGGCTGGGGGTTGCGCAGATACGACAGCACCTTCTGGGCGCGAGCGATGCGCTCGACGGGCGCAGCAGACTCAATGTATGTAAATAACACTGACGTGACGATGCTGCGTGTAGTAAATTCGCTGGGACCCTTTTTGTCGGGGTCAAACAGCATGTGGAGGAGCTTGGGGAAAAGGTCCTCATGGATGGAGTGGAGATATTGTAAGGCCAGTGCCGTGGTGCAGAGGGCCTTTAAGCATAGCAGGTTCTCGTGGAGGAGGGCATCTTCGTGTTCCTCTCTGCTGTGCGTTAGTGCTAGTTCCTCAAAGCCGAGTTCAAACAGAAAAAAACATACCTCCATTCGACCGCAATGATGCGGTTCAACAGTCCGACGATCTCCTGCATACCGCCCTGACGAATAAAGTCCTCGGTCCACGAAACAGTCTCGTTGCGCAGAAGCAGCCGGAGCTTGTGCAGCTTCCCGACCTCGACTTGTTCCGGCTTCTGCACTTTGCGCAGGTACGAAACGTAGTCGCCCGGCCCCTGGCCAAACTTGATCTTAGAAAGGATGCCGTTGCTCATCGTTGACCCCGAAGAAGACGGCCGCTCGCTCGCTATGCTCTCGGAGGACTTGCTCCTGAAATGGCGGCCAATCGAGGCCCCGTCGCCCTTTGACTTCTTTGTCGGTGACGAGGGCTCCTTCTTCCGCGAAAGTGTGAAGCTTCTTCCTCTGGAACGCTTAGACTGGGACTCTTCGCGGTCAGAACCACCAGTGGCGGCGGATGAAGGCTCATTGATCTCGTTGGCCTGCTCCTTGGCGGCCATCTCCGCCCAGTCCTGCCGGATGAACTCCATTTTGATCGTATCGGCCAAGCTTCGCATCTTGTACCGCTGGTTCTCGGGTATGTTCCGCCTGTCCAACATTGCCTCCAGGTGGGTATCGATCTCCTTAGGGTCGATGGACCGTTCCAAGGTATCCGCTGCCTTGGACTTCGTCTTGCTGCCAACGGCGGAAAACGCCGTAAAGAGCTTCGGACGTTGGATCTTACTAGTGATCCTCTCCGAGGCGGACGGCTCACGACCATCCACCTTTGTTTTGTTGCGTAGGTCCTGCGTGGACCTGTGCTCGGATATTGCAGTTGACGGGTGGTATGACTTCGGCCTCTGCTTTTTGGCAGCCATCTCGCTCGAAGCATCGCTCCCGAATCGCCCGCTGCCCGCGTCGAACGATGCCTTCCCTCGCAGCCCAGCGCTCCCGAGGTCCTGGCTGCAGAACTGTGCGTATATGGGCGGTGCCGGGCCAGTCATGTCGACGCTCGAGGTCGAGCTCGGCGGCGTGCGGTTCTCCTTGTCCTTGGCCAGACGGCGCTCCTCCTCTTCCTTTGAGGTTTTGTTAAGGGACATTGTCGATTTGGGCCGCGACAGGAAGCCTGCCAGGTTTGTGTTTGATTTCGTCTTCTTCGGCTTCTCGGGGGATACGTCGCGGGATTTTCGGCCCTCCTTCGTCAACGATTTGAGAGACAGCGTGCCGAAGGTGGATTTGGTCGGTGAACGTGATCGGTCGCGGCTCTCGTCTGGCTTGCGGGGCGACCGCAGCACCGGGTCCTGCTGGGAGTTCTGGCTCAGCTCGCCCAAGGCCCCCAAGCCTTCGGTCCGGATAGGAGGGGGCGGCATCCTGCCCTCGAGCTGGGCGTACGTTGCCTGGATGTGTTGGGCGGGCGTGGTGGTCACCTGGACGGACGGCGGCGACGTGAAGAGCGCGGAGCCCTCAGACTGGTTGCGGCGGTGAATAAAGCTCTTGAGGACCGAGGACCTAGGGCGGCCTCCTCCATTGTTATCTCCTGCGGCGGCGGAGCCCATTGTCGAGGAATGGGGGCGGGAATTTTTCGAAACAGGGTTCTGCTGGTTCCGTTGAATGAAAACAATATCCAGATGGAATGCTAGTCGAGTCTCGGAAGAAAACAAAAAACGTAATCCCAAATACTTTTGTGATGAATGAAGACGTGCCCCGGCAGCTTGTAATTATTTTTTTGCTCGTCTTGCTCACACCATGGTTGGGAAGGCGATTAGAGCAAGCTGGGGGAGATGGCTCAAAGCCAGACTACGTCCCGTTGCAATTGTTTTTCTGTCGTAGCAATAAGGAATTTGGGGGTTGGAGTGGATGGACGTGTCGGTGAGCTGAGAGTGGTGGACTGGCACCAAGGAGTGGCCGTGGGGATTGTTTATCCTAGCTTTGTTGTCCGGGCGACCCTTGGTGGGTCCGCCCGTTGTCCGCCTACGCTATCTTATCGGCTGCAGCTTGGGGTTGGTTTTCTTTTTCCCTTCTTTTTTGGAGTGCGGGGCGGGCCGGTAGATGTGGGGCAGCTCTCCGGTCATCTCGGTCAGCATGCGGAGACTCTCTGCAGTACCGCGCAAGCAGCTCTGTGCTCATCTCTTGGTGATGTACTTTAGCTTATTTATTGGCATTGCAAAATTGTAGGGAACAACAAAAAATATCGTCTTGTTCGCCTGGCCGTGTCTCTAATAACACAGCTCCTGTCTATATTGAACCATATGCCCCCGCATCTTTGTTGATGCCTGCCAAACGCCCATATCTCAGTCCGTGGCTCCAATCCCATTACGCATACGCCCCGATATTTCTCCAAATGGCCACTAGTCTAACAAAACTGCTCACCAACTCATCAGACCCTTTGACCGATCGAAGCCACCGCGCAGCTGCGTCTCGGGCTTGACAACCTTGCCCTGCAGAATCGTGTACCTGACCAGGTTCTCGCAGTCCTCTGGCATGATTCTCGCCAGCCATATGCACTGCGCTGCCCCCACATCTTCTGTCTCCGGCAAAGCCGCCTTCGGCTTCGGCTTCAGCTCCTCCTCCTTCACCCGCTCCACATTGTCCAGACCAAAGGCGTCGGGCCGGCGGTACACCATGACATTGGCGCTGTACTTGTGTCCGCCGACGTGCGAGATGAAGTAAATGCCCACGCCGCCGGGCCGCTCGTCGTCCATGTCACGGAACAGACCGAGGGGCCGCAGGTGGCGCTCAATCTCTTTGCGCAGCAGCGGTGCAGACTGCCCGCAGCGCGCGTCGCGCGTCTTTTGTGAGCAGAGGAGGATCAGCGCGCTGTGTGGGCACGGGCGGCGGGAGATTTGCGGAGGTATGCTCAATGCGCCCTTCTCGGTGCCGTTGGTCGCAGCTATCGGGACAGACGTCGGGAGAGCGAGCGGTTCGAGAGGTGAGGTGTTGGTCGGCGCCTTGTCCACGAATTCGGTGATAAGTTCCGGCACACTCTTGGGGGTAACGTGGTCGATGATGACAAAGGCAGGGAGGAGGAGGACCGTCGTGGGTTCGGAGTAGTCGCTCGAGTGCGTCGGAGTCGGAATATTGGAAGCGGACAGCATCAATTTCTGTTCCTTGGTTAGCATCTAACTCCCACGGGGATTGAGAGCGCGACGTACCCCATTGCTCGGCGCCGCCGCTTTGCTAATCGCCTGCATCACACTGCCCTTCTCGTCCGCGACGTCCCTCACCCAATCGCTCTTGCCCGTCGCCACGAGGGCGTGTGTGCTCCACGCCTTGATATGGCCATACAGGTCATCGCTCTCGTCAATCTTGAAGCCCCTGGGGTACTTGACGTGGCAACTCTCGCAGTCGTGCTCGCATTCGTCGCCGTCGACAGCGGGGTCCGTCTTTGTAAACAGGTCGAGCGCCGTTGTCTTGTTGCCGTCGGCATCGCCGAGAGCGAGCTTTTTGGCGCCCGAAATGAGAGACTTGAATGCGGACGTCATGGTGTCTTCCGTCTGTCCAAAATATAAAAATAATAATAGAAACAAACGAATCAAAGACTGTCTTCCGCAGAACAGGCAACTCCCCTCCGTGGAAAAGAAATAGGGAGGAGGGGCAGGCAGGGCCTTAAGGGTTGAAAGAGTGTCGGGGCGCGGCGTCGGTCGGCCCACCCGTCGGAAGGTGGAGGGGTGTGGGGTAGGGGGAGATTTTTGGCGAATGACGCCGAAAGATTGGGGAAACGGAATAAGGACTTAACCGGCGCAGAAGGTCTCCGTGGGCCGAACCAATGCAGTGTCTTGCTTTTCTACTCCATGGTCAACAAATCTAGCAGGGCGGAGGATTGCTTTGCTAGTCAGTCCCGCGCGCTACCTTAATAATGGCCCACAAGGTCACTCGTATCACCGAACAGCTCGGAGTTGTTATGATTAGGCCCCCAATCTGGGATTGGTAGATTCGCCCGGCACGGATTGCCGGACGGGACACGCGTGCGAGTCGTCTCAAATAGCGTCACCGCCAGCCCGAAACTGGGTGCCGATGTCTCGCCAAGTCCGTGGGCAGAGCGCCATTTTAGTTATCAGATCCTGCCATCCTGCGGAGATACTCGGCCCTCACTTTCTAAGCGCCGCTATTGGCCGCGCATTTGCCCCACGGAGTCGCATTCCACTCAAGCTTTGGTCAATCAATTGCTGCTGATTTGCAGATGAACTAGGAATCCACGTTACGGTATTACATATCGCTGTCTATGCGCACTCTTAAACTGTCTCGCACACCTGTCTCCACACAGGCAAACCGCCTCTTCTCAAACATGTAGCTATTATGTCATTTATGTGTTCTTCTTGCGCGCCTCGTTGTACTCCTCGTCCTCGCTGTCGTCGGCCCCCAGCTCCATCTTGTGTTCTCCGCTCTTTCTTCGGCGAAGCTTCATAGCCTCGCGAATCTTCTTGCTTGCCTCATCGAAGCCCCCGGCAGAGTCCAAAGTTGTGAACCCGCTGATAGGAAACCCGCCGGATCCAAGGCCGCCTCCACTGCTGCTGCTCCGACTCCTTGACCGAGAAGGAGGTCGCGTGGAGAAGATGCCGACGCCGCCGATGTTGCTGTACGATTCGTTGCGAGGAAGCCCGCGGCTCGACTGTTGAGTTGCCCTTCGGGAGATGGAAGGCGGTGTCGCCGCCTCGTAGGCGCTCGATGCGTCGCTGTCCCGGCGAGCTGGTGGGGTACGGGGCCGCGAGTAGCCGTCGGCCTTGTACGGATCCGCAACCAGACGAGTCTTCTCGAAATCGGGGAACATCTCGGGTCCGATTGTGTTGATGAGATCGGTGACTTGGGCGCTGAGGTCTGCCCGCTGCACACGCAGTTGTTGGATGTTGTAGCTGGAAGTAGGGTTCAAACAAAGAACCAGGGGCCTCAGGGACTTGAAAATGTCCATGCCAACTTCGCCGAATCGAAGAGCAGCAAATGTGATGCCCACCATCAGTGGCCACATGACGAGATACGTCGTCCACCAAGGCACCCACTCAGGGACGTAGCCCCAGAGGTGGTCCACCCAGACCCTGTACGTAACAATGGCCGAGTAGAAGTGGTACAGCGTCGGGGCGAGGAATATAGCCACCAGGAGCTTCCAGGTAGCCATGACGTCGCGTCCCTGAACCTTGACCGTCGAACCAGCCAGTGCCTGTCTCGCCTTACGGACGCTAATGGCTTTCGACGCGACAAACACAGGGCCAAAGAGGATCAGGCCGGGTAGCACGCCGATCAGGAGAACAAGAAGCTTTGCAACTCGGTAGAACAAAAGGAAGACAACCCTGGGAATGGACATCTTGCCGTACTGAACCTGGTGGTCTCGGAGACTGACGTAACGGAGCTGCTTGTTGTACTGCTTGACCGATTTGATGACGCCGACAACCCGCTCGTCATCCTTGTACCTCTCGTAGCCCATGGCCAGTCTGCGGTTCAGCTCGATAACAACGGGGAGGGGCAGTTTCTTTCCAGTAGGGTTGTACAGGCGTCGGGCAGCCTGGAGCATCATCAGAGTGTCGTAGTCGGGCGTGGAGACGGTGACAGCGCTCAGAGCCTGATACACAGTGTCGAGGAGCTGGCCGATGGCCTCGCGTCTCTGGTTATTCTTGTACATTTCGACCAGGTGCGGGGGAACATCGAAGGGAGGGCCAAACTCTACGACCGCGCGACTGCGGAACTTGTGGGCGTGGAAGTAGTTCATGCCGACGGGCACAATTTTCAGGCCGCAACCAGGAGACTCGGCAAGAGCGCCGAGTGCCATGATGGCGACACCGGCCTTCAGGGGAAGTAGTTCGGTGCGGTCGTGGCTACCTCCCTCGGGGAAGATGCCGACACAGCCACCCGATCTAAGACGATCGAAGACGGCCTCGTACACCTTGGTCTGGTCAATGTGCGGGGCGAGCTTGTACTTGGTTCCCTTGAAGCCCTCCTTGCATCCCTTGATGTCCTTGTTGGTAAAGTTGCCATTCTCGTCAATATCGTCGCGTCCAGTGAGCTGCTCCAGCGACAGCCTGCCCTTGAAGGGGCGCTTGATGCGGATCTCCTCGGGTCCCAGGATCTGCGCGATGTCGATGCTGGCGCCGGTCTGCTTTTTGGCAGATGGCAAGAACAGCATACCATGGACCTCGCCCTCGCCCTGGCCAAACTTGGTGCCAACGCCACGGATAAGTGTAGGGTCGTTGATGGGGTCAGGCAGATAAATCATGCCAGAGCCAGGCTTGGCGGCGTCCTGTGCTCGTCCGACAGGCACGGAGCCGACCTGGCGCGAACCCCATCCGATGAATCCATGTACAGACTTTTGCGCGATGAGGAGAGAGACTCGACGACCGGCCTCGTGTCGGAGGGTGCGTTGAAGGATCAGAGCATCGACAAACTGCAGAGATTGCGGTTAGCATGTGATAATGACAGGGGGTTAAGCTAGGGGACACCAACCTGGTTCGCGTGAGGAGCGGCGACGAAGAGGATAGGGCCCGACTTGGGGACCTTCCAAGAGCCACGTGGGTGGACTTCGCGGAAGAAAAGATCGACCAGCACGCCCAGAACCCAGAGGAACAGGTCGTACTTCCAATTCACCATCGGGTACAGCTCCTTGGGAGGGGTCGGGTTGGACTCGCTCTGCGGCGGCGCAGCGGCCGCCGTGCCAGCATGGTCCGGCATAGCGGTTCGATATAGGATTTCGAACGTGAAAAAAAGGTGTTGTAACAGGTGAGGTGCGAGAGGAAGCTGGGTGAAATTCTCGCCAACTATTGCGCCACTCCCTTAGGCTTTCATCCTCGGTGGTGTGGAACCTTCGGGTGCTGCAGGGCGACAGCGATAAAGGGGCTGACGGGTAGTGGTTCCTGGCTTGTGTTCGTAAGAAGAAGAAATCGTTATGAAGAAACGAACGGTAGTGCAACGAAGGCAGGACTGAGGTGTATGCGCCTCTGTGGTGATGCGACTGGCGACAAGTTGGTACGTGGGAGGGCAGCGCAAATGAGGTAAATGTCCAAAAAATGGGAGGGATGTGTTCTATGCAGAGCGTGAGCTGACAGGGGAATGGGCCAACCGGGGTCCACTATATCGGGATGTCATCCAGTCTTCTCCCCAGACGCCCCTCTTCTTCTTTTTCTTCCTCGGTGCAACCTTTCCACCCGCAACCCGTGTCTCTTCTGGTTTTTTTTTTTCCCGGCGTGCTTCTCCGAGACAATCTTGATAATACACGCGAGGAATTGCAACGCCAGGCGTGAGTCGAACGATAGCGGCGGCTCTAGTAGAATCTCGGGCGAAGCTTTAGGGGCCCTGCAGAATATACTAGGTCATTCCGTTCAGCGCTTGGGCAATGCGGGGGAGCCGGGCTAAAATAAATAAAAAATAAGATTTACCGTGGTACAACACCGGACGAGAGGCAGACGGGAGGATGAAGAGCTGCACCACTACGTCAGGGAGAGTTGAATTGGAGTAGCAGCCAGCTACAGCTAGCAATTGACCCCTCACCTCAACCGGTCACTTGCATTTTGTTGGGACGTCGCAGTCCTCTAATGATTGTCGGTTCAACAACTCGCACCTCGTTAAATTCCCGAATAGGCAAATATGTCCTTGTGCTCCCAAATTCCGAACAGCTTCCGCATGTCCGTTACAGCCGTCGACTCGGCCGTGATCAAACCTCGGGTGGTAAGAGACGAGCCCGGTTTGAATCATCGCTCATCGGGTCTGCCAACGGTGCTGCAGCTGATTGGACGGTGTTGCATACGTCTTGCTTCTGGATCAGCGCTGAAGACGCATAAGGTCATAGATACGTCAGAACCGTGCATAAATTCCTCAGAGCTGGTCGCGCGACTTATAACCAGGTTTGGTCGCATTCTGCTTGAACGCTGCACCACGGCTGAGGCTATTGCAGGCCCACGTTATCCTCCATTGAAATCGATCGCTCGCTCAGCGTCCATCATTGCTATCTTATATATTACTTGAAGGCAAATCTGTACGACTTAGAATCATGTTCATGGCCTAGGACACAATGTTACTGTGACATGAAGTGTACGCAATGTCTGGCATCGTGACGTCAATGAGATAGAGTCGAATGTTCGGCACCGTTCACCCAGAGTTCAGACTTCTTTCTCTTCAGCCTCTGGTAAGTAGGGTGTCCTGAACAGTTCCATTGCTGAGTTGTTTGAACGTAAGGGAGTTACCGGCCAGAATGCCCTGAGGTAGCATGCAACAACTCCAATCATATCGGGTTATTCTTTTCTAAGCATATATGTCAAGCAAGCAGAATAGGGAGTTCTTGAAGCCTCATTGAGATGGTTTCCAAAAACGCTCGAGGAGAAGAAAAATACTCGCACCGCTGAGTGCAAGTCATAATGATCAGAAATAAAAGTGGCTATTGTAAGCTATGTAGCCCGCTTGAATCTGTGTCTCCCCAAGGGTGCCCTCTTGAAGCAGCCTAGTGAGGCCTGGTGTCTAAATACGAATACCCGCATAGATCTAGAAACCACTGTGACAAACCATCTTTATCGGCCCTTCCTTGTGATGAATTCGCGATGAAGGTGATTTTAAAGCGGCTTACAAAAGTATAGCATCTGTCGGGATTTCGCGTGGTCCCCAAGACTCGGCGCCGGCCTGTGTGCCGATCCAAGCTCGGATCCGAGCAGAAGACAGGACCCCTACGCTGACTTTGGTTTGTTGGCCCCAATCTCTCCAGTTGAGACCCCGTTGGAGTTTTCACACGTTGTGGGAGGTCGCACTGTTCTTGCTTTATATTGGTCAAGTGACACGCTATGTTGATTTACATGGCCTTCGCAGCTCCCATGCTTCTCGTCGTTGCCGATTAAAGCGACCTCACGCACTGCAGGAACAATACTATGTACATATTAAATAACCGGCTATGATGTATTATTGAAGCATAGCCCTACTTTTCCCAGGCCTCCCGTATCCCGACTTTGACAAGTATCCCCTGCCATCCATGCAGCATCTACTCTGAGCCTCGAAGGATGTGCGGCTATCTGGACCCGGGAATGGTTTGGATATCAGAAACTACCCTCCTGACATACTTTGAAGATTTGCCTCGACCCCTCTACACTAGTTCGTCAGGTCGCGGAACGCTACCCTCACTTGGACCCGTCGTCCGCCAGCTCGGGCCTTTCCCGGGGTTGAACTCGCATTGATCTGCGCAGGGGAAGGGTGGCGCCGCCAGAGAAGATCTTTAATGCCACAAATGTGGTAGATGGGGTATCCCTGTTTCAGATCTCAGTGACAACTGACTCCCACGATGAAGTCAGTCAGCAAACAGTGGAGGGATATGTTTACTACTGCAGCCCCAGGGTCGTCTGTTCACCTTTCACGCGGGTAACGTATGCTTGGTTGGCATTGGCATGGGGTACCGACAGCGAGTTTTGGATTTCTCGCCTCGGTGGATATCAGTTCTAAATGTCTATCAAGCTGTGCTCCCCATTCTTCGCCATGTCGTCCTTGGCGCGCTGGATGACGTCAATCCAGTTGGGCGGTCGACATCTCTCCTTCGCAAACAGCTCCTCGGCATCAAGTCCAAATTCGAGGAGACTGTGCTCGTCCGTCCATTCGCCCATGCCCATAAACCCGATGGGGACCTTGCCAATGGTGTCGGGCCCGGCCTCGCCGCCGGCACCGGGCTGATCATGAGGCACGACGTAGCCTGCTGGCACCGTGACGCTGGGGACTCCGCAGAAGTTGCCCATCCAGACATATTCCATCGACCTAATTGTGCGGTCGCCATCGCTAACGCCGTGAGTTAGTTCGCCTTCGCTCATGATGGGCCACCCTGAGGAGGAAGTCGTGGGTGTGACGATGATCATGCCTGGGTGCATGCGCCAGAGGTGTGCGAGATGCTGCATCAGCGCATTGCGGAGCTTCTGAGCGAGGAGGTAGTCAATCGCCGACGTGACTCGGCCAATGGCCAAGAGAATCCTGTTGCCGTGGGTCAAGTTACTGGTGTCCGTTAGGAGGGAGGCAGCATCGGTGAGAACAGTCATGGCGTGAGCACACTGGCCCTCCACCAGGAATGGGATTTCAATAGGCACAGTGGTGTATCCGTGGTGCGTGACGAGTTTCGCGATCATGGCACGGCATATGCGCTGGACAGCTGGGTCTGCCTGCGCGAACCACGCCTCGGGGATACCAAGGATCTTGCCGCGCTTCTCACTGGGTGAGAGGACGAAGGGCGACGCCTGGATGAAATTGGAGTCGGGGTGCGGCGAACCGATGGCCTCGAAATAGGTTGCGAGGGACTCGGTGTCCGCGGCGATGGGACCGTTTACCGCACAGCTGTTGCTGTGGTTCGTGCAAGGGTGGAAAGCGACACGGCCGTGTGTAGGCTTGAGGCCGTACACGCCGCAGAGGGATGCTGGGATGCGGATGCTACCGCCGCCGTCGCTGCCGAGGGCCACGGGCACTAGGCCGGTCGCCACCACGTACCCGGCTCCTGAAGAGCTGCCTCCAGTGTAGTAGCCGCGGTTGTAGGGGTTCCGTGGGGTCCCGTGGATTGGGTTGTTTCCAGTTGTGTCTGAAGATTGTTAGCTAACAGATTCTCCGCCTTTTACTGCAAATCCGGCTCACCAAGTCCAAATTCGTGCATGGACAGCTTGCCCATGACGACTGCTCCCGCGTCCTCCAACTTCTTCACACACCAACTGGTGATGGGTTCGCCTGACTCTACCACCGTCGTGTAGTCGTTTCTAGAGCCAAGACAAGTTCGGTATCCCTCAATTTCATACTCATCCTTGACAGCTGTAGGCACGCCATCAAGAGGGCCCAGCGGACGGCCCTCCTTGTACCTCTTCGTAGAAGCCTCGGCAGCAGCCAATACTTGGTCGGTTTTCGTGTCAAACCACGCAATCGAGTGCTCACCCGGCGGGTTTGTGTCGCGGCGGATCAAGGGCAGGATGGCCCGGGCCACAGCCAGTGGTGTAACCGTACCAGACAGGTACATCTCATGATAGTCGGCGGTGGAATAGTACTTGAAAGGGCGTGATTTCGACTTGACTGCACTCTCGCGATGAAGGATCGCCGGGTCCTTGGCCTCGTCCATCGGCAGGGGCAAAACGGTTGGATCGTAACGGGGTTCGGAATCCTCAATGAGCTTACGAATCTTTCTCACGCTTCCAAATCCCGCGTTGCTCCAGATGAACGAACGTACGAACCAAACCGATTCCATACTGAATCACGTCAGAATGTGTGAGCATACACACTGCTAGTTCGCTCATGAACTTACATCCATGCGGCTATGACTAGCAGCCAGCCGCTGAGAGGCGGATTGCTTTTCCTCACATTTTTATATGGAATTGGTGGCCTGGCCGAGTAAGTTAGTCATATGTTGTCGTTAACTTAACATGTCAAAGTGAGCAAGTTGAAGGTGGTATGTGCATTGCGGGATGAACGAGTGGTCAACGCCAGGAAAGTTTAAGACGAAACGACTTACCCAGCCAGTGGCACGGGGTAGTTGATGAACTTTTTTCGTGTCTCAGTAGTCATGATGGGCCAGCTGCAGACAGTACTGGGCAGTGAGTTGGATCCAAGTCCGGTTCCGGATTCAGGTCTCGAGACTAAGTCGGCGTGTGGCTCTCGTCCAGTACTGAAAAGTGCCGTTGAAGGAGGTATTTTCAACTACTACGTAAATGCGCCACAGGGGAGGGATTTGGGACAAGCTTATATAGGTTTGTGCCGAGTTTGTGTCGGATCAAAAAGTAAGGTTGATGCGCTGGGGTGCAGCCGCCAGGACCTCCCTAGTACAAGGACACCGGGCACGACTATGCAGCAAGCTTGCGCCTAGGCCGGCCCTTCGAGCCCACAAGCTACCTTGCGACGGCGTCGCTGGATAGGCAGGGGAAGTTTATCAAACGGGAAGAGCCGCCTCAAAGTTGGAAATCCAGTGACACCGAAGGTATCGCGCAAATCTGCTTTATAGCTGATCGCCCAAAGGTCCGAAGCTGTTCGGCCCCCAGCTGAGCTAGCCAAAATGTGATTTTATTTTCTATTTTTTTCATCCTGTATTCCGGAGTTCGCGCCAGAGTCAGTCGGTGCGAGGCTGACCACCTTTGCCTTCTGATACTTGACATCGGGATCCTCGGTCGACCGAGGCGGCACATCCCTGTCCTTGACAGTGTAACCCTGCCTTGCCTTACTGAATGCAGATAGGGTGAAGTGAGTGCTTGTACATGACGTGCTAATGCGGGTGAGGTGAGTTACATAGGGTACAGTGATGGAACGGACGAGTCGGAACGAGATGACTGAGCTTGTTCCTGTTTAGGTATCTGGCTGACGAATACCTCCCGGCGCTGCCTCACCGCGCCTTTCACGTCCCGGGACGAATACTCCCAGCTGGTGCATCTCAGCACCAGCAGGTTTTTCATCCGGTAACGTGCGAGCCGCCTCAGTCGCCCAGTGAAACGGGCTTGGAGCACCAGATTTTACCTCGCGCATCTCACCTCGTACCTCTAGCAGGACCTAGTGGTCCCGAATAATAGATCAGGCGCTAGCTTGTTTCTCACAGAGAAGGAATCCCCTGCCGTCCCGCCCACTGCCGCCCGGTGCCGAGCTGTCTTGGCGAGAGCCAGACGGCTTTTGGCAGATTGGGCGCTGTAAACTGCAGCTCGCGGCCCCGAGATGGGAATTTTCTAGCTCGTGCAACTCCATTGAGCGGGCCACTGAGGTCGTGCCACGGTTGGAGGGGTGGGGAGGGGCGGTTGTGAAGTCATCGGTGGAGGTACGTACCGGGGATGTCCGCTGCACCGAATGTCCGGGATAATTGGGGCATTTGTCTCTGCGCCAGCCAAACGGATACACATGATGACACACTCTTCAGCCACTAGCCTGCCACAATGTGAGTGCACGTGCCACCGACAACTCTGCAGCAAGCCACACCTAGAGTTTTGAACACCACATCTTTCCTCACCTCAGTGAGGCGTGTGACGGTATAACCCGGGTGTCAGACATCAGAGTCATTGGCATTTCTTCTTCATAAATCATCCCGGGAAATATGCACGCCACTGCAGGACCCCCATGATTCATCGAGCACTCGCTAGACTGCGTGTTTGAGCATCTAAGTGCTGAGGACCCCTCCAAAACCCGACTCAAATCGCCAGTTATCACCAAACCAACCCCGCAACCGCGTCATTCATCATCGCCGCATTCACTACCATTTCGTTCTTCAAGTGGCCATCCAGTGCACTCGACTATCGCTATCTGCCTCATTCGTCTTGGCATCGTCGCCGGTCATCCCATATCTCAACCTTGACCGACGTAAATTCTGGTTGTTGTACGATCAGACACTCTAGCGAGATTTTTGTCCCAATTTTCCCCTCCTATTTCAGTATGACTATTGTGCTTCTCTGGATCAATCGACGACGATATCGCGAACCCTGAAGTTCCAACTTGACATATGGCTACCTCAAAACTCGACGACTTGGTGGTGGGTGTTTCCTTTCCTTTCTTTTTTACTTGGCAATATCCCGTGCGTGGTCTGTATGTCCCTTAGTTTCGCATACAGATGAAATCATCTCACCAAGACTCTCAAAAGTGGACATCTCAGACAATAGATGCAACCACTATGAAGCTTGGTTGGTCTCGGGCTTTTCAACCTCTAGGTCATGCTGACAACATTACAACAGACGGAGTTCCCCCTCCTAGACCCCACAGTTGTCATTGCAATCGCAAGTGAGCTGGATCTTGATGACTCCAACCAACTTGATGAAGTTCGCGGCATGCTGCAGAGCCTCGCTCAAAATGTCCTGTTCGAGGAGGCAAGTGGGTTCAATGCCAGTGGCGTCCCCGACACCGCAAGCTGTATTGATGGAGGAGCCGAGGCGCGGGACAGCTCCACCAACACCTCTGATGGGCTTAATTTGAGAGATTCAGATTCTTCTGGGACTAGACTTACGAGCCCACCTCCATCAGAACCCGAGTATGACGTCCCGCGCATCAAGACGTTCGATGGAGATTCAGACCAGGAGAAGATTTTGCAGCTCCAAGAAATGTTCTCTGACTTGAAGCCACTCGACGTGAGCTTCGCGCTCAAAAAAGCGCAAGGCGATTTCCAAACCGCCCTAGAGACCTTGCTGAACATTCAGTTTCTCGAATCCACCGGAGAGAGGCCCAAGGGCATCGATGGCTTCTTCCAGCCCGAGCGGCCTTCCGGGAAAAGAAAGGGCAAGGGGAGAAAGCGCAAGGATCTGCGTACGGATGTGTCATCAAGCTCAAGCAGTATCAACGAGACTTCGCCCATAAACGAAGATAAAGAACGTAAGCATAGCCGCCCATGTTAGTATGGCCACTGCTGACATTTTTTCAGGGGTTGAAAGGATCCTGTTCATTGTAGAAAAGCTTGACCTCCCGTTCGACGAGGTCTCTGATGTCTTTGATGTTCGTCAAGGCTCCGTGGAACTTACCATTATCGAGTTCCTTGATCGGTACATTAAGCAAGGTGTCGGGGCTGTAGCCGCAGATGGTGACAACGGGAAACAGTATGTCCATGTACTGAAGAAGCAGTACCGGCATATCCCGGAGCAGTACTTGTCGCCTCTTGTTGGAGTCACGCACAGTGACCATCAGTGGACTGAGGAGGTCGCTGCCTTGCTGAACCGCTACTTCGGTAAGCTGCCGGCTAAACGTCTGGATATCAGTTACAAGCTTGCGCCCCTTACAAACGAGGAGTTGGAGGGCTCGTCAGAAGGTTGGCAAAAGCTGGCCTCACCCAAAACAACAATCGTGTCTCCAACAGGACGAACTCTCAGTAGTCCGACGCTGCTCAACAACCCTTCTTTTGCCCCGCGCTCTCATCGGCAAGCGATGGACACTGCTCTGATGTACCGTGAAGCCAGTAACCACTCTTACAGTACCGCTGGACAGGTGTACAAAAAGGGGCACCTGTACAGACAAGCAGCAGGATTCTTTGCCGAACGCGGACGCGAAGAGGCACGCAGCTTTGCCAAGGCCAAAAGCGTTGCCGCGGACATACATGTGGCCAGCACCAGTTCAGCGAACGAGATTGATCTACACGGCATCGAGGTTGCCGATGGCGTCAGAATCGCGCGAGAGTGCGTCTGGGAGTGGTGGAACAACCTTGGCGAGTACCGGGCAAAGAGGGCTCAGGAGGGCTTCACGATTGTCACGGGCCGAGGCCTCCATAGCGCCGGAGGCGTCTCGCGGTTGAGACAGGGTGTTATCGCCGCTCTTGTCAACGACGGATGGAAAGTGTCAGTCGGAACTGGGAGCTATCGGGTGACAGGTCGACGGTGATCTGGCCGGTCGATGGGTTTGTTGTTGACGAGTGCACTACTCGTATTTGTTAAGACCTGGCGCCGTCGGAGACTTTTTCGACTAGGCACCAGCATTAATGCCGTGGAATTAGCATGTCAGTCGCCTTGTAGGAAGATTTGGCAACAGCGGTTACGAATTTACTGGGAGAGTTTATGGATGGCTATTAAAAAGGATACCATTGGAGGAAGACAACTTCGAGGCAACTTTCACGAAACCCTCATGCAGCGGCATACTTCCCCTTTGAGCTAATTGATACTTGGGAGATTCCCACTCTGGGTGCTCCTGCTGTCGGCCGGCGGCACTGGAACCTATCATATGGATGGCAGGCGAAGGCATGAGACGTCCCCATCTCGTCTCTTGAAAAGTCGCCCGAGGAGGGGTCAAACACACATTGATACGTTATGTTTTTGGTTTGGTATTTTTGTTAATAATCCTTTGGTATAGCCAGAATGATCGCCATCTGTTCAGCCTAGCAATAGAGTTTTCGATTCCTTTAGGAATCCCATCCAGAGCCACATGATGTTCCAGCTGGGCTGAGGCACAGTTGCCACGTCCTCCAGTCGATGGGCCACTACGCGTGTACGCCTTTTCCTACGGGGACCTTAGCGACGAACTCATGCTGACAGAAGGACTTTGGTGTCGATCACCACCCTAAACCCACGCTACACCACAGCGATTGACCTACGTTGAAACTCAACCAACGGCATTAAAATCCTTCCCTTCTTTGAGAAAACAAGCCGCCCTGCACTGCCGCGGACTCCGCACCAACAATTCGTCGCCGGCCAATGACATGTCGGACAAATCCAGGGCGGGGGTGGTCGCGGTCTTGCGTGTCTCAATGCATCGAAGTGGGCTCTAGGCACCCGAATTCCGGGCAGTGTTAGTGGACGGCCATATGAAGATCACGCATGGCGTAGTCGAGGCGCCTGCGGCTCTCCAAGACCCGTCGCCATTGGGGACTTTTGGAAAGGGG
Organism: Colletotrichum jinshuiense; assembly: GCF_051148585.1. Classification (NCBI taxonomy): domain Eukaryota; kingdom Fungi; phylum Ascomycota; class Sordariomycetes; order Glomerellales; family Glomerellaceae; genus Colletotrichum; species Colletotrichum jinshuiense. Next base: position 5,347,885 of record NC_139309.1, on the reverse strand, counting down.
GGAGCCTGGCAACGAAATCAGAGGGATGGAGTGAGCGTGCGCCTAGGCGGACTTGTTCGCTCCCTCGGGGCGAACGAGTGGTCTGGTATTCTCCTCCTTGGAACCCAGACCAAACATTCCAAGCCACCTTGCCTCGATTCATGAGATGGAGCGCGGCCTGGTATATAACAACCTTTCATCACCATCGCTCATATTCGGATGACTCTCGATGCCCGCCGACTCACCTAATTCAGACAGTCAACCCGTCCTGTCTTATCAAGGCAATACTGACTTGCACGAAACCACCTACGACCTCTCGTCGACAAAGTGCCTTGGCACCTTCAGAACCATGGCTCCCGCCTCATCCTCCCCTCCTGCCGAGACCAGGCCTCTCAACCCTAACGTCTACCGACCTGTGACCCCGCCTTCTCACCCTTCCATTGCCTCGTCTCATGATGGATCATCCAAGGTGTTCACAAAGTTCCCATTCAGCACTGTCGCCTTGATAAGAGTCGTCGCCATCGCCTTCAGCATTACACTCGTCGTCCTCGAGTGTGATGGGCGCCGGCAAGACAGCGGCCGCGCCGGGCTATTTATCTTCCTGGCCATAATGCAGCTACTTTGGCTCACATTTGCACTGTTGTCGCAGGGCAACCCCCGCCGAGGGGACCGGAGGAAGGGCTTCACCATTGACCTTGGATTTGTAACTTGCATCTTCGGGAGACAAGGCTATGATGACGATAGCGATGTCACCCTTGGGTGGATCGGTGGCAGCAGCGGAAAGAAAAGCACGGCGATCCGATGGCTATATACGGGCCTCGACATTACATTCGCCGTCATCTCGTTCATTGCGGGCGTCGTTGCCGCGGGAAACCCGTACTGCTGGTACTGGGAGTCCAATGTCGCCATTTCCGTTATTGCTTTGGTTACTGCGTAAGTTCTTTGTCCTTGTAGTAGAATCGTTCTTCAGCAGTGCTGACAACCGGCTAGCGCCATTGAGGTCGTCATTGCGGTTTCTCAGCAGTTTTCCATCTTGAAGCGCGCCAAGATCCAGATCATGTGGGATGAGGAGGGCGATGAGGATGAGGATGATCTCGGCTCTCACAAGTACCGCATCCGTCTCCCCCAGAGCCCCGAGCAGAGACATGCCGGCATGTCCGTTGCTGCCCAGTAAAGAGCGCCATGCGGTTCTCATGGTTACCATCCTATCCGTTTACTGGCTGATTAAACATGGCTACGCAGCGGCAAATCCGAATGACGACATAAATGAGTACCTTGTGAATATTTACGCGGAGAGGAGCCCCATAACAATGGCACCATCATAGAACGAACAATTGCTAGGAGTTTGTACGAGGGTGTGACGTTTGATATTTGCATTACGCAGGGCGTTACTCTATATCCATCTATAAATCTATCATTTAGGCCTCTAAAGCAGGCAATCCAATCATTTGCAGCCCGTCTTTGCCCGTGCTTTCAGTTCTTCTATCCCCCCCCCCCTCTTTTTTTTGTGTAGGAAACTCACCTATGAGGAATTTCTCTTGGCCCTGACCGCGGCACCGCATCTATCCCAAATGTCCCTGCTCGACAACACGGTCGTGATGAACATTGCAACGCCCACGGTGCCCGGCTGCACATTGACCCATCCCAGGATCACGCCAGGGATAAGGCAGTCCAGCGAGTCGGAGAAGACCTTTCGGCCCAGCGTCTTGACCTTGAACGCGACGTCCCCCCGCCACCGCTTCCTGTCCTCCCGCCTCTTGGCGACAATGGCCCTCAGGCGGGCGCGCTCGGCTTCCCAGTCCAGCTTCTCCTCGCCGCCGGCGTCCCCGCTCTTCTCCCCTCCCGTGGCACCATCTTCCCCGGCACCGGAACCGGCGCTGGCAGCCGTCTTCTCGGCGTTCTCGCCCGTCCCGTACCCGTGGCCGTGCTGCGGCACAGGCGCGTAGGCAAAGGCCTTGAGGATGTGCGTCAGGTTCGCGAGCACCCCGCACACCAGCGCGAGGAGCCAGAACCGCTGCGCCTCGACATTGAGCGCCTTTGTGCGCTCCGCGCCAAAGATTTCGATCTGCGGGACGCCGAGCAGGTCCGGGAGGGTCGCGGTCTCGAGGCCGCCGTAGAGGCCCAGGAGCGTGAACTTGAGGATCTCGAGCCACGTCTCGAGGCCCACGCCTTTGCTCTTTCGGGTGCCAGCCGGGGATGACGACGATGGCGGCGGCGGGACTGGCGGGGATGAGATGGAGGCGTAGAGGTTGTACGACGTCCCGAAGGAGTTCAGGAACCAGAAGAAGCGGATGAAGCGGCGGGTTAAGTTTAGGTGCCCTCTGAGGGGGCCCAATGCTTCCAGGATCGGTGCGTCTGCGTTTGAGGTGGCGAAGAGAATGAGAGAAATGAGTGACGGGTATGCGGTGAGGATTGCGGTGAGGGCCTGGAGGCCGCGGAGGATGCGTTCGAGGCCGGCTGTGCTCATATCAGTATTGCGAGCATAAGGGTACGTAGCGAGGGATGAGTTGGGGTTCATCGGCTACCAATGGCAAACCCGCCAGAAGGACCAACAGCGCACCCCGAAACTTTGATCAATAAGAAGGAAAGTATAAAAGAAATAAAACATCCCTTAACATTCCAGATTGGAGGCAAATACTCACCACTGTCAGACCCGAAGGCAACAAACTGGTCATATATAAAAGACGTCATATTTGGATAGCCCCGGCGATCAGATCCAGGCAAAAAGAACTATGCCTCTCAATGTAGATTCAGATCAACCGCGGTGAAAATAAAAATAAAAATAAAAATCCCGACCGGTCGGGAGTGATGGTGTGACAAGACGGCGGTCAAGAGGTCGGTCGTTCGGTTCGGTCGTCGTGATAAACAAACCCCGCCGTCGTCGGAGGTTCTTCAACAGGGTTGGGCCGAGTTCGAGCTTGCCCGATTCTGTGGGCCGAGACATCCTAGCTTGCTGGCTGCAGCGCGGAGCTGGGAGCTGAGAAATACAATCGCCTCATTGGACATCAAAACTGGTCTGTGAGGATCGGCTTAACGCCGATCGAGGGGAGGCTCGAATAAAGATGAATGGCGGTTCCATCAAAATATTCGTCCGTCATAGCAATTGATCTCAGAAGGGCATTTCTCGATGAGACTCGTGGGTTTCGACTCTCCGTCGGTTGCTGAATATCTCACGCGAGCCTTCATTAACGCACAAATTACTGAACAAATGAACTCCGGCACATTTAGGGCTCTACCACAATGTACGATACTAATATATACAAGCCCTCAGGCGCCAGTCTACAAGCATGCAAAATCGTAGTCTTTTACTGTCCCGGCGCAATCAACTTGCCCTGAGCCCGGGCAGTGGGCTCCCATCCACCAGCCAGCGCGTTGGCGCCGTTCTGCTGGGCATACTCCTCCATTCTCTTCTCAAGCTCGGGACGGAAATGTCTGATCAGACCCTGCAGGGGCCAGGCAAAAGCCTCGCCAAGAGCTGAACAAAAACTCGTTAGCACTGGAATTGTTGACCTCGTGAATGAATACATACCGCAAATGGTGTGGCCCTCGACCTGCTTGGTGAGCTCCTGGAGCATATCGATCTCACGTGGCCGGCCACGGCCCTTCTCGAATCGCTTCATGATCTGGTCGGTCCACTTGCTGCCCTCTCTGCAGGGCGTGCACTGACCACAGGACTCGTGGGCGTAGAAGTGGGACAGACGGCTGATGGCGCGGACGACGTCGGTGCTCTTGTCCATGACAATGACAGCAGCGGTACCGAGACCAGACTGGCTGTCCTTGAGGGCATCAAAATCCATAAGCTGGTTGTCGCAAACGCTCTTGGGAAGGATGGGGGTGGAAGAACCACCGGGGATAACGGCAAGCAGGTTGTCCCAACCACCACGGACACCGCCGCAGTGCTTGTCGATCAGCTCGCGCAGGGGTATCGACATCTCCTCCTCAACGGTAACGGGGTTGTTGACATGGCCAGAAATGCAGAAAAGCTTCGTGCCCTGGTTGCGCTCACGGCCAAAGCCAGCGAACCAGTTGCCACCACGTCTGCAGATGGTGGGGGCGACGGCGATAGTCTCGACGTTGGCGACGGTCGACGGGCAGCCGAAGAGACCGACAGCGGCGGGGAAAGGAGGCTTGAGACGGGGCTTTCCGGGCTTGCCCTCGATAGACTCGATGAGGGACGTCTCCTCACCGCAGACGTAGGCACCCATACCGCGGTGGATGAAGACATCGAAATCGTAGCCGGAATTGCAAGCGTTCTTGCCAATCAGACCATCCTTGTATGCCTCGTTGATAGCGTTCTGGAGGATGGCGGCTTCCTGGACGAACTCGCCGCGGATGTAAATGTAGGCGGCGGTGGCATTCATGGCTCGGCCGGCGACGAGGCATCCCTCGATCAGCTTGTGGGGGTCCTTTCGCATAATCTCGCGGTCCTTGCATGTTCCGGGCTCGCCCTCATCGGCATTGACGACCAGGTATCTCGGCTTCGTGTCCTTATCCCAATCCTTGAAGTTCATGAACGACTGTGCGGTTGCCATCTGCGTTAGCCCGTTTCCCGTTCCTTCCCTTGATTGCCGCGGCAATAATTTAGCGTATCGCAAGGTGGCAACCTACCCATTTCAATCCCGAAGGGAAACCGGCACCTCCACGTCCACGGAGACCCGAGGCCTTGACCTCGCCAATGATCCAGTCGTGTCCCTTAAGAATGATCTCCTTCGTCTTGTGCCAGTCGCCCATCTTCTTCGCCGAAGCCAGCGTCGGGGGCAGCCGGCCGTACAGATTCTGGAAAATACGGTCCTGGTCCTTCAATCCGCCATAAGTTCGTACTGTTGCGAAGTTTCGCGCAGCTTGCGCGGCGTGCGCAGGCAACCGCCTTGGAGTGGCCATCGTGGGCGTTTGAGGGGAGGATGGTGGATGGAGGGTGTCGGTCGGAGGAAATCGTCGTCGTGGAATGAAGCTCTGCTGCACCAAGTCGATGATGCTTATTTCCAACAGGCGTTGATTGGCCAATGCGGGCCGGTTAGTCAGCTATACTGTCACGTGATGTTTTCCGATGCATTAACCGGGGTTATGCGCTGGGGCAGCTCCGGAGAACCATCAGTGTCTGATGCCCCACGAGCGAGCTCACCCATCACTAACAACGCGCGTCGAACGCAAGGTGATACACCCAAGCATCTTTGCGGTATTCACCAAGAATGCGCCTTTCACCTTCTGGATAGGCTATTTCCTAGGGCGGAGCAATCTGGGATAAACGTCAAAATGTCGAGCAAGCGGCATTCTATGCTGCCTGCTGTCTCCAACACCGGCCCACGACCGCCAGTCAACTTCTCCTCTTCCCTTACCGTTGCCGACAGCGCCATTCTTGTAGGAAGGCACTCGATTACGATCCAGTCGGAAAGCGTACTGCATCCTCGTTCGAAGCTCGAGTCGACCAATGGCAGCATTCTCATCGGCCGCCGCTGCATCGTGCACGAACGAGCACATATTGGGGCAGTCGGCGATGAGGGTGCCAGTGGCAGCATAGCACTTGGAGATTACGTGACAGTAGAAGTCGGTGCGGTTATCGAAACTGGAGGTACGGAGATTGGGACGGACACCGTGGTTGGTGTCCGATCTCGGATTGGGCATGGTGCTATTATTGGAAAGGTTGGTTCAATGCTCCTCGCAACGAGCTCAGATGCTGACCGTCATAGAATTGCACAATATCACCTTTGACAGTTGTCAAGCCTGGCGAGAAAATCCCGGACTATACAGTCGTGTACTCGAACGGCCAACGACGGACGGATAGACGAGGAGTTACAGACTTGAAGCACAAGGCGCAGGCGCGACAGATTGATGTTCTCAGGAGAATGATACCCAACAAGGCCGAGAAGTGGCTGAGCTGAAAACGATACCATAATAATACCCTGGAATTGGAATTGAACAACAAGCACTCGCACTACGAAAGCCGGTGGATCTGGCATAAACAGCAGGCTCGTGAAGCAGTTAGCTTAGCTCTCCCCTGTCATCTCACGTCCCAGCGATCGCTGCATGTGCATTTCCATGTTAAATCGACCATCACTTCTTCCAGCTATCTCTGCACAGTTCAGAGCATCCCGAGGCGCTTTACTATGCGATGAACAGCATCGTTTATCTTGAACTCTAGCCACTGTTTTGGTATCAGGCTATCAGTCGTATCCCCTTGAAAATGCCGATATATCTAGAGCTTTCTCGATGGAATGATGTGGGAAACTATTCCCCGTGCAGAGGGGACTTGTACGCTCGTTTGATGTGCCCAGTTACCAAACACTCCTGGGTCGAGAAAGCCTCCGAAATTGTGGGGGACAGGCCCAGGATCAGAGAGTCAAAGGAATCCGCTTGACGCACAGGCGAAGATCGAGGAATTGTCATCCACAAGACTCACCCACTACTCTCCACATCTAATACATCTTGATGTTGGGCATCTCCTGTGCCTGGTTGAGACCGCAGGCTACGCACTATGTTATCGGGATAACTCCCAATACTTACACCCAGAGGACGAACCCCAAGACGACAAGCCACAATATCCAAGCGGCGCAACAAAGCAACAGGCGAAATTGATAGGGCGCCTACCATCGGCATGGTTTCGCAGAATCCAAGCCTCGCAAATTCGGATACTGAACGCTTGCTGGTTCCCTCCTCATATTCGCCATGTAACGCTGGTTAGGCCTCTCCCCTATGGGAACACATCTGGCTATTATCCCTGATTACTACTGTCTCAAGGGATTACATGCCCTTCTACTATGTTGATATGGTGGTGACAAAGCAGGAAGCTGTGTGGCTGAGTATGAAAACTCAATTTCGAAATTCTCGAAATGCAAATACAGATGCCCTCTACTCTTGTATCCCATGCTGTTAATGTGGCAGTTCAGTTAGGTAATTTGAAAGTCAAGCTATTGGCCTTTCCAGGACTCCCGTAGACAGCGTCAAAAGGCCGAAGGGGACACATCGCAGTATTCCAACGCAAGCTGGCTTTTGTCTCCGGTTTGTATAGTCACCCATGTCTCTGCTTGAGCACTTAACTTTGCAGTGAATAGCTCAAAGAACCGCGAGATGGTGATCTGGGTTCAGATATGACCTAGTCACTGTCTGCGTCAAATATATAGTTCATTTCACAAGACGCTCACATCGACAACATGCCAGCACCACGGGAAGCCTCATCAACTGAAAATAGAACGGACCAGGCCAACGAAATACGTAAGCACCGGGAGACATGACAATGTATTCGATGAGGCGGAAACCTACGGTAAACATTCCTCGGTAGTATTTGTTGATGTATGGTATATATGACATGGCGAGAGGATATTAATACAAACCATGGTCTCAATTGCCCTTGAATATGCTTACAAAGTGAAGTCGCAGCTTCTAAAACGAAGCAATAATCCACGACAATGACAGGTTAAAGACGATGAGTACTAGTTTACTTACCAGGTGGCGCAGAGGTAACGTATCCTGTTGATGACAGAGCGACGAACAGTGAGGTGGAAGATACGTTTTCTTGAGTGTCGATCAATCGTTAAAAAACACACATTCCCACCACATTCCTGTATGGAATTAGGGGAAAGAGATGGAGAACGCCGTTACCTCAACGTGACTAGTCATGAATACTGTGGTGCTGAGATAGATTTCTGGGCAGTGCTTACTATCCTCATGACACAGGGAACTTAGATTCGGGTCCAGAATGCCTCTTCGTAGAGCTTCTGTCTTGAGCCATTAAAAGAAGTAAACACGGAAGTATTCAAGTGAATACTTCAACAAATCAAGCTTCATCGATTGGTAAATGGGTCAACTTTATGGCACTTGAGAGAGGTTCTTCGCACCTTATCAGTGTCTCTTATGTACGCGGAGGTATAAAATTGGCATTGACTTTTATCGTACCGTTTGCTCCAAATTCCTTTCTTTGAAAGACGTAGGCATGGCGCAACACGCAACATGCCGTTGTAGCCAAGCGGTACGGGGGAGTGGGCTGATCCCATAGGGTTATGAGCCTCGGTGTCAGGCATATCTAGGTCAACCAAGGCATGCCAGCGGAATTTTCTCATGGGGATGGCGCTTATACCAGTAATTACCGACAATTAGTCCAAAGGGCAGTGATGCCGGAACACGGACGGCGGTGGAACGCCACCGAGAACTACTAGTCACTCAGTGATAGCGACGGGGTTGCGTTCAGCAACGCAGCAACTGTTCTGCCCGAAAATCATTTCTTCATTACATTCTATGTAACCAAGATTGCGGATAATCATATGTAAATCGCCAGGCCCAGTGTCAGTGGCCTGGTTCTGGATGGTGACGTGCGCCTCATCCTCTTCTGACAGCCCCCCATGGTATAGCTATGGCGGAGCGATTGCTGAGTGGCAAAAGATGGAAATACTCAGCAGATTGATTTATAATTATGTCGAAGAGGAACTGGGAATCTCATGTCAATTCGTGCATTTGCCAGGCTGGAGCTTGTTGCTTAAAACCCTGAAATGGTCTTGCTATTAGATTTGTATGCCATTCTCCAATTGAACATACCGAATCTCGAGCGGTTGGCTCAATGAATTTCCGAGCCGCATTCTACTTGGCTCGATGGTCGTATGATATCCCTGTAGCGCGCTCCCGAGGATGATTGTCATTACAAACCCAGCCGAAAGTGAGTTGGCTGATGCAAGAGGTGCTTCATTAGTACTTTTTGAGAGTGACGGTAGTGAATGTAGCAATATATTCACTTCACGCCCAACAGCCATATTAACTGGTGCTATATTATGTTACTAGTGTATAGTTATAGATTCCGAAGAGAGTACATTGCAAACATAAAGGGAGGTGGTTCAACTTCACTCTGGAGGATTATGTAGGAGCGACCTCGACTCGGCCAATCACATTACACGATTTCTCACTTTCTCCACTCAGTCACTCAACTCACTCGTTTGCTGACGAAAATCACCACCCAAACAGCCTTACGACATCATGGCAGACAACTTAAAGCCTTCATGAATGCTATTCACACATTTTAAATATACATGCAAGTGCTTGCATAGCGGTGACTATTAGAAACGCGAGCACTGAAGCACGTTGTGGACGACTTGAAAACGAGGACGGCCGGTTTGCATCAACAAGAGGCCAAGCTGAGAGAGGACTAATTGAAATACGGAGAGACAAAAGGAGAAGTCTTATAATATACGAAAGAAAATCTCGAAATAAATTGAATTGCGGTCGGCCTCTAATGGGCACCAGCCAGAATTTAGACTCATAAAAGAGGCCCTGCAACTACCCCCCAGCCAGCACGGTCGGTCACGGTCGGTCGTTGACGGCATCAAGCTGCAACAAACCAATTCTCTTGAATGTGGTTGAGACGCCAATGCACCAAGCGAATTTTTTGCTTGGGGCTCTTGTTTGTCTTCGTCCTCATCTGCGATATGCTTGCAGTGAAACTTGTGTAGGCAACCGGACAACCCTCGTTTTTTGACCTCTATACATGTTACCTGTTGCCTATTATTCAGCTGAAACAACTCAAGATGAAAGGTTACGGACGGAGACTATAGTTCGCAGGACATGGCCGAGACGTGACGAACCCAAGACCATCCTTCGTTGCCTTCTTTCGCCCAAGAGCATTCAAACCGTTGTATAATCAAATAACGCGAGATAAGTGATGGTTGCATGTCTGTTCTAACTTTGCAATGTGTAAAGATATTTAGACAGCTTCGAGTGACGAGGATACACCCAAGGACGCGGAACCACATCGACGAGGATCCATATCGATGGATTGTTGTCTTGGGGGCGGGATGGACCGAAAGAACCACAGCGAAGAGCGCGAATAAAGCGTCTTGCACAATAAATCCCGCAGGCATAATTAGCATGTCTTGACCCGTTGCCGAAACGAACATCGCATCCTAGGCATGTATCCTTAAGACATTCGGACTTTGCAAGGTGTTCCATCGGCATTCGGGCGGCCCAGGGCTGGATGCCAAACGGCTTGGAAACGAAATGCCAAACGCCCGCAAGGTACCTAGGTTGGAACGATGACGAGAAGAGGTTTATTTGGAGTTACCTCCTCTCCACGGAGGAATGTCTCGGCGAGAATTGGTGGGCCTCCCGGCGGGATACATTGGATTCGATGAAAACCGATCCAGTCCCTCCATTGTCCCCACATTTCCGATCTCCGAACCCGACCGCCTTACCTCTTCGGCGCCGTTTGCCCACCCCGGGCACCGGCAAAGAAGAAGGGTCCTTTGACCAACTCTGAGAAGGGGATTCGAATTTTATGCACCGGCGACTTGCCTTTTGTCGCAAACGCTGGTTGCCGCCGAGCAGTGGCAGGACGAGGAAGCCGGAAGAGGGGAATGGAAGCATGCCCGGGCTAGCAAAAATCCGAGGTTGCTGCGGCTTATCCGCAAATTTCCAGTGTCTCATCGCTTCCCCACCACCGCGAAGCTTTCACCTCAGCCCTTGCTCACCATCGCCATTCTCATCCACGCCCCGTCGCCTCCATACGTCCCCCCCAAAGTGACCGCCACTCAAAATTTCAGAGACTGCCAGCCCCTTTCCCCCTACTTCTTTTCTTTTCAATAGATCAAATCTCCAATTGAACCCAAAACCCGTATCGGCTCGTCCCCATATCGTGAGCCAAATCGAAATCTCACTCAACCCGCAAAGATGAGTCCCGCTCAGCAGCCCAAGCACGACCCCCACGTCAACCACCGCATCGGCCAGCTCGTCGAGCCGGACTCGGACGGCTACGTCGTCCGCCGCTTCCCAACAGACCACGCGGAGCTCTACGGCGCGGACACCGCCAACCTCGAGGTCCCAGGCACCATCGGCAACTTCAACTTCTCTCACGTGCGCTGCCACGCCGCGCCGTCGGCGCCCCCCGTCGGCGGCGGCGGCCGCCCGCCGTCGTACCACACAGACTCCCTTGTCATCGCCGTGCACGGCGTCTGCCCGCCGCAGAACAGCCCGGACTCGCCGCCCGACAGGTCCGCCGTCGGCGTCTTCTTCGGCCCGCAGAACCTGAGCAACCGCGCGTGCAGGGTCCCCGACGCCGCGGACCGCGGCCACGTCATGCGCGACACGGACGGCAGCGACGGCAGGGACCGCCCACAGCACACGCAGCAGCGCGCCGAGCTGTACGCCGCTATCGCGGGCCTGATGGAGGTGGCGTGGATCGCGCAGCACGGCGGCATCCCGCACGGCGGGCGGCCCGGCGGCAGGACCAAGGCGCCGTTCAAGCTGAGCCACGTCGTCATCAAGAGCGACTCGGCCTACCTCGTGGAGGGCGTCGCAGGCGGGAAGGGTGGGGAGGCGCCGCACATGAAGAAGTGGCTGGCCAACGGGTGGAAGAACTCCAAGGGGGAGAAGGTCAAGAACGAGGACCTGTGGGACAACCTGATGCTCACGATGATGATGCTGGGGAAGCTGGGCGTAGCGGTGGAGTTCTGGCAGGTCCCCAAGAAGGACAACAAGGAGGCGGACCGGCTTGCAAAGTCGGGGCTCGAGCAGACCGACAACTGGTTCGACGAGAAGAATATGTTTGGAAAGGATCACGGGGACGGGAAGGGGGACAAGAAGGCGGAGCCGGCCGCGACGCCGGCGGGGGATGAGCTGGTTTCGATAGAATGACCTGCTTGTGTCGAGTGTGACCCGCTCTAGAGACGTACGGCGCGCGAGGAAGAAAACGGATTCAATTATCTTTGTTCTACGGAATTTCTACGATAACGTCCTTCACAGTGCTCTGTTACGGAGAGCGGTGGAGTTTCCAGCGAGGGGGAGGACCTCGAAAGTGGGAGTCTCGAAAATGTCCCAGTTATCCGACGCCTTGGCGTTGCCAAACGGCTTCAAAGCGGCGATGCGCCACCTGGTAACGAGGGGGTTAGTTTTGAGCGCTAGACCACGAGGAATGTCCAAGGTATACTAACTTGTACTTGCCGGGCTTAATCTGGCTGCCATCCGCCAGCTTGCCGAGCCACCACGACTCAAACGGAGAATCGCGGGACTGGTTTGGCAGGGGGTACGAGTAGCTGTTGTTGACGCTGTCCGTGGCAGGGTCGAAGAAGGGGTAGTTGACGGTGTTGTAGACGTCGAAACTGACGACGGAGCCGACGTGCTTGTTCTGGCCGGCGACCGGGGGGTGGACCCATTCACGCTCTTGGTAGGTTGATTCGTAGACCTTTTGTGGTCAGTCTTTGAAGTCAAGAGAGGCAACATGCCTGGAGAAGTCGGAGGCGATATTTAGTGGGTAACTTACATCCCAGCGGAGCTCGCGAGTGCCCCAGGTGAGGGCGATTTGGGCTCTGACAAAGTCTTGCTTCTCGAGGGAGAGGTCGAAAGTGAAGCTATCGGACTCGAGTTAGTTACGAAGCTCTTCGTTCAGAAGGGTATCGATAGCTTACCTCGGGGTATCGGAGATCGCGGTGCGGTTGACGCCGGAGACGATGCGTGGGTATCCATAAGAGGTGTAGTACATGTCAGCAATCTCATGCTTGACGCTACCGCCGACGCCTGCAAATGATGATTAGTACAAGGGTGAGCCAAGAGGAGGGGGGCATTTGAGCGCACCGTAGTAGGGCACCGAGAGCACGTCGCCGCTGCTAGAGGCGATGACGATCTTGCCGCTGAAGACGGGAAGTCTCGTGGCGTTGAGGCCCTGGGGGATGTCGAAGGAGAACCTTGAGTCCGTTAGCCAATCTCCTCCCTTCGAACCTGTGTCTTGGTGAACTTACTTGGCAGTCTTGGTCTGGCCGGGCCCGACCTTGAATGTGCCGGAGGGCAGGCTCACGGGGGTGCCAATCTGGAACGGCTCAATCTCGACAAGGTCCTTGATACGAGGAACGGCGTTGATTCCCGCATCCGCGGCCTCGGCGGTCCAGTACGACTCGAAGCCGGCGGCCTCCTGCACCCCGAAGACGTACTCCAACTCCGTGGTGCCGGTGTTGGTGATGTCGACCTGGTGGTACCGCGAAAAGTGGTGCGTGTCGTTGAGCGCGAACTTTGTCTCGCCGGACAGCTGCGAAGTGGCGCCGAGCACGGCGACGGCATCAATCAGACCGGTTCCAACCTGCAGAGGAGGGGCCCAGAGGCCAAAGTCCTTGGTGCTGCCGTCGGACCAAGGGAGAGCGCGGCCAGAGGCGACGATGCGGGAGTGCAGCGTCTTGGCGAAGCCCGCGCCGTGCTTGGAGCGGCCCCCGTGGGCGCTGATATAGAGAGCGGCAACACCGGCGACGTAGGGACAGGCCATGCTCGTGCCGGAGAGGTCGCGGTACCGCTTGCCGATGAACGGGGCAAAGATCCTGCCGCCGGGGGCGGTGATGTCGGGCTTGACCTCGAGGTCGAAGGTGCCTCCCCAGGAAGTGAATTGGGAAGGCTTGCCGCCGCCAGCGTTCTCCATGGCGACGTAGTTGGTGGTCTGATCCAGGGAAAAGTCGGCAGTGACATTACCGCCGGCAATGACGGTCTTCACGATGGCCTCGCCGGCATTCTTGGAGAGAAGACCCCAGTCGCTCTGCGCCCAGCCGATACCCGAGGAGCCGAGAACAGCTCTGTCGACCATGTAAAAGAGCATGAATTTAGCACCACGCTCTTGGACCCATCTCTGTCTGATGTAATCCTGGCAACCTTCGTCGAACCGCACGAGCGGGATGGTGCCCGTCAGGTTCAATCCCTCGGGCAGAGGCTCGCAAGCATCATTCTCGACGCTGATGTTGAGGGTGATGGGGACGATGGGCCAGCCAACGATCTCGGCAGGGAACATCTCCTCGGCAGGGCGGTAGCCGAGGATGGTCCGGTTGGACTGCCCGTCGAGGTTGAAGGTGCCGGCGAACTGGCGGGCGGAGACGATGGAGGCGTCGGCGGAACCCACGGCGAGAACTTCCTTGCCGGAGGAGCCGCTGCTGGCGAAGAAGGGACCGACCTCGCCCGAGTTGCCGGCGGCGATGGTGACGACGACGCCCTGCTCCACGATGCGGTCGGCAACGAGAGCCCAGGCGTTGTCGGACCATCCGCCAACGGAACCAACAGAGGCGGTGATGATATCGACGCCGTCCTCGAATGCGCGGATGAAGGCCTCAATCAACACTTCCTCACCGGTGCCCTCCTGCCACGGGGATCAGCAATGCGGCAAAATGATAGTTGACCAGGTTCACGACGACTTACGTTAGGACCAAAGACCTTGTAAGAGTAGATGGTAGCTTCCGGGGCAACTCCGGTGAACCTGATGGAACGAGTTAATTTAGAAAACGCCCGGGGTCATGGATATGTAGTCAACTTACTCATCGCTCTTGCCGGCGACAATGCCAGCGACGTGAGTTCCATGACCAGCCTGGTCCATGGGGTCCTCGTCAGGCTGTCGCTCTTCGCCAGGGTAAGGCCAATAGCCTGCGCATGTCAGCCATGCTTTGAATATTTCAAGCTTGGTAAGTCCTGAACTCACTGTTGTCACCAACAAAGTCATATCCGGCAGCGACCTTGCAGCCGGCTCCGAAGCATCCACCGAGCTATCGAGAGTCTCGTTAGTCATCATATAAAAACATCCGCGACGGGTGAAGCCTACAGCAGGATGGGTGTACTCAGTGCCGGTGTCAACGATGCCGACCTTGACGCCCTTACCCAGGATGCCCTGTTCGTGCAGCTTGTCCACGCCCGTCATCCAGTGGATGTCATAGTTGAGCGCCGTGGCATCGTCGCTGAATGACTCCCCAGTGACGACCGGGGCGAGCTGGATGCGGGTGGAATGCCATGCCTTGACGACCGGCAGCAGCGCCTCGAGCGAGTCCGTGTTCTCGCTGTCGGACTCGACTGCGATGCCTTTGAAGACGGACGAGTCAAAGACCTTGAGGATCTTGCTGCCGGGCCGGGTCCGGAGTTGCTGGACTACGGCGTCCTGGTCGGCTCCCTATCAAAGTGTGTTGGTCATCCTGTCCCGAAGCCTCTCGTTGAACTGGCGGACTGGGGGGCGTACCTGTTCAAGTTCGATGATGAACTTATTGGGCGCGACGACGGTCTCGTTGGACGGACGGACTTCCTCGTCGACGGCACGTCGGGAGATGCTGGCGGCGCCCGTGCCGGCCAGAGCCAGCACGGAAACGAGGGCGCCGGTGACGCGCATGGTCGATCACTAAACGAATGTGTATCTCGACGGTCGAACTGAGGGTTGGTCGATGCCTTGGCTGTCCCCTTTGTCCCACTTGACGACCGCAGCCGGGCGTCGCGCGCCCTTTTATGAGCGCGCCCCATGGACCGCAACGCAGAGACGAAGCCGGCCTCGCGTGATGCTATTGCGTTCTGGCGATCTCGTATTGGCACTGATACCCGCGGCATGCAGAGAATCAAAACCCCCCGGTTGCTTGTCCCATTTCGGCAGCCGTCGCAGTGGCATCCCCACCCCCGAGGCGACCTCACCGTGTAGGCCAAGCAATTGCGGCCCACAATTCGCCAATGGCGGCCAGCACTCAAATCACCCGAGCCTTTTGTGCCTTGCATCGACCTGCCGTCTTGAGCTTGGTTTATTAGGGCGTCACTCTATTCCTGCGAATTCTGTTATATTTCGACATGCACGCTAGGATGTGTTTCTTCGTATTTGGAGATGCGGTGACATAGGGGCTTGGATAACGAATGGGCCGGCTTCGGAGAACACTATCTCGAACATTTAAAGGGCCCGATAATCGCGAGAGCCGCGCCCCAGGTCTTCATTACCCCAGAACGGGCGGTTGGTGCCAGAGTTACAGTTGGTTCGGCACGACCAGTTCAGTTCATGAGACGATCCAAACTCGGCGTTGTCGCCAACCAACTGCCCCCCTCCCCCTCCTATGAAAAAAAGAAGAAAACAGGAAAAGAAAGAAAGAAGCAAGGGGAAAGAAGGCAACGAGATGAGGAGCGCGCGCAGCGTATCGCTTCCCAGGAGACCAAAAAAATTGCATGCTGCTGATCAGCAAGCCCATGTGTATACTGCCAACTGGGGTCATCACGTTCGATTCATGAGAGCTCCCTGCCCCAACACGTTGCAGGGAAACTGGCCTGATGTTCAAGCAGTGCAAGCAATGAAGGTTTCTGGTTTCTGGTTGTACTTTTGGAGCGCAAACACCGCGTATAATCGTGGAAAGTCTAGCCAAAAAATGTCACCCGCCACCGGGTATTGTGACTGCTTCATCAGCATAACTGCTGTTAGTTCTCTGCGCTTGCCAACTCTCATCCGCCGTTCCTCTCCCTCCACCCAATCAGCCTTGGGTGGGATGATATCAGTAGTCCCGGTGGGATGGTCTAAACAACACCGGGGGTACGCAAGTACTTGAGATGTGAGAAAACAAATATCGTGCTATACTGTGAGCCGTTGTACGAGCCTTGGCGACGGCGACCCATTTATGACCCCCCTCATTCCCCTCCTGTTGCAGCATCTGAGCGGTGGCATTTAAGCGATCTCTCGGGTCTCGGGGCTCAGGACCTTGCAATCTTGGTGTCTTGGCCTTGGGACCGCTTCGGATGGTCCACCGAGACAGACCCCCTGCTCTCGTCAGTTCCGCCCTTTTCCTCCTGTGAGTTTCCGGATAGAACACAAGGCAACAATAAGGCACGACCAAAGAAGAGACAAGTTATAGAGGTTTGCAACAAAGAGAGGCGGCAATATCGACAAGGGAGAAACAAAGAGACCGCCATAACAGGCAAAAAGACGTGCTGTATCAGCCGATGCTACTCTCTCTCCAGGGTGTCCCCGGGTCATGCCGCCCGCGCAGTCTGGATAGTTCCTATGCAAGATCAGGCTCGTGCCGGCCGCATGGCCACATGGCGACGCTGGCCGCGCCCGGGTGAATCCGCTGCGGCTTGGCACCGGGCGTTGGCTGCCGGTAAGTGACAACTTTCTGGGTTTGCCGGCTCTACCCAGTTGACTGTCAGATTTACCCCACAGCCGCCAACGTCTGGATCTTCCAATGAGACCCTCGCCTCGATCCTAAGCCTACGAATGGCCGCACCGCCAACAATTCACGGTGTTGCATCGTATGCGAGTTCACTCTCCCCGCGTTTAATCAACGGATGAATACCGCTCTTCGATATCGGCAAAGGGATGGTCCTCCCCCCCGGGGGGTACGTCGCACGCTGGGTGCCAGCACACGGGATTGGAATTTGGGCGCTGCCGGGTGGCCATAAAGGACCAGAACTCCTCGCAAAAGATGGACGAGCTCCTCTGACGAAAAGAGGTTCTATTCCGCTGGCCCAATTCACAATATGATCCGGCCCATTGCTGCCCTCGCAGGCGCCCTCGCCTTCATCTCGGCGACATCGCCTGCTGCCGCAAAGCCGATGCTTTTGGAGACCGCGACGCTGCTCGAAAGAGCGGAGCAGGTCAAAGACGCTTACGACTACATCATCGTCGGAGCCGGGACGGCAGGCTTGACCGTTGCCGACAGACTGAGCGAGGATGGGAAACGTCGGTGACCCCGTACCCTCCCTCGGGGCCCAAGGTCCCAGCTGACTTACCGCCGGGCGCAGATTCTGTACTCGTAATAGAGTACTGCCATCTGGGTAAGTCTGGAGGAGTCGGTTCTTACTGCGAGATCCGTGCCAGAACCCAGACCCTGACGTTATCCAAGTTTCGGACGCGGTCATCGAGGCCGGCGGAGGCCGCAACTTCAACGATCCTGGCATCCGGTACAACATCACCTCGACCCCGCAGCCGGGGATGAACAGCCGCACGCAGGCCGTCTGGATAGGCTGCTGTGTCGGCGGCAGCTCGGCCATTAACGGCATGGTCATGGTCCGTGGGACCAGGGTCGAATATGACGGCTGGGCCGAGCTGGGAGGGCCCAACTCGACGTGGGGCTGGGACGGCGTCCTTCCGTATTTCAAGAGGGTGCGCCTACGGCTGCTGTCCTGGGCCTCCCCTGGTTGCTAACCGAGCCCACAGGCGGTCTATTTCACACCCCCGGAAGAAGAGCTCGCGGGCGCCTTCAACATCACCTGGGACCCGAATGCTTGGGGCATGGAGGACGGTACCAAGATCTTCGCCTCGTTCCCCGAATACCAGAACCCGCGGCTGAGTAAGAGAGAGAAAGAGTCAAACCAGTCAAATGAAATCAGGGATCTCTAACATGCGGCAGTACCCATGTATCAAGCGGTTAAGAAGATGCCGAGGATGGACGTACCGCTCGACGGTGCCGGCGGCGACAACGGCCTGTTCTGGTACCCATCCTCAATCGACCCCAAGAGGTACCGGAGGTCCTATGCGCGGACCGGCCATTACGATGGGGTTACAAGACCAAACTTTGAGGTCATCACCCGGCACAAAGTCCGAAAGGTCGTCTTCGACGGGACGACGGCGACTGGGGTCGAGTTCTCCCCCCGCGATGGCGACGGCCGGCGCAGAACTGTCAAGGCGAACAAGGAGGTGATCCTGGCCGCCGGGACGGTCCACACGCCGCAGTTGCTACAGCTCAGCGGCATCGGGCCAAAGCCGCTGCTGGATGCGGCCGGGATCCCCGTGCTGCTCGACACGCCGGGCGTGGGCCAGAATTTCCAGGACCACGCGTACCTTAGCGTCGGGTACCAGTGGGGCAACGGCGCTCCCTCCGGGCCGGCCGTGCCTGCGAACGGTAACCCGGCAAGCGTCGCGGCCCCGAACCTCGGCGCGTGGATCGGCCTGCCGACAATCACCGAGGGTTTCGAGGCCATCGCGGCGCGCTACGAGGCGCAGGACCCCGCCAAATTCCTCCCGACAGGCACCCACCCGACCGTGGTCGCCGGCTACGCGGCCTTCCAGAAGCTGCACGCGAAGCTGCTGCGCGACAGGAACACCAACGTGATGTGGCTGCCACTCACGGGCGGGGCGGGCGGCATCGTCATGGCCATGCACGTCGTCAGCCACGGCACCATCAACATCGACCCCGCGGACCCCGAGGCCGAGCCGGTCGTCGACTACCGCGCGCTCAGCAACCCGGTCGACATGGACATCATGGTCGAGATCATTGGCTTCATGCGCGCGTACATGAGCAGCCCGGACATCGCGCGGTACCAGCCCCGCGAGACATCTCCGGGCGCGAACGTGAAGGGCGAGGCGCTGAAGAGCTGGATTCGCCAGCAGTACATCCCGACCAACTTTCACCCAATCGCGACGGCGGCGAAGAAGCCCAAGGAGATGGGCGGCGTCGTCGGGGAAGACCTCCTCGTCCACGGGGCGGATAGGCTCAGCGTCGTCGACGGGAGCATCATGCCGCTCCTGCCCGGGGCGAACACGCAGCAGACGGTGTATATGCTGGCGGAGAAGGTGGGTAGCCCGACTCCATGGGTGTGCGACGACTAGATGCTGACCAAACCCGGTTCACAGGCTGTTGACTTGATCAAGGCTCGGCAGTGATTGAAGCCGTTATTTCTAAAGCGAGGGTAATTGGGTATGAAACCTTGGTGGTGAGGCTAGCTCTGTGTTAGTACCCAGATCTTCGAGCTGAAGAGGGCCTGTTGAAGGACATCGACAGCCGAGGAATGGGCGCCAACAAAGACATATGTAAAGGGCTGACTAAGCCACACAACCACCTGCTACCCTCGACCAAACACCCAGTTCCTTTCTGCCATATACAAGCCAATTTGACAAACATGATGGTGGCCTGTGAGCCAAATGTTACGAGCTTTTTCAAAAGTCTGCGTAGCCAGTCTCAGCCAGAATGAAAAGCATGTCGTTTTCCCCATGTGTTGGACAAGGACACCAAAGAAGCAATCGCTCACAATGCATCAAGAGAGGACCGTATGTGAAAGCAAAAAATGTATTGTTCATGATTTGAGAAAAAAGAATGAGGGCATAGCGTAAGTCTAATCTAAATGTTTTCCATGCAATGTTGCTGCCGCCAGAGATATTTCGCCTCCCTCCATGACAAGATATATAGTAAGATGAACATGCGAGACGGCGAGGACCAGACATCCAGTATTTCATCCCCTTCCCCGTCTCTTCCTGCTATGCGCAATTCGTGGGCTAATAACAAACGCTTTTTCTACGAGTGTGTATATAAAAAGTTATACATCATTATACAACCAAAAGCTCCATAAATCGGAAGTGAACCGGCCCTGACCAAGACCAACGTGACAAGGGGCGGCTGTTGTGGCGCGTCCCCGGGTATTTTTTTCGCATCGCAGATTGCATGATATTTTTACGGCTTCGACACCTGCTCCTTTCTGAAGAACTTGAAGAAGAGGATGGGGATCACCAGCTGGAATGCCAGGCAGATCCAGAACCAGTAACTTGAAACGCCAGGCATCAGGCCCTGGGAGAAGTCGGGGAAGGTCGTGTTGGGCGACAGAGCGTTCGGGCTCGTCGCGCGCGCCAACATCGTGAAGGCACTGCCCACGATTTGTGCGCCAATGAGAACGGCCAACACGTGCTGGCGTGTCAGCGTCGCGAGCAGCATCATACCCAGGCCGACGCCCTGGATGTTGTCCAGCAGACCAAGCCAGAGCCAGAGGCAGCGAGACAGGATAGCCGAGCCAACGGGTCCACCAGCCCAGGGGAGGTACATGCCCATGCTGCTCGTTCCCCAAAGCATCTGCGCCCACCGAGGCGCGCACAGACCGATGGCGAAAATTGGCAGAAGCCAGGTGTGGCTCTCGGAGAAGAAAGAGAAGACGTAGAGAATGATGGCCCAGAGAACGACGAAGAATCCCAGCGCGAGGAGTACCACGCCCCATCCAGGGATGAACTGCGAGGCAAAGAGGAACTGCCAGTTGCGGCCGTAGGGCGCAGACAGCCAGTAGTTCTGGATGATGATCATGATGAAGAAGACGGGCACAAGCTTGCGGCGGATGAGAGAGATGTAGAAGCCGGGGATGTTGTCGGGTGCCTGGCGGTAGTAGTCGGGAAGGCCGAAGAAGAGGATGATGCCAATGGACCAGAGGAGGATGGCGACGGGAACGCAGACGACGAGAGCCTTGGGAATGCTGGTACCGTCGAAGAAGGCCATGGGGGAGGTCTCCGGGGTGTGGGTGAGAGATCCCCAGTACCAGAGCATCAGAGAGTAAACTTGGGCAATGCCGGAGACGGCCAGGGCACGCGTGATCCATTGTTTCGTCGGGGCTCCGCCTTCGTCACCGAAGTTAAGCGCAAACGACAGGGCACCGGCGCTGGCACCGGCTGCGTAGATAGCAGTGGCGGCGTCTTGCATGGCAGCGCGGCTCTGCCAGGGCGACATGTAAGGAGAAAGACCGAGGAGCAGGAACGCCAGACCGAAGAAAGCCCACGGAAGCGACAGAGCGTAGACGGACTTGGTGAAGCGGACCATGATCCACCAGAGAGCAGAGGTGACCAGGTACGTCGCGGCAACGATGTACAGCTTGAGGGGTGTCTGGTTAGTCTCGCCCGTGAGGAGGACGATCTGGTACGAGTTGATGGAAATGACCTGGCTGAAAGCGAGGAAGAAAGCGTAGACGGGCCAATCACCGATGCGGATGGACAGTAGACTGGGAAAGGTTAGCGCTTTGCTAAAGATGAGTGCGACAGGGCAGATTAGACTTACTTCTTGAGACCTGTGGGGGCGTTGTAGTTGTCGCCCAACAGGAATTCGTCGTCGATGGGGCTGTCATCGTAACGAGAGGCGCCGGTGAGCCCGCTTGGCGTACGGCTGCGACCACGCTCTCCATCGAATTTGGCACCAAGACCGTTGCTGGAGCCTGGACGGCTGGGCGCCGGACTTCTTGAGCGGCTGTGGTCCCTTCGGCCAAGCTTGGCGTCTCGGTACCTCGCGAACCACTTCTTCTCGCTCTTCTTGAGGTAGTTCTCGATGCAAAGGTCATTGGACGAGTTCTTGGCCGTCAGATCGTTAAGCATCTGCTCGAACTCTGCGTAGAACTCCCCGTTCTTATCGGTGAAGTTCTGATCCACGTTTTGAAGCTTGAGGTCGTGGCGGTCACCAACGATATCGGGCAGAGACAGCTGGGAGCTGTTGCGCTGCTGCTTGTAAAAGCTTGGCTGGGGCAGGCCGAGACCCTCAAAACCGGCGGTTTGAGGAGATGAGACGTCGTTTTGAGCGCGGATGGCGAAGCTGTCAACGCTCATCATACTCTCACGACCGCCAGCGAACATGCTCTCTCGGGGCGCAAGCATGCTATCACGGCCACCGATGGAGCTAGAGAATGAGCTGCGACGAGAAGAGGGGATGGTCGACCACGGGACGTTGGGAGTGTGTAGGTCCGGCGAATTGATTCGGCCCGCGGGGCTGGCAATGCGACTCGGCGGGGGCAGAGGCGACGGGGCCCTTGAACCGGTTGGGGTCAGCTCGGCACCGAACTCGCTGACGGCGACGCTCGATCTCAGCGAAGAGTCCGTCAGGTTCCGGATGCCGCCGGCCTTCTTCTGCTTAGCAGCCTCCTTGTTGTGAATCTTGATGGAGTCGTTGTAAAGAGTGTCGAGTTGTCTGATCCACTGCGCGACGGGGAAACGCTGCTTGGCACTCCATGCGCGCATGAGGGCTCGCTTTCTCGGCTTGCAGTTGAGGGAGGAAATAATGGCTTGCTTGAACTGCTGGAGCAAATGGGCGGGACTCATGGACTCGACAGTGTACCAGAAACCAGGCATCTGGCCGAGACCACCAACGCGAGCACCAACACCCAAAGCACCCTTACGACCGAACTCGACGGCGACCAGACCAAAGGGCTCGTCACGAGAGGGGATAAGGGCAAATTCAGCACCGCTGAAGATGTAAGGAGGAAGCTGGGTAAACTCGGGCTTGCTGAAGACACGCTTGGGGTACTTCTCCATGAGCTTGTTAAGCTTGAGGGCCGCAAACTTGCCGTACAAGTCGATGACGGGACCGATGCAGATAAGCTGGGTCGAGGGGTACTTCTCGAGGATGCTGGGGAAGATATCGGCGATCAGGTCGACACCCTTTTGCAAACTCCATCGGCCGACGAAGACGAAGAGATCGGCGTTGGGGTTGACTTCGAGACCGGCCCACTCCTGGGCTTGTCTCCGGAGAGTGGCACGGTTAGCCTCGAAGGTCTCGTCGATCTTGATGTCGTCCTGGTGGTTCGAGATATCCTCTTCGGGTTTCCATTCGCCGGTATCGGAAGGATCGGGGTTAGGCAGCTGGCCAATGTTCTTCAAACTCCAGAAAATAGGGTAACGGGCCAGAGAACGGTCGCCGTACTTCTTAGACACACCGACGGCACCGAACCCGCGCTGATGGATACGGAGGTAGCTTGCGGCGGCGTGTAGGAGGTTGAACGCAGAACCATACTGGACGTAGTCCTTGACGACCTTAGGAGGGAGGTTGAACACGCTGTATACTTCCTTTTGCTCCTCTTCGGTTCTCATGGGCCACATGCCCTGGAACTCGGCGTTGTGCAGGGACAGACAGACGGGGACGGTCTGCGGGAGGAGATAGAGGGGGGCGGCGGCACCGTGGTAATCGTTGATGTGGTAGATGTCGACGTTGAAGCGGCGGATAGACTCGGCAATACAGCTGTTCCAGGCGCAGTACAGGACGGCACTCTCGAGATCGTCCATACGGGCGATGTAGGGGTCGGCCTTCGTTTGCTGACGGAAGATCGGAGCATCGAGGATGACGTACGTGATATTGTTGCTGATGTGGTAGTAGACCTTCACCTCGTACGACTCGCCCATAATCTCCACAAACATCGGTTCGGCCTCGTTTTCCAGGGGGTAGTCGACGTCGCCAACAACAGGGACAACCCAGATCAGGTCGACGTGCGAAAGGGCTTGACTCATGAGCTTGGCCATGACACCAAGGCCACCAATCTTGATGCTGATCTTCCAGTCGTCGATGTTGTATTCCATGGTGGCGATGAGGACCTTCCTTCGGGGGACGCCGCCGGTGGCCGCAGCCGCAGCTGGTGTGACGAGAGGAGAGGGAGGAATTTGGGACATCTCGAGACTTTTGCCTTTTTCGCCGAAGTTAATGTTGGACTCATTCCCGAGCTTGAGTGGTAACCAACCCTTCTTGGAGAAACCTGACTTGTTGATCTTGACCTGGTAGAATCCCTTCATGTAGATCAAGCCCGCCAGTCCGGCAAGGACAATGGGCATGAGACCAAGCAGAAAGAAGAAGATGATCTGAATCCACATGTTGCCCTGGGGAACGGCGACGTAGTTCCAGTTAGCGTCATTAAGAACCAACTTGTAGGAGAGAGCGGGCATGGGAGGCGGCGAGGTCAGGTTGACCACGTTGTCGGACAAACTGCTAGGGGGCAGACGGTCAAGGACACCGTCGCCGTTGGGGTCGCCGTAAATGAAGGAGGCATCGGGCTGGTTGTCCGGGTTGATACCCCAAAGGTTCAGCTGAATCTGGGCGGGCCATTCGTACATAAAGTGCAGCTCCCAAGTGTTGTCTCCAGTTTGGGTCATCAAGTTTGGCAAACCAGCATCGTAACCCCACTTGTTGAAGGGTCCGTGGAAGAAAATGTGAGGGAAACGGCGCGAGTAGGGAATGTCACTGCTGTCCGAGTGCTGGATGAGTGAAGACGAGCCGAGAGGCTGGCTCCAGTACTGGACCATCAGATGCTCGCCCTCCCATTTCTGGAGGTCGGTTCCCTTCCAGGCCTGAGGAACCATGCGCTGCCTGGCACCCGTGTAGGGCATCCAGTTGCTCCACGTCGAACCCCAGTTGGTGCTATAGCGCCACTTGTTAGCGCCAGCAGCGGAGTGGTTGATGAAATATTCTTCGCCGCTCTGCTGCATGAGCGAGCGAGAGTAGTTGGCAGTGCTGGGGAAGACGATGGGGTTGTACGGCTTGCCGAAACGGACGAGGAAGTGATCAGTGGCGTTCGTGCTTCCTCCGCCTTCCGCCTTGACGTCCTTGATGGTGATCTTGACAATGCCATCGGGAACATTCTGGAGGTTGGCGGACCATTTCCAGACAGAAGCAACAGCGCCCGTCCAAGACTCCTTCTCAATGGCATCCATGGGACCGCAGGTGGGGGTGTCAAAGGTAACATTGGTCTTTGTGTTTGAATCGACATTGACGTAGGCAGAAACAGCATTCGTGACGGCGTCGCAGCTGAGCATATTGGTGGAGAACTTGAACGCGATGGGGATTTTCCCATTCGCATCTGTCGAGTCAATGGGGAAATCGTGGCCAGGCTCGAAGCCAGTGATGGCAGGCTGGACCTCCATCCAGTCGCCGTCGGGGACATAGGCGCGGAACTCGAAGGGCGACATGGTGATACTGCTGAGACAACCGGCAACGTGGTTCGCACCCTTGAAACCGTTCACCTTGGACGAGCTCTCGAGCGTAATGGAAGCATCAGTGCTGAACAAGTTTCTGACCTTGGTCTTGGCGTCAAACGGCGCAATGAAGGAGTTGTCCTCACTGCTGCAGTCAAAAGTGTACGTCGTCTCGTTCGGACTGTTGTGGTAAACCAGCCAAACGGGGTCTTCGTTCGTCTTGTTCTGAATGCTGAAGTAACCACGCGCAACGCTCCAGATTCCAGTCTGGGTCGCGACTGAACTTCCATTGTACTGAACGCCTCTGGTCTGGTTGGACAGCTGTTCAAGAAGCCAGCCGCCCTCGAGAACAGGGTACTGCACGCGGAAGGAAAACATGCGCTTCATGAAGTTGCGAACCGGGGCCGAGGGGTCCCGATGATCGTACGACACGGTTTCGTCTTCGCAACCCTTTTTGCCCTTGGAGATGGGCCAACCGACATAAACCGAGTTGTCGCCTGCATAGCATCCGTGATACTTCCACGCCTGAGCAGCGGAGAAGGCCTGACGACCGAAAACGTAGTTCTCGGCAGTGTTGTCCAAAACGTAGAAGTTTTGCTCTTCGCCATAGTAAACCAAGGGGGCACCAGGCAGAAGCATAGTGGTGATGAAGTAGGCGAGAAGCATGCGCTCCGTTCCGAGCTCGATGGCGGGCCAGCGGAAAACGTCCTGGTTCGTGACACCGTACAAGTGGCGAGGATCGAACTCTCCAGTGTTGGCGTTGAAGAAATCGTTTGTCAAAATCATCTGGTTCCAGGTCTGGACCCAGTCGGTCGGAAGATCGTAACCAGCCTCGAGATTACCGCTTAGGCCGAGGAAACGCGTCATGAAACGGTAGATGGAGTAGTGGAAGGCACCAGCGTCAAGAGCACTCTTACCGTGTTCACGCAAGAAGCTGCCGGAGCTCGCAGAGGAGGTGGACGACATGCTGATGGCGGTTTCGAGGTCCAAGCTGGAAGCCATGTCCGGAGTACGGCCGCGTCCCAGATAGATGGACCCCAGAGTGTTACCACTCGTGATTTCGCCCACGACCATGAAGTTTTCCTTGCCGAGATCCTTTGCGCATTTTCGCATAGCAGTACTCCACTCAGCCTGTGCATCGACGGTAACCTGCACAGCCTTGTCGATACGGAAGCCGTCAATGTCGAGCATCTGGATTGTCATGCAAGAGTAAAGCTCGAGACGCTGGCGGACCGAGGGAACCCATTCACGAAGACGATCCTGCACGGAAGCGAACTTTGCCAATTGACGCTGCCAATCGGGGAAAACACCGAAAGCCTCAATGTCACCAAATTGATCAAAGTCACTGTCGTAGCATCCCTTCAGCTGTGCCGTGACATCTGCGCCGACGGGCTTGCCGTCTTCAAACCAGAAAGGCGGGTACTCGCAGGTTTCGTTGTACTCGTTGCCGATATCGAAATCGAGGTACCTTCGGGAGGTCTTCCACTGAACCTTGTGCTCTTCGGTAAGGAAGGGAGTAGACGCGTTGAGGTATCCGTTGAAACCAATCAGATCACCCATGCTAGAGGAAGAGTGAGTGACGGCAATGCCGCTGCAAGCTTCTGGATACTTACGTCGCCATTGTCTGATCCAAAACCACATACATGCCCCTTGCGTGGATTTCGTCTATGGCTTTCTGCCATGCCGTGATGTTGCCGAAGTGCTTATCGAGGAGGGTGAGGTCGAGAGGCTTGGGCACGTCAATACACACGTGCTCATGTCACTGTGGGCGGTGACGAGGGGAGAGGGTTCTTCTCATACCGAGTAGGAATCCGCCTTCCACGGATCGTTGATGAAGGGCGAGCCAGCAATGTAGAGAGCCTTGATGCCCATGCCCTGAATATAGTCCAACGTATCGACGAGTCCCGCCAAATCTCCTCCGTGGCGGAGCTGATTGCTCATGATATCATGTTCGAATAGCGTGCCGTTGGCATTGTCGTTGTCGGGGTCGCCATTGACGAATCGGTCGATGAATAACGTATAGTAGGGGAATCGCCAGTTTGTTGGTGATTTTGTGAAATTAAATCCAGCTTCCTCTCTCTTTCCCGAATAATCGTATGGCGTCTTTGCCAACTTGTTTGTGTTGAGGTTGTAGTCGACTTCGCTCGCGGTGTACTTGAGGCCGGAAACGAGTGTGGATGTGGTAAGGAGTGTAAGTGCCCAAGCCAATACTGAATTAGACATTGTTACTCTTACTCGCCGGGAGGGGCGAGGAAGTAAAGTTGTACAACAAAAAAATAGACAGGAATGATTGACGAAGTGAAGAAAGAAGGAATGTGGTGATGGGATGGGGGAGAGAGACAGAGAGGCCGCGAAGCAGACCAGCAAGCAAGCAAGAACGAATGACGGGTTAGGATGCAAGGCGCGGGACGGGTGGGAAGAAAACTCGGCCGCGAACACCACGTTGGTACAGACGGAAAAGGGGGTAATCTCATGGGAGCCCGGGTCAGCCCAATTGCAATATGCCCCAGGCTGAAGGCGGAAAGGGGGATCACTGCAGAGTGGCTGGGGCCTCAGAAGAGTCCATGAAGGATCTGTCCGTCCGCCTCGCCTCCCAAGGCTCCAGTCTGGCAGTCTGTGGTCTTGGGGTGGACAGGCCGCAGGGCGTCGATTTCGTGACGGGCGACGGGGCCCCTCTGCAGGGACGGATCAGCCGAATCGTTAGCTCTTCTCGTCCTCCTTCTCCTCCTTCTGCTCCTCAGTTCTCACAGGCCGACTCGTCGTGCTCCTCCAACCCCTCTCTCTTGGTACATGATAATGTGGCTCCGGGGGTGGTCGGGGCTAATTCTGGCTATACGAAGTTTGGAATATGGATATGCAAAAGGTGCAGGCAAGTGCCTGGGTTGCAGCGAACCATTGAGAGCGATGGGAGATTGGCGGGCCCCGTCTTGAATTGCCATTTTGGACGACTACCCAGTAGAGGCTGTCCAATACGGTGGCTCCGAGGTCAGCGTCGACAGGGGCCCATGTTGAAGACCAGGGATAGGCCGGCACAGGTTGGTGCTTCTTGTTGGTCGATTCGGGCGAGCTCCGTCGTCGGTCGAGGTATCCGCAGTCGGTTGCCCCCCCCCCCCTGGCCAGTGGACGTGCCCTGTGGTTGCATCGAGTCATTTTTACTTTGTGTGGTTCCCCAAAAAAAATACGAGACGTTGGTGACGGGCCGGGCTGTCAGAACGAATGATCCATGCTCTCGAAGATTATCCAGAAGCAGTGATTTCCCAGTCGGGAATATTGAGGCTCGGGGCCTCAGCCCAGTGAAATTTGACGTGGGCGCTGGGAATCGGACGGTTCATCTCAAGTGGCACAACCGTTTATGCTTGACGGGCGACGGTGTGGCACTATGTTCACACTTGTGAAAGAAGGATCGAGTCGGCTCGGTGGATTGGGCGAGCTAAGCCAGGAACATGTTGGGCCGCCTGTCGGATCGTGACAGTGACGTCGTCTCGCGGCAAGACTAAGGCAGGCGGGAAGATAGGTCGGCCAGGGCCGGATGGAAGGATTTGCAGAAGAAAGGATGAGAAGCAAATCAAGATTGGTGTCAGCAGCGCACAAAGTTGGCGTGAGCATGTACGGTTGGTGGTGCAGTGCAGTATGCAGGTGCAGTGTAGTCAGTGGCACAAACGCAGAGAAACTGGGGCAGACTGTTGGGGTGTCCGGGAGGGATTGGAGGCCGGCGGGAGCTGAGCCACAATGGGGTCGTGGATGTGTGGGTAAGCGTGGCTTAAACTACCCAAGTCCCTCTTGGCGGTGGTGTCCGCACAGCACCAGCCACATATCACGAGCCCTCCAACCGTTTTATTACTATTGTTGACATCCTTGCCGTTCCGCAAGGATTATGCCCCATTATGTTCCACACTTCAGGTACTAGTTCCATGTCGCCCCCATCTTGGCATCCACTCAGGCACAAGAAGTATCCTTAAATCGGACGGTGCGGCCGGGGCAGGGACCAGGGTTCGGAGTTGCACCTGCACTCTGTATCCATTAAGCGGCCGGGGACCCTGGTATTCTCCTGTCACGGCGCAGGACTTGCCGTGGCAGTTGATCGTCCGTATCACCTTCTACCAAGCGCGGCCGGCGCAAGCGAGCGAGTCAGGGCCGAGAAACGGGTAATTATGGCCACCAGCGCCCTGCTCAGTGCTGGCCCTTGGCTGGCGGCGCTGGGCACTCGTCTAGGCGCGCTGAAACAGGGTAAATGCGAGGGAAAAATACTGGCAGAGAAATGCAGTAGAAAGGGGACGGGGGGCCAGTCTTGTCGAAACCAGAAGCTTGGCCGAGCTGAGCTCCCTTTTGGCGGCGGAGTCGAGCCTTGCCTTGCCCTGCCCTGTCCTGTGTCTCGCCGTTCCCCGTTGTTGTTGATGCTCCTTGGGTTTCCAGGAGGCTGAGGAAACTCGGCTCGACTCAGGAGCGCGCATCCAGCAAAAAGCCGTCTCGAAACCCGCATATTGCGCTGCGAGGGATACCCCGAAGCATTTATAGAGTTTGGCCAAGGAGGCACCAAGTTGACGTTCCATGCCGTTAGACGGGGTTGTGGGATGGTCCCCCCTTCCCCTCGTCCTCCCCCCCTTCTCAACTTTTTGAAAAGGGGGGGAGGGGGGTGCTTACTCACGAGTGTTAGGATGCCGCCGTTAAGAGAGAATGAAAGCATCCAGACAGACGTGTTGATTGGCCTTGACATCTGTCGCCAAAAGCAACGCCCGTTCGGAGGACAGAACCCGTACAGGACAGGGAAAGGAGGTGGCCAACGTTGTTGTCAAGCGACGAACCTGCGGCGCAGACAAGCAAACACCAAGCACCCGCCAATTACAACAAGCAGCCACCAACTCCATCAAGCACACCAAGCATACCAAGCACACCACCAAGACACCACCAGAGAGCCCCAACCAGACCTCTCTTCCCGGTTTAGTAACCAAAACTTTCGGGCGGTGCTTGCAGTGACGGTGCGGTGACAGTGACATTGGACAGCGGCAGCGACAGCGACAGCACGCCGCGCCCGCCAAGGTCCTCAACCTGCGCACTATCCACGCTTTACAAGCTCCCAGTGCCACTGCCGAAGGTGACGCCCCCTTGGCGTGGTACCACCAGACCGCATCGGGACAGGTCCACAGTGTTCCAAGGTTCTTCCAAGGCCGCACCGTTGGCGGCGCTGGCGGCGGCGCTGGCGTTGCTTGGCAGGGGAAACGAGCCTTTCTAAACAAGCTGGGCCTTGTACTAGCCCCATCTGGAAATGGCTCTTTTCGCCTCCAGTCCTCACCGGCCTCACCTGCTACATGATTAATTGCCATACTATGTGTGCGTACGCAGCAAATTCGTATGCCATGTCTGTCCCGATACATACGTAGGTACCTCGAGTCGGGGCATCTCATTACATTACACTACTCTACTGCTTCTCAATCAGGTGTGGGACGCTCCAATCACCCCCTCGACGTCCTCCAAGCTGTGCTGTACGCTGTGCTGTGCTGTGCTGTGCTGTGCTGTGCTGTGCTGTTTGCCCAGTCCTCGCACCATCATTCACCAGTCACACACTCCAACCACAACAAGACGATACCCACATCCGGCTGCACTATCTATACTATGCATTTACTCTGCCACCCCCAGCATCCTTTGCCGCAATATCGCTATGTCTGGGCACGAATCAATCAGCACCTTAACCAACACTCTGGCTTTCTCCCTTCAGACAACCACCAGTCTATTTCGTGTCTCCTTTCCGTCACATTGCCATTACTCACTTCGCAACGCATCCCATCCGTACTTTTGGCCGGCACCCACTCGCCTTCCACCAAGTCGCCTCCCTTCCCCCCCTCCCATTCTAGTGTAGCGCTGCCACACCTCCACACCCCCCGGCTTGGCCTCCGTATCGACCATCGTATCCCCCGTGGTCACTCATGTTTTTTTTGCTTGGGCTCAATTTCCAGTCAACCGCTTGTTGGTCATGGTCGTTGACCATTCCTGCCCCCCCCAAGTGGGCCTCTACTTCCCTTCTCATCCGAGGCATTGACATTTACAGCCAAGTGCAGCCCAGTTGCCAGGAACCGTCATCTCGTCAAAGCCCATCCGTCTCCTCGGCCTGTCGTTCCGTGGCCCCCCCTCGTGTCTTGCCTCCTTCTCCGCGCTGTCTGTCTCGCGTACATTGCATACATCGGTTCATCCGTAGTTCCGCCTTTTCGTGCACTGCAGCGCGATCTCTCTTGTTCTCCCCCTCGTGTCAACAATGCCAATGTTGTCTTGACGCGCTTCGCCCCTCTTCTCTCGCTGCCAATCGTCTCCACGTAGTGTCTAGTCTCTCGTTTAATCTACCCGGCCTTTCCACCCCTTTTCATCCAAGGGCCTTCACTCGTCCCAAATTCACTAAAGGGTTCCCCGTCCATTCGTTCCCCGGTCCACACCCGACTCACAGTCCCTCTTACATCCCAAACGTCTATATCGTTGTGTGCGCGCCGCAGTCTCTTCCGACCCTATCCATTCTTTTCATCCCGCACGCAGCACCCAAGCGCAAAAGCCATTCGTT
The DNA here is from genome assembly GCF_051148585.1 of Colletotrichum jinshuiense. NCBI lineage: Eukaryota > Fungi > Ascomycota > Sordariomycetes > Glomerellales > Glomerellaceae > Colletotrichum > Colletotrichum jinshuiense. The sequence continues at coordinate 5,316,230 of NC_139309.1, read as the reverse complement.
AATCAACGCCCTCAAGCGGCGCAGTCGTTCTTTTTAATTCAACCTCACAGAGACCTTCATCAACCATGCGTGTCTCAACACTGGCGTGGGCCGCCGTTTCGGCCCTCTCTGCCCTCGTCGAGGCTGCTGACCTCGAGGAGTGGAAGTCGCGATCCATCTACCAGGTAATGATCGATCGTTACGCCCTCACTGATGGCTCAACCGACCATGAGTGCGAGCTTTACAAGTTCTGCGGCGGCACCTGGGCCGGCCTGACCAACAAGCTCGACTATATTCAAGGTCAGTGCAGTGACATGACTCCCCCAAACTTAACTCTGCCGCCCTCCCTTCTCAGCCGCAATTGCCCACCGAATGAACTCACGGCTGACCATGGCGCGCAGACATGGGCTTCACTGCCGTCCAGATCAGCCCCATCGTCAAGAACATGGATGACGACACCGCCGTCGGTGAAGCTTACCACGGTTACTGGTCCCTCGACAACTACGCCCTGAACGACAAGTTCGGCACCAAGGCGGACTTTGAGAACCTCGTCAAGGAGCTCCACGCCCGCGACATGTACATCATGGTCGACGTCGTCGTCAACAACATGGTCCAAAAGCTCGACAGCCTGCCGCCCAAGCTGGACTACTCCGAGTTCAACCCCTTTAACGACGAGAAGTACTTCCACCCTTACTGCAACGTCACCGACTGGGGAAACACCACCGACTACCAGGACTGCTGGCTCTACCCCTATGGCGTCGCCCTCGCCGATCTGGCTACCGAGGAACCGGTTGTCGTCGACGAGTTCAACAAGTGGATCAAGGAACTCGTCAGCAACTACTCCATCGACGGTCTCCGTATCGACGCCGCCAAGCACGTCAACGACGCTTTCCTGCCCACCTTCGTCAACGCCTCCGGTGTCTTCGCCTTCGGTGAGGTCCTGACCGGATACACCCCGGACTTCTGCCGCTACCAGACCCTGAACCTGCTGCCGGGTATGCCCAACTACCTCGAGTACTACCCTCTGTCCACCGTCTTCTTCGAGGGCGACCTCAACAACCTTACCATTCTCCGTGGCGAGGCTCGTGACAGCTGCACCGACATCTTCGCCCTCGGATCCTTCGTCGAGAACCACGACATGCCCCGCTTCGCCGTCTTCAACGACGACATCGCTCTCGCCAAGAACGCCATGGCCTACATCCTGCTGACTGATGGCATGCCGACCGGTAAGACAACGGCTCGGTGCCACCCTTCCCCGCTTAGTGCCGTGACAGTAAACTAACGCCCCCTTGTCTCATAGTCTACCAGGGCCAAGAGCAGCACTTCAAGGGCAACTCCACCCCCTTCAACCGCGAGCCCCTCTGGCAGTCCAAGTACGACACCACGGCGCCCATCTACGTGCTGACCAAGACGCTCCTCAACACCCGCAACCAGCTGCAGACCTTGAACGCGGACTTCACCACCACGGCCTCGGAGCAGCTCTTCGTCGAGGAGACCCACTTGTGTCTCCGCAAGGGCCCCGATGGCGCGCAGGTCGTCTTCTGCATCACCAACAAGAGCTCCACGGGCGACAAGTACACGCTCAGCGTCGGTGGCTTCAACCCCGGTGATGAGGTTGTCGAGGTGCTGTCTTGCACGACCACCACCGCCGACGGCACCGGCAACGTCACCATGTACATGGACAAGGGCGAGCCCAAGGCCGTCGTCCCCCTGGCCGCCCTTTCCGGCACCCAGATCTGCGTCAACGGCACCACCAAGGCCAGCGAAGACAGCGCTGCCGGCTCGCTCGGTGCTAGCATGACCCTGGCTCTGGCCTCGGTCATGGCCGTTTCTTTTGCCCTCCTGGCATAAGCAACTGGAGATTCCAGTTTGCGAATGAAGGAAAGAAAGCAAAGAAATAAAATAAAAACACGGCGCGACTCTGGTTGGGGGAAGGGAGAGAGGTGTACTGCGAGCCAGACACATGTTTGCTTTTTTCTTCAAATGTCGAGTTCGTGCACACGGAGTTTGGATAACCACAGGCGGCTATGATGACGCAGGCTATTATCTCTTTCTTATCACCCTCTTGTGTATTTATTATGCTCGCGGCCCAAGCCCCGCGAAAAGCTCTCGTGTGGTCTGGTGAGTAATGTATTCTCTCGTACACGTTGTATTGTTTTATTTGCCCTCCTCGCGGACGAGCCCCATCATGACACCGGGTCGGCAGACTCAACTCACGGCACGCATATCACAAATAGTCTTAAGGTAATTAGTTTAGCTGGCGCTGAGGGATTCGTTTGTAGTGATACCAGACCACCAAATTCAAAAAAGTTGTCAAAACATCATCTAGAAGCGTGCATGTTAAACAGCTGCGACTGTGGGCTCCGAGGCCCGGGGGCTGGCCATCCCACCGGTCGATATTCCAAATGGCTCGTGCAGTGAGAGAGAGAGACGGTATGTGTGTGTGTGTGTGTGTGTGTGTGTGTGTGTGTGTGTGAAGACGGTAGTGGCGATGGATGGTGGTCTCGCTGCAATTCCCAATTGGGAAAGATACACACCAGGCTTGCTTGGCAGCAGCAGGCGTCGACCGCCCATCGATCGGTACGTACGGTTTGAAACGGAACCCGGCGAAGCGATTGCGACGAAAAGGACCGGGGAGGCGTTGTAATTGCATAAAATGCCCACAGCAAGAGAGAGCCGGCTCCCCTCTCCCAACCCCGGCCGCCTAATCCCAATCTTAATCATTTGATCGGCCTAATCCGTCCGTGTTCGGAGTGCTCCGTAACGAACTGGGTCGTGCCCTGGTCCAGGGAGACCACGTGAGCAACAGAAAAGAAAAGAAAAAACACAGATAGGGAAAGAACCGTATTGTTTAAGTGTAAAAGGTAACTGGAGCATGGACCCTCTCCCCTTCCGGGTTCTCCTTGGGGCGGCCTATTCCACGGGGATTTAAAAAAAAAATAGGGGTGATTTTGGGTCTTGGTTTCGGTCGAGTCGGTCGGGTCGGACAAGTCGGAGCCCTCAGAGGGTGGGTCCCACCCCCCTCACCGTAACGTACCTTGCATAAAAACGGACCGGCCCCGTTTCTTTTGGGCCGGTAGAGAGAAAGAGAGAGGAGACAGTACATAACAATAAAGTCCTACGATATGGGGTGGGGAAAGATTCCTTTTCTGGTCCACACCGTTTTGTGGGTGGCTGCTAACGGGGCGTACAAGGTAGCACATCTCTTTCCCTACCTATCCTATCCCATATAGCGGGCCCCACGCCCGTCTGGCTGCCGTCCGATACGAACGGATCAGCGCCCCGTTATGCCCGTTGGTTGGTCGATAGCATCTAGGGGAGAACTTCGGTAATGGGGGGATTTATTTTAATTTATTTCATTTCGCCAACCTGAGAGGGTGACATTCGGGTTCGCGGGCAGATGACTGGACATGATACAGCACAATACACGCACGTCCGCGTAGAGGTGCGCATACAAACTCACGAACAAACACAAATACGGGCACGCATGCACACATAACGCGCGCCATCGGGGAAAGCTGTCCGGCAATAGGGTGCCAGCCAGCCAAGACGCGGGCGTGCGTGCATGCTGCTACTGCTTGCTGGCTGTTAAACCTGCTGCTGACTACTGCCGCTGCTGCTACTATGACAGCCTGCGTGCGTTCCTGCCTGCTTGCCTGCCTGCCGTAGCGTATGTAGACCACCCACCCACTTGTCCCACGCCGAGAGATAAGACATACATACATCCATCCCACATGCAGCAAGTGCTGATCATCATGGGCGTCTGCCATCGTCTGAGACTCCATGCGGCCGCCACGAGAAGGCCCGGCACATCACACCTGCTGTTTGTTCTCAGTCTGATACCCGCGGGTATTGAGACCTTCACCCTCTTTAGCCCCAACGGGGTGTTGGTAAAAACAACGAAATTCAAGATTTACATGGGGGGAAAAGGTCACGGGTGTGATGGTGGCATTGGTCTTGACGCGCGCGTTCCTTGTCCCCCCTTCCCCCCCATCCCCCCTTGCGTCCCATCTGCACACTCATGCCAGAAGGGCTAGTTGACGTGCACAGGTTTTTTTTTTTGGAGGCTTCAAGAGGGTGGTCGTGATGCAAGAGAGGCTGTCGCTTCCAAGGAAAAGCAGGAAACAGACACCGATGACGGGTGCTTTCAAGGCATGTCCGTCTGACTGTTGAGGATTTCGTTCACAACCGCATATACGAGGAGCGGCGGCTGGGCCGATGGGCGGATGGTGACATTTCGCGGGGACCCTGGAGGCCTTTTTTTTTTTTTCCTTTCTCTTCTTTTCTTTTTCGATGGAACATTTCGTGTGACTGGGGGGCTGCCTTCCTTCGATGGAGGGAAGGGGGGGGTTCACCGACGATCTTCGCTCTGGGGGGTGACATTCGGCTCCGCACCGTCTTGTTTCGTTTCCCAAGCTGAGAGGGGACCTGTCTCTCAATGGACGTTTCGTTCGCGAGGCGGGCAAAGACAATCACCAATCTATTTTTGAAGAGGGCCTTCAAATGTCGATCCTTCTACCGCCCAAGCTCCCCTCCACTCCAACCCTTCACGTCCCCGCTCGAACGGACAATTCTTTCCAGACTTTCTTTCTTTTTTCGACACTACCATCTGTGGTGGGGCCGGGGGGAGAGGTCGTCGTTGTTATTTTATGTGTAATTTTGTTTCGCGATATCCCTTGGGAAGCCCAATGTGCAAGTACGGCCGGTTGCAAGTCAAAACACGGGTCTCCCGTCAGTAAGGGGGCGGGAGAGTGCTCCCCGCGGGAACACTTTCCAACCACTCAAGGATCGACGCGAGGCGCATCTTTCTGGGTTTTTGAGACAATGTCTTGCTTATCGAGGAGCTTGAAACCTTGGTTCTCGGGAAAAAAGACAGATTGGGCGGGGGGCAGGAGGAGGAGATACCGGTAGGCCTAGCCTTGGTCCTGTTGCATTTTGGGCGCTGGATGACATGGCGATCCTGTTTTTTCTTGCTCCCAATGGTCTCCTGCAATGCGGGCTTTTCCGGCGTCCGGGCGTGCAGCTTTCTTCAGCTTTGCCGGGACCTTCCCTTCACGTTTTGCTGCCTTGATCTGCGGCCAAAAGATTGCCATGTCTTGTCTATCAGCAGGTTGGTGACTTATCTCCGGAGGGCCTGACCTGGCTCCTTGTGACGTGATAGCCCGCTTGGTTCATGTTTGCATTACCGTAGTAATGCGAGTTTGCGCATTTCTTCAGAGGCCATTCGGGACGCGGGGACTGCGCCCCGGGGTTCAGATCGCGCCGCGTCCCCGAGGGATCGGCCGAGGTCTGAACCATTTCCAAGACGTGCCCCCGTCCGGCCCAGCCCAGGAAGAGGGTTTCATTTATTGCCACTTCAATAACGGCCTGAGATTGGGCGTGGAATCGTTGCGAGCGGTTATCACCTCTATGTCAAACATTCTCCCGGTCCCGTACGTAAGTAAACATGCAGCTTCTACAATATAAACAGCCGATTAGTCTAGTAGGTACACATATTGCTGGTTGATCTGGAGATGCGGTCGTGTGTAGTATTTCATCATATACTCTCTACCTCCGACGGGAGAAGAAAAATAAGCATATATAGAATGAGTGAAAGTCAGGCCAATATAAAACAGTAAACGGAGCACAAAAACGACAAAAAGAAATGCGCGGATGCGCTTCTGGCTGGTTGTTCCGAAACCGAGAATCGAACTCGGGGCTATGCCTAACCTCTCAAGAGATGAGAGGGCATCATGTTGGCCACTACACCATATCGGAGTGAACTGTGGTTGCCGCGGCCGGTTTGAGCCCTAACACTTGGCGGGGGCGGCGAGCCGCAGTTCGCGGCGCCCGCTGGGCTTGGGAAAGGGCGGCGTCAAAACGGACATGACTCAACTGACTGCCAGCTAACCCGCCGGGTGGGTGCTGGAAGCGGTAATTACGCCCCCAAACATACTGCCGGGATGTGAAATGCTCTCTCTTGACCTTGGCTGCTCGGTTTGTAAGAGAGCGTTTTTTTTCCCTCTGTTTTTGCCGACGACGTTTATTCAAGGTTTTCCTTCGCAGCGAATTGAAAGGTATTAAGAAAAAAACCCAAAGTATGTCCAATTACGAGGAAGCCCGCCGCGTCCATGGTCCGGGCGTCGCGTTCTTGCGGAGGATGCAGCCCTACGAGCGAGCCTTGTTCTGCTCTTGGTAAAAAGCCACGTGCCACGCCGCCCGACACCCTATTTTAAGCTTCTAATTGGGCAGAGTCCCGCGACCAACGTCAGCGGATTACAATGGCAAGAATGCTGGATGTCGAATTTGACGAATACCTGATGCTCCCGTGAGGTCATTGGACATTTGGTGCTCCCTTGGAGAAGCCGAGGGCGAAAAAAGGCCGGATTGAGGAATACGGCTTCTAAATTCTTCGTAAAAACATAGAACATGAAATTATTCTTACATGAATAGGAAAGAAACCCAAGAAGTTATATCTTTGTTTCCTGGGCGTCTCCTACGTCCATTATCCTTTCCAGACCTTAATTTGAACCCATTGGGCATATAATATTATCATCCGGAAGACGGACTTCTTCTCCGGCCATGGCACATCCGGCCCCGAGGATTGTGGGTATCTGCGGCGCCGCCATCGCCGGCCCTACCCTCGCACTGCAGCTCCTGTCCCATCCGATCCTCCGAACCCTCTTCCGTCCAGTCCTCTTCGACCAGTCTCCGCCCCCAGCACCGGTCCGCACAGCCAGTAAAGAAAGCACAGCGAAGCCGAGTCCGGCGTACTCCCCCTCCCCGGCAAACAGCAACCATCGCCAACGCGCCGGCGCCTCAGTAGCCCTCCTCCCGAACGGCCTGTACCCTCTCTTCAACCTCGGCCTCGTCCAAGCCCTCAGGAGACACGGCCACGAATGCGACGACCTGACCCTCTGGTCCGGACCTTCGTCTCTGGACCATGTGCCGGATGCCCCGCTCACCCACCTCAAGACCATGGTCAACGGGATGTGGTCGCACGACATGCAGATGGGCGCCATGTACTTCGAGCGCGCGAGCCTTCAGTCCCTCCTTGTCGACCGCGTGCGCGAGCTGGGCGGCGAGGTTCGCTGGTCCAAGAAAGCAATCCGTTTCGAGCCTCTTTCCTCCTCCGCCTCCGCCGGGACTAGCAGCGCGAACCACCGCGGCCAGACCCGCGTGACCTTCGCAGACGGGACACACTTTGACGTCGACCTCCTCGTCGGCGCGGACGGCGGCTACTCCCCCGTCCGCCGCCACATCCTCGCCCAGCGCGACCCCAAGACCGCCGAGCAGCGGTGGCTGCCGCATTCCATGGGCATGACGGGCATCTACGGCATCTCCTCCGCCGACAGGATCCCCCCGACGCACGCCCCCGAGCGCCCGTTCTCCGAGTCACACAGCGTGTGGCTGCCGCGGGGCTTCCTGGCCACGGGGCCGTGTCCGGGACGGATGTTCCGCTGGGACCTCATCCTCCCCGAATCGGCGCCACCGAGCCCTTGGTCGGCCCCTGACGAGGCAGAGCCCCGCCCCGGGGCGAGCCATGCAAGCCCGCCTGGTGCAGCGGGCAAAGGGGCTGAGGAGGCGTGGCAGGCCGCCATCGTCCCGGGCCCGTACCCCAAGCCCACGACCGTCCGGATCCTCCGCTCGCACCTCCGCCTCCGGCACCCCTTCGCCGGCGACTTCGCGACGATGCTCGCGACGGCGGACCGCATCATCCACACGCCCCTCCGCCAGCGCGTGTGGAAGGAGGACGAGATCCAGTGCACCAGCGCCAGCGGCGGGGCCAACGTCGTCCTCCTCGGCGACGCCGCGCGGCTGATGCTGCCCACCAGCGGCCAGGGGACGGGCTTCGCCATCGAGGACGCCACCGTCCTCGCCGGCATGCTCCTGAAGCACGCCGGCCCCTCTTCTGCTTCTTCGGCGCCGTCTGCGCAAAACGTCACGGGTGATGAGGGGCTCGGGGCCGCCGTCGAAGAATACGCCAGGCTGCGGCGGCCCAGATCCGAGCGGATGGCCGCCGCGGCGTCGTGGGTCGGGTCGGTCGGCGTGGGCTCGACGTGGTACTACAGGCTTCTGCGGTACTGTGCCACGAAGCTGACGCCTGGCGCCGACTTGAAGTAAGTTATTTTTCTCTCTCTACGGGGGTTCTTTTCTTTCGTGGGCTTCCGTGTGATCGTTTTCTCTGGATATAAAGTGCTGATTTGCGTACACAACCAGGACCAAGAAGACCAGAGACCCGTGGCCCATGAACGGGCGTTTTGACGTGGAGCAGCGGGAAAGGTAGATTGTGGTTTATCACTGCTTTATAGTGTCGTCGAACACAGAGAGGTGTGGGTTTGATTTAGAGTTGCTTCTACATCCGACTCGTTCACCTGAGTCTTATTCTTGTATACTTACACCACTCAGCATGTCCCATCTTTGTTACTATCTCCCCATTCATAATCCCGTGAACATAGGCCTCTCCAATCAGCCGATGCGTCCCGTCGTCATACCGTGCTAGAACATACGGAACCTTTGCGCCCTTGATGATATGGACCTCGTAGACGCACCCCCGCTCCGAAAATACCGACTTGGGCCCCAGTCCCACCAGACCTCCCATTGTGGTGAACATCCTCCTCCCCTCCAGCATGGTCCTCATCCTCTTCTCAAACGCGTCGATGCCGGCCCTCTCGTCCTCGGTGAACTGCATCAATGCTCGCTCCCTCCACTGCCCGTCCACGGAGGCCTGCGGGTCCCCTTCGTACCCTCGGAACTCCTCCGGCGGCGCTGCCCCGTCCATGAGCCTGTTGAGCCTCAGTGCCCTGGGGAAGAAGCGCTGGCCGCTGAAAGTGAACCCCATCTCGTTCTCCTCCTTCTCCTCCGCCTTGGCCAGCTCCACGAGATTGTTGGACTCGAGGGTGTAACCGACAGTGTCTCTCGTCAAGGGGATGTGCTTGCCCTTGTAGACCGCTGCCCACACGGCCAGCGTGGTCAGGAGGCGGCGGGCCGCGGCACCTCCCTGAGTTGGCATCTGGGAATCGAAGTACTGGGCGAGATGCCACATCTCCAGCAGGTTGGCCTCGACCCAGTTCGAGAAACCGTGCCCGAGAGCCGTTGGGGCCGGATAGGTCACCGCCTGGTCGGGGCTGAGGAAGAAGCCCGCCGTCGGCTTCGGGAGGGTGTTTCCGACCAGGGTACGCCACACTGCTTCGATTCTAGTGATTGCCCTGATCGTGTAGTTTTTGTGGCTGTCGTCGCGGGTGTCTGTGCTTGGGTACGCTTCGTTCGGGGTGTGGTGGTTGTCATCCAGATCGCGGTCGTCTGAGTCGATCTCAGCGGCGCTCAAGGAAGTGCTGTTGCAGAGGGCGTGCTCGTCTGGTTCCTCATCTTCGTCTCCACTTCCTGTTCCGTGTGGACTATCGTCTTTTCTGGTACTGCCATGCTCTTCAGAGGAACTCGCGTGGCTAGTGTCGGTTACCTTTCCTTCCTCTTCACCACTCTCTCGACCCGAGATCTGTTCGCTATGCTGTTCTACTTTGTCGACCAAGGATTCATTCTCATTACCGTAACTTTCGTGAGTCCCGGTGCCAGCTCCATTTGATACGCTGTCCCGGTCACTACAATCCTTCTCTGCTTCCTCATACTCCTTCCCAAGTGCGCGTACCAGATCCGAATCAGTGTCATCGAAGGAGACTTCGTCTTGCTGCTCAAACTCCCCAATCGGATACTGAAGCGGTATTCTGAGAATGGTTTTCAACACGTTCAGGACCGTATCTTCAGTGTCTTGCTCCACCCACTCGCTTGTAGCGACCGCGTCCAACTCTATGGACTCGACCTCCATCGTGTCGTCGGAACGGATGTCAAACCATGCCTTTGTACCAGGGCCAGACGCGCAAAACAGCACGTCGTCATCCCCAGTATCTAGCGGCGTGAAGGGGAGTCGGGTGCTAAAGTCGGGCACCCACCCGGGCAACTGTGGGATCTTGGTGTCGCAAGGTTCCTGGACCTGAGAGAGAAACGAAAGCGACTTCGTCGTTCTTAGGATCGCCTCTACCGTCTGCCTAAAGACCGTCTTCACGTCAACGCTGTAATCCGGGATCAAGGCCAGCGCTTCCTTGTCGAAGGCGAGGTTGAGGAATGCAAAGACCTTGTCTCGTGGATCTGTGGCATCTGTGTCTCGGAACAGGCTCAGGACACGTAGCAGAGGAGGATATTGTGTGAATATATTGTCCCCCTCTGTCCTAAAGCGATATATAAAGTCTCTGATTGAGGTTGCGAAAGACACGCCATCCATTCCTTTGGTCAAAGTCCTGTTTCTTTCTGCGTTCTTGCCGTCGTCATCGCCGTCGTTGTCGTCATCTACGAATGCAGCCAACTTCCGAAGTTGTCGAGTGTTGTCAGACAGGGGCTCGCCGTTCAGGAGATTGCGTCCGAGCTTCAGCATCTCAAGATTAAGGCCGGACTTCTTCAACGCCGCGGCTACCATGGATAGCCACTCCCAGGAAAACATGACGCCGCCGTGGACGACGGTGATACTCTCCCTCCCAAAGATTGCCTCTTGCGTAACCCAGGCGCGCCGGAACCAGGACCGCTGGAAAAAAGAAAAGACGGCAAACCAGTGGATGAGGTCCATGCCTTCGAAGGACGACAGCGTTTTTCTCTTCCCCGACGTCGCAAGAATGTCAGATTCGTAAATCTTGTCCAGCCCCTCCATGGCATCATTGGTTAGTCTGTCTGGAGGCCCCAGCCAGGCAAATACTCTCTTGGCCTGTCGGAAGATCCGGCTCATCAACTGGACCTGGGAAGTCCTCTCTTTCTGATTATCCTGGTTGATACAGAGAGCATCGATCCAAATCGGGGCATCGAGAGCCTTGCGGAGACTGCTGTCCTCGTGTTCGTCATCTTCCGCCGCCGCCGACCTAAGCGAAGAACTGAACTTGAAAGAGCGATACTCTTTGAGAAAACAATACAGATTTTCTTGTAAATAGACCAGGTGGCCATCTATCTCTATCGGCTGCTGTGCTATTTGTAGGGCCGAGCCTTTCACTCGGGGGATCCAAGGGTGCCTCTCGACGTAATACTTCATGGCGTAGTCGGTGTTGTATATCTCTACGCCCCCCGGCCACGAGGACTTGAATACGAAGGGTAGCTTTGGGAAATCTTCAGGCAATTTAATTTCTTCCGGAGCGGGCGCTGGCTCTTCCTTTGTAGTGATCGGGTCTCCCCAAGTGTAAGACAAGGCGACGTAGGGGGGTGGTGTCTGGGCCCTGTCGTCAAGATCCAGGCCGGTCATTCTGCAACGGAGGACATCTGAGCCAGAGGGAAGGATTTCAACGAGGCGGATGCTCGTCGGCGTGGGGAGAGGGGGGTACTGGAAAGGAGGAAGCTTCAGCAGATCGTCCGCCGCCGGCTCGAGTCCTGGATCAAGAGATCCGTGAGTCTTTGTGTCCGCCATATGCCAGAGCTATGTTGAGATGAACTTGAATAGAGATAAGTAGAGAGATATTGCGGTCTTCGCTCTGATAAAGAGGGTGATGCCTAGTAGATATTTGACGGCCTGATGGGGCGGTGCGCCTTGGCAGTGGTCGTTATACCTGGTCTTGTTTTCAGCTTTGCAACATCCCGACCACGTGACGGAGAAATGCTCTTTTCAATGGCTGCTTGTAAGCGCCGGCACCTGCATGATGCGGGAAACTATTTGCAATATCACCATCGCCGCGGCCGCGGCCACCGCGCCTAGTCCCATAGGCGAATTGTGCATTGCGCTTGAGAGCCTCGTTGCACCACGCCGTAATTGTAGAGCCGGGCTTCTGATGATTGAACTCGTATAGAGCACAATGGGGAACGAAGCAAATATTCTCTCGGACGACCTCACAATCTAGGCTCGTGCGGGCTCGGGCTAGATCAGCAAGTGCTAAATTCCAAGGGAAGGAGGAGAGCTTATTGATTTCGTTTTGGGCATTGTGTATTTTCTGTAGGGTCTTCAAAAGCGTACTTGACCACTACGCCGGGGAGGAAATTGGTTAGTCAAAGCGTGATCGGCGTGCAAGTGTTAATACACATAATTGAGAAGAAACGAGCCCAGTTATCGGGTTGCAACATCCTTTTCTTACCCTGGAGACACTTTAGGGTTGTTGTTTTCGTATTTTTGTGAAACTATGCTAGTTACACTCTTCGATCGAGATTGCGGCAGAAAAGTTAGCAAGAACTATCCAATGCGGATTAGATGTTCTCTAGGGCGAGAAGCACATGCGACTGATTCATCGCAACCTCTCGGTCTGTGGGAGTGTGAACGCCAGAGTGTGAACGCCGGAGTGTGGTTCTGGTAATATTGATACAGTTAAGCTTCTCCTGGCCAAGGAGAATGAGCAGGACAATACCACCGGGCCCCACATCGGCGCGCCGGTTCGGGCTTGCTATGGCGGTTACATGGATATCGTGAAACTGCTCCTCGTTGACACCAAAGGCACGGATATCAACAGCGAGTTACCGAGGGGTATTGGTGAGCTGAACCAGCTACTGGTGGCACCAACCACATGGCTTGCCTTTTCCTGGATGCGGGCGCCGGATGAAATGCTGAGGGTGGCTGTACAGAACAGTCTCTTGAGCAGCGGCCCTCGAAGGGTATGAGACTGCTGTTAACACGCTGTTGGTGGCGGGTGCCGATCCTCACCCTCGGGGAGGGCGCCCGCCTGTCAACCACATGCCCTGCCCCTTTCGAGTCAACCTCGTCTTTATTTTGCCGCCTTGACGCATGACAACCGACGCAGCTAGGAGTGGTATAGTAGAGGAAGTCGAGCACATCCTCCCGTTCAAGGTCCCCCCGCCTTCGTCCCACGCAAATTTCCTCGCAGCCAACCCCAGTTGCGAACTTGCGTTGCGCCCCACGAACGATGATGATTTCCAGCCTCACAGCATCTGCCAATGTCAGCATCACCACGCCGTGGATGCAACCGCCAGTCTGCGAAACCTAGTGGTCGATCACAACCGCGTCGTGGGCTTATAGGGGCAGCATTGAAATATCTCAAGTCATCTATACTAAGGGTGTCAACGGAGTGTTCTTGTCGCGAATCTTTTGAGCTCTGCTGCTAAAATTCATTAAGCGATAGAGTACCTTATTTACGTTATGACACTCATCTTAAACAATCACCCAGCCTTGTATTTATTGCCAGCATAACGGTCGATTTTGTTAGTCACGTATCTGAACATTGCTTGGGCAGTGTATCAACTTTAAAGTCATATTAATCCGGGGGCGAGCACAGACATCATCACATGTACATATCCTAGCGTGGCCTACAACTTTCCAGATAGACCTCACTCAGACTCGACAAGCTTCATAACAGCAACCAGGCGGGGCAAATCACGCACGAATATTGCACAATCGGCACGAATTGTGTTCAAGAGGTCTCATTTATGTGTTGTTTACTTTTACACACTGGGGGAGTCATGCTCCATGCTGCCGACGCCGATTAACCTGCCAACACCAGAGACGAAAATTGCATGATGGAATCTTTGGGTAGTGTCTCTTTTAGAATCCCGAACAAGGAACAGCAAATCTATGAAATTAGAGCTCGTCGTGGCTGGGGGGCTCGTCATCGGCTCCGCCAGCGCCACCGGCGCCCTGGTACATCTTGGAAGTGATGGGGTAAGCGACGTTGGACAGCTTCTCCTTCTGCTCCTCGAAGTCCTCGGTGTTGGCGGTGGCGCTGTTCTCCTCAAGCCAGTCGGTGGTCTCCTTGATGGCCTCGAGAAGCTGGATAATTTGTTAGCCATCTGCAAAAGCACGGTAGGTGGGATAAGTAAACTTACAGTCTCCTTCTCCTCGTCATCAATCTTGCCACCGAGACCCTCCTCGTCGTTGACCTGGTTCTTCAGGGAGAAAGCGTAGTTCTCAAGACCGTTGCGAGCCTCAATGCGCTCACGGGTAGCCTTGTCCTCCTCAGCGTACTTCTCAGCCTCGGCAACCATGCGGTCAATCTCATCCTGGGTAAGACGACCCTTGTCGTTGGTGATGGTGATGGACTCCTGCTTGCCAGTGCCCTTGTCGTGGGCAGAGACCTTGAGAATTCCGTTGGCGTCGAGCTCGAAGGAGACCTCGATCTGGGGGACACCACGAGGGGCGGGGGGGATGCCAGTGAGCTCGAACTTGCCGAGGTTGTTGTTGTCCTTGGTAAGGGAACGCTCACCCTCGAAGACCTGGATCAGAACGACGGGCTGGTTGTCGGCGGCGGTGGAGAAGATCTGGCTCTTGCGGGTAGGGATGGGGGTGTTGCGCTGGATGAGCTTGGTCATGACACCTCCGGTGGTCTCAATACCAAGGGTCAGGGGGTTGACGTCCATAAGGACGACGTCGGCAGTACCCTCCTCACCGGAGAGAACACCAGCCTGGACGGCGGCACCGAAAGCAACAGCCTCATCGGGGTTGATGCCCTTGGAGGCCTTCTTTCCGCTGAAGTACTCCTCAATGAGGGAGACAACCTTGGGGATACGAGTGGAGCCACCGACGAGGACGATGTCGTCAACGTCCTCCTTCTTGACCTTGGCGTCCTTGAGCACCTGCTCGACGGGCTTCAGGGTCTTCTTGAAGAGATCCATGTTGAGCTCCTCGAACTTGGCGCGGGTAAGAGTCTCGGAGAAGTCCTTGCCTTCGAAGAAGGCCTCGATCTCAATGCGAGTGGACATCTGGGAAGACAGGGTACGCTTAGCCTTCTCGGCCTCGCGCTTGAGCTTACCCATAGCCTTGAGGTCCTTGGTGATGTCGACGTTGTTCTTCTTGTTGTAGGACTTGGCGAAGAAGTTGATGACGCGCTGGTCGAAATCCTCACCACCCAAGTGGGTGTCACCGGCAGTAGCCAGAACCTCGAAGACACCCTGGTCGATGGAGAGCAGGGAGACATCGAAGGTACCACCACCGAGATCGTAGACGATGATCTGGCGCTCGCCATCGGTCTTGTCAAGACCGTAGGCGAGGGCAGCGGCGGTGGGCTCGTTGACAATGCGGAGGACGTTAAGACCGGCAATGACACCGGCATCCTTGGTGGCCTGGCGCTGGTTGTCGTTGAAGTAGGCGGGGACGGTAACGACGGCGTGGGTGACCTTCTGGCCGAGGTAGGTCTCGGCGACCTCCTTCATCTTGCCCAGGATCATGGCGGAAACCTCCTCGGGGGTGAAGCGCTTGGCAGCGCCGTTGACCTCAACCTCGACGACGGGCTTGCCATCCTTCTCGATGACCTTGTAGGGGTAGTGCTTGATGTCGGCCTGGACGGCCTTGTCGGAGAACTTCTGGCCGATCATACGCCTAGTGCATGATTAGCAATGTGCTCCGAGAGCCTGGCTGTCGAACAAAGGGAAGCTTACTTGATATCGAAGATGGTGTTGGTGGGGTTAGCGGCGGCCTGGTTCTTGGCGGCGTCACCGACGAGTCTCTCATCCTCGGTGAAAGCGACGTAAGAAGGCGTGATACGGTTACCTGTGGCCCAGTAAGTCAGTCAAGCTAGCCAGAAACGTGGGAAGGAGCTTTGTCAACTCCAGCCGGCATCATCAAACTTACCCTGGTCGTTGACGAGAATCTCAACCTTGCCCTTCTGCATCACACCGACGCAAGAGTAGGTAGTTCCAAGATCCTGGGAGGCATAATGTTAGAGCTGTGGTGGTGGTGGTGGTGGTGGTGAGGGAGCCGAAGCACCCATAACCGCATCGCCAGGGATGGCAGGAGGTCTAACTTACAATACCGATGACAGTGCCGTAGCTCTCAGTGTCCTGAGCCTGGGCGGTCTGGACGAAAGCCAGGGGCGAGAAGAGGAGGGCCATCCAGGCCAGAAGGCCGAAGCCCAGGGCCATGGAGTTTCTGCTTCTCGACATTGTGGGAGTTTGGTGCTGTGAAGCTCCCCTGTGGAATTGGATTGCGCGCGTCTCGAGCTGTGCTAGAGATTTGGCTTATGGAAAAAGAAAGAAATGGAAATGTGACGGAAAACGCGCGGTCGAAGGTTTTTATTCCCTTCTAGCTACACACCCAATCGAATTGAGGTGGTTTGCAGGTGGTGAATTGGGAGAGATTGAAGATCCGGCTGTGGAAGGGAAGAGCTGGAGGCTTTATGAATGCCTTCTCCAAAAAAAAGTTGAGGTGTCCAGATTGCACAAAAGGCCAGATTTCACCTTGCGAGGCGCCACACGTGACAGGGGTCGCCTCCATCTGGGCCAAAATATCCCTTATGGATCCCCACTGTGTGGTCCCTGGGTGCAGCTGTACACTAATGCACATCTTGGTGAATGTGGGATGAGATAGGGGGGACGGGGGACGAATCTCCGTGGCGCCAGCACAGTTGGGGGTACCGTGTGAGGATCGCTACCCCGGCCCCCTAGCCACGGGAGTCAAGGTGAGCGCGCCTCACCGCTGCCGCTTCCTGCCGTCCGTGCTGCGTGCTGCCCCACCAAGGCTGCGATTCTGGAGATTTCGATTAGAGGTGGTCCCCTGGGAACCTTTGAACGTGGCCTTTTCTCCCGCTTTGCCTCGACTTCTGTTCATTTCCACGCCCCAATCTGACTGTGTCGATGCCCGTGACTCACGATCCAGCGATCGCTTTAGAATGCACAGTGACTGACAATGCATCATCCATGGTTGCATCCGATTCATCTCCCATGCCCAACCAAATGGAAACGAACAGAGTGGCCTTAACCAACCCCCCATTCCGGAGCAATTCGTGCTCTCTATTTATTACTGGTTCCAGAATATTCCCACCACTGCTGTGGGGGCGCGGCAATACGGTAAAGTAGTCTAAGGCAACGCAAGGTACGGGACACCTTACCTCACTTAAGGTGCTCGAAGCAGTGCCATCCCGTCTTCGCCCTGAGATGAGGGGGGCAACATGAGGGGGCGGCCGGGGCAGGGGTCGAGCTTTGGCTTCTGGCCCATGCTCTTTTGACTGGTGGGCGTGGACACGACGGCGTCATTTCCGTGGCCTCAACTCAACATGGGGCCGTGACATGACAACGCTGTCAGCTGCGACACCAGCAGCATGATGTTGACAGATCTCGATGCCAACCAGTCGCATCACATCATCCACCAAGCATCGCACCCTCCTGGCTCACTCCGCCAGTTGCCGACAACCACCGACGTGGTCCCTGCAAACTGTTCAAATGGCATCCCATCCCTCTATCAATAAGCACATCTCTATTGGACACACGCGAGTGCGCCAACCGAAGTTGCAGCCAAACTCAACTCTATTTTCAGCAGCCAACTCTAATCGAGCCTCAATACCAGCATCTTCTCTCGCACGCCATGCATTGAAGCATCTTTTCCCACTCACAAGTTATCCACACCCGGTACCTATATACGAACTAACCACGCCACGTTCCTTTTTTTTTTCCTTTCCCCGTATCGTTCTGCATGTTCACTCTAGCAGCCCTGCAGCAATTGTCTCGCCGCCGCTTCTAAGCACCACTCTTTGTCCAGCCTCCAACGGTACCTTTGATTCTAGCTTGACAATAACCCTGGCAACCTTGGCCGGCTGCACAATCTTGGGGTTCTTCTTCAGGATTGCTCCCGTCACCTTGTCCAGCACGGCCGGGATGGCCTCGATTCTGCCAGCCGCATGCAAACGTCCACGATGAACGTCTACCGGCATCGGCATCAGATGATCGAATGCCAGCACCTTCATCTTCAGAGTGTCGCTTGTCTCGATGGGTGCTGCCTTGGTGCTGATGATGTCGCCCACGCGCACGTGGATAGGATCGATGCCGAACAGACCAATGTTGACGTTCTGGCCAGCGACGGCCCATTCTTGCACTTCGGAATCGACCTCGATCGACCGTATTGATGCTGGTTCCCCGCTCGGCTGCACGATCAAGGCCTCTCCGTTCTGCACCGTGCCAGACTCTATCCGACCAGCTACCGTGAGTTGGCTCTGTTGCGTCCGGTAAATCTCCGAAATCGACATCCGGAAAGGTTTTTGAAGCGCTCTCGTCATCGGTTCTGATTCCTCCAGGGCCTGGATTAATGTTGGGCCGGTGTACCACGATAGCCCTGCATCATCTGGCTTCTCTACCAAGTTGGCACCACTGAGTCCTGATATGGGAACAAATGTGACGTTCTTGAGCTGGAAGCCGTTGCCCTTCATGAACCCGGTGACTTGCTCCGATATCTCGTCGAACCGGTCCTTTGACCATCCAACCATGTCGAGCTTGTTCACGGCTACGATTACTCGCTGTACACCCAAACTCCTGAGCAGCAGGGCATGCTCTCGTGTCTGGCCCTTGAGACCCTTTTCGAATGCTCCCGTGTTGGCATCAATGACGAGGATTGCAAAGTCTGCCTGGCTGGCACCAGCAATCATGTTGGGAACGAAGTCCCTGTGGCCCGGAGCGTCAAGAATTGTAAAGCGTGTCTTATCAGTCTCGAACTGGTTCGTCGCGATGTCGATGGTAACGCCTCGTTCGCGCTCCTCTTCTCGCTGATCCATCACCCAGGCAAGGGCAAACGATGACTTTCCAATCTTCTCTCCCTGTCGTCGATAACGGTCGATAAGATGCTGTTCTATGTACTTCAACTCCAGCAACAGCCTGCCCATCAGAGTGCTCTTTCCAGCATCGACGTGACCTGCAGAACGTTAGTAGTCGTGTTTACCAGAGTGTTCGTGCTGGGTATCTTACCAACGACCACAAAGCTCGCGCTCCTCTTGTTTTCGCTCTTCCCGAATTCTTTGAGGACATCCAGCTTCTTGTTCTTGGGTGCAGCTGAGTCGTCGAGCTCAAGCTGCCTCATCTCGCTAGTCGGAGTCTCGGAACCTTTCGATTTGGCGGTGACTTTCTTGGTCGCGCTCTTGGCGGCAGCGGCGTCGAATTTGTTGCCCGCTGGAAGTTATTAGAGTCAGCGCCTCACTGGGTCTTCGCAAATCGCGAACCTTTCGCCTGAGCAGCGAACACGATGTCATCAGGGCTTGGCTGGGAGAAAGCACTGGGTACAAAGGTGGAAGAGTCCATGTACGGCAGAGTGTACGTCTGAGAGGCGGCGGCAGTATCTTGAGCAGGTCCGAAGAGTGTCTGAGCAAAGGCAGATGGTCTTGTAGACGGCACCACGAAGCAGTCATCCTCCGCCTGCTCATCATTCGTGGAAGAGGATTGATTTGTCGGGTCAACATCCATGCCGGACGGGTCAGAAACCGGTTCCTTTGGTTGCGGCTGCGAAACAGGCGTTGAGAGTCCAGATGTTGAAGCTGAGTCTTCTGACAATTTCTGACGTTTGGCCAGTATGCTCGAGCCGGGTCTCTCGTTGTCCTTGGACTCGTTGATGGCTAGCGTCGACATTCTCTTTTCCGCCCGATCAACCTTGTCGTCTGGCTTCTTCACGTCCGTCTTCTTTTTTCGTGCTGCAGCCAGTGCTTGAAGTTTGGAGAGCTTGGGGCCTTCACCGCCGCCGAGGAGACCTCCTGGAAGTGGGCTGGGTGGGACGAAGACGGCCTCTCGGTGTTTGGGAACGTTCATCCAAGGTATGCCGTGGAAATAAGAGGCCGGAGACAGGGAAGCCACCCTGGAAATTGGGTACTCCAAAGTTGATGATGCCATTAAACCATCCGTAGCCTCACCCTCCAACCCCCAAAGACCAAATCCATCTGCCAAACGCTCAACTTCTGCTACTGCCGCTGCCTGACAGGGAACCCAAGTAAAGAATAAACAAAAATCGGACTTACCATCCTTTGCCTTCTTTGGCTCCTGCTTTGGCGGCGGTGGTGCAATGAATTTCTTCTGCAGGTAAGACACCGTCTTTTCAATGTCGTAGTAGTAATGCCAGAGTGCATCGTGAATCTGCTGTTGCGTGACTTTGCTGGCTTCAGGGCCTAATATGGCCTGCACAGCTTCGGTGCCTTGTGTCATGGCCTCGCGATCCTCTGCACTGAGCTGGTCGCCTTCGTTCTCCTCCTCATAGTCATCGCCTTCGTACTCGTCAAGAGCCTCGTCATAGTCGAGGTTACGAACTGCCTGGTGGCGCGACATTTTGACTGCGGTTGGTGGCTACTGAAATCGGTGGGCCCACAGTCTTGAGTGAGATGCAAGAGTTTGAGATGATGTCTCAAAGGTTTGATATCGATAATGCAGCCAGTTAAAAGAATTCGTTATTGCATACCGTTTTTAAATCGCGGATTCCTTTGCGTTGGGTGAAGTGCTCAGAGCTGTGACTCGAAAATACGGGCGTTGAAACTTGCAAATGACGGCACTGGTGCTGGCTACCTATGAAGTGGGATGCGTGGGGCCCTGACAGTCATGGAGGGGCAACCACGTCGATGGCGGGGTACCTGCTGTTGCCTCCAGGCCCTGCCAGGCGGTGAGCCTCCCGGATTATTTGACCCCCGGTCACCGAAGCTTCTGGTCCCCCAGAATGGTAGGCACCACCAATTATTCAGAAATTTTGGTCCACCACGACCCGGTCCTTGGAGCTCAACCCCCCTCAACGCACGATACCTCTATTTCTCCGGCGGCGCTCCCATTTGAATCGCACTACCAACCAGAACCCCTTTTTGACGTGCGACGACTTTCACCATGGCTATGAGTATGTGTCAGAGCTCCTCCATATTAGTATATGCAGCTAACAAAACTATCCAGACCTGGATATGGCCAACGGTAAGCAACGCTACTACTAGCAGCTATCCCATGGAATATGCTGACGGGATGATGCTTCAGCGGCCGTGATGAAGGACGAGCAGGGCCGTCCCTTCATCGTTGTCAGAGAGTAAGTCTTGCTTTGGCTACTTAAAAGAAAGGTGGACCAGGACTGATTCCCCCGCAGCCAGGGAAAGAAGAAGAGACAATATGGCAACGAAGCCGTCAAGAACCACATCCTCGCCGCCCGGACGGTCGCGAACATCGTCAAGACCTCTCTTGGACCCCGCGGTCTCGACAAGATCCTCATCTCCCCCGATGGAGACATCACAGTGACGAACGACGGTGCCACGATTCTGCAACAGATGGAGATCTCGAACCACGTCGCCAAGCTGCTGGTAGAGCTTTCCAAGTCGCAAGACGACGAGATTGGTGACGGTACCACTGGTGTCGTTGTTCTTGCCGGTGCTCTGCTGGAGCAGGCGGCGGAGCTGATCGACAAGGGAATTCACCCTATCCGCATTGCGGACGGATACGACCAGGCCTGCGACATTGCCGTGTCGGAGCTTGACAACATTTCAGATGTCATCGAATTTAGCAAAGAAGACACAGGAAACCTTTTGAAGGTGGCGCGGACAAGTTTGGGTAGCAAGATCGTCTCCAAGGCGCACGACCAGTTCTCCCAGATCGCAGTGGATGCTGTTCTCTCGGTTGCCGACCTGGAGCGGAGAGACGTTGACTTTGAGCTGATCAAGGTCGACGGCAAGGTTGGAGGAGCTTTGGAGGACACCATGCTCGTCAAGGGTGTCATTATCGACAAGGATTTCTCGCACCCCCAGATGCCGTCCGAGGTCAGGGACGCCAAGATCGCCATCCTCACCTGCGCCTTCGAGCCCCCAAAGCCCAAGACCAAGCACAGACTCGACATCACCAGCGTCGAGGAGTTCAAGAAGCTGCAAAACTACGAGCGGGAGAAGTTTATTGAGATGATTCAGCAGATCAAGGACTCTGGTGCCAACCTGGCTATCTGCCAGTGGGGCTTCGACGACGAGGCGAACCATCTTCTGCTGCAGAACGGCTTGCCCGCCGTGCGGTGGGTTGGTGGCCCGGAGATCGAGTTGGTGGCTATTGCGACAAACGGCCGTATTGTGCCTCGATTCGAGGACCTCAAGCCCGAGAAGCTCGGATCTGCTGGCATCGTCAGAGAAATGACCTTTGGCACGACAAGAGAGAAGATGTTGGTTATCGAGGAGTGCGCCAACACCCGTGCGGTGACCGTCTTTGTTCGCGGTAGCAACAAGATGGTAAGTTGAAGATGAATTCTCAGGTGTTGTACCGGTTGCTGACAGATTGCTAGATTATCGACGAGGCCAAGCGCTCTCTCCACGACGCCCTGTGCGTTGTGCGCAACCTGGTTAAGGACAACCGCGTTGTCTACGGCGGTGGTGCTGCCGAAATTGCCTGCTCCCTGGCAGTCGAGGATGCTGCCGTCAAGACCCCCGGCCTTGAGCAATACGCGATGCGCGCGTTCGCCGAGGCCCTGGATGCCGTCCCCATGGCGCTGGCCGAGAACAGTGGCCTGAACCCCATCGCGACGCTGGCCGAGGTGAAGAGCCAGCAGGTCAAGGCTGGCCCTCACGCCCGCGGCAAGCTGGGTGTCGACTGCATGGCCCGCGGCAGCAACGACATGAAGGATGCGTTCGTCATCGACCCTCTTATCAGCAAGAAGCAGCAGCTCCAGCTTGCGACGCAATTATGCCGCATGGTGTTGAAGGTTAACAATGTCATTATTGCTGGATCTGGCGAGGAGGACTTTTAAAGGCAAAACGGTAAAAAGGTTTTAGATGGGTCTATGGTGTTTGGGATTATACCAAGCTGTGTACTATGTAAATAGAGATGCCCCAATGTCGAGACCAATTCCGTCCTCCCAGTCACTGCGGTTCCCCCTTTTACTGCATCCAACCTCTCTCGGGGGAGTACTTCAAATACGGCTGCATCTCTCTGTAGAAGGTCTGGCGCAACTCGGCCTGCTGGTCCGGAGTCGGGCGAGTAGCATCGCCCTGGCGACGCTCCCAGCTCTCATCCGTCTCTTTCAGGAACGCATTGGGGTCCTGACCGGTGGGGTCCGCGAATTCGTAGGATCTGAACTCGGTGTTCTCCCAGCCAGTTGCTGTGTATTAGATGAGCAAACCCGAAGTCTTTCACTCACAAAACCATCTTCCGCTTCCCCCTCCCCCCGCTCAACCTTTTTTTATGTATAGGGGAGCAGGGAGGAGGAGTAGAAACAAGGAGAGAAAAAAAAAAAAATAGGAATAAAATCACGTACCTTTCTTGGGAGGAAGACCGTACCAGTCGTCGGTCAAAAAGTGCAGGATGCCGCCGTGCGTGACGACGACGACGTGGGCGTCGCCCTGGGCGCCGCCGGCAATGTCCCTCAGCGCCCTCCGGGCCTCGGCGGCCCGCTTCTCCAGCTTCTCCAGCGTGGGCTCCCAGGGCGACGCGGGGCTCGCCTTGTCGGTCCAGTCGGCGGGGACGCGGCTGAAGTCGACGCGGCCGGCGAACTCGCCCTCGACGTCGGCGACGGCGGACCCCGTGTCGCAGGGCGCGTCCGAGACCTCCTGCACCTCGGGCAGGGCCAGGACGCGGAGCCCGCGGCCGACCTGCGCGGCGGCGTCGGAGCCGAAGCCGAGGAGGCAGGTGTAGATGGTGCGGCGGAGCGGGCTGGCGACGAGGTGGGTGACTTGAGGGTGGTAGGGGAAGGCGGCGCGGAGGGCGGCGCACTGCTGCTTGCCCAGGTCGGTGAGGAGGGGGTCGCGGATGGCCTCGTTTTCGACGTTGAGGTTGTGGAAGCCCTGCGCGTGGCGGACCAGGTGGATTTGGACAGGCATTGTGAAGGTGGGTGAAAGGGGGGGTAGGGATCTATGAGACAGGATACGACGGGGGGTTTGTCTACGATTCTATGATGAGATGGAAACGAAGGGGGGGGAGGGTTCTCTAGCGTTGGATGAGAACGAGGAATATGGAGGTGATGAGCGAATACCGCAATTCCAAGAGTGTCTAGAGAGTGTAGGTGGTCTATCTTCTCTACGATTAAATATGAAAATTCTGGGTACCCTCTGGATCTTTTTGGTGGATGGCTCAAGATCCAATTACGAAAAGAGTATGTGAGTCTTTCGGGCAGAAAAAGTAGCTACGTAATGGTCTCCCTCTGTATCCCGAGTCGGGAAAGTTCCTTGTTTGGGATAGGTGGGGGGGTGTTTTTTTTGGTGACGGGGGACGTCGGCCGACTCTCTGGAATGACTCAAACAGACTAGACGGGCGGGAGTTTGACAGAAAGCCGCGCGAGGAAGGGAGACAGAGAGGGACGGCATTGGATCCACGTGGGCGCTGAGAGCTGCCGCCCGTGGCGTGCCTTGCGTTGCTGGTCTCCGGCGCCGATGACCGGTGCGTAAAGAGTGGAGACTCACCGTGATGGCGGCGGTGGTTGGCCGGCGAGGATGCGGCTTATTAATTGGGACCTCGTGGTTTGGCACCTCGCGGCAATGGCGCGACTCCGTTGCAGGGCAGCGGAACTACTTCTTACAGCCGTGCCGATGGAATAGTTCGTCTACATGTGTTCTAGACCGCAGTAGAGGATGACACTTGATGGTGGCCGTTGAGCTACGGGATGGTCGCCCGAGACAGGTAAGCCGAATGAATGTATGCGGCTTGGATGCGGTGTCGGTTGCCTTCTTTGAGCTCCAAGTCCCGAACACCCGATCTTGACCAAGAAAAGTTATCATTTTGGAGCATGGCACCGGGCAACAATGGCGCCAAAAAAAAAAAAAAAAACCACGATCCACTCATGTTCATCTGAAGAAAGGACGGGCAGGCATGTCTCATCTCTATGTAAGCTCGTCCTCCTTGCTCTTTCACGACCGCCTTTAACCTGTCGGTATTATCATCCCGTGTTCCCTCAGGAAAGGGTAAAGAAAAGACACCTCATTTACACGATGGGAACTGCGTAATCAAACAGTATTAGTCTTTGTTCGGCCCTGTTAAGTTCTGTCCATATTTAGAACATGGAGTTTTTGTGCTAGCCACAAGCATGCAAGGAATACAACATGCCCAACAAAAATATCATTTTATAGCTCATTCTGAAGTCCAAAGTTGCCGGTGTCCGGCTGGCCTTTGTGGCCATGAAACGCCGAGAACCAATGTAGACCTGCATGCTTCCGGACCAGTTTCCTCTCCATCAAAGATCAATTAGACTCTCTTCCACTGCTGGCTGCTTCGGCGCGTTTTGTGGCGCAGAAGGGAACGACTCTTGGGTATATCCACCGTTGTACTGGCCCTGCCAATGTTGTTGGGGAGGCGCTGATTGCTGCGGTGCTGACGGTTGCCAGTAGCTTTGCTGCTGTGGCGGGGCTTGATGTTGCGTTGGTTGTGCGGGCTGAGCAGGTGTTTGGACGGGTGTTTGCTGGTGAGGCATGGGCTGCCGATACTGCGTCGACTGCTGGAGATTGGGGTACGGTGATGGATTGGGGTCTGCAGACGGCGGTGCGGAAGGGGGTGCGCTGGGTTGTTGAGGGTTGAAGTAATACGAAGCGTTGGGGTCGGCTGAAGGTGTTCCAGCAGGTTGACCCGGCTGGTTCTGATGGCTTGGTTGCGGTGGTTCGCTAGGAGGATATGACTGCTGCGGCGGGTACTGTCCGTCAGGAACAGGACCGGCCCCGCTCCTCCAGCTGTCAGTCCGTTGAGGCTCCTGAGGAGGATAAGGGACTCCTGGTGGACCGGACAAAGATGCGCGCTTATCGAAAGTTGCGTATTGCGGTTGGGGTGTGTGTTGTTGCGGGTGTTGATGGTAGGCCTGGGGTGGCGGTGCGTGGCCGTAGTCGATTTGTTGTGTGCCAGTGTAGAAGTTCTCGGCAGGACCGGCACTACCGGGCGCGCTTCCTTGGAGAGAAGGGTAAGCGCCGGTGGTCTGGCGAGGAGGAAGGTTGTATCCTCCGATAGCGTGCTGGCTATATGCCTTGGAGAGGCGCTCCTCCAGCATTCGATCATAGTAGCGAACAACAGTAGACAACTTGGCATGGAGGTCGAGCAGGGTATCTAATATGATGTTAGCAACGGGGCACTTTGTACGTCTCATATCCTACTCACCATGCTTGCTCATAGTTTCTCCGTAAGTACGGGCTAGCTTTGGCCTTAATGTGCCGATGCTGTCATAAAGCTCTTGGATCTGAGGCTCACGCAGAATCGTGCCTGGCGGTTGCGTTTGAAGGCGGTCTACAAGAGTCGCAAACAGGTTGATGTTCTCAGCCTCGACGGGAGTAAGCTCGTAGTCGTTCTTGGGTAAAGCAAACTGTTGTGTCGATGTTGGGCCAGCACTCGAGGTCTGCTCTTTCAAAGCTGCGGCATGTCTCTGTTTTTGCTCCTCCATATCAGCAAGCGAAGCGGCGATCGCAGCCTTGAGGTCGTCGTCCTCTTCCTCGGTGCCGTTTGACGCCGCGGGAGCAGGGTTGCCGTTGATCTTCGCACTCGACGGGCCGTTGACGGTAGGCGCAACATAGCCCTGAGAGTAGCCCTTGACCTCCTCCAAGCTCATAGCCAGTGCCTTCTTCAGATCCTCGTCAAAAGCGTCGTCAACACGCGCGTTGCGTGGCTGCATGGCGGATGTGCTCCGGGTTTTGTAAGGGTAGGTAGGAGATCGGTCTTGCGGCAACGGCGAGGGTGCGCCCCCCTTGGCAGACCTGTCCATGAGCTTCGTGTAGCATCCGTCATCGACGCGGACAGGTTGCATGATGCCCAGGTGGGGGAGGGGTAGCGACTTGGCTGAGCATTGCTGGTCGAAGCAGTTACCGCAATTCCGGCAGTGATGCTTTCGATTCGTAAAGGTGAAAGCGGTTCGGCATCGCATGCAAACATCTGAATCAACCCACTCGGGGGGCTGTGAGTGCTGTCAGTTTGGGTCCTGCAGAGAATGAGGGGGGGTTTCCAAGGATGCGAAAACATACCGCGCTGCTGTCAATCATGCTGCTGGCGACACTGATTTTGGGGGGGAACTGGTGGCCTTCCCTCTGCAGTGTCTTGTAAACCTCTCCGATATATCCTAGTTCGTGGCGGCCCTCGGTGGCGGCAGCCCAAGTTT
This sequence comes from Colletotrichum jinshuiense, assembly GCF_051148585.1. Lineage (NCBI taxonomy): Eukaryota > Fungi > Ascomycota > Sordariomycetes > Glomerellales > Glomerellaceae > Colletotrichum > Colletotrichum jinshuiense. Next base: position 5,289,568 of record NC_139309.1, on the reverse strand, counting down.
GTATCAGTTCGAGTATCTTCTGCTTCACTTCGTGGTTGACGGCGGCAGGTCCAACGGCTTGGAGGAGCGAGGTCAAGTTGTCCATGAATTCTCTCGAGGCGATTTCGGCGAGGAAGTGGGTGCCTCCATTCTTGACACAAGTGTCTGTAAGCTGCACTCGGAGTCAGCTTAGTCAAGCACAAGCAGGCAGCAATGATGGTTACGTTAAGGGCGCTCAGCTGGGTGTTTGGATTTTTGTTGCCGATGCGCCTCTTCAGAGAGCGCATGGCCTCCTTGGGCTGAACAGTCTTGGATCTGATGACATCAGAGATCTCGAGGTTCAGGGCGATATCCTCCCTACATCGGTGTTAGAACAACATCTCGAGGGTCGGCGAAGGGCCATACAAGCTGCTGCCGGTTGCTTTCTCAATCTGCTCGTCCAGGGCCGAGTTGGCCGAGCTGGACCACCAGCCCATCATGTTGGAAGGCTGGGGACGTTGGGTCGGTGGGGGGTTCCGATCTCGATCGTCGCCGGTCGTTTATCTAGTGGGCGGCGGCGGTGTTCGGCGTAGTAGCGCGGTCGTTGCTGTCGTCGTCGTCGTCGTCTCCAGGGGATGGGAAGGGGGCAGCGAATGGATTGCGCGTAAATAGGGATGCAGATGGATGGCGATGGAGGAAAGCTTGTGTGCGTGTCTGTCGTAACGACTGCCCAGATGCAGCAGCCTCAGGGTAGGTAGGTAGGTGTGTGGTGCGTGCGGTTCAGTTGGAGATGCAGCAGGCTTAGGACGGGCTAGGCCGGGCGCGGACAGCTGCGGCGTCAGTATTCGGTGCTGGGTTACGTTGGCTGACTGCGCAACATGTACGAATGTGCAGGGGTTGGCATGTGTGGATTAAACGGCTGCCTTCCAGGCTGGAATTCCTGCGTGTCTGGTGTGGTGCAGTCGCGGACTCGTGCGTGGCTGCTCCGCTTGGGACATCGCCCTGTGACGAAGGGAAATCTCGGCGCTAAGCCCAAACAAACATGGGATTTATTGGGACGTCTTGGTATGGGCAAGGCGGGTTCGTTCCCCAGAGATGACGAAGGTGAGAAGAGGCAAAGTGGGACATTTGTGGCGCGTGGATGTGCCAGCTCTCGCCTAATCGAGGCACCTACCTTGTGCACACTGCCTGCTGTAGTGTACTAGTGTACCTACCTACCTGGTGCTGGCCTGCTCCCAGCACAAGGTATCCATCGTACATACATAGCATACCTAGTATAATGGCGTATCCGCACCTCGACCCCTCCAGCTAATCACCGTGAGGTCAGCACCCGTTCTTCCTGCGCATCCCAAGCAATGTTGTTCGCAATGTACGGATACACCATCATCTATCTGACTTTGGGCGGCCACCGGCACTGGGCGCAGGAAGAACACATCAACACACTAATTAATACCCAAAGTGGACACCCATAAAGCCAAGTTATATTGGCTGTGGCGCTGCATAGGCAAACATGGTGCCGCGGGTGCGTTGTCAGTCAAGGTCATGGATCAGTCAGTGCCCAGGACATTGAGTCGCCGCCCAAACATGCAGGGAAAATACGGCCTGCCCGCCCGTTCCAGCGCTCGAACCACTGTAAAGGCCGGATGCGTCAGTAATCTGGCCTGCTGCCACGGCTGGAGAGAGGTACAAGCCCCGTCGGACAAGATACCGCCTCGACCCTCGGAATCTCCGCTGCCGCAACGGTACCGTTTCCTCTCCCACATTGTCTCGCCATTGTTGAAACTGTTAGCGCCAGCAACGAGGCTGTCCCTCCACCACGGACCATCTTCCTTTCTCAAGACTGCCGCAGTTCATCCCGCCCGTCAAAGGCTCACTCTTTCCTTTTGGCCATTTTTACCACGCCCTTCGAGCTCCGACTCTACTCAAAGAATCATGCCCATTCCAGCCCGCCCTGCAGTCCCGAGATAATGAAGCTGCAGCCACTCTAGCATCCTACAAGAATACACCCGTTGCCTGCCACTCATGACGAACAACCGCCTCCGGCCATCGTTGCGTCCGCCTCCCGTTCCACATACCTCGACGCCTCCGAATTCCGCGTCCCCCCGACACCACCAGCTATAGCCTCGTTCTCGCACCCTCAACGTCATAGGCCTTGCAACGACATGGTTCAAGCTTCCCGTCCGACCCCAAGACACCGCCTCTCGTTCACATGAGTTCGACGGCTTCCTCGGCCACCAGAACCGTCCTCGGCGGCGGCGGTCCGGCCATATCGAACGGCACCGCCTTACACACTTTCGCCATGGGCGGAGATGGGGGGGCTGCCGGCCGCGGCGGCAAACCCCCGCTGCCCCATATCGACGACCTCACTTCGACCTCCCCCAACGTCGACATGAAACTCCCCTTGCGCAAGATCCTTGAGATGGGCGACAACGCCATGCGACAGGCCGAGACGTTTCGCGACTTCGGTCGACCCGATATGGCCTTCAAGGAATATATCAAGGCTTCCTTGATCGCCGTCAAGTACGTGCCTCAGCACACCGAGTCCGTGTCGCTCAGGGGCGGTCGCGAAGACTTGAATCGCATATACACCGCTCTCATGAAGAAGATAGACTCCCAGCACGGAAGCTTTGAAAAGATCAAAGCCGACATTATTGCCGATAACCAAAAGACGGGCGTGAGACCCAAGACGTCAAGGCCGTCCTCAATCATTAATGGAGAAGCAAACAGGCCGCGGACACCGCAGGGTACGCCAGTCACGAGCCCTACGAGAGCCGAGGCCGGTACACAGGTCAATGGGTCACCGGCGACAAAGGCGAAGCCGGCCGTACAACCCAAGCCTCAGTCCTTGCATGGAAACGTCCTACGCCCCGGCGTCACTAGCCCTGGGCCCCCCAAGAGCAAGGCTGCCGAGGATCTTGCTGCTCGCTTCGCGAACCTGCGCGGGCCGGTAGCATTACCGGGTCAGGACCCGCGCATACGGACGCACCCCATTCTTCCACCAAGACCAGCAGGACCGAGGGCGATGCCGGAACCGACAGAGAAACCAAAAGTGGCAGTTGTGACGAATCTCCCCGACCTGCCCAAGATGCCAGACGCCATCTACAGTCCGGCCAGGGGGACTGTGTCCAACGAAGCAGCTTCGCTACCCTCGAGTACGCCGCGTGGCCTGTTTAGCAGAACCGGTTCCTCCGCCACCATAAATACAGTCCTCGCGAACAAGTCCTCTGACTACTTTGTTCCTTCCCACCCTATGCCCAACGCCGTCCCTGTTCCCTCCAGGGCCCCCAGCATATCCATACCCGAGGGCGACTCCATAACCGCCGAAGACTTAATGAATTACATAAAAAGGGGCTCGGCCACCCTGCAAGTTTTAATTATTGATGTCCGGAGCCGGGAGGACTTCGATGAAGGCCACATTCTGTCACAAGCCGTCATCTGCATTGAGCCTAGCATTCTCCTGCGTGAGAATATCTCCTCGGAGCAAGTTGCCGAGACCATGGTTCTCTCACCAGCTCAGGAATATCACCACTTCGAAAGAAGAAATGTGTTTGATCTCGTGGTTTTCCATGACCAGGATTCCGACTCCATACCGCGATACATATCTCCTGATATGGACGCTGCGGCTCTGCTGTCACTGCAGCGCGCGCTGACATACTTCAACTACGGGAAAGAGTTGAAGAATCCCCCTAAGCTGCTTCAGGGAGGGTTGGATGCGTGGACAGATCTGATGGGTAGGAACGCGCTCGCTACTTCGCAGACTGCGGGCGTTGCGAGGGCACCTCTTAGCCGTTCTTCGTTAAAACCCTCCATTTCCATCACCAAGCCCAACAAGAAGTACAAGGTCACGCCGCTGAAGCCTGAAGAAGTCAAGCTCTGGGAGGAAACACTGCAAAACGCCGAAATCGAGACCGCGCGGTCCCCAGGGTTCATGCATGTGCGCAGTACAGAGGAGTTCTTACGGAGGTTCCCTGCCGTGTCAGCTGAACAGGAATCTATGCAGTCGCCCACCAGCCCCGATCGAACTACTCACGGCTACCCTCAGAACCATGCCGACTTCTACTCCGACCTGCCGTCACCGCCCACTCGGCCTGCTCCGGCCGTTCCGCGCCCGAGCTACAGTGGTCTCTCACAGACCCAGGATGATCACGAAGCCCCCGGGGCTGTCGCTTACTCTGCCCAGGTACGAAACTTGAAACAAGGTCCCTTGGCAGCTCGTCCTGACTCTCCGTCGACCGCGAACGTTCTCAAGGATGGGCGTCATATCACAGGTCTAAACAATCCGGGTGTGTGGTGTTACGCCAACAGCTCCATACAAGCTCTCCGAATGTCGCCCGGGTTCGGGAAGGAGCTGGCCACGTTTGAATGGCAAAACACGTACAAGGTGCCGAAGAAAGCCGAGGAGAAGAACGATCACCCTCAGTTAATGTCGCGCATCTTGTCCAATTTGTTCCATTGGTTGGACTCTGGAAAGTTCGATGTCATGAAAGCGCAGACGTTGATGGTCAGTTGCATGAGGCGTGTGATTAACCATTGCTGACCAAACACAGGACTACTCTCGATCGGTCTGCGAGAAGAGCCGCAACAAGGACAGGGGCGACGAATTCGGCGGTAGTCGTCAGCAGGACGCACAAGAGTTCATGTCATGGCTCATGACTTACCTCCATGATGAGACCAACATACGACGGGACCGTGTTGATGATATTCCACCCATACCAACAATGCAGGGCGGCAAGTCGATGCTGCAAGGTGCTCACGAGTGGTGGAGCCACTATTCAAGAACGAACCTGTCCATTGTCGACAAGTACTGGCGCGGCGTAGAACTTTCGACCGTGGTATGCTCAAGATGTCATAACCGCACGTACAGCTACGCCGCATTCGACTTCCTTTCAGTACCCGTCAATGTGAAGTCGGCAACCCTTGAAGACTGCATGCGGGAATACATCGCGCCTGAAGTTCTCTCAGACTACAGGTGTGACAAGTGCAACATGTCGGTCGAAGGGCGGAAGCAGTCCACACTGGCGCGTCTGCCAGAGCTCCTGTGTCTCTCCTTCAAACGGTTCTCGTTCGACCCTTGGAACGCTTCAGCTGTGGTAAAGAATACGTCCCAGATCACTTGGGACTTCAACAGCTTCAACCTCGACAAGTTCTTCATCCCACCCGAAGAGCGCGGCGGCGGGGTGGCTTCGCCGGATGGCAAGTTTGAGATTCCGTTCGACTATGAGTGTTACGCAGTCGTTGTCCACCAAGGAAACAATATCATGAGCGGCCACTACTATACCTATGCCCGAGAGCCGCAGAACCCTGATCCACATGCCTGGTACATGATCAACGACTCGAAGGTGACTCCCGTCAGGATCGATGGGACGCAACGGGGCTCTGATTGCAGCCAAAACGTGTTCCGGGGCGGCAAAGGCGAGGTACCGTACCTAGTATTCTTCCGGAGAAAAGGATCCGGGTCGACGAGGAGGTAAGATGTGATAATAGAGGAGGTGCATATTGAGCGAGTAAGGGGGGTGAGACGTACATGGCAGGCGCTGGAGTTCTGGACTATTGGGGCGTGGCTCATGTATAGAACGGACTGAACTGAGCGGTTGCAGCAGCATGGCATGGTTTTTTGTCGCGGATTGTGTTTTCGAGCGCTTCCAAGCATGGCGTCTGGTGGATTGTGCCTGTCGTATTTGGGACGGACTTTTCTACAGCATGGATTGGCAATGAGGACATGACAGCATAGTCTACCAAATGAGAATTGCATTCTGTGTTGCCCGGACACTCCTCGACGCCATTGTGTTTACTGTGCAGGTGGGCCACCTCGTTAATAAATTCACATCGATTGTGGTGATAGAGAGCGAGAGGGAAGGCGGTGGCTATGCCGAGACGTCGAGTTCGTTGACGCGGTTCGTCGGATTCGTCGGATTCATTGGGGTTGTTTGTAGGCCAAGCCGCGCGTGCTTAGCAAACATACCGAAGACACAACGGGTTGGTGCAGATGCAGGCAAGGTAGATTGCCGTGTTGCGTGCGAGGTAAGGATCCACCTGCTCGTCGGATTGAGATGCACCATCTTCGGATTCATTTCAAGGCAACGCAGACCGACCAGAACCAGCCCCATTCACCCTCCCTATACTCCCCATCCTTCTACCATGATTCCTCAAGCTGCAAGAGATGATATATATACAGAACCGAAGATGCAAAGCAAACAAGGAATGGCTTCTTTCTTTGTTTGCTCAGACCGCATCGCAGGTTCCTGGTACACCAACCTCGACAAGTTGAAATCCCGACGCCAATCTCACTCACAAACAAACCAGAAGAAGGCAAACATCAAAAGACCCCCTTTCCTCTTTAGTTAAGATCCAGGCTTGCAGCAGTAATGGCTTCCGACAAGCCCGTCGTCTGGCCATACGACCCTTCCTTTCCCCTCGCCGTCGTCGGCACGGTCCTCTACGGTATCGTGTTCGCCTGGATATTCTACCTCACCGTCATCCGCTACCGGGCGTGGTTCTTCATCGTCGTGGTTGTTGGCGCAGCGGTTGAGGTTACGGCGTATTCGCTGAGGGGGTACTCGGCCAACAACCAGACAGAGATTGTAGGCTTTTCCTCGTCTTATCCCCCCTTGATCGTCTTCCCTCCTTTTAAGCCCTGTGAACAACACCATCCAATTCCGATCCCTGTCCGATTAAGAGCTTCATTGCACTCGTGTCTTCTTTCTTTACCAACATCATCGCCAGGAAAGGGGGTTCCCTTTCTATTGAACCGAACAAGAGTCGAAGCTGACTGGCCCAAACCCGCAGGCCCCCTTCGTCCAGACCCTCACCTACACCGTCCTTGCGCCGGTCCTGGTAGCAGCGGGCAACTACCTCCTCATCGGCCGCCTCATCCGCGCCGTACTGCCCCCCTCCCATCACACCATCTACAAGATCCCCGCCCGGCGTCTCACCCGGATCTTTGTCATCTGCGAAGTTGTAGCGTTCCTCGTCCAGGGGTCCGGGTCGGGCGTCGCGAGCGCGGGGAACTGGACGGGGCCGATGCAGAAGGTGGGCACCAACATCCTCATCGGAGGTCTGGGCTTCCAGGTGCTGGCCTTTGGGGTGTATCTGTGCGTCCTCCGGAGGTTCCATGTGCTGGGGAACAGGTTGGAGGTCCCCGAGGCACCGAAGGGGTGGAGGAGGCTGCTCGGGGCCGTTTATGTGAGCAGCGGGCTCATCTTGGTAAGTTCCGTGCCAGTTCTTGCTTCTTCGTCTTCTCTTGATGGGAGATGATGATGACGATAAAAGAGAGGAATGGGGTTTCGCTGACGATTTTGTGGTGCGAATATAGCTGCGTTCGCTTTACCGGGTCATCGAGTTTGCCGAGGGCATGGATGGTTACGCGTTCCGCCACGAGTGGCTGTTTTGGATCTTTGAAGCGCTACCCATGCTGGTTGCCATCGGTGTCTTTTGCGTCTGGCATCCGAGCAAGTATCTCGGGCGAGACGGCGCGAAAAGCAGGCTGCCAAAGGGCGGCGACGGGGTCCAGATGGAGAGGCGGTCGAGCTACGCTAACGTCATTGGCCGCCGTGACAGGGAGTCTGTTTGAGGGGTACATTCTTTTTCGTGTCGTTGGAAGAAAGTCTGCAAGTCAATCAGGGCCCGGGGCGTCGAGATTCAGTTTGAGGCAATGGTAAACGAAATAGACTTGGCGGTAGGGGTTTCCCTAGGGGGATTAATAGGTGGACTTGGAATTGCCAGTTTTGGATAGGCTGAGTCGTATGTTTTTAGTGTTATTGCTACGTCTTCCGCACCGAAATGGTTGGTTCTATGTTCCAGACTCATAAGTTAGGGGGCACTTTAGAGATTTACTTCGAATCATAATTGGCGACATGCGGATAAATGCAGACTACTGAGCGGCACAGCAGAACGTGCTTGTCACGGTTCGGAAAGCCCACGAATCACGGAGTGTATGTATGCTTGAGGAGGATTCAACTAGCAGCAATCCGTACTGTAAATCATGCATTCGGGCTTCGTGGTCTTTATACTGGTTGGCTAGAACCCAGAACTCATAAGCGAATGCAACGAAGTTGCATTTACAAAGGTATCTGGGTGCATGGCTTAAAGGTTGCTGAAGAAGGAGGTAATACATGAAGCTGCGGTAGTATATGGTGACATGTCTGGGCTTTCTTGGCATCCTCGCCGGTTGCTTTCAGCCTGTAGTTTCAAGCAACCATATTGGCCGCCTCTGAGATGCATCTGCAACACAATCCTTCGCAGGATGCGCATGCAGGGTTTTCAAGTTCCATGATAACTCATTCTTCCTTGGTAAACGAACCACGACGCCTCTGCTACGCAATTGACAGCCGGAATTGGTTCCGAATCTGGTTTGGTCCACCAATAAGCGTCGTCAACAACTCCAAAGTTCCATATGCGCCAGGCCAAGGCGAAGGATTTCGAGGATTCAATAAGATACAGCTGAGAGTGAGGAACGGTCTGCATCCCGCTTGTAAGGCTTGTTGATTGGACGCGGCCCGGCTGGAGCCATGCGTCTAACGCGTTCCGAGATGCTTCAGCACAAAGTCTATCTGGACCTGCATGAGCTTGTCGAAGCGAGCACCGTCTTCGGTCAGGATATCCATGTGACCCCGGTTCGGCTCGCTGTGCATCTCTTTAGGACCCGTCAACCCTGACCAAATGTACTCCTGTCCCTTTCTGATGTGCTCCAGCTCCTCCTCGGCCGCCATCACCTGCAGCACCGGCGTCGGCCCCAGCTGCCCCGGCACCCCTTGGAAGTGCCACGCTGCGACCCGATAGAGTGTCTGCGCGGCCACCTCGTTGCGGAAGTTGGGGATTCTGGACAGGCCCTCCATCACGAAGTCGTACTCCAGCCCCTTCATACCCCTCTGCTTGCGGTAGTCAACCAGCGCCGTCTCCTCGGAGTCGCCGATGTACTGCAGGTAGAAGGGTTCCCTCCCTCTCGTCTGTGCTTCCCGGTCGCGGTTCGCCAGCTCCAGAAGCCTCTTGCGCTTCGCCGGCTCCTCCATGTCGTATGGCATGGGCGCCGGGCACACAGCGACGACCAGCTTCACGCGCCGGTCCAGCCCTGCTGCTGCCAGCGCCTCGGCTGCTGATAGCGAGTAGCCCCATACGATTATCTGTTGCGGGTTCACCGTCGGCCTGGTCTTGATGAACGTGATGGCGTCGCTGAAGTCCTCGGTCTGCTTGACCGGGTCGATATCACATCGCGGGGTGCCGTCGCTGAGGCCGATGCACCTCGGGTCGTAGACCAAAGCCGTGATGCCGGCCTGCTGGAACCTGACGGCGACCTCGCGGTAGAGCTCTCCTATCGGGAAGTTGAACTATTCTCGTTGAGCCCCTCACGAGTCAGCAAAAACGACACAACACTACACTCTGTCAAATGCTCGATAAAGGTGCCGTGCGGGTACGACTTACACCTGGAGTCATCACGATTCCGGGTCCTTTGGCGCTCGCTGGGAATAACCAGCCACGCAATGTCAAGCCATCAAGCGTTTTGAACTCAACGTCCTCCTTTGTGCCCATTTTTGAAGTTATGGTAAAGAGAAGAATCGATGGGTAGGTTCCAGGTGTGTCTTCAGAATCAAATATGAACCAGGTATGTAAGAAGCGACGTCAAGGTCTCGACTAGTCACACAAATGGATGAATACCCAGATTTGCAGAGGCCATCGAACGGGCCCTCCCAAGAGAATGAAAGTACTTGGAGGGGAGCACCGTAGGAAAATAGCCTTTCCTGATGGATCAGTTTTTGGAACACGGCATCTGAACTTGTGGACATGAAGGTTGGCGACATTGTAGACAGTAAGCCGAATATGCCTTGTCACTTAATCACAGGATCAAGTGCATGAGGTGGTTAACTGCAGCTGTAATGCACTGCATGAAACAATACCTTGAGTAACAATCCTCCTTCGCCTTGAATCCTCACGCCACCGGCGCTTATCAGTTCCACATCCGAATGCAACCCATTCTTCACCTTCCATTCCGATATACACCAACTTACAAACATGGACTGGAAGCGCATACCGACAAAGACACACGAAGACATTCCTCCCTGCCAAGGTGACAGGCATCCTTCGTGGGCTGCATCTTACGCCACGAAATCCTCCAAACAAAAGTGCTCACTCAAGAGGGTGTCATTTATACAGATACACATGAAATGATCTCAGCAGAGCTCCCTCCTTTGTTATAAATGTTACTTATATGTACCACTTAATCCTATATCGGAGCCAGTGATGTGAATAAACAGTGGTAGTATTCCCATATCGTCCGACTCAGTTCCTGTATTTATTCGATGCACATTTTCAAAACACACTTGCCAATGCGCTACTGAGAGTGATTGTCATAAAACGCGGCCATCCAGAACCCCTTTCTGAAGGGATCCCTGCCTTTAGCGGTATAAACAATATGAAAAACATTGACGGTGCCAATGGCACCTGTGTAGCCAACTCCGCCATCCCTTTTGATTCCGTCAACAAGCTCAGCGACACCAACGGTTTGAATAAGCTCAACGGTTTCCAAACCGATGATAGAACGAATGGTTCAAATGGAGTCAACGGCAAAAACATCGCTTCTGAACACGCTGCCGTCGCCAATGGCACCGGCGACGAACATAGTAGTTCACAGCCGCCACCTCAACCCCTTCAAACTCCCATCGCCGTCGTGGGCTTCGGCTGCCGTCTTCCAGGCAACAGCAACTCTCCCAAAGCGCTCTGGGATTTTCTTTCCAGGGGTGGCGTGGCCGACAACACGCCTCCGAGTGACCGCTACAACTTTGATGCTCACTATGACGGTTCCCAGAGGCCGGGAACCATGCCCTCGCCTGGTGGCATGCTCCTCAAGGATGTCGACCTGACGGCTTTTGATGCCTCGTTCTTCAACACCAGTCACAGTGAAGCGACCATCATGGACCCGCAACAGCGACAGTTGCTCGAAGTCACGTACGAATGTCTAGAGAACAGCGGTATTACCCTAGACAATATTCGCGGAGCCAATGTAGGCTGCATAGTGGCGAATAACGGGTGCGGTGAGTTCGACCCGAAACTCCTGGCTCGGTAGCTGTTCGACGACATAAACCTATCAGATCATGGCAGTGATTGAGGCTAATGAGGATGATTCGTCGCATAGAATACGAGGCGTTGTCTGTCCGTGATCCCGAAGATAATATTGCCGGCCGTAGCACGGGATTCTCTCGCTCGATCCTGAGCAACAGACTGTCTCACTTCTTGGATGTTACAGGTCCTAGGTAAGAACCCTTCTTACTGTCGCCCAGCTTACTCTATTCTCACTTGAATCATTGAAATATTTCGGAGAATGGAGATCTTTGACATAAACACAAATAACAGGTTTACTGACAAGTCTTTAGCATATCTATCGACACGGCATGCTCGGGTTCCATGGTGGGCGTGGACATGGCTTGCCGATATCTTCAGGTCAACCAAGCAGACGCCATGATTGTAGCAGGGACACTTTTATACCTCGATCCTGCAGCCCTACAGGATAAGGGCCCTATGAAAGGGGCGTTTTCCCTTACAGGACGGTGTCACACTTTTGATGAAAAGGCTGATGGATACATTAGAGGAGAGGCAATCAACGTGGTGTACCTCAAGCGTTTGGATGATGCGATTAGAGACAGAGATCCTATCCGAGCCGTCATTAGGGGTAGCGCAACGAATAGTGACGGCCATACGCCCAGTCTCACGCAGCCAAATCCGGTTGCTCAAGCCGTGGCGATCAGAAGGGCGTACCAGAACGCGGGAATTACTGACTTCAATGAGACCGGCTATCTTGAGTGCCACGGTACCGGGACCCTTACGGGAGACCCGATCGAGGTCGAGGGCTTTGCGTCTGTCTTCGCTCCCACTCGAGACGCCGACAAGCCGCTAATCATCGGATCTATCAAGAGCAACATTGGGCACTCAGAAAGTGCGGCCGGCTTGTCAGGTTTAATCAAAGCCGTCATGGCTGTCGAGAACGGCGTTGTCCCGGGTAACCCGACTTTCATCACGCCCAACCCGCGCATCGACTTTGAGAAGTTGCGTGTGCGCCCTACAAGACACTCCATCAGATGGCCCAAGACCTCGTCTGGAGTTCGCCGTGCCAGCGTCAACTCTTTCGGTTTCGGAGGCGCCAATGCCCACGTAGTCCTTGAGGCGACCGAGTCCTTTGTCAACGACCCAAAGTTCCTCAAGGGCTTCGTGTCCTCAAACCAAGGGCCCAATCTGCTCGGTGGGGGTCTGTTGGCCGACTCTGACGCAGACCAGCTGCATATTCTAGTTTTCTCGGCAAACGATAAGGATTCGTTGCAAAAGAACGTCCAGACCATGTCGGACCACCTCGTCGACCCTGCCGTCTCCGCCAAGTTGGGCGATGTGGCTTACACACTATCCGAAAGACGAACGCACCATTTCCACCGCGGCTTTGTCATTTCCAAATCGGTAGATTTCAGCCCGAACTCTCTGATTACAGGCAAGAGAAGAGCCCGGCCCCCAAGCGTGGCTTTTGTCTTCACTGGTCAAGGGGCTCAATGGAGCCAAATGGGTAAGGACCTAATCGAGTCTATCCCATTGGCAAAGAGAGTCATCAAGTCGTTGGATGAGGCCTTGCAGAGCCTTCAAAATCCGCCTAAGTGGTCACTTCTCTCTGAACTTACAGAACCACGAGACTCCGCGGCTTTGAGACTCCCCGAATTCTCGCAACCCCTCGTCACGGCGCTTCAAATCGCTCTGCTGGCCGTACTCCGCCATTGGGGCATCCGCGCCGCAAGAGTACTGGGGCACTCATCAGGAGAGATTGCTGCCGCTGTGGCTGCCGAACTGTTGACTCCTGACGAGGCCATCAAAATTGCCTTCTTCCGCGGCCAGGCAGCCAAGGTACACCGTCCCGAGAAGCCCCTGAGCATGCTAGCGGTGGGCGTCTCGGCCGACATCATCGCCACTTATCTCGAATCGGAAACCACTGTTCAGGTCGCATGCTATAACAGCCCTCTGAGTCTAACCTTGTCGGGTGAGGTCCCTGCTCTACAACGCGTCCGTGATCGCCTCCAGCAGGACGGCCATTTTGCGAGATTGCTCCAGGTCGATCTCGCCTACCACTCTCAGTACATCAGCAATATTGCAGATATCTACCACCGACTTTTGCAAGACAACGGCTTAACACCAACGTTGAAGCAACACGGCGACCAAGTAACCATGTTCTCTTCAGTAACGGGACTTCCCATCTCTGGGAGCGAAGCAGTCTTGGGCCCGGAATATTGGAGAAAAAATATGGTCAGCCCAGTGAAGTTTTCACAGACAATGACAGCCTTGCTCTCCGGTAAAGATAGCAGCGAGTTCCTGATCGAGATTGGTCCTACGGGTGCTCTCGCCGGGCCGGTCGCCCAAGTCATCAAGGCCACTCCCGGCGCCCGGAACGTGCAATATGCGTCGGCAGCCAAACGCGGGTTGGATACGCTGCAGGCTCTCTACGAAGTCCCGGGAAAGCTTTGGGCAAATGGTGGAGTTGTCAAACTTTCAAATGTCAATGCCTACGACCAGCCGTCCCTCGTAGTAGACCTGCCCAACTATCAGTGGAACCACTCACGGCGTTACTGGTACGAATCCTTATCGACAACCGACTACCGGCAGAGGCCCTTCATCAGCCACGATCTGTTGGGCTCCAAGATCCTCTCGGTTCCTTGGCAGGCGCCGACCTTCTACAAGGTTCTCGAGCTTAGTGATGTCCCATGGCTACGTGATCACAAGATCGGCCCTGATGTCATATTTCCTGGTGCCGGCTACCTGGCCATGGCTATCGAAGCGGGTCGCCAAACGGCTATCATGAATGAGTGGAAGGATAGGGCGCAGCCACCTACTGCCTTTGTTTACCGCATGAAAGATGTGCGGTTTCTCCGAGGTCTTGTGCTCGGCGAGGACGAAAGGACAAGGATTACCTTGGCCATGGCCCCCGTTCATGCGTCTCCCAGACGATGGTACGAGTTTAGAATCAGATCCTGGACTGACGAGTCCTGGGTCGAACATTGCACCGGCCTTATCCGCGTCGACGAGGACGACTTTGATATAAAGGCGCCGTTACACTCGATTAAGCCACTACAGCACCCGATATCCGGGAGCGTCTGCTACAAGAACATGAATGCCAAAGAGTATACTTTTGGGCCATGTTTTCAGAAAATAGTATCATTCGACTGGACCTTGGGCAGCAAACAGGCCCGAGGCACTGTGTCGATGGAGCTGCCGCCGTCAGCATATTCCAAACAGTCTGATTATCCCGTACACCCTGTATCCATCGACAGTTTTTTGCAGTTATCCGGGTTTCCCATCGGCCAAGTGCAGCTAAACAACAATACCACCTTCGTTCCTGCATTCATTGAAAGCGTTGTCGTTCCCACAAGAAGCTGCACCACGAGTGAGGAGTGCATGGTCGTTGCGGAGATACAGTACTCGAGCTCGGGCTGGCAGCAGGCCGGAGGCACCCGCCTTGTGTCGAGCGGTCTCTACGACCCGGTAGACAAGAGCCTGGTGATGCAGCTTAAAGGTCTTCGATTCGATCCCATCTCCTCAGCAGATGATCCTTCACAACACGTCTACATGCACTTCGCGTGGAATCCGGACGTGTCTCTCTCGAGCTCCGAAGGATTGAACGCCCATTTGCTGGCAATGCCCATTGACGAGGATTCTGAGGACCTCAACTGGCCCAAGTTATCGAGGTACGCTCGAACACAGAAGCTACTCGATATCCTCCATTGCCAAAAGCCAGATATGGAGGTCCTGGAGGTAAGCCTCGATGACATGGACTCAACAAGCGTGTGGCTTGACATATCGAGCAACTCAGAGGTTAGCCCGAGAAACAAGTACGTTCGATACCACAACGTCTTGAAAGGTGCAGCAGCAATGATCAAAAACCAGGAGGCGCACTCTGACGCGCCGCGGACGACGTGGGAGCTTCTCGATGTCGCCAACCTAGCAGGTGTCATATCCTCGCCAAGCAAGTTTGATCTCGCCATTGTCAAGATGACGGCCCTGGAGACAGAAGACGAGGCCCGTATCGCACTATCCAATGTCTCAACGGCTTTATCAAATCTCGGCAAAATCATCATTCTTCATTCCCAAGATGGGGCGGGAACTTTTGATGTTACCCGCCGGATTCTCGAAGACGTAGGCTTCTCCAACATCAAGGACCTGTCCGCATCCTTGGGGGATGGCGTTGCCATGGCTGAAGTCTCGAGAGAGAAATCTAGTGACGCTGCAATCGCCTGTTTGCGTTTCAGTGACTGTGAAGAACCGGCCCTGGTTCTGGAGGGCTTAAAAGAGTTTGGCTGGGCCATCGAGTCTCATACCCAAGCAGAAAGCCTCGTACCAGGGAGCAATGTCCTTGTCGTCGATGAGTTGTCCCAGGCTGTTGCAAGCAGAATAACAAGGCATCAATGGGACGTCCTAAAAGACGTCATTTCGAAAGAATGCAACATTCTCTGGGTTACAAAAGGCGGCCAGATGACCGTGACGGACCCTGATCAGGCGGCGGCACCTGGCTTGCTTCGAACAATCAGGTCAGAGGAACTTGGTATGCGTCTTATCTCACTCGACGTCCAAAATTCCAATAGTCCCAACACGGTCAGAGCCATCAATGGCTGCCTTCGTTTTCTCACGAGGCCTGAAATTTTGGAGCGCAGAGACAGCGAATTTGTCGAGAGAGAGGGCATCGTCCACGCTCCAAGGCTTGTAGCAGACCAAGCTCTCAATGAGGCCAAATTCGAGCCGCTCAGGGGCAGAAAGCTCCAGGAAGAGGACTTGCACGAGAAGAAGACGCCCGTTTGCCTCTCAGTGGAGCGCGTTGGTACCATCGAGTCTCTCCAGTATACCGAACTGTCATCATCCTCGTTGCAGGTCCACGACGGTCACATCGAGGTCGAGGTGTTTGCTGCGGGCGTCAACTTCAAGGATCTCGCCATCGCCCTAGGGGTTATCAACGCCGATGCGTCCTCCATTGGAGGCGAAGCTGCCGGAATAGTCACACGCATCGGCAATAATGTCGACAGGTTCAGCCCAGGCCAGCGCGTGGTACTCATGTTCCCGGGGAGCTTTGCCAACAGGATACAGGTGCCGTGGCAAAGTGCCCACGCCATCCCCGATACCCTCGGTTTCGAAGAAGCTGCTACGCTTCCTGTTGCGTATCTCACGGCTTTACACGGGCTCTTGAATCTTGGCGGCTTGAAAAGAGGCCAGCGCGTTTTGATTCACTCTGCAACAGGAGGCGTGGGTAACGCCGCGGTACAGCTGAGCCAATACATAGGCGCAGAGGTAAATCGCTTTCCCCTCCAAGGCCGAATCCCAATCCTTAAATATAGATCAGATTACTTACATTGTCGTGTAGATATTTGCAACTGTTGGAACAGATGAAAAGCGTCAATTTCTGCAGGATAACTACAACATTCCGGCCGATCACATCTTCTCTTCGCGCACGACTGAGTTCGAGCACAAGATCACCGAGCTTACCGGTGGCCAGGGTATAGACGTGATTCTCAACTCGCTGACCGGAGACCTGTTAGAAGCGTCATGGAACATTGTGGCCCACAGCGGCACGCTGGTCGAGATCGGCAAGAAGGACATCATGGACCACAGCCGGCTCTCCATGGAACCCTTCAGCCGATGCGCTTCATTCCGGGCGCTGGATCTATCTGTGAGCTCGAACAATCGTGACGAACAAATGAACAACCTGGGCCAGAATGTGTCAAGGTAAAGATCTGCCTCCGGTTGTATAGACGGGTTGATCAAACTCGCTAACGAAGCATGGGCACAGCCTTTTTGATCAGCTTTTCGCACTCCTTGAAGCCGGGCACATTCGCCCGGTCTTCCCTATGCGAACCTTTGCCTTTGGCAATGCGGTGGACGCTATTGCCCTTATGCGGGCGGCAAAACATATGGGCAAGTTGGTTTTGTCCCGTGATCCCAACGTTTCCGTTCGCGTGCCAGTAAGTCCAACCTGCCACCTCTGACAAAACCCCCCCATCAAACGAAGTCAACTAACAAATCATATGTACAGATCCGTCCGGCACCAAGATCTGTTCATTTTAGACCCGATGCCGCATATCTGCTGGTGGGCGGCCTGAAGGGGATATGCGGTAGCCTTGCCCTCGATTTTGCCAAGAGGGGTGCGAAGCACCTGGCTGTCGTTTCCCGCAGCAGCCACGACGATGAACAATCCCGGGATGTGGTGCGACAAATTGGCAACTTGGGGTGCCATATCGATCTCCTCCAGGGAGATGTCACCAAGGTCGAGGACGTGACGAGGATATTCAGTGAAACATCCGTCCCGGTGGGAGGAGTAGTCCAAGGTGCCATGGTGCTAAGAGTGAGAAGCAGTCCCTCCTAGTCACCCTCGACGTACGCCTGTTCGCTTTTCACTGACATTTCCCTGTACAGGACCGCCCTTTTGCCAAGATGACTCTTGAAGAATACTACGAAGCGACGGCCTGCAAGATCCAAGGGACATGGAACCTCCACAACGTTGCACTGAAAAACAAGCTCCGTTTGGATTTCTTTGTTCTTCTTTCCAGCATCTCCAGCGTCCTCGGTAACCCTGCCCAAGGCAATTACGCCTCGGGATGCTCGGTCCAGGACGCTTTCGCCAGCTACAGACATGGTCTCGGCCTACCCGCCTGTACCATAAACCTCGGCATCATCGAGCAGATCGGATACATGGCGCGGAATGACGACCTCCTGAAGAAGAACGTCAGCAGCGACGTCGCAAGGGGCATCAACGAGAGGCTTCTCTGCGACATTGTCAACTATTCTATCCTCCAGCAGTCCAGCGAGCCGATCAGCAACGACCCCCAAAGCCGCACCCGTATGGTGACGGGCCTCACCATGCCCCAGCCGCCCGGCTCGCTCCTCCGGCTGGACGCGCGGTTCGCACACCTCTTCACCGGGGAGAGCGACGTCTCTCCGGCCGGCGCCAACGGCGAGGACACCGCCTCCAAGAACAGCTCGCAGGAAGTCAAGGAGCTGAAGCTGCTGCTGCACTCCAAGACGGCGAGAACGGCCGACCTGCCCCACCTCATCGACGCCACCGTCTCCGTCGTCGGCAAGTACCTGTCGCAGATCATGCGCCTCAGCGAGGCCATCGAGCCCGAGAGGTCTCTCTCCGCCTACGGCATCGACTCGCTCGCGGCCGTCGAGTTCCGGAACTGGGTGCGCCTGGAGCTCGGCGCCGCCCTGTCCGCGATGGATGCCACGACGGCGCCCTCGCTGTTTTCGCTCTCGGAGCGGATCATTTCCAAAGTCGACGGCGTGTAGCTCTCCAAGTGCGCTCCGGGGTCACGCATGACCCTCCTTGCGGCCCCGAGGGGCCACTCCATATACCCCCTGAGCCCCGAGGGCAGCCCCCCGGCGATCTGATCCAGCCAGGCCAGCATGACCTGGCCCCAGTACTTGAATCCCGTCTTCCACTGGGTGCGGTAAGCCGTCATGCCGACGAGGTAGTCCAGCAGGAAAACGTGTGCGAGCAGGAGTTGGGCTGCGTGGTTGGTGGGGGAGCTGAAGAAGAGGAAGTCTTGATGGCTCATCTCGCCGAAGCGGTTATAGACTGTTGAGAGTTCGAAGTATGCTGTTCATTCGTCAACAATTGTGATTTCGTCGTCATGGGTCAGGGTGATTTTCATGTTCTCCTTTTGTCTTGGCGAATTAGGGTTTAATGGGAATTTACCTTCTTCTGAACCTGCAAGAAAAAGGGCAACGACACGCTTCATCCCGGCCAAGTATTCAACCTCGAGAATGCTCCTACACAGCGGCGCGATATTCCCAAGGCTCTGGAGGAACGCATTAAATACGCCCAAAAGGACGGTTTTATCGTCTGGTGGCGCCTGGCTAATGCTACGCACCACCAGCATCTTGAAGCCGTCGGCGTGCTCCTGTCTAGAAAAGGAGCGGAAGGCCGACGTCTCGAAGGAAGGCATGGCCTTGGTGGCGACAATATGGCCTGTGGAGCGAATGCATGAGCCAAATCTCTTCTTATCCTTAAAGAAGATGAAACTTCGACGGCCGATTCGGGTATAGAGACACACTTACACCCTCTCACCATGGAAATAAAATCAAACATCCCCTCCGGCATGTGACCGGCCTGGAAGGTAAGCGCCATGATGGCCGCGAAAGCCGCGTCGCCGTCTGGTCCAGTCAAGAAGCCCCCCGGGCCGGCCGAGGAGAGTTTCCCATTCAAGGCCCGAATAGCACGCACCCGGTGATCGAGCGCCTGTCTCAAGAAGCTCTCCTCCGTTGCCAGCGAAAGGTTCGCGGCGCCGAGCCCAAGCAGCGCGTGGAGGAGAAAATCGTACTTTGAAAAGAATTTTGTCAGTATCACGGAACAAATAGACATTTTTTTATTTAAAAAAAAAAAAGGATATCCAGAATATCAAGGCTCTTCATGCACTTATGACCTGCTATTAAGATATGAAATGCTGTGAAGAGGTGAGACAAAACGGGGGAGGGTGTAAAGGCGTATGGATGCGGAAGCTACGCATGCCAAACTCACCTCGTGCGCCATCCGCGCAACGCCCCTCCAAATCTCTTCGCCATCAATCGGCAATCTGGGCATCGCATCTAGCAGGAACTGCTGGAAGAATCGCATGTCCTCCAACAAAAACACCGTCTCCCCCACGACGGCATTCTGCAGCGCATGACCAGGCCTCGCAACCCACCCCCTCTGCACAAGCCCCACGTTCTCTCCGCCCTGGTCGGTTTCTTCCGGCGTCGAGGCAGAGTCCCAGCCCTGGCCCTGGTTAGTCAATCCCCGGCTCAACTGCATCTGCGTAAGCGCCTGCTCCGTCTGCGCACTCGGGGGTGGCCTCTCCGGCCACTCGCAGGTAATCCCCATTCGCTGGCACCCGCCGCACACGGGCCTCGCCTCGGAGCACTTCACCTTGCGGCGCTTGCAGCCGTGGCATCCCTTGCGGGACTTGGTGTGGCCTTTGCGCGGGATCGGGCGCCGGCGGGTGGCGGAGGAGGCTGGTGGTGCTCCTGGCTCGGCCTCGGGCGGCGGGCGGGGCATCGGAGTGTCGCCGCCGGTGGAGAAGCTGCCGCCGGAGGTTTCGCCGACGTGAATCGGCGCCTCTGAAGCACTGCTCATCGTTGCCATTTATCCCGAACCACGAACAGTAAATTTTTGTTCCGTAATTTTCCAAATAAAGAAGAAGAATAAATAAAATAAAGAGCTTGCAATATTTTCAAGGTCAAAAACCCTTAACGTTGACCGTTGACAAGCTTCAGGATGAGGCTGTGCCGATCCTTCCACCTGCACATCCTACTCACTCCCCGATGCGTAAGGGGGCGGGCGGGTGGCTTACGTGCGCGGCACGTGGTTTTTGTTGGTCGGCCATTGGGGCGCGCGTCAGACTGGTCATGAATTCGGACCAACATCATGCCAGGTCGTGCTTAGGCAGCAGCTGGCCAACGGCTTCCTCTTCTTCTTCTTCTCTCGCAACCCCTCCCGCTCCCTCCGGCACCCTTCGCGCTCAACGGCCAAGCCACTGGGGCCAAGAAAGCCACGTATTCTGCCGCATTAGGCGTCGGGTTCGTCCCAGCCTTCCGACTCGGGAGGCGGAAGCGCCAAAAAAACAAGTCTCCCAAAAAAGTGTAAAAAGCCGATATAACGTCGTCTATACAAGCGTGGCCATTCTGACTACCATCTTTAAATAGGTTTGCCCAGTACTTTCCCACACGGGCCTATGCCGCCACCCGGGGAGGGTGAGAGGCTAGCCAGCATACTGATTAGGCCGGTTCCGTCACCGCGTCTCCCCCCACGACGCTGCATTCCGCTTTGCTTTGCACTCCAGGCCATCTCACATGACCTTTGAGCTTGCCTTCAATGCGCAACCTCACGGCTGTATAATCTCGCGTGGTTGACTAACACTAAATACATCGATTCATGCTAGCAAACCAGTCTATGTTGAAATTGGCGTGGGCCAACTAACTGCATTCCAGTCCGAGGGGGGAGGCCCGTCTAAGAGATGTTGTTGTAGTGAGAGGAAGTGGTTCTCCAACTCCCACATATGCTGACGTTCGAGAAACACCGACTTCATCGCGCGCTCTCCCCCGCCGAGAGAAGCTTGACAAGCCGCCTCAACTGCGCGAGCGACCCCTTGCTAATCTACCATCTGCCAGGCTAGTCAGGTGGTGCGCTCTGTGGTACGTCAACACCTAATCTCTCTTCCCCCCGGCCCACCCGGGACCCTTGAGACTGGCAGCCCTGCAGGTCGGATCGAGGAGGCCGTGACCGAGCACAGTCGGACGCTACTTTCGTCGGGTCATTTCTCCCGGACTCTAAGCGTCTCGAGGGATGGACAGGTAGACAGGCCCACATCGCCCGCCCCTCTCGCCACATCAATGCGCGGTCTTCCACTCATCTGCAAATGTTCTTGTACGCCGGAAAAAGTGAGGTATGGAGGCTCTGACGCTTCGAATGGCTTGAATGAGAAAAGCCGTGCTTGAGGGGTGATCTCGTCGGCCCAACATGGCCATATTGTCTTCTTCCGCCCCCTTCTTCCATAGGAAAAACACTCTCTGAATCTGGGGAGGGGGGTAACATTAACAGCCCAAGAACCAGCGCCGGAAGGGAATGGAAACCAACCCCTAGCGCCATCGTCCCTAGCGTGTCCCCGACTTTTCAACATACCCCGATCCGTGTTACACTTCGAAACAGGGAATCACGCCTTGGAAGGCACGAAGGGGGTGAGAGGGGGCGGGACTCACATATCCCATCCCAGACATCCCCTCGGTCCCCGCCCCCGGCATTCTGCAGCACATGGCTCGGGGGCCCCTTGGTCCGCCGGCCACCCTCGGCGCTGAACTCCGGGTGGACACCCCACATCCGCCGCCATCACCGGCCACCAGCGATTGGTCCGCACCCGCATTGGCTGCAAGCTGGAATGTAGCACTCACAACAATAGCAGCTGCTCCAATGAATATTTTCTTCAAAAAGAAAATCTTTCTCGTCGCTCTCGAATAACAGGGACAAGGGAGAGACGCAGAGCAGAGCCTTGAGAAGAATGGACACACGAGAGATGGACTCCCAGCACAAAAACCCCCTTTGAGCACGTCGAAAATGGGTTCCACTTGCTTGCGTATGCAGGGGCCGTTCGTTGGTCTGCCTCGTTTTGGGAGAGAGAGAGTGTGTGTGTATGTGTGTGAGTAAGAGAGAAAGAACGGGAGCAAATGTGGCAAGCCGGCTGGGTAATCTTTCCTTGGCTTTAATTCGGAAGCATAGCAGACACATACCCAAATCGCGAACCAGGTGGCATCGTACCGAGCGAGATGTGCCGTGGAGTGTAAGCGGTAGCCGGTGTTGGTGGTAGAAGCCAACTTTCTCCCCCACGCGCCCCGGTGACCCACGCTGCAAACTGGTCGCACCGACCTGAGGATCTCGGTCATGGAATGAGGTTCTTATGGTGTCCATCCCTTCATCCCTCCATGCCGGCGCCCCCCCCCCCCCCCCCCCCCATCACAGTTGGGCCTAATTGGGCCCGGGACGCAAGCTTGCGACGTGAGACTGCGCTGCAGACGTTTACCTCGATGCCGAAGGAGGACGGTCTGGAAATAGAAGTCCGGTTGGGTGAGGTTCGGGTGAAATGATCTGGTATTGGTGGTATTGTTTACTTGGGAGGAGTGGGAGAGGGGAAAGCCGCGCCACGGCCCCTTTTGTCTAGCGGGAATGGGATTTCGTTACGCCATCCAAGCCACTTCCTCTAGTATTTCCAGCATTCCCGGAATACAAGAGCCGCACACACACACATACACACTAACGCACGGAGATGGCGTCGGGGGGAAATATTGAACAATGTCCGTAGCGCGCAATGGGGTCACGCCTGTCACAACATTCGCAGTGTACCGGTAATGTGCCCTAAACCATGTTTGATTTCCTTTCCCAACTCCTTGGATCTACTCGGTGCATATGGGAAATTGACAAAGGAAAAATAAGCAAGCAGGATATCCAAGACCGTCTCGGTCTCATTAAACGCTGGGCTTTTACACGAAGCGGGTTTTAGGGTAAGAAAAAAAAGGAACAAAGGGAAAAAATAAAGATAACAATAAAATGAATCCCATTACAGAAACGCCCGGGCGCGCCCATTCCTAACCGATGATGGTTTGGGCTTCCCTTGATTATACACTAATCCATCTCGAGCATACAAGATGGGCACTATTTTTGGTGTTTGAGATCGGGGGTGTGACTAGGAGAGCATTTACGGAGATCAGTTGTGCTCCTTCGGTTGCAAAGGATGTGCCTCCGTCGGCGAGGCGAGCGGTTCGTCGCCATCTACAAAGGCCGCAGCTGTAGCCGCGGCCTCGCGAAGGTCGTTGCGGGCCGAAAACCTTCTGACGGACCGGTTTGATGCATCCGAGTATCTCCTCATGGAATTCCTGTCACCGCCCGAGCCATTGCGTTCCGGGGTGGTCGGCGCCGTCACCGCCGCTGTGGGCGCGTGTTCCTTCGGTGAGGGCTCCTGGCTGGAAGACGGCTCGCCCCTCAGTGTCGCTGCATTGGACCACCTCTCGGTCATAGGACGTGTAGGCTTGAGCAGGAATGACCGCCTCTCGGGTGATTCTTTCAGGGGGAAGGGGCTTTCCAGGAGCATGGCCTTTTGCGCAGCGTGCTCATCCTCGTATCTGGATGATGATGTGGATACAGTTTCCAAGGGTGTAATCTCGTCAATGTCGGCGACCATAGGAGAAGCGAAGCTCGAAACTCTCTTGTCGTGGGCGTCCCGGACAGCTGCTTGCTCCCTCACCGTCATTGCTGAAGACCATCTCTCGCTGCCGCGCTTCTTGTTGTCCTTGCCGCCGACCTTCTCATTCACGGCATCGTCAGCACCCGCGTCCTTGAGCGTCATGGCCGACGACCACCGCTCGCTGTTGCGTCTGAAGGTCGGGGGGATCATGGGGACGGGCTCGATGGCGTCTTCATCGACGACCCTCCTCGGCTTCTCGCTGGAAGATGACCCTGCGATGGATGCGTCCCGGCTAGTGGTCTTCTTGAGGATGTTGTCATTGCTGACGGCCTTTTCGCTGGCGGACTCGCCCTCGAGTCTCATGGTCAGATATGTGACGCCCGACGGGTAGTAGCCCTCCTCGATGGCGCGCGTGAGGTCGTAGCGGGCCTGGTCGCTGATCGACCTCGTGAGGCGTAGCTTCTTGATGTTCTCGCCATCGACGGTCTCCTCCCAAGTCTTCTGGAACATGAGGGCAATCTCGTTGGCGAGGAGGAGGAAGTAGAAACCAGCCAGGACGGCCAAGTCCTGAACCTGATGGGTGGTTGGGTAGTCGGTGCCCATCCGCCTGAAATCTGGGCTGCGCATGCTGGACCGTTGGATGGTGAGGATCTTGATGATAGTCACGACAACGCTCATGATCCAGAAAATCACATTGGCCGGCTGCCAGTTGCGAATCTTGCCCTTGGCACCGCGGGTGGCTTGCATGACGGCGCATAAGCCGCAGCCTGCAAAGACGAAGGGGAGCAGGCCGATGGCGTAGCGAATCTGTGCCAGCCTTGCAATCTCCAGGATCTGCATGAGGAAGACGACGAGAATGGAGAAGTAGTAGAAGGACAGCTGGGCGTGCCTCTGCCATTCCTTCTTGACGGCATACCGCTTGATCTTGTCGACGATGAGAACTGGCACGACAAAGTGGAACAAGGCAAAGGTAACGACGAATCGGATCCAGGCTGGTAAAGGAATGATGATGGTATCGAAGAAGCACGTCGACGGCAGTGGGCTGAACATGGAGTGCGTTGTCTGGGCAGAGGCATTAGCTTGAACAAGGCGATATACAACAACACAACGGTGGTAACCCCAAGGGAACAGGACAAGAACTTACCAGCCCTTCAGGGCGCATGCCACACAAACGCTGCATGATTGCTTCGGCGGCGGCGGCGGCGGCGCAAGAAAGAGAGGCAGGATTTATGTTCGGGGCCGGTCAGCAGCTCTGGTTCGACGGGAGGAAGGGCAACAACAGTTCATCTCGAGGGAGGGAGCGGCTGCGACATAACTTTATCTTATTATCATGAGTGCCGCGGGCGTCCGAGGTGCGCCCCCTCGAGTTTCCACAGGCTGTACCCAGGCGCCCTTTGGCGTCTCTGTGCTGGGACTCTTGGGGCATGCTGTGCTGGCGTACGCTCGGGGCTTGGAGAAAGGGGCGTTTCAATGTTGTGACACTGGTGACGACAAGAGTATTTCGAGAGCAGCGCAGTGGAGTGGTCGAGCGGCCCTGCGCTGCTAGCCAGTGATTGGCCGGCAAGGGAGAGACACAGAGGGCAGTAGGAACAGTCCGATGGGGGAAGTCCATTCTAGAACTGCAGCCACGACTAGCTGCAGAGGTCACCATCTATCTGGGTTGGCGCAGCCGTCAGCGCCGCTAGATGTGCGGTTACAAAGTGTGGCAGTCTGCAGAGGATGAGGCTAACCACACGGCCCCTGGTATGAGGGAGTGCCGAGCGGTGCTGTTTTAGTACCAAAGTGTAAGCCGTTAGCCCAGCGTAGATCCCGCTAGCACAGCGACGGGCCTGACGCTGGGGTGACTTTGTTTATCAAAGCTGATTGTCCGGCACACGTGCGTGCTGCAGAGGACGGCTGTTCTTGGAGGTTTCCAAGCTTGCCTTGTTTCGTCTAGCATCCCGTCCTCAAGGTCATGTTGTTTCACTGGGCTGGGGGTGCGATCGATTGGATATCCGACTAGAAGGCAGCTTTCCCGATGACCGGATCCTGAGTCTGGTCCGTCCGAACGCTCGGCCGCTAAGGGAAGGTGTAAGTGAGATTGGGATGGACGGATTGTTGCTATTAATTGCTCTTCGGCCGGCTGCCACACGATGAACTCTCACCGCGTTCGATCTGGATCTCGACCTGAGCCGCGTTCTGCCAATTTGGTTTCCACGGTTTCCTTGCTTTTCTTCTTCTGTCGTGTATGTGTGCTGCACATCATATCGACGCGAGATTTCTCGTCCTTGTTTTTCTTTCTCTCTGATTTATGGAGGTGGGGCTTTATCTACTTTTCTTTGTTGTTTCCTTTGCGTCGAGATGAAGTTGAAGGTAGAGAGAGAGAGATAAGGTCGTTACAACATCGTCCAGTCCATCGGTCCAAGTACAGATTGGATGGTGCATTGTGGCCATAGCTTCTGTGTTCCCGGGAACAATCATGTAATTAGCCAGTGGGCGTCCCATGACAAAGGTGGAGGAGTCTGACTCAGACGCGCGATTCGGGCACAGTGGGAGGCGTCGGCATGACATATGTCGGCAGTGTCGGGGTCGGGAATCATGCGAATAGCCTCACGGGGCGATGAGATGGAGAAGCCACGGCCGTGATAGGAGGAGAGTTTTGGGAAGTTGATTGGATGCGTGCCATGCGTGGTACGACGAACCCAAACTCTGTTCTCTCTGTCCTCGTATGAACGGGTTTCGGAGAACAGGCGATTTGGAGATGGGAGTAAAACAGGGTTTATGGAAAGAGGTGGAGAGCTACAACACGGATAGTGGTACTCGGTCTCCGTACTCGGTACAAAAGGAGTCTATCCCCCTCTCCCTCCTTTTTTGATTTTTTCTTCATCTCGCCCCTTTCGCTCTGTCCTCGGCTGTCGGTGCGAGCACGCCGCATGTGTCAACAACAGAGGGTGGATTTTGCACGTGAGCGGAGCGGGAACCCAGCAGTTGTCAATTCTGGCGTGCAGGAAAAGGCAGGTAGGCACGGTAGGCGAGGGTTGGCGAGAGGACCATGACGATAATGGACAGCCGTGCATCCGAACGGGGGTGCCGGCGTTGCGGCGGGAGTGGGATGTGGTGGTTCTGGCCGGGCTCGAGTCAAAAACCTGTAGGGGCACAATCAAACAATGCCCGTCGGGATATTGAGGTGTGGACCTCGAGCCGTCGGCTGGAATGAGAATCGAACCAGAGAATCAATCAACCCCCCTCTCGTATCTTCTCTTCTGGCCAGGATGTCGACGTCTCCGGTCGCCTGCCTCCCTTGCTCGGGCGGTGGGATTCGCGCGCTGATACCGACGCCAATGCCGATATGTCATGTGCTTGCTCTCCGGCCAGTTTGTTGCGCACAAGGTAGAGGGAGGGAATGCAGCGTATGGGCAGTGTCGGTAAAAGCATTGTTGAGCGTTGGGGATGCTTATTCCGACTGTTCGGCATAGACGCGACAGAGAACATTGACAGGGTGGGTTGGGTTGGTTGTGTTGTTGAGAGCGAGCGAGGAGGGCTCAAGCAACGTGCACCTACCTCACCTCAGAGCTTCGGCAGGTACGTCACGTCAACTAGGGAGTCGGAACAATAAGCTGGCAAGCTGCTGGCCGCCATTGTTTTTATCGGGGTTGTGATAGGTAGCGAGCGATCTCGCATCCTTTCCAAGACCTGCCTAGATCGAAATATCGCCCCGTTCCCCCCTCTTTTTATCCGTCCGCTAGTGCTCGTTTTGGGGGCATAGTGCTGACTGAGTGCTGCAGCTGATCCACTAGAAGCCCCCGCCTCCCATGCCTGGGAGCTGTTTGGAACTCGTGTCGCCGAGGTACGTCGAGCTGCTCAACAAGGGAATCAACGGCGCACACAGCATACCTACCTAGGCAGAGGGGGGCGGACAAGCAGAGAGGCAGAGGCAGAGGCAGAGGCAGAGGCAGAGGCAGAGGGAGCTGTGCCGCTGGCCTACGTGTCTCACGGCCTCCTACCCAGATTGCCACATTTAACCCAAAGGCCAACGGATGTATGTGATCCGTCCATGTTGAGACGCTGTTCCCGAGTCGTCCCATCACCTATTTGCCGCCGGGGGGTCAGTTGACGCGTTGCGTCGTCAGTGAGCCCAGAGGATAGCTGCAGCCAAGGCACCTCTAGATTTCTCTTGACGACCCTCCGAGGCCAGTAGACTGGAGAGCTGTATCCCGTCTTACAGGGAGGGGGGGTCCTCTGGGTGCCTGGCATTTCCCATGCATTGGCCTTGACCTTGGCATTGGCATTGGCATCCAGCCCAGCCCAGCCCAGACAGCTGCGAGGGAAGCACACGAGATACGTACCTTTCTTGTGCGGGACCCAGCCGTTGGAGGAGGGGAGGGGGGGAAGGGGAGGCCCATGCGACACGTACCGACCAGTGGCAGATCTAAGCTGCCTTACAGGCATACGTAGTATCGACTGGCTGGCTGGCTCCAGCGCAGCCGTGACGCAATTAAAGTCCCGTCACCTTTTTTGCAGCTTAACTTTGCGCTCCTGCCCGCACACACACTCACAGCTACCCCAACCCAGACAAACACCAGCGCACACCGAAGCTCCTCTCGTCTTTTGCAACCTCGTCGTGTTGCAGAACCTGCCAAACCCAACTCTCGAGCCAGTCCCCTCGAACTCTTTCCCTTGGCTTGTCACCACCGCTTGCCTCCAGGCCTACCGCCGCAAACTCTCTCACCATTCCGTCCACCGCCACCGCCGTACTCGTCCTCCTCGCGGCCATCCTCGCCGGTCTATTTATCACCAGATCTCCGACAACCCCCACCGGCGTCAACATGGCCTACACTACGGGCATTATGCCCCTGTATCAGGTGCACAAACCTCCCTTCTCCGTCGAGTCGCCTGGCTACGAGCGCGTCGAGGGCGAGACCCTCCCCCGCCGTCATTGGAAGGCCAAGGACGGTCTCCGAACCCAACCACACCCGGACGTGCACACGGTCTACGACATTGTCAAGCGGAGCGCCCAGGTCTACCCCAACGAGCCCGCCGTCGGCACCCGGAAGCTCATCAAGCTTCACAAGGAGAAGAAGAAGGTCCCCAAAAATGTTGACGGAGAGATCGTAGAGGTCGAGAAGGAGTGGCAGTACTTTGAGCTGTCCAAGTACTCCTACCGGACCTATTCAGAACTCCTTACCTACATCCATCAGATTGGCTCAGGCCTGCGGAAGCTGGGTCTGAGCAGAGGCAGCAGAGTCCACCTATTTGCAACCACGACGTACGTCCGAGAGCAGAACCCCCCCCCCCCCATACCCTCCCACGTCCCGAGCCCTCCACGTCCAAAGTCTAGGCCGGCCGAGAAGCTAACATGACTATCTGGAATTTAGTGCCAATTGGATGGCCATGTCCCACGCCTGTGGTTCGCAGTCAATCTCCATCGTCACTGCCTATGATACCCTCGGCGCCAGCGGCGTCGAGCACTCGCTGCTCGAATCTAATGCTGATGCCATGTACCTCGACCCTCAACTTCTCAAGACAGCAAGCGGGGCCCTCAAGAAGGCCGAAAATGTCAAGTTCGTCATTTACAACAACGAGTCCCTCTTCTCCGACGGCACTGAAGTCGCTGCCTTCCAGAAGTCAAACCCCAATATCAAGCTCGTCAGCATCGAGGAGCTGCGCGCGTTGGGCGAGGAGAACCCTGTTGAGACTGTCGAGGCAAAGCCTGAGGACTTGTTTTGTATCATGTACACCTCTGGTTCCACTGGTCCGCCGAAAGGTGTGCCCATGACCCACGCCGGTACTGTGGCAGCGAGTAAGCGATCCTTTTTAACCCCCCTCTCTTCCCCTTGTGTTAGTTTTGTTTTTGGCAGTGACGGATTCTAAATGCGCACAGTTACGGGTCTTTACACCTGCGTCGAGGAATGTGTCAGCAGTCAGGAGTACGTGCTGGCGTACCTGCCTTTGGCTCACATCTTCGAGCTCGTGCTCGAGAACCTAGTCCTCTTCATCGGTGGCACCCTGGGCTATGGCAACCCGAGGACGCTCTCCGACACTTCCGTCAAGAACTGCGCTGGTGATATGCGTGAGTTCCGGCCGACGGCCTTGGTAGGCGTGCCGCAGGTTTGGGAAACGGTGAAGAAGGGCGTCATTGCCAAGGTCAACAGCTCTGGGCCTCTCATCAAGGCCCTCTTCTGGGGAGCGTTCAACTACAAGACCTTCATGGTCAAGTACGGACTCCCTTTCGCAACCATATTTGACAACATTATTTTCAAGAAGGTGCGCGAGCTGACGGGCGGTCGTCTTCGCTTCATTATGAACGGCGCGAGCGGTATCTCGTACGGGACGAAGCACTTCCTCTCCATGACCCTCGCGCCTATGCTGACGGGTTACGGTCTGACCGAGACGGCTGCCAACGGTGCCCTTGGCGACCCCTTGGAGTACACCTCGACTTCCATCGGATCCATTCCTGCTGCCGTCGACCTGAAGCTTGTCTCCATCCCCGATCTCAACTACTCGACCGACACAACCCCGCCCCAGGGTGAAATCTGGATCAAGGGTCTCGCTGTCCTCAAGGAGTACTACAAGAACCCGGAGGAGACGGCGAAGGCGATCACCGAAGATGGCTGGTTCAAGACGGGCGACATTGGCGAGTTCGATTCCGTCGGACACTTGCGCGTTATCGACCGCGTCAAGAACCTCGTCAAGATGCAGGGCGGAGAGTATATCGCCCTTGAAAAGCTCGAGTCCGTCTACCGCGCTAGCCCCTTTGTCGCCAACATCATGGTGTACGGCGACGGCGAGCACTCTCGCGCCATCGCCATCATCGCTCCCAACGAAAAGGTTCTCGCTGAAGAGGCGAACAAGCTTGGTGTTGATGAGCACAGCATGCACACCAACGAGAAGGTTGTCGGCACCGTTCTTAAAGATCTCGCCTCACACGGCCGAAGCGCAGGTCTGACAGGCCTTGAGATCGTCGGCGGCGTCGTCCTTGTCGAGGAGGAGTGGACTCCCGATAGCGTAAGTGATAATGTTCATTCTAGTTCACGCCCCAATACTGACAACATCTGCAGGGCCTCGTCACTGCCACACAAAAGGTCAACAGAAGAGCGATCAAGGAGAAGTATGCGAAGCAGATGGAGCGTGCCTTCTCCGAATAAGATGGAGGATAATGCCCGAATTCATCTTGTCAATCCTACTATAAAAACCTCAAACCTGGCCGGAGTAATGGCAGGCGGATAGCGGAAAGGAAGCCGGGGGGGGGGGGGGGGGGGGGGGGGGATGGGGGCACAGCATGTTGCTGTTTTTGTCGTACCAAATGATCTGTCTTGATTTAATGTACACTACCACTGCTGCTACTACTACTACTTACTACTTACTACCCAATCCCTTTTTTTTTTTTTTTTTTAGCGTTGAAGCTTGCGCAGTTCTAACCTTGTCCCGCTCTACATTTGCATCAAAATGCCACTTGACTGATAACGTTTGGTGGCATTGATGAATAAAAAACCTACTTGCGCGGAATTCCCCTTCCCCATGTGGATAGATCTTGACTTGAATCATTCAACATAGAATTGCCTCAATCACAACAGTTGGCAAAAACGGTGCAACGCCTTCCAGGGAACACACAAGACCGACTTAGTTACATCTCGAAAGCACCGTCGTCGCCCAACAAGTCCTCACTACGTTCACAATGGACAGAGCCAAGCCGTTAGATGCGATCCAGTATTTATTCCCTTTTTTGCTGTATACATAGTCATTTTGGTTTGCGCACGCCAACGTCCAAGTTGCACGTGTGCACAAGAAAATCAGCGTATATTCCTGCCGCCACCTTCAAGTCTCTCGCCCCATCCACCACTGCAATGCCTCTATATGAGAGTTCACTGGCAGTTCGCCATACTAGTCAGCAATGAGGGCCTGGTCCCTGAACCGGTGATGTGCTGCCTCTTCTGTCACCCAAGTATTGCGTTCGGACTTCTAGTCCCGGGGAGCTCGGGAGCTGAGTCCCTCTTTCACAGCGGCCAGGATCAACTCCTTGGCCTTCTCGACGCCCTCGGCAGTGCCGATGACCTCGATGGCATCCTCCTTGTCATCGTTGCGAGGAACGTTGATCTTGCAACCGCTCTGCTTACGGATAGAGTTGACCTTGCTGCCACCCTGACCGATGACGTAGCGGTAGGTCTTGGGGTCGGGCAGAACAAGGTAGCCCGTGTGGGTGTTCTTGCGCGCCTGCTCAATAGCCGCGGCGATGGCGGCCTTGGCCTTCTCGATGTTCTCGGGAGAGCCACGCAGGACCCAGGGGATTTCTCCATCCTCGCCGGCGGCGCTGTCCGCAACCTTCCAGGAGTGGACATCAGCAGTGGCGTCGTCATCATCAGTGATCAGAGGCAGGGCACCGCCGTTGCTGCGGCTGGCGCTGGGCTTGGGAGGCAAGTTTTGGCCAGCGTGGTCAACAGAAATCTGGTGGTTGTTGCGGAGCTGACGGAAGAACTGGCCGTTGTTGGAAATGGAGTGGTGCAGGCTGCGGGGCACCTGCAGGGTCTCTCCCTCCTGCTCCTTGACCAAAGAGGCGATGTGCTCCTTGGCCTTCTCGACGTTCTCGGGACGACCGGTAATCTTAACACCGGTCTTGCCGTCGCCCTGGCGGGGAATGTCGATCGAGACATTAAGCTGGGACTCCAGTTGTCGCTTAGCATCTCCACCGCGGCCGATCAGGGTTCTGTGCTTCTCGGTGGGGACATCCAGAATCTCGGTGACCTGGCTCTCCTTCTCTGCGACGATCTCTTCGATCCTTGCGCAGATCTTGTTGACAATGTCCGAGCGGCCCTCAACCTTGATTGTGTTGCCATCAGCCTCCTGCTTGGGGAACTGAATGGTGCGGGCGAGCTCGCGGCGGTCATCAGATCCGCCGGCCTTGACGACGAGATCACGGAGGTTGGCACCTATCACATGTTAGTACAAGCTAAGCAGGTTTGCTGTATGAATTTCCTTACCTCCAGCACCAATGAGAGACTTGTGGTGCTTCTTATCAACCTCAATGGTCTTCACAATCGTGTCGTTGAAAACATCCCTCTTCTCCTCAAGAGCCTTCTTGGCTGCTGCAACCTGGGACTTGGTGCCCTTGATCTGAATCTCGACGGTGTCGGCGTCACGGCCGCTGGGAATGTCAATCTTGGCGCCAGAGGATTGACGGAGCTCCTCCAACGCAGCACCACCCTGTCCGATGATGGACGGCACCTGCTTCTGCTGGACGGAGACAGTGGCGGTGAAGGAAGTGTCCTTCAGGTACTGGAGGAGAGAGAGGATCTCGTCGCGAGCCTCATCCGCTCCCTTCTTGGGACCCCGGACAATGACTTCGTCGGGCTCCTGGTGACGCTTCGGCTTGCCCGCATCGCTGGCGGCGTCGGCGTTTGCCTCGTCGTCCTTCGCGCTCTTGCCGGAGCGGGGGAAGAAAATCAGCACCTTGTACTTGGTCTGCAGGCGGTTGGTCACGCTTCCTCCCGCGCCGATGAGCTCGCGGTGGAACTTGGGGTCGACCTTGAGGATGTGGGTAACTTCGTCGGCGAGACTGCGGCCCAGGGAGCTGATGTGCGCCTTGGCGGCCTCAGCCTTGGCCTTGGGGCCCTTCAGCTCAACCTTGCCGTCCTGGACTTGGATCTCAACGTCGAAGCGGTCACGGAGTTCCTTGATGTTCGAGCCGCCCTTGCCGATAAGGTGGTTGGCGAACTTCTGGGGGAAATCGAAAGACATGGTAAAGCCACGCTCCTTCTCATCCTCCTTCTCCTGCTCGACGAAGGCATTGACCTTGGTCTCGAGGTTCTTAACGGCAGAGGCGGGACCACGAAGAGTGACAACAGTGCCAACCGAAGACACGCGGACCGGGATCTGGTCATCGGCGCGGTTGGCCTGCTCCTTCTTGATGAAGCGACGAAGGCGCTCGTGGAACCTGCGGGCGTCAGCACGGTACATCAAGGTCGCAGATTCGATAGGCTACTTACTTCTGGGGCACATCAATGGAGGCCGAGGCAATCTGCTCCTGCTTGTTGATGATGTCCAGGATCTGCTTGCGCGCGTTCTCCAATCCCTGCTGGAACGCAGCGATCTCGTCCTGAGAGGGGCGGCCAGTCTTGATCTGAGGCTTGGGCTCGGGGGCGGAAGGACCCTCAAAAACAAGCAGAACAGGGGCATCAGGCTCGCCAGCCTCGGGGAGAATGACGAGAACGCCGTGGTTGTCCCTCATGCGGGGGCTGACATCCTTGTTCAGGTACTGGTGGTAGAAGGGATCAACAGGAACGGGAGCGATTCTGGTAGGAGGGATGGCGTGAACAAGCTTCTCAATGGCCGATTGAGCCTGCAGAACACTCTTGCCATCCCGGGCATACAACTCGTAGGGCGAGGCACCGTTGGGAGTGAAGGGAGTGTTGATGTGGGTGCTGTGAGCTCTCTCAATCTCATCGAACAGATCACGGTGGCGCAGGTAACGAGTGACATTCCGGGCGTGGGTGTTGACGCCACCAGGCGCGTTCTTGTGGAAACGACCAATGTCAAAGGTCGAGAACTGCATGTTCATGGCTCTGTCCATGGCCGTCTCAACACCCTTGTTGATCTGAGAAGCAGGGCCAATAACGGTGACGGAGTCATCATCATCGTCCGTCGGCAACAGAATGGTGCAGCCAGTTTGGCTGAAGAAATCATCCAGGGACTCGCCACGACGGCCAGCAATGAACTGGTGACGACCCTTCTGGAGACTGAACTGGTCGGTGGCAAGCTGACTCTGCAGCTCCTGGACACGGCGCTCAATCTCAGCACGTGCAGCCTGAACAGCAGCACGGTCACCAGCCAGTTGAATGTGGTTATCCGAAGCAGGGATGAACACAGGGCGCTCACCCTCGCTCACGGCGAGGTTACGGCCGCGAGGGGCCCAGATCTGGTGGGCAGGGATGCGAACCTGAACGCCATCGTTCTCGTAGCGGCTGACATGGCTGTTTCCGGGGCCCGCAATGAAGGGGTAGAACTCAGCCGGGATGCCACGCAGCTTGGTGTTGACGTTGGCTGCCCGTTCGCCGGCGATCTTCAGAATCTCGTTGCGAGCAGAAGCGGCGGACAAAGCGTTACCCTCAACAAGGACATCGATGGTGGAGTCGTCGTCCTCATCGACCGGGGCACTGCCTTCCTCCACCTTGGGAAGCTGGACGCGAGCTCCGGACTTCTCCTGGATGGACTTGATCGTGGATCCACCCTTTCCGATGATGTGAGCACGGGCAGATTGGGGAATCGGAACCTTGATGGTGGTCTGTAAAGAAATCAGTCAGTATGACTACCTTCTGGGGGGAAGAAACCGCCCTCAAGTCGGTGCTCTCTCACCTTCGTGCCAATCTGCTGGACAAGGTCCTTCAGGGCCTGCTGAGCAACGTCCTGGGGACCAGTCGCATCGAACCTCAGGCGTCCGTTGGTAGCCGTAGACAGAGTGATGTTGGCGCGCGACTTGCGGTTGATGTCCTTCATGATATCAGGGATGGGGCGCTTCAGCTGGTTGCGAGGGAGGATGAACTGGGGCTCCAGGACAACCGTCTCAACATTGCGGCCGGGGATCGACATGGAAGGAGGGCCGTTCTTCGGGGTTGCAGCTCCCGAGACAGGAGTGGACGAGCGGGAGACACCGTTGGCGGGGGTAGAGACGTTGCTCTTGGCTCCCCAGATGGGAGCAACATTGGGGCTGCCCTTGGGCTTAGAGGCTCCGAGCTCGGGGAAGAGCTCATGGGACTGCGTATCGAGCTTCTTGCCAGGGGCAGCGGTCTCCTTCTGCTTGCCTGCAGCTTTGGTCGAAATGGGCTCGGCCCAGGAGGCAGAGTCGCCGGACTTGGATGGAAGGTCCTCGTCAGGGACCTCCTCGACGGTGACGTGATGATCAACATGAGTCTGGAGGAGTTTCTGGGCAGCCGAGGCTTCAGCGCCGTTGGGGACCGTGGAATCCGTGGAAGCCATTTTAATGTGTGGCGACTAGTGTTGTCGTCGGAGATGGAATCGATGATGGGAGTAATAGGGGTTCGGTATACCTGCAAGGGGCAACGTGTTAGCTGGTGCTTGTGGCTAGGGCAGGTACGACGCAACAGCGAGCAATGAAGCATCGGGACGACTCACAACTGACGATATATACGGCAATTGGGGACAAGACCAGTAGAATCAGACTTCCGATTAGAGAAGGCCGAAGCGCGAGAAACCGTTGAGCAGCAGATAACCGATGAGAGGATGGACTTTGTTGCTGGCTTAGAACATTGTGACCTTGACCGGCAACAATGATCGTATCCAGGAGAGGTTGAATCGGGGGAGAGAAGTTGTCAAAGTGGACGAATCAACCAATTGATGGTCCAAAAGGATAGGGGAAGAGGAGAGGGGGATGGATTTGGAGGACAGGTAGGATAAGGGTGAGGTGGAAGATTCTCGACTCCACGATGTCGAGCTGTTCAATTGGAATGGAATTTCTGGCGGGCAGGGATCCTTCTTCCAGAAAGGTTCCGCCTGCCAGTGCTCTCCACTTGGAGGACCCCACACTTAGCCTCAGCCACAACCTAAATTGTTAAGGCGCCGTGGACGGACCAGCCGTTAGGCCTTGGGACCATTCCAGCTCCTTCATTGGATGAGTACCGGACGAGACCTCCGGCGTCACGTGGAGCCCGGCCGGCCTGACATGAACCGGTCTTTCATGCCCGCCTGGTTCCCCCGGTCTCCGGCGGTAGGGTCCCGTCATACTGGCCGGGAATCTGGGGTCGGGCCGGGGCCGAGAGACCAAGGAGGACCGAGTGACGGTGTCTGCATTGTCAAAAGAGACCAGTCAAAGGAGACATTTGATAAACGCGATAGTATCCATGTAACGTCTCAAATGCAATGTTATGGGAACAGGTCGGTGTTGGTTCAATACTTGTCAAAGTTGTTGGAGATGGAATCGTGTGACCAGGACTTTAATGAGTCTATTGCCATTGCAATTCGAATTGCAAGTTGTTATATCTGTCGGCAGACATGTGAAATATTATAATTGTGTGCCGAATAAACACCAGATTTCTGGACGTTTGGACTCTTCGTACAGAGAAAGCCAAAGTATTACCTACGATCAGCCTAGAACCTCGACGTCCTCCGTCATTATGGCATAAAGAAGACCTCAAGGCGAGACTTCTGCTCTTGGCCTGTCGAAACTCGTGTCAATATCCTTCGTGCAACCAAACAACCGTAACATCCCATCCAAAAATGCCACAATGACATGACATGTCGGAGCTTTTCGACAGTTTGTCCTTTTACCAACCAAAACGAACGAAGGCGGACTCGTGCGACCCGCGGTCAAGGAATATTGCTTTTGGTACAGCCGGCAGTAAATTGTTGACACAATGGTCGGGGTTCATACAAACCCGCCAAGCCCATCCCTCGATGTTCCACAAGGAAGGGGCAGTGCTTGTCGACGACGACGGCCTCGCAACTCTCCTGGTCTCTGAAGGCATGCAGCCACCCGGGACTCCTTGCGTTACGAAACAAGTCAATCATCAGCTGAGCAATCAGAGGAGCAGAGGGCATGGGAGAATCTGGATTTCAGTAAGTTGCAAGTACCTTGGCCTTTCGTGTAACATGACCCGTGTGTTCATCGCTGCGCTTGAAAGCCAGCGAGTGAGATAGAAACCAAATGCCGAGATCCAGGCGGAAAGCCCACGTCCTCATTAAGATCAACTGTGTCTAACTTCCAGCACCGAAATGGTCTCGCTCCTGATGCTACCCGCAACACCTTGCGAAGCCGACCCTGGTGCTGCCCCCCACATTGTACGGCTATCGGCATCAGAGTTTGGCCAAATTGTTTCGATGTCAAGTTGTTGGCGAAATGATGATTGGCAAGCCCTTTGCAGACACTCGCTGCCCAACGTAAGGGGGTGGCTGCCCCATCCATTCCAAAGGTTTACTGCATTCACTATGCAGGAACAACAGCAAGGGGGGCGCTTGGATTGTCCTTGCGACAAACGGGCATCCCGCAGATGTGCGACGTGGCCGAATACTGGCAACAAGGAGAGACATTGTGACTCGGGAGCGTGCAAGCCACAGCCTCGCAGCAAGGCCGTTCCAAGCCCCATGATCGATTCGCATGGTATCTGAGCATCCGTGATTCAGCCCCGTCATAAACATGAAGGAACTGGACGCAGTGTAGTCAAGTGCGGGGTCATTATGGAAGTAGACTTCACCTCGGCACAAACATAGATGATGCCAATTAAGCTCAATCTTCCCCAGATGATCAACAAACCATCTGACCATGAAGCTGGATCCTATGGGCCTTGGATGTTCGGAATCTAACAAACCATACATATCAGCCTTCAAGGGCAGACAGAACCTTATTACCTGGGAGGGGGGGACGACGTCTAATTGAGGTCTCCATGCGCCGAGACGAGACAAAGGCGCATACTTGTTTGCCAGTGATAGCTTTGGCATAGTGTAGGTGTCTGACAAGGCAATGGCAAGGAACACCCGCATATGCCGCAGTCTTACTTTCCGATATGACCGAAAAATACTATCGGGGGACATAATGTTATTGTTGATTCCCCAGCTGCAGATGTTCGATCAAAGTCTATCTGAGCACTTAAGTTCGTATCGCGAAAGGGATGATCCATGACTGGTGGTGACTAGCAAACGCAACGGCGGGGTCATCAGGTAAACAGCAATTAAGGCAAAGTTGCGGCTGCAACGGTCGGCATGTAGCCTTAGGGCGTGTAATCACTTAGTATCTGGCAGTCACGGTGAATGCTTTGTCGCCATTTCATTGCAAGGTGTCGTTCAAGGGGAAAATGTTGGGCAAAGGCATGCAGCATCACGAGAGGGCGCGACGTCAGCGCCTGCGCCCTCTGTCAGCTTATGGAAGAGATAGAAAGCAAAAACCGTTGACTGCCAGAGGGGCCCCAACTGGAAACTGGGCCGGTGCAACTGCCCGTGACAATACCGGAGTATTGTTGGGGAAAGCAGCAGCAACGGGCGACGACGTTGACGAATCCTCTGCCCCGGTCATGCGGACGAAGGCCTTCATCTCCTGGTAATCCAGAAATGGGACGCACCAGCGGGTGGGCAGAGCCGGCGATGTCCCCAAAGCAGCAATAATGATGCCATGGGCGAGCGGTTCCTTGGTGGCATCCCCGTCTCGGAGTCGACCCTAGTATGGGAACGGGACCTTATTTTACTGTGGTGTGACGGGGCCTCGCTGGACTCGAGAAGAGAGGGGGAAAAAAAAAGAAAAGAAAAAAGCCCACCAACAAAAAACCGGCACAGTGGGCGATGGTGGCCTAGTCCCCCCCTCTAACTAGACGCGTTGGAATCGACCGTTAAGCACGCTATCCCTCGCGCACACCATCAGCGCGCATATGTATTAGCTATGGCATGATTACCGTGCGTTGACAATGGCATGGTGCTGTCGTCAGGTTATCGTCAGGAAGGCTCTAGAATGAAGGCTAATTGGAAACATTCCAGTGAGCGGCCAGCAGAATATTAACGAGGAGGCATATATCCACTTGGGAGAAATGCCATGCTTCTCCAGGGATTCGTCTGACCGGACAGGTTTGGAACCCTCGCTGTTAGAGCCAGACGTTGAAGAAGGAAATAAGTCAATGCCGGAATCGTGTAAGACGGTAGAATGAAGCAGGCGATGAAGCATTACCGGGGGACCCTTTGCGGAGCAGGTCCCTCGATAGCTTGAAACAAGATTCAAATTCCCAGGGCGGGCCCGCTGGACCGCTCAGGTCAGGAACGCGCATTGGTCAGCAAGGCTCCGCAGCTGCACTGGATTCCCGTTGGGCGCTGAGAGAGCAGGGGAACTTTGCACTCCAGACACGGGACGTACTCCGCACATGGTCTCGATATTACGTGAGGCATGTAATGTAGTGTAGCCTCATCCAGCAAAGTACTATCCCTGGTAGAGGACAAGGCGCGCCACTTGGCCGCTGCTGACCGAACCGTAATTACGGACATGCTACTGGAAGATTAGAAGAGTTGGAGAAGATGGAAAGAAGGAGTGGATGGATAACCGAAGTTCCGTGGCTCTCGTCCAGGCATTGGACCCCTTCCAATTGCTGGCCGCCGGCGTGTTGGGGCGGGGGAGCACGAATTGGAAATGTCCCGATGCTTTGAAGCCCGGGAAAGCGTACATGGTAAGATGACGGTCATTCCCGCGGGTGATTGGACCGGCCCGCGGTTGCTTGACCAAGGACCGAGAACTGGGTGGTTGTGGACAGGAGTCGAAGAGGGGTTGCAGGAGTTTCCTTGACAGGCAAGGGGAGATGAGGTATCCCCACAGAGCAGAGTTTGGAGGATACTCGGGCTAGATAGATGACTTCAGATCGATGCTCACAAATCTTGATTGCGATTGCTGCAAAGAAATAAGGCTCATTACACTGAGGGCTGCAGGGAACAGTGGGAACCTCACCAGAGGAGTGACTGGCCGACTGACTGACTGTCTATCTGTACCTCTTTCAAGACCGACGGGTGGAAGCTATGTACAGCTGGCTACACGCATGGCCTCATGGATTTATGATTTATTCCCGTGCCTCGCACCTCGGGCGTCAATGGCTGCCCAGTACGGCGAAATCTCTGTGCGTACGGAGTACGGTTGCAATATCTGGCAAGATGATTTTTTTTCCCTTTTCTGTTTTCAATTCAACAAGAAAGCATCTCCCTGTCGGCGCAACGCTGCGTTGTAAAATCAGGTCCAAACAAACCTAGGGGGGAGCTAAAAAATGATAAAATAAAAATAAAAAAGAAAGCTCGGGCAAAAAAGCAAACGCCTTCATCTCGTCTCTCGGTGCTTTCCCCTCCAATCCCCCCCTCCCCTGCCGTCCCTTCCCTTCCCCTCACCTCCCCTCCTCGCCTGTTGTCCCTCGCCCTGCATCCCCTGGGGTTTGGCACTGGCAGCCGGGGGGAAACGAGCCGCCCGCCATCCTAGAGCGCAGAATATGCATCACATCATCCAACATCGACCTCGTACCGAATTGGTTACTCTGGCACATGCAACTACATGGCATGGCATACCTTCTTGACCTCTTACGTCCGTACCTACTTATCTTCACACATACAAGTACATGTACAGCACCACAGCGTGCATCCCTGCCTGCACACATACGTCAGCCCAAACGAACTTTTGGCAAGCATGGTAGGTCTCGTAGGTGCCTTTGCTTCGTCCAGCTAGTGTAATTGTCAACAGGTTCCCGCAGAATGCCGCCCCAGCTTCCGACTTCTGCTACACCAACTGGCTGGGACGACGCCCTGAATCGCAGCAATGCACCGCAATGGTCCCAAAACGACACGCTGCCCTCCTCTCTTTGTCTCGCCCCAGCCCAGATTCAAGACCCTTGGTGCCTCAGCTTCTCCCCACTGACACTGACCCCCGACCGTAACGGCGACCCTGATCCTGGACCCCCAAACCCTGGTCTTACCGTACCGCATGGTGCACTACCACTGCCATGTAGAGCCGCCGAGCGATCAGCAAGCTCCGTCACGCCCCTTCTTGCAGCTGAGATTGACCAAGGGTCAACCGTCAGGTCGAGGCTCCGGTACAAGCCGTCAACTGAAGCACAGCACAGGCCGATATGCACAGCACCGACGACAACCTAAAGCATCCCAAGTTTAGGCACGGGTAAATAAGCGTGCAGGTTGATGCCGTCGCTGTTGATGTGGCTATTGCTGGCACTGCTGGTCTGGTGCCTCTGCGCTCCCCCGATGCAACCATTTGAGACCATGGACGGGGCCCAGGACCTGCGCCGCCTGCCCTAGCTCCCTCTCCTAAGCTCCAAAACGCGCCAGCAACTCGACGTTGACCAAAATTGACCTACCTCCTAATCATGACTGACCATGGTAGACTCCAAAGCCCAGACTCGACTTGTTGCTAAATCCTATGCATCTATTCTGAGTACGATGTCCTGTGCGATGCAGAGCTGCCAGGGTTATCAACACGCCCCCTGCTGATTCCGGCCCGTACTATTCCCAGCTTGAACGCCAACTCACCCAGGGTACGAAGAACTTCACTCGCGAGATTTGAACCAGCCCGTTCCGCTTCTAGTGGAGTTCTTTTCTCGTCTCGCCTACTTTTCGTCCCTGGTAGTGTAGTCTCGCTCGGGCAAGGAAGCTCCAAAGGTGAGGGGTACAAAGAAGAGCGGCCCGGAAGAAAAGCAACACTGTGCAAAAATAAAATAAAAATAAAAATAAAAATAAAAATAAAAAATAACCGCAACAGACTCTTGGCATCATCCACCATCTGTTCATCTCGAGCCGCCAGACAGCCCATTTTGAACTGACCTAGGAGTATCCGTAAAGATGTGGCGGACATGGTCAAAGAAGAGAACGAGAAGAAGAATAAGAAAGAAAGTTGGGTAGCACGCGGCTATACCTCGTGGCCTACAACTGATGCCGCATGCCTCAAAGTACACCTCATTCAAGTCCCGAGATGAGATCATTTCGAGCAGCCGTAGTTGCAACTTGAAAGGACGCAGCATGGCTTCTGATATGCAACAGCACGGTACATATCTCTCTACTATGTATGTGGTTCATCGTTTCTTCTTCGGCCGCAGTGCATCTCCCGCGCCCAGCACACATTACAGGTTCGCTCAGAAGGCAGCCAGTCAGAATGGGGCGCGTACACGCTCGGCAACTCGAGTCGTCCTTCCCGTCATTGTGCATACATGCATGGCTTCACCTTGCCTACTATCCAATCTTTCTCAGCATACCTCGAGGTAATCGGCGAGCCGTGGATGGCTATCCATACGGCAGTCGGATCCGTCCATGGTATGCAGGCTCTCAAGTCGTCCGTTGACGGGCTCTTGGCTGCGTGCAAAGAAGCAATACGCTCCAAGGCGTTGAGTCCAATACGTACTGTGTTTTCCAACGTTGGCGCTATCTCGAACTAAAGGCAGGGAGCCCCTCCCATCCAGTCCTGCGGCCGGGGCTCTGTCATCTCCAAGCACAGGGAAAAAGGAGTAAATAAAAAAAAATAAGTAAAAACGGGGATACGTACCTCGACGGGTGCACCTCCACCTCCCCACCACACTACAAGCGACACGGCCCCCAGCCTAACGTAGCCCAGTCCCAGTCCCAGTCCTGGTCCCGTCCGCTCCCAGTCCATTCATCCTCCGATACCCACGCCCATTTGCCCACTCCTATCCACTCTCCCACTTCGCCTACCCACTTTTATTTTCTCAGCAGCCAAAACAGAGCAGGAAAGACGCAGACAAGACGAGGAGAAAGAGACAACCTCCTCCTGTGAACAAGACTGCACCCGCCAGTGACCACACACCACCACATCACTAACTCGTCCAAGTCTTTCCCGTCCACACGCCTCCATTTCCAGTCCTGTCCAGTCGCATGTACCTGTCTTTGTACACAGCATATTCTAACACCACCACCACCGCCTCTCCGCCCGCCCATCCTCCATTCGTTCATTCATTCATCCATCCATCCATCCGTTCGACCAGAACAGGCCAAGGCTCTCTCACTCTCTCCCTCTCCGGCCCTGCTCGCTGCTGCTGCTGCCGCCGCCGCAGCTCCTCCTAGTCCCAGCTTCCTAGTTCCGGGCCCAGCAAAACAGTCCATAATCCACCCTCGTCTCCATCCCAGCCAGTGACAGTCAGTGCCCCGGTCCATCAGCACAGGTGCTGCGACCCAGCGCGTGTGCTTGGATTGATTGCCGCCGCCGCTGCTAAAGCTAATAAGGCTACTCGAGTCTCCAAGGTACGGCTGGCACTGCTGATTTCGCAGGCCTTGGCCCGTGGATGCTGGTAACCTGGTACCGCTGCCGCTGCGACTCCCACGCCCACTGCGTCTGCGTGCATACCTCCTAGTGTCGAGCGCACGTCAAGGGGACAGCAGCATCGCATCGTTTGCGTACCGATTTTTTCCTCCTCACACACCCTCTATTCATACCCTCTTTTTTTATTACCTTCGCTTCCCTTTCTACGACGTTTTAGACTTGTTAGGGTGTATCATGGACACTAGCCAGAGCACGACTATTTCCAACGGCTCCTCCCAACGTCGCAGGCTCACCAAGAAGCCTCCCTCGCACTACCAACATACCCGCTCCTCGAGCGGTCTCGATGGTGGCATCGACGCTCA
Organism: Colletotrichum jinshuiense; assembly: GCF_051148585.1. Taxonomy (NCBI): domain Eukaryota; kingdom Fungi; phylum Ascomycota; class Sordariomycetes; order Glomerellales; family Glomerellaceae; genus Colletotrichum; species Colletotrichum jinshuiense. The sequence continues at coordinate 5,245,829 of NC_139309.1, read as the reverse complement.
ATCTCTCCAGAGCAAACGCAGCTCTACCTCTCTGAAGCGCGCTCCTTCCGCTCCACCTGCCCGGACGGTCCCCTCAAACGCCGCTTCTTCTTCTGCGCCTTCCAACAATTCTTCTCCCCGTCACCTCCCCTCCAACCAGGCGCACCTTCCCAATCCCTCCCCCATCCTGCCTCAGGGCCAGTTCGCCGGCCTCGCTCCTTCCCCAAGTGCCTACCACCCCCAGGCCCAGACCCAGACCTCCACCTTCCACGCTCACGGTCACGCCTTCTCTCACCACAACCAGCAAAACAATTTCTACCAAAACAACAACATCAACAACACCAACAGCCCAGTCGGTAACGGTGTTGGTGTTGGTCTCGCCCACACTGCTGATCGACCATTGGATCCCACTGTGCCATCGCCTCTGTCGTCACAACCCCACGACGAATTTATCGGTGCTCCCTTTGACGGTGCTGCGGTTCTGAACCGCATCGAGCAGACCAAGTCGCCTCTCACCAGTCACCCTCAGCCTCAACAGGGCGGCTACCAGCGCCAGAATCCCCCAGTACCGCTCCTCAAGTCAGCGACCGAATCGCGCCTCAAGAGCCCTGCCCTTCGACAATCAGCGAGCTTCACAAACGATTCTGCGATGATGAACGAAAAATCACAAGGTGGCCGGGTGACGGAGAGCTCAATGATAAGCCCCAAGAGATACTCGGACGAGGCAAAGGAGCCCCGAATGGGCGTCCTGCGCAAGAAGTCTGGCTTCTCTGGCTTCATGAACAGTCTAGTCGGCACACCCAAGAAGCCAGTCATTTCGGCACCTGAGAACCCCGTTCACGTCACCCACGTCGGCTACGACAGCTCCACTGGCCAGTTCACCGTCAGTGGCCCTCTTCCTCCTCTTCTTTTCTCTCTGTTTCCGCCTCTCTCCCCATTTACCTCGTCCTCGTCCTCGTCGCCTGTTCGTCTCTTTTGTCCTCGTTCTTTTTGTGGCTAACTTTTATCGTGCAGGGTCTTCCGAAAGAATGGCAGAGATTGATCAACGAAAGTGGAATTCCCGAGAAGGAACGCAGGGAGAATCCCCAAACCATGGTTGACATCATCACATTCTACAAGGAGACGACCGAGAAGCCAGCCGAGGACCAAGTATTGGAGAAGTTCCACGATGCCAGAGCTCCTGATTACCGTCAGTATGCTAGCACAAACTCGCCGTCGGGTGCCATGTCGCCGGGCATGTATCCTCCAACAAGTTATATGGGTATGTCACCAATGATCAGTCCACCTGCGAGCCCTAGGTTTCCAACTGTCAATCATGAAGGATCTTTCGAGAACCCCCGCCAGCCGCCCCCCGTTCCTGGAGTCGGAGGAGGCAAAGGCCCCGGCAAGGATATCAACATGATGCCCAGTCGCCCGGCCCCGAAGCCCCCTGTCAGCCTCCCGATGAGGTCCGCGCCCTCTCCCTACCCCGCCAAGGACTCCGGTATTGGAATGTCTCAGCCCGGCGAAGACCTGCCCCCGGTCGCATACCAACCGCCCAAGGAGAGCGTTCCTATGCTCCCCGAGGAGCACCGTGGAGAGCATCGATCCCGATCCCGATCCAACTCCCGTGCCAACGGCGCCGCCCCCGCCTACGTGCCCCCCACGCCTAACCCGCAGAATGTCCAAGCGAACATCTACCAGCAACAGCTCGTGCAGCAGCAGCAAGAGCAGGCCCTGGCTCAGGCCCAAGCGGCCATGTCAGGTCAGATTGGCCGCGCTCCGAGCAAGAGGCAGCCTGCTCAGCAGCCGACGCCGCCCCAGTCGCAGCACCAATACCCCCAGGGTCCCGGCGCAAACGGCGGACCCGGCCAGCGACAGCAGGTTGGTGTCCCCGGCGCTCCTGGTTCCCGTCCTCGACACCGCCCCCGCCAGAGCACCGGCTTCGATGTTGTTGCCGCTCTCAAGCGTATCTGCTCCGATGGAGACCCTCGCGAGGTCTACAAGAACTTTAACAAGATTGGCCAGGGTGCATCTGGCGGTGTTTACACCGGCTATGAGCGAGGCTCCAACCGCTTGGTTGCCATCAAGCAGATGAACCTCGAGCAGCAACCCAAGAAGGATTTGATCATCAACGAAATCCTCGTCATGAAGGACAGCTCGCACCCCAACATTGTCAACTTCATCGACAGTTATCTCTGCGGAGGCGAACTCTGGGTGGTCATGGAGTTCATGGAGGGCGGCAGTCTCACTGACGTTGTTACTTTCAACATCATGACCGAGGGACAGATCGCTTCTGTGTGCCGGGAGACGTTGAAGGGCTTGCAACACCTGCACTCCAAGGGTGTAATTCACCGTGATATCAAGTCAGACAACATCCTCCTGTCGATGGAAGGCAATATCAAGCTGAGTAAGTGCACCGCGCTCTCGACACGGGCTAGTGAGATGCTAACCTTGGACAGCCGACTTTGGTTTCTGCGCAACCATCAACGAGGCCCAGAATAAGCGTACTACTATGGTTGGAACGCCTTACTGGATGGCCCCGGAAGTCGTGACACGCAAGGAGTATGGACGAAAAGTCGACATCTGGTCTCTTGGAATCATGGCCATCGAGATGATCGAGGGAGAGCCGCCTTACCTGACAGAGTCCCCTCTGAGAGCATTGTGGTTGATCGCTACCAACGGCACCCCTCACATCAAGGAGGAATCGAACTTGTCGGCAGTCTTCCGTGACTTCCTCTACTTCGCGCTCAAGGTCGACCCCGAGAAGAGAGCGAGCGCACACGACCTTCTGAGAGTGAGTTTTGGCCAGAACCTAGGGGAGTAAACATGACTAATTTTGCTCGCAGCACGAGTTCATGAAGGGTTGCGTCGATCTCTCTCAATTGTCACCACTGGTGCGCGCCGCCAGAGAAGCACGTCTCGCAGAAAAGGCTAGAAAGGGACAGTAGGGTGCCCTTAGCCGCGCGTCCAAAGACATATTTCGGCGGTTGGCTCATCGACTTTAATCACGACCTTGACGACAACAGACCTCCACAACGGGGCTGTCCCTTACCTGTGCATTGAGATACCCCAGGAAGTACTGTTTGCCTTGGCACATTCGGCTCGAGGATGCTTTCCATCTGTACTCAGCACGGCCTCGTTCAAACCCGTTGCCAAGATTCTATGGCTTTCGGTTTGTTCGAGGAACTCGGTGCGTGCGTGCCATGGCTAGCAGGCTTTCGGCCCCTTATCATAACTCTACTTGCTTTCAAGATACCACGTCGGAGGACACCTGAACCATTTTCGGCATGGACTCTCTGACCTTTTCTTTTTTTCTTCTTCTTTCTGACGACTTGCGCGCGCACACCACTCAGCATGTGTACTTGTTGGCGACCAAGCAAAGTCTCTTCCACTCACCTTCTTCGTTTTACGCATTACATAGAGGCGGCCACGATACTGGACTCGCCAATTCGCCTCAGTTCCGGGCTTTGGTTGTATATGGGCAACCTCTCTTCTCATTGGATCGAGACATCCTCATTGGACCAATTGTGTTTTCCAACGTTGGCGGCAAACGCCACCTTGGAGGTGGGTCGCCGAGAGAGGAGATGAGACGATGAGTCGCATGATTTGTTTGGCCAGCGGGAATGGGCGGCCAACTCAAATTTTGTCGGGGCAGACAGGCAAACCCCTTTTTAACCTGTCGTTTGGGATTTTCTATACTTTGTACGGAACATCCGAGAAAAAGGGATCGATTTTCAGATGAGACTTCGCTGGGCAGTTACGAGAGACCAAATTTCGGCTCTTTTGGTCCCTTATGTCTCATGCCCATACAAAGGGGCGTTCTTTACCGGTCATGTGCGAGACGTTTACCACCACAGCGGTGGGCTAACGGCTCTGATGTAGAGATTTGACTAGGTAGAGGAATGACCCTATTCGGGCCTAGCAAGGCCAAAGAAAGTTTAAAAAAAAAAATCCCCGTTTGTCTTGCCTTTGAAGGTGATGTGCATGGGCCCGGTATGTTCCAAGGCGTTGGTAGACAAGACTAGTCAGCTTGCGAACCTAGCGACAACAGACACGCGTGGGACCTTGCTCAATGTTTGCCGGTAGCCAGCCCCCTTTGTTTCATCGTCCAGGTCCCCTTTTGGAATTCCACATGGTGCTTCGATGAAGAATCCCGTTGGTTTGTTATCGCTGTGGTGTCGCCGTTGAATCTCATCACTCTGCAAGCCTGCAAAGCAGCGCCCCTTCTTGCGCTGGGCTGGATCCGGTGATTCCCCCATGGTCAAACACCTCGTCGTCCCCCGAAGCCCACGGAGGATCACCATCGATGATGTTCCTACGTTGGGCGAGTTTAAATTTTTTTTTTTTTGGCTTTTTTAAAATCTTTTCATCCCTGATCCTTTCCCCCCGCAACTTTGCCTGGAAGCGAGGAAACAGAGCGAGATTCTTCATCAACACGGCCTTGATACAATCAAACTCCTCGGCCGCCTGTTCACAAAACCATGACACCTCCCGCAGGCTTCATTAGCAGGTTTGGTCGTAGTAATGAGCCACACTGACACTCTGGCTCTCCAGCGCCGTATCCCAGGAGCTTGGACGATGCCATTCGTTTATCCAAACGGCTGGTCGAGGAGTAGTCTGGTGGTTAGTTATCAACATCGAAACATTTCGGTCTTGGTAATAAAATTCGCGAGCCTTTCATCCTACTAAACATGTCATTTTGCTTGCACTAATACATTACATCGCTTGAAGTCGGTGCAAGGGGCTGTCTACAGCCTGCCCTCCATCAAGCCTGGCCACAGGCAACAAAAAAAAGAGTTGGCCGAGACCACCGCTTCGTCTACCTGGGGTACCTCAATGGTGCCATGACAAAATACAGTACCAGGCCGAGTTGCCGGTGCAGCCTCAATTGAATCCGAATGAGCCGCTCAAGCCGCCGACGGGGTTGTGTCAAGGAACACAATGTCCGACCGCATCTGACGTTAGAAATTCTCTTCTGGGCGGTGACGTTGGCCATGCTCCTCGCATTCGCAGGTTCAGACACCGCCCCTCCGCCCTGCACGACTAGCAAAGGTCAAGCCACCTGCCAACCAACATTATCATGAATCAGGGTTGGCCGGGGAGCGAGGGTCGAGGTCACCGGACTCCTAGGTGACTCCATGCTTGATTTCTGGTGTTGGAGCCAAACAGCAGAGGTGGGGGAGGAAAAGAAAATTTTCGACGCCAGGTCAAAGAACAAGCATATGGCCAAAAACACAACTGGAAGAAATGACAAAAATCAACGAGATCCTTGGCGGAAAAGGGATCCGTCGCGGCGGGATGCCCCCACGACACCCACGATACCCACGCTCGGCCACGGGATCCCGGCGGGCAAAGAGTGGGGACGGGGAGCCTTGAGTTGTGCAGGCTTCGAGAAGCTCTCTTCCGTCGTGGGCTGTTTCGTCTCGTTTTGACGACAGCAGGGGAGGATGAGAGAAGGTACCGCCGGGGGTGGGGGCCGTTGGATGCGGATGAGAAGGACAGAAATCTTCACCGTATTTTATTCTGTGCTGCAGGGCACCTGCCTGCAAATGTCTGCCGACATCAATAGACATGCCCAATGGGGAGGGGGGTTCCCCCCTGCCAACTTTCGAACGGATTACTCTTCCTGCTGGGCGTGTAAGGTGCGGGAAGGAAGCAACTGAAGAAGAACCTGCTTCAGTGGCGAAATACCGCAGCATCATGGCGCTGATTATTGGAGAGCCGAATACTTTCGACCCGAAGTAGGCGACGCAGCTGTCGATGTAAGGCTTGAAAGTACAGTCCCGAGCTAGCAGGCGATATGCCTTGGCAGGCAATCAAGACAGAGCTGCCACAGACATTGGATCTAAGGTCTCGGAGATATTAGGATCCCATCATTCTCACCGACTATTCAATGGCCCGACAAACCAGTCTCATACCAGAATCGACCAAGTTGGTTATCCTGGAAGGCAAAGCTGTGACGCGGTGGCGGCCGGTGGTGGGCGGTGCCGCCCAGATACTTCTAGGTTTTGGGAGGTGGCCGATAGTCATTGCACCTGCATGGTTTGCTGGACGTGTGCTGGACGTGGGTACGATTCGCCAGTGGAGGAAGCTACAGCAGCACCGAAGTTCTACCAAGCCATCTAGAAGGACAGGGAGTGCCAGTTGGAGGTTTCGAGCTAGGGAAGCTGTCTCCAAATGATCTTCGACGTCGCTCGGTGCGGGCAACGGGACTCTCAGTGGGGGGTTGTGTGGTCCATCTGGGATGGAGGTGGACGGACAGCTGAGATGAGAGATGTGAGCACAGATGCCCGCTACATATTGCTGGCAGCGGCGGCCACTGAAGCTTCAGTCAGGGGTTGATTGTTGAACAAAAGGGTGGACGGTCTGAGTCCTGGAGACACGTTAAAGCAAGCAAGCTACGCAGTGGAGTATGTGAGAGCTGGCGTAGCGTGTTGATTGCCTGGCCAAGAGAGGGGGGTTGTTGAGGATGATCGACAGTGCCTGTGGGTGCACATTTGCCCCGTAAAGTCCGACGAGCCCGCCTGCCCGCCTGGGGTGACTGATGTGCAATTAGTCTGCTCCGCCAGCCAAGGCTTAGAAAGGCAAAACGGTGGGCAGTAAATGGACCGTTGTTTCCAGTGGTTCAACGGTAGGTTAGCCAACGGAGCGTTTGGACACCAGAGTGACCAAAATGACTTATCACTTGCTTATTTTTCCCCAAGGTCGATCGGAGTTTTATGCAGGAGAGGCATCATCTGACAATCTTGTGGGACCGAACTACATCGAGGATAGATGGGAGGGCTTCTGGTTGTCCCCTGCCCTTTATAACTGAGCCATTGACAGAAGGCACCCGTGAGCCTGTGGCTTGTTGGTCAAGGAAGTCGGCTGTCGACGTTTGTGGCCCGACCGGTTGTAGAGACCAAAAGGGAGGGGACGAATGTGCTTTCGAGACGACTTGATAAACGAGATTTGTGGGGAAGGGCGCGTGCACGCGCGCAGGGTCGCATTGCAGCAAATGAAATCCGGAAACTGGAAGCTGGAAGCTCTAGTCGAGGGGGGAAGGAGACGATACCCTGCTGCAGCACTGCTTCCCGGTGAGAGCATCCATGTCATACCTCGAGCCCACCGGTTGACACGTTCTTGTGTGTGTGGCTGCCCCTGAGCTGTCAGCAATGGGTGCCGAGCCTGGTTCCTCATTGTCATTGTCATGTAGCGGACAGAGCGCGTGGAGAGCCTGTGAGAGGGCAGGAGCGGATAGCGGATGAGTTCCGCTGCTGTGCGTGTGCCTTTGCTCAATGAGATGTACTTGGCGGCGTTCCATAACCGGCATGGTATGTTTCATTGCGTTCCCTCGATCTCATCGGCGCCGTAAGTAGTGTAAGAGCCGCTGGCTGCCACCGCCGATGAATAGCAGTCTAGAATATGGCGGGCAAAAAGGCATGGCAAGGAGTGGTGGTTTGCAGATTGAAAAAGGCACGGGGGTTTGGTTTCTTTTGCGTATCTACATGCGGCATTGGGAAAGGCCAAAGATGGTCTTGAGCAACCCGGTCAGAAACACCGCGAATGTCACTTCTAGTTTCTTGCGTGGAACACGTACGAGGGCGAAGGGGAGACGAACCCTGATGGTCTGAACGAACGAGTAGATGGAGGGGAAAAAACGGAAGGGGGGGGGGGGGGGGGGGGGGGGGGGACCCAACTGACTAGGTAGGCTGGTAGGGTAGTACAGCAGCTCGTGGGAATGTGTGCAAAGTGGAAGGGGAATAAAAGAAAAGAGAAAGAAAAAGAAAAACAGAAAACGCCTCGGTCTGTGCTTGTGGTGCTGTGCTGCAACCCCATGTTCGGGCAGGCATTAAGGTTTCGGTCTTGGCGCATGTCTAAATTGTCCATTTCCATTTTAAGGCACCTGGAGGTTCCGAGGCAGGTAGGTCCCTTGGCTTGGCTTGGGCCTGCATCGTGGGAAGTGGCCAGCGGATCGTGGGAGCTCCAGTCCGGATTCAAGGAGCTTGGGGAAGGACCGCCGCTACTTGGGACGGCCGGGGTAGCAGTGCAAAGGCCCCATCCCGATTTGACGACATGCTCATCGCCTCCGTTGAAGACAAGCAAGTCGAGGGGCAGGTGAAGCACGAAACGATACGATGAGAACTCTCCGTGGGCAGGAATGAACAATGTTTAGTAGATGCACCCTCGAATGCCACTGCCAGACGCTTATCTGCCTAGTGTTGTGTGGAGGGTGACCAGAGAAGGGAAGGGTTAACCTTTGGCGTCGGGAGGAAATGATCAAAGGTTGCGTTACGTGGCACTGTGGCCATCCCCCATAGCCGTCGGCTCTTGCTCAACCAATCTCTCGCATCAAAGCAATGCAACTCCCGCTTCTCCTTGCCTCTTAATTTGCATCGGGGGAAGGGGGGAAAAGCAACGACACAAACTGAGGCAAGTCGTTGCGCTCCAGACAGGCTGCGTCCAATGCAAGTGAGGCTCTTCAGGGATGTCTGGGCCAAGTCACCCCCAACTGAACTCCTTGAAAAATCTCTTCCCGTCATCTGACCAATTTCAATAAGACACCCATGGCCTCTCTGTCCCGTCACCGTCATAACATGCCAACGGCAGACCTTAGCTCCTGCCCCCAAGGGCCCTCTGTAATCTGCGCGGATAGGAAGACATATCGCCCGATGAGCTTCTCGGTGAGGCGCAGCTAGCTCCTTTCCCACCTCCCAGGCTCCCCCCCGACAGCTCCACGACGGCCAGGGCGGGGAGCTTCTCCTTTCTCCACGCTCAGTTATTACACTAGTCTCCTCCATGCTCCAGACGGTCCCTCCAGCCGGGACGGGAACGGGAGCCGCGGCGCTCGGTCGAAAAAATGCCAGAGCTGGCCATGACGAGCTAACAACGAGCTTGGAGCAAACCAAACACACGTCTTGCCAAGCACCATGCAAGTAACTCAACATTATCCTAAACACCTGTCTGTACTCGCTTCCACATATACAGGAGTACGGAATTTCCACCCACGGCATCCGTACTCTTCGGCGCGGCCGAGAGGAAACACCATGAACAGGTGGCAAAGCTGGCTCTGGGACGAGGCGGGGCATTGGGCTTGAATCCGCTCACAACGGCGGTAGTAGACTCCCAGCCCAGCACCTTTTGACAACTGTCTTGGCCTGCCGAGGGAGAGAGAAGCAAGACAAATAAATAAATAAAACGCCCCCACACTCGCTCAAGTCTGCATAATGGTACCTCATCCGAGACCGGGGTTTGAGGACCTTCTGCTGTCAACCCTTGCTACCGGCGCATGTCGACAACGCCATAGCAGGTCGTCTGTCAGGCCTTGCAGGAGGAATGGGATGGATACCCATACCAAATTTAGACCAGCAACCAGCACCTACCCGACCGGCCAAAGATGGCCAACCTAGCGGTTTTCAATAGAGGCGGGATGCTATCCGGTGCACAGACAAACTTGTCAACGTCCATACCTCGTACACTCTAGACCGCCCTGGTCAGCCAGCCGGGGGATGAACGGGACGTAGTGGTGGTAGAAAGATGCTGCTCGGGAGGCCAGGTAGCTCAGGAGAGCAGAGCTACCCCTGCTTATGCCTCTACGAGAACAAGGGGGCAGAGTAGCACTGCCGGCCGGACACTTGTCCGTTCCACGTTTTCTCGTCCCTGGATTGAAATGTATCGTTTGGGACATGGTGTAGATTTGGTGCAGGGTGCGTGAGGCACTGAGACGTGAGATGGTTGTAACGGTAGCCACGTGCTTCCATATTTGCCCAGCGCGTGTTGTGGAAGGGTCGTTGAGCTGAAGCTTCTCGAGGTCTAGGCAACTCTGTCTTCACCCGGCGCAAACTTTTACCAAAATTCCAACCGTCAAGTCCGACTTTATATTCAAAGCTCAGACAGAATCCCGAGGGCACAGCTAACGGCAGACTTACGCGCACCATTCGGGCCTAGACCTTTTTGCTCCAGTCCTCCCCCGCGCATTCGCCTGCACATGCCGGTGCGTTGTACTCCAGGTTACTATTCTCGTCGACAGAAAAACGCAGGTTGACACGGGGTCACTTGTCTCACTCCACACCTTCACCTTCACTAATGCCACTGATTATGTGCTGGCAACGGGTTCATAAGCCACCCCGAGCTCCAACTTGGAGGTGAGCGGCTCTTGGACGTGTATCTTGGCCAAGACATTCAGTTTCATTGCTTTCGGGGGGTACAAACGGAGGGAATACTGAACAATAACCCCTGGCATCAGGAAGGTGTCCGGCGGCCGTCAACAACAAAATTACGCACGCCTCATCCATATGCCGTGTAGAGTTTAATCAACGAATCAATTTCACTGGGCCGGTATCCGTCGTCCGTCCGTTCCTTTCCAAGGATGCGAACATGGGATTCAGAGACAATCTCATTAAACCCGCGAAACCTTCCCCAGAAGCGGGATCGGGAAAATCTGCTCTGATCTGACACCTTTGGAAGCCTGCATTGCATCCCAGACAGACAGGCCGGCAGATAGGCACCTTCAACTACAGACCGGTTCGTGCAGCACGGTCACACGCCGTGGTCATCCTCAATGGACCAGCGAACCGAGCACATGATCAATTCGGTTCTTGCGCATAAAGAGAGCTTCTAGTATAGAGACAATAACCCGGCTTCAAGTACAGATCTCGCTGTCTTAGTCACATTACAAGTTTCGAAAATAACCAGCTCCTGTTCAGAACAAGTAGGAAGGTAGCGAGACCCGTAGTCTTTAGGCCCAAACTGACAAGTCGACCATCCACTACAGTAGAAGCTCTGAGTTATTCCAAACACATAGTAACTAGCTTTCGCATCCGTCAAATTAGGGCGGCAGATCTCAGCCCTGGAGAAGCTTTTATAGCGACTCGAAATCCTCGGGCCACATCACCTACATCATAGCGTCCAAATACCTGCGCTAGCTGGCCAGAGCTTTGCTTTGCTTGGAACTTGGTAACCGCCCTGGAAGAGGGAAAAAAAATCGGATCGACAAGCCGCTATTTGCCACTCAGCCGTTTATTATCGCCTCCAATCCGCTGCCGTTGTTGCCGTCTTCCAACCGTTCTCAGAAGACAATCTAGAGATGAAGGTAAATGGGAAAATTATGTCCACTAACTGACGCAAGCTTGTGCTGGACCACTCCAAGACCCATAACAAATAGGGGTCCGTTTTGTTAGTGGGTAAAAAGTGGCGGTCGTAGGCGGCTGTTCTGCCAGACGGGGGCCGCCATAGTTATGACGCAAAAGAAACCTTTGATTGACAAGTCATTGCTAGAACAGCGACGTAAGGATAACCAAAGAGTCGGAAAGCAACAAGCTAGAGTTTGATAAACAATGTCCCACCCGGCTGTTACTTGCATCACCTTGAGTTGGTTGCTTTAACCCAGGTTTGCTCTCAGAGACAAGACAAGGCCCCAACCTTTGAACATAGTTTCCTCAAAACCAAAACTAAGCACAGAAGAAATAGGGGACAGTCCGGCTGGGACTCGTCGTTGCATACCGGACGTATCATGGCTGATTCAAGATGGGATTCATTCTAAAAGGAAAGTCTAGAAGAAGAACGGGAGCATCTGGCACGGCATTCGCCACGGTCAATCCAGTCGGAGAGTTCCTGGCAGCAAGCAAGACCCCGGCATCCTCACTGCAGCATCTCGTTGTCCCCCTCCTCCGCCGCCCCTCCTCCAGCATATCCACCGCCCACACTTATGACGCCCCCAGACACAGTTCCCGTCCACAGGCTAGGTAGGGCATCCGCTTCCGCCGATGATGTCGGCCGCCTGTTGTTATCTGCATTTAGCCTGGCAATTCGCATCAGCTCAAGGTCTTTATCCCCTTTTCGGGTTATTTATCTATTCATCGAACTTTGGCCCTGGCTGCAGATATCACAACGGCGACAGTGGTATTCTTCGTCCCATCTCGGTCTTTTGCTCTGGCAAGGTGCAGCCGGATATGCTGTCACCGTGGGCCGTATTTCATGCAACAGTCTGTCAGAGACCAGGGACCACCCGTCCGCGGGCACGGCAATCACAGGGACTTTGTTCGCTCTTTTAAGCCATCCATCTGTTGAGGATTGACGTATCCGTACCTTAATAAACGCTAGATAGCAGTCCTTATTTACGGTAAGATGGACTTACATGGGCTCTGCATTAGCGTCACAGCAGCAAGGCTTTTGACGGACAGGACGGAGTAGCCGCCACCCACTTCACCTGCAAGCTATCCTGCACTCCACTTCGCTAGCGCTGCCCATCCGAGTTCCATCAGAGTTCCTACGTACATGGGAGCTGTTGGAGTCCCGGACCCGTGCAATACACACACCACCACACATCACCTTACACCGGCACCCTCGCCCTCGCCCTCGCCCTCGCCCAGATTTGCCAGAATGCCAGATTGGAGATTCCGCCGCCAGAGACGTGTCCAGGGGGTTTGATGTCCTGACTCCTGCTACGTGCCTGCAAGCTGGCTTAACCTGGCCCGGATGGGGACACATTGAGTCGTACTGCCCTGTCACTTCCTCATCCTGACACTGCCTTCAGAGCTTCCCAGGCTTCCCAACTTGCCTTCGTGTTCAGATTTGTCCCGCCGAGCTGAGTGCCACACCGTGCCTATGGCTGCCCGCGGTGTGTGTCTTTGTGTGTGTTCTGTGCATGCTGTTGCCCCCAATCCCAAGCAAGAGAACCCCCCCCTTTACCCCTGTACGCAGCAGCAACAGCCGCAGCAGAGTGGGAATCAGGGCGTGTCCAGATCGCCAATTGCCCATCTAGTCTCATCCCACCACCCATCGCCATCCCGACCGGCCGAAACAATCCCATCACCCATTCACCGTCCGCACACCCACATGAGCTCCAACAGCAGGGGAATTTCTTGGGTGAATGTTTTTTTAAAATGGGTCCTGGAGCACTAGAGCTGTTCCGCAATCGCCGCACGCCACGCCCGGAACACCTCCACGCCCATTACTTGCAACACTAGGAAGGTACAGCGGTACCAATACGGATAACTTCCCTCTCTCTCTCTCTCTCCTAGTTTAGCGTGGCGTTAAGGTAAGGCAGGCACGAGGGACCAGATCATACCATACCTTGTCCTTACCTTCCTCACGTCACTCGTACCTGGGTCCTTCCTGCCTCCGGGAAACTGTACCTGCTCTACCTAGGTAGCTACCTACCTACCGTACGTTCCCAAGCTTGCCTCACCTCACCGTCTCGACCGCCGGTCCCTTTCCTGAAGTTCCTTCCCTACCCTTAGCTTACACGGGCCACGCCTTCCCTCCCCCTTCGGACCTATATCAACTTGGACACGCACCTTCTTCCTCCTGCTTGTCCAACTTTCTCCCACATTCCATTTCTGTTTCCCCCCTTCAAGCCTGACCTCTGCGCATACTTCCCATCTTCGCGCCTGCATCAACGGTCAACGACTTCTTACCTCTGCCGTATTCTTCCCTCATCTACACTTCCCTTCACTACGGAATTTCCCCCCCAAACTCACATCCCTTCCTCCCATCAACCACAGCAAAAATGGCTGCCGCTCGATCTGCCTTCCGTCTCACCTCCCGCTTCGCTCCTCGCGTTGCCATCCGCAGCCAGGCTGCTCGCCCTTTCTCGATCTCTGCCCGCGCCTTCAAGAGCGACGTTGTCAGCGAGAAGGAGATTCCCGTCTCTGTCTATGCTCCTGACGCCAAGGGCACTGGACAGTCGGACCACTTCTCCATCCCCGTCCGCGAGCACGACTCTCGCCCTCCCACCGAGTCCCCCATTCCTGGCCCCGAGAACGATGACATCGTCCCCCTCACCCGCAAGACCTTCGACTCGATGCCTCCCATGATGCAGAAGCTGTCTGTCATGGGCAAGACCATTGTCGTCACTGGGTAAGTTCTTTCCCCCAATTGACTGCCTTCTTCCCCGCGCAATGGGGTGTAAAGGCCGGTTTGGCTGACTTTCAATTTACAGTGGTGCTCGTGGTCTGGGCAACTACATGGCTCGTGCCTGCGCTGAGGCCGGTGCCAAGGCCCTGGTCATCTTCGATGCCAACCAGGAATTGGGCGACGAGGCTGCTTCTGAGCTGCATCAGAAGACTGGCCTGCCCGTCACCTTCTTTAAGGTGGATGTCCGTGACGGTGCTGCCATCAATGCTGCAGTCGACTCCGTGGTCGAGCTCTATGGTGCTCCTGATGTCCTTGTCAACTCCGCCGGTATCGCCGAGTACGTCATTCCCCATGCTGTGATGTGCACAAAATGCACAGCACTTCCCCCATTCGCTTAGCGGGACCCACTAACATACGTCTTTGCACAGCTCCAACATCAAGGCCGAGACCTACGACCCCGCCATGTTCCGTCGCCTCATTGACATCAACCTGACTGGTTCCTTCCTCATGTCCCAGGCCGTTGGCCGCGCCATGATGAAGGCTGGCAAGCCCGGCTCCATCATCCTGGTCGCCTCCATGTCTGGCAGCATTGTCAACTACCCCCAGGAGCAGTCCTGCTACAACGCCTCCAAGGCCGGTGTCATCCAGTTCGGCAAGTCCCTTGCCGCTGAGTGGGCCAAGTACAACATCCGCGTGAACTGCATCTCCCCCGGTTACATGGACACTGCTCTCAACCGTGTCCCCGCTCTCGACGCTCAGAAGAAGATCTGGAAGTCGCTTACTCCTCAGGACCGTCTTGGCAACGTCGATGACCTCAACGGTCTCTGCGTCTTCCTGGCCAGCGATGCTTCCAGCTTCATGACCGGCTCCAACGTCATCATTGACGGCGGCTACACTTGCTACTAAGCTTGCTCATGAGCTCCCCTTCCTATGAACCTCCAATTGGCTTTTCCCGAGGGGGCAATTGCAAGAGCTTGGCGAGTTATGAGCCTGCATTCTACATCAGTGTCGTCTTGGGCATCTTCTCGCCAACTTTGACCGGCGTCATGCAGCTACGATAAGGAGCATCGCAGATCCACATTCCCGGTATGTTTGTCTTGGGCAGACGTGGTACCCGTGGACTCAGCAACATCGCTCCGACATGGTCGCACACCAGTGCGACTTCGTGCCGATTTCCTTTTGTCAATCGATTTCTCTCTTTGGCCGACTCGACAAATTCCGGGACTATACCCCCCAGTATCCAAGGGTCGTACAGCGCCTAATCACTTTCGGCTTTCACTATCACTGTGTGTGTTCTCGAGCAAGCAAGGTAGTTTCAGGAGTCCGCAAAAGAAAGGGGGGCATTTTCTCCCGGCTTTCTTTTCATTTCATTACAAGGGCTTCTGAACGAACCAAGAAACCCTGAGCTTGTTTGTCTTTGGGACATGATCAACAATAAGAGGATAGAGGAAGACGTGGCTTGGACTCTGGGATTTCCGGTAGACAGGACAGAACAGACAAGAATCGCAGGATAGAATCCAAAAGACACGTCTTTTGTGTCACATATTCATAAACCTAGCACCGCCCCTTTGCAACGTGAAAAAGAAACAAGTATGCCTCTCAAGTGACCACTCTGTACGCCACTGATGAACAAGTGAGGCGGGCATTACCTTTGATGCCACTCCGGGGGCTGGTTTTGTGGCAGTGTCACGATATGACATGACTGACGATCGCATCTCAAACCTCGGCGAGCGCGCGGGGTCAAGGTACCCTGCCCCTCGGCCCGGGCCTTGCCCCTCCCTCCTGTGAACAACGCCACCCACCACACCGAGAGAGAAGCACAGGGCTGACTATCTATCGTATGTCGCACGATGTCCCCTCTCCCCCCCCCCCCCCCCCCCTCAATAAAAAAAAGGACGAAGCTAGTGTAGAGGCCCCCAAAAAGAAACGCCCGAGCCTGCGCCTGTCTTGGCCCCCCGCGGCGTGCTTTCACGATAGATACCTTCATTCAAGGCAACACCTCCTCCCCTCGGGACACACACATACATGCGCACAGGAACCCCCCCTTCCCCCTAGGAGAGGGTGGGGGCAGCCGCTTCATTGGTTGATGGCTGGCAAGATTGGGGGGACCGGAGGGCGGGGGATGTGCGATAGCCACGTCAAGCGATAGACTAGCAAAACGGCTTGTCAAGGCTTCATTTTACATGGACGGGGGAGTTTGGTTCCCAGGAGGCGTGCGTCTGTGTAAACATCAACAGTAGAAGCAGGGTCCATGCCTATTACGTGCATGGTAGCACAAGTCAAGCCTGGGATTCACGCAGGCCTCTTGTGCATCTTATTGTTGGGCATTCGGTTCTATTTTACACTACGGCAAGATTTGGCGACGGAATCCATTCGTCGGACGCGTCATTCTGCCCATTGATCCATGATTGATGATGCACACTGTCCCATGCCCTCTTCCCCCCTTTCCCTTTCCCGCATGCCTCGCCCTTGCTCCAAGGCAGGTCGAGCCGGTTTCGGATACGGAAACACGACAACTGTCCAGCCTGCGGGCATTTCGAAATTGAGATCAGGGTCTGGCATCCATCCGTTCATCCATCCGGTAGAAAAAGGAAAAGAAAAAGAAAAAAAAGGATAAAGAAAAAAAGTCGTCATCCTGCTTGCTAATCCCACATTCGCAAAAACTTTGTGGCCGTCCTCTTCAACGCCTGGGTATTTGCCAGCCCAAAAAGCAAAATGTTTTCTCTCTCGTTCCACCGCCCCTCCCAATGAGATCTGTTATCTGCCTCTCGTTCCGATCCGGGAACATGTGGCAAGCAGACACCATTACGTTCTCTCATACAATTGGTCTCCAAGCTTTCTTGTGCTGCCCAAGATAACCCTCGCGATGCCACTCTGACTAAAGCTTCAAGGTGGGATCTAGGGGTGCGTTGTGAGCACCCCAGGCGGGCTGGCTGCTCGAGTCGAGGGACTAGTACTAGAGGTCCCTCTCGGACTCGGCAAGATGGATGAGGGATACAACATGAGGCGCCTAAACAGTTATGTTAGAGAAAAGAGAACCAACTCATGGAATTAACAAAACATACCAAAGCCCTGTTTTCACTCATGATCTCGTAGAGCCGGGGAAGCATGGTTCGGAACAAACGCTCATTCCAGCCTCCAGCTTCGCCGCCAAGCTCATGAAGCTTGAGGAGGTCCTCTTGTGCAGGTGTCTTGACCACGTTGCGGGCAATGTTGCGAAGGATCAGCACCGCACTGAGGGGAATGCCGGCAGCTTGGGGAGGGGCTGCAGGGTTCTGCTCATCAAGGGTCGTCGCCGTTTCCTCGTACTGGAACACTAAAGTGTCACTAGGCTGAGGTCCCGCCTGCGCCTTCTTCTCATTGATCGCGATGCCATTGAAAATCTGGCAGCAATGAGTCTGAAGATGGTGGCCCATCTCGGCAAGCCTCATCTGGGTGGGCTTCGGATACTTCCTGCAGTCGGCCCATTGGCATCGGATCTCCTCCTCCTTGTTGTCGAAGCCGCCGTTTTCGTTGCGAGTCCACTTCAGGTGAGCAGAGACAACATGATTCCACATGGTTTCCTTCGATCCGAAGAAATGGCCACACTTCTCGTTCGGTCGGCCGGATGCTGAGTCCCAGAGGCAACGAAGGAAGACCTGGCCGTCAATGCCTACAGGGCGAGCTCTGCACCGAATACCGTGAATGATGAACTTCTGCTGGACTTCTCCGGGATTGCCGGAGCCATGCCAGACCTCAGCCTTAGAGCCCTTGTAGACCGAGCAACTGTTTCTGATAAAATCAGCTGGGGTAATGAGAGGTTGTCCAATGGCCTGGAGGGCGGCTTTGAAGGCAGTCTGATATGCCTGCCAAGCTGCAATCTGGGTGACGAAGGAATCCTTATCCTCTTCGAAGAAACACTTGACCCATTGGTTGCATCGCTCAGGCTCCTCTAGCTTCAGCAGATCCTGCAACAGATCTTCGGGCATAGCAGCAGGCTCGTCGGCCTGAAGCGGCTTGACTGTGGGTTTCAAAGGCACCTCGTGCTGGTAACGCTTGGCGTTATGGGAGAGAAGGCGGACAAGATGCTGGACCAAATGCTCGCAATTGAGACACTTGACGAGGTTGTCAACGTTGTTTACCACTGCGGTGTACTGGTAAAGGAAGTCGAGACAGGCGTCCATGAGCTCGTCATCGTTCAGGAGCATCAACTCGCTAATCCTGGTCAAGACGGCCGTAGGAACCTTATCCAGCTTATTGGTGGCCTCGTGGTTCATGGAAATACGTCCGAGAGCGCGAAGAGCTGTGAGAATGACGCCGCGATCGTCGGAGTCGCGCAGCTGCCACATGAGAACCTTGTACAAGGGGTCTCGCGAGTCGATCTCCATATAGGGGGTCAAAGACTCAGCGATGTCAAGCATTGCGTGCTTCAACTCCACCACCCACTCGTGCTTAGGAAGGCTCAAGACAATGCAGGCGAGATCCTTGATCGGAAGGAACTCGGCCAGGTGCGAAGCATTCTCTCGGAGCAGAGACATATTTCTCAGCGTCAGCGCAGCCTCGTTGATGAGTACCAACTGGTTAGCAAACTCGGCAGGCATAATCAGCTCGTTAAGGTCCTTCGGCTCGAGATTGTCGATGCGCTCCAGAATGTCATCAGTCCCCTCGTTGCCATCGAGAGTGTCGGCGTTGTCGGCGGCCACGGAAGAGACCCAAGATATCTTCCACTTGACATCGTAGAAGAGGCTGCCGATTTCCAGCACCTTCTCGACCAGGCCCTCGCTGAGTCCGGGGAAACCCTCAAACTTGAACTTATCATGACGTTCGAAGGATATCTTGACCAGGTGATAGAGTGCGAATTGCTGCTCTTCGAAGATGCCAGAGCGCAAGGCCATCAGACAGCGGATGTAAATGTTCGGTCCCTCGAATCCAACTGGGAACATGTCAGTAATGGCACACGTATTATCACTAAGGGTTGTGATTTACCTCCGGGATGGGGTCCGGTGCGGCGAGGGGGCTCCAGCAGGGAGCGTGCCACCTGTCGGCGTCTCGCAAACTCGGTCGGGTTGTTGCCGGGGGTTTCGACAGGGCGCATGGGAAGGACCTGCTGTTGTTGTTGAGGCTGCAGCGATCGCGGAAGATACATTTCAACCGATGTTGACGTGTTCTCGGAGTCTGTCGGATTGAAACTGCCGCTGGGTCCTCGAGGAGGGGCTCTGGGCTGATGAGGGAGCGGGATCGGAGTGTGTTGAACCTGCTGGGGAGTCGAATGATGGCCACCGACCTGGTTGATGGAAGTAGGCGTGCCGGCGTGGCTCGGCTGTTGACCAGAAGCGTGACGTGTAGGCCTAGAGGGGCCAGTGTCTGGCTGGAAGATGACTCTCTGAGGCGGAGCTTCGCGCAGGCCTCGTGAGGCTCGAACACTGGACGTGGGGGGAGCATCGGGGGTCGGGCGCTCTCGAGTAGGAGTGCCGTCATCGCCAGAAGCTGCCGCAGAGTCACCAACCGCGCCGCTGTCGCGCTTGGCGCCCCGGAAGTTCTCCCGAGTGCGATTCAAAAGGCCGCCGCCTTTGGCCGAAACATCCTCCAAGATGTCCTTTGGCGGGGGTTCCTTGCCGTGGACGAACTTGATTTCGTACGCAGCAAGGTTCTTATAGTACTTTTCCTTCAGAGAGAAGGCAGTCGAGGCTACATTGGAAGAATGGATGCCGAGCTGCTCTGCCATCCGGCGCCATGCCAGCTTCTCATCGGACACCTTGTCGTAACCGCCGTTTGCGACAATATGGTTGAATGTCTTGTAGAGGTCAAGATATACCGGTCCGACCTTGGGCTCTGTCTCGAGAGTCGTGCCCCGCTCTAGGTGGTAGGCCCTCAACTTGTTCATGAACTCCTCGTACTCTTGGGTTCGGCCGATCGTGTGAAGCTCGACCTCAGCTTCCTTTTGAGGCGCCATGTCGGATTGATCGTGTGCAAACTGCGGTGCCCTTTGTTAGCATACGCGCGGTTTTATTAGTCTGCGCAAAAAAAATATGCATACTTACCACCTGCAAGGAAGCTTGGGGTGACTTGTTAAAGGCCGTGGCCTGGTAGTGAGGCTCCAGGATGGGCCGCGTGGTGTGTCGAGGAGGTAGAAAGGGCGCAAGAAAGGTCGCAAGAAAGGTTGCGCGGTGTTCTGAAATATTGGTTTCTTCTATCAAATTATGCGCTCGGTATTGATGGTGATGGTTTACAAAGTGGCAGCACCCAATTGACGGAGGGTTGAGTGTGCTGTCGCGCAGGTTCAGGGCCCTTTGCGATCGGTAGGTGATGCGCCGGAGACAACCAACCAACCGTGTTTTGCGTAACACGCGACGTTGAAAATTCCCCTGGTCCTCCGATGCTTATCTTCACGTGATCCGTGCCGTATCAGTTGGTATCTGAGCTAACAAATAGATATCGCACTTGTCCGAATTCGGAACGACTCCACATGAGCTGCACCTTCCCCCACAAGATGAGCAAGGATGGAGAAGGACCAACCCCTGCTGCTTGTCCCTGTTCCTTACTTTCCTATGAACCCTCCACCAGCTCAAGGTCTGCATCTTCTTCATAACCCGCTCAGGTTTTCCCCAGATTTGATTTTCTCTAATCCCGTTTCACTTCAATTATCCGCCTTCTTTATTCTAATCTTCTAGAGAAACACTGATGTTAATGTCAATCGGATCACTGACCACAAATGCTATACGCTCACTTACTTACTTCTGTCACTTACTCCAGTTCAAGAATGCTCCTTTCAACGACCATTGCGCACACTGCCTGATATCACAAGGCTGCTCATGCACCTAACTGTACAGTGACTCCGTGCCAGATATTCCATCTATTGCTTGAATTTCTAGGTCCGAGGTTTCAAGAGACTCAACCATGGCGCCCAGGCTACAGAATTGGTCTTTCACACTAATATTTGTCACTGTTCGCCAGAGACCTTCTCGCGAATACAGCTGGGACACTATATCAAATGTTGAAAATGGTGTACTTACCATAAAACAGGAGAAGCTGCTTGCAAGCAGCATTGGCGCAGCTGGCAATACGTCCGGACAGCCAAACCATGTTCTCGTCATTCCTATGAAAAGAGGTCAAGCAGTAAGTCAAGCCAACTTGCTAGATATATGGCCTTTCTCACAAAGCAGCTCAAACTGGGCCTTGGCAGCCGAGATGGAAACATAAGCCCAGAATATGATTACACCTTTTGTTGCATACAGGAAACCACAACTGTCGTCGTCAGAGTGAACCTACCCCATGTACGTTGGAGTTATGTGCTTACTACCTTGGTGTGAAACCCCGACTTACCAATTACAGATGACAAAGGAGGTCCATTTTCAGTTCAGAAGCAGATCCGACTTGGATCAAGTCCTTCGACTCTTCCAGGATCTCGGCTTTCATGTGGATCTAGTACGGCCATCTCAGCGCCAGCCCGCACACCGGCAACAGCCTCGTTCATCCTCGGTGTTCAACAGATTACAGACACCATCTACAATCCAACCCTTTTCTTCCGGAAGCAACCGGGCCTCTCTTGGGCAGCAATATCAAGAGAGGGCAGTTGTACCTCTGGAGACCCGATTATTCCCCGCGGAAAGGGATGCATCGTCGCGAGCTCGCAGCGTACATGAGATTGACTCCCGACATCCAGCCCCTATCAGTCAACGTGTTGGGGCTGTTCGTCATCCTTCCCACGGATTGAATACATCCCGTACCTTTGATAGATCTCACACGGTATTCTCAGATCTAACAGACGCTGCATCCTCATTTGTGCCACCCCGGGGCCAGCAGAATACGCCAGTGTTCCCTTCACCCCACACCACATCTCATAGACCTTCACAGATGCAGCTCCCTCCTCAGACTCAACAGCTCTCCGATAGAGATATCAGCCCATCCACTGATGTAAACTCTTATTTTGAAGCTGGTCAATCGACGCTATTGCTGAACTCTAATGACGGGTTTCGAGACATGCTCCCTCCCCGCCGCAAGCTGCCATTCCCCCCGGGAAAGCAGGCAGATACAGGTGTGACGGAGCAAAATTATGAGCTGCATGGAATCGCTAAACCAGAACGGGTCCTTAAGGGACCTAACCAGAGAGACGAAGTGCCACAACAAGCGGCATCACAGGCAAATACCTTGGGAATCAATGAACTGCCAGAGCAGGCTGAGAACCCACATAAAAAAAGACTGATTCTCAAAAGAAAGAACAAAAACACAGCTGATGACTTGGCAACCAAGAAGCAAAAGCCTGTTCCATCAACGAAGCCTATATCCGCATCGCCAATTCCCCTGCCAACAGTTCCTTCTGCGCCCTTTCAACGGAAGTCTCTATCTTCTCAACGTCCATCTATGGTTGGTAAACCCGGGCCTGCATCTTTAGGCCAATCTCTCGACATGCATAGCAACGACCAATTACCAGAAAGGCCAGACGCTGCCTCCACGACCAAGGCGACAACCCCGTTCAAGATCACTACCGAGGCAAAGTCTCAAGATGTCGATGCCTCAGATTTGCCTGCCGCATGCGCAAGCTCAACTTCATCAGAGGATGAAGATGACCTAGACTCTGTGCCTTCTGCTTCAAAATCTATGCAAAATACAGCAACACTCGGCAGTGTCGCCGCTCCTACCCAGTCGACATCCATGATGGCGGTCCACGACACGCAAATCCTGCAGGGCTCCTCTTCTTCTTCGGTAAAGGCCGAGGATCTCTTCGTAGCAAAGTTTAAGCTAGTGTGGCGTATCAGAGAACTTCAACAGGCATCTTTCCGGCAACTACTTGACAATGCGGAATCAGAGCAGCACACCAATGAGACCAACATTTTCGTGGAGTTGGAGCAAAATATTATTGATTTATGTCAGGTTGCTCTTGACCGTTACGGCCCAGGCGTGGGCGATATACCTTATGGGGAGCTCTTGGAAGCAATTATGGTCCCGCAATATTGAGGCTAATTCATTGAGATGCAAGGTGCACTTATGTGAGGAGTTGGCGAAGATGGTTGATATTACACGGAAGGGTTAATGAATTGCTACAATGGCATGTGGCACACATAGCTGAAAGTAAAAATATAAGGGGCCCAACTGAATGTCCAAGTTAATGAGAACTCATACCGAGGTTATTTCCAACCCTTGAGATCTCAGTTTCGGTTTTGTTTTTCATCCCCAATCTTTCCGCCTCTCAAACCAACCCACGCGAATTACCCCTGAAGTCTCGGTTCTGAATCGCAGGATATATCACTCTGCCCCATTCCCTGGCCTGAAGATGTGCTGCCACTATGCGGAGGAGTGAAGATTCGCAACATTGTCTTCCCGTTCTTTTTGTATCCCACCAGACGCAGAGGTTCAACGAACACAGTCCCTGATGGGGTGACCACCAGCCGCATTCTGGGAATAGGGTTCTCGGGTGACCATTGTTGGAGATTGTGTGCGCCGTAAGTCGGCAGCATGCGGATTGCGTCTGAGTTGTTTGCGTTAATGGATGTATTGGTGTCCGAGTTGACTGATTCGACCTCTGTGGTAGAGGGCTCTTCCTCGACTGCGGCGGGATGGTTGCCCTGGGTGTAATAGGGTTGGTTTAGTTGGTGGAGAGGTAGGGTTTTCTCGTCCCCCGGGACCGGGAGAGGTGTGCCTGCCTCCGAGAGCGAAGAGCTGTCGCTGTCAACAGTGGGGAGTTTTCCCGATGAAGGATTCTTGGGCTTCTCGTTGATTTTTACGGCCCGTTCCTCCAAATTAGCGGTGAACTCCCGCCTGGAACTCCAGTCTCGGGACTTGCGGTACTTGGTCTTCGGTTCTATGGGGGAGACAGGACTATCTGTGGGGGTATGGCCTAAGTCGTGGCGACGCTTGGCTCTCAACTCCCCGAGACCCAGGACGGCCTTCTTGCTGGGGGAAGTCGAAGCAACTGCTTCAGGACTGGTTTTGGCAGTGCTGGCGGTGCTGGCGGTGCCCATGGGGGCAGTATGGTCCATGTTGTTGAATTGTTTGGGAGAGTTCCAGTCTCCGGGACTTTATACAAGCTAACTGTAGCTGTCTGGTGTAAGTGGGCTGAGGTGAGTGCGGTATAGCAAGGCGCTTCTCTGAAGACTTATATTGTGGTCTCAATCCCGCAGCTTCATCCAGCCTGTGGTTTGCTGTGTGAGACTCAGGAATTAGGAGCAAGGCTTGCGCGATTCCGCGATGTTTAAAGGATCTTCGGTTGATTTTACGGAGATGGGATGAGTGTCTATGGAGAGTGGGAGCAGGCCAGGAGTATCGGAGATGGGTTTTGAGTTCGAGAATACAGTGGTTCACGCACCACCCAGTTATCATGGGGAGTTTTCATAAGGCGGTATCGCAGCTGGAGAACCGAGTTTAAAGTGATTCACAGCCCGGATTGCATTGTTTTGTTCATATATTGGCAACCTGACAGAGAGTTCTTGCCCGGTGAAATGGGCATCATCAAAAGTTGTGGGAGTCGCCAGTTACCCGTTTATAGTTTTGGGTGCAACTGTCTCCAGAAGCAGCGCGCTGGAATCTCTCAAGTTATGTGCAGGCCATAGTGCAAGTCAACGCAGCCAGTCTCCTGTGACATCAGGTGTCACATTTAAGATTTCTCTTCAGGAGGAAATATCAACCATTGTGCCATCTGCTTTCTAGATTAAGTTAGTACACTGGATGTGAAATTTCATTTGAACAGTATACCCGGAATGTAAGACTTTGAAAGCAACACACTGAGCCGACTAGGTGCTCTCATTTTTTCCATTTAAATTGTAGATTGACGCCAAGTATCGTTTCATGAATTGTGTTCCTGTCCCTTTACTGCGCCTAGGGAACCTCACTTCGCTCACAGTCGATCAGCTCTTCAGGCGTGGTAATGAATAAGAGACTCTGTGATTAAACTAATTTCTGAACGGCATGGCAAATTGAGCCTTCCAAGAACACTGTTCTAGACCCACAGCATACATTTCCCGGCCAAGTGCTTCAGGCAGAATCAATGTTTTTCTCGAGACAGTATTCTTTCAATAAACTTCTGTTGATACAGCTATATCTCATCACATCCCCAGCCTCAATATTCAACCAGCTCAAAGTCTTAGCTCACGTCGCGCCTTCGCTCCTCAAACACTTAAACCACACCTCGCCATCTCCCCAACGCCACCGCCACAAAACCTCTCATCAACCCACTCTAAACCTTGCTCTTCTCGTCGGACGACTTCCCAGCCTGCTCCTTCTCATCGGGCGTGAACGTCAAGCTGACGCTGTTAACGCAGTGCCTCTCGTCTGTGGGCGTCGCGAATCCCTCGCCCTTGAACACGTGCCCCAGGTGCCCGCCGCAGTTGGCGCACACGATCTCGGTGCGGGCCATGCCGAAAGCTCGGTCCTCGTGGCGGACGACGGCGCCAGGGAGGGAATCAAAGTAGGCCGGCCAGCCGCAGCCCGACTTGAACTTGTGCGTGGCCTTGTAGAGCGGCGTAGAGCAGCCCGCGCAGGCGTAAACGCCCTCCGAGGGGTAGTGCTTGTCGAACTCGCCGGAGCCGGGAGCCTCGGTGCCCTTTTCGCGAAGGATGCGGAATTGCTCTATCGGAGTGTCAGGATTCAGGGTCTCACTTTGGGAGATTACCGAGCCTCATTTCATTCATTTCCGTGCGGCCGGAGTTGAATTATAGATATGCAACACAATAGTCGCGGCATGGCCATGAGAGAGACAGGTGGTGTATGGGTTGCAGCGCGGGGAGGGAGGGTGTACATACCCTTGTTCAGAACAGCTCTCCACTCGTCATCAGATCTCTTATCGGGGTACGACATCTTGTCCTGCTGCGACGAGGAAGATCCAAACAGAGCACCCAGAAACGGAATCGAGGGCATAGAAGCGCGCAATTGGCGAGTGACGAGGGGCGTCTGGCCGAGAGAGTGCACAGAGGTGGCGGCGCGGACGCGGGTGAGGTTGGAAAATGTGTAGACGAGTGTGGAGATGAAGGGTGAGAATCGCATTTGCACGGTGAGTTGCTACTTTGAGTGAGACGCAATGGGGGATGCTGGGGGCGGTTATTCGTGAGGTTTATATAAGAGTGTCGTCTGAAGGCGTTCAACGGGGAAGACCGAGCAGTGACAAATCGGATCCCGGCTGAGACGGTATTGCCCCCCAAGGTAAGTAAGTATTTACAGGACCCGGGCCACTGAGCGTGTGAGGGCCATGTTGCGTCAACGACTTTGGCGGGGTCGGGCCCGGGATTGGAGGTCCCGCCACAACAGCTGCGGCGCCACAGCGTGGAATCATAGCTGGGATTCCATGATTCCATGATTCCACGACGAACAGTTATCCGAGGATTGGCCGAGAGGCTTCAACATCTCAAATTGCTGCGAATCCCACATCAGCATCAGCCACAAGCCATTTGGAATCCCTTTATCTGGATTCGGTATTTTAGAATTGGCTACTCTTTTTTAGTGTTGCTCAGCTCCACGCCCATAGGTATCTATCCCGTCCCTGAATTGTCTCACACATCACCAGAGAAGACTTCGGAGACAACCTTCCCTAACTTTTTTGTACGCCTCTCACCATGTATCTCATCCGCCCAAACATCACCATTCAGCTTCACAAGTTCAAACCGCCATCAACCCCCTGTTTCTCACATCACCCCTTTTAGATGCTAAGTGCTCAAAAGTTGGCCTTGCCGGCCAACTTCTCGTTCTGAACAACCTCGACCCAGTAGTTGTCGGGGTCCAGCAGGAAAGCAACATTCTTCATCCGGCCGTCAGTCAGACGCTTCTTCCAGTTGCACTTCAAATCCTCAAAGCGCGCGCACGCGGCATCGATGTCGTCGACAACAACGCCTGTCCCTTTGTTAGCTCTCACTCCCACAGCAGCCTAACGTCGCCGTGACTTAAAACTTACAAATGTGTCCGAAGCCCTGGGGCTGGTCGTTGCCGTTGTGGTAGCTGAAACTCTCGTCCTTTTCGGTGCCGTGGTTCCACGTGAGCTCGAGGATGCCCTCGCGCTGCGCCTGGCTCTCGCCTTCCTTGATTCCGCCGTAGGCCAGGAAGAACAACGTAAAGTCGCTGGCCTCGTTCTTGCGGAGGAGCGTCATGCCGAGGACCTCCTGGTAGAACTTGAGCGACTTCTCGGCGTCCTTGACGCGAAGCATGGTGTGGTTCTGTCATCGGTTAGCCTCCGCCCCTCACCCCTCTTCACTAGACACAGTTCGTGCATACCATTCTGTACGTGGCCACGTCCGTCTCCTTCACATTCTCCGTCTGCTCAATCGGCTTCTGCCCAATGATCTCAACCCAGTATTGATCGGGGTCCAGAACGAAGGCGATGTGGCGCATCTTGCCGTCAGTCAGCTTCTTCTTGAACGTGTACCCAGCGTCTTCGAGGCGCTGGCACGCGGCCTGGATGTTGTCGACGCTGATGCATGTGTGGCCAAAACCGCGGTGCGGCTCCGTGTTGCCGTTGTTGATCTTGTACTCCGGGTCATTCTCGGTGCCGTAGTTGTGCGTGAGCTCGATGATGCCTTCACGGTCGAAGGTGCTGTTGCCCGCCGAGGCGGCCTTGGGCGAGTCGTAGGCCAGGAAGTACAGATCGAACTTGGCCTCGGGCTGCTGTATCTGCTTGATAACGCTCATGCCAAGGGTCTCGTAGAATTTGACTGGGAGGCGTCAGTCAGGCCTTCTAAGACGGTCATGAGGGTTGGGAACGCGTACTAGAAGCCTTAGGGTCCTTCACCCGAATCCTAAAACAATATTAGATTTTGAAGATGCCGCTTCAAGTAGAATGCTCACATCGAGTGGTTGAACTTGTAAGTCTTCACATCTGTGGTGGCAGCCATTGTCGCGAACTGGCTGATTCGTCCTTCAAGGAAAGATGACAGTCAGTACAAGCACTCGCGACACTAAGATGTGTAAAGTGAGAAGAGAACCAATAATCTTACCAAGGGGTTTAGGTGTAAGGGTATTCTGAACGAGCTTGATTCTTTGCAAAGCTCGGAGGGAGTTCATAGGCAATGAAGTTTATGCACAGTTGCTGTGTGAGATGTGGCGGGGGTAGTCTATCGGGGATTGAAGCTGACAGAGAGGGAACTTTTTTCGGACATAACTAAAAAAGCGACAAACGAGCCGTCCATGCATGAGCTAGTGTCTCGTTGCTGCTATTGTCAGCACATTAACAGCTTACCCCGCCGCCAGAGTTGCCCCTCACATAACCCCCACTGACGTCAACATGAAGCCAATGGCAATGTGCAATACCCATTGGTGCCGGCAAGGAACTCCGGCCCCGATACCTAACCCGGCAGGCGCTACCTCGGTCTCGGCTTGACTGGCACGCCGATTTGCATACGGCACGACATCAACTTCATTTTTGCTTCGTTCAGCAGGCCAATTATGGATTACCATGCGTCCAACCTAATAGCCTACATACTACTTGACATCCAAATCCAAACTAGTATGAACTCCTTTTCAATCCTGCTTTGTAATCCAATCGCTAGGCGAGCATGCACAATCTCAGATGTAGTACATGGTATCCTTCAGGTTCTCATGTACCAGCTTTGACGCGGCCAGGCTTGACGCGGCAGTAACAGTCGAAGCCGTGTCCGATACGTCAAAGTGCTCCGGCCGGTGCACGCGGGCTCGCTCGCACACGATATCTGCGTAGTAGGCGGGCGGGCAGATGCTGACGGCCTTGGTAGCGCGTCCGAATAGGTAGCAGAGATCGTGGGTGAGCTTCTCCAGCTGGTCCGCCGCCTTATCGCCGACGCCGTACTTGTCGCGGAAGATCTCGTCCATGAGCACTGTGTAGTGAGCGGGACGAGCTGTTCCCTTCAATGCCGTGTGGGCCGTCAAGAAGAAGTCCCAGTACCGAGCCTGGGTAACACCGCGGTCAACAACCGTTCCGTTCTTGATGTTGCGCGACTTTTCGTCCATGGTCGCTTTTGAAGTCGGGTAGAACCGAGTCTGGTGACGCTTGACAGACACGATAATAGAGATCTTCGGTTTCCGGGCGGCTGGGTAGAGCAGAGAGCACGCCTTGCGAATCATGGGCAGCTCAATATCGAGGACCTGCGTGAACTGTCCCTCGGACACACCATCACGGTAGATGATGATGTATTCCGGGAGCTGTTGGTTGTGTTTGCGCCAAAGCTGCAGACGAGATTTGAACTGCTCAGTCAGCTCCTCATCAAGCATCTCTTGGCGACTGTTCTGCTCCCATGCGACGGCAGGCCACTGGCCCATGTCCTTGTCGATGCTGGCCACCAGGCCAACCAGACTGGGTGCGGTATTCTTGTCGTTCGCCATGTTTGTGGGATGAGTGACGTCGTAGCCAACAATCATGGTCTTTCCCTGTTTGACGATGTCGATTGGCTCTTTCACAATGTGATTGACACCTCCGTTCTTCAGGTTCCACTTGAGCCCAACATTGGCGTAGGTCTGCGGGTTGTCCTTCATGAATGTTTTTTCTACAACACAAATGGTGTTGAAGCCATACTTCGTGTCGGCTAGTGTCTTGACGATGCCGTACAGCGTGGTATCTTGTCGAGGAAGAACAACGAGCAAGAAGAAGTTCTTGGTGTTGCCGCGCTGTTTGACGAGGGAGTTCTCCAAGTACTTGAAGCAGTCCTCGATAGGCCGGTCATAGTTGCCGCGTTGGACGTTAATCTCGTGCGGCGTGTTCATACACTGCTGGTTGATGGGAATGCCACTGGTTTCGAGGAACTGGGCAAAGTTTTGGACAATCCTCGACACATCTTGAGTGTCAGTGCGGCTGTAATTATCCTCGATAATGCGCACCCAGTTCCAGGACTCGATCCTTCGCCCAGGCTTTGCGACCTTCACGCCATTCATGTTCCACGAGCCTGCTCGAGCTGTGATGTCCTTGTTTTTGTAGGAGACTGGGGGCGACTGCAGCTCGCGGCCACTGACTGTGAGGAGTTTCTTGTCCACCGAGAGACCGAAATTTTTCAGGGTGTTCTCTTCAAAACCCAACGCCGTGCAGCTGTCAACTGTAAGGGAAATGGCGTTGGCAAATGGGGAGCGACAGGCAAAGTCGAGCATGGCTGTCGTCTCTTCGCCAGTAAGCTTGGAACGAACAGCTTGTCCAGCAATGATGGTGCATTGCTCAGCGGGGAAGAACATAGGCCTGTCGCGTGTTCCAAGATTGACGAGGGGCATAGTCTTGTCGGGAGCCTTGCCGTACTTCCAGGTCCAGTACTGGTTGACTGTGTAGAAGCCTGGCTGTTGGTTACCCATGACAGTTTTCTGTCCCTCTGCCGGTCGCATGTTGAACTTGACTTCTTGAGGACCACCATGGCTGAACTCCGAACAGAACATTACATCATTCGTCAAGGCAGTCTTAGAGATTTCAAACCTATCCGCAAGGCCTAAGATTGTCTTCTTCCCCGTGATTTCCTTGTTTTTGGAGTCGCGGAACTGAACCGAGACACGTGTACGGGCCAGAAACTTGGACAGAGTGCGAAGCTTCGACCGAGCACGATTAAAAGCAGCGGGATTGGTACCTTGGCCAAAGACGTTGACGCCAAACCAACGGCAGAGCTCACTGACACTGACAGGGGTCTTGAATACGCCGTGAGTGACGTTGACATTCAAGAGCATCCTGCCAGTGCCGAGCTTCACACTCTGGAAGTAGCCGCGAATAGCAGTAAGGGGGTCGTTCATTCCAAGCTGTGCAGTGGCAGCTCCAGGGCCCCACGGGAAGAAACGGCCCTTGCCAATAGCAGTGAGCTGTTCATTTCGTCGTGGGGTGAATCCAAGAATAACACCAAGGGCGTCCACAGACGTCGCGAACCGAGGAAAGTGCACTTCGTCCGGGTCGCTTCTGTCGATCATTGTCTTCAGGTACTCCTTCATGGCATCCAGTGGGGCTTCGGTCTCGCCGACAATCTTGACTGAATAGGTTTCCGACCTGTCGGAGTTCTCCTGCTTGAAGATAACCTGAATGGGGTTGACGGCTAATTTGAGCTTCTTGAGCGAGACGAGCTGGCTCTTGAACTCCGTGGCGAGAATGGCACCCTCCTCGTTTTGCTGAAGCGCCTCGAGAGCATGCTGCAAAATGATCTTCAATTTGCGGACGGGGATGGATGCTGGAGTACCATCACCACCCCCGCCCTGCGCCTTCTCCTTCCCCTTACCGGCGATTTCCTTCTCCTTGGGCTCCCCCTTGCGGACCTCGATATTGTACCGATAAATGACATCAGGGTTTACCGTCAGCCGAAAGTAGTTGGCCCAGAGAAGAACCTTGTTTCCCCTAGTACCGTAGGCCGGGCGACGGGGCATGAGAGCGACAGCGTTTGCCTCAGTGATCTTCATGTTGCTCATCTTCTTGACGAGAACCATATCCTTTGATTGATGGGACTTGATGATTTGGTTCTCCAGCTCCGTGATGCTATCGTCGGGTTGAGGAATCAAAGGCATGGTGTGACTGCCGTAGGTTAGTGGACCTGAGTTGAGAGACTCATGATGTTGAACATACCCATAGAAGAGTCCTTCCCCATCGAATGGTGGAGGACGGAAACCGCCGCGGCCGCCTCTGAAACCACCACCTCGCCCACCTCGGTCAAACCCACGACCTCTTCCTCCACGATCACCTCCATAACTACCACCGCGGCCGCCGCGATCTCCACGGAAGCCACCGTCCCCTCTCCCTCGGGACTGGAAATCGCCACCTCCGCGTCCACCTCGGCCACGGTCGCCACCATCACCTCGACCACGGCCACCACTATCGCCGCGGCCACGATCGCCACGACCGCGGCCGCGGCCTCCGCGCCCCGAATCCGCCATCGGATGAGTTGACGTTCAATGACAACAAGCTGCAAATCGAATGGGTTTCAAGTGCCTTGCGGCGAGAAGTCATAAGGTTTCTGATCAGGGGACGAAATGAGTTGCGAAACGAGCTGGTTTATGGTGGTATTAATAGATATAAATGGGTGCCGTTGAGGGGTCCAGTGAGAGCATCTGCTCAAGTGTAGTTTGAGGGGTGCACGCGTCAACCAGCACGGATGCTTCTTAGAGCCAAGCAAGCAACAAACAGATGAATCAAGCGGATAACAGATGTTGGAGGCCGTCAAGCCCGAGTTAGCTCGGTTTGCTAGGATGCGAGGCTGCAGATGACGACGGCTCGCCAGAACGTTAAAATAGGAGTTGGCTACCTACGAATACATCGGTACATGGTACAGGAGAGTACCCCGAATATTGGCACTTTACATCCCTGTCCGAGGTGGGGAACGATGCCAAACGGAAGTCTAAAGGTACAGGGGAATGATCTCTAACCTTGTGCAGGGGCAAATGGGTATCTGCGAAACTGTCTAGTATACACATGAGGGTGTCGGGAGAGAGAGAGAGAGAGATTAAGCAGCTGGCCCACGTAAATGATAACACGACAGGGCAAAATAGGTAAGAAAAACGGAGAAAATAACAGAGATGAATGAGTCCTGCGAACCGTGAGGTTAACCAACAATGTCCATGTGGCGGAGACGTAAACTTACTCGAATGTCGCTTTGTGTGACCGTGATGTGTCTGCGGGGCGAAACCCTGGTAAGGCCGTCCAACTACCCAATAGCACAAGAGAAATCGAAAGAAGAACACACCATTGCTCGGTGATGACCAGCCGATACATCGACAAAGTGGAAAAACACCTCCATCATCAGTTGGGAGCTGCAGGTAGCGACCGGCAGCCTCCCCCTTCGTTGGCACCAAGTTCCGTTTCTGTGTGGCGCAACCAACAAGACAGTGCCATTTCGCCATGCAAGAATTCATGTCATATGGAAGTGCATGTAGAACCCAACTGCAGCTTCCAGGGACGCTTCCAATTGGCGCGGCGCCCTGGCCCAGGCTCCCGAGATGGTTGCCAACGCATCTCAGTGATAGTCACCTATCTGCAATTGCAATTGCCAGCAAACGGGTTGATTTCCGAACACCGGTACCTTGCTGGGGCCTGAGCCCCTGAAACCCCGTAAGTATTGATTGCTCCAGGTCTATTCATCAGTTGCGCTGCATCGTACCGCAGCAGATGTCCGCATGCTTCGCGCAACTTACACAACAGCTTGCCGTGTTGGAAGGAGATAGCTTTCTTGAAAAAAAAGAGACTTTATGGAGATAACATGTCTTTAGTCTGGAAACAAACCCAAGGATGAGGGAAATGAACAAGTGGCACTAGCCAACGACAACCAGCGTTGGTCCGCCAGCAGCAGCGGTTGTGGTTCTGTCAGCCACGCCTCCCCAACCATCGAATCGTTACAGCGCTTGCTCAGTTTGCTTTTGTACTCCTGTATAAATACGTTTCTTCGTTTTCAATTTCTCCGCTAGCACACTTGCCCACTGGTTTGAACTTCATTGCGCCAGCAAACTTGACTCTCTTTGTCTCTGATGCCAGAAACGCGCCTACATGTACCTGGGGAAAAGCACTTGTCAATGACTGATGGTTGAGGCGTTGGCCGTTTGCTGTCATGATGATGGCTGCCGCTTCATACCTGGTGACGGGTCGTTACATGCAGCAAGCTCAGTCTACAGCAGCAAGGAGCACCAGTGGCGTCAGGCAGTCGCCCTATGATGAAGTCTTGACATGGCCTGCCGTAGCCACCTGTAGGATCTCCCCCTCCAAGCCCTTGATGTGGACGAAGTCGACACCCGCACTCTCAAGGGCGCTCCGTCCTATGTTGTCCTTGACAAACCGTTCCGGTTCCTGGACACCAACATAGACAGACTTGATAAAGGACCGCAGTCGAAGGATTCTCTCGGTGCAGGGCAGGTTTCCACTCAGCCGTGTCGAACATGGCTCCATGGTGGTGTATAGGACCAAGGGCGTCTTGATGACAGAGCCAAGAGCTTCCTCAGCTACGTCGTATTGCTCCGCCAGCTTCATGAAGCAACATTGCTCCGCATGCGTGTTGCCGGGTAGCTCCAACGTGTAACCCGTTGAAATGATGGAGTTGCTGGTAGGGTTGACAAGCACTGCCCCAACTCTGTAGTTTGTAGGTTTTGGCGGCGATTGCTTTGCCAATGAGAGCGCGTATTGTAGGTACGCATTATGATCGCCTGAGGCTATCGGTGCTGACTGTATGTCATCAACCTCTGATGTCATTTTTTTTCTTCGAGATGCCTGGACAAGTAAGCGAGAGGTGAAGAATGCGCTCGGTTGGGGTGTTCGAGAGTTTTATGACGGCGCGGGGAATATTGATGCCTTGCGTGCGTGTCTCTGTTGTTGCAGTGTAGTTGAAAGCCTCGCTAAATGCCGGATTTTGTAGTTTAGGAAGATAAGTAGCTTCTCACAATCCGGTCGGCGCGGGCGGGGGGAGGGGTAAAGGAAAGCAATGGACCCCTCGCCTGAGTCCATTCCATCAGGACCATCGGTGGTGCATGTCCCGTCTGCCGACATTCCCACGCCCCAGTTGCAGGTGCACGGTGCGTCAAGAGGACTGACGCGCCAGCGCGGACCTTCATGCTGACCAGGCCCACCACTTTAGCAGTCGCGTCCCAGGCAGCTTGAGCGCGTCGTAGAGCTCCAACTTTCCATCCGCCATCATCTCGACAACCTTATTACCTTGAAAATGTCTTCCTCCGACGATCTTATTGAGGGCGAGCCCCCTGCGATTGACCCTTATGAAATTCTTGAGCTCGACCGCGAAGCTACGGCCGACCAGGTCAAATCAGCCTACCGCAAGGCGGCGCTCAAAAACCACCCAGGTAGAGCGTGGCACGCCTTCATCCTGATTCACTGCTGACGTTGTTGGTCTCCAGACAAGGTAGCCGACGATAAAAGAGATGAGGCAAAAGAGAAGTTCCAGTCAATTGCCTTTGCGTACGCCATTCTCTCAGACCCGGCCCGACGCAAGCGCTATGACACTACGGGCTCTACTTCCGAGTCCATCGTCGATTCCGAGGGCTTCAACTGGTCCGACTTCTACCGCGAACAATTCCGCGATGCGATATCCGCCGATGCCATTGAGAAGTTTGCGAAGAAGTACAAGGGTTCCGACGAGGAAAAGGATGATGTCTTGATTGCCTACGAGGAGCACAAGGGCGACATGGACAAAATCTATGAGACGGTAATGCTGAGTGACGTCCTCGAGGACGATGAGAGGTTTCGGAAAATCATTGATGAGGCTATCGCCAGCGAAGATGTCCAAGCGTTCAAGCGATACACCAAGGAGAGCAAGCTGTCCAAGGCCGCCCGCGTCAAGGCAGCAAAGGGTGAGGCAAAGGAGGCGGAGGAGTACGCCAAAGAGTTGGGCGTGCACGACAAGCTCTTTGGCACCGACAAGAAGACGAAGGGGAAGAAAAAGGGTAAGGATAGTGGCGAGGATGATCTGGCTGCACTTATCAAGAGCAATCAGCAGAAGCGCGCCGGCTTCTTAGACGACCTCGCTGCCAAGTATGGAGCCAATAGCCAGCCCAAGAAGGGCAAGAAGAGGGTCGTCGAGGAGGAGGAACCGTCAGAGGAGGCATTCCAGGCCGCAGCCGCACGGTTGAAAAAGGCCAAGTCGGACGAGAGCAAACCTGCGAAAGCGGGACGGAAATCGAAGCGATAAACCAAGTGTTTTTTGATCCGGCGTCATAGGGATGGAATACATTAGGCATGGGACCACGGGATGGACTGGGATTGCATAAGGATTTCACAGCGTTGATTGGTGTAGTTACCACAAGAGAAAGTCTTTTTCCATTTAATTATGTCGTTGCATCTGTTGAATTCTTCGAGGTGCGCGTCGGTTCAAGCGCCAGCTAAGTCAGCGCACTGCAGGGAGGTACAACGCGGGGCACAGGGCACTCAGGCTTCAACACCTCAGTGAGACATCCATCCCCAGGTCAACCCGAGTGCCTTCCCCAAATAAACCTTCCAGTGCCACACACACATGCCCTCGACGACGCGACGCGCTCTGTCGAGTCCCACACCGACGAACCACTTCTAGGCTGTAGCAATCTGCATTGAAGAAACCATGATCAGACCTGAGAAGCATCAATCTGTCTGATCCATACCGGCCATGCCATGACGAGCGATCCGTCCGCAGGCCTCTATCCGCGATACTGCCTCCACCTCTCCCCTACCTTCAACGCCTGGTGCCTCCTGCATGCATCCGACATTCACGCCCTCAAATCCGTCCCTGAGTTTGAAGGTACGGTGCAGCCTTCCTCCCGCATTGTTTTGCAACCCCAGAAGCTGATCCTCCTCTCCTGCAGTCCAGGATTTCTACTTCCACAAAAACTTGCCTATCAAATGGGTACGCATCGTTGGCATCGTCGTCGCCATTGACGACTTCCCGGGTCGGCGCATCTACACGGTTGACGACAGCAGCGGGGCCTGCATCGAATGCGTCGTCGCGCTGAAAACACCATCATCGGATGCGAGAGCGTCGGCCCCCGCTGCAAACGGATTATTGGGTAACAGACCCCAGCCGCAGCCTCCTGCAGACTGCGTGGACGTAGACGTAGGCTCAGTCATCGATATTAAAGGGGGCTTGACAACGTTTCGCGAGGAGAAGCAGATCAGGATCGAAAAGGTCAAAATACTAAAGTCCACCGAACAAGAGGTTGCGCTGTGGGAGCGACGCACACAGTTCCGGAATGAGGTACTTCTTCCGCCATGGGTGCTCAGCGAGAAGCAGATTCGAAGGTGCAGGAAGGAGGAGATGAAGGAAAACGGTGACGATGCCGAGGAGAAGAAGAAGCGGAGGAGGGAAAAAAGGCGTGAAGAGAAGAGAATCGAAGTAGAGGAGAGACGGCAGAAGACGAAGGCTGTTGCTGCCACCGTGGAGGAGGATCGGTATCGCATCCACAAGCTGGGGAGGTCCGGGACCAAGAATTCTAACAGGAGAAATGGTTCATCGGGCGGGCTTCTGCGACATGTACTCGACGAGAGTATCAGAGGGAAGTACAACGCCCTCGGATTATGACATGAGATGGTATGGGCGCTTGGAGTTGGGTTTGCATTTGAGGCCCAGGGCATGGTTCTCGGATTTCAACCAGTCATCATCCCCCACTATCCCAAGGTCTTCCGCCAGCAACATCGCCTAGGGAACTTTGTCGTATGCTTCTCCCATTTCCCCTTTTTGTGGAAGCATTTGCCAAGAATCTGCCAAGGTATAGCCGAAGAATCACTGTCTGGTAACACACGCACACCGGATCCGGTTAAACCAACAAGCGCCATACGTCCCGACTCGGGGGTATTCGTCGCGATTAATCCTCCGACCATGCCATCAACGTCAATTTTGCCTCAAGGGTGTATGTAGTAGCAACTGCTTCGGTTCCCCGTTGGTCCGTGTCGGCGATGCCATCCTTACGTCAGGGCCCCAAGAGCCTCGGAAACCGGCGTAACGGGCCCCTCCAATGACTTAGTCTCTCTCTGAAAGAGACAACATGTTCTGCCAACGGTTCTTGATCCGACTTGCATTCCTTCGCACCCAAAGCCAAGTGACCAGTTGCTCTGTCAATTACACGATAAATTGCCCACATTGGCTGTCTCCCCTCTTTGGCCAGGCCAGCGGCAGCTTGGTTGCCGAAGGTATCCACGCCAAGGGCAAGCACGCGTCAGCCAAAGAGGGCCGCCATATGCAACATTAGTCGTGCATCGAAACTTCCTTCCCGTCGCAACATCTCCAAAGCCTACACATGCCAGCAAATGCCTAAACCCTCACGCTTGAACGGCAGTTACTTTATTTTGGCTACGTAACTCAACATCTTATCCGTCCTCTTCAAGCCTCGAATCTTGAGTACTGCTGTGGCTAGTCCCAACAACACCTCCTGATCCTCCAATATCACCAAGACAAGACCACCACCGCCACCTGTCTGTCTCGTGTGATTACGATCGTCTAGCACCTAAATCCTTATTTTTATCGTATCACGCGGCTCGCTGCTCTGGACCTTGACCGAGTTCCCCGGCAAGCCGTTCTGCATTCCTTCTAGGTGAGACCCATCCATTGTTTCTGAAACCCTCAGATTCTTGCACTCATATGTTGCACGGTAACGCTGCAACTCGTCTGGGCCTGGGCTGTGCTATCCAAACTATGGACATGATGCTACTGGTTCCAGCAGCTCTAAACATGCAACGTTTATATGAACCCGAGGTGTCACCCACATGTGCCCTGGCCCTGTTGAAGAACTTCTCTCCCTCTGTCGCGCTTCACTACCTATCAAACTGCCAAACTCAGGTGTAACAAGCCTAACAAGCAATCATCGACACAATAAGACCATTATACTACCGCCATGGCGGGTCTTCGCTGGACAATGGGGACTATTGGGCTAACTTTTATACAGGTATACCTCTGCAAGAGTGCCCTCGCTCTGTTTCATCAGCAACACGTTCGCCTCCACCCAGCTCACCAAGATTCGGAAACTGTGGGCGAGCTGAGCATTCGCCCTTTGCTGCTCGACAGTCGTGATCTAACCTGCCTCACGGAAACAACTAACCTCACCATCACCGTGAAAGTCACAAAAGGAACACAGCAATCATCGGCACAGCACCTTGAGAGCACCAACACTATTCTTGTTGTCACCAGCGAG
The DNA here is from genome assembly GCF_051148585.1 of Colletotrichum jinshuiense. Lineage (NCBI taxonomy): Eukaryota > Fungi > Ascomycota > Sordariomycetes > Glomerellales > Glomerellaceae > Colletotrichum > Colletotrichum jinshuiense. The sequence goes on along the minus strand of NC_139309.1, from coordinate 5,207,570 downwards.
GAAGCTAGCGGAACAGTTGTGATATTACCGTCGTTGACCAACAAGGCACCTCAAACGTCTGGATTCATACCCAGTAGTCTGGAAACCTCTGGCAAAGTCACGTCTTGCCCTCTTATGTCGGATACCATCCCAACGCCAACCACCTTGATTGACTCTACATCGCCTGTTACGACTGTGGTGCCACTCCCCTCCGCAACAATGCCGTCCGGAGACATCTTTGCCGAGCCCATCGCTACGGCGGCGCCGCCTTCTTCCATCCCGGCCCGCAACGACCATCCGGTTCCGAGGAAGGGTATAACGTCAAAGTCGCCGCTTCAGACCAACAAGTTTTTTTCCAACTTCTTCTTGGGAGACCAGACGGCGCCGACGTACACATATCCCTACGGCATAGCATGGGGAGCGGGGCGAGGGGCCGCTGCCAGCTACGGCATGACTATATCCCACATAGAGGAGAATCAGCGCGTCTTTGGCCCGAACAAACCTTCTGGGGCCGCGGCGTATTTCATCAATCCAGTTGGTATTCAGTCCATGGTTATTAGCGCCCAAGAGCTTGGCCCAGATACCGCGGTGGGGTTAGACAATATCACAGCGTTTTCTGCGAGTATCCACTTGAAGCCGAACGCTCAATCCGTGCCTGCGGTGTCATTCCCCCTCGTTCAGGGAATGCCATTTATCACCGCTCGGTATGCCGGCGCAACACCTGTGATTAGAACGGGAGTGTTCTTCAAGACGGTTACCCGGGTAACCCAAGACCCCAAGCCGGGAGTTGCCAAGTTCACCTTCAACCTCGAAGATGGGAAAATCTGGCGGGTGTATGCGTACGCAACAACTGGGGCCCAGTTGGACCTTCAGGTGGTCAACAATGGGCTTGCCCAATCAACGAAGCCCTTCTACGGAATCATTCAGGTCTGCAAGGATCCTGGAAACGGCGAGGCGTTGTTGGACCAGGCTGCAGGCGTCTATCCCACGACGGTCGAGTTGGCTGGCTCCGTGAACGGTAACACGGGCACGTACAGCTTCAAGTTTGCCAAAGATGGCCACCAGGATGGAAAGCTGGTCATGTACGCACTGCCGCATCATGTCTCATCGTTCGATGCCACTACCAGAAGCGCTGTTCAGCCTGTCAAGCTCGTGACTCCTACCAAGGGTACTGCCGTTGCCGTCTTGGCTGATCAGTGGACGATGGTGGAGTCGGACTTGCCCATAGACATGGGCTTTGCTCCGTGGAGCCCTGACAGAGGCAGCCTCACCCAGCTCTCTGAAAACGCGCGAACTGTGATCCGGGGGATAGCAGCCCAGGAGGTGTCCCAGGATATGATGGCTCAGTCAAATCTGGACTCCATGTACTTTAGTGGAAAGGTTTGTCAGCCACTTGAACTCGTTTAGGGTTTTCCGACTAACATAATTTCTAGGCTCTTGCCAAGTTTGCTCTGTTGATTGTTGCGATCAACGATATTCTCAAGGATCCGGGCTTGGCACAAGCAGGTCTAAATCGACTGAAAGCAGCCTTTGCTAGGTTTGCAACCAACAAGCAGAAGTTCCCGTTGGTATATGAGAGTAAGTAACCCTTTCAACTGTCCAAAAATCTTCGTATTAACCGACTGTGTAGGTGCCTGGGGAGGTGTTGTCTCTTCGGCAACTTACGTCACGGGCAATGACGGTGCCGACTTTGGCAACACGCAATACAACGACCATCATTTTCACTACGGCTATCATATTCTTACAGCTGCTGTCATTGCACACTTGGACCCCAACTGGTTGATGGGGAACAAGGACTACGTGAATACTCTGGTGCGCGATGTGGCCAACCCCAGCACTAAAGACCCTTACTTCCCTACATGGCGCGCTTTCGACTGGTACCATGGACACAGTTGGGCGCATGGCTTGTACGCCTCGTACGATGGAAAGGTGAGTCTCGTTGCTTAAACGAAGGCGAGAATACTACTAATGGCAACCCAGGACCAAGAATCAAGCTCCGAGGACATGATGCATGCGTACGCCCTCAAGATGTGGGGTGACGCCTCGAGAGACAGCAAGCTTGCTATGCGAAGCAACCTGCAGCTGTCCATCATCGCCCGCGCCCTCCAAGATTACTACCTGTACAAGAGCGACAACGCCGTGCAGCCGCCTCAGTTTATTGGAAACAAGGTGGCCGGCATATTGTTCGAGAACAAGATCGACCACACGACCTACTTCGGCGCTAATATCGAGTTCATCCAGGGCATCCACATGATCCCCCTCCTGCCATCCTCACCCTTTGTCCGCACCCCCGACTTCGTCCGGGAGGAGTGGGACGTGTACTTTAGCGGAGGGCGCGTGGATAGTATCGCGGGCGGCTGGAGGGGCATCATATACGGAAACCTAGCGACCATCGACGGTAGGACCGCGTGGAACTTCTTCAACAGCCCCAACTTTGACCCAGGTTGGATCGACGGGGGTGCGAGCCTGACGTGGTACTTGACGTATGCTGCTTGTAAGTTTATCATACCAGTCCCCAGACGCCGCCAGGAGAACGGCCTGCTAACCTCTCTGTCAGTGATGGGCAACATTTGATACGCACCAGTAAACACCCAGAATGAACCACTGTGCTGGTGGGCGAGACATGATGATGATGCTCAAGAAGGCGGCAACATTCGAATTTGTTTTGCATGATAATGAGAGAATGAGGACAGTGGCCAAGAAATGGATAGGAAAGTAATCCTGGACGACGAACACGACAAGATCCTATGACACATGACACACATAGACGGCATTGTTTTGGTGCATTTTTTTTTATGCGAATGAGAATGAGTTCACCGAATTACCACCTGGTAAAGTCGGACTGGCAATTGAGTGTTTCAAGTCATGCTTGACTGTTGAAAGTGACCATGTAAACGAAACGGGTGATATGCAAGACTAGAGCCCCCGAGAGTCGGTTTTCCCTTTCCGATCTAGCTGCGTGTAACTCTGCGTCTGAAGATTGATGCAAGCATGTAGACCCTGCGTCTCTTCTTTATCAGATCACCCTTTGTTTTTTTTATATAACGGCACCCTTGCTTGTCCCGAATCTCTGGCAGCTTTACGTAGCTGGAGCTTAGAATAAAAAGAAAATTTTGGGTTAGTGACACACCTTGGTCCCTTGGGCAAGAGCTACGGCTGGAGAGCAGCAAGACGGGCGAGAAATAACCAAGGGGACGGTATGGGCATGATGACGCGTCACCTAACCGCGTAACACGAGACCCCCTGGTTTCCTTGGAGTAAGGGGGTGGGAAGAAAGATTGGGGGCCAGAAGGCTAAGCTTTTTTTTCGCCACAATGCTTATTGCGACTGCTGGCCAGAACCAGGCTGCGAGCAGACGGGTATTATTTCCAAGGGAGTATTATATAAACGATCAATCCCATGCGTCAGATCTGTGGTGAGGTTGTTGGAGGGTGGTGTGAAGAGGATATGGGCAGTTTTCGTGTCGATGTGCGAACACCGTGCTCCTCCTCGCTCGCACTGATGGTCAGCACTGTACCTTGAAGAATTCTATCAAGTTTATCAGTTTGCAGTTAGTTCGACAGAGATAAAATCGAATGCACCAGGAAGTTTTTCTGAAGTACTATAGACCGGGTCATTAGTCACCGTAGAACGCTCCGGCTGGAGATGGGAATGTTTATCACGTTGTCATGGCAAGCATACGGCACGGAATGCCGTACATACGAATGATTGAGATACCAATCAGTCCGGGGGGTGGGCTCGGCAACCTTTTGCATGGCGATTCATATTATATGTACATCGAGATGCCATCTTCCGCGAAAGCCTTCCTGGCGTCGGACAGGTAAAGCTGTCGTCAGATCTCGCTCGGAAGTCGGCACAGTTGACTGGGTTACAATGCTCTTCAGCCCATCGAGGCTTTGCTTTGGCTGATGGGGCCACACGGGATGACAGACAACCCGTGTTGAGGCGGAAAATGAGACGAAATGCACGCGCCGGTAAGATTGTGCGCTTACTAAAATCCGTGCTTCGGCGGAAGTGCAATGTAAATAGGCATGCTGATGGGTTTCGGGTGTAAGCCCGCCGAAACACGCTTATCTCGTCGACCTGAAATTCTTAGACATCTTCCGGGGAAGGCACTCACCCCTTGTTGCCGCTTGCTGTTGCCCGGGCAGGGGAGGGGGATTTGTCCTTGTCCGTGATACGCTGCCAGGTCTGACGGGTAAGATGGATGATGTTGAGGAATCCTGGGGTCATTAACCCATCAGGGTGCTTCTTGACCGACGACTGCACCCAACCGTGATAGCGCTGCTCCGCTAGTGCCTCGGCTGGCCTCGTCAACTAATTGACTGAGCCCTGAAGGCCACGTGCATGTTACGAAGCACTCGACGCACCTGTCTGCATACATCGTATGCTCTTCGACGGAGAGGACGTGGCCGGAGGCGAGTGGGGGTGGGGGATCTGTCAAATGAACGGTGGTGGCTGTGAAGTGACAGCGCACGAAGGCGGCGCAGAGAGCGCGCGCATGAAGCATGAGGGATGGATGACTCGGGAATCGGATGCGAAATGAGTCGGCGACATGGCAGCTTCAGTCGCCGTCCCCGCAATTCAAAGTTGGGGTAATGGTGCCGAATGGGTATGGATAGGTAGTGTAGTGCATCCGTATGGATGTAATGGGGTTTGAAGGTTGGGCAGAAACGTGAAAAGTCGATAGTCACGAGTCGAGGTCCGCAGAGGGCGAGGCTGTGTGCACTATTGCTTTGGCAGCTGGGCGAAGAGCCAAGAGTTGGTGATGATGCAGAGCTGTGAGGCTTAGGTGAAGAGAAGGCGAAGGTTCTCGAGGGAACGAACAGAAGCTTTATCGATAGGGCGATAAGGGGTCCAGCACCATGTATGCCGAGCAGGCCCCATGTCCGTTCAAGGTTCGAAATGGGCAGCCAGCGTTGGGGGGGCCTGCAGATCGGTGCATGGGACTCCAAGGTAGCGTAGGGTGGGCCTGGAGGGGGGACCCTACCCTGTCCCAGCAAGCCAAGGCAGGGCGTTTCGCAGGGCAACCGAATGCAGCATTGGCAGGGAGTCGAGTCTGGAGCTTGTTTGGTCTGGACGAGAGGGTACGTACCGTCGCATCCGTTTGCACTGACAGTCTTCAGACGAGACCAGGAGCTGACCCTTTCTGAGGTTGGGAAAAACTCAGGGGAGCCGTAAATGGAACAGCCAAACTGGAGCTATTGTGGGCTGAGCTGGAGCTGATTGCCCCAAATCGTCCGGTCACTGAGCCGAATGCCAGGACGATTTCCCTGCCAGTGGGGACGGCTTCGCGCCGAGACGAGAGATATGTGGAAAGGGACTGTCAGGCCAAGCCTGAACCTGATGATATTTGACTACAAGTTTTTGAGGGTTGCCGAGGCGATAGTGGCGGGGTGCGGGTGCCAAGCTGTGCTTTGGGAAGTGGTTGTGTTTGTGTGTATTTGTTATAACAAAATTGCGAATGAGAGGATGAATGCAAACGACGTTCCCCCACTCATCTTTCAGATGGGACGACGAGCAGCAATGAGCGGCAATGATAAGATGGAGAGGAGGAGGGGGGAGAGAGGGGAGGGAGGAGGACTGGGAGGGACTGGAAGCAGATGATGACGGAATCGGTGGAGGATGGACGACGACGGGAGCAAGCAAGCAGTACTGTACTCTGTAATTTTTTTGTTCTTTTTTTCTTCCTTTCTCTGCAATAAGCTGACTACTCTCTCTGTAGGTATTCGTACGGCCCTTGGACGGCTTTCGCAGCGCGTCCTGGCGGGATTGTGGGAGCAGCTCCTGGTGCGGGTGTGGGTTTGAACAGGAGACGGCGGAGAAATTTCAGAAGCAACGCCAGACAGCACAGCCACGCTTGGCACCACCAGTCGCTTCCCATTGGGCACCGTTAACTTCACCCCTTGACTGAAACCTGTTCGTTACTGGCTAGTCGGCTGAATGACGTTTGGAAGAGAGGGAGGCAGAGGCACTGTTCCCAAAAAGCTTTCCCAGGTTGCTCTGCACTAGTGAAGCAGCTGGGCAGATCCAGTCCGATGCAGTCATGGCAGGGTAATTACCGCCAGACTGCCTGCAGTGTGCTTGCTGTTGGTCCTCGTCCTCGTCCTCCATTCGTCATGGCAATCGGGAGGCAGCCCATGCAGCCAAAACTATCAGGCCCTCCTCGCACCTCGCTCTCTCATTCCACCTCTTGTGAGTCCAATGTCTGTTTCGTCCTGTTCTTTTTGGGTACTACCACAGCATCCGTCCCACGTTCCCGCACATTCTCCATATTAGCCTGACAGGAGAAGGGGGCTGTGCTCACATCTTGTCCTACCGCCCTCCCAATTACTGGAACACTGCTTTTGTTGAACACATCGCTCGCTGCCGTTGCTACTTTCGCAACCACAAGACATAGCTTCCTTTGCTTCGCATAGTTCGCCTCACCCTCTCATCCGACGCTGAGACTGCCAATTGGCATTGCGTTCGCACACCACTGCTCCAAACGGACAGTCAAGACACAGTTCAACCCGACTCGTCCCCCGCGTCAAGTCAAGTCGCGCGCGCCGTGCACCGTCGCCGACGCCCATCCTTCCGCGCAAAGCAATCCACCTGGACAGCTTCCGATACACATCCCTCTCTCTGCACGGAGTACTTGGGATCTTGGCGCCCAACGTGCTCTTCTATTACTCTGCGCCCATTGGATCACACCGTCATTGTGACCGACCATCCATTACCCCACTCTCTCATTGCCGTCGGGCGGCGCAGGCACAGGGCATCCAGCATTCTCATCCCGTCCGTCGTGAACATCGGAGCTAGCTGGGTCTCCCGGCGATATCTATCTCAGTAGACAGAGGTGCGAAGTATTAGTCGCTCGACACGTACGCACAGAGTACGCGATGGCGTGTAAGTACCCTCCCTACTTGCCTTACCCCAAGGTGCCCTGTCCTTCCACTTCTTCCACTTCCCACTCTACATTTGATTGCTAGTGCAGCCCCAGCACGCCCCATTGCACTTTCTTCTCCCCCCCTCCCCATGTCCAGAGCTGCATCTCCCAGGTCACCTTGAACTTGGCACTGCAGTCTTAGCTGCTATTACTTTTCCCGCCGTCAAGTCATTCGCCTTTTTCCTTCTCCTTCCAAGCCACACCCAGCATCATCGCAACCCACCACTACCCTTTTTCTTCCATTCTGCCTTTTCCCACCCACCTCGGAAGATCAAGGCGCACTATTATCTGGTCGCCTTATCCCACGGATCGTCACTCTCTTGCCTTTTCTTTCACTTTTTTTGTTTCTTACTCGCTGGACGCCTTACCCAAATCCCACCTGCCTGCCTACCTACCTACCTACCTACCTACCCATCACGAGACGTGCATAGGACATAAAGAGCTTCCTTTTATAGTGGTCAGCGCTCTGGCTAATATGAAGGTGCGATGTCCGACGATTCAGACAACCAACATTTCCGCGGTCAGGTCCGCTCTTGGGGCACCGCAAACAAGCCCAACGGTAGCCGACAAGGCAATGTAAACGAAAACTCGCCTCTTCTTGCAAATGGTAACAACTCGGCCAATAACGAGAACAACCACGTCACCAACGGCGACCATGGCGGCAACAAAACTCTCCAGTTCCTCTTCAACTCGACGCATACTCCAGGCATCCACAGCCCCAACGTTGCGGTCAGGTATTCGTCGCAGGCCTGGCATGTCACCAAGGTCTCGGTCCTGAGCAGTAAGTTGCGCCCGCGCCCGCGCCCGTATGAGCGGTACAATTGCTGCGCCCAGCTCACTAACACAATGGCTAGACTATGTCAACTTCCTTCTTGTCATGGTGCCCATTGGCATCGTCGCTGGAGAACTCGGATGGAGCCCGACTGTTGTGTTTACCATCAACTTTTTCGCCATTATCCCACTTGCCGCTGTCTTGTCGTTTGCGACCGAACAAATCTCGATGAAGCTGGGCGAGGCCCTTGGAGGACTGCTTAACGCCACCTTTGGAAATGCCGTCGAGCTGATTGTCAGTATTGTCGCTCTCAAGGAAGGCCAGATTGAGGTTGTCCAGTCGTCCATGCTGGGCTCGATTCTCTCGAACCTGCTCCTCGTTATGGGCATGTGCTTCTTCTTTGGTGGCATTGTCAACATGCGCGATAGAGTCACTGGCCAGGGTATGGAACAGAGCTTCGCCTCTGCTACTGCTCAAACTACTTGCTCGTTGATGACTCTATCCTCAGCGTCGCTTGTCATCCCTGCTACTGTAAGTATTCTTAGTGCGCTTATTTACATCCACCCATTGGCTAACGATCTGGTGCAGCTCTACTCTGTGCTTGACAAGGCCGACAGTGCCGAGAAAGAGCACAGCATTCTGGTGCTCTCCCGCGGCACTGCTATTATCCTCCTGCTGCTCTACGTAATGTACCTGTGGTTCCAGCTGCGCACTCACCCGAACCTTTTCGATGCCGAGATCCAGCACCACCACGAAGAGGAGACCGAGGAGCCCATTATGGGCCCCATCGCCGCCGCCGTCGTGCTTGTTGTCACCACCGTCTTGGTTGCCATTTGCGCCGATTATCTCGTCGCAAGCATCGACCCCCTTGTTGAAAGCGCACACATTAGCAAGAACTTCATCGGTCTTATCCTCATTCCCATCGTCGGCAACGCGGCCGAGCACGTCACGGCTGTGGTTGTGGCTGTCCGAAACAAGATGGACCTTGCCATGGGCGTTGCTATTGGTTCCAGCATCCAGATTGCCCTTCTCGTAACCCCTTTCCTTGTCATTCTTGGATGGGCTGTTCTCGACAAGCCCATGACTCTTCACTTTGAGACTTTTGAGACTGTTGCCTTTGCATTCTCTGTGCTTGTTGTTACGTACACTGTGCAGGACGGCAAGTCCAATTATCTTGAGGGAGCCATGCTGCTCGGCCTCTACATTATCATTGCATTGGCCTTTTACGTCAGCCCTAGCGACGCTTTGGACAGGGTCCTGTCTGTCGTTCAGGGTTGAGTTCCGGAAGTACTGAGAGCATCACAAAAGTTGTCCACCAAAGTAGTGGCGCCGTTGGCTACCCTGCTCGATGCTAGCAAACTGTTACGCCCGCCAGACGCACAAAAACGCGTCTTGGCGTTTGGTGTTTGGTACGAAAACAATCGCGTCGAACCTACGGCGAATCTGATCGACAAACCAAACCGCTCTTTCTATGGGGACACTAGCACCCTCCGTGTGCAGTTTCCTTGTGTATTTATGTCTCAATTGTATTATACTTCCTTTGGGTAGGTTTCTTTTTCTTTTTTTCGGCGAGGCAGGATTCCAGGTTCCTTTGCGAAACGGAGAAATTGGTTGGAGCAAAAGGCACAGACAAAAAAATCACTTGTTCGCAGGGTTCGCGGTTCCTTGTATTTTTCACGGTGAAGAAGAATCCAAAGTATTGTCTGAACAATGAAATATGCGGGCTTGATTTTGCCGTTGGCGCCTTTGATATCGCGCCGGATACCGTCATAAGATATCTATCTATAGCAGTGTAAAAGTAAAAGTATTCAACATGCAATATTTTGGGTCCTCTACAATGTTGGCCTCGACATGGGCGCAATAATACCCTGCTTCTTGAGGATGCGCGGCTTCGTCGCCTCCTGGAACGACTCTTTGGTGACCCATTCGGGCCCCAGGGGCAGACGCAGCGAGCGCTCGTACTGGGCCCTGGACTCGAAGGGGTGAGGGAGCTGAGATGCGAGGTATTTGTCGTTCTAGAAAGAAGAGTCTTATTAGCAACGGTTACTTTACCATCATAATCGATGGGGGAAACCGGAGTTGATGGATGGATGGGACTGACCTTCTTAACCCGCTTCTCGCTGATGATGACCTTGTCAAGCTTGGCGTCCTTGCGGTCCGCCTTCTTGATACCCTCAACCTTTGTCACGAAGCGGCCCTGCTGGCGCTTCTTCTCCCTGCTGCTCACGCCGTCGCCGACCCAGCCGCCCCATCCGGGGAGGGTGTTGTCGACGATCTTGTCGTCGTCCTCGGCCTCGATGTCGGCCTTTTCGCGGGCAAAGTCGACGACCACGTCGTCGCCGGCAAATGCCTTGTCCATTTGCGCGATGTCGCGGATCGCGAGGGGGAGGTGGATGTCGGCGCCCGAGTCGGAGTCGACATCTTCGTCGGCTCCCGTGCCTCCCGGCGCCGCTGCCGACGAGGAAGAGGATTTGGCGGAGGAGCGGGACTTGGGTTTCGGGGCGGAGGCGGTCATGGCCTGGGTGTTGTCCAGGTCCGCGACGCGGGGCCCGCCGGCGGCGGCAGAGGATTTGGAGGACTTCTTGCGCGGGCCCGAGGACCAGGCCGAGCCCGTTTTTGAGGCCTCCGCGGTGATGGAGTAGCCGGTGTTGACGACGCTGTTGTCAGGGCCGTCGTCGGCCTCGTCTGTCGCGGCCGACGCGGACTTCTTCTGCTTCCTGGAGAGGGCGGGCGGCGCGATGGCGGGGGCCGCGGCGCTGCCGTACTTTTTGCGGCCAACCTCTGTGGCCTCCTCTTCCGAGTCGCCGTCCTCAGCACCCGAGTCGAGGTCCCGGCGGATCTGGGCGATGAGCTCATCGTTGGCCTTCTTCTGGGCCGCCTCGGCCTTTTGCATGAACTTCATCTTCATCAGGCCCGAGGCCGGGCCGTCGTCCTCCTCCTGCTCCAGGCGCTTGAGCTGCCTGAGCAGCGCGCGCTCTTCGCCGCCCTCCTCGGACCCGTCGCTGTCGTCCTCAGACGCCTCCTCATCCGAGTTGCCCGCGCGGCCCTCCTTGCGCTTGCGAAGCTCGTCCTCGCGGCGGGCCATGTCGTGCAGGCCGGCGCGGTAGTCGTCGTCCCAGACGGCGCGCTTGTTGGAGGCGCCCAGCTTCGCCCACTTGGAGTCCCTGTGCCGGGCGCCGACGCGCTCGAGGGCCCTCGCGCGGTCCTGGGCATCGCGCTCGGCCTCGGAGTCGATCTCGCCGTTCTCGGCCATGGCCTCGTGCAGCTTCTTGTCCTCGCGCTCCTTCTCCTTGCGGTGGACGCGGTGGTACGCCTTGCTCTTGATCTTCTTGATGCGCTTCGCCCGCTTCTCCTCGCGCGAGTTGAGCTCGCGCTCCCGCCGGCGCTGGTTGACGAGGTCCTTGAGCGCCTCCTTGGACATGCCCTCCTCCTCCTCAGCCTTTTTCATCTTGTTCTCCTCCTGCTTGTTTAACGCGAGGCCGCTCTGCTGCATGATGTTGAGGATGGTCTGCTCGAGCTCCGAGGTGGAGTTCTTGGCCGTGATGGCCTGCAGCTCGCGGTTGTCGAGGCCCTCGTCGGCGGCGTTCTGCGGCAGCGGGAACATGAGGTGCTCCGCGCGGCGGTTGTGCTTGACCGTCTCCTGCCAGCGGCCGAGCGTCTCGTTGGCCTTGTCGTACGCCGCGGCGCGCTGCAGCTTGTCCTGCTGCCGGCGCGACAGCGGCACCTCGAGCTTCTTGCCGGCGCCGGGGCGGGTCTCCTTCTCCTCCTTGGCCATGAGCTTGACCGACTTGCGCATCTGCGCATCCTTGACGCCCGAGAGGCCGAGGTCCTTGAGGCTGAGCTTTTGCTTCTGCTTGGTGGGCGCGGCGTCCTCGTCGCCCTCGCCGCCGAAGCCGGCGATGAACTTCTGGAGCTCGCCGAGCTTCGAGGGGTCCGCTTCCTGCTCGTCTTCGTCCTCGTCGTCGGACGACGGCGGGCTCGAGGCCTCGTCTTCCGAGTCCGACTCCTCGGAGCCCTCTTCCTGGTCGGCCATGGACTCGTCCGACTCGTACTCGTCCAGGGCTTGCGCCAGGTCTATCGCGTCCTCTCCCAGCGAGTCGTCCGAGTCTTCGTCTTCCTCTTCGTCGTCGGAGTCGTCCTGCAGTCTCGTCAATAAAGCTGGGGAAGAAAACGGTTGCAAAGCCGGCCGCAGCCACGCACCTTTTTGCCCTTGGCAGCCTTCTTGCCTCCGAAAGAATATCCTTGGAAATCCTCCTGGTCGCTCTCGCCAAACGCCTCGTCACTGTCGAGCTCCGAGTCCTCGTCCTCGTTGACGCCGTAGTGCCACTCGTTGCCCTCGCTGTCGCTCCCGTACTCCGAATCGTCGCCGTCGCCGCCGCCGGAGGAGGGCTTCGCCCTCTTGCGCCGGGGCTGCTCATCGTCGTCGTCATCTTCGTCCTCGTCCTCGTCCTCGTCGTCGCCGGCGCGGCTGTGCTTCTTGCCGGCATCTGGTGGCGGCGCCTCGATCTCACGAAACCGCGGCGTCTTCTTCTCCTTGGTCGGGTACTGCTCCGAGGCGATGGTGAAGGCGTCGAGCGCCTTGGCCTGAGCCTTTGACTTTGACTTGCGGAAGGTTTTCGCGGCCGGCTTCGAGGAGAGCAGCGGTCGCCCGTGTGATTGTCTTCCGGCCATCTTGTCGGCGGGTTGTGAGGAAGCGGTGGTGGCTGGGATTGTGTGTGCCTTCAGGAACTACACGACGTCTTATTCCGCCGTGGGAGGCTCGCATGCACGCACACACCATCCAAAGCATGGGCAACTTTTTCTGATTCTGCCGTGGTGGGCGTGAAGGCGGTGAACAATAATTTTTGTAGTGGGGCATGCGATCCCTGTCCTGTCCTGTCCAGTGTGTGCTCCCGCACGCTCGTTCCGCCGCCCACCGGCGTCCAGGGGACCTTGAGATGGAGCGAGTGGTCCCACTTTCCACTGTGTGAGCCGAGGGGAGCCCGGAGCTTACCAGGTAGGGAAGGCCGACCACTCGGCTGCTCTGGATTTCCCATCGCGCCAAATAAATTATTCTTAAACCCAAGCCCCCGGGGCAAACATCGCACGACCACCACCAGCGCCTGCGTCGCAAACCTTCACAACCACCCAACATGGCGTCTTTCGCACCGGGCCTGCGAAGGCTGGCCCTCAGGGCGTCGCCCTCACTATTCGTATGCCGCCAATGCCAGCGCCAGCAGCCGCAATGGCGCTCGTCCCCGTCCCGCATCATCGACATCGTACGATCCCAGCAGCACCAGCAGACCCGAAGCTTCAACCAGACCAAAGCGCCGCTGAGCTTCAGCAGCAACGCCGTCGCCGGCAAGGAGTCCCCGATTGCCGAGCAGGCCGCTTCCGCGGCCAAGGAGGCGGTCAAGAAGAGCGCGTGGCCGGAGACGAATTCGAAATCGGTGGGATACTGGCTTATTGGCAGCGCTGTTAGCGTCTTTGGCATTGTTGTCTGGGGTGGCCTCACGAGGTTGACTGAATCTGGGTATGTTTAATTGCATTGCGGTGCTGAATTCCCCGTGGGGAAGTTGTTGCTAATCGCCACTGTAGCTTGAGCATCACTGAATGGCGTCCCGTAACCGGCTCCCTCCCCCCTCGCAACCAGGAAGACTGGGAATCCGAGTTTGAAAAGTACCGTGCATCCCCCGAGTTCAAGCTGCTCAACCCGCACATGGACCTGGATGAGTTCAAGAAGATCTACTTCATGGAGTGGTCCCACCGCCTCTGGGGCCGCTTCATCGGAATGTCATTTGTCTTGCCCACGCTCTACTTCATCGCCCGCCGCCGCGTCACCCCCAAGATGGCCGTCAACCTTCTTGGTATCTCCGCCCTGATCGGTTTCCAAGGCCTCATCGGCTGGTGGATGGTCAAGTCAGGCCTCAAGGACGACCTCTTCGCCCCCGGTTCCCACCCGCGCGTGTCCCAGTACCGTCTCACGGCTCACCTTGGCGCGGCCTTCGTCTGCTACTCCTGGATGCTCCTCTCGGCCCTCACCGTCTTCCGCACCCGCCGTCTGGTGGCCGACCCCGTCGCCGCCTCCAAGGTCCTGTCAGCGCTGCAGAACCCGGCCATCAAGACCTTCCGCCGCCTCTCATTCGGCCTTGTCGCCCTCGTCTTCACCACCGCCATGTCCGGCGCCCTCGTCGCCGGCCTCGACGCCGGTCTTATCTACAACGAGTTCCCCTACATGGGCTTGGGCCTGACCCCGCCGTCCAAGGAGCTCTGGAGCGAGTTCTACTCCCGCAAGGAGGACAGGTCCGACCTCTGGTGGCGCAACATGCTCGAGAACCCGAGCACTGTCCAGCTTGACCACCGCATCCTTGCCATGACCACTCTCTGCTCCATCCTCTCCCTTTTCGCCTACTCTCGCACCGGCCGCGTCGCCGCCGCGCTCCCCAAGAACGTGAAGAAGGGCGTCTTGGGCACCGTCCACCTGGTTCTGATGCAGGCCGCGCTGGGCATCAGCACCCTGATCTACATCGTCCCCGTGCCCCTGGCCGCGGCCCACCAGGCCGGCGCACTGGCGCTGCTTACCGGCGCGTTGGTGCTTGGCCACCGCCTGCGCGTGCCCAAGTCCACGCTCGCCATGATTCAGAAGCGGATCAAGGCCGTCAAGCCTCAATAAGCGAGCCGATTTCTGATGTTGCAGTTCCAATTGGTTAACTGCATTCTGGCAGCGAAAAAAAAAACCCCATTTGCATTTTGGCACATGACATAACCAGTAGATATGTATAACACTGTAGCAACAAACATGCACCATCGGAACGGACACGCCACGCTTTGGAGTGGTCTTTTATGTATCGTCCATCCCATTTTGATTTTTTTGTTTAATAGAAGCTCAACTCTAGACTATGGATTGTCTGCCGGATATCATTGGTGGCACCTTTGCGTGCTCTCGCGAGTAGACAATCAAACAAGCTAACTCGTCTCTTGACATGCACATCCAACTGCCTGGTGAACTCTCTATTTGTGGGCTGTGATATTACGTTAGTCGAGGTGTAAAAGTTAGCCAGGGGTCGCCCGAAAGAACTTACCAATTCCCTCCTCGGGAACGGGCTTGACGCCAACAACCTCGGCGGCAGAGGCCTTCTTCTCCGCCTGCTTCTCCTCCTTCATGAAGGGGAAGGCAAGAACCTCACGGATGCTGTAGCTGTCCGTCAAGAACATGACCATTCTGTCGATACCCATGCCCCATCCTCCGGTGGGAGGCAGGCCGTACTCGAGGGACATGCAGAAGTTCTCGTCAATGAGCTGGGCCTCGTCGTCACCCTGGTCCTTCTGGCGGGCCTGCTCCTCGAAGCGCAGTCTCTGGTCAAAGGGGTCGTTCAACTCGGTGTAGGCGTTGACAATCTCCTTCTTGCACACGAAAGCCTCGAAGCGCTCGCAGAGACCGGGGATGTCTCTGTGGTACTTGGCCAGGGGGCTCATGACCTGCGGGTGGCCGAAGATGAAGGAGGGGTTGACGCACTGCTCCTCAATGTACTCGCCGACGAGCTTGTCGATCATGCGGGCGTTGGTCAGGGGCGGCGAGCAGTCGAGCTTCATCTTCTTGAGGACCTTCTGGAGGAACTCGTTGGTCTCGGCGGTGTGCAGCTGGTCCGCGGGAGGGAACTTCTCGCCGGTGGCCTTCTCCAGCTCCGGGATCATCTCGAAGCGCTTCCAGGGCTTCTCCCAGTTGACCTCGTACTCCTCGCCGTGCTGAGTGTGGAACTTGGTCTTGTAGCCGCCGGTGACGTGCTTGACAAGACCACTGACCAGCTCCTCGGTCAAGTCCATGATGTCCTACGCGGTTGTGAGCGATGTCGTTCAAGATACGACTCTCCAAGGACTTACGTAGACATCAGCGAAGGCTTGGTAGAACTCGCAAGTGGTGAACTAGAATCAAGTTAGAAACCAGCGCCCTTTCGTTTCAATCAATTGAGGCTATGCCAGCATTCGAGACGAACCTCGGGGTTGTGGGTAAGATCAATGCCCTCGTCTGATGAGTCATACAGTCAGTGAGATGCTACGATGATCAGATGTACGAAAACTCACTTCTGAACTGGCGGCCAAGCTCGTAGACACGGCTATACTGTGTAAGCAAATATCCAAGAGAAGTTGGTTCCGTGGGTAATTACTGAAGTCCACCGACAACGAGCCTAGAAAGTACGTTAGTAAGTGAGGCACTCATAATCAACAAGTCGAGGGCGACGTACTCCTTGAGGTAGAGCTCGGGAGCTATTCTCATGAACATGGTCATGTCGAGATCGTTGTGGTGAGTGACGAAGGGCGCCGCAGTGGCACCGCCGGCAATAGGTCCCATCATGGGCGTCTCGACTTCGATGAAATCCTTCGCAGAGTTAGCACTTGGATATGGCGTTCATTGCACTCGGGTGCTAACTGACTCTGTCGTCGAAGAATCGTCTGATGTAGGTGACAATCTTGGATCTGGCGATGAGGATTTGACGGCTCTTGTCGTTCATAATAAGATCGAGGTAACGCTATGGTATATGTTAGTTCGTTTGTGTCTTTTTCGGGCAGTGACGCATTCGAACCTTGCGGTGGCGCTCCTCGTGGTCCTTGAAGCCGTAGTATTCGTCGGGGAGGGTGTGCAGACAGGGGGTCAGAAGAACGAACTCCGTCGCAAAGATGGAGAGTTCACCCTCCTCACCCTTCTCGATCTTGGACTTGGGTGCTGTCCTGTAGATCCATAATCAGTGTTGTGCTCCTAGCTGCGATAGTCACGCCAAACGTACCTTCCAGGGTATCCGATGATACCAACAATGTCACCTATGCCCGGTCAGTCCACATACCATTTCTAACTGTGGAACTCAATGCTTGCCTCGGCGAAGGTGCAAGTGCTGGTCCTCAAATGAAGGGGTTCCCTCAGCGACCTCCTGCGCCTGGGCCATAACCTGGACCTTGACGCCCTCAGCGCGGATATCGTAGAAGAAGAGCTTGTTGCCAGAGGCACGCTTGTTGTAGATACGAGCGCCGACACGGACAACCTTGGCCTTGTCATGCTCGCCAGACTTGAGGTGACCGAAGTCCTTGACGAAGTTGCGCAAGTCGTAGTCGGCTGTATCGATATCAGTATAGCCGCTCAGGGGTCACGGTGTTCGCAGATCTCACTGTGGAACTTGTGGGGGTACGGGTTGGGAGACTTGGTCTCGCGCAGCCTGTTCCATCGTGTCAGCTGGGGCGCCCTCGAAGCGATATCATGGACACCACGCACTTGTTGATGGCGCGAGATCGGTTCTCGAAGTATTGGCTAGGGTCCAGGTTCTTCTCGTCGGCCTCAGCGTTGCCCTTCTTGGCACCGGCGGCGGGCTTGGGAGGGGCGGCAGCGGCCTTCTTGGCCTTCTCGGCCTCCCTCTGGCGGGCCTTCTGGCGCTTCTTCAGCTCCGTCTTGGAGACCATCTCGCCGGTGACATCGTCCTTCAGCAGCTTGGCGGTCTCTTCGACCTTGAGGTCCTTGACCTGCTCGGTGGGGGGTTCGGGAGCGCTTGAATCGGCCATGATTGCGGTTTGCTGTACACAGAAACTTGTCAATGGGCAAGTTTGTGGGGGTTGGGTTGTGAAGAGCGCCAAATTTTCGACTTACCAAAATTCCTGCGTCTCGCGATCGAGTTTTACCGGTCAAATTTATTTAACGCTGGGACGAGGGGCAAGTGCATTGGCTGCAGCGGGGTTGTACATTGACTCAAAGCATTTGCCCTGACTCACCGCCTCAATGGAGGGGCAGTGACTCAAGGATGCGTGGGGGAGGGGTTACAGTGTACTGTCTCGGCTTTGGCCAACACCGTGTCTTCGCACGGCTGTCCCCGAGCCTCCAACTCAACTCAGGACGTCCCAATTGCAACTTCCACCAAGCTAAGTTGTCAACCTCTACTGCACTCGATACTTCCAGGGACTAATTGCGCGTGACCTAACTAATCCAAATTCTTTTCCTATCAGCTCTAGTCCCGACTGAGAGCTTTCGTCTTCCCTTCCCAAAAGACCTGTTGAATAGGACATTCGCTGAAGTAAGGTGCTTTCATTCAAGGTTACTTAACCGAATCATTCTTGGTATCGATTTCTCCGCATGCACCATTCCAGCGCAGCTTATGTATCAACCGGGTTTAGAGGAAAGTAGCTGTCTTGGGTTGCCAACAAATATACTGCCTGCGAGTTGGCATAGCAGGCCAACAACTTCAGGTTAACTTAATCTATTAGTCGACTTTCTATTTCATTAGATGCTATTTCTCTCTCTGAAGTCAAATATGTAATGGTTCTGGCAAATGTACGGATTTTTTACAGATACTCTAACGCCAAAGAGGCCAAACCATTGTCGGCTTGTCTGTTCTTGACTCATCTCTACTTCACCATACCAGCTACATGGATGCTTGTAGTCAAGTTCAGCTTCAGTATCTGGCAAAGAGGCTGTAGTTATACCCCATCTTGAAATTGTGCAACGACTAGTAGATCAATTAGATGGTTAGAATTGGGAACCACACGTTTGGAGTCCGTGACCATTGAATGATGCCTTTCATTTCATTGGCATTATCCGATCTCTCTACTTCTTCCCATTACTACTCTTTCATAGCCTCTGTAACATTGTGTTTCTCTCGACTTGTATTTTTATAACTTTTCGGCAGTTCCTTTGGTTCAAAAGCCTATTTTCGCGATGGTTCCTGCCTTGTGCTAAAACGTCACGAACAGATTCTTAGTCCAGAGCAATTATGCACTTGGCTCCTTCCATTTCAAGAATATGGCAAGACAATAGCAACATAGCTCTGCAAACTGCTATCCAATTCACCTCAAATGAAGCCCAGCCTTCCTCCAACTTAGAAACACTCCTTTACCATCATAGAAAGGCAAAAATATCCGCTGCACTTCGAATTCAGTCCCGCAACTTACCAGCTCCTTCCATCGTCTAAAAAATCCACAGGGAAGATCAACTCCGTCAACACTGGACGACCAAATCTCTAGAAACCATGCCGAAAGCATCTTCCAAGGTCAAGCAGCCAATCTGCCCTGAGAAACCAGATGGTAGCGGACCTTCTGGAGTTATTGAGAAGAAAGACGCCACTGTTCGGGCTTTCAATCGAGTCTACAAGGGATTGTGTGTTTTCTTACCCCCCCCTCCAGAACATCGAGGCTAACGTGATTTAAAAGGGCCAGACTACTCCGAGTCCTCGCCAGATTCTTCTACTTTCTTAGCCAGCTGAATCAGAGCATTAACCTTGCGGCGTTGCCGCTTGATGATGAGATTGCCCCGGAGACCTGGAAAGAAGATCGCGAAGAGCTCAAGAAAATCATCATGCGCGTCTATGACGCCTCTGACGAGGTGCTTGAGATGGCGCTTCGTGCCGAGAATCACCTCACTACCGTACAGCATGAGGCCATGATGCAGGATATTCTTGTTATCCGCCGTATGACGCGCGATGCAATGCCACAGGAGTTGTACGACCATCTGGTCGGCAAGGGCAAAGCAGTCGCGAAAAGGAGCTAGCGGGACCGGGGAGAAGAAAGCGGCTATTGGGGTAGACGAAGGGAGGACAATACGAGAAGCGTTTCTTGAAGAACACTTCTTTGTCATCAGTCAGGCAAAAAAACCCAGTGGAAGAATAGCGACGGAGTTGTTCTAACAGGCCCATCGTATTTCCCTCAAGATAAGGAAGACTCGTCGGTAAACGACTCTAATACTACCAATCATACTTCTTCATAATCTCCTGCAGCCGATCTAGGGGCAGTGCCTCGACCGTTCGTCCACAGAAACCCGTCAAAGTTTCGGCCGAAGACAGTGCGTTGTAGATACTCTCCTCTGTCGCATCAGCTGCCGCCTCGAATAGCCCGTTTATGCTGGTGTTGTCCGTGACCTCGATCTTCAACGCCCTCGCCTTGAAGGGATCCACGGTATTGGCCTTGTTCAGCGTCTTCACGGGAATATGGTTGGCCGTAGAGAAGGCTAAAAAGATGTCGCCAGAAGGGTTGTGACCATAGCCGCCAACCCTTGACAACCCGACAGTCGCCCTCTTGGCAAGTCTCTGACATTGATCCGGTGTCAACGGTGCGTCAGTGGCGATAATGATGATGATAGACCCGTCCTTCTTAGCTTTGTGTGCGGCAAGTTCAGCTTGCGCCTCGGCCCTCTCCTTCTCGAGGATACGGCCGACAGGAACTCCACCGATGCGCAAGTGCGACCCTTTGCCGTAGTTGGCCTGCACAAGTGTGGCGACGGTGTAGTTCTTCTTGTTCCCGTCGCTGTCGAGTCCTTCGACGATACGACTGCTGGAGCCCGTTCCACCCTTGAAGTAATGGCAGGTCATGGCCGTGCCACCACCAGTGTTGCCCTCGGGCACCGGTTCGTCGGTAACCGAGTTGATTCCATGGACAATGTCCGAAGATTTGACGGCCAACTTGGACACGTCGTTCAGGAATCCGTCATAAGTTTCACCGACGACTGGCAGCAAGAACCAATCTATTTCGCCCCTTTCGTTCGAGTAGTGCTTGATAGCGTACTCGTAAATGCCGCGGTATGCATCGCCAACCGAGAAGGAGTTGGTCAGCACAATGGGGCTAGCAAGAAGACCGGTCTCCTCAATCCAATGGGATCCCGTCAACTCTCCGGAGCCGTTAAAACGAAAGATGCCGGCGTAGCAGGCGTCCTTGAACCATTCTTTGTGAGGGAGGATAACTGTCACGCCGGTGTTGACACCGTCATCTCTGTGGAAACTTTGCGTGGAGGCCAGAACGCCGGGAACGTCGGTGATTGAATTTTTGGGACCCGCAGGCCATGTTCCTAGATGGAGGTTTGGAAGAATGTCGCGGATGCGGCCGCGAGGAGTCGATTGAGAGGCCATGGTGTTGGCGTTGGCTCACAGGACTTTGAGATAAATGTCGATGTATAGTTGATGGCTAGGCTCAACTCAATCATTTGGTTCTGAGCCCCAAACGAGTTGCGCAGCCATCCTTTATCATTGCGAAGTATGGCTTTCAGTTTCACGTCTCATTGCATCCCTGTAAAGCCAAATCGGGTGGATATTTTCGATGAAGGATTGCGTTGTACCCACCATTGACTCACGCCGCATCACAGTGACGGGATGTGAACATAGGCCATTGGCCAATTGCGACGACAATGGGTATGAACAATGTCGCTGGTGAGCTCTGCGTAGTTTTAGCTCCCTCGGCCTACTTCATTAGGAAGGTGGGTTCGTAAATGTTCCGCTACAAGAGAGAGCATAAGGTAGGTACTTTGGTTGTTTTCGTCAGCGGGGTGACGCGGGCTCGAAGAACGCGTGGGTGGATTTCTCATCATATTACGCTGATAGATTCGTCTTCATCAGAAAGCACAGGGGGGTGCAAAAACAATGTCAGTTCGGCCATCTAGACCCTTCGTTTCTTGTGATGGTGCGTTGATATAATTTATAGAGTGATGTTCCGTGGGAGGCGAGCAGGTACATATACCTCGGCAAACGGACCCCACACAGATCTCGGCCGGGAAGTGGAGTCGCAATGCGGGGAAGCTGCTCCAAGCCCCGGGGAAGTCGACCATCATTACCAAGACGACTAGGTAGTCTGAGGGAGCTTTGTGCGGAGGAGGTGCAGGAGGTGAACCCCGACATCGCTCCTCACCTCGCATTGCTGCTTCATCATACATCCTCCTGCCATCTCACATTTCACGTTCAGTAGATCGGCCTGTCGGATTTGATCTCATAGCATATCTGGTACATATCAAAGGAACAAAGTCAATCACAAACACATTCCTTCTACGCCCATCATGACGCCCTCGCTCCGGGTTCTTCCCAACGTAAGTCTCATCAGTCCCAAACACGGATTCCTCACTCACGATGAACCCAGGCCGCAACCCGCGCCGTCTCCCTTCTGCGAACAATCCAGGCTCACCCTCCATCATGCCCGTGCCACACCAACCCCGGCCACCACCACAACCATAACCCGTTGAACTTCACCCCGCGGCCCCTGCGAACAAGCAGCAGACGTGGCTTTGCTACCCCGGTAGACGGCCCCCAGAAGGAGTACGCCTTCGAGATGGCCGCCTCGTCTATCCGCTTCGGCCCCGGGTCCACCCAGGAGGTCGGCATGGACTTCGCAAACATGGGCGCCAAGCGCGTCGCCGTCGTCACCGACCCAGTCGTCGACGGCCTCTTCGCCATGCAGCAGGTCCGCGAGGCCCTCGACCGCGAGGGCATCAACTACAAGGTCTACAACCAGACCCGAGTCGAGCCCAAGGACAGCAGCATCCGCGAGGCGATCGATTGGGCCCGCCCTTTCGCGCCGGACGCCTACCTCGCCGTCGGTGGCGGCTCCGTCATCGACACCGCCAAGCTGATGAACCTGTACTCGTGCTACCCCGACGCCCCCTTCCTCGACTTCGTCAACGCGCCCCTCGGCAACGGCCGCCCCGTGGACAAGCCCTTGAAGCCGCTGATCGCGGTCCCCACCACCGCGGGGACCGGCTCCGAGACCACGGGCACCGCCATCTTCGACCTGGTCTCCAAGCGCGCCAAGACGGGCGTCGCGCACCGCAACCTCAAGCCCACGCTTGGAATCTGCGACCCGCTCAACACCCGCACCATGCCCTCCGCTGTGAAGGCCGCCTCGGGTCTCGACGTGCTCTGCCACTCGCTCGAGTCCTGGACCGCGATCCCCTACCACGAGCGCGTGCCCCGGCCCAAGAACCCCATCCTCAGGCCGGCGTACCAGGGCGCCAACCCCATCAGCGACGTCTTCTCCTTCCACGCGTTGAGGGCCACGGTGAAGTACCTCCCCCGCGCAGTCCGGGACCCCGATGACTACGAGGCGCAGAGCGAGATGCTCCTTGCCGCGACGCTCGCCGGCGTTGGGTTCGGTAACGCGGGCGTCCATCTCTGCCATGGTATGTCCCCCTCCTCTTCATTCTCAAAACGTACAACTGTTCCATACTTGCTTACTGACACGGCAAAAACACAGGCATGTCCTACCCCATCTCGGGCCAGAACCCGGGCTACCAGCACGCGGGCTACAAGGTGGACTACCCGATCATCCCGCACGGCGTCTCCGTCGCCGTCACCGCCCCGGCCGTCTTCCGCTTCACCGGCGCCTCCAACCCGGAGCGCCACCTCGCCGCCGCCGAGGTCTTCGGCGTCGACATCTCCCGCGTGCGCAAGGAGGACGCCGGGCGGGTCCTGGCCGACGCCCTGACAAAGTTCCTCGCGGACCTCGGCGACCAGCCCGCCGGCATCAAGGAGCTCGGCTTCGGCACGCAGCACCTCGACGACCTCGTCGAGGGCACGATCCCGCAGGCCAGGGTGCTGATGCTCGCGCCCGGGCTGGAGACGGAGCTGCAGAAGGAGAGGGAGCAGCTGAGGGGCCTGTTCGAGGAGGCCATGGTGCACTCGTAATGTTTTGATGAATGAATGGGTCGAAGACGACGACAACGACGATGAAGGCGTATGACGAACAAAGATGATATGGGGCGCGGGATCTACGAAAAAGAACGTACTCATGATCAGGAATTGGATAGCACAATGGGCAACTACAGCATTTCCAGGAAGATAAAAAGCCACTCATCGAGACTTGATTATGGCGTATGTTCACGTTTCACTAGGGGGTCACGGAGTGAACTTGGTTCTAGATTGGCAGAAAGTGCTCATATTCAAATATACTGGCTAATAAACCAAGGGGAACTTTTTTGTTGACAGGCACGCCGAGCCGTGAATCTACTATGTACAACAACAAACACAACAATCTCGAGCTGTGATGCCAAAAAGATGACAAAAAAAAAAAAGGTATGAAACTCCCAAAGTACGTACACGCTATATAGGCTGGAACGGAGCAGTCTAGTACACCTCGAGGACGTAGCGGCCGTCCTCCTTGAGCTTCTCGATCTCGTTGCGCGGGTTGACCTTCTTGCCGCTCATGCGGGCCTCGGTGGAGATGGCCTCCATCAGCACGTCGGTGACGTCGGGCACGGGCCAGGTGGGGCCGCAGAGGTAGAAGCTGCCCTCGTCGCGGATGTAGGACTGCACGACGTCGCGCATGGACTCGCGCATGCGGTCCTGGATGTAGATCTTCTGGGGCTGGTCGCGGGAGAAGGCGGCGCCGAGGTGGGTGATGACGCCGGCGTCGACGTAGGCCTCCCACTCCTCGCCGTACAGGTACTCCTCGCGCTGGTGGCGGGAGCCGAGGTACAGGAGGATGGAGCCGATCTCCTCGCCGCGGGACTTCTGCAGGGCGCGGTACTGCACGAAGGCGCGGAAGGGGGCGAGGCCGGTACCGAGGCCGGCCATGATGAGGGGCGCCTTGGACGAGGTCGGGAGCTTCATGACGGAGGGCTTGACGGAGACGGTGACCTGGGCGCCGACGGGGAGGGCCGAGAGGTAGCGGGTGGCGTGGCCGAAGCGGGTGCGGCCGCGGGGGTCGACCCAGTCGACGACGACGATCATGAGGGCGACGGAGTTGGGGGTCACGGCCTGGGCGGAGGCGATGGAGTACTCGCGGCGCTTGAGCGGGGAGATGATGCGGACGAGGTCGTGGATGGCCGGGCGGGCCGAGGGGAACTCCTGCAGGATGTCGACGTAGGTGACGAAGTCGACCTCGGAGCGCTTCTTGAAGTCCACGGCGCCCTCCTGGCCGCCGAGGCCGGCGAGGATGGCCTTCTCCTTCTCGTCGGTCGCGAACTCGGCGAGCGCCTCGTAGAAGCGCTTGGGCGGCTTGCCGAGCACGTCGATGTTCTGCTTGAGGGACTGGTACACGGTACGGGTCTCGAAGGCGGCGGGGTCCTCGCGGGCGGGCACCTGGACGAGGGCCTCGGGAGCAAGGCCGTACCAGGAGATGAACTCGCGGACCTGCTCGTCGTCGTTCTCGGCGTGGATGCCGAGGGCCTCGCCGATGTTGTAGGTGAGGCCAGAGTCGCCGAGGTCGAACTCGATGTGGAAGATGTTGCGGTCGTACGTGCCGGGGGTAAGGCGGCGGTTCTCCATGACGGTGACGGTGTGGGTCTTGACGGGCAGCTCCGGGCGCAGGGAGGTCTGCGTGCCGTAGGCCTCCTTGAAGGCCAGGCCCTTGGCGGCGGCCTGCCAGTCGACGAGCTTGGACTCCTCCTCGACCTCCTCCTTGTCGAAGCCGACGAAGCTGTTGGGCTTGATGGTGGCGGGGAGGGGGCTGACGACGACGTCCTCGGGGAGCTCGGCCCAGGCGGCCTGGGACTCGATCTTGTGCAGGGACTCCTTGAGGGCGTCGAGGGTCTCGGCGAGGGTGACGGGGAAGCCCTCGGCGAAGGAGACCTTGGCCACGTCCTCGGCGGAGATGTCGGGGCGGGCGATCTGAAGGAAGGCGAACTCCAAGAGCACCTTGGCGGCCTGGGGGTCCTTCTCGAAGGCCGCAGACTGGGCGGCGTTGAGGACGTAGAGCTCGACGGCCTTGTCCTGGATCTGCTTGCGCACGACGGGGGAGAGGCGCTTCTCGAGGTCCTCCGCCTTGAAGTTGGGGAGGTTCAGGAGGAGCTTGCCACCAGCCCTGACGCTCTTGACGATGTCGAGGTCCTTGAGCAGCTTCTCCTCGCCGACAGCGACCACGTCAGCCTCCTCAACGGCGTACGGCGCCTCGATGGCCTTCTTGGAGCTGCGGATGTCCGTGCGGACGATACCACCCTGGAGCAGGTTGTCGAACGACTCGTGGACGTACACGTTGCTGGTGGACTCGCGAGAGAGCAGGTGGCTGACGACGGCGGGGGAGTCGACGGCGACAGAGTTGTCGACGTCCCAGAAGGTGTACTGGTGGGCCTGGACCAGAGCAGGGAAAGGCTTGGAATCGGCCTCGGCATTCTGGAGCTTGCCGAAGATGTCGGCGACGCTCTGGGGGGTCAGGGCCTCCGAGGCGGAGTACTTAACGTCGGAGACGGCGGGGTCCTGGCGCCACTTTCCAGAGAAGGAAACTGAGGTCAGGACGTCAGTGTAGAGGGCCGACTGCAGAGAGGCGTCGTTGACGGCCAGCTCGTCCTTGACCTGGCCAAGGACAGCAATGGTCCTGGCAGACGAGGGGATGGTGGACAGGAAGGCCTCCTCAACGAAGGGGCGGTAGACGCGGACGTTGATGGCGCCGACCTTGACGCCGTCGGCGGCCAGGCGGCTGACGACCTGCTTGGCCAGCTGGGTCTCGGCGCTGCCGAAGACGACGAGGACGGCCTCGGCGGCCTCGTGTCCGTGGTACTCGAACAGGTCATAGGCGGTGCCGAGCTCGTTGTTGAACAGCTTGAGCAGCTCAACGACCTTGCCGGCGTCGTCGAGTCTCTTGTTCAGAGACTGGACCTCGCTCGAGATCTTCTTGTAAGTCTCGGCGACGCCCTTCTTGTTCAGGGCGTCCGAGGCCTTGAGGGTCTTCTTGGCGAGCTTGACGCCGTCCTCAACGCCCAGGTTGGGGGTGAGGGCGGTCATGAGGGTGGCCAGGAGGGCAGTGTGCTGGCTCTCGTGGTCCTCGGTGGGGTCGAGGTGCTTGTTGAAGACCTCGAGGAGGTCGGCAACCTTGGAGGAGATGGCGGCTCTCTCGCTGACACCGGTGGACTCGGAGGTGATGTTGTTGTACAGGTCGGCGATGCCGCTCTGGCTGAGGGCATCGACGACGCGGGAGGTCTCGCGGGCGAGTCTGACGCCGTCGTAGATGTGAAGAGTGGGCATCAGGGCGGCCATGAGGGTGGCGAAGAGGGCCATGTGCTGGGTCTCGTACGCGCTGGAGCTGGCAACCAGGCCGAGTCCGAGGTCCTCGGCGGCCCGCAGAGCGGCGTCGTAGTCGGAGACGAGGCCGTTGGCGGCATCGTAGTCGAGAGCGGCGACGTGGGCGACGAAGGGGGAGGCAACTCCGTACAGCAGGCTCAGCTGGTCGAGGGCGCCGCGCAGGTTCTTCAAGCTCAGACTAGGAGCAAGCAGGGTCTGGGGCAGGTGCCTCTTGGCCAGGTCGAAGTCGGGGCTGAAGATGTAACCCAAAGCCAGGGCGCCGGCGCCGGTCCTGGTCTGCAGCTCGACAATGTCGGTGGTCTCGCCGTGGATGTTGCGCTCCTTGGCCTCGGCCCAGGCCTTTGCGGCGATGTCGAGGTCGAATGTCGGCGCCGAGTAGGAGAAGATCTTGTCGGACAGCAGGAAGGCGACCTGCTGGACGAGCAGCTGGGCGGTCACATAGGTAGGTCCGGAGATGGAGGAGAGGGCCACGGGTTGGCCGAAGGGGAGGGTAGAGGAGACCTTCTTTTGAGGGGCGGAAGGAGTCGGCACCTTGGCGTCGAGCACGGCGGCAGAGCCGGTGCTCTCCTGCTGCTTAAACTGCATCTTGGGAGGTTGTCGAGACAGGAAGTTGGGAATAAGTACAGCAAAGAGGATGCGATTAAAGAGAGCCCAGAATATACGGTGGACCAGAAGGATGAGTCTCACCACTCGCAAAAGAATGGTCGCTACTGGAACAATTGATACACCCAAGAGCAAGCAAACTCACTTGCGTCAACCTGAACGAGAGCAGAAGAGAAGCTTCTTCGTTCTAGAGGTTGTGGGAGAGAGGACAAAAAAAAGAGAAAGGTGAGAGTGATGAAGTGTCGCCTCAAAGAACTCCGAACAGGATCCGAGCATATAAAAAAAATTCCCAAGAGAACAAGGGGACCCTTCTAGCCGGACTTACCTTAGCACTCCTGCCACCGGGAACCGAAGCGCGACCAGAAAGAGACGGATCATTTGTAAAGCAACAGGGGGACCTTGGGAGCCAAGCAAATGGCTGCGCAGTTCGTGCCGTGGCCGTTTGGTTCATCAGTCTTCCCTCTCTCACTTCCCTCCATGTTCGCGTGCGAAACTCGGCGTTTGGAAATTGTCGAAAGCTTGGAGAATTGCGGCTAGGGGACAATTGCGCCATCGCGCGCCAATGACAGTCCGGGGGCCAGCTGCGGCGGCCCCACATTGCACCATTTCGCATCCACTCGAGGTCCCTCAACCGGTGCATCTGGATTACCAAACCCGCGCCTGGGCCTCAATTGCGTGCTCGACACAACAAAGCTCCGGAAATGCACGCCTCTTTTTCGCGGCCTTCGCCCCAGATTTTTGGCACCTGCTCGGTGGCAATCTCGTCCGGAGTCATGGGCTCCCCAGGCTCTCGGTCTCCCGGTCCGGCTCTCGGGCGCGGTATCCGCTCGGTGACGGCATCGGCTTCCGCTCCCATCATGCCCTTCGACTCGACCGCCGCAACCACCTCGCTCGCCCAATCGCCTCTTGCCCAGGCAATGACGCGATGGGATTTTTGCAATTGATGGGCTGGATTGTCCAATTTGCCTGTGACCGGGTAGACTCGAATGAGTGATGATTTTCCTGTACTAGTAAAACAAACCCACATCCTCATTGGGTTCGATATGGACTAAGATGCCTGCGTTCCTGTGACTACATGTAGCAACGGGTCTCTCTCCGTCTCCTTCGGCCGGAGTATCCATGGCTCTCGACCCAATTGCATCTTGTACGCAAAAACAAGGGTATCATTAATTACTCCACGACTCCATCTTCATCGCCGGAAACCTAAGTCTAGTCACCTTAATCAGTGTTGCCGGGAACCATTGCTGTTTGGCCAGTCGTTGGTATATAGTCATGGTATACAAGATAAACTTTACGACTAAAAGCGATCAACCGAGTCTATGCCCCCAGTCCCTTGAATATATGAGAAGAATGTACAACAAGTACCACGTACACTTCACAAATCAGAGTTCATTTCATGTTCAAGTTTTCTTATTCTTGTCCTACTAGTTTACAGTTATATCCTAACATTACACAGCAATGGGTATTGCCAATCACTCGATCTTCCTCGCCCGGAACCCAAGCCATGGCACCTTGCTTCGCAGGGCCAGAGAGCTCAAAACCACGCTGATGCTGCTGAGCGCCATTGCCAAACTAGCCCAGACGGGGTCCAGCCGCACGTGTTGTCCATTAATCTCAATCGGGTATAAACAACCGGCCGCGATGGGGATGGCGAGGATGTTGTAAATGACAGCCCACCCAAAGTTCACCTTGATACGTCTGAACACAGTCTGGCTGAGGTCGAGCAGAGTCACCACTGCACGTAGGTCGCTCGTGACGAGCACGAAGTCAGCGCTGGAGATGGCAACGTCGCTGCCGCTGCCAATGGCAATACCGACATCTGCCTTGGT
This sequence comes from Colletotrichum jinshuiense, assembly GCF_051148585.1. NCBI lineage: Eukaryota > Fungi > Ascomycota > Sordariomycetes > Glomerellales > Glomerellaceae > Colletotrichum > Colletotrichum jinshuiense. Next base: position 5,178,740 of record NC_139309.1, on the reverse strand, counting down.
CAAGGCAGGGGAGTCGTTGATGCCGTCGCCCACCATGGCGACCATGGCCCGGTTCTTCGAATGCTCGCCGGACCTGCCGACGCGTGCCTTGAGCACCGTTTGGAGATACGTGATCTTGTCCGCTTTTTCCCAGGGTAGAACCTCGGCCAGGACGTTCTCGGGGTCGATGCCCACAAGCCATGCAACGGCCTTGGCAGTAACGACGTTGTCGCCGGACAGCATCCAAACGCGGGTTCCACGCTCCTGGAGAGCCCGAATAATGCGGACTGCCTCCGGTCGAATGGGGTCTGAGATGGAGAGCGCCACTACGAGCGTCCATGGCACGTCGGGCTTGGCCGTTGTCGGTCTGGTGGCCACCAAAGCAACTGATTTGGCCTCACTCTTCCATTTCTGAAGCTGAGATGACACACCCTCCGCGAAGTGAACAGCGTGATCTCGCATCAAGGACTCGTTGCCGACAATCATGTCAAACGAGTCTTCGGGCTTTTCTCCGGGGTTCGTCGCCTTCATGCCTTTGCCAGGGAGCTCCTGAAGGCTGTCGACGTTGACCCAGGCCTCGGTCTCTGCTGTGCAGTAAGACACAATGGCCTTGGCCACTGGGTGGCTGCTGTTCTCCTCGATCGCCCGCAAGGTAGCAAGCACCATGCTGGGTTCCAGGCTGGTACTTTTCTTGTCAAGGTACATCTTGGAGTCGGTGACCTTGGGCTCGCCGCCAACAGTCAATGTGCCGGTCTTGTCGAAAACGACCACATCGACATTGCTGGCTTTCTCGAACGCCTCTCCGCCTCCCTTGGCAAGGATGCCATGCTTCGCCGCGAGGCCACCTCCGACGAAGATTGCCGTCGGGGCTGCCAATGCCAGTCCGCAAGGGCAAGCAACAACAAACACTGCGATGGCGAATTGCAGAGCAAAGGCGACCCAGCCACTACCGGTATCAAGATATTGCCCAGGGATCGCGCCGGCATATCCGAGTATCATCCAAGTGAGCCAAGTGATAACCGCAATAAGAGTGATGATGGGGACGAAATATGCCGTCAGCACGTCCGCCACGCGTTCCATTGGCGCCCTCTTTGTCTGACCTTCTCGGACGATGGAGACGATGCGGTCCAACATGGACGCCCCTGCAGCGCCTGTAATTCGCACTTGAATGGCAGCGTCCTTGTTGACTGTTCCGGCGTGGACCTCATCGCCCGGCACCTTCTTGATGAGACGAGATTCGCCGGTCAGGCTGGACTCGTCAAAACTGCTCTCGCCTTGTACCACAATTCCATCTGCCGCGGGAGAGGCACCATGAGGTACTCGGATGATGTCGCCATACTCGAGCATGTCAACGCCGACAACCGAGTCGGTGGTCTTTCCAAGCGAGTCTTTATTGACGAGAATGGCCGTGGTGGGTCGCAGCTTGCCCAGCATCTCAACCGCATCGCCCGTCTTTGACTTGCTGTACGATTCGATCAGGCGTCCAAGGAGTAGGAAGAGCGTCAGGAAGACGACCGAGTCGAAGTAGAAGTGTGTGTCGTCAACCATTTCGGGCTTGTTGATCGCAGCAGAGATCATCTGGCTGATGGACGAGACATAGGCAATGGTCGTGCCAAGGGACATTAGCATGTTCATGCTTCCAAACTTGTAGAATCTTCGTAGAATGGGCGTCTTGCTTCCAGGACGCCACAAGTTTCTAATCTCCTTCACTGCTCTGATGTGGAAAACGTCGGCTCCGAAGAAGTACACTGGTGTGGACAAGATGAACAGGGCAATCTGAGCTCGGTTGAGTCCTGAAGTCCACGGCTTCATCAGATAGTGCTTGCCATGATTTGTGTCGGAGACCAGACTCATGTAGACGATGCCGATGACGAAAGTCGGAATGGTGACGATGAAGGTCAAGTATACCCGCCTGAGAAGGTGCTGCTGATGTTTTTGCGTGATGAGCTTGGACCGCTCCTCGAGACTGGGTGGGTGGTAAATGGATGCTTTGAATGCTGGATCCGCAGCATCAATGGCGGACAGAATTTGTCGGATTGTGAAGGACGGCGCGTCAGGAGTGTACTTGACGGTGATTAATGGCCTCTCGTGGCTGGGTTGTGAGATGACCTTGACTCGATGCGTGAATGAAGTGAGGGAATGCGATACTCGGCTGGGGCAGTGTTGGCAATACAGACCCTGGATAGAAATTTGAACCGTTCGCTGGTGCTCGCCCTTGCCCTCAGACTTGACTCTCGTAACGCTGTCCAGGGTCGCGTCGTAGCCCATGTCTTCGATGGACTGTGCAATCTCGTCTTGCTTGCCCTCCACGGTGAAGTCGACCGTGGCACTGTTGGTGACCAGATTGACGGACACGTTGGAGATCCAGTCCCGCTTGTTCAGTTGTTCGGTAATGGCATTGGCGCAGGAAGCGCATGTCATGCCTCCAATGGCCAAGGCAGCCCTCCATTTCTGACCCTCACTGTCGTCTGGACCGGCATCATCGTTCTCCTCGTGCTCCACGAGGTTGTCGAGGTGGGCGTCATACCCCATGTCCTCGATGGCCTCGGCGATCTTGTCAGCATTGGCCTTGCCTGTGAAATCAACGGTTGCGCTATTGGTGACGAGGTTGACAGTGGCATTGTCGATCCAGTCCTGCTTGTTCAGCTCCTCGCGAATGGCGTTGACGCAGGACGCACAGGTCATCCCCCCGATAGAAAGGGTTGCCCTCCATTTCGATGCCATTTCAGTCACTGCGTCGAGGCCATTGCTCTTGCTAGCAGGGCTCCTCCGACCGCTGTGTCCGCTTGAACTTGATGAAACGCCCAGACCGTCGCCGTGGGAGTAGTCTCCTGAATCACGGCACTGCTTGCAGTTGAGAAGATGGGCCTCCCGCTGCGCCGACGGTGAATCTGTGGACCATTTTGGCGCGAATGAGAGCAGTCCATCAAGGGCACCGTCGTTGAGGGTGACGTCGCTCACCCTCGAGTCGGCTTGGTCCTGGGTGATGGCCTCCAGGTCATCAGTGTCGGTGGCAGCCGTGGTAGTGACACCGCATATGTCGAACCCGGCATCTTGTAGTGACTTGGCCATACACCGGATGGTGATATCGGGGGTTGGTGTGTGTCTGTGTTCAATGGTGACCACCGAGGTGACAACGTTTGGTGATACCCAGATGACATCGTGTCTGCACGAGTCTTGGAGGGCCTGCTGGATTGATGAAACACATGATGGACAGTGAAGATTGGCGAGGAGGAATGAGGTGGTGATGCGGGGATTCCTTCCGTCGTCCATGGTCTGTTGGCTTGTCAGCTGTTGTTCTTGATTTTGTTGTTGGGATTCCGTGTCTGAAACAATACGAATGGCCAGGGCAGGCGGTGCACAGGGATGAATGAGGCCCAGCTGGAGGAACCGGGAATGTTGCAAGGGAGATATCGGGTCGAGCTTACCAAGATAGTTGAGGTGTGTTGAGAGGGAGAAATAGAACGAATGGGTTGAAGTTTGAAATGGAAGCAGGTCAAGTTTTCGGAGAAAGCAAGCAGTTCTCGCCGGCTTGTCTTCCCCAGAATCTTCCTCCTACAAAATACACAAGAAAGGCACTAGGGTTGAAGGTGAAAGGTGAGGTGGAGGCAAGGATGGCAAAAAAGCCAGACGAACAACAAGACAAGTCGTATCCGGGCCGATGTTTGCGCTGCTCTGCTCTGCTTTGCTTCAGGGTTTTCTCGTCACCTATAGATAGATGGATAGGCCTTGGTCTCGCCGGGGTCCCTCTGGAGTCAGGAGAGAATTGGAGAGTTACAGGAAATGGAGCAGGATTCCAAGTCCAAGGGGAAAGCGGTCCATAATTTTAATCCTCGTGCCCATTGCTCGACATTTGACTTTTCACTTCGCGGCAATTGTGCTGCTTTGAAATGCTGGCCCAGATTAGGCTTTCCTATTTGGGGCTGCGCGTTTTGTGCGGTGCAGAGTTCTCAGGCTGAGTAGTCAGCGGCTCACCACTTTCCACCGGGAACACGGTGCAAGCACTGTCAGTGTTGGCGCGTGTCTACGGTGGTCTCACTGTACTCGGGGGCACAAAAGGCGCATGTATGACGTAATCTGCTCAAATATGGGTCTGTCCAGGTTTCAATTAGGTGCCTCAAGGGGCTCATTGATGCGCCAAAGCGACGGGCGCCGGGGGGCCTGGGCTCTGGAACAGACCTGAATCTTCCGGCTGCATTTCTAACTTAATCCACCACCAAACCACCATTTGAAGCCATCTCGACTGGATACTGGATTAACAACCCATGTTCGCGCCGGAAGTATCCAGTGGCAAATCCACCTGCGGCGTCTGCAGCGTCTCCCCGCAATACGCTAGCCGCTAGCCGCAGCCTTCTCCACGTGGCTGCTTCCGATTTCCATCCGCACCTACAGTACCCATTGCTCAACTCGTCTTCTAGTCTGACCGTACCTTGACCCCAAGCCCCGGGTTGCAGCCGCTGCTGTCTTCGCTGCTCACGATTCTACTACCGTCTATCGGGGGGCATCAGGCACGTATTCGATGTGATACACGGCCTCGCAACTGTCCAAGGGAGTAGGCGGGTGGAGAGGGATGAGAGTGCGTTCCAGCGCATGATGACGAGTAGGTGGGGTCGGAAATCGAACAGGAAGGCAATGATTCCATTTTAGAATGCAAACCACGATGATACTCAAACCCCAAAACGAGACCAGATCGGAAGCGAACCAGTGTGCTTTCCCATCGCGAAAAGATTTGCCGGTTGCTATAACTAACTAGGTCGGTCACCCGAGCATATGCTTCATGGCTGGAATGTTGGCCAGGTCGACATTGAGACGAAATATGCAAGGCAACGCCGTCATCATCGACAGACGGCGCTAGCTACCCCAGGGGTAAGAACTAGAATCCAGCAGGCTTCTTATACGGCACCGTCCTAGCTGTGCAACCGGGCCAACCGGGACAGTTATATCGATTTCTTCCGGTGCAGGCTGGTGTTGCTCAGCGAAGAACGTTTTGCGCCGGCCGTGTCTGGGCAGCTACCTACTGGCCTACCCGGCCCAACATGCCACGGCAGAAGCACGGCTCTAGCGAATTTGCATTATTTAGTCTTGGACGGCCGAGAACCTGGAGAACTCCCAAACACGTTTGTGCTTTTTCTCGAACAAGGCCATGGACCTGCAGATTATTTTCAATGGAAAATAAAGTTGGGATAGCGTCTTACCGTTTAAAGAGGACGGCGAACAGACGTGGAACGAATCCCACGGCTGCGGCTAGATCGGATCAACCGCTCAGGCTGTGTCGGCCGTATCAAGTTTACATCCATCAACTCATGGCTATACCCACATCCTAGAATACGAAGACACCCTGTCGATCTCTCTCGTTCAACTGTTTGTTTCCTCTCTCAGTTTGGGCAAGGATCTCGAAGCTTCATCAGCTGGAAGGCTACCTGCCCTGTCAGCCCACTCATCCGCAGTCGTGGCTGTGCGTGCTCTCAACTCTTTGCTGTCATCATCAACAAATATCGTCGTCGGCATCGCGCTTTGTCTCGGTCGTCGTAGCCCCTGTGATTTATCGATATTGTAGCAGCAGGAATGATGGACGGGGTCTATCACCGGTGCTTGTCAGTCGCTCGCGCCGTCTCTGGACCTGCGCCAGATGATGCATGCTCAGGTTCGGATGGCTTCGAGTGGCCAGGTAACGAGATCGTCTAGGTTTCGACCGCCAAGGGCCCGCAACTGACTCATTGGTTATTGGAATTCTCCAACGAGGTCGTTTGTTTGCCTGGGGGCTGAGACGGCGCAGCACTTGCTCAACGGCCGTTGGGCTGCCCGAGCCTCAGAGTCAACAGTATGGGCTAACCAGCCACAGCTTCAAATGCCAACTTGGAACGGCAAACGAATGGCCCGAGCCACATCAATCAAATGGAGATGACAATCGCCGCCGCATGTCAGTTCGCGGTTCGCCTTGCCGGAGCGCTCGGTCTCGCGTCGCGGCCGTGTGGCGGGGTTGGCGGGCAGGCGGGCAGGCGGGCAGGGATCAGTGTCAGTTGACCTTGGCACGAAGCGGTCTTTTGCCATGGCCCGTGTCCACGAATCTGGGGGATGGCTGACCCAATCGCAACAATACAGCCACGGGCCGGCCGGTCGAGCAAGCTGATAGGCACGGGCTCGATACTAGACCCGAGAAAGAATGCCCATTGCACTTGGGATCCGTGGCTGGCAGAATCGAGCGAAATCGTAGACATCCGAACGCCAACTGCCAACGTGGCCCCGACCTCGTGAGTCACCTTGTTCCCCCCTCCAGCCCCCGTGCCGGCCTCCAGCCCCACCCCGGTCCCGACCGCCGGCTGCCCTGGGCTCCGTTCTCGCCAAACACGAAAGCGTGCACCATGCAATACACACCCACGCCGCCAGGCCAGGCCAGGCCAGGCCCTTACGGTCGCGACCACTCGTAAACACGGCCAAGGACACTGGGCACACGAGAACGAGAACCAGCATGTATCCACCGGCAAGAATGGGATATCCAGAAACCCGCACCCACAAGCTGCGCGTGGGGTCGGAGCCTAAATCCTGCTTCTTGACATCTGGCCCCCCCAGCCACGTCCTTCACGAACCCGCACGCCCGGCGGCGCCCACCCCATCGTCGCACACCCTACCCTCCCACCTCTAATCATTGACCGACATTTTCCTCGAAAGGATAAGGCCATGATCCAAGTCGAGCCACCACGATGCACGGGCATGTAGCGAACGGCCATTGATTCACTCCCCCCCGGCAATGGTTACCTGTCCTGCCAGCTCGCAATTCCCCCTCCCCGCCTTCCCTCCGTGGATCACGCCCGTATAGAGCGCTGCGTACGTGTGCCGTCGCTGACAAGCAAGATCCCTGGCGGAAATGCAATGTCACAACAACCACCCCCCCCTCCCTCCTCCCAACCAACATTCTCGGCACCCAACCACAGCCCGGAACGTCATTCAGTTATCTTGGACCCCTAAAGACTTGTCAGTGATTGCCCGCCCTGCATGCTGATGCATTCCGCAAAACCTTGTCGTAAGTGCCCAAACGCCATGCATTGCTAGAGGGAGAGAGGGGGGTACGGCGGAAACTCTCTTCAACTTTTTTTTCCATCTCCCTTTCTAAAACCGTTTCCAGACGATCCTCTTCTTTTCTTCTTCCACGGAAGACGGGAAGGGGGGCCACCCAAAAAGGGTAAACCAAGAGAGAAAAGAAGAAACCCCCGAACATTCCTCCCCCTCCTCAGAAATCCGGCTCGCGCCATCCCCCCGGAATCCCCGCCGCCCCGTAGTAATCGGTTATTCAAGTCGAGCCAAGCTGGTTAATCAGTCGCCGGCAAGAAACAACCGAGACGATGACCAAGGAGCTTTGGGCTGCGCAAGGCACTACCAGACTGCATGACAGATCGAGAGAGTGTGTGTGTCTGTATGCGACTCGAAGTGACATTTTACACCCCCCTCCTCCCGCCGGGGGCGCCCAGGGCCTGGAATACCCCCGATCCGCCACCGGACCCGGCATCGTCGACCGCCCAGCCAGCTCTCTCCCTCTCTCTCACTCACTTTCCATTTCCATCTCGCTACCACTAGCATCGATCGCTCCTAAAGCCCAAACGTCTCCGGGCTGGCGTCTCCCTCCGCCCCTCCCCCTTATCCGAAAGCCCAAATTAATTAGCACCCAATCGCTCGGGCCCTTCCACCGCTCCCAACGTTCGCGCGGCCCCAGAAACCAGGAAAAAGGAGGCCAGACACTCTCGCTCGCTCACTCACACCTGATACCAGAAAGATTGCGGCGTGGCGGTGGGAGATGAGACTTCTCCCTCCGGCTAGTGACCCGAATCATGTTCGGGTCCGTTATGCGAGCGCAATGAATCAAAAAAAAATTACATGGCACCTTTAGTAAAAAAGATTTGTTTTAAAATATGTGCAAAATAAATAAAATAAAATAAAACGTAAAATAAATAAAAAAAAGAAGAAGAGAAAAAAACCTTATTCCCGTTGTAGGTGTCATGCATCCATCATACCTGACCCGTACCGCATGTTCATGAGTAGCGACCAACCTTGTTTTTTTGTTGTCGCTTCTCGAATGCCCAGGAGGGTATATCATAATGTTTGAATGCAAAAGAAATCCCGCCGGTCCCCCCGGTCCCTACCCAGTGGTCGGGGAAAGAAAAGGGCCTGCCTGGGCCGTAGCCCATTGCTGTCTGCAGGCAATCAATTCAATATGGATGACTCCAGCGTGGTAGCAATGTCTCGCATGTGAACCTGAATGCGAACCCCCTCATCCGCTCCGCTTGCGCCCCCCCCACTTCCGCCCAAACTGGCTGCATTCAAAGTCACGAGGGCATCGCTGGGGAACCCACTAAGGTCAACCGCTCTGGACCCGGGACCTCGACCAGGCGGAGGCTGCAAGCGGTGGGGGCCCGGCCAGGCATCGTTCACGAAACCAACTTTGCAAAGTGTGCGAATTCAAAAGAGGTGTTTGGAAGCGGGCATAGCGCCCGTGCTTTCAATTGATAGGGAAATCTAATCTCTCTGGGAGTGAGAGAGAAGGCCCCATGCGTATCTTTTCTACGCTACGATATGTGCTAGACCGTCTCTGCGGCAGCTTTCCCAGTTTCCCAGTCCTAATCCCACAGAGCAGTCCTCTACCAAGCGAGGATGCCAAATGACCCAAAGAAAAGAATCATGTTCATGATTGTCCGCCCAACACCATCCATATATGCAAATGTTTCGAGGATGCTCTGTCCTCAACCCGAGTTCCATGTACCAATCCATTACCAACGCCCTTGAGAAGAAGAGAGGGAAAACAAAACAAGACCCCTCCCACCTGCTTCTCTATCGCACAATCCAACACCATGCTTTTTGGGGTGTCTCAAAAACATAGAAGAAAAAGAGTAGAGAAAGAAAGAAAAAGGCTGCGACAAAGAAAATCCGTGCGGTGCAGCAGTCTACCGCACTGTCACGGCGCCGCCGAAGACGCGACCCCACATTCCACGGCCCATGCGTGCCCGCTTCGCCTTAGTGCCATCTTGCATCTCGCGGAGCTCCTCGGTGCTGATCTCGTACGGCAGAAGAGGCTTCCGCTTCGGCAGCGTCGACGCGGGCTGCTCGATGTGGACTTCAATCGGCGACTCGTACAAGCTGCCGTTGGGGACATACATGTAGGGCTCGTCGGCGGGGTTGTCGAGGGGTGTGGTGGCACGGGATTGAGAGCGGCTTGATGCCACGGAAGGGGCGTAGGAGCTGGTGGAGCTGCCATAGCTGCTGCTGTAGCAGAGGCCGGGAGGGGTGATGGAAGAGCCGCTGTAAGTTCGGCCGTGATCCGGCGTCTCCTGTCGTGAGCGAGAGCTGGCGCGCGAGGAAGGCGGGCTGGGGTAGGCGGCCGCCTTGTACATCTCCTCTTGTCTCCGGCGCATCTCCTCCTCCTGCTTGCGGCGGCGCGCCAGGCGACGGGCGTGCTTGGCCTCAATCTCGGCGCGAATGGGTGCCAGGAAAGGCTCGAGCTCGCGGTGGAGATCCTCCTCGGAGATCCTCAGATCCCAGTCCAGGAGGAACAGAAGCTGCTTCTCCATCAGGTTGACTTCCGTCCTGCTGAAGCCAAAGTTGGAGAAGTCGTTGTTGACGTGGCTGTAGGTTGCCCAGTGCTTGTTCTTGGGCGAGCTGTCGTTGAGGTACTTGGCGGTCAGGATGAGAGCCGCCAGGAAGATGCGGTGAGTGGTGCATCGAAGACCGCGGGCCATAGGTTGCAGGCGGGACTTGAGTCTGGTAAGGTACACTAGGGTGGACATGAGAGTCGGGACCTGGACGTTGGAGGAGACGACTAGTTGGGTGATGAAGGCCTCGAGGGTGGGCAGGTCGGCGTCCTCTGTGCGAACAGCGCGGGGCTCAGGTGTCCTGGGTGGCGTCGGGGGAAGTTGCTGTTGGCGATGCGCCTCGGCGGCGGCGGGAGGCATCAGGGCACTGTCGCAAGAGATAACGTTGTATGCTGCGCCGGCCAGGTAGGAGATCATCGACTTGCTGACGGGTTGGTAGACGAAGTGGTCAAGGGCGGCGGCGTTGAGCTCGGCCAAGCTGAGATGTGACCGTGACTCCATTGTGTATGTGTGTGTGGATGTGTGTGAGTGTGTTGTGTGTGAAAGGTGGTGGTTGGGGATTGTCTGGGCGAAGTAGTTGCTGGTGGAGTCGTATGAGTAAAGGCTCCTTGGTCCAAGAAGATTCCCTTTGGGTTTGGTGAAGTCGTGAAGAGTGACGAAATGAGGGGAGAAGGAAGGGAATGGCAGATGGGCAGCCTGGGCTGATATATTAGACGAAAAAGAGGGTGCGGGAGTGGTCTGCGGCGAAGTTCATGTGCCTCGTTGCAATTGACGGGGCCAGGGTTTGGGGATGGGCCTGGCAGGATGCGGAACAGCTCTTCGTCAGTAGGTGACGTGCGGTCCACGAGGCTGAGTGGGCGGTTGTCAGGGGGTCGCTAGTCAGTGCTAGCGGACTACGCAGTAGTAGGGGGTAGGTTTTTTAGGGAGTCTCAGCAGGACGCCGACGGAAGTGCCTGTTGGGGCTTGGATGCTTGGAGGGGGGTGGGCTGGAATGCTGTAGATCCCAAGGGTGCAGGGGGGTGGGGAAGCGTGCAAGGGGGGGCGTGCTTGGGTAGGGGTGGCAGGGGGGGTTGGTTAGGAGGGCGTGCAGAGGCGTCGAGAAGGGTGTGGTGATAACGAAGGCGGACTAGCCGGCAGGGGGTCTGGATTTCGCGGGTTGCAGAGTCGGTGCGGGTGCAGGTGCAGGTGCTGTATTTAACCTCGGAGTGGGGTTTATGTGTGTGGCGCAACACTCTCGAGTCCAGGTCTGCCCAGATTAATATGTATCGTTGCCGAGAGAGTCTCACGACGGTGAATCTGGTCGACTGAGCTTGGCGGTGCAGAGAGAAGTGGCAGTTCAGCGTCCGGATCTTCTGTGTCTGGAGGGGGGAGGCACGAAAACCCTCGTCGGCAGTGACAAGAGAGTCTAGCTGTGGTGCTGGTGATGGTGCAAGCTGTTTTAGCGGGCAACTATCGGCGATGTCGGCGAAGAGGTGGCGATGGCTGAAGCTGGAAGCAGAGGGGCCGACGACGACGACAACGACGGCGTCTAAGCGAGCTTGCGATTGTTGAAACCCGTCGACAATGGCGGAGAAAGAGAGACTAGAAAGCCAAAGGTTCTAGAAGGAAAAAAGTGTTCTATCTCCTATGACGAATAGGGAACAGGTTGAAGTTTTGAATGGCTGCAAACGGATGAGGGCGGCTTCAAAATGTGCCAATCGCCTGGTAAAGTTGCGGGTGAGGAGGTGACGGCGTCAAGTAAAACGACGGGGCGAGTCAGGGATTGCGATTTGGGTTTGAGTTTCGGAAGAAAAGGGTCAAGGCCGCGATGTGATGAATTATGGAATGGGTTTGATGCGTCAAGGCCGTCTAGGACAGATTGAGCCAACAGACTGCGATTTTGAGTTGGGTCGAACTGATGATGGATTGATTGACGGTTGGGTCGTGCACTCGGCGGCGGATGGGGAAGGATGAATTAGTTACCCTAGGCGGCAGAGCGGCAGAGCGGGATGCTTGGATGATCAGATGATTGGCAGTTTCAAGCAAGACGGCAAAGTCCAGGGCTTCCGAACCAGCGGACGGCGTAAGACGATTAATTACTTGTTCTCGGGTCCGCGGGGCAGATGCGATGCGCGGGCAACCCAGCAGCAGATCAAAGGTGCTGACGGGGGGCTTTGTTCGGCTGGGATCCCAAGACCGAAAACGTGAGGCAGAACCGAAGACGGGAAATGAATGTGTGTTTTCGATTGGGAGCTCGGGGGCCGGTTTGCGTGGGAGAGTTTGTCCGGCCGTGTCGCCGAAAGATGAATTTGGACGAAGTGGCCGTTGCAGGTCTAGAAGCAGCGGCGTCGAGATGCAGGATGGTCCCGGTATGGGTTCTCTCGATGCAACAAGAAATCAAAGTCGAGTGGATGAGAGGGTCGGGGAAATGACGAAAGGACGTGACGAAGGTTCAGCAACGTCCAGGATGGCCACAAGGTGAACCGTGAATGCGAGGCTTTGGTAATGCACTCTTTTTTTTTTTTCTTCCTGTTGTCTTTCCGAGGCGAAGCCGCTTTCCTTTCCTGCGACGATGCGGTGGAGAGTACGGGGTACGTGGGATGCCGGGGGAAATAACACGGCAGACAAGGTACTCGGTACTGGTGGCCCGCAATGTGATAGATTCTGGGCAGCTGGGTGCGAGGCGGTGCAGGCTGTTTTCTGCGAATGGAAAGCCGCAAGCAGGGGTAGTCCGAGTTGGGGAACGGGGTCGACTGGATTGGATGGATGGGATTGATTCGGGACCACACACGCTAATTACTGTGTGTGTGTGCGCTGTGCCTGTCGAAGGGTCGAGGCTCTGGGGCAGAATCGAGGGCGTGCGTATTGAACACGAGGGCGAGAGGCTGCAGGGCTGTTGTTGGGGTTGTCTTGTGCAAATGAGCCTCGGGCGGAAGTGTATGTAAGATAAGCACCAAAGAAGCCAAAGCCAGAGAGAGAGAGAGAAGGCTCGCAATGTGCACTGGTGATTGATGCCTTTGGGGATGGTGAAGAAGACGACTAGCGAGATGGCGCAGGCTGGTCTCTGCCTTTTGAATTAAGACTCGCGTGGGCGGATTTTGCTGAGGGCGAGGCGACAGGGCAGTGACGATCTGGGAAAATTGAAAATCCAATAGATGCAAGAAGAAAGTCGGTTCCAACTCCCTGGTGCTGTTCCAAATGGGCCGGATGGATGTCTGGAGGAGAGGCTTGGCTGGTCGGGGGATTGCAGGGCACCTGTCGGCGATGGACGCGTTGAGCAGAGCAGGAGCAACTGTGCGTGCGTGCAGGTGGAAGGCGCTACGGGGGAGCTGCGGTGGGGCGGCGACGGGGAGGGGAGGAGAGGGGAGGGAAGGGGCGGCTGGACTGGAATGGACCGTCGTTGGAGGGGGAAACTTGGAACGGAGAAGCGATGACCAGCAACGGAGGGGGTTCCAGAGTCTCGAGGAGGAAAGAAGCCCTGTAGCGGTAGTATACCGGTATCCGTAGATGGGACAGGGAAAGAATTAAGCAGACGACGGACGGATGGAGTCAAGACCAAGGGGGTAAAAAAAAAAAACAATATTCGAGCAGGGCAGGGTAGAGTGCAGATGCAGTCGATTCGTATTAGCAGGCCGGCTGTTGTGTGTGTTTGTTGGTGCAGTTGAGTTGAGTTGATGCAGGTGAGTCGGTGGGTTGGTTGACGGGTGGCTTCGGTGTACCTCCGTATCTCTGTCGGTCCAACTCCGTCTCCCTGCTGGCGATGAACGGCGATGACGCTTGTTGGCGAAGCTATTGGACGCGGGAGAGTCAGCCGTCGTATTCAATACAACAACTCTGGGAGAAGACGGGCGATGATGCGGGTGACTTGCAGACGAGAATCAAGTCCGAGCAGACAAGACGCGAGACTCGAGAGGGAGGAGGATACAGGGATGAAATATACGACTAGAGGCGCCGAGGAGAGGGATGACTTTGATATATTTACTTTTGCGAGCCCGACCCAAGACCGTGACCAAGACCCGGGCCAGGGTAACAGGCACAGGAACAGGGCCAAAGTCAAGATCCAAATCAAGAGAGTGTGCAGACATGCAGCTCCGGCGCAAAGATGGCAACCCAACTTCATTGAATGTCTCTGCCCGCTCGTTGACTGGCCATCGCAGCTCCGTTGGGCCTCCCGCGTCCCGCTGCACACCAGACCTGGTGTATTCCAGCCAGTGGTTGCAGGAGCACCAAGACACGATCCCACAAGCAAGGACCCATGTCTCTGAAAACAAGGTGCTGAAGCCATCCGTCCACCCAGGCGACGGGCGAGCAACATGACATGGTATCCAATCTTCGTAACCGGACGGGGAAAAACGAAGGATGACGGCCCCTCGACCCCGGCCATTCGTTCGTTTTCCCGCTCGCCCACCGTTCAGGGGGGGAGTTTACTCGCATCAATCTCCTTTTCTCTCTCTCTCTTTCTCTCTCTACACCCGTCCGTCCATCCGTCGCGGTGCCATGTCTTGCCTGTCCGCCGCTCTGGTTGGCCACTACCGAGTTGGGGAGAGTTGCTTCTGGCAATCTGACTGGCCAACGACGCTACACGAGTGCAGGCACAGGCACGTATCTCTGCTGTCCGGGTACCTAGTCGCCCTCTCTCCCTCTCCCTTGCCTCTCCGCCTCAGCAGAGCAGCGCGGGAGTGGGGAGCCGGGACCGTGACGGGACCCAATGGAAAGGCGACGACGGCCTCATCAACCGCCAGCTCAGCACCAAAAAAGAATCAAGCAAAGCAGAGCAACGCACGTCAGCTTCCTTTCCCCAGCCTGCCAGGGGGGAGAGGGCCCGCCGACACACAGCAGACACGCGCGCCTTATTGGCGGCCGCGTCTTCCGTCGAGCTGAGAGTGCAGATGAAACAAGCGATGGGCAGCCCTTCTCTTGCGCTCTCGCCCAATCGATCCACGGCCAAGAGACGAGACAAGCCGTCAACAAAAGTCCAGAGTCGCATCCCGCGTGCGCGACGACACGAGCGTCGCCTTCCCCCCTCTGGCCCAATGGGCGTTTAATCTCTGCTATTCTTACTCTTTGCCTCCCCCCCCCCCCCCCCCCCCCCTTCCTTGAAACAGCGTGTCGACGTGCTATCAGTCCGCATCTGGCACCGCGCCTCGTGGTCGCCGGCCATTGAAGCATTCCGGCCCGCATCGCGACCGACCTTTCCTGACCTGACGCCGACACGCCGTCGTCGCCTCAGTTGATCGCCCCATGGCATGGGATGGGGCCACCACACCCCCGTGAGTCATCTTACCTCAGTGCAGTACACTTCTTTTCTTCCTGCCCGGCCTGCCGTGTTACCGCTGCCGGGCTGCTGTCCAGGCCTGGCTGTGCTGTCTCGTGTCCCGAGACGCCAATGTTGCTCGCCTGCAATCTGCTGCCGCCGCTGCTACTGCGGCTTCTTCTTTCGTCGCCGCCGCTGCTGCAATTAGCAGCAGCAGCATCAAGGGCCCACGGCCAGTCCTATCGCATCATTGCAAAATATCAACAAACAAACGCCTTCTTGGTCTTCGTCTTTGCTTTTCCATCTCGGATCCGCGCTTGGGGTGGAGAGGATCATCTAACACAGCCAGGGTATTCTGCAGCCAGCGCCGACTTGGTACGTACGCAATTAGCAGCCCGAGCTACAGAGTACTCGACTTCAGAGTCCTCTGTAGAACCATGCCCCTGGCTGGCACGAAGCCAGCCAGCCAGCCAGTACCAGTGAGAACAGCGAGATGCCGCCCGCAGACGCCCGGTACGATGCATCCAATCCCGCTTAAGCACCCCGTTCGTTAAACTCGGCACGGTTTTTGGTTCACATTGTGCATCAACAGTTCACCAGCAAAAAAAAGAGCGCCGCAACGGGCTAAGCGTTCAGTGAAAGCTGATGAAACGAAACATCCAACGCCATCCTCGGCCTCTGAGACATTGTTCCATCCTGTCCACCAGCTTAACCGTCAGCCAAAGAAACGCGAGGGGCAGTTCGGCCAGCCACTGTCAATCATTCCTCCGCTGGCTGGCCGCCTGCCAACATGCCCAACACTGGCCGGTCACTAGCCTCAAGAGCTTGGGCTTTCGCCCAGTCCAGCCCAGCCCGCGATGCTTCCCACGCAACCTTGAAATTTGGTTCCGGGCATCTCCTTTGTCGGGCCTTGGTGTTATCAGCATGGGATGATTCCAGTCCCTGGCGTAAGCTTGGCTTGTCTGAAAAGGGTGAAGGAGCCCGTTAATCGTGTGGCTTTACCAGCCGACTCGCACTGAAAGCCCAAACAGACTTTCCCAGTCATTGTCATTGGGATTCCTCTACATGGCGGGAAACCAATCCATCCAATCCAACCCAATCCAATCCGCTCCCTTCCCGAAGCCCTTTCTTGACTTCTTGCTCACCTCGAAAGAAATAAACCTGGCCAATGGCTGCTTTCTCTCCCTCACCCCCAGCGTCGAGATTTTGACCTCGACACCTTTGCCAGAACGGGTTACGTTGCGTAGTGGACGATCGCCAGCCAGTACACGGGTTCTGTCAATTCTGCCGACGGGCAGAACCCTAGCAGCAGCCAAAAGTCAAAGTTTCGGGTTCGCATGAACCTGTCGCTCCCTTCCCGCAGTCGTCGAGAGAGGGCATATTATTCCGGCCGGGGACAGGGAAGAAAGCTCGCTCCTGTCGCATTATGCGTAAACCCCCTCTACCGGCGACGTTGAATCCCCATGCGTCAACTTTTATTCCTGTCCCTTGAGGCAGATCATTCCCCACGTTACGGTTTCATGTGTCCGCCTCTTCATTCCCAATCGAATGCATCCCTCCTTGCCTTTGGCTCGACGTGTCCAACAAATAGTGTCTGCAGTCACTCCATCAACCCCCTTATCTCCCCCTTTCCCCTAAATTCTCGGATCGGTATACCGACGCCCAAGCGCAGGGCAAGGGTCGAGAATGCGGAGGCGTAGGGAAGGAAGCTAACGCAAGCACTATCAAACAGCCCCAGCAACTGTGGCCCTCTCGATCGTGGGCCACAGCATCCGTGCAGAGTCTCGTCCAAATGGTGCCCCTCTTGCAGAGACAGACATCGAGAGCGAAAGAGAGAGAGAAAGTTTGGAAAAGGGGGGGGATGGCAGCTGACACAAAAGCCAAAGGATCCGTCGACCTCCACACGCGCGAGCCCTACGGATCGCGGCGCCAATAGCTCCGCGCTGGGCGTCTTTGCTAAATGGCCTCCAGCGACGGTGGCTTTCCCATGACCAGTGAGCCACGGAGCAGTTTGCCAGACGTCTTGGGCGTGCTGGTCTGACCAAGTTTGCCCCCTTCGTAGCTCGTATCGGAATCCCGAGATACTCGTAAACTCGATCTTCCCTACTTTTCCTATTGCGGCGTTATCTGTTAAAACTGCTGGGTTTTGGGTGCCCCTTCGAGAAGCACTTATTTCGACAGGAGGGGTGCCAACCAACCGCCACCATGCATCGCGGCGTTGCATGCTTGAATGCTCCTATACCTGAGATTTCTGCAACACTGCAAGCCCCTCAAGCGCAGCTGGAGCTTCCCCTGGATGGCGCAACTGATGCTTTACAACGCAGGAGAGACGGTTCACATGTCTTGTGGCTTGGCCTATACACTAGAACCGGGTGGGCAAGCGTAAGTGCGTGCATCGTCGGCGGTCAATATTGGACCCCATTCTCAGGGGGCCGGTCAATGGAGGAAAGGTCGACTGCGACTAAACTCGGTCGAGTCTCCATGGTAAAACCAACAGATACGTACATGGCATGGCGACTTCTCAACTCTCAACCCCTCAGCAGTATGCGTATGCCAGGCTCGCACCTTGGGCGCGGTGACGCCAATTCGCCCGGTCCACGTATGTTGCATGCCGGGCCAGCGCATCGACTCCCTCCCTTCAAGCCATTGCAGCGTCCGTCCTGCCGTCCGGCCATCTAGACTTCTCGGCGACCGCCCGAATTTCTCACCGCCTCCCTTCTCCCAACGACTCCGAGCCCCATCTCCCTATTCTTCAAACCGTGTCCCCACAAATGCCGGGAGGCCTTGCCGCTTCGGTCCTGGTGTGTCGGAGAGCCCTCCGAGAGCGATCCATGTGAGCACGGTGATTGGCCGGGGCCGCCATGAAACCGAACACCTCCAGCAGTACGAACACGCCAATCGCGCCTCAGAGAGTGCAGGCCTCACGACGTGGCTATGTCCCGAGACAATTCGTGGCTGATATCGCCATGGACAGCTCGACAGGGCCCTTTGGCTGATAAGTGGCAAGGTGATTTTTATCTTGTTTTATTGTCACATTATTCTGTTTATCTTTTCCTTTCCCTTTCCTTAATTGCAACCTCAGCGTCGTGCCCCGTCGCGGCTCAGACCATGTGCATCAAAAGGACACCTGGTCGCTTGATGCGACAAACACGGTTGGTCCCCGCCACGGAGATGTTCGTGATGCGTATTCATGCGCCCACTGAAGCGACGAACCAGTCCAGGTGTTGGGCCCCTTGCCCGTTCGGCTCATGCCAGCTGATTCGAGCCACGGCCATGCCTGCTGGTCTCGCTGGATCTGTACCCCGCGTAGACTGGCCCCCCCCTTGAGCCACACTCTTTCAACGCACACGCCCCCCCTCCCCTCCCCCCCTTCCCCTTGCACCGCTGAGATTTTCGCGAACTCCCATTGGCTCGGTAGGGATTCTAAGGTGTGGCGCGTGCGCGCTGTCCCATCTGTCATCCCATCGCTGATCGCCGGCCTCGGCTCTTTAGTCAGTTGATCGACAATTGTCCCGATCACGCTGTCCAGGGGTTGTAGTGTACAGATACCGCCTGCCCTGCATCATCGCCCTTGTTCGCGCTGCGCTTACTCGCCCACGTCGCCCTCGGCCTTGTGTCCCAGTTGCGAGTGCACCAGCCACACTTGGGTCCCGATTTTTTCCCTCCCCTCCCACCCGTGCCGCCACTTCCCGGATTCCAACCTTGGCTCTGGTTAGTAATTCACGCCGTGCTTGTGACTGGGAGGCCAGTTTCGACCCCACGAGCGTCGCAATACGAGCTGCCTCCGCCGCAAAGAAAACACAAAAAAAAAAATCCAAACCATAAACTTCATCAACGCCAAGGCGGTGCAGCCAGCCAAGGCGACGTCACCGCCCAGGAAAGCCACTGTCCCAAAAACCTGGTCGAGCAAACCCAAAGCGAGGAGACCTACCAAGCCACCCTCTTCATGCGAAACCCTTTCTTCCTTTCCTGCACCGAGTAGCCGGACAGCGCAGAACGGGGGGCCGCGAGTACTCTGCAAGCTGTTTGGCCAGCGCGCTGCTGCGGCGTCCGCTTGCCGAAGCGTGGCGCCGTCCGGCCCCCTCGGTCCCTTTGATGTCTCGGCCGTGGCGTGGGAATCGGATAAACCTCGCTGCTTATTGTCCTGCGATGCGTTCAAGTGATGCCGCATCCAAGAGAGCAGGAGGCGTCTTTCTGTGAGCGCCTCATCGGCACATTGCCGAGTTGCTGTTCCCTTCTGGGGAAGCGTATCACGCTCAGCGCCGGTTTTCCCAAGGAGACGCCAGGAAAGGTTTGGAGGGGGAAGGGGGGAAGCGCTACGCCCAATCTCGAAAAAACAAGAGACGTCCCTTTTTCCTTCTACCTCGATACTGTTTGGCATCTCAGCAGTCCACGTCTCTACTTCGACGCCCTCTAGCCCAAACGGAAAGTCGAGCAGGCTTCCCGTCCGCGCTGATCTGGCAGGAGTGCGTTTCGAGGATTCGACTCCAAGAGGTTAATGGCTTGGTGCCTGGCACCAACATCTGCAGGCTGCTTATCTCCCCTCCTAGCGCAAATCTTTATTCTCAAACGCCATCTGCAAAGGTCCCCCCAAACATGGCGATAACGGATGGGCGAACGTCGTTGTCGAGATCCAAGTGGACGGGCAATGCAGTGAACCACTCATCTCACCTCACTGAGGGCGGCCCCCAACCGCCGCGTCTCGGGAAGCGCGTCCCCTTGTCTAAGCCTCAATTCTTGATCAATTCTGGGCTGCGCACAGCCAGGCCACATCATGGGTAGCGCCCCGGATCCCTCGTCCGAACAGGCCTTCGTCCGGTGTCTTCGGGAGCGTCTCGCTTTTCCCCCCACAAGCGCCCGTCAGCGGGTTGTTGGTTCATCCGGGCGGCATGCCTCGAATAAACGCCGCACGGGCTTCCGCCGATGGAAATAGCCACGGCAATCTGCGTAACCGCTGCCACTGTCATGCATCCACTCAGGCCATCATTGGCCCCACAGCCGCAGTCACCTTCCTGCACCGTCAACCGCTAACAAACAACTTCACGAAAACAGCGGCCGCCGGAGCAATTCATTCTGACTTCCATTGCGTACGTTTTGGGACTCATGCTTGCCTTCTCGCACTTCTGTCTCTACGCCATACTCGTTATCGCTGAAACTGGACCCGACAGCCTGGACGAGGGCGTTCAAAGCTCCCTGCCAACACCGAGACATGATCCAGTCCGTCTTGTCACAACGGATTGCCTTGGCAGACGGCAGCGTCGCTGGGCTCCACTATCGCGAGAATCCGACCAAAGCCTTCCCATCCCATCATCCATATGCGAACTCCAGCCCGCATCCGGCGAGACATCCAGCCAGCGCACATGGCAGCCCTCTGCTTCATCAACATCGTACAGGACCTAACAGGCACAGCCTCCACAATATTCCTCGATCCTCCCCGTCCATAGAGCGCTGTGATCACTCATCCGACCGGTTTCTGTTAGTTCCCTCCCCTTCCAGGGCGTAGTGTTTGCCTTCTGCTGTGCCGCGAGCTCTAGTGCCGTAAGCTTTCAGGTCCCCGAGACAAACAACGCGCCTTTGGGAACGAGGTCCTCTTATTCCTTTCCTTGCCGTCCATCTTTCCTACCTCGTCGTTTCCCACCCGCACACCCTCCATGTGGGAAATCAGAGTAGCTCCAAGCCCACGACGCCAGGATTTACTGCTCCCTCTTCCCATCTGATCTACAGTCCCAAGCCTCCCGTTTGCGGCCAAGCCGGCGATGCGCAGAAAACTTCTACGACTCCTTCTAGCTCCTTCTAGTGACGGCGCCGTCGCTTGGCCAGGCACCACTCACCACTCACCGTACGCCGCCCGCCGAACAAGCCCAGGGCCCGAAACGGCTCTTGCCGTGGCCGTGGAGATTCCCGAATCACGCAGCCCTCACGCCAACCTGTGGCAAGAGCCCGAGAGTCCGTAGCGTGATGATATTCACCTTCCACCAAGATTCTGTTTGGGCGAAGGCTTCGTGTGGCTATCATTTTCCTTTCTGACAACAAGTTTTATCTGCCCGGGCAAGATTTTGCACCCTTAGCCAGCGCCTCGTCACTTCTACCCCCCCCTCTCTCTATCTCTCTCTCTCTCTCTTCTCCCCTAGGTCATCGTCAGCCTCGCAGGTGTGGGACGGAAGATTGTCTCGCATCTTGTCCCGTATAGGTATAGCCATGACACGGAAACTCTCTTCAGCTCCCAGGAAACCTCCTTGCCAAGGTCTCAGGCCTTGGATGGCTGGACTGTTTCCAGGTATTCGTGGTTTACCATTTCCCGTTTGAACCTGTTTCCTGGGATTCCCCCCCCCCTCCTCTTGGTTTCGCACGTAAGAAACCGTCGGCGCATTGTCTTACCATGGGCGAGCTCGTTGCAGAATCCGGGAAGATGGTAGATGAGAGGGGTTTCAACCTGGAACGGAGGAGGGGAGACCACGGCACGAGTCCTGTATCGTTAGTAGCTCGCCGGTGGTCGTGGGGGAGGGGGCTGGCCCGGGGCGAGAGATGTCGATGCCGGGCGGCTCAATGACGTGTAGATCCGCCGCAACGCACATTTGGAAGTCCGGCGCGTACAACTGCCTTTTTCCTTGTCCGCTTGCTGAAAGTTTGTTTACCCCATGATTGACACCATGACGAGGCCCACCGCCGAAAGAAAGCCCCGATCATCATCTCTCTCTCTTTCTCCCTGGTGTCTCTCCGTCTATCACGTAAGAGCGTAAACTCCCGTTGGCCTCGCGTTGCTGGCGGGCCCTTTGGCAAAAGTCCCTCCTCCTAGGCCAAAGTTTGTGTGCCGGTTGCTTACGGGTACCTTATTTTTCGTCCCCCTTTTTTTTTCTTCCTCTTTTTTGCTTTGGGCTTTTGCTTGCTTTCCCACCTTCACCACCACAACGCCGGAAACGGTTTGCCTACTAGTGAATAGACACGGACACGGCAATTTCCCGTCTCCCCGTCTCCCCGCGTTCCCGTCCCGCCTAAGGCAAGGTACGGCAAGCCGCCCTCGACCGGTATAGGAAGGGGAGAGGGCACGTAGGCGGGCAACACTCTCGGCGCGAGGGCTAAGCCGGGAGAGAGAGGGGATGGCTTGCAGGATGTCTTACCATGTTACCTGCCTCGCCTTGCCGTTTTTGCATCGGGCATGATTTCCATCCGGGTTCTCAATTCGTTGAACCGCTAGTGATCGCACTTTGTCTCTTTCTTCTCTCTCTCACTCTCACTATCTCTCCGTCATAGGAGTTTTTTTTTCTTCTGGGAACCCTCGTTTGTCCCGTTCCGGGGACCAATGGCCCACACGCCCCGGGCCATGCGGAGACGGCCAAGATGCCGGCATATTCGGCAATGGAACCTTGCGACCTTTTTTCCCTACTTACACACACTTACACCACTTACACACACAACACATATTGTACACTTACACCACACTACGCGACCCCACATGCTAACTAACTTTTCTCCCTTTGCCTTTCACGTTCGACTCATGCCTATGCTTCTTCTTCTTCTTTTTATTCTACCCTGTTTTCCTCACACCAAAAGGTCTCATCTTGTTCGAAACGGGAAACCGTTTCGCCGGGACTAGCAGAACCGAGGGGGAGAGAGAGGTTGAATCCGGCCCGCCCCAAGCGATCGACCACGCCGTGGAGGCTCTGGGAGGTTAATTTGCCCTTTTTTTTTCTTCCTCCTCCAAAGGGGAATGATGTTCGAGATGTCAAAAGTCGATGAACTAATCATCACCGCCCGCCCCCACATCTACGCCCGCGCAACTGTTTCGAGGGGGAAATAAGAAAAAAGAAAGGAAACAAGGGAAAACCACATGTTCGCAAACGACTGACGTGATGATGAGCGGGGGGTGGGTAGCTGTACCCTTGGCATCCACTCCTTAACCCCCCTCCCCTCCTCCAAGCAATGAAGCCATGTGTGATGGGAGAGGAAAGCCAAGACCGCCCGCTCTCTTGTCGAGTGGATTCTTGGTTCCCTTGATACACAAACGCACACACACACTCCTGTCCCATTCAACCGCCTCGATGTACACTTCGGTCCGGGAAGAGGGGACCCATCCCGACGAGACAAACTTCCAGGACGAATGGAGAGAGGGAAGGCGGGGGGGGGGGGGGGGAGGAGCAGATCCCCCCTCGCAGCGTCGTTCGTCGGGAACCTGCCGACGCGGAACTCCTCCCACGGTCTCGGTCGGCAGTTCGTCGGGCGACTTGGCCCAACCAAGCCCGCTCCCCTTTCCCTTTGGGCCTTTCCCGGCCCGGTTGCGATGCGGGTTTTATTTTCCGTTTCCCCCTCCCCTTTCTAGCCGTCTTTTCTCCTTCCTGTTTCTTCTCGCCTTCCTTCCCCACGTGCGGTTCATGTTCGTCCGCGAAGGGAAACACGCGCCGAGAATGGCCCCCCCCCGGTGCCCCCACCGCTGGCTGCTCTTGGAGAAGCTTTTTTGACTTGGAAATAAGAAAAAGAAAAAGAAAAATCCGGCCCGCGATCGAGCGCCTACTGCCTTTGGCCGTGATGACATGGTTGCTTCCCCCCCACTTGCCGCTTTTCTGGCACATACACACACCAAAGGAGGAGAGAAAGGGAAAGTGGGCTTTTGGCGACAAGAGTAGTAGAACCGCCACCTCCAACACTACTGGTAGAACATGATATCCCCGTTTGCGTTTTCGAGATGAGCTGATGAAGGGGGGGGGATGAAAGAAACTGGTCAAGCCCCGTTTCCCCTGATACGATTCGACTTTTCCCACGTTTTTTCTTTCCCCTTCTCCTTTGGTGCAACAGGAAGCCCGGAATCGGGCAATGAAGAGCAAACCGCCCCCATCAGCCAGCCCTGTTCGACGGGTAAAGAAGACGTTGGGAGGGGAAACATCACATGTGGTAAACGGGCTGCTTTGAGAGGCCTACGTCTTCAGACATCATCACATCACGTCGAGAGAGAGAAAGAGAGAGAGAGGGGTCCATTTATGTGTGAGGGAAAAGCATGTATTTCTTTTTTGGGGGCGAGAAAAAGGGAGCAGAATGCCAAACGTGTCTTTTTTGTTCCATTAACCTGCCCTACCGAAACCGACCGTATGCATCATCTTACTCCGTACATTAAGATTTACGACAAAAGAAATTAGGAAGTTCGAATCCTCCTCTGTGTTGGGCGGTCATTGGGGACGGGCTACATCCCAGCGTCTGGTCAGGGGACGGCCGATGGGGCGGGAGTCCTGGCTACACGCTCGTACCAACAATGTGCAGTGTGCAAAAACAAGAATGCAAAAGCGACGCGCGGGACTACCCTTCCCGTAGCAAGGTCCGACAATTTGACACCCATCTCGAGTGACTCGATGTCATCTCGGGGAGTCGTTGGGTAGTCGAGTGCTGAGCCACTTGCAAACGCTTCCCGTCGCCTCTCATCAACAGGACCCGACGCACAGAGCCGCCCGTATTGCCTAACCCCCGGCGGTTAAAAAAACGTACAGTCTGTTTTATAATGGTGACCACCCAATGACCCAAAAAGACAAGACATTCCCCTCACAGTATCCTGAAAAGCAAATAGGATACTGGTTCATAACGAGCTTGCTGTTTGTCCAGGTCGGCCCCTCCCAGGAGAGCCACCCCCAGAAGATAAAGGAGGTCTGCTGCAAGTCCCCGAGACAGCATCTCAGAAGTATTCGATGCGCTGTTGCTGCATGGGGGCCGCGTGCGAGATCATAGTGTACTCCTAGTGGCTATATCCGTTGGCGCGGCTGTTTCTCGGGTGCTGATCGGGGTGGGTTTCAAAGTACGGGTGGTTGCAGGCGGCCTTGGCCGAGATGCGGCTGGCCGGGTCGTACACCAACATCATCTCGAGAAGCTCCAGGCCCTCCACGTCGAGGTTCGTGCACAGCGGCTGAGACTCGTCTCGAATCCATTTCGGGAAGGAGCTCTTGAAGTCGGGGTACGACGTGACACCGGGCCAGACATCCTCGGTGGGCGTGCCGAGCGTGCTGCGAGCGAGTGTTAGCGAGTTGTGCAAGGTGAGCGCTTCAATGGCAGGGGCACGAACCGGAAGATCTTGAAGATCTCGTCAATTTCGGAATCGCCAGGGAAGAGGGGCTTGCGGGTGCACATCTCGGCAAAGATGCAGCCGACGGACCACATGTCGACGCCGGTCGAGTACTGGCGTCCACCGAGAAGAATCTCCGGGGCACGGTACCACAGGGTGACGACCTCGTGGGTGTAGGTGCGCAGGGGAACACCGAACGCGCGGGCGAGACCGAAATCGGCCAGCTTCAGGTTGCCGTCCCTATCGATCAACAGGTTCTGGGGCTTCAGATCGCGGTGGAGGACGCGGTGGGAGTGGCAGTAGCGGACGCCGTCGCAGAGCTGCCACATGAACTTCTGGATGACGGTCTGGCCGAGGCCGAGGCGGCCAAGGGACTCGGAGCTGCCCTCGGGCAGGGCCTTTCCACGGCCGCCGTCGCTGACAGGAAGAGCCTCCATGTACTTCTTGAGGTCGAGGTCGAGGAACTCGAAAACGAGGTAAAGCTTGTGGCCGTCGGCGTGGACGATGTTGAGGAGGCGCACGATGTTGGGATCGCGCATCTCCTTGAGCAGGGAGATCTCGCGGATGGCGGTGGAGGGGACACCCTCGTCCTCGGCTTCCAGACGGATCTTCTTGAGCGCCACTATGCGCCCGCCATTGAGGAGGTCTCGGGCCTTGTAGACGACACCGTAGGTGCCTATCGTGGAACGGGTTAGCACATGTTTGGAATGGGTATTTACAGGTCTTGCGTCATCTCGTGCCGGATTCCCAGCAGGGGGCGGGAATGCATGATGCAGCTTACCTTCACCGATCTTCTCGAGCTTCTGGTAGTTCTCCATGATTGCAATGCAACGGGGGTGGCGAAGCAAAGATCAATGAGCGTGAGAAGGACGAAAACCAAGTCGGATCGATTCGTCTGTTGTTGAGGGAGTGTCGAAGGCGTTCGTCACGTTCGGAGCGGCTTTGTTGGTGGGGTGGGTTCGGGTGGTTGTGTAGTCGCCTCAGGGTCTGGAGGGGCACAGTCGAGGGTCTCCGGGAAGAACGTGAACCGCCCACAGGGAGAATGTCGTCAAGGGGAAAGGGGGGCAACGAGATGCACGCAAGAAAAAACAACCGAAAAGTCGAGGATCGAGTGCCGCTACAAGAACAAAATCTCCATGGGAGAAGATGGTGTTGTCGGTGTCGGTCGTGGGCCCAGGCGGGAAGGGCGTCGTTCGGCGGATTGGGCGATGTTTTGTGGTGCTAAAATTGCAATTCGTTGTCGTTGTTTACTAGCAATGAAGAAAAACAAGGCGCGATCTGCTCTCATCCAACCAAGACCGCTGTAAGCAGGGTCGCGTTAGACTTGTGGCGTGGGCTTCCCTGGCGGGCTGCCCGCACCAGGCTTATCGATAACAACTATATCTCCTATCCGTATCCGTATCGATAAGGTCACTGTTTTGGTGGGGTCGCCGACTCACTCTCGATTTTGTCCCGCAGCTTCACTGAGGATTAACGTACGATATGAGATCCCGGAAGAGTGCAGAGTGTAAACCCTTATAGGAATATCTCTTAGCGGGCTGGCCTATCCAATAACACTCTATTTCACCTCCCGTCCGATTTCCACCCGCCCTCTAAATTCTCACCACGTTAGCGCACCATGGCTGCTGGAATTGCCGAACTCGACGCTCATGAGCAGCCCTCGGAGGCAATGCGGGCACAGTGGAAGGGATACTCGAGAGCAGATCAGAAGGATCTCATAAATGGGCATGCGCTTGATGATCCGAGATCATCAGATCAAGCTGAGAAGTTCTCTGTAGCTGGGAAGATTTCGGTTGACCAACTCGCAACTGCTTTCTCTCACATAAGTCCAAACGCAGTAGACACATCGTCCCTTCAGGAGGTTCCCATACTATTCCACCCGCTGTTACCTGGTATACTTCCCCAAATCCATAGTTAGAGACCATTCGCTAATGTATTCAGGCCTGCTCATTGTGCCGGACTTGGTCCCTCCCGAGGTCCAAAAGACCCTCCTTTCGTTGATGATCAACCGGGATCTTAGTGTCCCTTCACACCAGACCAACCTTCATCTTCACTACGACTTGCCTTACCCTAAAGGTCCCGACGGAACATCTGAATCCTTCTTCTCATATCCACCGGAATCAACGCCCATCTTCACCCCCAAAGACCCCTCTGTCCACAAGCCCCTTTCTATCAAGCAAGTCATGGAGCGACGCCTCCATTGGGTAACACTTGGTGGTCAATACGACTGGACAAACCGGATATATCCTGAAGAACTTCCGCCTCAGTTCCCCCCAGATATCGCACAGTTCCTAGAGACTCTTTTCCCCGAGACCCTCGCCCAAGCTGCCATTGTCAACTTCTACACGCCCGGTGACACCATGATGATGCACCGCGACGTCAGCGAAGAGACCGACAAAGGTCTCATTAGCCTGAGCTTCGGCTGCGACGGTCTCTTCATGATCGCGCCAAACGATCCCGAAAATGTGTCAGAGGAAGCAAAGGCCACGGGAAAGGAGTACCTCCTCCTCCGACTACGCTCCGGAGACGCCATCTACATGACCAAGGATTCCCGGTTCGCCTGGCACGGCGTACCCAAGGTGATGAAGGGGACGTGCCCGGACTATCTGGCCGACTGGCCAGCAGAGGATGGGAAGTACGAGGAATGGAAGGGTTGGCTGCAGAACAAGAGGATAAACTTGAACGTGAGACAAATGAGGGATTTATAGCTATAATGTATAGTGACTTTTGAAGTTGAAGTGTCTTCTTCGATTCCTCGTCAGTAGCTCGTAAAAAAAGAATTGTTAAATCGTTCATGGGTATTTCGACATGAGATTTGCCCTGCCATTCAAAGTAAACTAGCCAAACTATCGCAGACTTAAAAACTCCGTGTAGTTATTAAAGGGGCATAACCTTACATACATTAGAAACTTCGCTGTTGTGACAATGTTAATGACAAGGAACTCGGCAGTCATTCATTTTTTATGTTCATTTAAGCACTTATTGTTCTCGGCAAGGCGACACAATGCCCGGTTCTAATTGTGTCTAGGTCATGTAGACATATCAGAAGTATATACAAAAAAAGATACTGCAACACCTTCAATCGTCTTGTTGTCTTTCAATACCCTAGTCGAAATCTGGTTGAAGGCGGTAAGTTTGGGCGGCCTTTTATGCCCGAGCCTTGATCAAGTCCGCAGCCTGAACCAGGATTAGTATTTCTCGGTGACTCGATCACATCATGGCTACTTTACTGACCTTTTCCGCAACTGCATAAACGGTCTGCTGCGTGTAAGCACCCGGCAAGTCTGGCTGAACGCTGGCATCAACAACGCTCAGCCCCTTGACACCGTAAACCAGCAGCTTCTCATCGACGACACCACCGAGCTCCCTCGGCAGCATAGCCGCCGTGCCAACCGGATGGAACGTAGTCGGGCTAACCTGCGCCCTGATGGCCGCGCTCAGCGCCTCAAAAGTCGTCAGATTCGCCCCAGGGGCTCTTTCCTCGGGCCCAAATTCCACAAGGCTCGTCTCGAGGAAGTATTTGCGCGTGAAGCGGATGAACTCGACCTGGATATCGACGTCGGCCGGGTTGCTGAGAGCTCTATAATCGACGACTGGCTCCTTGAAGAAGGGGTCCGCGGTGTCGATCTCGATGGTACCGCGTGAGAGCGGGTGGAGGAAGACGAAGGCGCTCTCTGTAGCCGCGCCGCGGAGGAAGAGGTTGTAAAAGGCCGCACCGTGGGAGCGCATCGCTGAGGCGAGTGCTTTTTGCTGTGCTGCGTAGCCTGCAATTACGGTTGCATCAGTTCCGGCGGGAAGATGGGCGGCTGGGTCTTGGGATTCGTAGGCTGTGGTGATTTGCTCGAACGTGTCCGGGGCGATGACTGGGAGGGGGAGGAAGCAAGCGACGTTGCCGGATGCAATTGTCAGGGGCCCTATATTCGGCAGGTCAGTGAATTATGATGCTAGAAAAGTGTTTCAAGGAGGTACCCGTCTTGTTAGCATCGAACTCGGCTCGAGCGGCGTTGATAAAAGTCTGGTTGGTCTGGAGGTCTGACGGGTCGGGGTGCACGTTGAATTTGGTGACTGTAGAGAATATCAGAAAACGTCCTATTTAGAAGTTGGCAACACCTACAGCCAAAAGTAGCGCCGGCACCCAGGGGATGGTCCTGGAAGTTGTGGCCAACACCAGGCAGGTCGACCACAACCTCGACCTTGGCAGCCTCAAGCAGGGACTTGGCCCCGACACCGCTGCGTTGGAGAATCTGAGGTGTATGAATTGTACCGGCGGCTATGATGATCTCCTTTTTGGCCTTGACGGTTTGCGCACCCTCGGCGGTGGTTGAGTTTGCGCCGACAAATGAGACTCCCGCTGCCGTCTCACCGTCGAAGAGCACATTCAGCACCTTCTGGCCGGTGATTGTCTCATAGTTTTCTCGCACGGCTTCGATTCTGTCCCAGTGACCCTTTCTGGACAATGATCGCGTCATGGTAGAGGGATCAGCAGATGTAGGATACCAAAAGACTCCTGGTTCGCCTGCTCCCGAGTCGACTGGGTATTCTACTCCCTCGATTTCACCAAAGGCTGACACCTCGTTCCCTGGGTTATCTTGTTAGGTAATGTATGAATGATTATTGTTCCAATGGCGGGCTAACATACTCAGCATCGGCCAGGTGAATGTTGGGAATGAAGCGTGAATGCTGGATGACTTCCCCCAGAAGCTTTCATCATACCGGATGTCAAATTCCTCTGCCAACTCGGGAATAGGGGGGTGGAAGTTCCAGGCCTGAATCAAGTCAGCTACGTCGGCGTATTAGAGACAATGTTGTGCATAAAGACCTTCTTGAAGTAGGGCAAAAGGCCATCCCAACTCCACTCAGAATTATCGCTAAAATATGACCCCCATCTATCGTAGTCCTCCTTCTGACCGCGTTGGACCTGCATGCCGTTGACTCCGGAAGAGCCCCCAAGCATCACGCCTCCAAAGACGGTGAAACTGCGGCCGTTCAAGTTCTCTTGGGGTACGGAGGAGAATCCGAAAAGATGAGATTGGTCGGCAAAGGCAGCAGCACCTCCTGCGATGGTGTTCACTGAGGAAGAGTTATCTGATCCCAGCGATTAACCAAAGAACACTTCAAGCGTAGTTGATGAAATCACAGATTTTCTGAGAAGCGTATAAAAACTCACCAAAGAGCCCAAGCTCAATCACCAACACGGTATCTGTTCATGATTGCATTCTCAGTAAATTGATCCCCAGAGTTCCGAGCAGGCTGGGCCGTTCTATAGGGCAACTCACACTCTCCGCTCTCGGTGAGGCGGTCCGCAACTGTCAATCCTGCGGTACCCCCGCCAACGACTATGTAGTCATATTCATCTTTGACATCGGCTGCCCTCTCCAGAAGCTTTGTGTGAGCGATGGATTGAGGGATGCTGAGGGCTAGTCCACCAGCGACGCTCATCGTCAACCCTGCCACGACGGCGGAGCGAGGTGAGAATTTGTCCATTTTCGAAGCCGCTACACTGAAAATTCGCGAGTAAAGATGCAAATGGAAAGAATTTTTGGAGGCAGGGAGTGTCCAAGGAAACCATATCCTCTCCTACCCTATATTGCCCTACTATATCCCTGTCCTCGGACCCAGGGCTACGTAAAGCTGGCTGGGCTTGTTGGCGCCGAGCATCTCACGCTAATATTACAAAGATTCTGATATTCAAAAGAAGTACTTGTACTTGTTTAGAGGGCCGCAGCTCGCGAAAGACAATTTGGGGAAGTAGTGTTGCAATGGACCAGTTCCCGGTAGTTCATCCCTGGCCAAACCCCTCCCGCTAGCTGATCCTACTTTACTGGGATCAGTTTGATTCTGGTGATCACTAGCTGAGATGGAATGCTGATTAAAAGTCATTGTAAAAGGTTTCGAGGCAGTAGTTCAACCTTCTACCGGGATATTGGTCCAAGTGCTGATGAAGAAGCCCTTAATATTACCGCGTTTCCCGTCCCAATTGTGTTGATCTTCCTCGGAAACCGGATGTTTTATGTAGAGGGAGACCAGCTTCCGTTCCTATTACTGCTGGCTCCGTTCTCTCCACCTCATTGAGGCTAATACTCTTCATCGGAGAAATTGCTGTGGTAAACAAGGGGTATAGAGTTTCTAACATGGATTCGAATCCGTCCTGCAGGGGGCCAAGACAAGACGGTCCTGGGGCTTCGGGTAAATTGGGCGCTTTCACCTATAAGCTCCTTGGCGAGCGTTTTATGACATGCTAATGTGCGGTACTGACGGATATGCTCCTCAATATTTGGAGGTTTTCACGCAAGTCAGAGGCAATGGGCCAGGATGTGAGGGGGTTGGAGAGCTGTGCCGTTGACATGCATCGGGGCCACTCCATGTGCTCTCGTCTCCCCAGAGCGGGGAAAAAGGACGGGGGATTGGAGTCCTCCCCGAACATGGCTGTTAGATCTTAGTCCCTCTATCCATATTTGTTTGTTGATGTCGTTATTTCTTGTGGGAAGGGTTTGTTTATCCGTGCTCTCAGCACCGCTCATCGTACGCTTCATATAGCTAGACATTGGGAACCGGAGCACCAGAACCAATTAGACATCTGGCTTTAAACTAAGGATAATAATACAGCAACATTATCTCATTTAGTGATGTGGCGATGGGCAATCTGAACCTGTGCACCTATGCTGTGATGAATGGCGGTTAAGTGCATCACGAGTGTTGGGCAGAAACAATTGGCCCAAGCTTGAAATGCTGGCAAACTTTGAGCTTTTCCCATGTGACTGGAAACATGGGACGCAGTACTTCAGACCCTTTGACTCAATTCCCTGCCTCGTTTAAGACCCACCATCACTCATGTCTTCGGTCTTCAACCCACAGCCTGGTCGATGCTATTCCATCCGACTAGGCAGTATAATACAAAACTTGGAGGCATAAACAATCTCAAGAAGTCTGGACCAAAAGGGAAAATGAAACCAAAAGAGCAGGAGGGTTTTCCTTTTTGTGAGGCAAATTCATGAAAATGATCCAAGGCGAATCTTGCCACTACAGCTTGGCTCCGCCTTGGCTATTGTCAACACCATCACAATGGGACTGCTGAAGGCTACGCCAACCGTGCCGAAAAGATCACTCCTCATCCCCAAAAGAACCGCAAGAACCCATACAAGTATTTCTTCGATCTTTTTTTCCCCCCATCTGAAATCTGATTCTGCCTGGAGGAACATGAAGTGGAACTGAGTCTAGTCAAACTAGACTGACAACTCGATCTATGGGGCAATGGCTGCGCCTCACCAAGCCCCCTTTC
Organism: Colletotrichum jinshuiense; assembly: GCF_051148585.1. Lineage (NCBI taxonomy): Eukaryota > Fungi > Ascomycota > Sordariomycetes > Glomerellales > Glomerellaceae > Colletotrichum > Colletotrichum jinshuiense. The sequence goes on along the minus strand of NC_139309.1, from coordinate 5,146,632 downwards.
CCAGACCCTCCCGGACCAACGCCGCCGCTTTCAGGGGGGCCTTTTTTATTCCAGACTTCAAACTAATTGAAATGGGACTTTTGTTTTCATGGCAACGGATACCATGTCTGGATTGAAATTGGCAAGAAGAATGCAAACATCTCTTTCATCATGGCGGTCAGACTATGAGTCTGCCTTGGTTGAAGCCTCGAGTGGCCCCCCTCCTTTCAATTACAGTGAGAGCGATAGAATTACAAGCATTTTGAACCTCTGAAAGACGATCGGCCCGACAACATCTTACCCCTCGAGACACACCGCCTTGATGCCAGGCGTTATGGGCTATGGGACAGCCTTGCCACCCCATTGACCGGATCACGATGAAGCCCCCTCAAGGTTGGATACGGGCTTCACCACCGGTCAAAGTTTAATTATGAATGCCTTCCCTTCCCATGTGTCTTCCATGGAAGAAATGGGGCTACTTCTTTCCTAATCCTAGCATCGATCTTGGTCTTGCATGGTGGATGTTGGACATAGCCTCCCCCCTGACGCCCCTTAGAAGTCAGGGGCACGAACACATGTCCATTTCCACCAACACGATAACGGAAACTAGCAATGTGGGCGTACGATAATGAATTTCTTTTGCTTTTGGGGCATATGATCACCGCCACTAATACGGCCTCGTGTATCTGAAAGTGCACATGGTAACCTTGGGACCACCCCATGGGCCTCATGCTGCCTGTAGGCTGCTCATCCCAGGGGGGGTATCACGGATAAGAAAACAAAGACATCGAAATGGAAGTTGGGGAAAAAAAATGTACAAATTTTCTACAGGCTGGCTGGCTGCCAGCCATGCCACCCCCTAAACACTAGCTGCAACCACACTCTTCTACACCGTGTAGCCGGCGTTGACGGGGTACGTCGCGTACTCCCAGGGCACAGCCCTCTGCAGGAGCTGGTAGTCGAAGCCGTCACCGCCGCCGCTGACGTACAGGAACTTGGTGAAGGCGGCCGAGGCGTGGTAGGTGAAGGCGGTGTCGGCGGGGACGAAGACGACGTCGCCCTGGATCAGCGTCACGGGGCTGTACCCGTCGACGGAGACCTCCAGGGAGCCCTCCTCGAGCTGGAAAGCCAGGGGCTGCTTGAGGTTCGCCTTGATGGCGGTCTGGTTCGACAGCAGGGGGCTCAGGGTCACGGTGCCCATGGTGAAGTTGCTGGCGGTCTGGTTCGCAGTCGCAAAGGGCGCAATGAGGTGGTAGACGCCGCCGTCAGTGTTGAGGTACTTGGGCCCGCGGTTCTTGGCGACGAAGTTAGGGGTGACGGAGTCAGGGGCCAGGGAGTTGGCGGCCGTGTGCCAGGTGTCTTCGCCGCCGGCGCTGCCGTTGACAAGGTCCCTGCGGGGGTTGAAGTCGAGCTGGGCGTAGACGTCAAAGGCCTGGAGAGCGGTAATCAACTCCGGGTTGGAGCCTGAAGACTCCTCGGCGGCTGCGGGGACGAACTCGGAGCCGGTCGAGGAGTTGAACTCGGAGTTGGCAATGGCGATGAAGAGCTGCTCGAAGCCACCGGGCTGGATGACGCCCGTGAGCTGGGTGTCCGGGTCGGTGATCTGGAAAGTGTGGACGGTGTTGTGGGGCACGGCGCCGTAGTCGCCGGGGGTCAGCACGCGGGCCTGCTCCCCAGTCGAATTCGTCTGAGCCCAGAGCTGGATCTGACCCTTGGTGCAGTAGAAGTTCTCGTAGTGCGCCTTGTGGATGTGGGGGAGGACGCCGAGCTCAGACGAGTCAGGGGCGTTGGTCTGCATGAGGGTGAAAGCACCGGCCGAAGAGTTTCCCGTGACGGAGAAGCGGTAGACCTGCTGCCCCACGGCAACGGCGCGGCCGGAGCCCTTGCGGAGAGCATAGGGCTGGAGGGTCTGGGGCGCTTGGTCGAGGATGAGGTCCTTTACGGTGTTGTTGGCCTGGGCAAAGGAGTGACCCTGGGGGGCCGCCGCCACAAGCGGGAGGCCGGCTGCAAGCGTTGAGATTCTCATGTTGACTTGGTGGGCTCGAACTCTGGATTATCCGGTGTTTGGTAGGAAGTTCTGCGTGAGAAGTACACAAGGTGCGAGACGAATGAAACTGAACACCAGCTCAGGGGAAACATGGGGAACTTATACATGTAAATGGTATACCGATTCGAGCTGCATTATGGACGGCCTTTAAGATCCTCGCTCGGTGTCCGAGCCGTTGACCCCTACCCGGCTCCATCACGAGCGGGATTTTCACCCAGTGCAACCTTGGCCGCAGATATTGCTTGTTCCTGAACTAAACAACGACAACGGACTTCCACCTTGAGCCGTGTTCTCCGCTGTTTCCGCTGACTAACATGTTTCCTTGGTGAAGAAGCGTTTGCTTCCACGTCCAAATGGGCCCGTCCTATGCCTATCGGCCCGCTGTTCATCCCATTTTAAGATACAAGCCTCAGGGATCGCGGGTATCTTGCATGCATGACGCGAACCAGGGCGAAGATGAGCTCGAGGTAGCTTCGACAAATGAAGAGGCGAGGAAGAATCTGAATGGGACCAGATACTATACCGGAGGTGGAATGTGGGTTGGCGTACGTATGTATCTCGAAGATGAGAAGGAGTTGATTTCCACTTGGAAATGGGTCTTGGTAGCATAGTTGACGTATATTTTGGCGGAATTCCCGAGCTTCCTGGTAATCACCGCTGTAAAAACCCCTTGTCTACCATGCTTTGCTTGGCCCCGCCCGGGAATTCCGGGCCTCCGACAAGAGATTGAAGAGTTATATCCGTATGGTTTACAGACCCAAAGGTCGGACGAATTATTTCGGTCATTAAGCAAAGCCGTTTGCCGATTGTCCGCTCTTGGTTTCATTCAAATACGGAAGGTCTCTCAGCATTGTGCAAGAACACCAGGCAATCATACCATGAACCAGGCAATCTGCTGGCAACGGCCACACTTGCTGCCATCGACCTTCCCCATCAGGCATTTTTGCTGGGCTTCACCGGGAAAGATGTCTAAAGCCGAAGGCAAAGCCCTAGTCTGGACTTTTCCGTGATCACACGGCGCAGACTGGGAGTCTAGGGAATGTGCACCTAGGCGGAGCGATGGCAAATCCATTCAAGAGGTGGGAAAATGTCAAAAAAATAAAATAAAAAATTGACATGAACATTCTTGGAACCCTAATCCGGAGACTTGCTCTCATGTGCAAGAAAGTTGCCATTGTCCGGTGTCAATCACTCGTGGGATTTAAAGCCTGTTTGTGTTATGGTGTGGCACTGCCTCAAGGGAATTGTACCGCTTCGTATTAGTTTGTCGCTTATGACTTCCTCCAGGACGTGCCTTTTTACTTTCCCATCCAGCCCAAAGATCAAAGCTCGCCATCAGACGCTTGTCTGAGCCACATTATGAGAGTGGTGTGAAGGATGAGGTGGTGCTGGGTCATATTCAGAGCCAAAGTTTACCAACGCTGCTGCTGAGAAGATGAGCTTGGTCGCCGTATGACGCTTGATTGCCTATTTGCTTTGTGATGAACTATAACAAGGCGATGCCCGGAATAAGCAGAAGGAGGCTGCGCGCATATGCTAGCCCAAAGTTCGTGATGTTTGGCTCTTGTTGTTCAAAGTGATCAAGAGCAGGCCCCTGTCGGCCATAAGCCACTGCCGGATCGAGGCGGGCAAGGTCTAGGTCTTTGAAGCGAGCCACCTTCAAGACTGGGCCGATCGATGACCATCCATCCATCCAGTGAGAGTTGATCGGAAAACGCCATACAGCCTTGCTGCCTTGAATTAAAGTTGGCCCGCCCGAAAGGGGATTAAGTGGCTGTCATACCCCAAACAGGGGTCCCAAACTTGTGTAGAGTGTTGAAGATTCCCGGCTCTCTGGGACTGGCGTAGTGGTTCGTGCACGGAGCAGACCCCGTGTCGGGGTGTTGCAGATCCTCAATGGTGTGGCATACATGTGAACGACCCCCCTGACAAACGAGTCTAAGAACGGAGTCGTGTGAGACTTTGTTGTGACAAGGCTATCATGGATGGGAGGCAGGGATAGTGCGTGTGACAGTGTTGGTTGACTGAAATGGAGTTTGGCTGAGTATTGAGTCTGGCTGGACAGAGGGATTGCGGTTGCGGTTGCGGTTGCTGACTCCAGAGAATAGGCGCAAGGAAGCGGACGATTCAATTCACACGGGGGGGTAAAGCAACCCAAAATAGAGCTGTTTGATGACAGTCCCAGTTAGTGTGGTCGTAAAAACAGTGTCATGTTTGTCAGTATGGGTAAGTAAAGAACAATGATGGGAAAGCTGTCAATGCAGTCACGTGGGGCTTGGTGTTGGAACCAGCCACATGGCATGTCCGTCCGGCTGGACAGCAGAAGTGACCCCCAAACGCAGGTGACATTGGCGGGATAACGAAAGTCCCCCCTGCTACGTCCTTGTCTCGCCGGGTGACGTGAGACAGCATCGAGTTGGAGAGGACGAGAAAGCCTGTCGGTCTGCCTCAGAAACCAATCACCGGCCAAGATGGAGAAGGCACTGCGGATTGGGGCTGGTGGCCTAGTACGGGGCCGCTAAGCCGGTTCGGGCCCCAGCGCTTGTCCCCGGCGGTACCTGCTATGTAGGCAGCGACCCTGCTTCTCCGCTCCCCAGCCTACCCAATTCCCATTCATCACAACACCCAGGTCGGGTTCCCTCTGCGCTTGTCCAGGGCTGCACTTCGTAGCCTACCTTAGTTGGACCTGGGAAGAGCAGTTGTTCCCATCAGAGGTTTTGCCGACCAACCATTCGTCGTCCCAGGCAAGCCGTGCTGTTGAATGTCACTGCCTTCCTTACCTTGTATTACACATGGCCCCCCGACACTGCGCGATTACCTGAGGCTAGCGAAAGCGGGAGACCTCTCCAAGCCTCCCAACGGGCCCAGGCTAAAGGTACCGGCGCTTGTTGGTACCGATATTCACGTACCTTTCTTCCTACTACTCTGCTCGCTTTCTGCCACTCATCTCATACCCGCGGGCATCCCAGCGTTTTTACATTTCGATAAAGTAGGGATACCTCTGCTCATGATGGTCACTAGAGCTTCAAAGGAGACTTGCGCATTCAAATAGTTGAACATCTTCTCCCTTCCATCGCACATTCGCAACCAGACCCCGCCAACCTGTTTGCGACACACAGGGTGCGCTGCATCACCGTTTGGTACCTTGCCTGAATTCCAAGCGCCGTCCAAGCTCCAAAACCCGTCTCTTTGTCCGCGCCTATTTTCAGTCTCAAGAAAATATTCATGGGGAGCTTATGCTCAAACATTGAAAAGGACGATGCACCTGGCGAGAAGGATGGTCAGGGTCATAGAAGGAACAGCAACACACTCGCGCGACACCCCTCAAGAAGGCTGCGGAAGCCCCATCACCACCACAAATCTACTTTACCAACAGTGGCAATTCACACCCGCCACCAAGCAGACATGGACGCGGCTCAAGAGATGATTGACGCCCACGATAAAATCATTAGGGGGACCAGCGACGGCCTTCACCGGAACGGTCTCCAACGCCATCGCCGGGAGCCCACCGTCCTCGATCACGCCGGCCCGAGGACGAGATCGGCCGCCGCTGCTATCAAAATTGATCGGCTCGATGAATACTTCCGCCAGCGGGACGAGATAAAGAGCCGCGAAAGCACTCTGGCTTTCGATTTTCGCCTCAAGACCCTGGCATCGCAGAAGGAGAGGAAGGCCAGCGACATCATTCGGATCCTCAAAGCCGAGGACCAGACCTTGGTGTATGACGCGGCTGAGCCAAGGCTGGGGTGGGGTGGTCAGAAGCACCAACGCTTTCCCGCCGACCACTTCCTTTCCAACGTTGATTTGATCAACCAGACGAGGCTGCTTAGAGTCGCACGGGCGATGCCCAAAGGGGCACACCTTCACATCCATTTCAATGCCTGCTTGCAGCCTAATGTGCTGCTTGGCATAGCAAAGGACATGGATCGTATGTTCATCACCAGCGACTTGTCCTTGGCCCCGAGCGGCAATGGCATTACAGAAGAGGACGCAAAAACCGCTCTTCACCGCTGTGAAATTCAGTTTTCTATTCTACCGCCCGAGAAGGAGATCCCGGGCGACATGTTTTCGCCAGATTATGTGAAACGGCAAACGATGAAATTCTCCAAGTTCCTCAACGACTTCCCAAAGTTTCACAGGGGCGCGGACGGAGCGGAGTGGCTCGCAAGTAAATTAGTCTTCCACGAAGAAGAAGCTCACAATATGCTTCAAACAGTCCAGGGCTCGTGGGAAAAGTTCAACGGCCGGACACGTATGATGAAGGGGCTTTTCAACTACGAGAGTGCTTATCGGAAATATACCCAAGGGATTCTGGAGGATTTTGTACAGGACAACATCCAGTACGCAGAGATTCGGCCCAATTTCATGGAGACGAACCAGCTTTGGACCGACGACGGAACGCGGCAAATCGACAACGTAGGCATCATGAACATAATCATCGAGGAGTATGATCTGTTCCAGCAGAGGACCAGAGAATACTTTGGCGGGCTCAAGGTCATCTACTGCACACCGCGGTCCTTCTCCAACGAGTCCGTGGCGTTTGCACTCGACGAGTGCTTGAAGTTCAAGCAGAAATGGCCCGAGTGGATTGCCGGTAAGTCCTAGAACCTGTTCGTCTTGGACGGGTTACTGACAAAGCAGGGTTTGATTTGGTTGGCGAAGAATCCAAGGGGCGGCCGCTGCGAGCCTTTATTTCAGAATTCCTCGCGTTCAGAAAGAAATGCGACGATGCTGGTGTCGATATTCCCTTCCTTTTCCACTGCGGCGAGACGAATGAAATTGGCAATGATACGGACGGCAACCTAGTGGATGCACTTTTACTCAATTCCAAGCGCATCGGTCACGGGTTTGCTCTGGCCAGGCACCCCTATATCATGGAGCATATGAAGAAGAGAGGTATTTGCTTGGAAGTATGCCCCATCTCAAACGAGGAACTCGGCCTCACGCCCCGGATTACTGGGCATTCGATGTACAACCTTCTCGCGAACAATGTGCATTGCACGCTAAACTCAGACAACGGAACAATATTTAGGTATGTTTTTCGGTCGCACCTGAGAAAGGAGAAACCCCGGCCGTGCTAACCAGAGACTTTAGGTCAAGTCTATCACACGACTTTTACCAGGCAATGGTAGGCAAGACGGACATGTCATTACACGGCTGGCGACAGCTCATCGAATGGAGCTTGGAGCACTCCTGCATGTCCAAGGTGGAGCTGGCGGCCGTACGAGCAGAGTGGGAGAAGCGTTGGGAAGAATTTTTGGATTGGGTCATTGCCGAGTACGGCGACGTCCAGGCGTTGGAGGACAACAAGTCCGAAACATAGACGATCGAAGCCTCGTCTTTTTTCATTCTATTATTCATCTCCCAAGGTTGGACCCTTGGCCCCTTTGAGATACCATGGATATTTTGGGGCTGCCCAGGCTCGAAGCAGGAAGAGAGACTCACGATGGATGGCTTGATGACTACAAAAAGAAGAAACGTTATTTTATCCAAAGAAGTGGCCCGTCTGCCCTGGCTATCGGCCATCGGCCTTTCTGAGCGGCATAATGTATGATGTGTCAATGGACTGAATAAAGAAAGATGAGGTTCACATTGATTTGCATCTACGCATATGATTCCAAGTCCTCTGAGCCTCTGGCAAACCCTGGAGAAGTGCATGAGCGGGCCGAACAAAGAAGAGGACCCTTTCTATTATTCGTTTGGTTTGCGTCCGACTCTGTCTCCACAAACGGCGCTGCCGCATCATACGTACCCCGCCACAGCAATCTGTGGCGGCGGCGGAGGAGGAGGAGGAGGTACTTGGGGGGGCGGATACTGAGGCCGGATTTCCCAGATGCAGACCACCTCCGGCCGCGGTCCCGGAAACATCACCTCCTCTCCAACCTGCAGCCTCAGCGAGAATGCATTGGATATGGAAAGTGCAAAAAGCCGCCGACTTCCCCGTTGTTTCACGTATTTCATAATCATTGCTAATGACCCCACACAGCAGCCCTCACCTGTTAGATTATCGGCCGAGCCCGGCCTTGGCCCGGCCCTCGTCCTCTGCACACACACGGCCGTCGCTTCTCCGCACCCATCCGAAAAAAATTAGGCTTTTAAGCTTATGGCCGACAGTGGGCCCGTCGTTCGATCTACAGGGCGACCCTGAATACCCGCCTGGAACCCACCTTTTGGCTGGGACCTCTTTTAGTCTCCCAGGCCTCGCTCGTTTCCCCCCCCCAGCTGGGTTCGGATTCTCGCGTGCCACCAGTACACCTCTCATGCCTCTGCCCATCCGCATCCTCTTATTCTTCGTCCGTCCGTTTACTGTGACCCTTGCACGATGACCAAGGAAAAACTGCGAGCTTTCATCGACTCAAACGCAACACGAGGATTGTTCTGCTCGGGAAATCAATCATCGGCCCTCCAAACGAGACGATGTATTTTTTCTTCTATCACTTTTGAGAACGTTGTGGGTCTGGTCAGATGTTGTGGTCTTGTGCTTTTTGTGAGGTTTTCACGGGGAATGGAAAGCATGCACATGTGATCGGTCACATCATCGGAGCCACCCACCCCGCGTCCTCTTCTCCCGCTCTCCTTAACGTCCTCTCCCAGCTGACTGCGCCACTGACTTTGTGACACACAGTTGGTTCGTCTTGCTGCTGGCGCTCGAGTAGGTGGGGGACAGGCTGCGAAGACAAAAAGGCCACCGCTGAGGCTGCCAATAGAATGGCCCTTTGGGGAGAGACACTGTGGGCGCCCTCCTCGTCCCGATCACGTGTGACTGACGGGCTGTGCAGCCCGGTTTCACGACATGTCTATCTACAAAAACAAAACAAAAACAAAAACAAAACCTAGATACTTCCGAGACCGCGCCACTTGACGTGGATCTTTGAACAGTGTAGGCGGAAGCAACGAGTTGCAAAGAGCACATCAACTTGGGGCTTGTTGATGATATTCGCTCCACGCCCCCGTTCGCCTTGTTCAGAGTCTTACTCTCATGAGCAGACCAAGCCAGCCGACTGAACTAACACCAAGGCCTTTTTGTAAGAAACTTCACAGAGATGCATAGAAATACGACCTTAAGGGGCCTGAAAGGTAGGGTATGAGAACTTTTGAAGTCTATGTACACGGCATCGCTCGCGAGAGCTGATGCCGTCTCTAGTAATTATGCCACGAACCCCAAGCTCTTTTGTTTGTAAAACAGCTTCATTCCGGAAGACGCAATTCTCAGAGTTAAGATACGCAAATGCCAAAGCGAACCGAACCCCCCCTCTCTCCACTGAAAACCGCAGTCTTTTTTTAAAAATAGGATTCCAAACTCCAAGATCAAAAAGCAAATGGACCAAGCTTTGAACGGGGCGATTGACCTAGAACTCAAACTTGATACCCTTCTTGCTCGAAATGTCAATCAAGCCGCCGCGGTAGCTACCACGCTTCTTCTTGTTCTTCTCCTTGGTGAAGCCCTTGCCCTTGGTGACGATGAGGTCCTCGTGCGCGCGCTGAGAGTAGTCGTTGGGCACGTACTCGTTGCTGGCGAACTTGGGGTCGACGAAGACTTCGTCGGGGATGCGGGAGAAGGGCTTGTTGGGCACCTTCTTTTCCTTGTCCTTGCCGCCACGGTTGTTGGCGCGGAAGGTAACCGGGTCGGGGGGCAAAGGAGGGTCGGCGGCGGTGGAGGCCGTGGGCTTCAGCTCAGGAGAAGTCTTCTCGAGAGTTGCAGACGAGGTGGAGGATGAGTCGGTAGACGCCTTCTTCGCCTTGGTCTTGGTCTTCTTGGCGTCGTCGTCCGAGTCCGAATCGGAAGAGGAATCGGAGGATGAAGAGTCAGAGTCGGATTCGGGCAGGGGCACCTTGGCGGCCGTGGAGCCGTCAGAGTCAGAGTCAGAGTCGCTGTCGGAAGAGTCCGAGTCGGAGGAGTCGGAAGAGGAGTCGGAATCGCTAGAGCTGTCCGAGCTGGAGTCGGAGGAAGAGTCGGAGGAGACGCTGGCAGCCTTCTTGACCTTCTGCTTCTTGGCCTGCGGGCGCTCATCCTCGGAACTGGAGTCGTCGGAGCTAGAAGAGTCGCTGTCGCTGCTGCTGTCGCTGCTGCTGCTGCTGTCCGACTCGGGAGCCTTGCGCTTCAGGCCCTGCTTGGGCGCGGGCTTCTCGTCCTCGCTCTCGCTGTCGCTGCTCGAGTCGGAGTCAGAGCTGGAGCTGCTGGAGCTGGAGCTGGAGCTGCTGTCACTGTCGCTCTCGGCAGCGACGTCGGCCATGTCCACGTCCTCCTCATCGCTGCTATCACTGTCGCTGGAGGAGCTGGAGCTGCTGTCGCTGTCGCTCTCATCGCTGCTGCTCACGGCCTTGACGTCCTTAACAACCTTGGCAACGGCAACCTGGCCCTCGGTGGCATTGAGAGAGGTCTGCCAGGTCTGGAACACGGCAACGAGGTTGGGGCGGGTGGCCTGCTTCTTGGAAGGCTTCCAGCCGCTCTGGGCGCGCTGCTTCTGGAAGGCCTCATGGGCGGAGGCGAAGGCGTTCTCGGAGAGGAAGGAGTCGACGAGGTCCATCAATTGGTCGGGGGGAGCCGCTTGGGTGGCCGCAGCGACCGCCTTGGTCTTGCTGCCCTTCTTCTCGGACTTCTTCTCCTTGGCCATCTTGTCTTGCTGCGTCGTCGCGGATGTGGTAGGTGTGGTGGTGTCGTTGGTCTTGAAGTTATTGGAGAATAACCAGGAGGGAGGTGCAGGAGGAGCTGACATGTGTGTCGGGTCGAGAAGATGGTTCCTGTATGTCGCAATTGCAGGAAAGAAGTAACTGGAAAGAGCCGGCACCTAGCAAATTCCTCGGTGAGGGATGGAGTCGACTTCGGTCTTCACCTGGGAAAATTTCTGTGGGATCTCAATGCCAGCCACCGCGTCTCCAATTATTCTATGATGGGATCCCTGCCCGCGATTTTTTTTCCGATTTTTTTTCCCTCTCCTTATCTTATCGGCAAAAATATAGTAAAACACTATATGCATTTATGCATCAAACACGCCGCTATGCTACCTTTGGCGTGCCACCCACGCGGCAGGGGTGCTAGCTCATTGCCCGATCAGCGACTGCCGTTTGTTGACTTTCGAGAAGGTGGGCGCCTAGTTTGCGACTAACGACAAAGCACCATCCTATTCTTGGGTGTGCATTCCACGGTGCAACACAACGCGAATGACGAAGGATCCTTAGTGAAAGCCTTTACACAGTCGGTTTCGACTAATCAAAAGCTCGACTTCCCTTCAACAATCTCTCGTCCCGTTCCATTCATCTTCCAGTTTACAGCCCAAGATCAGGCGCCTTTAATACACCCGCCACCTCGGTTACATCGAAGCGCGAATCGACAATGAACGCTACGAAACGAAAGTTCAACGCCCTTATCCAGGGAATTGGAAGATCCTCCTCGTCTACAAAGTCCAGCAACGATGACTTCTCGAGCCTGCCCTCCGAGTCTCCTCGACCGTCGACGACCTCTCTTCAGCCTTCGAACACGAGCTCTACGGATACAAACAACAAGACCAGCATATCGATAGATGAGGACATTTTGTTGAAGCGTCGGCGTTTGCAGGCGATGACGGAGAAGAATGCGGCTGCGCTCAACAGTACAGCCTCTATCCGTGTCACCGGGACGGGGACGGGGACGGGGACGACAATCTCCAACGTTGTGCTGAAGAAGTGGACGCCTAGCTCGTCCAAGGAGACTGTAGTAAAGGCCATCTCGAAATTCGCACCGAGTGACCGGAACGAGCTCCTGAAGAGGCTGTCGTCGTTCCAAGAGATCACGGATTGGACGCCAAAGCCCGATGCAGTGAACGAAATCGAGTGGGCCAAGAGAGGATGGGCGTGCCAAGGCAAGGACCGGGTGCGATGTACGTTGTGCAGCAAGGAGCTTGTCGTCAAGCTCAGCAAACGCGAAGTCGACGGCAAGGAAGTGCCGGTTCTCGTTGCATCGGATGTTGGTAAGTTTATGGTCGCCAGCTTTTGTTGCTGCTCAAACTGATTGGTGAAGCAGAGGAAGCGTTGATAGAGAAGTACTCCGACCTGATCGTCACAGCACATCTTGAGGAGTGCTTGTGGAGGAAGCAAGGATGTGATGGTATGTTTTTACAGACTTCTGGGGTCCAAACTTGATCTAACTTGCCCAGATTCACTGCTTAGGTTGTCTCTGACCAATGCCAAGATAAGCATGGAGGCATTACGGCAACGGTACGACGAATTATGCGGAAGGAAATCCTTTCTTCCTTATGAGTTCAATATAAGGCTCCCCGAGGGCCTAAACATCGATGATGTTCTCACTCAACTGCCTGAAGACTTCTTCACAAATCCGCCACCAGCCAAGGAGTCTCCGGACCCGGAGCAGCCCAACAGAGTCGCCCTTGCCCTCGCCCTGACGGGATGGCAAGGCCTCACAAACCCACGCATAGGTGCTGTACCAAACTCGGCGTCCTGTCACACTTGCCTACGGCGGCTTGGACTGTGGATGTTCAAGAGCAAGGAGGTCAGCTCTAGCAATGAGATCCTCGTCCCCGCGCCGATGGACCACCTCGATCCCATCAAGGAGCACAGGTTCTTCTGCCCGTGGAAAAATCCACTTACGCAACGACTCGGTAGTGCAAAGCCTGGCTCCGAATCGGATATGGCGGCCTGGAAGTGCTTGGCACAAGTGCTCAAGAATGATGCCTACCTACGGGGAGCACTTGATGACCGACCGAAGAACAGATGGCATAACAGGGGCGCTTCGGTGCCTTCGACACCGGTACGTAGAAGTGCCGCCCCGCCGCTGACACCAGGTCCCTATGATTCGCCAGCTGCTGCGACAGAGCCAGCAGGCGACGAAGACGAGAAATCTCGAGATGCGAAGGATAAAGAGCGCTGGGCGCGTCTGAGGAGAGTGAAGAGTCTTTTCGAGTCGAAGAATGCAAAGAAGCTTCGTCGACAGCTTAGCAGGCCAGGAACGGCGTATTCAACTATCTCGGGAGCAGGAGGAGATAAGGAGTAATGATGACTGACGGACCGCACTACACTATATGCCCCCTACTTGGCTTTTCTTTTGTTTTTTTGGGTGATGAACGGAGGAGTTCTTGATGGTGTTGGTCGATTAATGACGACTATTCGCAATTTGTCTTAGCTAAAATACCCATATGATGGAGCTTGTCCAATAAATTGATCGCACAGTCCAGAAACCGTCAGCAGAGGTCTTCTGCTTTGTTACGAGTATGCTCAGTGTCACTTCCTGGTCACCAAGCAATGAGAAGCCATCGCCACATGTACACCTTATTCTGATCTGGCGCATGCCTTTTGATGAGTTGTAATATCTTCTAGAGGGGTATCTCGTCTTTTTGTTTTCGATGGGTCACACACTATCCTACAACATCGTCGCTTACGAGCTCCAATCCCCAAACTTCTTCTCCAGCTCCTCGAAAGAGACCACATCACCCGACCACGCCGCGGGATCACTCTCCAAAGCCTTACCAGGCTCCTGCCTCTTCTCGCCCTCCGCGCCCGCCTCCTGGGACCTTGCCGCCAACAGCTTGAGCCTCTCCGGCGCCACGTACTCCCTAATCCCGGCCAGCTCCAACACCCCCATCCTCACTCCCGCCATACCAGCGGCGCTCCGCGTCCCGTCGACTTTCCAGGTCTTATCCCGCTCCATCCGTGCCGCCGTGATGTACACCCGTTTCACCCAGCCATCCCACCCCGTCCTCGCGAAGCACCGCTCCATTTCGCGCAGCCTCTCCGCGACGCCGCCCTCCTCGCGGGACTTCCGCGAGAGCGCCTTGTCCATCTTCGTGATAACGACCATGACGGGCCTCCCCGCGTCCGCGAGCAGCTTCACAATCTGCGCGTCCTTCTCGGACACCCGCTTCTCGGCGGATAGGAGGAGGATCACGCCGCGGAGCATGGTGCGCCTGTTGACGTACTCGACAATCTCCTGGCCCCACTGCTCGTGGCTGGCGTACCCGTAGCCTGGGGTGTCGACCAGGACCATGCCGTGCTCCGGTTTGGCCTCCTTCGTCACGCCCCCCTCGGCCGAGGCGACGGGCTTCCTGAACGGCAGGCCCGTGAGCGGGCCCACGCCGTACGCGTTCATGGAGACGGTCTTGCCGGCCTTGTCGCTGACCTTGGCCAGGGACGCGGCGCCGGTGAGGGCGTTGATGAAGCTCGACTTGCCGCAGTTACTGGCGCCGACGACGCAGACCTCGGGGGTCGTGGTGTTGATAGGGTGGTGCCTGAAGCTGAAGGCCGAGTAGAGAAAGGTCGCGGGCGGGGAGAGGAAGAACTTTGCGGCCTGGGCGTGGGGGAGGTCCTTCACCTCGTCCGTGACGATGGTCCCGCCGTCGCCTTCGATCTCTGCGTCGACAGGGTCGGGGATGCTGGCCTCGACGGCCTCAGCGCGGCCAGCGAGGGATTCCTCCGACACACCCTGGATTGCTGCTTTGATGGAGCTTGCCGTCGGAATGCCCGCATCACGACCCCTCTGAGGCCGTTGGGGCCTCAGAGGCTTTGGGGGCTGCTGTGGCTGTTGAGGCTTTTGAAGTTCTTTCGGCCTCTTCGGGGGCACGTAGTACATCAGCCTGGCCTCCCAGACGTCCTTTGCGTTGCTGATCTTGTCAAGTTCCTCCTGGGATAGTTTCGGCTGGTGGGGTAGTCAGTTTCGGGCGCCCAAGCAGAGTTTTGTTGTCTTGTTTTGGAGGGGATGATGGAATCAAACTCACTATCAAAGCATAACCGCCGCCTCTTTTCTTCGGGGTTTGTATCCTGGGCCTCGGGGGTATGTTTCTACCAGTCCGAGGCGCCCCTGGTCGCGGTGGCGATGAGTACCCGCCATCCCGCCCACGATAGTCCTCTCTAGGGCCTCCTCTCGAGTTGAACCCGTCGGCGCCTCTGTAAGGCGCGCCTGTTCGTGGCGGCGACGAGAACCCGCTGTCCCGCCCGCGATAGTCCTCTCTGGGGCCCCTTGAGTTGAATCCGTCAGACCCTTTGTAGGACCCTTTGTAGGACGGGCCCGTTCGTGGTGATGAGAACCTGCTGTCCCGCGCCTGGTAGTCCTCCCTAGGGCTCTTTGAAGAGAACTCGTCGGGCCTTCTGTAGTGTTTCCGCCCTTCATACCACCCGTCTTCGTCTCGCTCAGGGCGCCAAGAGTTGTAAGTCCTCGACGGTCTGCTGCTCAGCCATCGCTGCGTCGGCAGGCGTGACCTCTGGACATTGGCACGACACCCGCATATGTTCTTAAGCATCATCTCAAAGGCCGCCTAATGAACGGTAGTATGTAACAAGATTTACGCTCATCGCCGCTAATGACAGGACGAAAGATTGGTTCAAGGAAGTAATGGACCAGCCAATTGGCACGGTCCGAGTTTGCTGAGAACTATTCATCTAAACGATAAAGACGTTCCGTTATTTACATATCCATGCAACAAAGAGTATCGGCTCATCACTTTTCACATAATGTTCAGCTCTTATGAAATACGCAAGTTCACGATGAAGAGGTTTTTCTTCTAGGCATCAATGACCTTTATTTTTGTCTACCTTCCCTATGCATGGTTAATCAAAGCCTCATCAAGCATTCATTCCATTGATGGTTCGATGCAATCCCGCGAAACAAACAGAAAAAGCAAACCACCCAACGCCATCTGCATCCAAGGACGAGTTGCTCAACCACCGGCTTGGTAGCGGTAGTAGAATGTCTTCTGGTTGTTCAGCTTGAGACTGACACCGTAGTCTTGTCTCTTCTGGTGACGGGTGGCGCTGGCCCGGCCTCTGACTTCGGACTCTCTCACAGTGCGCTTCTGTTTGTCTGTGGCACCGGCCATACCCGCAGCGTCTCTGCGAGCGACAGCACGATGCTTGTTGCGTGACTGCTGGTTGCCGGTGGTAGCAACCTCTCTACCGTCTACGTCCATCTCGTCGCCAGAACCGGCCTCGATAGCCAGGCGTTCGGCACGCTCCTCGGGGGAGGGGTAGTTGTGAAGGTTCTGTCTGAAGTATTTGTTGTGAGCGCGATGGCCGACTGCCTTTCCTGAGGGCAGGTGCAACTCGTAGTCATCATAGAAGACGGCACGAGTGTGCTTGTGGGCGTGGGAGTGCCAGCCGTCCGCCTGGTGGTGCGCCCGAGGATCATCGCGAGAGTGGTGGGGGTGCTTGTCCAATCGCTCAAATTGCTCGTAGCGGCCGTCCGCGGTGAAGGCCGTCAACTCATTCGAGTCAAGTGAAGAGGCCGAGCTATCCGTCTCCCAGCCTTCATCCTCAACCTCCTCGCCATCGTCGCCGACCAGCTTAGTCGGTCGCTTCAAGCCCAATTTGGCTCCGCCGTTCTGGTCAGCCTCCTCTTCCTCGTCCGACTCCTCGTCATCAGAGTAAGTGCTTCGGAAATCATAGAAGTCTCCAATATCCAGCTGGACCTCCTCGGTGTCGTAAGGGATCTTGCAGTGACCCTTGTCGCGCATGTGGGTCTGGACAGCGAAGGCCGTCTTCTTGGTCTTGAAGCAGTACAGGCACTGGTGGCCCTCGTGGATGCGCTCCTGCAAGTGCTGCAGCAGACCATCCATATCCACAAGATACTGCTTCTCGGGAATGAACATGTCGTGGAATCGCTCCATGTGGTGGGCGTTGAGGGCGACGGAAGGCGACTCGTAGTTGCAGAAAAGGCAGGACTTGATGGTCCAGGCAATCTCCGGCTTGGAAGGAACGGGGGTTGTAGAGTCCGACTCGCGGTTGACGGAGGCATCGTCACCAGTTCGCTGGCCCTGGGCAGACAAGTGAGGGTTGGAGGGTCGCTTAACAGGCGAGGGGCGGTCATCCTGGCCCTCGTGGATGTTAGTCTTCTTCAGACCCTCGACCACCTTGGTGAACTCTTCTTCGGCCTCGGAGTCAAGCTCGTTCTCCTTGTCGACGGAAATGGGCTCGCCGAGAGAGAAGGTAGAGCTCATGACAGAGCTGGCATCGTCGGCGACTGCGCCCTTGCGTCTAGCAATAGCAGCGACCCGGACCTTGTGCTTCTGGCTCGTGAGATGGTTCTGGAACGCATTCTCGCTGGAGTAAGACTTCTGGCAGGCGTCGCAAGAGCGCTCGAACATGGCCTTCTCGGCCTCAGCGGTCTGGACTGCGCGAGCCTGGAGGACCTTCTCGTTGAAGACCTCGGAGGCGATGGGAGGGAGGGAGGCGACACGTCTCTTGAGGTTGTATCGGCTGTGAGGATGATGTCAGTTGGTCTGAGCGGAACAGAGCGGAAACACGACCAAAACGAGATACGGAAAAAAGGAGGAAAACATTCCCAAGTACAATAGAAGGGGGGGTACATACTGCCAGTCGCTCTTCATATGGCCTCGCTGCAGATCGATGTTTCTGTACGAGACAGCGCAAGTGTTGCAGGTGTAGGGGTGCGAAGCTGCGGTTGCCCCTCCATTCGGGGGAGAGGCACCGAGGGCGGCAACATCGACGCTCTCCATGGTGAATGTCGTGCGCGATAGTTGCGTTCCTCGTTATTTGATTGTTTTGGCAGTCTCTTGAATATTTGATCGACCCTTTGTAATAGGGAGTGAAGGTGTGCGCAAATGTGAATTTGCGGGATGCGCAAAAGAAGAGGAAGAAATGGAGGCAAAAGACGAGGCCAAGGGTGCGGCAGGCAGGCGGGCGGAGGGGAAAATGATTTTAAAAGGGAAAATTCGCAAGGGCTTTAGTGGGTTAGGCGGGGGTTTGGAGGGACGTGATAGGCACGTCACAACAGTCGAGAGCCCTGGGTTGGGTAGTCCTGAGAAGTTGTGCCACTGGGAGGCTTGAGTTTTAGCGTGTTCCTGGCAGTTGCTGCCCTGGGAAGTGGGGCCTGTGACTCCTTCCCGATGCACCGGACCTGCAAAGAATAGGCGTTCTTTCTCTGTTTCTATCGTTCTATCCGGCTGACATATCAAAAAAAGATGTGTCGCAAAAGAGCAAGAAGGGGGGCGAACTATGCTCGTGCTTCTTGCCGTCATGGAGATAAGGTGCCGTGCCTTGTCGACTAAAGTCTAAGTTATTTCCGTGTTTCTAATGTTTCTAACGGTCTGCAAGCCCCGAGACCCAGCGCCTCAAAATGACAACACTCTTGGTTAGACCAAGGCCCGATTATTAATGAGATTTATTGGGTTGTTTTGATTTGAGTCTTTTGGTCCAGACAGTACACTACAAGAAGTGGGTGGGTGGCTATGACGAAATGAAGCAACATGGTCTCGCTTGGCCTTGAATCTGCAAGCCATCTGGTCTGGTTCGTATTACAGTTATTACCTCGTCATGTCACATAATTACATTATGACTTGGTACATAGACGCGTCTGTTGAAACATGCTATGGTACTATGACGGACCTGAAGAAATTCGCCGTATCCATGATCCATGACTGATTGATTGACTGCCCGATGAGGATGGAGGGGTATTACGGGCGGGCAGTGGCGGCAGTTGGGTCGAAAAAGTCGGAGGCAAAACCCGCCGACCAGGCCGAGCCATGCTGAACGGGTCCCCGCCCTCCCTTGGTCAACGGCGGCGACGACGATGCGGCTGATGTCAGAAGGGCCCTGGTTCATTGTGGCACCAGTTGGTGCATGGAATTCTGATGCTAAATCCAGACCCTGTGTGGAATGTTCCATGTCCTGATTGCCTGCTCCCGTGCAGCCGGCCCCACTCTCACAGAGGGACCCCAGCAACCGTGTCCCGCCCCCTTCTAATCGCACGGTGCCGTCGCCGAGCCTCGTGGCGTGGCTATACGGTGCCCATTGCCTCTGCCAGACAGACGAGTCTAATCCACTTGCTTCCTTACCCGCCCGTCATCGGGCCAACATTGTTCACCATCACCATTAGCTCTCTGCTTGCCCCAGCTGTCGTCTGGTGGCTGTAATGTCTCTGTACGATTAGGAATTTGACGACGCCAGAGCCGCCCAAGGACCTTAGCTCCTCCTTATCGTTTCCGCCTCATCTCCTCTTCAGCCGCTCCCTGCCGCGATCCCGCCTCTCCTTCGCATTAAGCTGTCCATCCAACTTTACCATCAGACCCCAAATCTTCTGCGACCCGAATGACATGACTCGAGATACCCGACGCCCTGAGAAGGGACCTCAGCCCGAGAACAGCTTCGATGCTGATCTCCTAGCTGGACTCTGGGAGGACGCGCCGTTTGCGCGCCTGCCTCCCGATGCGCCCTCCGAGCTGAAGGACATGGTCCAGACCATCGAGAACCCGAAACGCGTCTACGCCATCCACCGCGCCAGTCGCCGACATAACTTCCAAATCCTCGTGGAGATGTGTGTTTCCCAAGATCCCACGGCCTCCGTTGTGTATCGGCTTAGCTAACAGGTTTCCTTCGTAAGATACATCCTTCAGCTGCGGTACGGATGCGACTCCAAGTCATGTACAACCTCGACCTGTTTCTCCTGTCGCAAGCGCCTCGCCGGCAAAGCGCCAGTACGAAGATACAACACCACGAGTGCGAGGACGTTGGCTGTCTATATGGCCAGTCAGGATAACCCGGAGAATGGGCTCTGTCCTAGCCTCAAGCCCTCGAAAGAAACCCCGTCGGCTCTGAACTCACTCATATTCTCTCCGAACCCCGCTGCGCCGACCTTCAACGACCCCTTTTCCAAACGCTCGACAACACCAAAAGATTCAAGACGGCGAAAATCAGGCTCGGCTGTCAGGGTCAACGGCGAAACCAGCAGTTCCCACAAGACTACTCCGGAAGCTGAAGGTACAAGTCGTCACACAACGCTTCCCTCAAACGAACGATCGCACTTTGATTCGGCTACGGGTACTGCACAAATTCCTTTCAAAGTCGCTGAGCGCCCCGTCAGCAAGGATTATCGGTCTTTTGCCGCCAACGTCTTCGGCACTGTCGCTTTCAAAATGCTGGAATGGCTCACTCCAGCTGGCCTGGATGCCATGTCCCAAAAGGTCGCTGCTTTGGAGGCCGATGCGACACAGAGTCCCTCTAGGGATGAAGTTCAGAGATCCCAAAAACCGTCGGGCCAGTCGACTCCCATGCAGCCAATGCCCCCGGTGATATATACAGATGGCAAAGTGTCGAACGATCTGCCTGAGCCGACAGTAGAGCATGGGCCGGACGCAGTTCTGGACCAAGCGTCACAAAAATTACATACGTCAAATGCCACAATGCCCAACTCGCGACCGAGCAAGCCCAAGAGAAGCTCAAGTGCGAGGGTGCGGGCCAACTCAAAGCCAACAAGAAAGCTGTCCATCGAGCCATACCCGACGTCCTCATTGCCGGAAGACGTTGCCTCGGGACTGGTTTCCCCGAGGACGAATGGGGGCCCACATGAAAAGCCCCTGAGACCACCGAAGACATCTCATGTGAATCCTTACTCGATTCCTGAAATCCCCGCTACGCCCTCATTCTTCGACAACGTGCCGCCTCAGAGTCACTCGGTTGCAATTGTCAATGAGCCAGAATCGATTCTGAAGCCAAGTCCCGGCAATGGTGAACCATTAGCTGCTGTTCACAAGCCACCGGCAGAGGCGACATTAGAACTTTCTTCCGCGCAATTTGAACTCCCGCCGAACGAGTCTAAGCAGAGCGAGGAGCCAGTAGAGGTGTCGATCGCTGATAGCATGCTCCCGCAATCTTTAACATGCCTAAACGTCGAGGTTGTTGACCTTGTATGCGATATTCTTCAAGACGACGGCACCTCGGAATCCCACGTTCTTGATCCTGCCAAGATCACCAGCACATATTCTGGTCTCAAAGACCGAGCTCACAAGATGCAGAGAAAACAGACAACCCGGAGCACCTACCCAAAGCGACTGCGGAGACAGTGGAAGCTCTTCATTGAACAAAGCTTGTTCAATATCTTAAGCGACCCCCAGAGCCTGATGTCGTCTTTCGTCAAGGACGATGAACTGCTCGATTCGCACACCATTTGGTACTGCATGTTGAGACTCACTCGGGTTGCTCCCAGTCTTGTCTTTCACAGTTTGTGGGTGGCCGCTGGTAGTTTGTTTGGCGCGCCCAAATCCCTCCAGTCGCTTCGCTCTCCCACTACCAAGGTCTTTCGTCGATCCGAACGGCCTCTTGCCAACCTGGAGGCTGGCCAGCTACTGTCAATTTGTCTCCACGCATTAGTCGCTGCAGCTCCGTTGATAACAGACTCTAGAATACTGTTTGACATGTCACGGATCCGCTCAAACGGATTGACTCTAGGTGGAACTGGTGCTTTGGCACGGCAACCATCTTGGCTTTGTCTCCTTTACGACGATGCTTTCTCAAACGATCTAGCCCTCAGGCTTGCAAGGCGACTTTTCGCGGCCATCTCTGCTCGGAAATGTTTCGCAGAAATGGCCGCCCAAGACGAGGATCTTGGAGATGATAGTCAAAAGCTTGACGCCCTCCGTCCCCTCCTATCCCAGTTAGACCTTCTCAACACGTATTCTTCATCGAGTCCTGAACTGGGACAGCTCGAGAGAGCCGGTCATGAGTCAAGGGTTTCCACTTTACTTTTAGACTGGGCCAAGACCGTGATGCTCCAAGAATGGGATGGGAAGCCGGAAATCTCGTGTGACAGCTCCTTTGGTGGAGCGTTGTCGCTAATTGCTGCCATGTGTAAGTTGTAACATCTGTTGCCATATCGGACTGCGTAGCTAACTTGCCATAGACGACAAGCGACAGGAGCTTCTTTTGGGGGACATCCATTTTCGTGTGGAGTATTTCGCAGAGAGACTGGACTCAATCAATATGCCAGTTGCTTGGCTCACTCACCCGTCATCCAGACAAAAGAGGCATTTGCTGGACTTCCCCTTTATTTTCGACCCATCCACCCTAGTTTCTTACTTTCGATCCATCAACTTCTCCAAGATGAGCCGAAGCTATGAGGAGTCAAGCTCCTTGCAAACGAGAATGAAAGCAATCGTTGCACCCGGGGGTCTTATCACCAATCCTCATCACAAACTTGTTCTCCAGGATCTCCTCAAAACGGCATCCTCGAAGTACTTGATCCTTGAGATTAGTCGGAAGAACGTCATTAGAGATGCCTTTGATCAGCTTTGGCAACGGGAGGATCGGGAACTGCACAGACCGCTGAAGATTCACCTTGGCGAAGACGCCGGAGAAGAAGGGTTCGATTCGGGTGGAGTTCAGCAAGAGTTCTTCCGACTTGCTGTCGCTGAGTGCCTCAACCCCGACTACGGTGCTTTTTCGGTGGACGAGCGGACAAGAATGGCCTGGTTCGTGCCTGGCTCCATTGTGCCGGCCTGGAAGTTTGAAATCCTTGGTCTGCTGATCTCACTTGCGGTCTACAACGGTCTGACGCTACCTATCACTTTCCCGAAGGCACTTTACCGCAAGCTTCTCGGTGAGCCTGTGGACGAATTGCATCACATCGCCGACGGGTGGCCTGACCTTGCGATGGGCTTGACAACCCTGCTTGAGTGGGATGAAAGGCAAGGGTTGGTGGAAGACGTCTTCGCACGCACCTACGAATTCTCGGTATCCATGTTCGGCCAGCCTGTGTCTCGGGAAATGGACGGGCAAGCTCGTAGCTGGCCACAATTCGACGCCTCTGCGGCCAGGTCACTTGTAGACGGAAACCCCGAGGACGCCCCACTCGTCACTAACGAAAATAGAAACGCATACGTCAGTGACTACATCAAGCATCTCACAGACGTTTCTGTCCGTCCCCAATACGAAGCATTTGAGCGTGGGTTCCGTGCCTGCCTACACCCCAAGGCGCTTCAGCTTCTCACGGCGCCCCTCCTTCAATCGCTCGTTGAGGGCGTTCAAGAGATTGATATCTCTGAACTACGGAGATATACGAGATATGTCGGCTGGGACGCTAGCCACCGGGGAGTCCGGGACTTCTGGTCGATAGTCAAGCGATATGATGAGAAGATGAAGAGACGACTTTTGGAGTTCGTGACAGCCTCGGACCGTGTTCCCGTGGGCGGGATGAAAAACCTGCAGTTCGTGGTGCAGAGAAACGGCGAGGAGGAAGGCGAGGGCGGGCATCTACCGACCGCATACACATGTTATGGCACGCTTTTACTGCCAGAGTACAAAGATAAGGAAGTCCTGAAAGAGAGACTTTCTATGGCATTGGAGAACGCGCAGGGCTTTGGGTTTGCTTGAGCGAAAATGGCGAGGAGTTGTATGTTAGAACCAAAATCTTGCGGGTGGGATGGGTTTTCGTCGAGCTTGATATCCTTCGCGCTTCTTAATTGCATCGAACCTACACGAGAGAGGCGCTCCTCGCCTGCCTATAATTCCTGCAATTTCTTGGGCCGTTGCGACTTCCTATGGTGATGATAGGCAGCCACAGCCTGGCCACCTACTGGCAATTCTTCCATTGGCAAGCAGGGCGGGAATTTCTGCGGGGGAATTTCCTCTTCATCTGAAAGTACGCACATCTCGATCAAACGTGACGCCGCCAGGGCTCTCTCACTGTCGAATCCGTCGAGCTTCAGGGCCCAACGCCATATCCTTCTCCTTGCCCTTCTGTAGAAAGTCCACCTCGACGTCTCTTCGACCAAGTTTTGAATGAAGCCTTCACGTCGAAAAGGGCTTCTGGCGATCGAGTAAGATGGGAACTGTCGTCCAATCAGCAGTGCAGTTCACATGGCTGTGTAGGAGGCCTCCAAAACGACTTGGTTGGCCAAAACAAACTGCAACGGCATCGACGAGGCTGGCACTGCCAGATGAAACCCCGCTCGTTTCTGCGCGCTTTTATGACCCTTCTTCTCAACCGCTGATCCTCATTGTATACATTGTCTGATATATGTTATTCTGACATTGGAACAGGTCATATATTAGCCAGTCTGAATCACTGTACTCTTTGAAATTAATCTTCTCAACAAATTCCGAGAGAGGCATCAAGATAAGGCTACCACAATGTTCCATTGGCATGAAGAGGATTGCCGACGTCCTGATGTCGTCTTTTCAGATGGGCTCAAGGTTCCATCATGCCTCAACTGTGGTAACGTGGGGCAGACGAACGAAGCCGAGCACGAGAAATCTGTTACAGCGATTCCCGAAACACCCTCCGGAGCTACTTTCGAGCTTCGGTGGCCCTCTTCGTTGCCATTCGTGGAGGACGTCGCCATTGACGATACGGTTGAAGAAACACCCCGCGAGTCACACATGCAGAGTCAAAACGGGTCCTTGAACTCGAATTCGTCACCGACACAGAAGCAATCGCTTCTCACACAACGTTCAAGTCAAACTTCAAGCATATACAAATCTCTCTATAAACGACAAATTCGTCTCGTCCGACTGCTTCCTGGCAGATATCGTGATCCGATTCGGTGCGAGCTTCGAACTGCCGACCTGGCCTCTAAGCCAGACTATGAGGCGTTGTCATACACCTGGGCCGATCTTGATGGCGACACATCCAAATGCCAGGGGATCTACATAGGGGCGCGTTGGGACATTCTTGCCGTCACCGCTAACTGTGTTAACGCTCTCCGACGCCTGCGTTTACCGACTATGAGCAGAGAACTATGGGTCGACGCTGTTTGCATCAACCAAAATGATAACAATGAGAGATCTCACCAAGTCGGACTGATGCAGTATATATACGCATCTGCTTCAAGAGTTCTGATATACCTGGGAGAAGACCCTGAAGACCCCAACCCGGAGCCTCTCATGCCATGGACGTATGTGAATCACGGCAACACTCTGAGTTGCAGCAGAAACCTCAGTCTGAGGCCTTACTTTTCAAGAATTTGGGTGATTCAGGAAATCGCATCTGCACGCTCCGCTTGGGTTCTCTGCGGATCTAGGGGGGGCTTATGGGAAGACTTTATCACGCAACCTATCGTGGGTGCCAAACACATTTCAGTTATCGATACTGATTCAACCGTTGGTAGCGATCCGTACGACATCAAGGGTGTACACCGATGGCTTTTCCATGTCGCTCAGCCGCGATTTAGAGAATTGGATGACTTCTACGATTTGTTGGGCGCAACTGCTCCTTCCCTCGCATCAGACCCACGAGATAAGATCTTTGCTTTACTTGGTCTTTTTCAGGGTACACAATCTGCCGGCCTGGTCGCAGACTATTCTCTCAGCCAGAACCAATTGTCCACTGGAATAACAGCATTCTTTCTTGTACGTAATCCAGAGAGTCGGGCGCACATCTTTTCTCTGGTAAGGCCAAACTCATCGCCCAATTTGCCTTCCTGGGCCGTCGACTGGGCGGCAAGTTGCTGGCCACAAACCAAGTTCCCTCAGCACAACAACTACCTAGACCGGAGCCGTCAACTTGTAGATTTTGAGCAGCTTGCAAAAATTCGATTCCATCCAAAAGGTGCACTCGTGATGCGAGGGTTCCTCACGTTTGGACTCGGAAGCTATCTAGATGCAGATTTGATCACCGAGCTTCCTGAAAACATTCAGGGTTCCACCTACAGCCCAGAAATACCGCAGCAAACACGGCACGCTTCCACCTGTAGAGCCGAAAGGGCCCAAAATAATGATCGAGCGTTCTTGTCCTTAGCAGTTCCAGGGTATCTCCTTATGTTACAGCATGTAAGGAGTGCGAGGGTGTATTCGTTCGTTGGTATTTCTCCCATGACAAAGAAATGTGTTTGGACTACACTTATCAACTCAATCAACCCGCATGTTACCCTTACTTTCTCGGCATGGAATGTTTTGATGTGCGTGCGGGATGCAAGGCTCTGGTCCAACATCATCTTGTGGGATGTTTTGAAGACCAGTTGCAAGGCCATCAAGCAATCATGGAATCTTGAAGTCAAAGCATGGACAAGAAAATTCATATTGCGAGCCGCCAGAGTTCAGAAAACAAGGAGTCAGAGACCTTATTCACCGGATTCCAAGGCATTGAACCAACTAGGACAAATCGAAGCGGTCAATACGGTTGACCAATGGGAATGGCTGCATGAAAGAATGATATCAATATATGAGGAAGCTCGATGGAGAGCCATCCGGTCGACAGAATATGAGAAATATCCAAAATGGGAACCCAGCATGCGTCTCTCGGAATGGGCATCTAAATATGTTGCTAAACGTCTATATACTTCCCTTGAAGCAGTTCTCGTTCAAGCCTGCTGGGATTGGGGACGGTACGAAAACCCCGAAGTCGATATCGAGTTTTCGGGGTCGAAAGCTCCAGATTGGACTATCCCACGCAAACTACTGTGGGATACCGAATATGTCAATCATCAACAGGTCGAGTCGTTCATTCTGACTCTTGCTACAACATTCGGGCCCAAGATCGAAAACGACGGTTGGGAGCAAAAACTCAGATACACAATGAGGGATCCGCAATCCTTTATCGATTTTCTTTTAGGCCAAAGCCTTAATTCTAAACAAGAGGCAATGAGGCGCTTGAAAAAGATGTACAATCATGATGAGGACCCGAAACACCAGGATTCAACTGAGGCTCAACGCTCCGCGGCTATCGTCCGATGGCTTCAAACCAGTTTGGACTTTCGGCGAGAAGATGATTTGCAGCCGGGACAGTCAAGCTGGGCCGACTCACTAAAGAAATCGTGGGCCAAATTAGGTAGACCCGTCTCGGATGACAAGCGCAGCCGGAAAACGATACGAAGCTTGACCAAGAGATTCCGGGCAAGGAAGTCGAAATGGGCCCCGCTGCTTGAACTGGTCCGCCAGACCGAAGCGCTGATGCTCCCCATGGAGAAGGTGTTAACAGTAAAAGATGAGCAAGAGCGCTTTTTTCACTGGCTGGAATACCTTCGACTGCAGCCCGAAGAGATCCACATCATCTGAGCAACTGGGCCTGGTTCTCGTACGGAAAGTGTCTACGAATTTCCTTTTGAGTGGGATTTTTCTTCCGGTGGCATTCAACTAAGAGAGATGGAAAAAGGGAGATTGGGGTTGGGCGGGGGAATATGGATATTTGAAGGGGATGTGATGGTCTTTTAGCGGCTATTCAGGGACAGTTGATATGAGGACGAAACCTCTAAAAGGGGCTTGGATGTTGCACTGGGATGCCGCTTATGAGAAATTGATCTTTTTGGGTGTTCTAGGACATGTTGTACAACAAATGACAAATGCTGCAACATTTGAAGTGGCATCTGTGCCCTCGACAACCCGGCGATATGCCAATTTGGTTGTATTAATCTGTTGTTGGCGCCATTGAGTTGGGGTTCCCCTAAGCTGAAGTACAAGATTAGAACTTGTGAGGATTCTGTTTGTCATCTCTTTTTACACAGGACTACGGCCACTCGGGCATGGACGGTTCATTAAGTGGGCAGGGTAATAATTAAAATTTAAATCTCATATCTCGTTTGTTTTGCGCGTCCCCCATCTATACGATTCATAGAGGGCCAGGGTCAACTCATACACAGATATCTCATTTCACGACGTTTTGCCTCTTCTCTCTTTTCTTATTTAATTACAATAGTATTCCTTTTTTTCAGCATCCGCAGACGTTGAACCGCGCGACGGACGGGTCGTGGTCGCTGACGAGGTCGTCGTACAGCTCCCACGAGTTGACGTGGATGTGCTCGTACGCGGTGCCGTTCTTGCTGGCGAGGGCGGGGCTGACGAACATGTGGTCGAGCTCCTGGGCGTTCATGTCGTAGACGTAGGTGTAGCGCTCCTCGATGGGGATGCCGACGGCCTCGTCGAGGTCGATGAGGCCCGACTTGGAGGCGAAGACCTTGAGGGGCTCGACGAAGGCGAACTCGTTGAAGTCGCCGGCGGCGATGATGCGGGCGTTGGGGTCCGCGGCGAGGATCTCGGCGATGAAGCTCTGTTGTTTCCCATACGGTCAGTCTATGCTCTTTCTTTCTTTTTTCACTTTGTTCGGGATTCAGGGGGGGAGGGACTTACAGCGGTGATCTCGGCCTGCTGGATGCGGGGGTTGACGACGCCGTTGACGGGGGGACGGGGGTCGCCATGCAGCGAGGACGAGCCGCCCTTGGACGCGAAGTGGACGTTGACGGTGAAGAAGATCTTGTTCTGCGGGCCCTTGATGGCGCGCCACGCGGCGGCGAGGGGCTTGCGGCTGGCGTCCCAGGCGGTGCTGGTCGGGGCGATGCGGCCGGGGTTGTACTTGAGCTGGGGGCCGGGCAGGACCTCGTTGGCGTCGAGGCTGCCGCCGGGGTTGGGCTTCCACAGCTCGACGACGTCGGGCCTGTAGAGGTAGGCGACGCGGATGTTGCCGCCGGGCTGGCCGCCGTCCTGGCCGTCGACGGGGTCGATGACAACGAAGTCGTAGACGACGCCGCTCTTGGTCTCGATGGCGGCGGTGAGGGTGGAGAGGGTGACGTTGGAAGAGACGACGCCGTTGTTGGTCGCGCCGCTGTTGTCCTGGACCTCCTGGACGAAGATGAGGTCCGGGGTCTTCAGGTAGTCGACGATGTGGGCGGCGACGGCGGGGAGGTGGGCCGAGGTGGGGGCGAGGTTCTCGATGTTGTAGTCGCCGATGGTGATGCCTCTGCAGTCGCCCCTGCTGACGAGGGAGGTGGGGGGCGCGTCGTTGGTGGCGTTCTTGACGAAGGTGATTCCGGTGAGGGGGAGGATGCGGTAGAAGCCGAAGGCGTAGGTCACAATGCCGGTGATCTCGGTGAGCTGGTCGCCCATCTTGGACTCGGGGTTCTTGGTGCCGTCGAGGGGAGTGCCGATGACGATGGTCTCGGGGTTGGAGTCTTGGGTACTGTCAGCGGATGCACTACAGGCTGGCGAGAAGAAGCCGACTTACCCTTGTCAGACATGGTGAGGCCGCCGTGGGCGTTGCGGCCGGTGGTGGGCCAGTCGCCAATGACCCAGGTGTCGCCGTACTGGTTGGGCCGGGTGATGGCGACGGGGGTCTTGACCGTCACCAGCTCGCCGCTGAGGCTCTCCCAGAAGTCGAGGCCGTACAGCGCGGGGTTCAGGACGGGGTTCTCGACGGAGATGTTGGCGGCCGCGTTGGGGACGGCGTAGATGTCGCCGCCGTCGAGGCTGGTGAACTGCTCGGTGGGCGGGTTCAGAGTGTCAACGCCGATGACGAGCGGCGTGACCTTGTTGCCCGACGACACGACGACAACGTTCTTGGGGGAGCTGAGCTCGGTGAGGTAGATGTAGTTCGTCGCGGACCTGTGCGGTGTTAGTCAGGGACGAACCCGGACAACGGCTGCGCGCTGGGCCTTCTCTTACCTGTACTCCTGGATCTTGCCGTCCAGGGTGATGAGGTCGCCCACGGCCAGGTTTGCGCCGACGGTGCTGCCGTAGACGTAGAGGGCCTCGGAAGTGGCCTCATCGTCGTCGGGCGTGGTGGAGCGAATCCAGATGCCGCTGGGCCCCTTGGCCAGAACCAGACCGGTGACGTTGGTCACGGACTGGTCCTTGAACGGAGAGAGGAACTTGTTGCCGTTGATCTCGGCAATGGTCAGGGCCGAGGCGGTGCCAACGGCGGAGAGGAAGAGAGAGGTGACCTTCATCTTGACAACAGGCGACGCGTCGCAAAGAACAGAGGCAGTCGAGGCGCACACAAGAGAGGGAATTGGACTTGACAGAAAGGCTCTCTCTCCGGATCTACGTCACAAGCAAGCAAGAGATCAGCTCAACTTTTTTTCATCGCGGGGCCCATCACTCTATATGTAGGATGGAGCTGAACTCTCAGCCCGTTGCGCCGTTCCCCTGGCCAGAGTCGTATCGTGCCGACGATGCCAAGATAAAAGCACATATCGCTGGGTCCATGATCCCCATTCCGCCCTTGCATCTCGGGAGCTGCCTCTTTGCATGTGAGTGCGCGTGCGTATTCCCCTTGGTCGACAGCGATTGCGCGGCGAGACGGCCAGCTCCGATATTGCAAGCTGATGAAAACCTTCCCTCACTGGACAGGCAGGCATTCTATCGGACCA
This sequence comes from Colletotrichum jinshuiense, assembly GCF_051148585.1. NCBI lineage: Eukaryota > Fungi > Ascomycota > Sordariomycetes > Glomerellales > Glomerellaceae > Colletotrichum > Colletotrichum jinshuiense. Next base: position 5,116,818 of record NC_139309.1, on the reverse strand, counting down.
AGTGTCGTATCAATTGACCTCTTAGAGCGTCCCGTGCCCGGCACGTTTCCCCCCTCGCCCTGTGCCACGGCACTAACACAGCCGTAGCCGATCAGGGCCCCATTGGCGCCGCTCGGCTTGCTCTGGCTCGATTGGGAAGGTGAAGGTTGCTGCGAGAGCGGGAGAGTCGCCTAGCTGGTGTCTAGCTCCAGTGGGGAATATTGGGATGGTTGGATGGTGTGGGGGAGAGGGAAATAACACTCCAAAGTCAGAAGCGACTCTGCTCTTGACTTGCACGAGACACGGCCCATCTGGAATTGCGATTAGCAGGCCGCGCCGACCTATGGGAAGAGCTGGAACGAGCTGCTCAATCTCGAAATTCGAGAGACGAGCCGGGCCAACCCCCCTGCCCTTGGGGTGGTAGCCCTCAGAGCCAAGCTGAGTGGACGCGTGGTGTCTTGCTGTTGTTGGTCGAGAGCGTTGCTGCGGTGGTGGAGGTGCGGAGGAGAGACACAGCCAGAGAAGGCAAGGGTTCGGGGCGATATGGAAAGACATGAGAATTGGTTAGGCAGGTTAGGTTATGGCGCTAATCTACGCCTTATCGCCTGCCAATCATTGCCCTCACGTGTTGGTAACAAAGGTGCCGGCCCCGGAGCCTTACCCCGGTCCCCTTGGATGTGCCCCTGTCCGTCGCCGGCCTCTAATCCCACTAAGCTTGACTCAACATCCTCGCCGTCATCGTCTGCCCCAAGGCTGTCAAGACTTGACTGGAGCCATTTGATTTCGCTCACATCTCATAGGCAGAGGACGCGACTTTTTTGTCATAGAAAAACTTTAGCTGGCTCAATTTTCACGGGCTCACGGTAACGAAACTAACCCCCAAGGACAGCTCGGCCTGTTCTACAATTGTGGTGCGCATCCCATTCAATTTTTTAAGACGGAAGAAACTTCCCAGGACAATACAAAGTTGTAAAACATCCGCGGAACTTCCGCTCATTGAATGATCCCCCTGCAGTGGCCTATAAGAATATACAAGATGCTCATTGGCAGTGACAAAGAGGAAAAGAAAGGAAAAAAACCTTGCTACTCTCAAGTGAGGGTAGCTGGCTAGTTTCGCGTACCACAAGAAGATTCCCGCTCGCAAAACACACACTCAGCAGACCCAACCGGCGTAGTTGCCAACTGATCGGGGAATCATCGCTTGGATCACCCGACTCAAGTGAGCCCCGCTAGTGTCCCGGGCCCGATCCCGACTCGGCCTCCGGCGACGGCCAGAGCCGCCCCATCTACTCAAAATCGGCGTCCTCTTCGTCGCGGTCGACCAAGTCAGCCGACACCTCATCGCGTCCGAGCAGGCCAGCGAGAGGGTTGGCTTGCTTGTCTCCGCCAGCAGCAGCGCCATCAGCAGCACCGGCGCCAGAGAGCTATAGCCATCGTTGTTAGCACGCGTTTGTACAGAGGCGCGGGGTTTGCACTGGTAACTTACGCCTTCGAGGATGGAGGTGAGGATGTTGGCGCCGTCCTGTGCGTTGTTCTTGTTGCCGCCCTTCTTGCCGCCCTTCTTGCCGCCGGCGTTCGCAGTTCCGTTGTTGGCAGCACCGCCGCCGGCAGTCGCTCCGTTGTTCTTCTTGGCCTTGGCGTTGGCTGCCTTCTTCTTTCCGTTGCCCGCGCCGGCTTTTCCATCTGCCGCGGCGTCGGCCGCGTTGGCAGTTCCGTTGTTGGCGCCACCGCCGGCGCCGCCGCCGTTCTTCTTCTTGCCCTTGTTCTTCTTGGCGGCGGCGGCTGTCTGGGCTTTGCCGTTGTTCTTCTTGCCGCCCTTCTTGTTCTTCTTCTTGCCTCCGCCGGCGTTGGCGGTACCGTTGTTGGCAGCACCGCCAGTGGCAGCACCGCCCGCGGCAGCGTCGGCGGCCTTGTTGTTATTGGCGACTCCGTTGTTCTCGGCGGCGTCGTCGGCATCATCATCCGCGTCATCGGCGGCATCAGCGGCATCAGCAGCTGATGGAGGTTAGTTTGAGTTCCAGGCGCATCACTGTCAAGTTTACACATACCATTCTCGCCTTGCTGGTTGTTGCCCTTGCCGCGGCGCAGCTTGGGCCTGACATCCAGGCGAGGGACGAGGTTCACCTCCCCGATGGAAAGAGCCACGGACCGCTCCTCCTGGGTAGGAAGGGCAATGACCTGGGCAGCGAGGGCCGCGAGAGAAAAGAGGACAGAGGTCTTCATTTTTGCTGTTGTAAGAGTTGAAGATGTAGCGGAAAAGAAGAGAGAAGAAGAAAAAAGTTGAAAATGGTAAAATCTACAGTCGAAACGGTTCACAGAACCAAAGTGAATGGAAGAAAATGGGAGAGGTTTGACACTCAAGAAAAGACTGGGCCAGCCAAAGTGAAGGAAACTGAACCGGAATGGAAGTTGTGATGAAAGGCTTGTGAGTGACGAGAGAAGAGAACGAAAGAAGGACCAGATCCGGCCGGGTTGATATAGAAAACAAGGTGCGGGCGGATCTCACTCGGGATGCAGATGGATCGGAGTATGATGCCGCAGATAGAGCAGGCGGCGGGAGCTAGCATGAGGTCACAGTGCCAAGGAATTGAGACATGTTGTCAAACAAATGAGGTGAACACTATCTCGGCCAATGTCACCATGTCAGCCATGTCACAGACAGCGATCCATCGGAGGGCAGTGCAATTTCGGTGGAGCCAGGGGAGTAGGGACCTCAGTTTGAGAAGAGAAGAGGCGAATGGGACGTGTAGGTGCGCCAAGCATCACGAGAGGTGCCAGGTCGCGCCTAACCCCGGAGTAGCCGTGAGCCGGGGAAAGCGGAGACGAGGCCCAAAAATAAAAGAGAGTGAACGTAGCCGATTGATGATGGGCATCGCTACCGTGCGTCTGCGGTTCATGGTGCCGGTGATGACCATGGAGGGCGACTGTTGATCAGACGGTTGGTGATTCAGAACGGCCCCGCCGCGGCGGGTTCTTGCGAGTTCGCTCACGGTCCACCCGCACGCAGTGTTGAGGCTTGCGGCGGTGGCCGTCGAGGGCGGCTAGTTGTCGATAGTTGCAGCCATTACGATTACGGTACATGGCGTGCACCATACAGTACATGGCGTGCACCATACAGTACATTGCGTGTTGTAATGCCGTCTTGGGGTGTGTGCGTGTGTCTTGTCTGCTGGTGGTGCTCGGGCGGTGGTGACGGAGGGTTCCCAAGACGATGGCTTTCCGTGCCTTGCGGTGGTGGAACGGCCACGGGGTTTGCACGGTTTGATCGGAGGACAGGTTGTCAAACCTGGGATGAAACACCGCCAACGAGAGCGCTTAGCTGGATTTGCGAACACCCCTTTGTCACCCCATCTTTGCTCCGTCTCTTGATTTTTGATTTTTGATTTTTCCATCCCAAGACACTGGTGTCGAGTGGGATGCCGGCCTGCCTTGCCAGGATGCCGTTTGAAGAACGAGCCTGGCCGGAGCGACAAAGCCTAAAGTTCAGAGATGCAACGATACACCCTGGGCTGTTTCTTGACAACCAGGGGGATCTCCTGTGCATCAGGACCGGCCCCCTGGGTGTTGCAGAAGAAGAATATGCTCTGGACTGGTGAGCCCGCTGGGTTTTGTTGGGGCTCTGCTGGGTTGCCGACTATCATGACCGCAACGGGGTGTAACAGGGCAACATGATCACCTTGAGCTTGAATGAGAGCCGCAGGGAAGCATTGAAGCTAAGCTTCGCGACCATGTCGAAATCGCTCCATCCCTTGCCGTTTTACCCCCTTCCTTTCTTTTTATTGTGGGCGCAACGTTGTTCGTTTGGATGGGCAATTAGAAATTTGGTGGCATCGACTGGCGGGATGCCTATGTGGAAGCTGCCGCATTTGCGGTTGCTGCGCCATTCCGTGCCCTTCCATCCCGTCCGGCCCCATCCCTTCACACAATTAATTCCGGGGGGGCTAGAACTCGAGGCAACGCTGGGAGTCGCTAGACCCTTGCAATATGGCTCTAGGGCCAAGTTGAGAGAAGGGACGGTGTTTCAACTGGTGCATCGAAATGCCAAGGACCGCTGTCTCGAGGAGATGAACAGCGTCGGGCGAGGACAGTCGCGCACCAATGGCCAAAACTGTGGTGAGGATAGTACAGGAACAGTTAAGAATACCAAGAAACCTACGCGTGTTTGGCGATGCTTCTTTGGTCTCGAGTTTCGGGTACTCTTGGGCTCTGTGGCCTTGGCCGCGCTGTAGCTTCACACCCCAGGCAACATCTGGGGATCACTGCGGCGGGGCGAGCGCTTCCGGGATTAGAATTACAGTGAAGGCCAAGCATTTTGACGAGGAGAATCAGGGGATGAACGGATGTGCTGCGATCCTGTTTGGGAAATCATGGAGAGAGGAGACGGGAGAGCAATGATCAGCGACCCAGGAGAGAGAGCGAAGGAGAGCCACTTCATGCCAGCCCGCCGGGGGCATCCCCCACGAGAATAAAGAGGAGTCAGCTCGGCTTGCATTAAACCTCATGATCCATATTTTTTATTTATTGTCAACATCAGCCTGTGACTAACATCACTGGACGGAAGCGGAGGGCAGAAGCTCTGTGACCGACCCGAGCAGAAGGGAGTGCCCCATAGGGTCCCGGCTTGGCGGCCATCAAAACCTCGTGGCCACTCTTACATGGGTGATGACGAGTCACCATTTCAGGTCGGGCGGGGATTTCCCTTCCATCTGTGCTCTTCTACACGTGGGACAGCTAATTATGTATTTCAAATGGCTCTGCTCTGCCCTCCGCGGGTTCCCATCTTTGCTCTGAATCGTGTAAGTCTGTTTTTAGCAAAGATGGGCACGACCTCAGACGAAATCATGAAGATGAAAGTTAACGAATTATGACCACACCTAAGTCGATCAATCACTCACCCTACCTACCTTACCTTACCAGTAGCCTTTCACGTGCCTTTCAACTTGCCTTGCATTACATGAGACGTGCCTCACTCATCTCAGGTCATCCTATCTGCCACGAACCTTCGCGGCTCGGACGGTTCCACGATCGGACTCAATATGCCCGTCGGTCCCCTCGCTCCTTCTCGTCAGTGTTGCTGCATCCATCCCAGACCTTGCCTGGTCCAAGGTCGGAGACCGAGATGTCCGATGCAGCTAGCTAGCCTTCATTCACACTGCTGCTTCAAGCTAAACACATTTCGTCCGTTTTTTAGTTGGTTTTTATTTTACAACTTGATACTCAATCTCCCATCGCGTTTGAAGCGGACTGTCATCTGGTTCCTCAGTTAAAGATGAGATCGTTTCCACTTTAGGCTGTTGGTGGGGTGGCTGTGCCAACCGAATGCTAATGCGTTCTATTGGCACAACCAGTTTTACCTCGAACTAGGCAGCTTTGCCTGAGGCTGGTGCCTCAAAATTACGAAGGATTCATTCGAGTTATCCGACAGCTGCAGCACAATCGCGTTCCATTTCGTTCTGTTTCCTTCGCGGTCCAACAACCTACCTTTACTTGGCTGTATGCCATATACATAAATATGGACACCCTACGCCTATGTTTCTAATGTCCTTGTGCGTTTTGCCTCCGGGTCTGATACCATTGCACTGCTAGTACGGTAGACGAAGTCACAAAACGTTGCATTCCGTCCATGTTTTGTTTAAAAATATGCAACTGATTTAAATTGCCTCACTTCCCCTTTTGGTCTTGAAACACTCATCAGCACAGAGCCGCTGCCGCTTGCCATGTGGGTCCCGCAGCCGGCTTGCCCTTCCGGCCTTGACAACTCGTTCGGCCCGTGGGCCGGAAAATTGTGCCGTGGCGGCTTCGACTTTACGCTTTTATTCGAGGAAAGCATACTCACGATCCCCCTGCAATGCATCTTCCTGCTGGTTCTTCCCATCTGCGTCCTACGCCTGGCTAGGTCGGATGTCAAAGTCGTAACCAGCGCCCTGCGCCCTCTCAAAGCCGTCAGTCCTAGCGGAAACCCCTTCCACCCCCTAACATGTCTGACGTGTGAAAGTGTGCATCCGTTTCCCTGGTTGCCCTCAATGTTGCTCTTCTCGTCCTTTGGAAAACCACCCCATCAACCACAATCACCCACACGCGTGCAACAATCCCCGCCGCCGTTCTTGGCCTCATCGCCTCGCTGGGCCTCGCCCTGTTGTCATGGCTCGCGCACGAACGGTCGGTAAGGCCGTCATTTGTGCTCTCGACTTACCTTTTTCTGTCGGTGTTGCTTGATACTGCCCGCGCTCGCACCCTGTGGATGTTGGGACCCCATCAGGCCATCCCTGCCGTCTTCACTTCTACCTTGGCTCTGAGGGCTGTAATGATCCTGCTGGAATCGACAGAAAAGCGAAGCATCCTGGTCCTGCAACACCAAGGATATTCCAAGGAAGTCACCAGTGGTACATTCAGCAGATCGGTCTTCTTTTGGTTGACGTCGCTCTTCGTAAATGGGTACAGAAACATTCTTCGACTTGATGACCTCTACCCGCTAGACCCCGATCTAGCCTCGGAGCCTCTATACAAGAAACTCGCAGGTGCGTGGGAGAAAGGTAATTAATGCCCGGCCCCCGACTAAAACAGATGTCCCGCGGACTAATATATCGGCTGCCGCTTGGGAAAAGTCCCCGACAGGACCGCCCCAGGCGCTTTGTTCAGCACCTGGCTCCGCGTATTTGCGGGCCCCGTGGCTACCGCCATCATCCCGAAACTCTTCCAGATCGCCTTCAGCTATGCCCAGCCGTTTCTCATTAACGAGGCTATCAGCCTCGCCAGCCAGCCGCAGACGCAGCCCTACAATAATCGCGGTTTTGGCTTGATAGGGGCGTACGTGCTCGTTTATACGGGAATCGCTGTGGGTCCCGCTCTTTGTTCCAGACTCGCTGGATTACGACAGCTAAACAAGGCGTGCAGGTGTCGACGGGTCAGTATGACTGGCGCAATCAACGTGTGGCCTCCATGACTAGGGGGAGCACCACCGCACTCGTATACCGGAAGGCACTGTGTCTGGATTTGACTTCGCCGAAAGTCAGTCCCTCGGGGGCTTTGACCTTGGTCGGAACCGATTCCGAGACCATCAGCCAAGGCATCACTCAACTTCACGAGACATGGGGAGGTATTCTAGAGATAGGCATCGGGATTTACCTAATTTACAGGCAGCTTGGGGCTGCTTGCGCCATGCCCGTCGCTCTCGTTTTCGGTATGATGGTCTGCCCACTTGCTGACCTATTTTCATACATTAACTGATCTGGTAGTTGTTCTGATCGCCACGGCTTTTTGTGCGATTCCGACGGGCAAGGCGTCGGCTGAGTGGATCAAGGCATCGCAAGACCGCGTATCGGCGACATCCAAGACCTTGGGAAACATCAAGTGGCTCAAGATATCCGGCCTCAATGATGCGGCCTTTTCGGTGATCCGCAAGCTCCGGGGCACCGAGCTCGAGGTATCCAGGAGGTTTAGAATATTGCTCGGCGTGTCCATGATGTTCTGTAAGTCACTCATTTTACAGTGAGTATCACGGTTGCTAATAATCGGTACGAAGTAATTTGTACGCCAATCTGGTCCCCGATCCTCACCTTTAGCACCTTCGCTGGGATGGCATCTGGAAGCGATAATGCCTTGACCATCTCAAAGGCATTCACCGCATATTCCCTTTTGATCCTGGTGAACCAGCCTCTGGTTGGAATTATCATGGCCTTGCCGCTCTTGGCTGCTACCATGACATCTTTTCAGCGCATCCAGGATTTCTTAAATGGAAATGAGCGAGTCGACGGCAGATTGACGGCAGATGATGAGGGACGAATCGTCAAGCTGCTACCGGATAATGGGACTTCTCAGAGCCTCCAGAAGGCTACCAGTCCAACGCACAACTTTGAGCTCTCCGAAATGCACAAGGATGAGGTTTCTAGTGTCAATCTTGCTGAAAACACCATCGCCTCCTTAAAGGGGACGTTTTCCTGGTCGGATGACTCCAAGCCGGTAATAGATATCGACGACTGGAACATCAGACGGCGAGCTTTCACGCTGCTTCTAGGGCCTGTCGGCTGTGGTAAGTCAACACTTCTAAAGGCTCTACTCGGCGAGCTGTCATCATTCAAGGGGACTATCCGCACCAACTTCTCCGGCGTCACATATTGCGGCCAAAATGCTTGGATTCCCAATGAGACGGTACGCAACATCATCTCCGGCTACGGTGCTTTTGACCAGTCCTGGTACCAAACGGTTGTCAACGCATGCGCCTTGGAGGCAGACATCTCTAGTTGGCCCAATGGAGACAACACCGTAGCTGGAACGAAGGGAATATCCATGAGCGGGGGACAGAAACATCGTCTGGTATGTCGTAACTGATGCCCGGACAGAACTGTGTCGGTTATAGGGTGCTAAATCTTCCACAGGCTATTGCACGAGCCCTCTATGCAAGGCAAGAGCTGATTTTGCTGGACGATGTCTTCAGTGGTCTAGACTCGAGCACTGAAGACTTGGTCTTCAACAACCTCCTCGGTAGCAATGGCTTGCTTCGAAACACAGATACGACTGTTATACTGGCATCCTCTGACTGTCCGTCTATCCCCCCCCCCTTTTTTCTTTTTCTTTTTTTTTTCTTGACTTTTTGGCTGATGATTCGTAGCACGACGCATCCCTCAAGCTGACGATGTTGTGTTTCTTGACGAGGATGGCCGGATAAAAGTAGGGGAGGCCAATGAGAGGCGTATCTCAGCCTCAAGCATTCCTAGACAGACCGGTCGATCTGCCGAGGACAAAAAGACTGGACCCCTCCAGACGACAACCAACGAGGGCAGGGCGCCCGTCACAGTCCTTGGGGCGCTCGAGGACCAAGTGGACTCTGCACGTCAACTCGGAGACTGGGGCATGTACAGCTTCTACGCTAGAGCGGCCGGTTGGTTCAGCTTGGCGGCATTTGCTGGTGCTATGATCGTCTTTGCATTCTGTGATTCATTTCCCGGTAAGAGTTCGCCGCTTTCTCAGTCCCATCTTCAACAGCTTACCGGAGGTGTCATTAGATATTTGGCTCAAATGGTGGGCGGAATCAAACGAGAAGGAGCCAAATCAGGACCTTGGCAAGTGGCTTGGGGTCTACGCTGCTCTTGGGATTGGATCTGTCGTCTCTGTTCTCTTCGGCATGTGGTAAGTAATGATTTCACGCATGGTTCTATACAGACCGCAATTTTGACAAACCATTCCAGGCAACTCTTCATTGTCATCATCAACAAGTCGGGAGTTTACTTCCACGGCGTACTGCTGGACACCACCTCTCAGTAAGAAGATCTTACTTATTCTTTCACTGGATCAGAACTGACGAAACAAGTGCCCCCATGTCATTCCACAGCTCCGTAGATAGCGGTGTAACGGTCAACAGGTTCAGTCAGGACCTGCAACTCATCGATATGGAGTTGCCGGCCGCTGCCCTTGGTCTAGCCGTTGGTACGTCGTCTCATTTACCCACTCAGATATCCGTCGCAGCTGAATTTAATAAATTACAGGTGTGGTATTCGGCGTGGCTCGATTCATCATGATCTCGGTCTCCTCTCGATACATGGCTGCCATTCTCCCCCTCTTAATCCCCGTTTTCTACGCCATCCAACACTTTTACCTTCGTACATCCCGCCAGATGCGTCTTCTCGACATTGAACACAAGGCACCTTTGTACACGCAGCTCATCGAGACCCTGGACGGCCTAGCGACTATCAGGGCATTCAAATGGGAGGACGCCTTCGAGAAAAGCAACATGAGCCGGCTGGATGATTCCCAAAGGCCTAGCTATCTGCTCGCCTGCCTCCAGCGCTGGCTGACATTTTCTGTCGATATGGTCATCGCGGCCATAGCGCTCATACTAATCGTCCTCGTAACTACGCTGCGTGAGCAGATTGGGCCTGGGTTTATCGGCATTGCTTTGACCAACGTCTTGGCATTTAGCGGTACCGTGAAGGCGATCATCACGTCATGGGTCATGTTGGAGGTCTCGCTCGGCGCGGTTGCGCGAGTGAGGAACTTTTCCATGACTACGAAATCTGAGAGTGACTCGGAGACACATCTCGCAGAGCCGGCTTCAGATTGGCCCAGTCAAGGGGCGATTGAGTTTTCCAATGTGACGGCATCCTATACGTAAGTCCAGATGTGAATCCCTATGTCTCGATGGAAAGTACTAAGTCAGTTTCTCAGGTCATCCGGAACCGTCCTCAAAGGCGTCTCCATGTCGATTCAACCAGGCCAAAAGGTTGCCATTTGCGGCCGTACGGGCAGGTATATCATCCCAAAGCCCCTTTGTGCCCCGTTTTCAAGATTTCTAACATGTTTTATAGTGGAAAAAGCTCTCTTATTTTATGCCTACTCCGCATCATGGACCTGGACAGCGGCGCCATCACAATCGACGGCGTCGACATCTCCACACTCGCCCATGAAAACGTCCGCTCAAAGCTCGTCGCCGTGCCACAAGAGTCTTACATTTTTGACGGCACAGTCCGTCTGAATCTCGACCCCACCGAGACTGTGGCAGACTCGGAGGTGGTGGCAGCCCTCGAGAAAGTGCAACTTTGGGGCAAGGTCGAGGAGCGAGGTGGCCTCGACGCGGTCATAGACGACAATTTCTTCTCGAATGGCGAAGCGCAGCTGTTGGTTTTCGCGAGAGCGATGCTGCGGAAGGGCAAGGTCCTCATCTTGGATGAGATTACCAGCAGGTAAGATGGCGTCCCCCCCCCCCCTCTTTCTTCCAAGAATTTGTTTAGTAACGTATGCGAACCAGTCTTGACGATGAATCGAGCCGCGTCATCGACAATGTGCTTCGCTCCTGGTTCCAAGATTGGACCATCATCGCCATCGCGCATAAGTTGGATTCAATCCTGGACTTTGACCGGGTTGCGGTGGTTGATGCAGGAGTAGTCGTCGAGTATGGCGAGCCCAAGCAGCTCCTGGAACAAGAATCCTCATTCAGGGGACTCTATGTGCAATCATATAAAGAGGCTTGAACAGGAAGAAGACGAGCTCTTGTAAGATCGTGTTTGATTAGGTGGTGATGTCGCAACTCAGCGTATATACTTATACTTGTAATGAATAACGAACCCTCTTCCCTTTCTGTCTCTTCTCTCCGAGACTACATTACCCAATGGACTCGTCATCGCCGGCACGTTCTAGGCTGCCGAGGAGACTTGGTCCACTCAGTTCTCTTGCAGCTGGTGATCCTGTCGTACTGAGCGTTCCACAATATTGCGGCCAATCAGCATGGATGAAGTACCGCCTTCATGCAGCCGGATTTACATACATATTGCAGGCGCTAGTTGCCTCGGCGGAGGCATAAATGATTTCTTCTCTCCTCCAGCTTCTTGGTCATTTAAAAAGGGCCCCGATATTTTTTCTATATGCGTCCTTTACCTACTTATAGTGTCGTGTCTTGGGAGTATCGGGAAAATGGAGGACTCATGGAACGACTTTCTACGCAGTCTGCCCTCTAGCGACGAGACATTCTCCATCCTGCTCAGCCATCTCAACGCTCGGAACCCAGGAACATGTGTGCGGCTCTTCACTACAGAAGAATACTATGCATGGCAGGGCGGGCAATATAGGACGCTTCTCTGCGTTGCTCCCCCCGGTTCGGGGAAGTCGGTTTTGGCGTCGGTCGTTTTCGACAGGCTTGAGAGGGAGAACCGGCAGGTTGCGTGCATATTCAACACCTGGCCGCAGTTGCAGACGGCCGATGTTCTCCTTACCATCTTGCTCCGGCAGCTGGCCCAAAATGTTTCTTCAAGAGCGTTGCCAGCCCTCTTGCCCAAACTCACAGCCCTTGAAAAGGTCGGAGCCAGCGGCCGAACGTTGGCTCAGGCCTTTCATGACTTGGCTGCGGTAATGCGCCACGGTTTTCCAAGCAGCACAGAGCCATTCTTTTTCATCCTCGACGGGCTCGATGAATATAACAAGAAAAATCTAAGGTTGCTCCTATCATCGGTCTATAAACTCTGCTTGAGTTTCAACATTAAGATCTTTGCCACATCAAGGGACGTCCTCGATGAGCTAGACGATCTCAAGCCGTATATAACCACGCCATTGGACTCCCCGAGACGAGACGCGGCATATATAATCGAGTCTCTCCAGTCGGTTCCGTCTTCCGTTATTCCAGACAAAGATGCGCTTTCGGAACTGGTAATTGCTGCTGCAGGAGGCATGTAAGTTGCTGTCCTAAAAAGCAACCACACACAGTCGCCGAGCTTCTAACAAACATAGACCAAATATCACAGATAATATAGTGAACTCGCTGCTGGCTACGCGAACCGAAGCGCAGTACCGAAGATTTCTCAAGTCTATGAGCCTTCTGAGCGGAGATCTAGTACAAATCTTTAATGCGCTGACGGGGCCTGTTTTGGCACAGCGTGGGAGCGGCTTTGCTTGGGATGTAATTGAATGGGTAACCTTCTCGGCACGGCCACTCACGATGAAGGAGCTCCAGCACGCCCTTGCGGCGGACGTTTTGGAGGACTTGCAAACCCTGCCGGAACTCCAGTGCATCATTGCGGACCTTGGCGGGATAGTCCACTACGACGAGAAAACGGAGGTTGTGCGGTTCTTTCACCTGTCTGTGAAGGAGTACTTTTTGCACACGCAACACGAGCGGTTTTCGAGGGCCCACGAAAACCTCACTGCCCGCTGCATAGCGCAGATATCGCACACTTCCAGGGCCAGTGGTCCCTGCGAATCCGATCGGGAATATGAGGACAGGCTGCGAGCCAACCCCTTTCTGCAATACGCAGCGTGTTACTGGGGCTATCATTCCCAGCGTTGTTCCAAGCCGAGCCAGGAAGTGATGGAGTTCCTCAGAGACAAAATCATGATTGAGATCTCGGGCCAGGCGATCATGATGACAGAAAAAGATAGCACTGGGACGGCCTTCTGTCGCGAAACTTGCCCAAAGAACATCACCGGACTGCACCTATCCGCATATTTCGGTCTAGAACAGGCGGCAGCACGTCTAATACAAAGCGGGTCTTCGGTGTATTGCAAAGATAGCTCCGGGCACACGCCGTTATGGTGGGCAGCCAGATTCGGCCAGAAGGCGCTCATACGTCTCCTTGGCCAGCATGATGGAATGACGCTGCGGCTCCTGCTTCAAGCCAGGGAGGCTAAATTGATGAAGTGTCTGCTCGAGGCCGGTTGCAACGTTAATACCACCGACATTTTCAAGAAGACCCCTCTGCATGATGTCGTCACACTGAAAGACATCAAGTTGGCTAACATTCTTATCTCTGCAGGGGCAAATATGAACGCCCAGGACATTAATGGCGTGACCCCCCCTGAGCTGGCTCTCGACTTGCACAGCTCCGAAATGCTTATGGTCTTCCTAGCTAATCATGCCGATACCAGGATGATCAGCGTTGACAAATTTCGGCAATCCCTGGGCCTGACCAAAGACACACCTCTCCAACTATGTCAGGAAGAGGAGCGGGGTGTTTTCCTTCGAGGCCTGCGAGGGGGTAGGCGGTTCATCGAGGAGCCCGGCACCGAAAGATCTGTTCTGTAAGCTCCATCCAACGTATTATGCCCACAGACGCTCAAACTTCTCTCTTTTCCAAGGCAGAGATCATTCGCGCCTCCCACACAACAGTTAATCATGCGCGACTTGAGGTTTCGAGGAGAGTCCCCGCCGGAGCACTTCCAACTCGTCATCCTGCAGCCTGATCCAAGCTTGGACGAAACGCTACAAGGGTCGTGGAGCTTTGTCGTCCAGATCACGCTCCCCCCCTACCCGTCTTTCAAAGACGATGATGCTATAAATTCATGCGGAGAGAAACCAGAGGGCCACTATCTGATATGCTGGAACGTGAAGCTTTGCGGAAATGACTACGACACCCAGTTCTGGCTGACAACGAGCCATCTCACTACATTGCCGCATGTCTGGCTACCTCAGAACGGCGAAGAGTTTTTCCAGTATTTCCTCGCCCATATAAAGACGGAATGGCTCTCACTATGCGACAGCTACCTTACATGGCTCAATACCAAGGCACGTTTTCTATTCCTCTCTGGTCAGGGTAGACAAGCCGACTGACGCTCTCCCCGTTCCAGCGACGCTCTGAAGTGTTGAAAGCTAGAGGCAGCGATCCTGGTCTCCTAGACCAGCTTTTGCACGACGGGAAGCAATGGGTAGACCAGCGAATGCGACTGCAAAACACCACGTCCGTGGCTCGAAGGTTTGCTAGGGAATACTCCAATCGATACAGCGGAAGCTGGGACTTGAGGGAGCTCATGGGGACGGTAGACGGGCTCTCCAACGAAATCAGCAAGAAGCTCGACCAGCTGGACAAGACGTCGCAGGATCTTCTACAAATGGTGCGTCCGGACAGCCGACGCAGCACTTCCGCCATGGTGTTAAAAGACGAACAGGAATTCAACCGTGTCTCCATTCGAGAGGCACAGCGATCGGTTTCCATGTCGGCAAGCATGAAGCGTCTGAGCTGGATTACCGTGAGCTGCTGCTCCCGCAGAGTTTTAAGAGAGCCTCATGCTAACGCGGGGAACAGTTCATATTCCTTCCTCTCACATTCGTGGCGGTATGTGCCAACCATGCAACGGACCCTTGAGGGATTCTTGTGGACTTTGCGCTAAGCATTCTCAACGATTATAGACCTGCTTTGGTATGAACATCGACATTTTACAGTTCAACCCTGCGTGGTGGATCTATATTCCCTTCGCTACCGTTACCATTCTCATGATGTCAACAGTGTGGCTGGTCTTCAAGTATACCAATGTATGTGTCCTGTCATCCCCACGCCGCATCCAAAGCAGGGCCCTTTTTGTTTCCATTTTAACACGATTGCAGTTGGAGAGAAAGACAGAGGAGATGGCTAGGAGGATCTCGCCGAAAAAATGGATTGCGGCAGCTCTGGAAAAATTCAAGCGGCACCAAGTGGACGAAGACGGCAAGAGCGCAGTGAACTCTCGGGCCAGAAGCGTTTTCTCGCGAAGAGATTCCGGAATTCTTGGTGTTTGAGTTGAAATATCATAATGATACTGGAAATCAACCCCCCCCCCTTCTCCCCAAACACTATTTGTGTGGCCGTTTCATGGAGTTAACCCATGCACCTGGACCTCGGAATTCGATGACTCTCCCATGTCTCGGGCGGGACATAACCGTGCAAGTTCAACCCCCAATGGTGTCTCTGCTCCCTTGTCATTGACACATAAACCGGGCCAACCTTGAGAACCTGACTAACACGCCAACCGGCGATTTGGCCGATGGCCCGCCAAAACGCTCCTAGACAGTGAAATAATTCAGCCGCAGATAGTGGATGGAACAGGGTGCGCTGTGCTAGTGTAGACCGCCCGGCGCCCGGGTCGCGTCTCCCGGGGGTGCGGAATGTGCCGCAGCCCACCCACGTCGGCCCTGGTGGCCCGGCAGTGAGCACGGAACGGGTCACTTGTCGTGTGATGCGAACGTCACTCTCTGGGCCGACACCTCGAACCCGATGGTACGAGCCGGCCGGTCTCATGCGACCGGAGTCCACTTCTGCTCAGACGAAGCACGAAAAGTCGCCTGGATATATATCTTGATCGTTCGAGTCCGTGAAATCATAACTCCAGTCGCTGGTTCTGGATCGAGCTGAGTGCTGTGGTGGAAAGGTGGGGGAAGAACACTCTGCCGGGAACGATTGCCCGTCGCCCAATTACCGCCACATCTCCCGAACTGCCCCTCTAAATTATGGCGACCCCACACCCGAAAACAAAAGAGCGGGGCTCTCCATGCACCATGCCCCTCGTTGTCCGGGGTTCGGAATGATGGGGGGCAGCACAAGCTGCCCGCGACAGCTCTCCCCCGTGATGCAAGGTATACCTTTTTTACTGTTGGCCAGCTCATTTTCCAACTTTTTCTTCCCTCTTCCCTCTCTTCACATGACCTTCCCTTGAATTAGTACACTGTAGTCCCGTTGTGACATTTACCAATCGGAGCTCGCGCTGCTTGGAGCTTTTTTACCTCGGCGCCGGTGTGTGGGACTCGTTGACTTACTCGCTCCTAACTTCTCCGACGCGACATCTTCCCTCTCTGTCTCCTCCCTCTTTTACCCAGTCGCCCGTCCTCGTCGCAAACAGCTTCGCTCTGTCCATGCTACCGCGATCGTTCCGAATCCGTTCGATCTTCAAGACAACCTCCCCTACTAGGCTCTTCTCAACCACGCCCAAGATGCCCGTCCACCACCTCATGATCGGGACCTGGACCCCACCAGGAGCCATCTTCACCGTCGCCTTTGACGACGAGAAGCTCACCCTCGAGCTCGTCAAGCGCACCGAGATCCCCAAGGACGAGCCGATATCATGGATGACCTTCAGCGTAAGACAACGGACCTCTCTGCCTCCAACCGGACCAATTGGCTTACACAATGCGACACATAGCATGACAAGAAGAACATCTACGGCGCGGCCATGAAGAAGTGGTCCAGCTACGCTGTCAAGAGCCCGTCAGAGATCGTCCACGAGGCCTCTCACGACATGACCCATGATCGTACGTTCTCCCAACCACCACTCATTCTGTGTGTGCGCGCGCGCCGGCATTCTCACCCCCGTCTCAACGCCACCCCCCCCCCCCCCCCCCCCTTCACCTCTGTCTGCATCGCAACCTCTATTTGCGCATAACCAAACTAACAACCACTGCCAGCCAACGCCGCCCTCTCAACAACAAACACCCGCGCAATCTTCCTCCTCGCGGCGCAAAAGGCCCCCCACGCGGTCTACTGCAACCCCTTCTACAAGCATGCCTCCCACGGCAACATCTTCACCGTCTCCCCCGCGGGCGCCCTCCAGACCAACGTCCAGAACTACCCCTACGACCCGAACTCGGGCATCCACGGCATGGTCTTCGACCCCACCGAGACCTACCTCTACTCCGCCGACCTCACCGCGAACAAGCTCTGGGTCCACAAGAAGACCTCCCCCGACTCCGCCGAGCTCGACCTCGTCGGCTCCGTCTCCGCCCCGGACCCCGGCGACCACCCCCGCTGGGTCGCCATCCACCCCACGGGGCAGTACCTCTACGCCCTGATGGAGGCCGGGAACCGCCTCTGCGAGTACGTCGTCGACCCGGCCACCCACCTGCCCGTCTACACCAACCGCTCCTTCCCCCTCATCCCCCCGGGCATCCCCGGCGCAAAGAACAAGATGTACCGCTCCGACGTCTGCGTCCTCTCCCACAGCGGCAAGTACCTGTTCGCGACCGCCCGCTCCAACAGCTTCGACGTGACGGGCTACATCGCCGCCTTCAAGCTCGACGACAACGGCCACATTGAGAGGCAGATCTGCCTCAACCCCACGCCGACGAGCGGCGGGCACAGCAACGCCGTCAGCCCCTGCGACTGGAGCGACGAGTGGCTGGCCATCACCGACGACCAGGAGGGCTGGATTGAGATTTACCGCTGGCAGGACGAGTTCCTCGGCCGCGTCGCGAGGTTGCGGATTCCCGAGCCCGGATTCGGAATGAATGCCATCTGGTACGATTGAGCGCGGGCCGAAGAAGAAAAAAATTATGGACGGAGTAATGGTAAAGTCACTTTGGGTTTAAATGAGGTAGAAAGACATAGAATAGAAACCCAGGGCATGTCACTTGTTATGCACTGCTATAAAGAGATCAAGCTTCATAGATTTGGCGACAAGGGGAACGGACTGGCGGAACAAACAATGCTTAGTTGCGCTTAAACCGTGGAACCGTTCAAATTACTACACGATATCATACAGACAAGACAGATCCCCGCCTACGGAAACATGATACGCCCCATTCAGGACTTGGCGCCCTTTCGCTTCTTCCTTCTGTTCTTCTTTTTACTCGCTTGTTGGCCGTTGTTGGTGCTTGGCGCCGTGCTGGACGCCCCATCGCCACCGTGTTCCTCACCTTCCGAATCATGGCTGGAGACTACGTTGGACTGGCTAGTGGCGCGAGAGCGGTGTCCAGAAGACCCCTTGGACGCGGCCTCGTCGGATTCCGAACTGGCCGCCTGAATGATAATCTTCCGCACACCACTGCTTGTCTCGACCACGTTTTCGCTAATGCTACCGCTTCGAACAAGAGGTCGGCGCTTGGGCGTGGCAGATCCCTCCTCAACAATACTCGTGACACTAGTCGCGCTGCTGGCTCGGCCAGGAGAAACGACGATGGTCAAGTCCGTCCGTGCAGCCTCAGGAGTCGCGCTTTGTGCGGCTTCGGGGCTGCTATGCTCTTGCACGGTGGGGGGTAAGTTCACCTTGTCGGTGGTCTTGACATCCTCATCGTGCTGAGAACCGCTGGAGAGCCTAATCTGGGCCTCGCTCATACCCGCCACGCCATAGCTCTTACGAATGGCGTGGACACCACCTTTTCCAGTGAGCTTAGGTCGCATCAGAGGTGTGTGCTCGTCGAGGTCTTCCTCTAATCTCTCCTCGTTTATATCGCCAGCCACAGAGGCAGGGCGAAGCCTTGGTGATGGGCTCAGCACCTGCGCCAGAGGCACACCAGTTGGAACAGGCTTGATCTTGACCGTGGTAGACTTGGTGTTCTTGGGGTTTGATGCGCGATTGGAAGGCCCGAGGTGCTTAAGATGCTGCTTAGCCTCATCAAACGTAGCCTTCACCGGGACAGCAGACGACGTCATACGCCCGTCCGGTCCTGTGGAACTCCTTCTCATCATAAATGTTGTCCTTGGCGCGCTGCTTGACAGGTTGTTGGGAGCATCGCTGAGCGCACTGATGGAGCCATTGCGTTCGTACGGGGGCTGTTGGTCGTCTCCAAACTCAATCAGGTTGCCGTTCTCGGGGATCGGTCTGGGAGAAGGCTCGGTAGATCTCTTGTGTGGGCGGGCCTTGGGGGCGGGAGTCATGCGACGGATAGCCTTGTGCACATCGATGTAAACATCAGACTCGTCAATGATTTCCCTGCAATACGTCAGTGCAATTCTCGAGGGAGATGAAATCAAGCATGCGACTCACTCTCCAATAAGCTCCTCAATGACATCCTCAAGGGTGACAACACCAATGGCGCCGTAGTCAGCACCGGGATACTCGGATACCAGTACCATGTGCGACTTGCCCTCCTGGAAGAAGTTGACAATGTCCAGACAGCTCGTTTCGGGGCGGGTCTCGGGCAGAGTAGCCAAGGGGAAATCCTTGACCTGCAAGCAGTCTTCGGGGTCATAGGTGATAAGAATCTTGACAAGGAGCATGCCCACGAAATCGGTTGGTTTTCCGGTGGCGTGGATGGGAATACGGGAGTAGCCCTCGGATAGAATGTTGTCCATGGTCTTCTCGTCGAGAACAGTGTCCTCAGCCATGATGAAAACATCGTCCATGGGGGTCATGACATTCTCCACCGGCTTCTCCTTCAAATCCAAAACGGCACTGATGATGGTGACCTCGTCCTGGTTCAGACGTTCGCCGACCTCGCCGAGAGATTTGTGCAACGTGACGAGAGTCTTCAAACCACTCTTTTTGTAGACGGTACCATGATCCTCGCCCAAGGCCCAGTCGAGAAGCTTGGCAGTGGGCCAGGCAATGGGCGCCATAAGCCACATGAGCAGAAGCACCGGCTTGGACATGTAGCCACCGATTTGGAGACCGTATCGAACGCAGATGGACTGGGGCACGACTTCGCCAAAGATGACTGCAAGATATTGTTAGTTTCGGTTGCTTAGAAACTTATTGGCTTTGTCCAACATACCGATGAGAACAGTGCTGCCGACAACAGCCTCAACGCCTCCGCCAAGACAGCGATCCAAAACAACTGGCAGCGATTCGTTGACGATGACGTTGGACAGAAGCAAGGTGACCAAAACCCAATGTTTTCCTTTCTTGAGCAGATTGTAAACGCGCTTGGCATTCTTGGACTGGGATTCGTCGGGGTCGCCGGAGAGGACCTGAAGGTAGATGCTGTCCTGTCCCATCAGACTAATCATACAGGTCAGCAAATGGGTCCCAACACGACATGACGGCAGGTGTAAGATGTGATTCGTGTAACTTACGCGATGGTCAATCCAGCAAAAGCACCTCCAAGAAGAACGAGGGCGATGGAGGCGCCCATGAGCGGCCAAAATGCGTCGCCATCTACCTCGGGCTCTCTGTCGGGATGGTTCCTCGCGTGTATAGGCGCGGCGGCGACAGAGGAGACACCCAGGGTCAATGCCTTTGTGAGGCCCAGCACGGCTGTGCGGACCAGACCGAAGCCGCCAACATTATTGCCCCGTCGTATCGGGACAACTCCCCTCGTGGCCATATTTCGGCTCGTCAATTGGGGAATGGTACGTCGTGGAAAATGGCGTGGAGTGATGGAAGAAAGGAACGAGGTCAAGCGCACATTTTATGCGACGGGCGCGGGAGACGGGCGAGAAACGGGGCAGACGCGGACGAGAGTGGAAGGAAGGTACAAGGACTCCACTCTGTTTACCCTGCAGCTGCTGTGCGTACGCAAGAGTGCACAAGGCAAGGCGGGCAAGCTCCACCAACGAGCCAAGATCGGAAGACGGGGTGGGTTGTGTTGTGGATAGCGATGGCTCGAGTGGGTGGCGATGCCTTGCAGGTGCAATTAAGTGGTGCAGGAAAGGCACTTGTCTCGACGCGGAGATGACGGGAAGTGCAGATTGTTATTGGTAAGTTGTTGGGTTGGTCAGGGACGATGGATGAGAGCTGTGCAGTCGAGCAAAAGGAAAACCGAGGGCCCGTGGAAAGAAAAACAGAGAGAGACGAGAGAGACGAGAGAGATGCCTTGGGGCCGAGAGAGTCCGTCGCCGGAAGCTTTGCTGCTCGTCTTTTGGGGGTGCTCTGTGCCATAATCGGCCAATCAATGGCTCTCGTGGCGCTCAAGCTTGGCGTCATCAACGGTCGGAGGGGCGGGCTGATGCGATGCGAGAGGTATGCATCATTGCCGCAGAGACAGGACCTTGGACCTCCGCACTGGCATGCAAATAGACGCAAGATCAAAAAAGGTCATCCGTACGTACTCCTGCCGGCTATTCGGATAGGGCAAGTCAGTGTGTGCTCCTCGTCCCGTCTCACTTGCCCCCGCCTTTGACCTCTGCCGCAACACAATGTCTCGTCATTTTTTGCCACAAAATCCGGGGTAGCTAACGTGATTTTTTTCCCAGAGAGAAAAAGAGAGAGAGAGAGATGCTCCTTGAACAATGAAAGCCACAACACGATAGAGCTATCTCGCGTGGAATGAAGCTGTAGGTCTCGGCGCAGAGATATGGTTAGATTTCAGCTCGGTGCGATTGGACTGCTTTTTTTAAGGCCTGTCCCTTGTCTTGAAAAGCTCAACCTGGAAGCAGGTACCTTATCTGCTATAGTCTAAGTCGTGCAGTGCAGGGATATGTATGCTTTATCCTAGTTCCCAGCTTGTGCAATGTAATTAATCGATGGGGCCGAAATGTTCCCAGCTTCTGCCAATACTTGGGCACCACGAAGGGGCTAAATAAGAGAATTGAAAATAGGGCGAGGGTAAGGTTAATGGCACGTTGGTCCAATTGTCTGGTCACGCACTCGAGGCTCAAATTCTGCCAGAAAGGGTGTGGGGAGAATAGACACTAGAGTCAGTGAGGCGTTCTGACATTGACCACGGACCCTGCGTCACCCATCTCGTAGACCTTGTAGTGACAACGGCGCTGCCCCCCCATCAGAGAAATACTCCGCACCACTTGTTTTTGTGCATTTACGGGGAGACCTGCATAAAATCATCAGATCTGCGGTGGGTTGTCGCAAGAGTTGCAGTTACAACAACAGAAGCGAGCAATGCATCCAAGCGGGACCCCGTTGGAAAGAATGGCCTGTCCCCCTCCCTGCAGACACCCGGACTTCGATTGATTACCTGACGTGGTAACAGAGGCAACTGCGGATGTTGGTTTTTTTGGACACGAAGGGTGAACATTGTCTGTTTGTCACCATGATTGAGCATGACAAACCTCAATATTCAGGCTTGCCGTTTTCATCTAGTTAGGCATTAAATGCTCGCCCCCCTTTACGTAGTGTTGCAACAGCCTCCATTTAACTACCTGTCACCTGCAATTGAGCCCTTCTGTTCACCAATAAAATCACAATGCCGCCAAGCTCCACGAACTCGTGGGGGCAATCAACTGCTCTGAACTGCAACCCACTCGATCTTGTTTCATCGCTTGCAGGCGTACTCACCCGCCTTCCTCCTCACAACCTCACCAGACTCACATTCAGGATGCCTTCAGCTCGCTTCAAATCCTCTACTACCTCACCGCCTATCTCCCCCCTGATACCCAAGATCATGAGGGCCTCATTTCCTCCCTCCGCCCTCCTCTCCTCTCCATCCAAGCTAGCCACTTGCATGAAGGTGATGTTGATCCCATGCCGGCCCAGCACCGTTCCTACACCGCCAATCTTGCCCGGCTCATCATAGTTGTGCAACACCAGCATCGTCCCCTGCGGCTGGAACGTTGCGCTGAACCGGTCCAATTTGGATATGTATATGCTCTGTCCCGACACATACCCCTCAATGACCTGCTCGCCACCTTCGCCATGGGACCGAAGGGTCACCAAACTGGCATATACCGCGTTGTTCCCCTCTCCGCTGTGCGTCTCGCTGATGATGATGCCCTTCTCCTTGGCAGTCAGGCTGGCGTTTACAATGTTCACGTCGCGCCCTCCAGAGTCGCTAATGGACGAGACGAGACCTTTGACCAGTGCTGCAAAGAGCGGTCGTGTGTTGGATATACCCGCCAGGTCGCCCTGGTAGATGAGTTCAAACTTCCGGCCACCCACCATACCACCTCTGCTGCCAACAAAGTGTTGCGTGTACAGGCCGCCCATCTTCTCGATGAGCCGCACAAACGGCTGTAGCTTGCGGTATTCTTCCGGCATGATCAATGGTGCGTTGACAGCCGCCGTCGGCAACCCGCCTCGAAGGATCTCGGCCACCTGCGTGCAAACATCCATGGAGACGTTCTCCTGCGCTTCAACTGTCGACGCCCCCAGGTGCGGTGTAGCTACCACCTTCGGGTGCTTCGTCAATCGAGATGCTGTTGAGTCGGCTGTGGGTGGCTCTGAGGTGAAGACGTCGAGGCCAGCCCCGGCGATCCACCCCTCGTCCAAGGCGCGCAGGAGCGCAGCCTCGTTATACACTCCGCCTCGTGCAACATTCAGAACCCTGGCTGTCTGCTTCATGGTTCGGAATTCCTCCTCCTTTAACAGGTCCAACGTACTGGCCATCAAAGGCGTGTGGATGGTCAAGAAGTCCACTACCGGCAGCAGGCTCTTGAGATCGGCAACAAGTTCGACGTTGGCTTGATGGGCGATCTCTCTGCTGGCATAGGGATCGACCGCCTTGACCTTCATTCCGAGACCAATGGCCATTCGGGCCACCTTCATTCCCACTTTGCCCAAACCAATGATGCCGAGGGTTTTGCTGCCGACTTCAACCCCGACGAGCTTGCTTCTGTCCCATTTCCCGTCCTTCATTGTGGCATCTCCGCGGCCGACATTGCGTGCTGTGGCGAGGAGGAGAGTAATTGTGTGCTCGGCTGCTGCAACAATGTTTCCAGACGGCGAGTTAACGACAATGATCCCATGGTTTGTCGCTGCGTCGACGTCGATGTTGTCCACACCCACGCCAGCTCGTGCTACAACGCGGAGCTTTCTTCCCGCTGCAAGCACAGCAGCATTCACCTTCGTCTCGGACCGCACGATCAAGGCGTGATAGTTGGGGATGGCATCAATGAGCTCATCAGGGGACAGTCCAGGGCGGCTGTCCACATCGTACTTGTCTTCCAAGAGAGCGAGGCCATCTGAAGAGACCTTCTCAGGGACCAGAATCCTGAATCTGTCGGACGAAAAGGCCGTCACTGTTGACGCTATTTTCTCGATTGCAGACGGGGCCATGGCTGACTAGGGATGCTCTACAAGTACTCGTTCAATAACCAAGGTTTCAGTATGAAGGAAAGAAGTATGTGTTGATCAGAATAGCAGAGGCCAGTGTTTGAGAACTACAACGTAGAATATGCTCACACACGCGACAGCAGCCTAGGTTTATATACAAAGCACCCCGCATAACAACAGCCCACGTCTGATGTTGAATTGGTTACAGCAGGCGGAAGGATGCGTGCCTCCATCGGAGGCAAGGGGAAACGTTCCGAGATAGCCATAAAGCGATATCGCACCGTTCCTCAATGGGGGGAAAGTCACTCAGCTAATAGCATGTGCTAATGGAAGCTGGAGGCATGATGCGAGCAATGACGCCGCACGGCGAACAGACGCAGACTCGACGGACATCCTGCCTATGACAGAGAGAGGATCGGTTGGAGAGACATCAAGATGCGACGGATTAAAGTGTAGGTTGGACGCGTGACCCCTCACTTCCCCCACGTTGAACTAATGCACCGGCGTCCCGCCCCCGCAACTTTACTGGCTAGTCTGCTTGGCTCGGTGACTTTGGGTTGCGGCATGTTTGAGGCCATCGATGCTGGCTGGTCTCTTTCCAGGCAAGCGTTGCTCTTGCATTGTGCACTTGAGGGATGGGCCTATAGGCCGACTGCAACACACGGTGTGATGTAGCGCAAGATCTTTGGACGTCCCTGCAGCCCCGAGTAGGGATCTTGAGATGCCATTGTGGGAGGGTGTTCTATCAAGGTACACCGTATTTCGGAGAAGTATGGTTTGACCACACTCATCAAGAGAGCTATGAACATCCGAAGAGAAGTGAGGATGCCTTGAGGCGACCGACTCTGCAAAACACACATAGCCATAGGCTTACCTCAGTACATATATGTCCTTGGTGGGACAATCTTCTTCGGCACTGGGTGCCCAAGAGGACTGTCAAGGTCAAGTGGGACGAACCGGTCGCCCATTTACTTGAATCATGACTACAAATCTGCGTCTTGGAAGCATAAGAGCCTTTCGAGAGCTGGGGCCCGAAACGAAGGCCATCTTCTGTTGGTCGCTACCATTTGGGTTTGACGACAGTGTATGAGAATACACCTCGAAGCCGTGGCCAAGTGGCGCAGGCAAGCGAAGCAGGCTGGTTTGTCTGGATGGCTTACCTCACGCCAGGGAACGACTTTAAGCTGTCGAACAGCTGGTAGGTATCATTCTAACTTCCCAGGTTGGTCTTAGCTGCCTAGCCAAAGGCAGACTCACCTAAGGGGACTTCTGAATCCCGGAAACTCAATCAGTACCCTTTGATTGGCTAATATTTGCGTATTTGAAAGTAAGAGAAGGCTCGGAATCCGTACAAAACCGATTCAAACAAGAAAGCTATTGTTAAAAATCCCTTGGCTGATTTTTAGTGCTTCCATTCCTAGCCTTTAAAACCTTGTTACCAGACTTGTACAAGTACGCTCGCGAATGTTCAAGAGGGACACATGCCTGCTATCCCAGAAACTTAATTCAGGAAGAAGGAAAAATAAATAAATTAAATTGCTATCTTCAGAGAAATTACCATTATTGGAGAGTTCGTTTCTCTGGCTGGGACAAAGCAGATGCAATACCAGAATACAGACACCTGTCAAAGGCGACGGGCACCTGTCAGAGCATCTTACCGCCAGCCCAGCCAACTCTTTCCGCAGGCATGGAATGCACAGAGCAGAGGCAAGGACCCCCCACCTCCACTGCCGTCATCCATGCCTAAGGCAGGCACACTTTATACACTCTCGACCCCAGTTGCCCCTTACCTGGCCGGTATGCGCCGCGTGGATACTCTAATACACTACATAATATTAATCCCAGGCACACCACACGACATTCAAGGTCCGTCCAGATTATCAACTCTGTGATCTTGCGCTCCTCCCCCTTTCCCCGACCACACTCTCTACGACACTAGGAAGCGCCCGTCAATTCCAACCCTCTGGTCGCCTGCAACTTCTCTAGTCGTCTTGGTCATACACACAGACAAAGGCCACCATGTCTCGAAGACCGCCGAATCCCGCTGCCGAGAGAGCGGCCCAAAACCAACAGACCATCAAGAGCCTCTTGAAGCTGGAGGCAAACAAAGTATGCTCTGACTGCAAGAAGAACAAGCGTGAGTTTGAAGCCTCTCTTTCCCCCACTACCGCTCGACTCCGCCGCTGACGGTGCCGTAATCGCAGACCCCCGATGGGCCAGTTGGAACCTAGGTGTCTTTATCTGTATTCGGTGTTCGGGCATCCACCGCGGTATGGGTACGCACATCAGCAAAGTCAAGTCTGTCGACCTTGACTCCTGGACCGACGAGCAACTCAAAAGCATTCTCAGCTGGGGCAACGCGCGCGCGAACAAATACTGGGAGGCCAAGCTGGCACCCGGCCACGTCCCCTCGGAATCCAAGATTGAGAACTTTATCCGCACCAAGTACGAGCTCAAGAGATGGACAATGGATGGTCCCATCCCGGACCCCGCCAGCCTCGATGTCGACGGCGATGACGATGTTCCTTTGAGTCTGGTCAAGGAGAAGCAAAACGTGGAGCGAAGAGAGTCGGTCCGGAAGAGTTCGGTTGGCAGCCCGGCCGCCCCTTCCAGAAGCATTGCTGCCCCGCAGCCGCAGGTCGATCTTATCGGTGGCGATCCCATCCCCAGAGCAAGCACAGCCGGCCCGCAGCCCGGAAAGGTCCCTCCGAAATCCGACCCTGCTCCCCCGAAGGCCACGAGCACCAAGGATTCCCTGTTGGGCTTGGATTTCTTCGGCGAGCCCGCAGCGCCGCCACGACCCGCCAGCACCAACGCGGCCGGTGGTCTGGGAGGGCCATCGCGACCAGACCTCAAGCAATCAATCCTGTCCCTCTACGCCTCGGCTCCGCGACCGCAACCCCAGCAGCAACAGCAAGCACCTCAGGCTCCGGGCGGCTCGTTTGGCGGCATGCCTTCGCCTACTTTTGGACACCAGCAGCAGCAGTCCTTTGGTGGCATGACTGATGCCTTCAGCAGTCTCAGCTTCTCCAACACCGCCAGCCCTAAGCCGGCCCAAGCAGACCCCTTCGCAAGTCTGGGCAGTCCTGGCACCAGTAGGTCGCCACCGCCTGCGTCGTCGAACGCCTTTGGCGGTCTCAGCGGCGGCAGCTTCTTCGACTCTAAGCCCGCGGCGCCCGCGGCTTCTACGCATCAGTCACAGTCTTCAAACAGTGGCTTTGGCGGATTTGGCTGGTCCAGCTCCCCTGCTCCGGCGCCAGCTCAATCTCAGCCTAAGCCAGCTCAACCAGCGTCTTCTATGGGAGACCTGTTCGACCTTTCCGCTCCCTCTCAACCCGCCGCTCCCCCTAGTAAACCCTCTCCCACTCCTGCCTCCAGCTCCGTTTTCAACCTCTCGAACCAAACCAGATCCCCACCTCCCGCCGCCAACCCTACCGCATCCGCCACGACCGCCATCGGCTCAGGAAACTGGTCAAACTCCGATGTTTGGGGTGCCAGCGCCTGGAGCACACCCGATACAAACACAGCGGCCGCCGCGCCGGCTCCGGCCAAACCTGCGGAAGCACCGAAGCCTGTCTTGGGAGGAAGCGGCGATTTTGGCGGATGGGGCTCCTCTGGATCATTCGCCAACACGCCGATTGTCCCGGGTGCGTCTGGTGGTTTCAGCGCCGCGCCGAAGGTTGCGGCCGACGAGGAATTTGGTGGATGGGCGAGCAGCACAGGCCCGACCACTGGGTCTGGATCTGCCAAGCCTGTCGGAGGCAATGAAGACCTTTTCTCGAATGTGTGGCAGTAAATGGCGAGCCAAGGCAAGAGAGCTTGGGGGTGTGGGAAGTTGCGGTTGGGCATCCAAGACTAGGTCTTTGGATTTACTCTGGTCTATAGACATTCAAGGACGTCGACGGCATGCCGTGTAAAGGGGAGGCCTCATGTGACATGTCTATAATTCGATTGCAAAAGCGTCATAGATAAGAATTTGCCCGAAACTGAAGCAAGCAATTGAATTCATGATATAGAACACTTGTATACAGTGACACTGCTACTGCGAGTGCTAATACAACCAGCTGGCCGTCGTGCTGCCTAAAACTCCAAATCCATGCGCAGGGTATTTGAACGTCTACGCCGTCATATCTCAAAGGTACTCCCATATGTTCTTCCCGCCGTGTTGTTGTTGTTGTAATTGTTGTTGGGGCCGATATCGGGTCCCCTTTACTCCTTAATGAAACTGGTAAAAGTCGGCGCTAAGCTCGTCTTGCGGCTGATGCCTCCCGCCTTTTTCGTGTCGCGCCCGCCCGCCCCCTAGGTTTTTTCTCTTCTTTTCTTTCCCCCGTCTTTAGGTTCATGCCGTAAGAATCCCAGACCAAGCGATCAGAAGAACAGCTTGGCGATGTAGTAGAGGAGGATGAAGGCGCCGATGATAATGCCCGACAGCTTGAGGATGGCGACCTTGTTTCCCGAGGCGGCCATGCGGGTTAGCCGGCCGGCGGAGCCCTTGAGCTGAGTGGACATGGAGGAGAAGGTTTCGGACTAGAGAGGGAGAACAAAGCATCGTCAGCAACCAAGAATACGTAGAGCATTTTCCACCAACAAGTTTGCTCGAGGAAAGGGGGTTAGGGCGTGGGAGGGTAGAAAGAGGACGCACCGTGCTGTCGATGACTTCATGGGCGCGCGCATTGTCGTAGATGTCGACAGTCACGCCCCTGAGGGCGGAGACCTTTGCCGACAGCTCGTCCAGGCGGGCATTGTTCTGGCGTTCGCGCTCATAAGCTTCTGACATTTTGGCGGTGTGTGCGGCAAGTTAGGGGCGGTTTTCGGCAAGGGAACGAGGACGAGGGTACGACGGCGGCGGTGCGGACAGGGAGGAGCGATTCGGGGGGTTCCTGTCGGTTCGCTCGTGGGTGAGTTGACTTTCGATGGGGACTCTCAGCCAGTGTCACGCCGCCAGTTAATTCGAGAGACTTGCGGCTTCTGCGTACGCAAGATCGCTCGTCTTCGTAGGGATCGTCAGGGTCGTGCAGATCGAGTGTCTATGGTGGCAGTGTTGCGCAACAAATGTCGTCCCAACTGGCAGCACGCTGGGTGGTTGAAGAAATGGCAGAAGGGGGGGGTTGTTGTGTCCGGTGATGAGGGCGCGGGTGTGGTTGGTTTGGGGCGGCGAAACAATGACGATGGGGCCGATGCGTTGCCTTTCACAAAAGGGGGCCTGGCTGTCGGCAGCACAAAGAGGCGAGGCTGGAATTCGGACGGGGGGGATTCTAACGGGGCCGGTGGCTCGAAAGTCCCGTCCCCCAGTCCAAATGTCAGCACGGCACGCAGGCAGGGCGGATCAGTGGAATTGCAGGTGGTCACTGCGCTCTCCCGGGAGTAAGCCATCCTTGCTGGTGGGGTTGCGCGTCAGTGCCTGCGCCACACTGACCCCGAACCTGAAAGAATGCCCCCTCCATTCGAGGTACCCCGCGAATTAGAGGCGGATTACCTCACACCCCGTCCAGGTCGCCTCTGTCCAGGTTGTGCTGGGAAGCAGTTGCAGCGCCTTCTCGGTAACATCAGCAGCTTGCCTGCCCCCTGGTCCGTTTCTCGAATTTGTTTTATTTGGTCCCGGCGATCCCAAAGCTCGTCACGTCACCTGGCCCTGCCCAAAACGGACGCCTACTAATGCACCGAGCAAAGAGTCTGAAGAAATTACCCAAGCACATCCATCAATGCCCATAAGCCACTGTGAATATACTCCCATTTACTTGATATGTGGTGCTATTGGATTCCTGCATGTTTGATACGAGGGTTCGGCCCATCCACTTAAAAAGGAAAAAGAAAAGAAATAAATGGCAAATAAACGTGGGAGAAAAAAGAGGCATGCCACCTCTACCCAACAGAAAAACAAAAATGGGAAATAGACCAGAAAAAGGAAGTGAAAGGTCCTCCCTCTCAGCCAAGCGGAAAAGAAGAGGCGCAGGCCTCGGCGGCTCTTCACCTATCGCTCCGGGACCCCACTAAATCGTTCATTACGTGGAGGTGTGGACTCACGCGGTGCAGCTGCGGACCGTGGACGAAGAGGATCCCCAAGAACGCAAGGTACCTACCTAATCGCATCCCAATATCCCAGGCACCTCCTCTCGTCTTGTCGTGTCTCTCCTTCATCCTTTCCTCACTCCAACCTCTATACCCTCCTCTCCTGCCCGAACCCTCGAGATCGCGACGTCAACCTTACCGTAATACCACACTCGTCACCTCGATACAACGTCATCATGGGCCTCCATAACCCGCTCCCGTCGTCCATGGCGTGTAAGTCCACCTTTTTTTTTTTGCCGGCGATCCCGCCCGCCGTCGCTTCGCCTGTCATCGATGTCCAGTCGCGCCAGATCAACTGACACCCACGAATAGCGGAATGCAAAAAGTGCGGCAAGATTTTGACCTCCTTTATCGATCCCCGGCAAGCCTTCAGTCCCGACAAGATCATTCCTCCCTCCGTCCTCGCCAATGCTAAGGTGAGCCATATTTCCCACCCCGCCTTCAACGCGATCTACCCCCGCCGTCTTGGCGCAGTCGACACCGAGAGGCCTCCCAACCCTCACGAATATCGGCGACAGTTTTGCTAACACGTGCTGATTGGCCTAGGGTCTTGCGATTCTCACCGTCCTCAAAGCCGGCTTCCTTGGTTCCGGCCGCTTCGGCAGCGGTCTCGTCGTCTCGCGACTCCCCGACGGATCATGGAGTGCGCCAAGTGCCATCGGCACTGCGGGCGCGGGATTCGGTGGACAAATTGGCTTCGAGCTTACTGACTTCGTCTTCATTCTGAACGACGCTAGCGCCGTCAAAACATTCGCGCAGGCCGGTTCGCTGACGCTCGGCGGAAATGTCTCCATTGCTGCCGGTCCCGTGGGTCGCAACGCCGAGGCCGCCGGTGCTGCTTCGTTGAAGAGCGTGGCTGGCATTTTCTCCTACTCCAAGACCAAGGGACTGTTCGCCGGTGTCTCATTGGAGGGCTCCGTCATCATCGAGCGCCGCGACGCCAACGAAAAGCTCTACGGCACCCGTTACACCGCCGCCCAGATCCTGACCGGCAGCGTCCGACCTTCGCCCCAAGCGGCACCCCTCATGAACATTCTCAACTCCCGCTCCTTCAATGCCGGCCGCACCGGTCAGACCAACGATGCCATGTACAACGACGTCCCCGTCTACGAGCAGGATCACGATGATGTGGTGTGGAATGGCCGCCGGGGCAGCGGATTTGGCGAGGGAGACAACAACAAACAACGCAGCAGTGTATTTGGCGGCGGTGGCGGCAGCGGCGCTGACGAGTTTGGTGGACCCAAGAGATCCAACACATGGCAGGACGATGTCTACGACCGACCGACCGGCGGTGGCTTTGGCGGAGTGTCGCGCTCCAACACATTTGCTTCCAGAGGCAATGACGACTACGTTTATAGGGATAAACCATCTCCAGACTTTATCCCTGAACAGAAGACCGGAGCGCCTGGCAGGCCTGCAGCACCGAAGCCGAACTTCGCCTCCAAGTCCGCAATGCTTAAGAAGAACGAGGCGGTTGCGCTGTTCACTTTTGAGGCGGACCAACCCGGTGATCTTGGGTTTAAGAAGGGCGATGTTATCACGGTACTCAAGAAGACTGAGAGCGAAAGCGACTGGTGGTATGTGACGCACCTCTCTATTCCTTTGTTGATGTACAAAGCTGACGTTAAGAACAGGACTGGCATGATTGGAACGAGACACGGCATCTTTCCCAGCAACTACGTGAAGATGAGTCAGTAAAGTTCGGCAAGGTCAAAGGCAGCATAATGCAAAGTTGAATACCCACGTATTCCTATTTCGAATCACTACCGAATCAGACTGCATATTCAAAGAGTGGGGGGACAGACGTTGACGGTCTTCTGATTATTCATGATACTCCGGGTGGATTCCATCCTGTTTTCTCAACGACGCTTTTATGATAACGGTCATCATTCTACTTTTCTCTTACAAGTCCTGGCGTTTCGGGTCGAGAAGAGGGTCTTCTTTAATTACTAGTCTCACAGCATAAACGTCAATCATGGGCTTTGGAAAAGAGAAGAGCTTTGTCTTTTTTGACAGCAAACACGGTTCGCCAATGTTGACAAATGTTTGCTGTTTCGTGACCCCCATTCAACTGTGCACAGACAGGTCCAAGGTGCGGATGTAGGGTTACATGCAGGTTCTTCGTCATGCCTACCTTCTCTATTATGCCTTGATTGTGAGCCTCGGCTCTCAAGCAAGTCGACAGTGACAGAAAGGTGGAAACAAACAGTGATGCCAGTCACGGTCGGCTCTTGCCGCTTACGGGCGGTTGAAGACCAGGAGAATCATGTCAAAGGCCTATGGGACGATCTGGGGAAAGTAAGTTTGCGGGTTTGGGTTAAAACAAAGTTCCCTGACGTTTGCTGAGTCAGGAGGCGTTGAGCGAAACTATTTCACTTATGAGAGTGATCAAGTCCTCCGGGATCTCTTTCTTGGTGTCTTATTTCAAGCGTCATGTTTGGATCCACATGCTGAAAGACAAAGATTCTGTGGCTCCTCGACGGAAGAGAATGTCATCAACGAGGAAAGCAGTGACAGTGGGCTTTTTGGGAGGCGGAGCAGCCCACCTCCAAGAACGCAAGAACACCAAGACACGATATGTCCCGCCATGCTAGCCTATTATCGTAACGGTAGTCACAGGCAAAGTTGTAGGTTACACTTCTCTGGTCATTTGTCCAGATAACACTTGAGTGTATTGAAGCTGGGGAGATACAATTAGATTGTTGGTGTGAGAAAGATGGTGTGGTATACTTGACGACCTATATATACTGCGGCACTCTTGGAACAACCTCTCGTGACTGTCCTCATTCGTGCTCTAGTTGATATAATAAACCCTCTCCTTGCAATCTGTGTAAATCGTTCCGTGTTGCGCAGGCGGAATGGTTAGCCCATTTCCATCGTTGGTAGTCGTGGGTTAAGGAAAGACGAGGAAACAAGCTAGAAAATCACAAATGAACCCATACACCCACGAGCCAAGATTCAGTCTAGCTGAAGGGGCGCCCAGAGAATAAACCCCGTGGACTCTTCCTTATGGAACCAATTCTGCACCTCTATGTCCCACGTCCAGAACGCGTGAGCGGGATCAGTCTCGAAATCGGACTGGGCAAGGCCGATGCCATCCGAGCAGCTCTGCGCCCCGGTACATGCCTGCTCCTCGTGCTTCCCTGTCTCTTTTGAAATCCCAGTCTCTGAAGTGTCGGGCTGACATTGCGGCGGGATGTATGTCGCTTGTTTCTCGACTACTGCCCCCCTCGTAAGAACGCTCGTAGCCGGGGTAGCGTCCGTCCCTGGCCACGACGATGAATGCAGCGAGGAGGAGCCTTGACGCGCAGGAGGTGGGAATCCGCACGCCGATGTAGTATGAGTGATTGGTGTCATTGCGAGATTTGAAATGGACTTGGATCTTCTGCGGGGGCGATTGTTTGCATACCGTGCTCCATGCCGAGATGAGCTACGGTCCATTCGTTCGGCACCTGAGGCAAAAGGTGGCTCGGAACTTGCCTAGTAGTTGCTGGTGTATGCATCTTGGATCTATCAATTCCACCGAAGACTGAGTAGCTATTGGAGGGACCAGAAAACACTTACAGGTGGTGGTGTTTGACCGTAGTTAGTATCTGCAGAGTCTACAGTGGTGGAGTTTATTTCACGTTCGGGGATGGTTGTAAGTAGTGAAAGGGCAAGTTGCCCGGGTTTTTGAATATATACGATTACCTCCTTCGCAATATAAGAAAGGGGAAAGTGAAATTGTCAAGGCTCTTTGTCGCTTAGATGACAGCCCTGAGTTTCGTCTTTCTATCACGAACACACTAGTGTCACGCCGCGGCCTCGGTGAGTACAAAGTCGACCAAATATCTATTAACTGAGCTTCAATAGCCCTGTTTCTAATTAAAGGATATTCCCGTCCTGTGAATAGAAAACAAGGCTCGATGGTTGCTGTGGCATGCATATGTAGAGGTGGCACAGTGAGTCGATCCGGCGTACCGGAGTAATCCTCCGGACAAGGTCACAACCTGTTCCGTAGCAACCTGCGAGGGGCACGGGCGAGGCGAGCATGGGTTCAAAAGCACAGGCATGTAGCAAATAGCTACCGCGTCCTGTAAATGTGGCGAACAACACGTGCATGCAGCGTGATCCCTCTAGAGATGCTCGATTGGATGTGAAAGCAGGCAACCACCTCGGCGGCCCAAAACAAGGCTTGAACGAGACATCCCATAGATTTATCAGCACTCAAGTAGGGGTGATGAGAAGGCCTCTAAGAGGTTGCCCTGCGGTCGTTTTATGCTTCCTTTTGGATCATAATGCTGGAGGATGCCGGCGACGCCTATGCCACTTGGGTCTGAGATGGCTCGGCCAAGCCCACCACTAGGCTGGGCGACGATCTGATGTGGTACCAGACCCAAGTACCCCTTCGCCGACGAGGTCATTTTGTAATTCCATTACCTTCGATGTACCTCATCCAATAAGTGTGAGATACCTGTTCGGATGCGGGCCGCATCTCGACTTCATCTTTGTAAGAATCGGAGACCTGTCATACTTCCGTAATTTCAGATGCTTGGGCGTTCGGGGGTCTTGGGGATTGGTCGTCACAAAAGTGCCAAATGTACAGAACGGCTTAAATTCCCCGACCTAAAATCCAGGCGTGTTGCATCAAAACTGAAAGAGAAAGCTTTATTGCGGTTGCCTGGAACCGGCGAACCATGCGGTGGCCGCCTTGGGCACCAACATTCGACCTCATGGATGCCTTGTCCGTCTATACCTTATTGTGCAAATATAAGCAGTCTGTTACAATGCAAGCAAATTCATTAGTTTTACATTGGAGTTGCTCACTCGGGTTTTTGCGGGATGCTGTGATCGCCCACTACATATGTTTCTTCCAACAAAATTTGCTGCACCCCCATCTCTGTCACAACTGTCCAGGACCGCCCCCATCTGAGAAACATTCCAACCCGAAGTTCACGTCTCGAGGACAAAGTCGAACCAGCACCTATATTTTCAAATCTGCATATGAGCCGGTGTCTTTTAAACCAAGCATACCACCTACCAATTCGGTATTATCTAACGCGCATACCATCCGCAGGAGTCAGTACATTTGATTCTTGATACAAAACGGGACTTGGAACTTCTGGGTTCCACACCAAGCAACTGCGACTTATACTTTCAGCCCCCACGGCAAGGCCACCTTGGTTAACCGGAATTTCACAAGTATTGATCCACGCCTGAGGTTTTTGGTTGTTCCAATCTTACACTCACCGATCCGCCTTGGGCCCTAACCAGGCAACACTCGGTCGGGATGCCGTTCGAAGCCACACAATTTGGAGGCCATTTGGAGCTTACAGCCATCCCGGGCATCCAGAGAAAAGGCAGTACCTGGCCTGTGGTGTCCCAGAAGCCCAATTATTCCGAGTCGGCGGCTTCAAAGCCGTTCAACCTCGGCCCATCGACAGAGATTCAGGATGTTTCTGATGACACAGAGCCAGTAATAATTGGTGGTGTGCGCCTCTCGGTTGAGGTCAAAGACGGCAACGGATACTTCAGGCCTCTCACTGTTATATTTACCGAAGGGGCTCATTCGCTCATCCCCCGCATCGTCGCCGAAAACCTTCACCTTACGCTCTTGCCTTTGACACCGTCACTGCACAGACGGCGATACACCACGGAAATTGGCGTTCTATCACTTACTCACTTCGTCAACATGGAAATCAAGGTTCCCCAACTCGGCGATTTCTCGACGAAACTCTCGGTTGGTGTTCTGGAACAGAACCATACTTCCCTTGGGACAGACGTTTTTCTTTTCGGTAAGAATGTTCAGCACAAGGTGGGCCTGCCGCTTGATTTGGCAGTCCGGGGGCTCACCCGGCATGGACAAATCGATCCTGGGGAGGCCAGCTTACTCGGGCTACCTCCAGAAACGGGTTCGGCGAAATCGAATCACAGTCTCTCATTTTCCCGTGCTGGCCCCGGCTGTGCTGGAGGAGTGACATCAGACCAAGGTTTGCGAGATCCCGGCGAAGCGGATCCTGAAGTGGGACCAACCGACCTTGACCGTTTGAGCCCGCCCGGGCCGAAGCGGGACCCCGGTCTATCGAGGTCGACTAGCGGGGCTGGAGGCACCCCGCTGTTCACCCTCCTCGATCCGGCGCAATCGTCCACGCCCACATCAATACAATTGGACGAGTCATCTCACAGCTTCAAGGAACTGGAAATTCTCCAACCGGGTTCTAGTACATCTGGCCCGGCCCGGGAGACTCTTCAGCTTCTGTCTCTGTCAGGAGAAGAACCACATTCTTTTGCATCTCAATCGCAGTTGTTCTCCGAGACTAAGCCCAACTGACATAATGATTTCGGGTACTTCAATTTTTTATTAAAGAGTTCAAAGTCATCGATGACAAGGGTGGTATCTTTACTTCGCGTGGGTTTCAGCCGTCAGAAGGTATGTTGCTATCTGTTTGTGGAATAGCTACCGGAGAGGTTTTTTTCTTTTACGAATGGGCCTTCAGTATTAGAGGCACTAGGTTTTTCTCAAACCATTTGAATCTTTAAATACATTCAAAGGCCGTATTGGAGTTAGACGCATGAGCCGAAGAGAGCCAAATCCTCGGAATCAGGTCAATGGAACCAGGACATTCAGCGAGGCCGAAACGGGATAAATATTATGATCAAAAGCTGCCAAAGCAGAAACTACAGAAGAATCAAGAATTGTTTTGTTTATATATGTACAAGAACCAGGCCAGATGATGCGCAAATTCAGAGGGGCATGATTGTTCGATTTGGATTTTGGCAATGTCACAGATCCTTATGCAGGTAGATGCACGCGCACAGGGGCTTATTGACGAGCAGTTTAGAGTCATAAATGAATACAAGACTTTGTACAGCTTTCCCAATGGTTATAGTTTATCCATACCATGCCATAAATATCACAGAACTTGGTACATAGTGGAGCAATATTATGGGAAGTACAGTGGTCAACTGCGTTAGGTTTCGAAAGTTGCAGAATGTTGCTTTCGAATGCCATCGAAACGACAAAATCTATAAATCTAAATTATAATTTTTAAGTACGCACAAGTCCGTGTCTAGCCCGCTACCCTCTTTCACTTCACCTGCAGTGCGTCCTTATGGAGTTTGACGAGTGTACCCGCCAGTTTGCTCAAGAAGAGAACAAAACGAAATTGATAAAAGATCCATGCTCTACATTTACGACCATGTTAGAAGTTTCCAATTAGTCCAACTCATTTGGACACCATATCATTGAACCTGTTTCCTCATCCTGGTGGAACCATTGCTGCTGTCCCTGGTCCCAAGTCCAAAACTCATGTGCCGGATCCTTCTCAAACTCTTGCAGTGATGATTCGTATACTTCGAATTCATCGAACGGAGATTGTCGCAGCTCTTGGTTATATGCTTCACCCGCACATGTGATGTGTCTTTCATGTTGGGCTGCCGTCTCGAGATTCACGGCACCAGATCTAGACACAGGAGTACGATCCTCACCTGAAGCTTCCTGCGACTCAAGCGGGATCTGTCTATCTTCTCGCCTGATTTTGTGACGTTGATTCCCTTGCATTACTTGAGTTGCTGCGCCAGGTACCAAGTCTCGAACACATTGGTCCGTTGAAGTCGAATTAGACGCTGCGACTATTGGATGATTGTTGCTGGTTGAGGTGGCAGAGCTTCCATCAGACTTTACGCTCCCTTCAGATGTTGCATCTTTGCATGTGCTCTTTGATGATGCCCAACTGAATGAATAGTCGGGCTGCCTGCTCTGCAATTCTCTTCGTCGGTGGTCTGGGTGACGGGTCTCGAGGCAGGCGTTGTCATGTAACAAACCCAAGCATCTCGAGTCGCTGTCTGCCATTCGTTAGCATACATAAGAATCTATCAACATAATGGGGGGCTTTTACGTGAATACATAGCATAACTGTTGGAGGTTGGAAGAGTACTTGGCTTTGAGTTGACGGTGAGATGGGTATGTTTTGTTGGTAGCAGTTGGGCTGGTGAGTGTCCAGAAGACGTATCTGGTCTAATTGAAGATGAAGAAAACTAGTGCTATCGATGCTGAATTGGCAAGGTGGATTCTATATCCATTGAAGAGAGAGCTGGAGTTACTTTATAAGAGAGCAACCCTCAACTGAAGGGTCCACTGACAAAGTTTTGTTTGTACTTATCCCGTGAAGGTCGAGCTCTGTGCAAGACGTTCACGGGGCTGTTTAGAATTCCAAGTATAGCTGCATTTTCGGTAAAGGAGTATCATATGGACGACGGACCAGTTCCGGTATCCTTCCGGCAACCATGGCCTCGTTATTTGGCCGCCAGTGACCGCAAGGGGAAATGAGGCACCCATGACGCTAATGATTGGGTCATCCTTTTGTCAGATGCACCGTGACTGCATGAGCAATTGTAATTGTAATTTAGGAGACTTGCTTAGGAGGGGGTGGGCTGAAATTTCAATACCGGTACAGCTGAGCAGGTACAACAACCAATAGTGCCTGCATCTGTTGCCAAGCATTGTGAGAGACGCAAGCCCATCATTCGTGGTCAAGAGGCAGCGGCAGACGGAGCCTGCTCGGCCATTAGCTTGATGACGGACCTGAATCAAGAAAATTACGCCCGAACAGCAAGGGATGGGTGGTCGGAATATGTCGGATTCTTTTTGTTGGCCAATGATGGTTACATATGCAGTATGTTGCTGCGCTGGCACGTTTCTGACCCTACTCCCACCACACTGGGAGAGCATTTCTTCTTTGGCAAATCCCCATCAAGTACCAAAGAGGCGAGCAGCTCATCAATGGCTTTCCATAGACTCACAATATGTATGGATGTAGCCTCATTTAATCACGAGATTTATTCCTAGAGTCAAGAATCGTCACGCCACTGACAGCGTCGAAATGCCCTTATCCAGCCTCACCTCAATCGGCGAAGTCTATGGATGAGCTCCTTGGAGCGAATTTTTGAAATCGGTTACACCACGCCCGAGTTCCCGCACAGGAACCACAGCTCCCATTAGAGAAAGCCAACGGGGGGTCGGCTTCCAAACGGGCTCGCAGATCCTAAACAGACGGCAGCTTTACCACATTGCAAATACCATCCGCCCAATGGAATTGGTATTGGTTTTACCACTATTGTCATTCAGGAAGTCTGTACGCCTTTGCGGGCATTGGAAGTGTTGGGAGACCGCGCCAGCCTGGGAGCCTTCCTAAGACGAATCTCATAAACTTAGCTGTTACCCAGGAGGCCGAACAGCCCAACTGCATCTGCTTCCTTTTTTATCACATCCCCAGCCTTATCAATTCCTTGTTATCGCTTCGTGTCTCTGGATACCTCTCGATATTGCTGAGCGTCCCTTTTCGTTCGTTCATCGCCAAATTTCGAAGGCCACGTCGGGAAATGCGCCACAACGAGAAAAACAACGGAAAGAAAACCAGAGACACCCCCGACTATACTCCTGCTCGAGGACCATCGCATCAATTCTCTAGGTGCGAGTAGAAATGGCGAGGGGGAACTGGAGTACTGATGGGCTCTACGAACATCTACTCAAAGGGAGACGGCGCCAACTAAACCATGCCCCCTTGGGGCAGACCATTTCAACGGCCGCCCCTAAAATTGAAAAACAAGCAGAAATACCACACTCGACTGCAACTCGAACGAAGAATGGCCATCGACTGGCCGCAAGACGAGAAACGGTTCTACCCCGAGGGCTTCAGACCCTAGGACCTATACTAGACCCTACGTATCGGGCATCCAAACGTCGAAATGTGTCCACAAGGTTGGGCCACCATACATCTGTCAAGATTCACGGTCAAGAAAATATACTCGCTCAGGGACACCAAAGTCACAGCTTGAATGATCAACCTTCTCAACGGCTCAGCGATATCACACTGAATGCGCTCAAAGTATACAAGAAAGATGCTGCCGTTAGTGGTCATCTTCTTGAGGTCAAACTCAACACAGCTTGCGAAGAGACTTTCATTTACCCTTCCGCAGTCTCTAAACTCGAACTACAGATGTATCCATGGAAACCAGGTCCACCAATAAACGGGAAATTCAGTGACTCCTCGTTGATAGAAACAAAGCAATGGGTCAATCTTTACATCGGGGCTCCGCGCTCGCGTGGAGACCTGTGGGACATCAAACTCGCGGTAATGCCTGAAGATACCCCAGGTCTTGAAGGTGCAGAGCTTCTTGTCGGAAAAAGACTACTCAAAAAGCTTCAGGCGGACAGCCGTATGTTCAAAGAATCAAGTACTGAGACCGACCTCAACTGCA
Source organism: Colletotrichum jinshuiense (assembly GCF_051148585.1). Lineage (NCBI taxonomy): Eukaryota > Fungi > Ascomycota > Sordariomycetes > Glomerellales > Glomerellaceae > Colletotrichum > Colletotrichum jinshuiense. Next base: position 5,076,705 of record NC_139309.1, on the reverse strand, counting down.
AGCAACAATGCTCGACCTTTGTTGCTCCACTCTCTGCCCCCGATAATTCAGGTAAGATCCCTTATTTGTCAAGGATAGAACGCCACTGACGGAGAGAGAACAGTCTATGCACCAGACATGCCGCTCGGAACATGTCAAACAGAACACGGTCGTACTTTCTTGGAGTCAATGGACCACCAATCATTGTTTAATGAATCGACCAATACTATGAGTGGACTTATGTCTTGCCCCTCGTCAAATTATGTCCTGCCCACATCGACGGCCCAAACTTCAAGTTCGGAATCAACACGGTTGGATACTTCCGGCCACACACAGATACCAAAATTTGATGGGAAAATCCAAGGAAACTCAGACAACAAGAATCACGAACAGAGAAGCGTACCGTCGATCTTTCATGGCCCACAGCACTCAATTGACAATCTCATTACAAACAATGGGATTCGGCCGTTCTCGCCACAATGTTCCTCGGATGAGAAATCACCGCAAGCCTACCCAAGCGAGGCTCCTGGAACGCTACAACGACACGATTTCGGATACATGGGCTTTCCCACTGGAATTCAGACTTCTCGCACGAGCAATGATTCCATGGTGCGTTCGGACATTGATATACCTTACTTCGGTTCACAGCCGTGTAGTGAAGCCCCATTCACATCAACGGCCGAATACCACGTGGACCTCAACCCATGTGATTATTCTATGACTTTTGGAGACGTATCGAGCTGGGAGTACCATAGCCCGCAGCCTTTGCCACAGCCGCTCACCATTTCTCAACAAGGCCATATGCCAATTCCAACAATCCGGCTAGAAACCTTCGATCCAGGCTCCGAATCGAAAGGTTCCACACGTCTCGATCCAGCCCCCGGCCCGGGGGACAAGTTCCTCTTGAGCCCCAGACGGGCTGAGTGACTTCTTTACTGTAAAGTGAAGACGTTATCTTCAACTTTCTCAAAGTTGAAGAAAAACTATGGAATCTGTAGTCAAATCAGGCTACTGATTACAAGCCAACTGCAATACTGACTGATGCATTGGTTTCACGTCAGGCTTGTAGAAGATCTGTTGCTTCGGAGGAGAGTCACCTCATCCCGGATGCTATACATATTTTCCGCCTTCGCTTGTTTCTTCGAGATGCAAGCGAAGGTCCGAAGCTAATTTTTCAAGGATGTTCTTGAGATCACGGGTTGTCAAATGACCCCTGCATTGTTCACCAGTGACAACACGGTAATTGTTGGCTGACATGGTGTGTTTTCGACCCTGTTGCTATGGCACCTTGGCCTTGGTTATTTCATCGAGTGGAAATTGTTTGAAAATTGGTCTATTTGGGAACTTCGAGCTCGTTTACGGCCTATCAAATTGTATGACTTCTTTCTTGTGTTATACTACAACTCCCCTCCCTACACATACACCTTCGTTTTGGGTTTTAACAAGGCTCCTACGAACACGAACACACGATTAATTGAGCAATTTATCATATTCAGTCCCAAAACCCTGCTGGTCATATCTCATGATTTGTTCTTTTCGTGTCCATTACCCTTCTTCCTCACTTTTCCAACCCTTGCCGCTGCCTTCCTTTTGACTAGCTCCTCATATTCGATGGAGTACTTACGTATATGTCTATATGACCAACGAGAATACAATTGAAAACAAATATAATGCTTCGCTTATTCAGATACCGTATGCTGGGATACTGTGATCATGGCTTCTACTATGTCTGGCCACGCCGACTAATTCGAGTTCCGGCCCCGTTCTTTGTGCATGAAATACAACGTACAAGATATTTATACGAAGCAACACGAAGATGTATCCGTCGAACTCGCATTCAGTCACTGTTACGAAGCGGAATACTGCAAGAAATCAGGTGTGTAAAGAGACTACAAACGTCTATAATTTCTTTCCGAAGCCAGGTTTACGTTGAACTTTAACCACCCGCCAGGATGGGTCCCCGTAACTTATGGTACAATCACTCGAAAGATTGTTGTACCGCTGGCGGGATTTTCCCCATAAATCCGCTTTTCGCGATGCTATTGATGTTTGAGAAATCGGCGACTGAATTTTGGAGTCGAGCTCTTACAAGAAGCGCCTGGAGACTGCGGCGTTACTTGGAACTGCTTGGTTGAACCGGTGTGCATATGGATGTAAGATTGGAAAACTTCGAGCATCTTCCTAATTATTTAAACGAATCCTTGGGACGAGAATAATTCTAGGTTTCTAACGGGAGTGTGTAGATGACCATTATACCTCCGAAAGGGATGCGTGTACTTGTCTACCGCCTCGCCTGCAACGATAGGACGTCCTAATGTACAACCAAGGATTCTTTGTCGAGAAGACGTAGCATGGAGTACAAACAGTCTTGCCATTGCCGAATTTTTATGAATAGGATATCCGGTGAGTTTCACGCTCGCTGGCGAATGATCTCGGTTAGCACCCCGTCCCGCGGCCTAGTGATTGCATATCGGCAGATCGAAATAGTATTATTCTGAAGCCTGAAACCTTTGTTTCCCCGGAACATCGGCCAAAGGTAAATAATATCTTCCACCTCGGCGGTTTGCCAGCAAGAAACCTGATGTTGCTCTGCCGCCTACTTGCCCACCTTGCATTCACAGCGCCAACAAGCGGTCCTATCTCGTTTAGAAATAGGAAATTGTGCCAAGTTGGTCAATTCCGTCCATGGGGGCGCCAATTCCTGCAAGCCTCAATGGGTAACTCTAAATTCATGACTTTTCCTACAGTATTCCTTAAGTGACCTGAGCATTCACACCATCGAAGCCCTTCCCCAAATTAGACCTTGTAAAAACAGAAAGCAGTATAGAAGCTCGCCGCCTCCAGCTCTTCAGGGGAAACCAGGAGCCTTCCTCCGCCGCGTTCCCGGACACCCATTCTCTCGCTTAGAGGTCCCAGAACCTCGTCGTCCTTCTCCGAATCCCAGATCTCTGTGAACGTCTTGTGGTACTGTAGCTCAAGGTTGTAATCTTCGGCTAGAGCTCTAAGAACTTCCCATGGCACGACATACTCGGGAACTTCCTCCACAGCTTCATCTAGGAAGAAGTTATACTTCCATCCAAATGCTGGCCGGAAGACACCATCCTCAGGGGTCTTGCCCGGAAATCGTACTCGATAGATGGAATTGCCCCACTCCGCCGATTGGTCCGCTTCTCCATCTTCCAATTCACCCTCTTCAGCCTCTTGTGGCGGCTCTTCGGCTGCCTTCTTCTTCTTCTCAGCCTGTTGTTCATTAAATAGCCTGACGCGCTCTCCCAGGACGTCGGAGTTAGGGATGCATCCGATCAGACGGCCTCCTTTTTTCAATGAACCGGCGACATTCCGCAGCATGGTGCGAGCCTTCTGTTCCGTCTCGAAGGCATAGTGCATGCAAAACATCATGCTCACCACGTCAAATCCTCGGCGACTGAGGGGGCTGGTGTCGAAGCCGACTTGTCTTATGATTTCAATATCCTCGATAGGTTCGCCGTAGCAGTCCTTGACTTGGAAGCGCGCCTCGAAAAGGCGCGGAGGAGGTCTTCTGTGTCCGCCTCTGCCGCCTCTGCCACCGCCTCCGCGGCTACCCATCTGGCGGTAACGTTCTCTGGCCTGATCGATGCTGATATCCGCAGGGTCCAGACCAACATAGAGCTCCACGGGTTGCGGTGCCTGCTGCCATTTGCCAAGATCACCTCCTTTTCCGCAGCCGATATCGAGTACGAGAAGCTCCTTCTCGGTTGAAACTCCCTGCTCTCGGGAGCCTGGAGTGTGGTCTTCGTCTGGTGAGAATTTCTGAATAATACAGCTCTTAATCCAATTGTTGAATGCTCGAAGTCCCTTAATCTTGCTATCGGTTCGCCTCCAGTCCCTGCCTCGTTCTGGCACGCTGTTGTAATGTTGCGTAACAACGTCTGTGCTACGCTGGCGCTCAACAGCGGCATGGGCTGCAGCGTCCAACTCCCTCTCTCGATCAAGTGCCCGCTGACGGATTGCTTCTCTCTCGGTTTCGGAAATTCGAGCTCGAGCGCCAGGCCTCTTCTGCTTCCGCGGTTGCTCGGAGGGAGAGACGGCGCGTCGCTTCGCGGGCTGGAGCTCCTTCGCATTGTAGGGCTGAGGAAGCTCATCTGTGCCATCTTCGCGCCTGTCGCCTCGACGAGAGGAGGAATTGCCGTTTCTACCTGGGGATCGGGATCTTTTGCGTTTCTTTGCGTCGTAGGAGTAAGACTGGCGCTCGGCCACGTCGTCATCGTCGTAGCCCGCCATTGTCTCGAACTTTTGATTAATTCTTCTTGAGAGACGAGATGTCAAAAAAGAATCTCGTGAAGAGAGGGCTCAAATTTTATTGCTGAGTTGAAGGGATCTTATTTTCAGTAAAAGTATCAAGGTGGATGATTGGAGTTGAAAGGGTTTCGAGGAAGAAGCTGCGGAACGTCGCAAGTATGAATACAGGGGTACCTACTGCGAAGGGTGAGACCCACTCACTGACAGTCTCTGTACACGGCAGGTGTGGCTTTACGGCACAGCACATATATATTGTGTTTTTTCCACTACGGAAATAGTATGGAAACTTCTGGGGATTCAGTTAATTTGAGAATCATATTCGTACTTTTACGGCAGCAAGTGTTCACAGTCTTCCTTGAAGTCATTTTCGCCAGTGAGCTCGTTCCGCGATGCCAGGCAGGACCGGTACGTGTCGCACGGCAGCCTTGCCAGCTTGACTAAGCTCACACCCAATTGCGGGCCAATCACGTCAGACTCTGGCCGACCGCTTGCGGTTTGCAGGGGGGACACCCAAGCTCCAGCTCCAAACACCACCAAACAACGACATCACTCTTGCCCAGTAACCCATCCGGCAGCCTCAATTTCTTCCCTTTTTCACGTAACCGAACCTTTCTCCCAGGCGTTTCCGTACAATCAACCGCAAAGATGGGCTCAGAACCCCAGTACGCCAAGTATCCTCTCCTCCCCCTCGCCCAGCATGTCTTCGCCCTCACAAATGCCTACGCCTCCCGGCCATCCCAACAATCCGCTGCGAAAGCCCTTAACGATGCCATCACCGAGCACAAGATGGCACCGCTCTACCGGTACCTTGCCCACCCACTTGAGGGCATCCTGAACCAAGTTGGCGAGGGCGGCAGTCAGACCCCCGGCAAGCCGCTGAGTCGGAAGTCGAGTTTGGCAGGCATGATCGCCACCAAGAGCACGCCCACCACCGTTAACCTGCCTTGGGACGAGGCTCGATACCAGGAGCTGAAGGCAGACAACGACCGAGAGCTGGAGGAGTTCCAGAAGGAAGAGGACGAGGCCGTTGAGAAGGCTGGTGACACGGAGATCCAGGCAGCGCGGGGCAAGAGGGCGGAGTTCTGGGCCAGAGTTGGCGACAAGGTGAGAACCGCGGAATCTGGCCGCATTTAGGTGGATTGCTGACAGACCTAATAGGACCGGGCAATTGCCGCATACGAAGATGTTTTCGAGAAGACAGGTATCCTAGGAACCAAGATCGACCTGGTTCTCGCAATAGTGCGGATGGGGCTCTTCTACGGCGACAAGCTCCTTGTCAAGAAGCACGTTGAGCGCGCAAAGACCCTGGTTGAGTCCGGTGGTGACTGGGACCGTCGCAACCGCCTCAAGGCTTACGAAGGTATCTACCTTTTGACCGTCCGATCGTACAACTTGGCCGCCCCGCTGCTGCTCGACAGCTTGTCTACCTTCACCAGCTACGAACTCTGCACCTACTCGTCTCTCGTCGTCTACTCTGTCCTCGCCGGATCTGTATCCTTGAAGCGCGTTGACTTTAAGAGCAAGGTTGTCGACGCCCCTGAGATCAAGGCCATTCTTGGCGATGGAGAGGACAAGCTCCTGGCTCTGTCGGGGGCCCTCAGCGCCGGTCCCGGTGCCGACGACACTATGCAAGACGCACCGGCACCTACCGCTGCTGCCAAGACCGCAGTGAACCTGACGACCCTCGGCACCAGCACCGACCAGCCTGAGGCTGAAATGGCCATCGATTTTTCGCCGCTGGCCCAGCTTGTCACGAGTCTCTACAACGGCCAATACAAGTACTTCTTCCAGGCTCTTGCCCAGGTTGAGGAGTCGTTCCTCACGCAGGACCGCTACCTGCATGAGCACAAGAACTGGTTCATCCGCGAGATGCGCCTGCGTGCCTACCAACAGCTCCTTCAGAGCTACCGTGTGGTTGGTCTGGAGACGATGGCAACTGACTTTGGTGTCACTGTCGACTTCTTGGATCGGTATGGCTCTACCCTTGATTGCTCTATTAAGCCAGACTGCTAACCCCGATACTAGCGATCTCGCCAAGTTTATTGCTGCTGGACGCATCCCCTGCACAATCGACCGCGTCAGCGGCAAGGGCGTTATCGAGACCAACCGGCCCGATGACAAGAACAAGCAATACCAGGACGTCGTCCGCCAAGGCGATCAGCTCATTACTAAGCTGCAGAAGTACGGTCAGGCCGTCCGTCTAAGGGGAAGTGAGCGGGCGTAATAGCCTATGTGTTTGCGGAATCTAGGAGGCATTGCCAATGAAAACTGAGGCTCGTTCACCCAATGCTTGCAATCGTGTGTCCTGGCCAGGTTTGGAGCAATAAGGCGCGAGGTAGACATGGCAGGCGGCGAATAGAACCGGGGGAGTTGGGGGGGGCTAAGCAATGTGTGCTACTACAACAACTCTGCATGATACCTACGGATTAGACGAGCCAATATGAGAAATCTTGGCTTGAACGAATCACGCCGGACACGTCTTAGTCAACTAACTTGAAGTCCTTTTTCTTTTATGAATCAAAGCGGTTTGTTCCAATGACGCCAACGTCAAACTACATAGAAACACGGAGGATCCCATAATCATCTTGTGAAAATGGGCCGGGGGTTCACAAACGGTGATTCGTGTAGACGGAAATCTTGTCTGGGAGTGGGAATTGTTCTATTCTCGCAAGCCACGTTGGAAAGGGCTTCTTGGAACACACATCTACCCCAAAAAGAGTCCCGCGCGAAGCAAGATGTACTGCGTCTAAAGAATATTTCCGCTCATGCATGCCCCTGTCTTCACTCAACATTTTTGCATTCATCCTGGCCACCATACATACTAGCGCCTGTGTGTGCTTCCCAATAAACGACACAATGTGCAGGTTTCGATCCCCGGCCGCGCTCGCTGCTACGCAAAGCCTGCTACTCCATCCAAAGCGGCTGGCGTCCTAGCCACCTGTTTCCTCCCCGTACAAACCCCATAAATAAAAGATGCCAAAACTCGTTTACCGGTACTTCTCAACAAACTCCTTGTGGAAGTTGATGATGCGACCAACCCAGTCAGTGCCGGGGGCGAGGAAGGTGGTGCGGAAGTGCAGAGTGCCCTCCTTCTGGCCGAAACCGCTGCCGGCGACGACGCAGACTCCTGTAGCCTCGAGCATGCGCATGCAGTAGAACTCATCGGCGGAACGGCCCTCCTTGGCGGCGGCCTCGGCGGCCTTGGCGGGAAGCTTGATGGTAGGGAAGAGGTACATGGATCCCTGAGGCGGGCCGCACTCGACACCCTCCATCTGATCAAAGGCCTTGTGCAGGGCGGTGGCACGCTCCTTGAGACCATTGAAGATGCCGTCATACTCCTTGCGGTACAGCTCGTAGCTGGGCTCGCCCTCCTTGGGAGGGTTGACCATGAGCTCGACAATGCACTGGCCGATGACGGGGGCGCAGAGAGTGATAGAGACGAACTTGTAGATGTTGGCCTCGACCTCGGGGTCGAAGTTGACGAGCTCGAAGTAGCCGCCACGGTGGCCGCACTCGCCGACCATACCCTTGGAGATGGAGTGCAGGGAGACAAGCTCGACATAGTCGTACTTGCCGGCGTGCTCCTTCTGCAGCTTGCGCAGGACGCTCTTGAAAGAGTGGAATTTGCCAACGAAGACGTTGGTCTGGTAAACCTCGTCGGCCATCACCACCAGGCTCTTCTCGGCCGCAAAGTCATAGACGGCGCGGATGTCATCCTCGGACAGGGAGGCACCGGTAGGGTTGCCGGGGTTGATAATGACAATGGCGCGCACGTCGGTGCCCTCGGAGGTAGCCTTCTCATAGGCGGCCTTGATGGTAGCCAGATCGGTACCCCAGCCAGCGGCCTCATCGAGGTAGTAAGGGACACAGGTGGCGTCGAGAACGGAAAGAGTCGCGGTGTAGAGAGGGTATTGAGGAATAGGAACGAGAACACCGCTCGTGGAGTCCTTGCAGATGATGTGCAGGAGCGTGTTGACACCGCTGGAGGCGCCGCCAGAAAGGTAGATGTGGGCGGGATCGGCGGGGAATCCGTCTCGGCCTGCAGAAATATTTTGTCAGTTCTCACGCACTGCACAAAGTGAGCAGTGATTATAACTCACGCTCAATAAACTTGGCAATGCTCTCCTTAATAGCAGGGACACCAGCGCTGGCGCTGTAGGCGCCGACGGAGCCGACCTTGCTCAGGAGCCATTTGGCGCGCGCAATAGCGTCGCTCTTGTATCCGAGCTGGTTCTGCAGCACGTCCTCGTGCTCGAGGAGCAGGGGGTTCTCGAGCAGACTGACAACCTGACGGAAGAAGGTAATGGGCTTTTGGTCGAGCTGCTGGGGGTTTCCGATGTTGGCCGAGATGACAGTATCGAAGGGGAGGTCCTTGTCGCCCTTGGCGAGCTTCGCTCGGTATTCCTCCGACTTCACGGCCAACTCGCCACGGACGGCATACTCAGCAGCAACAACATGCTGGTTAATGTTGTGCACGTTCAACCGACGGGTTGGTGTGGTCGACATGGTTCGATGGTGGGGTGACGAACGGCTGTTGCTACTGCTGAAGAAAAGTTGCTTCCGAAATGGCGGGGTACTAGAGAGGAAGATCTTAGGGAACCGCGGGGTATCTGTGTCAGAGTCATATAGAGGTTAGTTGAAGGGCTTCTACCGCGAACAGTGGAGATCAAGTAGAAAAACACCTTTTTCTCAGGTTGATAAGGCCGGGACGAGCCGAGCAGAGCCAAAAAGATGTAAAAAGATGGGACAAGAGGGTGGGAATGGATTTACACAAACCCCCGAAGACGTTTGCAGAAACACCAACAACTATTTATTTTCCTCTTCGTCAACGAGGGGGAAAAGCAACAACCAGACTTGGACTCGGGCAGCTAACCCCGACAACAGTGCGCGATATGTTACTGACGGATTAAACGGACAGAGGGAAGAGGAGGGCGACTTTGGGGAAAAATCAGCGCACTTTCTACCCGTCATCATCCGATGCAGCAGCTCTTATTCAATATTTTTCAACGGCCATGGCAACTAGGCTAGCACTGTGGCACTGGGCACGAGACGCCGCCCTGCATCATGGGTGGCCGTGGCATCGATTCTGCGCTGCCGCGGATTGCCGTACCAGGCAGTGTTTGCCCCCCTTTTCCGGCATACCAGCACTTGCTGATGTGATGAATCGTACGGATAGACGAAGACGTGGATCAGACCCGGCGGTGTTTGACGACGCGGGTTTGCCTCAGAAGCCAGTGTCCGAAACCGGTGACTGGTGACAAGGGGTCAGCCGGGCGGCGGGCCTAGAGCTTTGCGGATTCTTCCGCCCAGGGTATTTCCGAATCTCAAGGCTGCATGTTGCGAGCCATTGGTTGATAGAGAAGGGAGAATAGAGTGGGGGTTCCACGTGGACCATTTGCGCACTTTGAACCGACTTGATCTTGGATCTGGCAAAGTGCATTGTTTGTTCGGTGAAGGGGGTTGCAAGGTGTGGTGGTGTGTGGTGTAAACAGGTGAGAAAAATGGGGAGCACAATTCCAGCTTCGAGGAGCTGAGACCAACAGAAGCTGGGAGCTATCACAGCCAGGTCCGGACAGCCTTGAGCTGCACCAACCACCAGCCACTAACGTGCCGGCGTGAAGCATACAAAAATACTTTGAAGCAACAGAAAATGTGGAGAGCTTCACTTTGCGACGTACCGTTTGATCTGTGACAGCCATTGCTTCCCCCGCCGCTCAGCAGTCTGGCTTGGCTCGCAGCGACCGCTTGTTTTCTCGATGGTCCCAACGACCTAGCTGTGCCAGCCACTCTGCTTGCCGCCCTTGTCGAATTCATCGTGCCCGGTGGAATTTAAACGCGCTGCCGTTCAATCTGCCGAATACAAGGTATCGTGGTAAATCGCCGTTTCCAGCCTTGGGGTTTGTTCGTTACTTCGTCGATGGAATGGGACGAACGGGAAATAGAAGTGTTGTGAAAGAACCAGCACGAAAGTACTCTGCTCTCGGCGGGCTGAAAATGCTGAGCAGCCAACGTACGCGCAGCTGACAGATGAGAGGAGGGAAAGGGTCTCAGAACCACAATGAGCAGCTTCCCACGCCGCGAAGGAAGGCAAGACAGGATGCCCGTTCCTCTTTATTTGCCCGTTGTCGCTCACCCATTTCTGCCCACCCTCCTGCTAAATAAGGTATGGGCCTGCACATCTGTTGAGGAGCCCAGCGTAAGCTGCGAAATAGGTAACATGCCCCAAGGCGCCGGCGGCCGGCACAGTCGGGGCCCCTTCGCGATAAACTACCTTAACTGCGGGCTTGAACCCGAAAGGGTCCATGCAGGGGAAGGCTCGCAGCAGAACGCTCCAAAGCTTCTAGCTACCTTTGGCCAACTGTCGTGGGCTATTCGTCCGAACCCAGCATCGATGGCGGTGACGGTTCATGCCAGGACCCTGCAAGCTCTATAAAAAAAAATTCCAAGGCCAAGGGGAGGAGCTCAGGGCGGAAGCTCCATGGCAAAGACCCTGAAAGGTCCACCGATCAACTCCGTTATTCGGATTTGCATCACTTGGACTGCCGGGGACTGGTGACTAGTGTAGAAGCTTTGTTGTTAGGTTCTCGTCCCACGACAACCTGCTGTCCCGAGGTTGCGAGCAATCCCCGTCATTTATGATGTCCTGTTTCAGCCTTCATTTCTTGGCTTCTTCAAAACTGCTTCACTTGACTAATATTATGTCACCAAAAGTGCTGGTTGATACGTAGAGAAATAGGGAGATATTGATGAGACTATTTGAGACATCGTCATGGATTAGGGTGGCCAGCTCCCCGCAGCTCCACGCCAGCTGGTGCCACTGGGGTCTCGGCTGGGGCAGATGCGAGGTGTGATAGACGCTGCTAGGTGCAGACCGAAAATTCACCGAGACCGGTGCCACCTTGACTCGGTGAACGGCCCTTTTTTTCGCCGAAAGCCTCTCACCACCGCAAAATTCCCGTCTCCATCCACGAAGCTATCCACGTCGTCGTCCCAGATCGCCTGCAAGCTCCCAGCTCCCAACGCGCGCGGTGCAATTCCCCCAAGATGGCCAAGAAAGGTATGTGTGCCCCACATTGTCACCTCTTGATTCGCAGCTGTTCAACAAACTAACCATTCGATAGCGAAGTCCCGTGTCATGATCGTCCGGCTCATGTCAATGGCCGCGACTGGTTACTTCTACACCTTCAAGCGCCTCCGAACGGCATCACCCATGAGCATGTTGAAATACGACCCGATAAGTACGATTCTCTCCCTACCCCTACCCCTTTATTCATCCCAATCCCGATTCTACTCCTGTCATGAGCATCAATCACACCACACTGAGGAGTCGAGCTTTGGGAGGCGGAGCTGACGATATCACAGTCCGGAGAAAGGTCCTGTTCTTGGAGGCAAAGAAAAAGGGCAAATGAACTTGCGGATTACCTGTCGATCGACACTACATGTAACAACACTGATATCACCATACACGGCGTTTACGGCGGCATAAAGTTGGTTTTTGGAGATGTCATGGACGAATTGTACATCAAAATGCGCCCTCTCTAGACGTCTCGTCTGACGGGAAGACATTGGCACGTTGAACCACAACTTATGGGTTCGGATGAAAGCAAAGGCTTCGATTGCCACGGTCTAGGTGTATATTCTACAAACAAGGAGCAAGAGTTTCACACTTGCGGTCTTCAATCTCGTCGAACCATTACAACCTGTTTCTGACCTCAGAAAAATAAATAAAAAGAGTCCCAGCTACGGGTAAAGGAAGATAATTGACCCCTTTTTGGACAAGATTGTGCTCTGGACAGATTAGGTTCTAGTGATGTTTCGTCACTTACCCGACTGCGGTTCCAGAAGCCTATCATTCTATGCATTCCCTCGACGATCTGCGCTAGTACTCGGGTTCGGCGCGCCTTGGTAGAAATGGCGCGAAGTATGGTTGTCGTCACCTGCTTGTCCCTTGGGGGCCTGTGTATTGCCTCTCTCGTCTCGCTGCAACAGCTCGCTTTGCTGGTTATTGACAGCGTTGATTCCCCTAGGCACTGGAGGCATAGCACTGTCCTCTTTGCCCACATCAAAATGCGGCTTCGGTCGCTTTGGATGCCGAGACGTTGGTGGAAGGCTACTGGTTCTTTTGGCCCTTGGGTGTCCGCCTCGGTCTGCTCGTGCCCCCTTCTCCCAATCTCCATGGCTCGTCAAATCGACAGCGGCTGCTTTACGATTTCCCACAAGGTTGGATCTGACGTCAGAGATGGCCTCTTGGCTGTCTTGACCGACTCTAGGGGTACTACCAACAGGTCGATTATATGAAGTGTGACCGGCGTGTCGTGTGACTAAAGACTGTTTGACGGTCGTCGATACCCCTGAAGCCATTCTCTGCTGGCGAATGATGGGTCTGGGACGCAATCCATGGCCTGTTGCCTCCCGTCGCTGAAACTTCTCCTGCGCTACTGAAGGCGCAGGTAGATCTTGTTTTGGGTCTTCTACAGGATTACGGAAAACTGTCCGTTTGCTGGATCGTGGCAGCGGGACCTCGGATGAGCTGTTAAAGAACATAGTATCATCAGCGACATAATCATGTCGCCGCAACTCAGGCAGCTCTGGTTCCTCCACCAGACTATCTGGGGCCATTATGTCGTCCTCCTTTGCACCAAGCATTTTCGCCAGGTCTCTGGTGACAGTCCCGTAAGTCTTGCCACTCAACTTAAGCTGGTTGATGTCATCCTTCAGCGTGCTGACTTGTGCGAGCTGTTGAGCTAGCTGATCAAGGACTTCGGAATTGTTAGCAGGAGCTTGTGCCTCGCGAAGTTTGACAGTAAGATTGATGATTCTTTGCTGAGCATCGGCCAGCTCCTTCTGAAGCTTAGAAGCTCCAGAGATATCCTCCAACGATTTCAGGCGCGAAACTTCTTCTAGAGTTTTGGATAGTTGCTGCTGGAGCTCACTTTGAAAGGTCTCTGACCGTTTCAGTTTGAGCTCCAGCTCGCGATTCTTCTCAAGTGACATTACAGCGAGATCCTTTTGAATGCTAGCCATGTCCTCGAAGTACTTGAGAAGTTCAGACTTTCGATGGGCCTCTTCCTCGACACCTTGCAGCTTGCCACTTAGCTCTCGAAGGGTAGTATCGAAGTCTTCACGCTTATTTTGGAATTCTGACTGAATCTCGGACAATTGAGCCTCCTTGTTGGTCAGACGTTCCCGTAGTGCTTGAACCTCGGCATCTAAGGCCATGGCGTCCTGAGAGGAAGGCCCTGTGGCAGGTTCGATTTCTTGTAGCTTCCGAGCCAGTTCACTAATAGTTTTGGTCATCGTTGATACTTGAATGCCCTTCGACTGGAGAGTCTGGAAAAGGGTTGTATTTTCCTCCTTTTTGTCGGAGATTTGCTGGAACAGCTGCTCTTGATGGGCCTTTTGCTCCGTCTGAGCAATTGTCAACTGGTCTTGGAATTGCTTCTCGAGGCCTTGGAGCTTTTTATCAATGGTGGAGTGCCCTGCAGTTATCGGCATCATTTCTTGAAGAAACCTAAAAACTTTTTAGTCGGCAAAAATAGAGGATGAAGGTAGTACACACTGCGAAATTATCTCGCCTTGAACCGTCTTCAGGACTCTTCGAATGTCCTCCCCGACATTTTTAGGTGCTGACTGCACACATTCCACAATCTCATCTAGTCTATGAAGGTCAGGTCTGTGAACCAGGCGAGTAACGCAGCCAAAATACCTTTCCGTGATATGAATTGGGAAAATATTCGCCCGCATCTCCTTGACATCAATCTCGTTCAGTTTCTCGGATATGTCAGCCATCTGTTGCTCGACCCGTTGCAACAAACTTTCGCGGCTTTTGCTCTCGTGGAGTTGGCACTTCAGGCCATCGGCTCTACTTGTTTCTCTGACCAAGTCGTCCTCGAGTCTCTTCATGTCGCACTTTAACCGTTTTATGTTTAGGACAGCTTCTCATCGTTAGTCATGGTAAAAATCGCATAATCGCGCTAGAATTTCTTACCGCCATCCACCTCCTGCTGAAGGACTTCTTTTTTGGCACTGGATATTCGATTAAGATTATCCTGGGCAGTTTTTTTCTCAGCCAAAGCCAACTTGAACTTCTGCTCGACTTCTTGAAGTTCCTTTCTCATTTCATCGATGGTCTTCTGACTGGTTTCCTTGGACTGTTGCCAGAGTCTCTGATGTTCCGCAACAGCCTTGTTGAGATGATCTTTGTATCCTCGACTCTTTTCTTGCAGCTTGATTAATTTGGAATGCGTTGCCTCAATCTCGTTCTGTAGCTTAGTTGTTTCAACTTCATACTTCTCTCTACTGTTCTGCAGAGTTATGACCTTGCTTTCTAGGCCTTGCATTAGATCGTCCCGTTGTGTTATCTCGCGAGTGAGTTCATCGTTTTTCTGTCGTAGGAGGGATAGCTCAGAGGTAAGATGCATGCAATTTTCTTGCTCTTGTTGATGTTGCGCATGTGATTCAGTTAAACTTTCCTCTAATCTCTTTATCTCCAGTTGCTGGTTCGCGATATTGTTATTCAGCTTGGCCTCGATGGATTTTGAGTAGCAGAGGACCTTGTTGTGATGGCTGGCCATGCTTTCCAGTACCCCATAGTGGCTTCCTGTTACGTGGTTTTTGTATTGAGGCCCAGGTTTGTGGTCAGCGTCAAATGAGTCTGGCTCATTCTCATGACGAAGGATGATTTGTGTCCCAGATGGTTTCCTTTCCTTTTGAGCTGGGTGATTGAGGCTTGTTTGGCGACGACGAGGTTTCCGAGGCCTAGATGTGTTTGACTGCCGTGAAACTGAACGTTTTGGAGTAAATTCAGTCTTTCGTTCTTCTCTAAGAGGCCGATTTGGCTGATTCTGTGGAGAACGATGTCGACGATGCCTGTGGGAAGTGCTCGTGGGGTGTTTTTGGGGCATCTCAAGATCGCCTACGGGAGTTTTCGGTCGAAATGGAGCTTCTTCGGGGTGCCTTGTGCTAAGCCGAGACATGCGGCGTCGATGCTGGGTGGTTACATCGGTTGTGCTGTTATTCTGAAAGGGCGACTTCTCTGCTGTTGCCAAGACATCCATTGTTCGATCTAACATCGCAAGATGTCGTGGCGCAGTACCTCCTTCTCTCAAGTTGTCATTTTGAGTCGTCACAGAATTCTGAGCAATCAAAATTGTTCGGTCTGGTGCAGGAGGAGGCATCCTGGACGAACCAGGAAGGCCGACGTCAGCATCCGCAAAGGGTCGGGAATGAAGCCCGCTTTCCATGACTGCATCCAGACCTTGATTTATCCTGGATATCTGATGTTCGGACAGCTCCAAATGGGCTGAATGGTGGTTCAAAGAAGCAATCGTCCCACGCGTGGTATGCTGGGATGTCATCCGATCCTGGTTGCCTGGTTGCTCCAGCTCGGCATCGATGGCATCCAAGCTCTGAGATTCAGACGCCGAACGGACCTGTTTAGATCGAGGAGTGTTGGGAGTTTGTTTTTCAGTTCGGGGATGAATAGCCTCGTGGTGGTGATTTTGGCTGCTCCTGAAGCCCATTCGTTCTCGAGCCTGAGATATTTGATCTGTTTTGGGATCTACCCCATCCGTTGCAGATAACACTGCTGGGAGTTGTGGCACTTCGAGAGCCTCGAAGTTAATGGGACGCTGTTGTTGACGACCAGAGAAATGGTTCGGCGTGTATCTTGGTTGTCGAGCAAAGACGAATTCAGAAACCTCAAGGGCATCCTCGTCATCCGCCGGGTAGCAGGTGGACTCTGGGTTATGCTCTCTTGCCTCATTCAAGATACTCTGCCTAGCTTCCTCATCTTTAAAATCTTGACTAGTGTTCTCTTGGGATACTTCTGGTCGCTCATGCAAACTTGTCTGTACTTTCACACTGTGCAGCGACTTCTCTCCAGGGGCGTCATCCAGGAGATAGTTAATGGGGCCGTATCCCGTTGAACGACAATTAGATGTGTGAGGGGAGTGTACAAGCGTGTCTCCGTCTCGCTGAAGCGGATCAGGGCTGGATACACCAGACATGTTGAAGGTGACGCCCAAGTTGCGGCGACCATGCGGCAGAGACGTAGAGTCAATCTCGATGTCGTTGAGCAAAACGCAGTAGGTTAGCAAATGCCAAGTCAGAGTCAGCTTGGCCAAAAACGGAGTAAAAAGTCGGACGGAATAGACAAGGCTTTTCAGAGTGCAAAGCCAGGGGGTGCTGTTTGCCCGGGGATGTAAAAGGTTGAGAGGGATTACACATCACGACATGACCACACGGCTTCCCGTGCCCCGGGAGGCGTTGTTCAGACTGCCTGATACAACATGGCTACCGAAACCATTTGGGGAGGCACAAAGTGTTGGCACTTGTATGTCGAGGAGCGAAGGAGCAATGCGTGGTTGTTGTGGTGACCCCTCTCATCAAGGGGAAGGAGCAGTGGCCGTCTAAGGTATCACTAGGAAGGGTTTGACCTAGGCTCAAGCTCAAAGCTGCCGTCTGTCTCTCCTTAGCATGTCCAAGTTCATCATGTCAGCCTCTCTTTCCTACAGAAAAGGCGAACATCTGACGCCGGCGCCATTTCTAGTGAGGCTGGCAGAGTCAACTTGACTCTTGTGTTTCATCACCGCACCAGGCATGGATGCGCACTTAGGTAGGTTCTCGCCAAAACCGAAGGCATACATGCTTCTTGTACCTCGAATGATAAAATAAAATAAAACAAAACCAGCGACTCTTGCCTGGGTTTCCTTTAGCCAGAACTTGGAAAGAGTTCCGGATACCCTTGACAGTTTGCTCTAGGCTCACCTACCAACCTGCAATGCATTTGCAACAGAAACCACCTTTCCACTGTCAACTAGAAGCCGCTGCGGGATCTGCCTGCTGCATCACCTTGTCTAGGCAAATGCTCTTTCTTAACGATGAACCAGGAGATGATGTGCTTGCAGATGAATGCACACTCGGGTATAAGGCACACGTGAAACAGAAATGTGTAGCAAACTTCTCAATACAGTCGTTTACAGACCGTATCAAAGACACGGAGCCAGACGGGCTGCGTTTACAATACTGAAACTAACCCAGGTGTCTTAATCGACAGCATCATGGCTTATGGGTGGCTTTCCTTTACAATGCCTTTTCATCATTGGGCAAACACATAGAAATGGCTAGCCGGTGCCGGGACGTCCAAGACCCGAGGCCTTACCGTGATAGCCCGGAGGGGAGACCACTTGGTCTCTGACCTGTGTTCTGCCCTCGAAGTGACTATTGAGTGGCTGGTGGGATGCTAGCAACGAAACCTCATAGTCACATGGGAGATAAAACACCGCCCTTCAGAAGATAGGCCAAGGCCACTGTCCAATTTTAGATTCTTTCCAAGGAAAGCAATGGAACGCCAAACCCCGCCAAGATAATGACACAAAAGGAGAGGGGAGAGCAAGCGGCAACTGACACCTCCGGGGCGCCATCATCGAAACCAGATGGATCCGCGCTTGACAGAGGATAGGAGACCGCATAGAATGTACCCTAGGTTGTGTTTCTTCTACTCTGTAAGCAACGCAGTGAAAGTGACGAGACGTGCAGGTGTCATCGTGTCACAGGAAGACAGCCACAGACAGTACTTCCCGGAAGAAGGCTTCAAATCAGCTCCAGAAGCTCGCCGTCACACCGCATGCCCGACAAGTCAACAACTGCGTGTTCCCTCCCGATCACACAATTAGTCTTGTTGATATTGCATCTACTGCCGTGATCAGCAACCCTCCGGTGCTTTTCGCTGACTGATTCGGCCATGCAGACGTGCAGATGCAGGTGAAAGAGAGTCGGGGGTTGTGATGGACTTGGGTCGCAGGCACCCCTGCGCCCCAAAACTCGCCTGTGCCGCCCATCCCAGGCCCAGCCTGCTGATTGGCCATCGCACCCCGGCCCCGATGTGAAAGCGCCGTGTGCCGGCGCTTCGAAGCTGCTCACCACCAATGGGAGCATCGCGAGTCTATTTCGACTGTCCCGGGCCCAGGCGGTCCCACGGGCAACAAGGTGCCTCGATACGGTTCCTGCCTCTGGGCGTGGCCCCACGACGCACCGCAAGTGCCGTGCAAGCCATGCACTTCTACGGGGTGATTGTGGCTCGTCACATTTCCCAGCTTATTCTGCTCAAGGGACTAGTTGCAGAGGGGGGACGATTGGCGCCGAGAACCCCATGTAGAGATCCGTAGGCGCTTGAACAATGTAAATAGTGAGTTGGGCCACATTCGTGGCGCCGGGTATCTTCTCGATTTTGTCCAGCTTTTACTCTACTCATACGATTCTGACGCCGCTTTTTTTTTTCTCTTCCCACCTGTCTGACCATCTGTGTCTGCATCTTGCTTTTCAATCCTTCAAAAACATCTTAACCAGTGCCCTCTGCGAGCGGCCTGTGGCCTATACAACATGGCGGCCACAACCTCCAACTACTTTCCTCTGGCGACCGAGACCTATTTTCCAGATACCCCTGGTGATGCCAGTTCATCGGGAAACGGTGTTGACAATGAAGCGGGTGCTTCTGGCGACAGCCCCGGAGCGGTCAACCTGTCCCGCGAAGCCATGATTGCCATCATTGTGGTTGTCTCTGTAGTCGGCGCTCTCGGAAGTATGTAAACCCTTGTGAAAACACATATTCCTGCCGTCCCCTTTGCTAACTCGCCTTACTCGTACAGTTGGCATGGCCATCTTGTTTTACGTTGCCAAGAAGCGCGAATGGAAGATTCGTGAAACCATGCGCAAATCCGCCAGAAAAGTCGTCACCGCCCTCACACCGCGAAGAACCGAGTTTCCAAAATCTGTCAAACAATCTTCGTCTCCGCCACGCAGCCACCGCGGCCGTGCTAGGCTTGCTGATGATGTACCGCCCACGCCCAGACTTCGTCCAGAAGACCTTGAGAAAGGCCTCGCACAGGCCGAGTCGAAGCGGAAGCTGATGAGGTGGGGTCGGAAATAGACAGGACGGCGAGAGAAAATGCGGGTTTGAGGTCGGGGGTCGCCAACTGGCTTGGTGCCGGTATAATGGTTCATTTGCTGAGGCTGTTGAGACTGCATGATTGACGAGTATGGGCAGCCGGGATCTGCGCGGCGTATAGAATCCTCTTTCTTGTACCATTATTATGCCCTTGGAGAATGTATAGTGGTTATCTTATAGCCTTCGGAATGTGTTCGTGCTGGCGCTTCTTCTCGCAGCAGACCGCTTATCACGCGGTTTGTAGTCTTCTTGCTGTGGCGGCGGGCCTCCGTTCTTCTTCTTCCCCTCCGGAACGAACGTAACTGCCTTCTCACCGTATGCATCACCACGGCTGGTCTTGTTGATGCGGCCCGACTTTTGCACTCTGGCACCCAGGGCCGTATCCCTCTCCCTTCCGCCGTTCTTCTGCATGGAAGAAGAAACCTTCATAGCATACTCAGTCTGAGCCTTTTTGCCGAGTCCCTTGGGGCCCTCGTCTACCACAGGCCGAGCAGCAGAGCTGACACCAACCTCGTGAGTATCCGCTGCGGCAACAGTGGTGCTTGGGTTGAGAGCACGGAACTCGTAGGTGGTCTCGTCGACGTTGAAAGCCTCGTCTTCGAAGAGCTTGCTGAAACGGTCGTCGCCGAGTAGGCCTGCCTTGGTGTCCACAACTTCTCTGTTCTCCTGCTTTTTGATGAGCTTGTCGGCCAGCTTCTGGTTGACCTTGACCTTCTTGTTGCCTCTGATTCTGCTGGCACGCTCCTTCTCGACCTTCTCCTTGATGCGCTTCGTCCTCTCTTCCTCCCAGACATAGGGGTTCGCAATAAGGCGAGCCTGCTCGTAAAGCTTTGATGCCACAAAGTAACCGTGCATGTACGGCCGGAGCAGGTTTGTCTTGCCAATGAGATGGTCCATGCTCAATTGCTTGAGCTCTGGCAGCGTCAAGAACTTGTAGTTGTCGTAGGTCTCTGTGCGGACTTCCTCGGCCATCTCCTCGACCATGTTGTCGAGGAAAGAGCACCATCTCGGGGCCGGGCCCAAGCTAGGGATGAAGAAGGAGTGTTGCGACTTGCCTTCGTTGGCCGTCAGAAGCATACCGGTGTCCTTGCACCAGGCACTGATTCCAGGTTAGCTAAAGGTCATGTGAGGTGAGGGACTGATGACTTACATGTCGTTAAGATCCACAATAGGCTCAACTGAGGTCCACGGCGTTCCATCGGTCTCATCCCAAATCTTAATGATCCTCTTGTCGGCAGAAAGAACCTTCCTTTCCTGAGAAGAAGTCGTCATGTGTATCAACTTCTTGATTGGGAAGCCATAGCCCTGATCTTTGCTCAAGAGAGGGACAGGGCGACGGAGATCGAATAACTGAACCATGCCGGTCTCAGAGCCAGTAGCGATGGACAGTCCCGAGGTATTGAAGTCCAAAGCAGTTATGGCACCCTCTTGGCAGGCGAGACGCGCCACCCTTGACTTGGATCTGGGGTCCCAGAACTCAACTGTGCCAATGGAGGTTCCAAAGGCGGCAAGGCCGTGAGAATTCTCCGCCAACGCGGCAGCGTTGACACTTCCGGCCTCAATACCACCTTGCAAGCCAGCTCCCTCTTCATCGCCTCCGACATCGATCTGGAACGACTTCATGAATCTTCCAATCTCGAGGTTCAGCCTGAAGACTTCACCTAGGCCATCTTGGTCCACTCCCACAGAAGGAATAAGTGCTTCCGTAGACTGCCTGTCGTAAAGCAGATCTCTTCCGTACCGGGGTATCCGAATCGTGTAGTGGCAGCCCATGGGAGTATGAAACTCGAGTCGTCGATCATCTTGAAGCAGCAGAGTTTTCGAATAGTCAGACGAGAGAATCGTCAGCTTTTCCGTGAGCGAGTCTGTGTGGCGCGCAAATGAAAGAGACAGTTGCGGAAGGTTGTGAACATGGATCTGGGGTTTGTAGGTTCCTGCACTGACGGCCCAGTCGCCATCTTCGCTGACACGAATGCAGGTACTCGCCTCCTCGAACTCGAAGTCCTGGAGAAGCTCAACTCGACTCTGGTACTCTGGGTCGTTCTTCAGCGATCGCTTTCTCCGTCTTGCCAGCCAATCCGGCAATGGTCTGGCTGTTGAAGCACCGGAGACGGTGTAAACCGGAACGGTTCCCGGATTTGTTAACTGCATCGTGGTTGTCGGAGACCGCAGGCGAAATGTACAGACGGGTTCTGCGCGACGATGCGACGAAGAGTAAAGTAATCTTGCGGCCGAGGGGAGCCAGAGAAAAAAAAGTTCTGATAAGATAAGAAGCACTATGGTCGGTGTAGGGGCCACACCTGAACGTACTTTTCGGTGAGACGGTGGAAAAGTAAGTCCAGTTTCCGGCCATGCCCCGCTGAATCAGGCGACGGTGCATTAGCGTCAATCCCGACTGGTGCTCAGGGACTTGGTTGGGTAAGTCAAAATGATTGGTCGAGGCATCGCCGACTCCCGATCAAACAGGACCCTGTTAGTGCACTCTGCAGTCCAGCCAAACGAACTGCTCCCTCCCTGCTGGCCAACGACTGTGCTGAATTTCCGGCGCCATCCCAACCCGGCCTGGCTGAATACACAGTAATCGTTGCGAAAGCCTCGACGACCCCCAACGACAACCTTCAACGACGACCTCAACAACGAGCGAGCATCAGCGGCTTACAGGTACTCACCGCCTTATATTTTGTCGTTAGCTTTGCACATTGACAGTCCCGGAAACATTTTTGGACTC
This sequence comes from Colletotrichum jinshuiense, assembly GCF_051148585.1. Classification (NCBI taxonomy): domain Eukaryota; kingdom Fungi; phylum Ascomycota; class Sordariomycetes; order Glomerellales; family Glomerellaceae; genus Colletotrichum; species Colletotrichum jinshuiense. Next base: position 5,054,773 of record NC_139309.1, on the reverse strand, counting down.
GGTTGATGCCGAGAAGCCGGTCCCCTGGTCGCGCTTTCGACCCACGGAGATGGAGTCGATGACTTCGCGAATTCGAGCAAACAAACCATCTGGAAGCCCTCTCGATTGCAAAACGTACTCCAATCGATGCCTAAACGGAACATCTGTTTTATGACTGTCGGAATTCAGCTATAAACCGGCTCCTGTGGCCCTCGGGAGCTTTAGCGACTGAGAGTTGATGTTGCGACACGGAACGCATCTCGCCGTACCGTCGACATGGACACGAGCGAATATGAGACTAATACCTTATTGAATGTGCGTTTTCGTAGCTGAAATAAGTCAATAGAAATGACTAACGAGTTAACTGGCAGAATAATATCTCGTCAATAGTATTTCGAGTTTACGAACCCTCTCAGGAGCAGGCGCAAACCTTCCCTTCGGCAGCTGCCGATGTCGAGACCGAACTAAGGACCCGCGGTCACATTGTTTACTATGATGCAACTAGGCGTGTCTTGTGGTATTTCCATGTCCCAAGGAAGGATGCGGCCTCTAGTGACGACGACAATGGGGTTCTGGACAGCAATGTCAACGTCGCTGGCACCATATTGCTGATGGTCGAGGAGGGCTCGTTTGAGCCAATCAGTTTGTTCAAAGGTCGCGCACCAGGCCAACAAGCTGCGAACACACCTACAAGTTCATCATCAAGCAATTCGGCTCTAGACTTGTCACTGCGAAACCCACAGACAGGCAACTCCGGGCCGCCAAGCTCCTCCGATACCGATTCGAAGCCCTCTTTAGCCGGTGCATCCGATACCAAGAGCACAGGCTCCGTCCTCCTCAGAGATGCATATGATCAGTTTATAACGGCGGTTCTGTCGACTATTTCAGCGTCGTTCTGCAACCGCATCGCAGCGATCCCTCTAAACCATCGAACCATTTTACTGCCCTCCAAGGTCACCCGAGAAGGCCAAGCCGAGAGAGCCCTAGACATGGAATCCGCTGTTGTTGGAACTTTTCGGATATATCTTACCACGACGGGGGCTTTAGTCATGAGTTTGTCTTTGTCCTGTTGTGAAGGTCTGTTGCCGGTGAATGAGCCATCCAGTCCAAGCCAACTTGCTCTGGGTTCTCAGATCCTGGCCGCTCCATTCGGTGTTCTGGCGAACTATCAAGGATTCGTAGGTGGAGGGTTGTCATATCCCGAGCTTGGCCTGGGACAAACGCCGGATACTCAGCTCTGGAGAAACGCGGACGCTAGATCCTCACAATGGAGAGACACCTGCATCAAGATCCTCCAGTCTCGTGGACTATCTCCCACTCTGCTTCAGTCTTGTCCCTGGATCGCATTACAGATGCTTCGCCGAAAACCAGGCGAACAGAAGACTGACGAAAAGATATCGGCGCTTCCCTCCACTTTTGCTACCGTATCGTGGCCGGCCGTTCTCTGTTTCCGTAAAAAGTCTGTCATGCTTGCGCGGAACAGTGGCCTTGGGGATTCTATCCTACTAGCCCAAGATGAAACTTCTGACTTCCTGAGCGATGCCAGAACATGGTTTCAGCTTGGCACTGATAGAGAGGAAGTCGTATCTAAGCGGAAGAGAGAGAGGGAACTTGCTGCATCGAAAGAGGCGTCGGCGGCTGCCCCCGTGCAACCACCAAATGGTCAATCGCCACTAGGACTAAGGCGTGCAAGCAATGCAGCAGCCGTTGGTGCGATGTATCCGACACCACCAGATGGAGTCCAACACCCTCTGGGCATCACACCTTCCATTGATGGGACAACTTCTAGTCCGGGCGCTCTTGGAACTACAATGGCAGTCGTTGACATAGACACCACCATGGCAGATACTGCCGTACACGACACTACTGTGATGAACAACAATCACCATGGCGAATCATACGGTGACGGATGGCACTCGAATGAGAACAAGCGAGAACGGGCGGACTCTTACCTGGAAGGCGAGAACGATAATCTGTTTGGGGATATAGGCCCAGATATGTTTGGGGACGCCGATATCACTGACGCCGATTTCAACTTCTTCGACGAAGAAGGTGGCGATGACTTGGATCTGTCTGGCTTGCCAGACTTGAGTATGCAAGATGCGTCATCTGCACCTTCTGTGCTTCCAGCTCCTGCCCCTGAGCCAGCGAAAATGATTGCTCCCGTGGTGGAGGAAGCCAAACCTGAACCGAGCCCACCGACGTTTACCAAGCCAGAATTAAAGCATGCCCGGAGCACATTGATGGACGAAGGGAAGCAAAGACCCGGCGCAGAAAAGGCAGCTGGTATTAAAAGAGAATCAAGTCCATTCGATCCGGATATTGTCTACAAAAGGGTACGGGCTTCCCTCGCAGATGTCCGCTCAGCTCCCTACAGAACCCCCTTGCGGAAAGGCAGCATCTTCGACAGTGTGGATTTTGATCCAATTTTGCCTCTTGTGAACAAGAAGTATGAGCAAGGTGGTCGTTTCGATTGTCACCCCACACCTCAAGGGCCGTCACAAGAAGCAAACAGCCGCCAGCCTGTTCTTCAGGGGCCACCTACCACCGATTATCTGCGACGGCATGGAAAACACAGAAAGCCCTTTAAACAGCCTGAACATACGAACGCGGTGATTCGTACAATCACGGGCAACCTCGAGCACACCGTGCTAAATCCAAGTCCTGGGAAAGCAGACGACTTGGCGTCCGATGCCGACGACATCAGCCTTGTGTCAGATCAAGACGATTCAAGCGTGACAACAGATGAGCCAGCATCACCTTTCAAGTCAAGTATCCGAAGGCTAAATTTAGATGATGACGTTGTCTCTCATGTCACCTCTCTGAGAGATATTGAATCTGTGGAGGATTCTGATCCGGCATTGGCTTTGGATCTCCCGAAGCTAGCCAAGGCTGAGGCGTCAGAGTTGCTGATACCCAAATACTTTGAGGATGCAGAGCCACTTCCCATTCACCTGTCCCTTCCGGATGAGGACCTGATAACCATTGCTCAGATCGTGACTGAGCAGGCGGTTACCGGCAACCTGAAGATACGCGATGCACATGCAAACACTCTGAACACAGCTATTGTATCAGAGACGCGCCGCCAGCTATCATCTCTCGGTCGGACTGCTTTGCAGACTCTGCGTGAAATTATTCCTGCTTGTCTCGGAGAGTTCAACATCTGCAACTTCAAAGGTGTTGTTGAGGTTCCCGACATTCCTTTGATCGGGCCGCCCAACAGACTACATCCAAGGCCGGTCAATCCCCGGGACAACACAGAGCCACCAAAGCCGAACAACCTCTTCCAGATCCCAGCCCCTCACATGGAACTCCGTCGGGCAGACACCAGGCTGTCGGTTCTACCGGCAAGCGTGCAATTCTGGGAAAGCCTAGGACTTGGTCCTGCTCAAGGGACGAAAGACGTCAACGTCGTCTGCGTCTTTCCTCATTGGGATGGGATGTCAGATGTTGCGGCCACATTCCTGGATCGTATGCGGAATGTTTACGAACTACTTAAACTGGGCTCCTTTGAACGTCTACCGTCCAGCTCTAAAGTTACCGATGGTCTGGTGCCATTCGAAGCGGACAAGATCGCAACTTCGCCAGGGGCCGTTAGTCCTCATATAGTGGCGGGGTTAGGTGATCGCATGGAGGCACTTAACCAAGGTCTCTTTTCAGCTAACGCTACGAAAAAGAACTTTGTGATATACTTTGTATATCCCCCAGACCATCCCGGTTCCATTGTTGAGGCATGCACTGCTTTCCAACAACTCTTTGAGATGCACAAGAGATCTCTAACTGACAGGAGGCAAAGTCCAGCCAATGAGTTGGTTTTGCAGCTGGTGCCACTGGACTTTTTGACTTCATCGACAGGCATGGTAGAGCCAACACCCAGCGATGCGATCAAGCTGGCTATCGAGACATATGACCGCTGCACACTTTTCGGCGGGCCAATGCCATCGCCTGCAATCATGCTTGAGCAGTCGCTGCCCCGGGGCATCGATTTCAAACTTTCCAACACCTCATCGTCGTCTCTTATGCATGAGAACACTTGCATTCATATTGCCTACGCTCAAAGCATTGATGAGAGGTGGATTACTGCAGCATGGACTGACAACAGGGGATGCCAGCAGATGACTGCATCCTACAATCTTGGACGCAAAGGCAAACCACTGGCTTCGTCACTCAATGATATATGCCATGAGATATGGGAGACAACTCATGACTTGATTTCCAAATGGAAGGTACATTGGCGAGTCATCATCTCGAAATGCGGGTTCATGGACGCGCAGGAGATTGGCTTCTGGCAAGGTCTCGCTCAAACCGAATCGGTGGCTACAGTGAGCCTGACTTTGATATCAGTTGATACAAATCCCTCTTTACAGCTGATACCGCCGGCAATTAGGATACCGGCATCGGCGTCGTCCGGATTCTACACCACGCCTGTCTCAACACCACAGGCGTCAATCGTGTCCCCGGAGCAAAGTGGAACTCCTGTGACACCGATGAAGGACAATAATCCAGCAAACGCAGCTACTCCTGGCGGCACTCCCGGCGATGGCAACGCAGAGCCAGCCGAGGGGGACGCAATCCTCCTAGACGTGACAGATCAGACATGGGGCGCTGTGCTTGCGCATCGACTAAGCAACTCATCGTCGCTGGGAGAGTTGAATCCTGCTCTCATTAGTGGCTACCTCATTAAACGTGGTGGGACAAAGCTCGAGGACCCGCCAGTAATTATGGAAGTCAACATAGTGCACGCAGACAACAATCCACGAATGTACGAGCCTCTCATGCGAGAGATGCTCACTTACTTCAGGGGCCTGGGTACCCTGGCTCGGGCGAGGGGTATTGTAGATAGGGGGACAGATATACGACCTTGGCATATTGCGGCGGCGGAGAAGGGCGTCCGGTCATTATACCTTTTGATGTGATTGGGAACGGCGGTTTGCAAGGTAGAGTTGCATGGGATACAAGAAGCGGCGTTTCAAGGCGTTGAGCCTATGATCTTTGATAGCACGAAGGGGGGTTGCATAAGACCAGTATTCACGGAGCGTCGCACTGGCGCCATTTGTTGTGTACTTTTTTGCAAACCTTTTATTCCGTGATATATTGCCCTTTCCCCCTAAACAGTTGATGCTTCGGCAAATGTCTATCCCATCGCAACCTCATGAAAGCGTCGTTCGTGTAGATACGTTCACGCTCATTTTGATATTCCCAAATGAACACCGACTTTATCCCCGTCTCGTCCATATTCATCATTCAAACAACGAAATCATCATACCAAACTCATGTTCAGTTCCAGAAACCCGGGAAGAGGTACTCGACCCTCTTCATGGCCTCGGGGTCGCGGCCCTCGGGCTTGGTCATGAACTTAACGGCGCCCTGGGAGGCACCCTCCCACTGCTTGGCGAGGACCATGTCGCTGTTGTCGTTCTTGGAGAGCTCGTCGAGGACGCCACCGACAAGGCGCTTTGCGTTCTCGCTGTTGGCGGCCATGTACTTCATGACCATGGCGACGTCGACGTCCTCAAAAGAGTGCCAGCAGTCGTAGTCGGTTGCCATGCAAATCATCTGGTAGGCCATTTCGGCCTCGCGAGCAAGCTTGGCCTCAGGAAGAGCAGACATGTTGATGACGCTGCCGCCCCAGGAGCGGTACATGTGCGACTCGGCGCGGGTCGAGAACTGGGGGCCCTCTGTGAACGTTTCGGTTAGCGATGGCTTTTGTAAAAAAGTACTTATTTACTGGTGGCGGCTCACCCATGCAGATGATGGTTCCCTTCTCGTGCAAAACGACGCCGTCGCCCTGCATATGCGCCGCGCACCGCTTCACGACCTCAGCAAGCCCCTTATCAAACGGGTCCGCGAAACCGACGTGTCCAACGACACCGCCCTCGAAAAAGGTAAAAGGGCGCACGCCCTTGGTGCGGTCGATGACCTGGTCTGGGACGACAAAGTCCATGGGCTTGATCTCCTCCCTCAAGCTACCGACGGCGGAGAAGGCGATGATGCAACGCACGCCGATGGAGCGCAGGGCGGCGATGTTGGCGCGCGCGGGCACCTCGTGGGGCGCGAACTGGTGGTGCAGGCCGTGGCGGGCTAGGAAGGCAATGGGCACGCCATTGTGCTCGAGAATCTGGATAGGCGACGAGGCCTGGCCCCAGGGTGTCGTCGGGTTGAGGGCCGCAACGGGGGTGTAGCCTTCCAGCTTGCCCAGACCAGTGCCGCCGATGACGGCAATGTGGACGGGACCTGGAGAAAAGATTTGTTAGCAAAGACGCTTTTATATCGCGCCCGCGCGCGATCAAGATTCGGGAGCCCGGCGGGATGACAACGTGGAGGGCCTTACGGTCAAAGTGGTCGGGGAGGCTGGCCATTGCGTCTTTCGTTCTGATGTTTGCGAGAACTGGGTATATTGGGTTCGAGGGAGGGGAATAAGAAAACAACAGAGAGGCAGCTTCGAGACTCGGTGATCGGCGCAAAAGCTTTAGTAGGATTACGATGGCTTGGGAGCTGACACTTTTTTCGAGGACCCCGCCGAGATTACCCCGCCATCCTTGGTTACGCTTCTTCAGTGCCCCGCCATCGCATCTTCCCGGTTGTCCCGCTCCCTAAACCCCCACCACATACATTCGCCCTTTTCACCACGTGTATACAGTCATTCCGGCCAGTCAGACTGTGCTCAATTTCCAATGGTCGAGGATCAATGGTTAAGGAGCACTGGAACATATCGTCTTGGTATAGGGATGGGGTTCTCTCATGCTATTTTCATCTGAGGTATCTAGCTCTCTAGGCTTTTCCTCTTTTCTTTCTTTGCAGATCTTCATCCGAACTCCAATCCTAGTAGTACGTACAGATAAAAAACGCTTCTATGCAAAAATTACTGAGCTGCCGTCTCCTTGCTCTCACCCTCGGCCGGGCGCACGGGCAGTTCCGTCTCCGTAGCCGTGGCATTCTTGGCACCGCCAGGGTAGCGGGAGCCCTTGTCCTTCGGCTGCTTCTTCTTCTTCTTCTTATCGTCCTCCACAGGGGGGTAAGCCTTCTGTGTGATCTCCTTCCACTCCTCAGAGGCCTGGAAGGCCTGCTGAATGGGCGCCAGGAGGTCGTTGAGGGCCTTCGTCACGGCGGGCTTCAGCAGCTGGGGCGTCAACTGTGACGGCGTTAGCTAGCTGCGGGAATCTGTTTTGTTGTATGTCTCAACTTACCACATCGTTCTTGAAGTCGGAGTTCATTTCGGCAATGTCCGTGTAGACCAGGGGCTCGAGACCGTCGCGCTCGCGCTCGACGCGGAACTCCTTCTTTCCCTTCAGAGCCGCCGCGGGAAGCAGGACGTACTCGACGAATGCCAGGACACCGTTGCCCTCGGCAACCTTGGGCACACACTCGGCCTTGCGAATCTTCTTTTGGACAACCTCGGGGGCATCAAGAAGGTCGATTTTGCTGTCTACACAATCTATATCAGCAGGCGTCCATGGGGTTAATCAGCGAGCAACTTACCTGGGTCACTTGAGCTCATCTTGCCGCCGTTCAGGCCCGGAACCATTGGGTTCAGAAGATGCGCGCGCACTTGGTATCCAACCTTGGGCAGCCACTCAGTGGCCGCAGCGAAGAGCTTTCTTTGATCCATGCCTGAAGAGGGTCGGTTAATCAGAGGGTAACTAGAAACTCCGAGCGTCGGTCCATACCTCCAAACTGGGCGTCAACCTTCAAGTGCTCCTCGTCACAGACCTGAAGTACGGGGTAGAGCAGACCACTCATGGGGGCATTCTGCCGACTCGTCAGCTCAGTCAGCGCAACGAATCCGTCAATGATCTTACGTCCGACTGCTTCACGACCTCTGCACCAGCCTTCTTTGCGTCTCTCTCGCTGATAAGAGAGCTCATCTTGTAGACATCCATGATGTACTCGGGGCTCTTCTGGTAGGAGCTGCCCAGAACGAACTTGAGCTTCTCCGTGGAAACGCCAACAGCGTTGAGGATGTTTGTGATGGCGAACTTGTAGAATTTGGCGCGCTGCTCGACGAGCTCGATCGGGGCCTTGAGGTTGTCGAGGAAGCCGTGAATGTCGGCAAGGAGGACGGTCAATTCGCAGTCGGCGGCGAGGAACTGCGCCAGCTTGATTGCAGGGACAAAGTAGCCGCAGTGCGGTCTTCCCGTTGTCGCGGTTCCTGCAGCGCAAAAGAACATGAGGGTCAGCCAATGCGCCGATGTGAGGCTCTGACATTGGGAACTGGAGCGTTCTCACCCCAGTAAATCTTCGGGTTGCGTCCCTCGGCTAGGATCTTCTCGATGATCTCGGGGTTCATGACCTCGGCGAGGTTCTCTTGGATGAGGGCGAACCTCTCCTGGGCTTTGGTTCCTTCCGCCATGATGGAGTTGGTTTTCCTGTTTGCAAAAGACTAAATCGGAAAGAATGCGCTTATACTCGAAGGGACGAAGTGTTGGAAACTGCGCGGTGGCGGGACCTGGCGGGGTGTAGTGATCGTGGATTATGTTCCTGTCCTGTCGGGTGAGTCAAGCCGTGAGTCGTCGCACAAATGGGCCAAATTCGCGTCGAAGACAAGACACCGCTGCGAAATTACCCCGCCGAGGGGAGGACGTCGGCAGCCAGGATGGACATGGCCGATAGAGGGGTCTACGGGGCTTCCATCCCTGACCATTGGTCGGTTTCAGGGGTTCGGTTGGAGGGGTTCACTCTAAAATTTCACAGGGCTCTCAACCCAGAAGAGCATTTGTGTCCCCAAAGTACTGCGTTGTACAGTGCTATCATGTTCTCTGCACAGGTTTTGCAGCGTTTGAGATGTTGGAATGAGATGAAATTGATATTCCAAAGCTCTTATGGGTCATGTGAAATTTTGTGAATTGTTTTGAATCATCGGCCCCAATATGAATGTTGAAGTTGCTTCTCAGAGTCACTAAGCGCTCAACTTGGAAACTCTCAAAATGGCAGTTGGTCTGTGTGTATCTGCTTACCAATTTGTGGTGCAGAGATACTTCACGGCGGAAATTTTCCTCGCTGACGATACACCGGTATCCTGGCGCCGCCACCTTGACGGAACCCCATTTCTCAAATCTTGTAGAGAATATTCTTAGCTACACAAGTTCCTCAGTCCTCTTCAAAAAAAGCTTCTTTTTTTCTCCTAGTAAATATTTACCAGTGCTTCGAATAATATCGGATACCCAAGCGCAGTGTTCACATTGTCACCGGTCGTTACCTGTGCTCCGGGCACACCACCAGCAAGCTCATTGCCGCCTTTCAGTCCCCCCACCAAAGACCATGGCGGCAGATACGGCGCCGTCTCTGCCGGATCTTGACCTTGAAGATGGTACTCCTGGCTATGAGACCATCGAGGAACGCTGCTTCTCAGCTGCCCTCATCTGTCTTGAGGGTCACTACACCATTCCGCCCATGGGCCCCCAGACCGCTGCGAAGGTCTCATCCATGATCGCCAAAACCCTCGAGAAGACACACACCTTCAAGCACGTCAGGTATGCGCCCTCACCGCGCATGTCGTTCTTACTCACATTTATCTAACAAGAACCAGGGAAACGTTATCAAGAAACGTGGAAATATGGATATGGTTGACCAAGATCTTCGGCGCCGCCATCCCCAGCCTCACCACTCGATCAGTAGGTCCGCTGTCAAGTCTGAACGACCCTGAAAAGGGTGTCACTCCCCAGGAGAGCACCGCTCTCATCGTCAAGAACCACCATAGCCTCAAGGATGATCTCTCCATCCTAAACAAGCTCATGCACATCGCCAGGAATCTCCTGGTGACGTCGGAACCCGAGGTCCCTCAAGACATTTGCGCCGCCGTTCACTTTGATCAGATGGTTTATCAGACCATTATTTTGTGCGTGAACGTCACCAGCAAGGGCTACGACGGCGAGATTCTGGACGAAACTTCAAGGGCTAAACTGAACGAGATCACCGATATGTGTAAGTCTTTGATCTCCTTTCATTTCAGGAGCACCGCTCACTCTCTGCAGACAAGAAGCTCTTGGTTACTTCCCTCCAGCAAGCCCACAACTGGACAGCCAAGAACGACCGTAACAAGATGTCGTTCTGGTACGACGTTCTTTTTGACGAGGATGCCCAGCTCGATGACCCCCAGGAAGGGATGGGCGACGGTTCCGGATTTCGTGTTGACATTGCCAAGACGGAAATCCAGCACTGGCTGGAGCGAAACTCAAGGATGTGCGACACGGCCCGGAAGCTCCTTACAGACTACTCTCAGAACAAGTCTCACAAGCCGCCGGGAGTTTTGGCCCCTATCGCACCTCTGGCCTGGAACTGGTTCCCCGAGGGCCAGGTCAAGGTCCGCGCCGACAACTACAAGGAGGGCGAGAAGGTGATCCCGAAGTGGGACCCGGACGTCCAGGACAAGTTCGAGCAGGACCGCGCCTACTGCCGCGTATCCAGGGAGATCGATACTTGGTGGATGCGCGCACGCGACGCAAACTACGAGGGGTGGGCGGTGCCCATGCCGTCCGTCGACTTCGCCAAGACAAGAACGGAGCACTGCAAGAACAACCTCCTCAACCGCTACACTCCCGTCATGCGCACGGAGGAACACGAAGTCGTCGAGATCGAGGAGTCTGAACAGGACCTGCCAGAAGGTTCCCCGGAAGAGTACGCCGAGGGCTACGATGACATGATGGACGACGAGGACATCGACGACGACGAGTCCTACGGCGAAGGGCCCTTGACCGGTCTCCTGACCGAAATCCCCAACATCCTTGACCCGAAACAGATCGAGGCCCTCCACATGATTGTCAAGTCCTGCATTCTCGACTCGGCCGGCACAGGCCTCACCCGCGCCGGCGAGAACCTCCAAAAGACGCGCTGCCGCATGTTCCTTGCTCTCGACTGCGGCAAGTCCCTCCTCCGCGAGATGCTCGTCTTCATCGCCGTCTGGGAAAAGGATGAACAGTCCCTCATCTTCCAGATCACCTCCCAGCTCATCGAGGCCCTCCACCACTCCGCCCTGGTCCCCTACGCCTGGAACTCCCTCCGCATCCCGAAAGACATCATCTCGCCCGCCCAGACCGTCCTCCTCCGCCTCGTAAACCACATCTTCCGCAGCCGCATCACCAATCCGCCCCAGGACAAGAAGGACCAGGAGCGCGACGTCAAGCTCGTCATGTTCTTCTTCAGCTTCTTCCGCAGCCGCATCGTCCCGGAGTGCGTCGCCCTCATGCACCTCCAGGCTCAGATCCGCGAGGACAACGTCGACCCCGCCGAGTTCCCCGTCGACACCTGGGACATGGAGCGCGCCAAGGACGGCCTCGCTCAGTACCTGGACTTCCTCACCACAGCCTCCGAGATTGCTGAGTCGAGGAAGAAGCTCATCGAGTGGGAGGCCGTCTACGACCTCATCACCCTCCTCAACGGCCTCGAGGCCGGCGTCCCCAAGAAACCCCTCGTCGACACCGTCCCCAGCCGAAACCGCCCCGCCGCCTCCGACCAACAGTCCCAGTCATCACAACAGACTGCGACCACCCCCATCGTCGAACGGCCCTACTCCACAAGCGAAAGCCTGCCCCCCTCCCCTCCGCCCCCCTCCCTCTCCGACCCAGCTCACAAATACCCCTGGTCCGGCATCAAGGGCCAGATCTTCACCATCCTCGCCACTCTCCTCCAGCCGCCCCCGGGCCAGTCCACCCCCGGCAACCCGGACGTGCAGACGCAGATGGTGAACCACAACGGCATCGTGCCCCTCCTCAACTGCTGCGCCTACGACGACCACAACCCCTTTGCCAAGGAGCGCGTCACGATCTGCCTCAAGTGGCTCCTGGACGGCTGCGAGGCCGCCAACAACTTCTTCCGCGAGCTCGTCAACCTCGCGCCCATGCCCAACCTGCGGCCGCCCCCCGGCGGCACCACCGTCTCCACGATCCGCGTCGACGGCATCCAGGGCGAGGTCAAGGTGCAGGTGCGCTCCAACACGGCGCCGGCCGGCGACGGGGAGACGCAGGAGGGCGGCGGGAAGCCGCACGTCCACGACCCGTACGGCCTAGCGGCGGGCGCCGCCAAGATGAATATCAAGTCCAACGCCAGCAGCGAGCCATTCACCGAGGACGACTTCATGTAGAGGAACCCGGGCGGCGGCGCAATTAACGATCGCACTTTTTGTTTCCTCTTTATCTTGTTCATTGGCGAAATGGTTGGGTAGCATCAAAAGAGGGAGGGGAAGAGGGATCAAAGCATACGTCCATTGTTTTTAATTCTTTATAATGTAAACGAGCGAGTATCAAGGAGGGGAAGATTCCCCCCCTCCCAAAAAAGCAAAACCCATAAGATAAAAACTACATTCTACTGATTAAGAAATAAAGGGGGAGGGAGGGTGCCGTATTTTGTGTTCTGTGTTCCACCAAAGAGCATCCCATTCCACCCAATACAGACAAGTTTAACCCAAAAGATAAGGAACGTGCAGTGGTACCATAGAAAGACTACAACCAAGCCAAGAGGCAAAAAAAGAAGAAGAAGAATAAGACGAAGCATGGGATACAATCCGATAGGGGTTCTACTGTCCCGAGAGACGGAATGTGCACCCGATGGAGTGGTGATACTGATCATCCCGCTGTTCTGGGGCATGGTTCAGCCTCCTGTACGGCAGCGCCTGCGCGCCCTGGTGGTGGTGGTGGTGTTGGTTGACGGCGTGGTAGGTTTGAGGATGGACCGGTTGCGAAGACAGCGTGTTAGTGCCGGGTAACAGCTGGAAGAAGGCGTCAAAGTCTGCGGGTGGGCTGGGCAGCGCCGCCGGTCCACAGGAGGATATGCTCCTCGGCGTCTGCTCCAAGAGAGACCATTGCTGCCGCTGCTGCTGCTGCTGCTGCTGCTGCTGCTGCTGCTGCTGCTGATGTGGCTCCTGTGGGTGCGTAACAACGGGCCGGTCCGAGTATGAGAAGCGACCCATACTCCGAGGGGGGATCTCGTGGGCCTCCATCACGTCCATCCTCATGGCCTCGCGGCTATCCAGTTCCGGGCTCATGCTCTGGTAGCTCTGCGGGCTGAGAGGATCATAGTTGGAGGTAACGGCCACGGGCGCCGGGTTTGCTGTGGCGCCGCGGGACTCCAGGGTTTGCCGACGGAGCGCCCGTTTCTTGCAATTGTACTTGGCGAGGTTCCACCGGTCAAAATGCTGGCGGTATGATCTGGTTCTGCGGGAGACAGATTTGTTAGCTGCACTGGCCCCTTTCTGTTTTTCTCTTCTTCTTCTGCTTCCGAGTGCGGGCGGTCTTAGTTTCCCGGGAAAGACATGAGAGGAGAAAATCCAGCAAGGGAACTCCAAGAACCGGGCTCCAGGAGAGGAAAGTGTTGACCGAACCAGCCGATATGAAAGGAGCAGGTAACTGACGAGGCCTTGAAGTTATAGTTCTTCTCCATTGCTGCCCTGACCTCTTCCAGAGTTTGGTTCTCGCCTATGTAGAGCCTTGTGATTATGTCCTGGTATTCTTTCCAAGCTTTCGTCATTGTTCAGGTCGAGGAAGATGTGCCCTACGGAGGGGAGCCTTGGGTCATTGGAGAAGGAGGGAGTACAGCAGCGATGGGCTGAAGGGACCTCAATGAGAGACCAAAGACGGACTACATTGATTATTGATAGGATAAGAATGTGTACAGATTGTTGTCGAAGAGAGACTGGGCAGCTTGCAACCGTCCTGTATATAGGCATATGCCTAGCACTGCTATTCTAGCGGATGGGGAGCAGTCTCCCCGTTTTCCAGGGCTGACGACAAAGACAATGAACGAGTGCCTCTAAGAAGCAGTTCTTTTTTCACGGGCTCAAGGCTACGGAGTTGTGGGCGTGTGCCCAAGGTGCAGTTCGATCCCCGCAGAGCCCACTTGGATGAAGGCAGCTCACTTCCTAACCGATAATACAAGCGCAGAGATCAATGACGGGGACGGGAAAGCGGAGAAGTCTGCCTTTGCGAGTGGCAGGCAAGCCCAAGGGAGTGGTGGAGGGCGAAGAGGTCAGACGTGTATGGAGCGCCTTGTGTAGCACACCACTACACAGGCAGGGGGCGTCTACACCGAACTTCAGCGAAGGTGTGCAACCACACTTCTCCACCGACCTCCCTTGCTTGAAGTGCAAGAGCATCGGCGTTGGTAGCTTGAAGACCGATCACTTGTCTGGATCTCAATGAATGCTCTTCAAATTTCCGTCGACTCGTTGCCATGACTGTGTTCCGCGGTAGACCATGTCAAAGTGGCTTGCTTCGTGTCCCATATCAAACCTCTCGCTCGACGAAGGAATTTTTTTTTTTGGCGGCGTCGGCGTTGTGCATTTATAATTAAGGCTTTCGACGAGCTGCGGTCCTTTACATGAGCTGTGTGCGCGTCTCAACGCCGTGTCTCGGATTGGGAGGAGGAGGCCAGACACAGCCTGCTGCTGAGGTGCTTATTCCGGGAATGTGGGCACCCCGCCGCTCACGATTTCTCGTTCCGAGCAGCCGTAAATGAAGCTGTCAAACACATCACCTAAACTTTAGTCAAACATTGGACAAAGTGAATAAATAAAATGGTGCTTCATTAGGAACTCCTATATATTCCACTTTAACAAAATCAGGGTGGTATCTCCCGTAACGCGGGTGCTGGAACGAGCAGCAAAGAAAGCAAGAAGGCATAAGGCTGTAGTGTAGCTCAGAAGTGGCGCGGCCAATCGGAAATAGTGGTGTGGTGTTGTTGTAGTCATCCGCGCTTGCCCGCCTCATAAGGCTAGACATGGACTGCCAGGCAACCAAGGAGGGTAGTATTCTGCCATGTCGTCGTGGCATTCGCCTCACTTTGCCGAAAATGGGGCGGTTGAGCGGGCACTTGATCAGATATCAGGCTGAGCCTGCTACTGGAGTGGGCGCAAGACAATCGAAGATGGTGTTCACGGGGTTCCTTAAGCCTTCTTTTCGTCAACGGGTATCTTCGCAGCAGGAGCAGCCGCCGCGCTAGAAGATGGGCCGTCAACCGGGCTCATCAGCTCTGGACTTGCAGTAGGGTCAGATCCAGTCACGCCTGCCTCTTGCCCCGAGTGAGCGCCAGACTGGGTCGCAATTGCCAGCTTCTCGTCAGATCCAGAAACAGGCGAGGCAGGCGAGGCGGGCGAGTTGGACTCGGCTGGTCCAGTAGCTCCCGCAACGTTCTTGATGATTTCGAACCATTTTTGCGCGTCCGCAGCTGTGTGCGCCTTGAAAGCCAACTCGGAGGATCCGGTAAGCTTCGCACTCATTGACCCGCTTTTATCCTTGCCCTTAACATTGAACCTGTCTCCGTTGGGGAGTCCAATGACAGCCTCGGGCAGGTAAATGGATAGTTCTGGCTTGGGGTCGATGCGGGTGTTATCAGAGTCCTTGAACTCATGCAAGAACTTGGATGGGGTGACAACGTAGTAGCCGGTGGAGAGGCCCCATGAAAGCTTGTTCCGCGACTTGCGCTCAAGAGAGCCCTCGATCAATGGCTTGACGGCGGAGTGGTCCATGTTGGGGAAAGTGACAGACTCGACCGAGCGCGGAGGGTCATTGGGGTTGACCAAGCGATCTCCGCTGCGGCCGACGAAAGCCTTCCACTCCAGGTCGGCCGGGACTCGTTGGATCGCGCCCAGCATATCCGAGTAGAGAGCGCGAGTCTTCTCAGCCTGGCCTCCAGTCAACTGAATGAAGGCCTCCATTGCCTGCTGAACGACCTCAATGACGTGGGCCTCGAAGGCCTCGAAGTTGTTCTGGACTGCGATAAGATCGTTGCGGTTGTTGTTCTCCTCGAGAACCTGCTTGTGCAGCCTGTGCAAGACACCCCGGTGAACGACGTACGGGTCATCGGAGCCGTGCATCTTGCCACCGGCCGACTCGAAGGCGGCGGTCTGCTGGCCCAAGAGCTCAATGTGCTTCTGCGTGGTGTTGCGGGCCTTGTCGACCTCCTTGGCGCCCTTCTGAGCGCCGTGGGCCAGCTCCTTGCCCTTGTGCTTGATCTCCTTGTGCAGGCGCTCTAGAACAGGCATGACGGAGCCCTTGATGCTCTTCTCCGTCTCGAGATTAGTGTTAATGATCGCTTGGGTATTGGCGCGCATGTTTTCGAAGTAGCCAGCAACACCGCCGAGGCTCTGGTCAAAGTGGTGGCCCTCCTTCAAAGGGTGGGAGATGGCCTTGAGGGCCTTCTCATACTCCTTGGACTGGACCCTGTGAATCTTCTCGACAGCCTCCATGTAGTCCTCCAGGTATCCAACGGCATGCTTCCAGGCTTGAAGTCGCTCCGCGAGAAGGCCAGCAGTCTGCGCGCGGGATGTTAGCCAGCGGCTAGTGGAAAAGGGGTTGTAAGGAAGTCGAAGGGTAGATGCGCGAAAAGCAACAAGACAGTCGCAGTTAAGTCCGGTCCATCACTTTTCTTCAATTTACGGATTGAACGGGTGTACTTACGCTGGTAGGGTCGACCTCGGGGACAGCATCGTCGCTGAGGCTGGTCGAAGTGGTCATGATCGTGCCCGACCTTTGGGGCAAGGTTTTGGTATCGGCCATGGTCGCGGTTGTGCAAGATGGGATTGTACGGTGTTTGAGCCTCTTGGGAATTTCGGTGCGCCAGCTGCAATATAGCTATGGTATGGTGTGTATTATTGGGAGGTTCGCTCAGAAGGCTTCGGCCGTTGGATCGGTCGACGAGGGAAATACAACGAGGGCAGAGGTTATATCACCAAGCGCGAACATTAGATGTGTCCCATCTCCCACCCCCCGCCATTGACAGCTGGTAATCAAACCGCCCAAGCTCCTGCACGCACAGTCGAATGACGTTCTCCACCAGCGCCAGCACAGCTTTTTGGCACTAGCGCCAGGCTCGACCCCCAAAGTGGAGTCAACTTTTACCCCCTGTGACGATCTCGACTTTGAGGAACGAATTCCACCCGTTTGCTCCTGCTGAAAGCTGAATGGGCGAGACCACTGAGGACGCTTTTTCGACCCTACATGGCTGAACTGGCTCAGCTGCTCAGGGTATTTCCCCGTGGTCACCATCGGTTGATTTTACCGGGCTACGCTAGGAGGGAGGCCAACGGATGAATCAAAGTATGACGTCAATGTGATAGTGAACGGGGTCCCTTGGGTTTTCCAACGCACAACGGCGCTAAGTGAGATGAGATGATCTCTGACTGTCTCACCGACAGTGACGATAGTGGCACGGGTGTAGGTTACACCTCTGTGCTAACAGAGGTGTCAGATTGAGAGCATTCCAATGTCGCGCTCACCAGGATAGCCTTTCACGCCTGGTCAAGCTTTCTGGTCATCCAGAGGCACTGCTCCAAACATGACGACCGCTGGGTCTGAAAAACAGGGTTGCGGCCTGACAAGGAACGACATGTTGGGACTGGATGCATTTCACGCGTGCCACAGAGGCCGGTTAGTCGTGCCGATTGGCCATGCGCTCGGGAGGTATAGACCCGGATATTTGAGTGCTGACAGCAGTGGGTTTGTCTGCAATGGGACAACGGAACTCGATTTCCAGAGAACCCCCTTCAGGTGACATTGTTTAGCGTATTCCCCAACCCCTCTGCTAATGATGGTGGTGAAAAGAATCGTTCAGCATCGCCCGCTTCGGCACGCTCCGTGACCCAATCGCAGGACTGTCTAGTCTCTATTTCAGCCACGGCTCGTCATACGTCCGATACCAGGGAGGATACAAGATGCATTGACCGCTGCCCAGGGGTTAGCAGATCGGACACTTGTAACTGAGAAATTACTTATGAAACCCCCAAAGACAACAGTTCGGTTAACGTGTGCCAAAGTGCCAAGTTATTCTAGAGCGGTGGAAATTGGAGACTTCGAACGGTCCTGTACCTCACGAGGCCGTCTAAGCAAGAAGGTCAAGCTTTTAGCAAGTAGAATTAAGCAACTCCCCACACGCCGTCTATCCAAACTAGCCCGTGTCCGTGAGGTTGTCGTTGGCAGTAAGGGTGTCGGCAAAGACGACTTATGACTGAGGGTCGCAGCACAAGGGAAGTGACGAGAAGGTCCTTTACACCGGTCCCGCCAGCCACTCGTTCTTTGCCTGTGCCGAAACTAAACACTGGGTGCGAGGTGTAAGCCCGTGACCCAGCCAGTTCCCAGGCTTCGTTGGGGTGTCCGACATCGGCCGGCGACAACCGCAACAACGCCGCACCGATGTGGAACCGTAACGTCGTGCTACCGCCCGCTCGGCATTGCGAGCGGGACGTCCAACTCCGAGTACTTCGTGCCGAGGCGTGCCGGCGGAAGAGGAAAGAATTGCATAGAGCTCAGTCTGCACCAGAACGCGTGCTGTCTGGTCATGAGGTCGGGGAGGATTGGTAATTGTATGCGGTCCTGTAACGACCACTGAGCAGTCCGAGGGGAGATTGCCAATATCATTAGACTTTAGATAGAGTCCGACGTTTGCCATGTTCAAAACACTAGTGAACTAGCATCGTATACTTATAAACAGAGTTTACACATGGTTATATGGTAGGACGGCAGTGATTTATGTAAATCAAGTATTGACTTTAGTCTTTTTGATATCTTGCATTTGACATGCCGCGCTCTGAGCGGTGGGTATACCATACGTCTATAATTGCCTTCCCAAAATTGCCCCAGTAGTAGATCCCTTGTCGTGTTATACCAATCCGTGTACGTGTGTCCGAGCTGCCGATGAGTCCTGGTGCCTCCAAGGCGCAAATCTAAAGCCTGTAAAATCTCAAAAAGCTATCCATCTTGGGTTCCTAATCAACCATCCAACGCCGATGCCATGCCTGAAGTAGTGCTTGCCGCCCTCTATATCGTAATTCAATCAAATGAGTAGGGTAAAAGATCGCGTGTCATGTCAACTCAGTACACCCTTTCCCGTCCTTGAATGAGGTGAAGTCGACGATCATCGCCGTGTTGAACTGCCTGGAGCAAGTTGCTTATACTCGACGGGCGGTGCCACGAGCGGTGCGAGCCGCCTGGTGTGGTGGGCTCGCTAACACCGCCCTCGTGGGACTCGGGAATCATGCTAAGCGGGTCCGCAACGGGGACATCGCTCGCGGGAGGCGTGCTCGGGGCGCTCATCGCAGAAAAGTAGTCCGGGAGCGCCTCAGTGCTGCCCGCACCACGTCGTAGAGGGGTCTTGACGGCTGTAGTGTAGCTAGGCACCTTGCTCAAGGTGGCCAGATCTGAGAAGTCGAGATGTTCAGGCGAGTTGCGGCCCGATGAAAATGTGTTGGGGGGGTGGTCTTCGGCGCTGTTATGGCGTGTCAATGCGACCGAATGCGACTGCGAGTTTTGGCCCGTAGGGACGGATGTCGGTGCTGCTAGATCCTCTGTGATGGCGTTCAAAGAGTTGAACGAGGTATTGCGAGAAGAGGGGTCGAGGGAGACGTTTTGCAGGCGGTGAGAAAGAGCGGCGGGTGCGACGCCATGGCCATTCATCATGGCAAGAGAAGCAAGGTTCTCTGAAGAGCCAGCACGAGACTGGGCGTAGAAGGGACTGCTGAATCCAGACTGGATACCAGGAGTCTGGAAACCGCTCATGTCAACGTCTTCATAGAGTTGGTCAAGGACATGCTCGCCGTAGCCAGGCGGCGCGATTCTGGTAACCGCTGCTTCGGTTTGCGCGGAGCCAGGGGCCTGATCAACGAGAACTCCATGCTCGTCGAGGGGCATGTTCGGGGAAATGAAGATGGAGACGGGCAGAGTGGCACGCAGCTAAATTATGTTAGCCTCTTGAATGGATAATTCAAGTGAACTGGGCGAATTGCAACTTACCTCTGAAATGTGACCATCGGGGTTCTTCAAGGCGACAACAAGCTTCAGCTTGTGTCGCACCTTGATACCGTTGTGGTTCAGGTCCTGGACACATTGCCGCAGTCTTTTGGGCAGGTTCAACTTCTTCTCCACCAACCATCCCTCTTGACCAGTATCTTCGATCGTATCGTGCCAGTGCTCGTCTCGGTCGACATCGAACTTCCAGTTGGAAACTTCTCTTTCCGTCCTGTGTTCCTTGAAGATGTTGCCCGTGGGGCCCTGTAGCGTGCACTCTCGGATTTCCAACATCTTGACGGTAATCTCCCCCATTTCGAGGCCCTTCAACAATGGAGTGAAGCGCATTTGCAGGGGGACTGTGGCGCCGAAGACGACAGCCTTTTGTGGGATGATGATGGAATAATCGACCTTGTTCGGCCAGATGTTCTCGACGCTCATGGCATGTAAAAACTCGAGGGCGGCGGGTTCGAGGGTGCGGATAATGCGCAGAGCCTTGTAGGCGTGCAGATCGTAGGCGAGCTTGCCGCGGGCGACGGTAGCCTTGAGCTTGTAGGTGATGCTCGCTTCGGGAATTCCTTCGACGCTCTCGGCCGTGTTGCCGGGGAGGGTGAATTCGAAGGGCCACTCATAGTTGCCGGCGGGCAAGATGGTGTTCTTGCCACCAGTCCCGCCAACGAACGGAGCCCAGCGGTGTTGGAGCAGGGTGGTGGTCTTGTCGACTTTTTGGCTGGAGACGCCTGACGCGGCAGTCTTGGAATAATCCCACCTATAGAGGGCGAAAGTCAGCCGGCTGATCTGCAAGAACGTGCGGGAATAAGGAGCAACTCATACGATAGTCGGAGGCTGCCGGTCAATCGGAGGTGGACATCTTCGATCTTCAGCGGAGTGGGCAGGCAAAGCACCACTACGCCCTTGAGAATCTGACCGGCAGACTCGTCCTCTCCTCCGCGAAAAACAATAAAGTCATTGTCTAGCCTGTGGAATGTCAAAAGTCAGCGGGCGGCGCGGGGAGGATGAGAACGGGTAGGGGAAAAGTTGGATTTGGAGACGTGGGGCAACGGCGCATACCTGATTTCGAAGAGCGAAGCGGCATGCTTGCCCGTAACGGTTGAGAATGGGTTGAATGACGGCATCTTCAAAGATTGGAGATGACATAAACCAAGCGGGATGCCTGGTCAGAGGGTAACGGGCTAAACATCTGAGAGTGGGAGGTCTGGAGACGGGCTTATATTTATCGACGGAGCGTCTTTTTGGGTACGAAGTACATTCATCAGATCGAAGGTGGGCAAGCGGCCAAGCGCCTTTTTGCTTGTGCTCTCACCTCACAAACGGGCAGCCCACCCAGGTCCAAAGTGAAGCCCACGCCCCTCGGCGGGTTCGCTCTTGGTGGGATAGGTGGGGCATGGCCGGGAGAAAGATGAGAGTGTGTGAAGAGGTTCCTTGTTCAGGGTCCCATGAACCTTGAACGGAGAAAGGATAAGGAGAGCCCAGGCGCAACCCCGGTACGTAGCTTGTGAGGATGATGAGGGTCGGCGGCAGCCACCGGGCAGGGAAGACGGCCCAAAACGGAGCCGGGGGGGAGGCAACCATGGCGAAGAAGGAAACGAGGTGCAGGGCTGGGTCGATGCGCCAGATGCCAGGCGAGAATGAGGTAAGGTACGGATGGTACGTGCGACCCGATGAAGAGACCGGGTATAGAATCCCGACGCGACACCGACCGATGGCAGTGACAGTCGCAGAGGAAGAGAGGCTTTGGCCCCCCTGCCCTGTCACGTCTTCGGATCCATCCAATTACGACGAGGAGGGTGCGGGTGCGTATCTGGCCAGCACTGTGTGTGTTTTTGGTTGCCGTGTGTGGTGTCCGGACCAAGACATGGGTTCGGCGGCGACGGTGCCCTGGCGCTGGTGGATGCAAAGTGGGATGTGCTCTTTTCGCCTTTGCCTCTTCTGAAGCACATGGAGGGGGAGGGGGCGTGGGTGAATCATGGTCAGTTTCTCGGTCAAACCAGCGTGTATACAAAGTCGTGACGGAACACACGACGTCGGTTCGCTCGCAATGTTTCCGTGCCTGAGAGGGTGTAACCATCCAGACTCAGCCTACCTTGGAGATGGCGCGTTCTCACATGAGCTGGCTGGTCCTTGCGGCTGGCTGGCCCGACGCCGATGCTGAGTCTGAGCTTGCGTCTGATTCCTGTCATCACTTCATTGCTATCTCTCCCGCCTCTGATGAGACGGTGCTCAGAGCTGGGACGGGCTAAAGAGAGCGCCGGGGGAAATTTTTATTTATTTCGCTGACCTGGTGGGTGTGCTGGCCCGGTCGGTTTGGTAGTTTCCTTGGACGATGCAAGTTGTAATACGAAATACTTGCTTTCGTAACCATGAGCCTACGAAACATGCAGCGTATCTAGAAATTCTTCGTGTCAATGGACTATCGCCAAACCGTGGTTTTCTGCCTCTTTGGGGGGGTCGACTTGATTTCTGCTGGCTCGTGTGGCCATGGATTCATGGGTGCATGGATGGATGCATGGTGGCCCAAAAAAAACAGGAAAATTACCTAAAATGCGATATGCAGTGTGGTAAAAAGGAAGAGACAGACAGGGAAGGCAAAATCGACGATGGAGAAAGGGGGGAAAGCAACTGCAATCGAAACACATGGTTCGAGCGCGTGCACTTGCTCAGACTGCGCCCGGCTGAGAGAGTACTGCGGTGTGCATCTTATTCGCGCGGAATACGGCGTGCGCAGTGTCGCCAGATGGGATTAAGGTGCCCGCGATACGGCCTGTCTGCAAACCGTCGTAAATGCGATGCGAAGCCAAGCCCCCGATGCGCCTAAATGCAGGAACTCCGACGGACATGCGCCATGATGGCTGCTCAGACCGATTCATGACGGCGGTAGACTGCAAGTCATGCTGGTTGCCTGTGACTTTTGAACTCGTCACTCGCTGAAGACTCAGCAGCGTCAGTGACAAAGCCAAGCAAACCAGCAAAATGAGACGATGAAAATAAGTAAAAATAAAACACCTGAGACGGTGTTGCCGCCGCCCGGCGTTCATCCGACGGATAAGGCGAGGGAGGGCCGAAAGGCTGCCGCTTGACGCCACTGATTGGCCCCCTGCCTGAATCGCGCGATGGAATGGAAGCTGGATGGAAGCTATGGGTCCTGCCATGCCTCCTCCCTGCCGTGTGCCTGCACCTGGCAATGAGACGCCCGCTCCTGAAGAAAAGCACAGAGCGAGACAAGACAGGCTGAGTGGGCCTCGCGTGGGATGTTACCACCACACCAGGCCTGCCCCGTTGCAGCGGGCGATGCTTCTTCCGTCCGTTACGGCGTACCGCTAATCACACTACTGTGCGGCAGCCAGATAGGTAGTTGTCTCGCTGACCGTCTCGCAGATTTTGCTGCCCGATGCCTGTCCCTGTTCAGCTGTTGGTTCGCACCCAAAGTCTCACCTATCGACGGTCACCATGGCCAATGTAGCCTAGACACTGCCTAACGCTAGCCACACACAATACAAACGACGCCAGCAGACCGCCTCGAAAACGCCATCGTCACCATCGCGGCTTTGACATCCATCTCGCGAAGCAAGCTGCACAGAACGGAAAGAGCCAAGACTCCTCCCATGAACACTCGCCATTGCACAACGGGGGTTCCTCCATCTTCAGCTGCCAGTCTTACCCGTGTTCGCTGATTGCATCGCCCATCATCTTCCATACGCGGCCGCTTGTCTCCTTGTGCGGACAAGATTGGCAACCCCCCACCACTGCTATCGACAATCGCCGTGGCGAGGCTATGTTGGATGACGCTGACCACCCCAGTGCGACTGTCTCTCTCATGCAGCCAGTAGTCATGAGCTTCACCAAAGTCATGAGACTCATGAGGAGAGCAAGCCGGAATGACTTCACTCGCATCTGAGCGACTCCAACCTAGATCACTGTTGGCCGTTGCTTGTTTCCAGACAGCATGTGCAAAATCGAGCCCTGCAGCAGTGCAGTGCAGGGTAGTAGTCGCCATTTTCATGACGTCCCCACAACCCCAGTTGCACCTGATGGCCAGAGTCTCACGATACCGTCGAAACTGATGTTTGCGGCACCCCGCGCCCATTGTCACACGGGGATTCCGGCGGCTCATCACCGCACGCCTCGCAAATCTCTGATCAAGTGCCTCATGGCAAGCCTGGGGGTCTCGCATTTTGCTGAATGAGTGACGGTCTCGGCTGAGTGTATGATTCCTCCGTATTGGCATCTGCAAGTCGGCGGGAAACCGATGCAAGCCAACTTGTCCACCTCCCCTGGCAGGTCCATCTGCACGGGATGGTGGTCTACCGCATGCAGCATTCTCAGCAGACGAAGGCATTTCAGACCTTCCAGACCGTCCGCCCGCTGGTCTGGGCATACCATTTTTACGGATCCAGTGATATCCACAGGACCTGCAGCGCTCCTCTCCCCTGCCAGGGCCCAGTTGGGTGCTTGGAAGATCGTCGCCAGGAGAGACGGAAACACTTTAGCACCTGGACCGAGCCCTGCCACGAATTCTGAAGGTCGAGCGAGGGTTCGGTGAAATCCCCACCGATAAGCACCAGGCCTAGATTACCCTAGAGCCAGGATTCCTCCGTTCCTCGTTCCAGCTCGAAGCGAAGGGCGACGACTCCTGGATCCTCGGCCGTCTAGGGTTCTGTCCCGTCAAGTCCCGGCCTGTCATCTCACGATGCCGCGGTTGCAGCGCTTTCGCTTACACGCCTGAACTGCACAAGAAAACGCATGAGCCAGAAACAGAAATCAATTCATAACCATACGATTTTGCGGCCAGGGCCGTCCGCACTGTGACGGTTCTCCAGTTTCGAGGGTTTCCAAACCCCCAACAGGAACAGCAAGAGAGCCAAAGGGAAAAAAAATTGGACCTCTCACCGACTCGGCATGTGGACTCCTCGCTGAAATTTGATAATGGCGCCTTCAACCCTGTTTTTGCTCCGATTGCGAGTTTTGAAGAATAAAAAACCACACCCTTTGGTGGCTGGCAACCAATAGCCATCGCACTAGGAATAATGACTCCGAGATAGCGATAAATTACACTAAAGCGCAAAATCACCGTGCAGCGGTCCGAAGCCGCACCGAACCCGGAGCTACGCCGAATGGGAGCCTGTGAGATACGGACATGAATCTCGGCCTATGTCAACGGAGCCAGCTGGCGCTCGCTCAGCGCCCGGCGAAGTTCCTGCAGCCAAAGTCACATTGGTTAGACTGTCCTCGGTACGCCCACAGGGGCATGTTCGCCGAATCTTAAGTCGGAATTGTGTCATCGCCAAACCTGGCTCTCAGACTCGAACGACGCTATCTTGACTCAATTTGCTGCAGCCACCCGCCGCCACAATCAAGCTTTCTTGGTTCCTGGCTATCATCTCACTTCCAGTTACGAAACCCTAGGGCATCCAAAGCTAGCCACGCACGCAACGCCCGCTTCCTCGCCATCTCACTCGCGGCTCCGGCTGGTTTGAATAGTCGATGCACACAATATCTTGATATCCAAGCATCCCAGTCGATAAACCCAGTCCGTCTGCGCTGAGGGCGGATAACTAGCAGAAGCGAACTCAAACCATTACCCACCAGTCTCCGCCTGCAGAGAGCGGTTATCCCACCAGGCCGAGATACACTAGAACTAGATCAAGGCAGCAGAAGGGCCGCAACTTTACAAGGGGCCAAAGGTCGAAGGTCCAACGACCTTCCTGGGCTACGAAGTACGATGGCAGGCTCAAGGTACGGCGGTACGCAGTTTGCTAGCGCACATTTCTAGATTGCTACGAGAGTTGGCGTCCCAACGGCTCAGCTCGCCGACTGCCGCAGATGGTATCCGCAACCGCGGGCCTCCACCCTATCAAGCCTGGGCGTGTGCAAAGATAGCATCATGCCTGCTTCTGATGTCAGATCACTCAGGGCCCACTGATACCAACATGCCATCTCTTCCGCATGTATTCTGGTTCTTTACTCCATCGTCTCGTCTGAGCCTGGTCCAGTCTCGTCCCAGCGCGCATCATGGCCTGAGCATCGTTCACTGCATATATGCGCCAGCGATGTTAATCGACTGAGGTCCGTCGGAGCTGAGCGGGCGTGCGAAAGTCTTGCAAATGGTCCGAATACCCAAACAGCCCCATCGTTTCAACAATCTTGAACCTCCATGATCCATCTCGGGCACCAAGCTTGACTCACGAAGCTTGGCCCCATCTCGAAATCTCGCCAACTACCGCTTGCCATCCCCACCCGCCGAAATCACTCGCCTTCGGCCCTTTGCAGCACTGGAAAAGAAGGGGCACGCCGCACGTCTCATCCATCTCAGGCGTCCTAGACGAGAACCTTGATACCACACCCTTTACTAGGGGCCACTTCTGACCTCTAGAACGCTCACTTTGGACCACGGCTGTGGAGCCCGTCCTCAGCCCTGCCTCCTGGCTCCCGACCTCTTAACCTCCTTGATGCACACAAACCACTCAATGTGGACCACTTACCCGTTATCTACACCTACACCTTGTCGCCGGGAGGGGCTCACAATCGAGCCCGACGAGAGAGAGAAAAAAATTCAAAATGAGCGTTGCATACATACACGTGGATCTCCCGATACGCCTGCATGCATCTCAGACACTAGGAAAACATGGTATGCGATACTACTGCATAATATACGCTTTGCAGCTGCGCCAACTAAAAAGCCTCATGAAGCCTCCCTCGACGACTCAGAGCCTCTATCAGCTCTATCATCGCACCGCGTGTCGTTGTCGCTAGACATGTGAAAGGACTCCGCCCACCGGCGAAGTCGCGGTGGTTTCTTGCCTGTGACACCCCTTATTATTCCTCGTCGCATATCGGTTCGAGGTGGATCATCGGGAATTTCCCTTCCCTGCTTTACACACTCTCGACTCCAAGATCCATGGCCATTTGAAGAGGCTATTCGGGGGGGTGTGGTATTTTTCTTCTTTCCCAACTTGTTCCCGGAGCATGTGCTGCCTCCCGATCAGACATCTCACCGCGCACCATTCGATTTCCCTTCCGGCTTCTTTTCGTGCGTGGATCATGAAGCTTGTCGGCCGGTTATCCGCTCCCTGACCTTGTTTCCGTTCCCACCACACACCCGTTCCCAGTTGATATAGCTCGGCATGGGATAGCGGCCAGCAGGCGGCGGAGCGGCGAGAGAGGGTGGGACCCCCACGCACCGTGTACGCACGCACGCACCAGCCAACCCAGGTGGCAAGCAGCAAGCAAGCAGGCACGCACGCACGCAGGGCCGCCCAGGGAGCCAAAGACCGAGAGCCCACCACGGAGCCGCATTTCGATTTGCAGCAAGTGCAGATTTTTGTCTCCAAGGGTCCCTTCAGGGTGGGAAGCTCTGACATCTTGATGCTCAAACCACATGCAGATCACACGTCATGATCATCTCGTCCTCATGAGAGACGCGCACATCACAGATGGACCTGCGGGCGAAAAAAAAAGTTTCCAAACTGTGCATGATGCCGGATAAACTGAATTCGAGCATAATTTCTTGTGGAATTCCAAGCAGCATAACGCTGCGTTGGCTAAACATACACCCGGGCACCAACATGTGTATCAAACCGAAACCAAAAACACAGCGGCTAAGATGCTCCCTCCTTCGGCACCGGGGCGTCTGTCGGTCTGTTCCATGTCCGGATGTGTCCTTTGATATTGCATATCAGCATTTTGATATAGTATGTCGGCACAAGGTTAACTTACCATTCTTGCAACTCGTGATGATAGCTTCCTCCGTGAATTCGAGCCAACACAAGGGGTGGGTATCAACCGCTTTAGACTACACCGGAATGTGAGCCAAGAAACTCTCGGTAAGAATCTGTGCAGTGCAACCTACAGAAACAGGGGGCAACATGGCAATCCTTGCTCTAGGCTCGACTGGATGAACGATGCCACTCTCTTCGTCCACTGCGCCTCCAGAAATAGTAGAGTTGGACCGGATCCGGCTCGCCGAAGTGTTCGCTGTTTCTTGTCTTTGCAGCGGGTTGGCGAAGCGTGAGGACACGGAGCCCCGGTGGTGGACGGAAGCCTATCTTGACAGTTAGTGTTTCTTATGTCCTCCGGATTTCCGATGCCTGGCTCGAGCCAACGTACCGCCTTGGGGCGATGAAGCATGCCGACGTTGAAATCCCAAAGGCACAACCTGCAATCTTCGCCAACACTTCCAAATCGGTAGTTTCTATCGTCGCAACGCCAAGGATCAAACGCTACCGATGTCACCCAGGATTGGTGGCCTTGGCAACGCGCCACAATGGCCGAGTCGACGACCGACCAGATGGAAATCAAGTCGTCTTGGCCTCCCGTCAGTACGTACTTGCCATCTGGGGACCAGGTAACGCAGATAAAGCCGCCATAGTACGAGTGGTAAAGGTCCAGCAACCTGGAAACTGTCAGCCAATACTTCAAAATCAAACTAGATAACGTACTCTTCTTTTAAATAGTCGATGATACGGAGCGAGCCGTCCTCCGAGACCACCGCCAGATGTCGATTATCCGGGCTAAAGGCAAATGCATTGATCCGCTGGTTTGACAGTTTCCAAGACGCCACCGGGTTAGCCTTCTGGTTTTTGGAGTGGACAGACTTGTTGATTTGGATCTTGAGGTTGTGGTTGATCCCATTCGTCGACTCGCTCTCCCCATTCGTCGATCCGTTAGTTGCCAACTCCTCCTCTGGCGCAAATTGCGCGTCCTCCTTGTCCTTGTCGTACACCACCAACGACCCGTCCATGTGCGCCGCTAAAAACAGAGATTCGGAGCCAGGAATCCACCTTATCTCAGACACGGGCGTGCCGTTGATGATTCCCTATCAACGTTAGTCTGGCACACGGCATACCGGGGGTCAAACACCTACGTTCTTGTTCAAACGAGTGTATCGTTGTGAAACGGGCTCCCACCAGATAATTTCACCGGTAGAAAAGCCCATAATGACATCGATGTGCGAGATGTTCTTGGTGATTGGGTTGACGTCGTGGCAAAGACAATGGGCCTTGGTAAACAGAATCTTGGTCAAGTAATCGGCCTGGAACCAGTCAGTATCAAACCCTAATGAGTAGTTTGCCGTACTGAACTTCCTAACCTTTGTCGGCGACGATAAGTCCAACCACTGAAACGCTCGGTTGATGTTAGAAAAGGCAAACACGCCGTCAGTCGGGCGTTCTTGGAGCTTCTTGGCCAGACTCTCGTTGACGATCACCCTAGAAATGAACGACGAGTTGCTCTTTGTCATATTGTTCTTCGGCTTGGCCACCTTCTTCTTGGCCGCATCCTTGGTGTTGGCTGGCGCCAGCGCTGTATTGCCGTCGCCAAATGCCGGTGCAGAAACGAGGGTCAGCGATGTCGGGGGCACGTCGCTAAGGGATGTCCCGCCGCCACCATCACTACTGAGCCCAGCCTCGGTCGAGTATCGGCCTTCGTTGGGGTGTTCTTGAATGTCTCCTCCGAGAGATAACGTTGTGGCGGATGAACCCTTGTAGAAGAAGGGCGGCGCGGCGCGCAGGTCGAGGCTTATGAGGGAGAGCTTGGTCCCCGCGGTCGCAGGCTGTGGGTTCGTTGCTAGAGGGTTCGGATTCACGACGGGGGCTTCAGAGGGGTGAGGGGGCGGTGTCGCGAGGTGGAGGTCTTCTTTTAGGACGTAGGTACCCTCGCCGACTAGGAACTGGTATTCCGGCCCTTCGGGGTTGGAGAGAATATTGTTCGTCTCGATCATGGGAGCGATGCCTGCGCCAATTGCGCCATAGGCGCCCGAGTGCGAGGGATATCGCGGGGGAGGCGGAAGGACGCTAGATGTGTCGCACAAGGTGCCAATGTCAGCCGCGCTTCTTTCTCGTCGACTGCGGACATCGTGGAAGGCTTGGCTATGCGCCTGCGAAGCAACACGAGCTGCGAACTGTTGGCGTCGCACAAGTACTGCTTGCCAGCCGCAACCACGACACGATCGGTCTGGATACTCACAACATGACGGGCTATATTATGTATTCCCCAGTAGGATGACACTTGATTACAACGGTGGTCGAACACGGTCTACGAAGCTGCCGAAGGGGAGAGCAGGGGGCCGCGACGTCGACGAAATGTTGCGGTGATTACTATCGGAGGTTCGGGATGGGCGTTCGTCGTGAGCTCTGCCTCACGTCACTGGCTGCCGCGGTGGAGGTTCAGGGCGTCTGACCCCAGCGAGGGCGGTGGGGAGATGTAGAGAGGAGGCCGATAACGACAATTGACGTATTGGGAAGGTCGTACAGCCAGGTGATATGATGGCTTTCAGGAACCCGGAACTCGGATGGCAGAGAGGTCGTGCAGGAGGGGAATAATGGTGCGCGCCAACAGCCAGGTGAAGTCGGGGGCAGGCCTCGTGTCTACGCAGGAGAGTGAGGTGTCGCGAGCATTAATGGAGAGGTTGAGGTTGGTAGGTTGGTTCGGGGCAAAGATGCGCCAACCCCAACCCAGCAAGCCACGACCCAAGGCCGCCTCTCGTCCTGGTCCGGTCCCCGCCTTCCGATGTCCCGGGGCCATGTCCCTTCCTGGGATACGCCATCCAACTTGCCCATGAAGAAGGCGTGGAAAGGCAGGTCAGCCTGGGGTCTGGAGAACGATTGCTGCAACGTGAGTGGTGGAAGGAACAGGAGGGGGTCCATTTGGCGGGGGTGATGGCAGCAGTCTGCAGCGCCAGACAAGTCGTCCCTGACGGCCGGGTTTAATTTGGTGAGACTGCACCTGGGACCCTCGGAAGTGTGGGGTAAAAGCTGGAGAAGGAGGCCATTGGTGCTGGAGTCGCCCAGTCAAAGCATTCTCGGGCTGCCTGTCCGAGAGAGGATCCAGTAGGGCAGCATGACTTCATGGCCATTGGAGAATCCCACTGTGTTGGTGGCCTTTGGGAATCGCGAGGCTTCTGCTGAGTAGTGAGAGGCCCAGTCTCTGCACGGCCCAATCGAATCGGGCCATGCTACTCTTTCAGAGTCTACGAATAGGAAGACAGGAAGACAATGGGCAATGCTGCTAAAAGGAAAACAAAATCCATGCATCTTTCAGCTCGATATCAAATTCTATGCCACGTTGCTCGAGAAATAGTAGGTGTGTGGCTGAAGTGTGCCCTTTATCTTGGCGTGAAGGGGCGGATTAAGACATGTCTTGGGCGGAAGTGCCAAACGTGTCCATTGGTTGAAGCAAGGAAGCCGACTTTGACTTGACCGTGGCCAACGATGCAACTGGAGGAGGGAGGGCGGCGACTGAAGCACGATGAAAGCATCGTTAA
Source organism: Colletotrichum jinshuiense (assembly GCF_051148585.1). NCBI lineage: Eukaryota > Fungi > Ascomycota > Sordariomycetes > Glomerellales > Glomerellaceae > Colletotrichum > Colletotrichum jinshuiense. Next base: position 5,023,810 of record NC_139309.1, on the reverse strand, counting down.
CCCGACATTGTTTGGGGAAACGAGTCTTTGTAGGTTCTCCAAGCTGCCGTTTTTAACGTCAGCTATCCAGGGACCAGAGCCAACCCAACCCCATTTCACTTGGACAATTTCCCGTAATTCCGTTTGGTCATTTCTCTGGAAAGCTCACTTGACCTCGGGATATTGCTCTGAGCTGAGTCATGTTGCACTCATTTTCTTGCTCCAGGTGGCACTTGCCTATAAACAGAAAAGAAAAGGCTTATTATGTAAGATACGTAGGTGCTCTATTGAGCTCTGTAGATCAGGATGTCCTTTACCCCGAGTTGCACAGCGGTAATCCGCTGAATCGGCTTCTCCCTCAGCGGGTCTCACGTCGGCGACGCGCTGGTGCCGCCGAGCTATCAGTGCCTCCCAGGTGGTCCCCCACCGGAGTGATCCTTGCAAATCAGGTCGTCATTCGAACTTTACCCCCGTCACCTGCAGATGCCCGTCCTACCCGCTTCAAAGCTTCGACAAGAGGGTCGACCCAAGCAAAAACCAGCGAGACCCAGCAAACAGCTTCCACCGCCATCTCAGCTTTTGATCAACTTGTCGAGCCAGACCTAGTCCACCAGCATCCGGCGAACACCCTGCCATGGCATCGCAGTAGAGACCGCTCTCTAAGCTCTAACCATCTTAATCATGGCTTCTGGTAGGTGGCCTGATGGGCAGCTCTGCACTGTCTCGACATCCGCATCCACAACCTGGGGCTTTAAACTGACCACTCGCACTCGATTGTAGTGCGCATCTGCGTCTGTGGCGACGAGGGAACTGGGAAGTCCAGTCTCATTGCCTCGCTGGTCAAGGACGTCTTCATCTCCAACAAAATCCAATCCGTCCTCCCTACCATTACGATCCCTCCCCAGCTCGGAACCCCCGAGAACGTCACCACCACGATTGTCGACACCTCTGCCCGGCCTCAAGACCGAACTACCTTGAGGAAAGAGATACGAAAATGCAACGTTATTCTCCTCGTTTACTCGGACCACTACAGCTATGAGCGCGTCGCCCTCTTCTGGATGCCTTACTTCCGCTCCCTCGGCGTCAACGTCCCTGTCGTCCTCTGCGCGAACAAATCCGACCTCACCGGCGAGGGAAACACGCCACAGGTTGTCGAGGGCGAGATGCTACCCGTCATGTCCGAGTTCCGCGAGATTGATTCGTGTATTCGCTCAAGTGCAAGGGAGCACCGTAATGTCAACGAAGTCTTCTTCCTCTGCCAGAAGGCCGTTACCCATCCTATCGCCCCGCTGTTCGACTACAAGGAGGGAAATCTCAAGCCAGCTTGCGTCGACGCGTTGAAGCGGATATTCTATCTATGCGACAAGGACCAGGATGGGTATCTCAATGACCAAGAAATGCACAACTTTCAATCCAAGTGCTTTGACAAGCCTTTGACGGCAGAGGACCTGGAGAACATTAAGCTCTCAATTAGCAAGACTATACCCCACATATCGACCGAGAAGGGAATTGACCAGAGAGGCTTCCTGCAACTGAACAAAATATACGCGGAGAAGGGCCGGCACGAGACGATATGGATCATACTGCGCAAGTTTCGCTACACGGACAGCTTGAGCTTGGAGGACAGCTTCCTGCACCCCAAATTTGACGTGCCCGAGTATTCTTCTGCGGAGCTGAGCCCTGCAGGCTATCGCTTCTTCGTGGACCTGTTCCTGCTGTTCGATAAGGACAACGATGGCGGCCTGAACGACAAAGAATTGGAGGCTCTGTTTGCACCGACCCCCGGGCTTCCTGCCTCTTGGATCGAAACATCCTTCCCGTCTTCGACAGTGCGTAATGAAGCAGGGCATGTCACCCTGCAGGGTTGGCTCGCTCAGTGGAGCATGACCACATTCATGGAGCCAAAGACAACGCTCGAGTATCTTGCGTACTTGGGTTTCGAGCCCGTAAACGCGCGGGAAACGACAACGGCTGCTCTCAAGGTCACCAAATCACGCAAAAGGAGAAGGCGCCCAGGCAAGGTGGAACGCAATGTCGTGTTGTGTTACGTCTTGGGTGCTTCCGGGGCTGGCAAGTCATCGCTGTTGGATGCGTTCTTGAACCGCCCCTTTGACAACCTTTACCGGCCAACAATCAAGCCGCGACGGGCTGTCAATAGCGTCGAGCTTCCTGGTGGAAAGCAATGCTATCTTATTCTAGAAGAGCTGGGCGAGCTTGAGCCAGCTATCCTAGAAAACCAGGCTAAGTTAGACGCCTGCGATCTCATCTGTTACACGTACGATTCTTCGGATCCTGACTCATTCTCCCACATTGTTGAGCTGCGCAAGCGCTACCCGCAGCTGGACGATCTTCCCAACATTTACACGGCCTTAAAGGCGGATAAGGACAAAACAACGCAACGCAGCGAGATGCAGCCAGACACATATACCTCGAGCCTCATGATGAGCACGCCTCTTCATGTCACTGTCAAGTGGTCAAGTATTAGCGAGCTGTTTATCGCGTTGGCTGATGCGGCGACGAACCCCAGCACCGCCTTTCCCCGGAGCGAGGAGCCGCTGCCAGACAGGACAGGCCTGTATCTCGCCTTGGGCGCCACAGCTTGCGCTGGAGTCGCTGCGTTCATGATCTGGCGGCGGTCAACTACGTCCGGGTAGAGATAGATCATGTCTTTGGCGCTGCTTTCCACCTGCATCAGCTCGGGGTTGGCGCGGTTTCGCTGTCTAATCATCCACTCGCTAAAACACATTTATGATACCCAACTCCGCCCTACATATATATAATAGGAACTTTAAGTCTATAATCAAAGTAATACCAACGCTTCCTTTCTTGCACGTGCTATTCTCACACAGGTTAACGTTTGGTATTGTTGTACACGATGCTTGGTATAGCCTGATTGCTTCCTACCCGAAATGGAGGGTGTCTCTGTTGAAGTCATGTAAGTTGATATGAATCCCCAAAGATGGTCACGCACTAGATTGTACAGCAAGGTATTTGAAGAAAGTAGAAGTTTATAGCTGTACTCTGTACCTTACTCCCTACGTAAATTTTGTTTGGAATGACCCGGTCAAAATCAAAGGTTAGCATCAAGAGCAGCGATCCATATATAAGCCGAAAGCACCAAAAGCTGCAAATACTCAGAGCCTGTCCAGGGAAAGCTTATTTCCCCTCTATCTATAACCAAAAGGTTTGGCTTCATGGGTCTGTCTGAAGCCTGGAACCACTTCCTTCTCAGATTCCAGGGACAGGAACCATCAATGAAGCCCATCGGCGACAAGATCTATCGATGAGGAATAAGCATTGCCCAAAAACTGAGAGAACCGGCACCTGACCTGGCTGCTCGGCCAGTCAAGAGCCAGCTCTGAGCTTTTGAGGATCCCGTAGGCGGTGTCGTGTATTACAACGAAATCTTGGCGCCCCTTTAGACCTAGGCCGTGCCTTGCGAATGATGGATTCCACTACCTAGGGACTACTGCTGTGACTTTTCATAGGTGACTCGAAGCCTTCTCCATAAATTTGTACTGACTTTCTCGACATAGACTTTTGTTCCGCAGCCCAGCGACGACCTAGGTCCTTACAGCAACAAGGCAGTAGCGTGCCAAGAAGCGAGTGCCTACTGCCTGCTTGCAACGACGTTTGAAGACTAAGATAGAACGATATAGCCACGCTGTCCGCTTCGCCGTGGGCCGTTGTAGGCGGCGAGCTGGATCGCGTTCAGCGAGGCTGGCTGTATCGCTTTGCGCACGGGGACGTCTACAACCAGGTTGCCACATCACTGAGTCCGAACACCTGCCGCCGTCTACCACCCGTCGTGGACGTGTAGCAATCCATGTATAGTATGAATAACATCTGGCTCTGGACTTCCCTTCAGACTGGTTCGGTGTTGAGTTGACCGTGAAAGGCAACCCCGGATCCATGAAGAGGCATCATCCAAACCATAGCTGTTCAACTAACGCTGCAATAAGTCGCAATTTGCCATTCCCTCGAGACGTGCCGGCCCAACGTACGTAGTAAAGTTCATAAAAGGATAAAACTTAAGTGGTATTGAAAACTTCCGGCCGTATACTCAGAGATAGAGAGAAAAAAAAAAGACGCTGACATAGCCATACACAATAAGAAGTAAATACCCAGCGTAAGGGCTGGCAGCAAACCCAAATATTCCAATAAAGCACCATCCATGTAGCACCGCATGGCCCCATACCCGGCCTGACCTGAACCAGCCCCGTTGCACCAAGAATTTGCCAAGAACGCAGAAAAATCCCGATGTCTCGGACTCATCGTACACCAGCTCATCATACAGCCAAGCCACTTGCCCCAATACTCATTAAGAACTTTTTTTGTTGTTGCTTCAAACCATCCGTTTATGTTGCTCAGTTCATCAGCCGGCCTCCGTTAACCGGTATAACCGTCCCCGTGATCCACCTCGACTCGTCACTGGCCACGAAGGCGACGACGTCGGCGATGTCTTCAACAGCGCCCAGTCTCGCCTCGGCAGGCGTGAGGGTTGCCCTCTCGAGATCCGCACTGCGCTGGTCGTCCGGAAGGGAGTCGAACATCTCGGTCTTGACGGTGCCAGGGCTGATGCAGTTAACCGTGACTCCGTGGGCTTGCCCCATCTCTCGGGCCGCAACGCGCGTGAACGCCTCAACGGCTGCCTTGCTCCCCGCGTACGCCATGCTCCCGGGGCTGTCGGCGCGGGCCGCGACAGACGAGATATTGATAATGCGCCCGCCCGGCGCAATGTGGGGCTTGACGGCCTGCATCATGAAGAAGACGGCGCGCGTGTTCGTGTCGAAGATGCGATCATAGTCCTCGGTGGTAGTGTCGTCGAGCGTCGCGCTGAGGGTCGCGGCGGCATTATTGACGAGGATGTCGATCTTGGTGACGCCAAAGGCCATCATAGTCCTCTCTATGACCTTTTTCTGGTGCTTTGAGACGTCGGCTTGGATGGCGGTGGCTGAGGAGCCACAGGCCTCGATCTCGGATATGACCTCATGGGCCTTTGCTATTGACGAAGTGTTTACAAATGTGAAGGCGACCTTTATTCAGGCGAATCAAGACAAGCTAGCTTTAGCTGTGGTTCCTTCAAAAAGCTGTGAGAATGGGTAGACGCACCCTGGCCCCCTCTCTGGCAAGTTTCAAAGCGATTGCGGCGCCAATGCCTCGCGCACCGCCCGTGACGATGGCGACTTTACCCGACAAGGACATGTTGGGCGGGGGAAGCTGCGGTAGTGGTTTCGTCCACAGAGCAGAGGATGCGCGCCTGGCGACGCTATCGTGATGGCCGTTCTCGTGAACGCCGCTCTCTTGCTCGCTAATCTGTGGGGACTGGCTCTGCTGTTGTTGATGCTGCTGGCTCAGCGCTTTGCTCAGATGAGACTGTGATAAAGGCGTGTCAGCGTCGATGTCTGATGGCATCCGAGCCCGGATTGCCGGTGTAGTGCAGCAGAATACCGGCAGAGTCTGGCTCTGAAGCCAGTGCGTTACGGCTCGGAAAGCCATTTGACTGGGGTCGGTAGTCATGGCATTATCGTCAGTGCGTGCGACGTCCATGCAGATATGCTACAGCGGGCTTGAGAGGTGTGAAGGATGACGAAGACTGCAAAGGCTGCCACATGCATCCTCCCAGCGAACGTCAGCCTGGCCAAGGTCTCCCGTGCGTTGGAGATGGTGTGGCGGCGCGGGGGAGTCTGAGGTGTCGATCTTCCCGGATGACCAATGTAAGACAAGGCCCAGTCCACACTTTTCTGCTCCCAACTCAACTTTGTCCGCCACAGTCGATAGCTCCTGCAAGCTCTGTACTCTGTACGCCGACCAGACATGCAAGGAAGGACACCCCCCAGTTGTTGCAGCTGTAAGGGTAAGGATTCGGTCATGAAGGCTGCACACCATTTGGAGGCTTGTGTGGTGATGCCTTGGGGAATCCAAAGTTCTCTGGCAGCGCAGCGTACCCATCATCTATGGGCACGGAGCTTGGAGAGTTGGTTTATTGCTACCAAACTTTGTTGTTGATCGCTTGATCGCCGGCACTTGCAGTCGGGAACATGCCCGCGAGGGGGTGTATCAAGGCTGAATGAATGGCCTTGAGCCGCACAGCTTCTTCCAGGTTTCCTGGAGGCGCACAGCGATACGAGAAGAGTTGGGAGAAATGTCAAGAGGTGTCTTGATGGATAAGACCCGAGAGATGGTGTCTGCCTACACTGTATCAGTGCTATATCCCTCTCCCGGCACTGAGAAGGACATCGGCCACCAGCCAGCCACCAGCCACCAGCCAGTGGTCATCTGTCCGTGACCGACTACCAGGTCTTCTTCATCACTGGCGGACGATGACGCACCCCTGCTAGCAGACGGCAGATGGGATGACATGCGGCGCTGCGATCGCAGTCGGGCGGCCTCTGGTTGGTTGTCCCCAAGTGAGGGTTTCCACGGCCGGCAACGGCGCTTCGCCTTGGTTGTGATGGTGGACGGGGGCAAATCGTCTTGCGAAGAAGCGAGGACAAAATAGAACGTTGCGCTGGGCTGGGCGTCAAAACGAAATTGCCGGTTCAGGTCACTTTGGCGCAGTGGAGTCAAGAGGCCGGTTGGGCCTGGGAATAAAAAAAATCTCTAGGCGCAAAGGGGCTGGCTCAAGGGGCGAAAGTGGGAGATGACCCCGACGGCGCGGACGACTACACTATGAGCGGCCGGCAGCGCCGGTGGTGGAAAGGGGCCTGAGGCGGTGACGATGGTGGCCGGTCCACTGGCCACGCAGTGGACCAGCAGCCCAGCCTCCCGTCTCCAGTTCTTCGAGAAGAAGATGGAAAACTGGGGCCAAGACCAGTTCGTGGTGCAGAGCTGCAGGTCACATTCCTCATGGAAGTCCTTCGATGCACAAGACTTCAGCTAGCACAGACTCTGTGCCTTGGGGGAGGGACGCAACTAAACCACGCGTGGCCCCAAGCAGAGTGGGAAGAGACTCGAACCTTGTCCATACATCCGATGTTCCCTGGCATAAAGTAGAGAGCTATTCTGGGGACATTCTACTTTGCTCGGTTGGCGGCCTGGGGTCGCCCTGTAAGTCCGGGCACATGGGTCCCGTATTAGTTTCGATTCTCTGTGACGGCCAAGCAGCGATGACCGTTGACGCTGGCTTGCCGGGTGCCAGTGTATACCAGTTGCCCAGGAACAGCTATTTGTAGTGTGCAAAATACTGTCGACGACATAGTTCCTCCAGCGCTGGCAAACAGAAAGCGGTGTCAGTCCCGACTGGACATCATGAGCTTCTTTTCTTCACGGCTGGTTCCCTGTCGTGGTCGGATGTCGGAGTGGCAGTGAGGGGGCATGAGAAACGCGCTTGAAGAGTGCCAGGTCGGAGGCGAGGATGCGAGGAGGGTCCAGAGCCCGTATTGTGGCTGGCTCGTTTCATAGCGATTGAAAGTGGCTGCTGAGGACAGCTCAATGACCTCAGATGACTTTGGTGTTTGGCAACTTGATGGACTGATTGTGCGGCCACGGCCCATCCATGTCGCCATCCACTCCAATATCCGAACCTTGTGGTTACCATGTGTTCTTTGGGAAGAGTCGGCCGGAGCCAGTTGACTCGGCTCCCCATCCAACGTCAAGTCAGTATCAGGTCTTGGCTTGGACCTGTAATGAAGTGTACACTAGTTGACTATACTAAGTAGGCCAGTATGGAGGGGGCCAGAAAGGGTGCCGTGCTCGCTGGCCGAGTGTGTTGCTGCCCGGCCCAACTGTGAGTGTGAGTGCGAGTGTGTGTGTGTGCGTGGGTGGCTGATCATCCTGCTGTAATCAAGTACTTCCCCCCCGGTGCATGTTCCCTCTTGCAAAAACGGCAGCCCAGTCATTCTGCGGGCCAGGGGCCTCCCTCCATGTAGGGTATGTCGAACGGACGGTACGGTACGTAATTAAGTAGGCAAGGGCAGGCACGGATACATGCACGACTCGAAAGGCAATTCAATACAGCCGAATAGACGACTAATACTCTGTACTACTGCGCCATGAGGTAAGAGTCGGTGCCTTAGGTAATGAATAATTTTTCCTCTTTCTTTCATTGTTTCTTTCTTTCTCTCATGTTGTCTTTTATTTCTTTGAATCATGTGCAGGTTCAATGCTGACCTCTCCCGCCATTGTCCGAAACTGTCTAGAGAGAGAAGAAAGAAGAGATACACGGCTAGTGCCAATAGCTCTTCGGCTCGAGCGACGTTTCTCTCTGCTCCATCTACAGTAGGACACACACAGAGGTACTCACTCAATCTGCCGGCCATCACTTGCAAGACGTGCACCGGCGGCCGATTGGCAGGGCACGTGACAGGGAGGTGTCCGTCGTGTCCGTCGTGTCCATCCGAGCCAGACGACCCTTTGAATGGCCTCCTCGCAAAGCAGCGAGCAGCCCGGTTTGATTGCGCTAATGCAGTCTGAGTGGCGCCCTCGTCGCCAGGGTACAGATGAAGCCCGATCATTGGGGAGTACTGGGTACTTCTCCCCTCATGTCTCCACATGGTTGGTCCCAACAGGCCACCGCCAACCGACAGCCATGGCTTGACACTGTCAGGGATTGTCTCTTCAAAGAGACATGTACCCGGGTACTTGGCCCCCCAAGTATCCGATCTCCACGGCGTGACCTCGACCTTGGTAGCGCCTGGCCGTCGCTCTCCTTCTCTCTCACTCTCTCTCCCTGACCAGTCTCCGTGCTCGCGCTCTGTCTTCTGCCCGCTCCCCGACCTGCAGTAGGGGGGGAATTGACTTGACTGGCTACGTCTGCGCCTACGCCTGCACCTGCACCTGCACCACCGCACTGGCCGAACACAAATCCCAATCCCATCTCCAAGTCTCAACACTGGACGGTGAACCACAGACGGACAGACACCCACCCACCGTACCCTACCTGCCTTACCAAAGTACTACTACTACCACCAACGACTTCCACCACCTCTCTGCCACCGAGGCACAACACACAACACATAGCAGAAGCACGCCAATCGACTGCCTGTTTTGACGTGCCCATTCCTGCCCCGTCCTCGCACTAACCTGCGCTTTCAACAGCAGTTTTTTGCCGCCATCTTCTCATTTGCAACGGCCCAACTTCTCCGGTCTTTTCAACCCTTATCGCAGTACATCCTAAGGACCGCTACAATAAACCCTCGTACGCGATCTTGAACACCGCGTCCAACTCGAGAATCGATACCTGTATCCGTACTCCCACTCGCTCCAACCACCACCACTCGAACTTTGCCTCTACTCCTCGCCGCGCCTATGCTACTCCCTACCCTACACAGATGAGATCTCAGCGACGACCTCTTTCCGAACGAGATACTTGCCAGACAAGTGGTGCATTGAAGGGAATCTTTGGCTCTTCGGCCTCCCTGCGGGTCATTCGCTTTTCTAGATGATGGTGCGTAGCCTCATCCACACTTGTCTCCTGGATGCTGCTCCCCGACACTTGTGGACCGGCTGTGGCCTTCTGCCTCACGCTGCTTTCTGGTCCACTAACCCTTGCATTCTGAACCCCCTCACCTACATAATAACAGCCGCTGACCCTCCGTGCCATCTGCAGACCTCATCTAGACCCCGCGCCGATGTTGGTGGCAGCTTTGCGAGTCGACGCGGTCATGCCCCCCAGCTGTCAATCTCAGACCCTAGCCATCATGTAACTGAGACTATTGGGACCCTATACGGGGACGAGGAAGACTACTCTAGCGATCAACGACCCCTGAGTTTTCTAGATACGCCCTACACCGACCAGGCACAGAAGCAGGCCGACTCCGAAACCTCCGGCGACGACCCTCGTAGACAGGTGACACGTTCCGCCACGGACAAGACGGGTCTAGCACCGATACAAAATGGGCCCTTGACGCTCAAAAAGTCGCAGACTTTGCCAACGCGCTCGCCCAGTCAGCGGAGTATGTCATTCGAAAATGGTCCCAAATCGCCCCCCATCTCCCTGAGGGATGTCAAGAACGAGTCCTCCCAGTTTCCCTTGGGCAACATTGAGAACCCCAACGATATCGCCCAGGAGCTCAGCAACCTGCAGGCCTTGAGGCGCATGTCTATGGACGTTGGGAACAATGCCGATCCCGATATGCTGCCTTTTTCGGGCCTTTCCCTCATGGCCATGCCCCCAATTGCTCCGACGGGAGACGATGACGAAAACGACCCATCGAGGCTACTGTGGGTTCCTGCAGCTGTCCACCCGGAGCTAGCACCAACAGAGTTTAAGAACTTTTTGGAGGACCGAGTAAAAACCATCAGACGACGATCAGGCGACTCCAGCAATGGCGGCATGGATCGGAGCGACTCTAGCGGCGGGCTGAGGAGGAAGAAGAGCATGCTCTCCAGGCAAATCGATAATTCAGGAGGAAGGGGAGCAGAGGGATATGTGGACGGCGCTGAGAGGCTCGGGCGGACGAGCTCGCTCAGGGACTACTCCACACCGGAACTTAATCTGAACGAGTTGGTCAAGGATCCATCCAAAGTCGTACGCGAGCTTTCGAAGGAAACTCAGGCGGAGAGTGGTGCTGAAGACATGCCGATTCTGCCGGTGGCTCCGGGCATGGGACTCCGCCGGTCAACCCGGACAACATACCGAAAAAACGGCAGTGTACGTTCAGACCGGCTCCCGTTCTCGAAACGGGTTGCCAGCCGGCATGGCCACACAGATTCATCCGACTCGGCCGACACGGTTCCCCCATTGCCTAGCGACGTGCCCGAAGTGCCAAAGGTGCCTAGTCACGCAAGGGTTCAGTCAGAGCCTGTATCAGAGAACTTCTCGCGTCCGAACCGATCAGTACGACGGCAGCACAAGTTCTCTCAGGACATGGGTACGGCGCAGCCAGGATCCGACGGCGCATCATCCGAGGTCGACGAGCCTGTCTCTCCTCTCAGCACTCGCCCCGAACAGCAGCATCCCGCAAGAACATCTTCGGTGTCTGCTGATGCAAGGCAAACCGTCCCGTCCATCGTTGAGTCGCCGACAACTGAGGAGAGCGTGCAACGGCAGCAATTCCCCCAGCGATCCTCTTCCCAAAACGCGAGCCAACAGATCCCCCCGCAATCGCCAGTGGAGGAGCCTTCGTCTCGCTCGAGCATCCGGCCTGGTTCAAGTCATTCAGTGCAAAGCCCGACAACTCCTACGGCTCATCAACAGCCGCAGCAGCAGCAGGCCAAGCAGCAGGCCAATGCCCCCAACCACGCTCCGAACGACATGGCTTCCTATCAGTCCTCCTTGCCCGCCAGTGGCGCCACTCGAACTGATACATTGACTTTCATCCCCACTCTACCAGCAGAAGAAAAGAAACCAGAAGAAAAGAGGGTGGCGGGAAAGCTGAGAAAAGAAAGGGACGACGACGCGGCCAGTGTCTCCTCGACAAAGTCTTCCGGCGGATGGTCGAAGTGGCTTAAGGGTGGCAGCGATGACAAGGAAAAGAAGAAGAAAGAGGAGGAGAAGAAAAAGAAGATTTTTGTGGAAAAGGCGCAAGACAATGCCCGATTGGATGTTCTCCAGAACTCGATCGAGGGAGCCTCCTCAAAAGGCAGAGAAAGCATCATCGTGGACCGCGACAATGTCGACAATAAGCTGGCGGAAGAGCGGAAAAAGGAGAGCAAGAAATCAGAAGCCAAGAAGGAGAAGGAGGGCGGCCTCTTCTCCGGCCTCTTCGGCGGCGGCAAGAAGAAGAGTGAGAAGGACAGCGGCAGCAAGAAGAACCAGCACCTGCGCGTGTCAGAAGAAGTGCCGTATCGACCTCTCAAGCCCGATGTCGACTACCATTGGACTAGGTTCCCGCTGCTCGAGGAACGGGCGATTTACCGCATGGCTCACATCAAGCTGGCCAACCCGCGTCGTTCGTTGATGAGCCAGGTCCTGCTTAGCAACTTCATGTACAACTACCTCGCTATCGTCCAGGCCATGCACCCGCAAATGCAAGTTCCGCAGTCACCACAACAGAGGCGGTTGGAAGAGGAGCGCCGCCGCAAGGAACAGGAGGAGCAGTATCTGGCACAACAGCAGATGCAGCAGCAACAAGACGCAGCGGACCAGGAGTCGACGGGCCAGTACAATTTTGAGTATCATCGGGTAAGTTAGGACGCGGAGACTCAAACCTGGATCTTCGGACTAACCTAGTACAGGGCGACAACCAATACGGAGATCATCCTCACGATGAGGTCGATTACGTTGATGATGCTCAGATTTACGAGTACGACCACGGCAGCGACGAAAATGGACGCAGCAACGGTTATAACAGCCCTGACAACTATGATCCTCAGCCTGGCAAACAGTATTATCATGACCAGTACGGACGGGATTCTGGCGACGAAGGGAGACGTCGGGACGACCGAGAAGACATGTGGTGATCCTCGGCGTGTGATGGTGGAGAAAAGGCTGCGTGACGGCGTGTGGCGGGGGTTCTGATGAAGAGATGGGCTCCCCTTCAGGTTCGGACTGCAGTGGTGAACCCGCTGGAAGGCGCTGTATAATCATCCAAATGTATGTGCATAAGGCGGAGTTCAAGGATTGCGAGTGCGACATATATTCAGGATGGGCTTGCGTTAATGGGCTTGGTCGAGCCTGTAGCAGCCTGCTTTTTATTTTCACGTATTTACCTCATCATATCTACTATCCCACCGGGTTGTATGTCGTGGTGGACGGAGGAGTTTTGTTGAAGCACATGTACAGAATAGCATAGCGGCCGGAATCTTCTAGGGACTACTTGGGTTCAATTGCGATGCGCGGGAGAAGAATTAGCTACGTTATACTTATTCCAAAGCAGAGCATACGGTGCAGGTGGATCTCTTGCTCATGAGTAGTTGTTGGGATGTTGTTCTCAGTGGTGCCCCCCCTTTCCCCCCGCCTTATCCTGGCATTGGACCTCACGTGCCAAGGTTGGCCTGGACTCTGGACAACCAGCGACGTCCAATGAGGCGAGATACCCCAAGAAAGACAGTGATTTGCCACAAGACGTGCAGAAGATGGAGCCACATGAAGCCTTAGTCGCGACCAAAGAAAGTGAGCTGAGGTGCTGGTCGCCTCCGTTTGAGTCGAATGTCGTGTCTATCCCTGACAGGTCCGACTTGGGGCAACTCAGCAGCTCCTCACGCTGCCCGAGCCCCGCTGAGGTGCCTGTAGGCGCCCATTCCCTCAGTGAGCTTTGCGCCTGAATGTTCCAGGCGAGGTGCTCCTTTGGAAATGCCAGAGCACGCTGGCCCCTGCCAGCTGTAAGCATCTGCGCTAAACCCTTTGGGGCAAGGGCAGCCTCTTCTGGCAGTGCGCCAATTCGTCCGTTCGTTGCTTCCACCTACACCTTGCACTTTCTTAACCTTTCGAAAAATATCACCAGCCTTGTAAGGGGAGCTTGTTCCTTTTCTCGTCGCAAACATCGCTGTCTGCTCCTTCCAACCTCATTTCCATCTCCGTTGATACCCAATCCCTCCCACTTTCGACCTCTCGAACCGAGCACCCGGTCTATCCCCCGACGAAACCCCCGATCACGATCGTCCCCCCTGTGACCTCCATCCCCATCTCCATCTCGCGATTAACTGGACAACAAACCTAGCATGGCTGCTGTGAGTGCTCCCTTTTCTCGTCATGCCAAGCTTCCCCTTGCGCTCCTTTACCTTACTCGGCGCTTCATGCATCATTGCGCCTCGTTCTGCCACCGATATCCTCGTTGCCGCGATGCTTCGTCGTCCCCGGCGGGACCTTTGACAGCTCCTGCCTGTCCCGCTTCAGGACCCAGTACTGACATGTCATCGACGTCGATAGCCTCGTCCATACAACAACAACCCGGGCTACATGCCCAACGGAGCTTCTTCGATTCCTCCCGGAGCTGCGCCGCTCCTTCCTAACCAGGGTCGCGTCATTCAAACTGGCCCCATCCGAGTCCTGTGCATAGCTGATGTTCGAGGTGCGTCGCTGTTCCATCAAACGCTGTTGGACGGCTGGCTGTGGAGCTTCAATCTGACCTGCTCGCGATAGGAAATCTCACATCTCTGAACGATCTGGCAAGACAAGCACGAGCCGACCACATCATTCACACTGGCGACTTTGGCTTCTACGACGACACCTCCTTGGAGCGAATCGCAGAAAAGTAAGGAACCCTCCGCGACCCTACAAACGACCGCTGTCATTCTGACATTGGTACCAAGGACCCTCAAGCATGTTGCTCAGTACTCTCCCCTGATTTCCGAGCCTGTCAAGAAGGCGATCCAGCAGGGCGGCCCCGGACCTGTCAAGAGCCGATTCCCTGCCAACGAGCTTCCTCTCTCCGAACTTTCTCTCCTCTTGAGCGGCGAGATCAAGCTCGATGTCCCGGTATACACTGTCTGGGGTGCTTGCGAAGATGTCCGCGTTCTTGAGAAGTTCCGATCCGGCGAGTACAAGGTACAGAACCTGCACATCATCGACGAGGCCCGATCGATGCTCCTCGAGATTGGCGGAGTGAAGCTGCGCCTTCTGGGTCTTGGCGGTGCTGTTGTTATGCACAAGCTCTTCGACAACGGCGAGGGAAGGACCACGATTGCTGGCGGCCAAGGAACCATGTGGACCACCCTCCTGCAGATGGGCGAACTCGTCGACACCGCCCACCGAGTCTACGATCCCACCGAAACTCGCGTTTTCGTCACCCATGCCTCTCCCGCCCGCGAGGGCATCCTGAACCAGCTCTCTGTCACCCTCAAGGCCGACTTCTCCATCTCTGCTGGCCTGCACTTCCGGTACGGCAGCTCGTACAACGAGTTCAGCGTAAACCCCACCCTCGACCATTACCGCGGCAAGCTCGCTGCTTCCAAGGCTTCCTTCAACGATGTTTGGGAGACAGTCAAGGGTGAGGTTGAGCCGGCCATCTCTCAGAATGAGGCGCAACAGAACCTCCTCAAGAACGCCCTCCAGATCGTGGAGAAGATGCCCACGACTGCTGCCGGCGGCAATCCCTTCGGGGGCCCCGTTGCTGGCCAGGCCCAGCTCGGCCAAGTCGACGAGAGCGCCTTCAAGAACATGTGGAACTTCAACTTGGCAGACGCCGCATTTGGCTGGTTGGTGCTCGAGATCCAGGACGGACGGATTGGAACCGAGATGCGTGCGCAAGGCTTCAACTTCTCACATAGGGGTGCTAAGGCGGCCGGGCCTGTTCCGACCGGGCCGGCGGCTGCCGGTGGCAACCTCCCTGCTCCCGCGCCCCCTTCGACGCAAACCACGGTCCCCCCTCCTACCAGCAGACAGCCTTCGTCTCAAGCGCCCCCCAAGCCTGCTGTCGCGACACCCCTGCCGCCTGCTAAGCCTGCTACTCCCCAGCCTGCTGCCGCTCCTACGCCGCCTGCCGTGCCTCCCAAAGATGAGCGTCCCGCACCGGCGGCCGCCAACGGATCGGCCAACGGCGGCCCTGAGCCTGTGTCCTCTCCTGCACCCAAGACGCCTGCCCAAGACATTATCGGTCTGTTCATTATGAATGTCAACTCCGAGGAGCAGACACGCGACCTCTTTGATGGCGAGCACAAGGGCAAGATTCTGAAAGTGGAGAAATGGGGCAACTCGAACAAGGTAGTCCAGTTCAAGACCCCTGAGGACCGTGATGCGGCCCTCGCCAGCCTGCCTGAAGATCTGAAGATCCGCGCTCAAGAGGACCGATCTCGACCCCTTGTCAAGGTTTTCCAGCACCGCGAAAGCAAGTTCCAGCCCCGTGGTGGCGCTGGCAACTGGGGAAGCAGCAGAGGCGGTGGAACCTCGGCGACCACTGGAAGCGGCTACCGTAGCGCTGGTGGCGCCAGTGACTCTGAGAGCAACCGTCGTGGCGGTCGCGGTGGTGGCCGAGGCAGCCGTGGAGGCGAACGGGGACGTGGCCGTGGCCGAGGCGGACTCAAGGGCGAAGGCGGTGCCTCGTCTCCCGCTCCTGGCCCCGCCACCCCGGCAGAGTAAGACTCTTCTCCCAGAGTCTCTGATGAACATGCTAAGGAAGATGGTCCGGGCTCTTCGCGATAGAGGAGCCGTTGTCCATTCGTTCCAAATGAAGTCCTTGCGGCCTCAATGGCCCGATTTGGCCCCTCGGAAGGGGGGCGGGAATGAAAGAAAAAGGTATTTTTCGGTTATGAAAGGAGAAAGGGGGACCAAAGAAAATAAGTGCTACCAATTCTTGTACGCGTACCTTAATGAGATAACTTGATGGGGAAGGTTTCTCGGGCTGGACGAGTCTATCCGGGATTTTTTGTCCTTTGCTCAGTTTCCCGTTTTCCATGTTAGGAGTTCTTCGTCGATGAGAAATAAAAGGCTTTGCGGCTTCGGTGGGAGTTGAGAGAGAGCCAGATTTAGGAACCACTTTCCGTATGGTGCGTCTCTTGGTGAAACTGGGGATACTGTGGAGTCGAGGTAGACATAACAGTTGATGGCCTCGGACAAATAGAGTTCAATTCGATGCCATTCAATAAGCATACTAACGGTGCCATTGCGCCGCTTCGACGAGTGCCTGAATTGCTGTTGCTTGAAAAGGTGATGTTCGAACACAAATCCGAATAGTTCACGCTAGACTTCCTGCGTATGCGGGATGGAACAATTCCAACTGTCGCAATACTGACGCGGACGTCTTTCAGTCACCCACGCAGTCGGGGTTTACAGTTACCGACCCTTTATGGCCAGTTTCGGAGGAGCCTGATGGGTTTGACCTGGCTTCGATGGTTGTCCCCTGGCCCCTTTTCTCGCCCTCGGTGTGCACTATGCGAGTAACGATACAGCCGGTTACATAGTGGCCACCGACGGTCATTCAAGGCGCAGTAGATTCCGACATATTACTATATTTCCCTGAGTATTGAACCAGTCCAGGATGTGCGAGGCAACAAGTATCACGCCGTCGAGGTTCTCACCTGTGACCGGGGGGGGAGGGGGGTTCTTGAGCTGGATGTTGTACAGGGCCACGGCGGCCGTCTTGATATACATTTTGTGTGTAGAGAAGTCTATCTGATTGCCCGCCGTCTATGCAGCCATGCCGATGGTTCGGTTCGGTTCCGTATTAGTACACAGATACAAACATTGTACAAGAGCCTTGTGAGCTCGCCCGCCCTCTTTTTCCATGCAGGCCTTCTCATGGCGTTTCCATTTTACTCCCTCCCCTGAATCGCTCAAACAATGGGCTTCATGCCCTTGTGGATGGCCGCAACGCCGCCGGTCAGGTTCTCATAGCCCTCGCCCGAGACCACAAACCCGGCGTCTTTGATCATGTCCCTGAATTCCACCTGGCTCGGGAACCGCTCGATGCTCTCGACAAGGTACTGGTAGCTGTCCCTGTCGCCGGCGACGAGCTGGCCAATCAGGGGGATGGCGCTGAAGGACCAGCGCTTGTACACGGAGTTGAAAAGCGGGTAGTCGTCGGCCTTGCTGAACTCGAGGCACGCAAACACGCCGCCGGGCTTGAGCACGCGGTGGGCCTCCCGCAGGGCGGCGGGGATGTTGGTGAAGTTGCGGATGCCGAAGGCGACGGTGTACAGGTCGATCGAGTTGTCCTCGATGGCGCCCTCCGGCAGCTTCTCGGCATTGGCCTCGAGCCAGGAGATGGCGGCCTGCTGGGAGGCGGGGAGGGCCTTGGAACGGTCGCGGCCGACAGCCAACATGGAGGGGTTGATGTCGGAGATGGTGACGCGGACGTCGGGGTTGTTGTGGAGGTTGTGCGCCGTGTGGAGCATGCGGAAGGCGATGTCACCGGTGCCGCCGGCGATGTCGAGGATGCGTTGCGGGGTCGGGGGGTTTGATGCTGAGAGGCCCGGCTGGAGAGAGGAAACGAAGTGGTCCCTGGATTTTGCATGTGTAAGTGGTGTGACGTGGGAGAGAGTAAGGCATTAGGGTGTAAGGGGTTCGGGGACGTACTTCCATACTCTGTGCCAGCCAAAGGACATGAGGTCATTCATGCGGTCGTACGAGTCGGCGACGCTGTGGAAGACAGTGGCGACGCGCTCGGCCTTTTCGGACTCGAGGACGGTCTTGTAGCCGAAGTGTGTCGTCTTGCTATCGGCGGAAGGGTCGGTTGAGGTGTTGATGGAGCGGGAGGCGGCCGCGAAGGGACGGGAGTGAGGGCCGGGGGATGCGGCGAGCTGGCTGGAAAGGGATCGCACGCCCCATTGGGAGCGGAGGGCGCGTCGTGTCGCCATTGCTTGGGAATGGCTTGTTGTCGCGGAGCGGGAGGTTCTGGGGCACGATGAAGTCAGTCGATCGGTGCTGGGAGAGCTTCCGGGATGGAATTTTTGGTGGAGATGGGGGATTGGGTGTGGCTGGTGCTTGCTACCCCCGGCGGCATGGTCCCTGGGCCAAGACATGGGGGTCAAGCCACACCTTGAGGGCGACCAGGATACCACGAGGTATTACACCGAGACGTGTGAGTGGTGGGTTGAGGAAAGAGATATCGACTTTTGTCTTTTGTGTTATTTCTAGGGTGAATCTTACCTTAAACCGTGTTGGTATCGTCGTTTTCGGCCTCCTTTCGTACTCGGTGATGGGCCAGGACCTTTGCGAAGGTGTGAATTTGGTTGCGAGCGAAGTACGCGATGGCGCAGAGGAACAGAGTGATCATAAGAATCAGAATGGCGATCTTGGAAGCGGGACTCATCTTTATGCATCTGATTCTTTAATAATCAAGAATTCGAGATGGTATGGCTTGATGAAGTGATGGGAATTTATTCTGCAGGCTGGCTGATGGTGAAGTCTAGACCTGGTGGTGGTAGGTATCGATATAGGTAGGTTAGGTCAGGTGGCCGTTTGTGCAGAATTTACTGGAAAAAATCGTAGCCCTGTTTCCAGTAGACTTCATTCATCATGAAGCCAGGTCCTCAGAATCTGTTTTACACCCAGCTGTGAGGTGAGGTGGCTTACACCGAGGTATCACCATTCACCGAACAGGGTGTCGAACTTGCTGATATCGGCAAGTGGGGCTTTGACAAGGAACCCCCTCCCCCCTTGGACTGGGCCTCCCACAGTTGACAGCACTGTACTTTTACTGTCCAGCAATTGTGCAAGACTCGGACGCCTCCGAGCTAATATTATGGCAAACCACCTTTCCTCTCACCGAGTCAGCACCTTCTCGGTCAATTCCCGCATCTCCAGGTAATGGATCCGGGTTGGGAAGCGCGTTTCCCACCGACGGTCTCCAAGGCTTGCAGCCGTTGCCATGCACGGAAAGTCAAGGTAAGCCAACATTTCCCCGATCACAACATTATGAGGACGACCAACTAACATTCTCTCAAAGTGTGACCTTCGGGTTCCTCGATGTTCAACCTGTCAGAAGCAAAATGAGGAGTGCACCATCACAGACTGTGTGACTTACTCTTATGCTGCTGTCAAAAGCCTGCAGGATCGAATCAATGAGCTTCAGGGCAAGCTTGACAGTCTTTCTCAAAACACAGCAAATCAACCAGCGCCGGCATCCGAGCCTGGACAATTCGATGATGTTCGAAAGGAAGCCGAAGAAATTGGCGTTTTGGCCATAGGTAGACCCAACAGCTACTCTGATAAGATATACAGTGAGTGTGCCTCTGTCATGGTCCCAACCATATGTCTTCATATCAGTGGAATCCGGCGTTGATCGATGTTCCACCCTACACAGTGGGCAGTGCCACTGGCTCAACTTTTGCACGCATCTTCTTCAAGCAGATTGATTTGGCGGCGCCCTCCTCAACATCACGCCCAGCCCGTCAGGACTTCCTTGGGCTCGACCAAGACCTCCCCCGGAACAATGCAGCACTTCCGCCACAGCCAGTTGCAAAATTCCTCTTGGTGGCATATATCCGCCGAGTTCACCTTTGGTGGCCGTTCATTTCCCTGCCATTTCTAAGGAGCAGCTTCGCCCGCATGTACGAGGACCCGACGAGATGCACCTTGTACCAAAGATTCTTAATTCTCTTGGTGATGGCTCTTGCTTCTGCAACTTGCTCAGAAAGCCAAGAATATCGACGTATGATGGACCTCAACAGTCCCACGGATTACTTCCATACGGGCCTGCGATTCTTTCTCAATCTCCATGACCACCCCCGAGATCTGCAGGGTCTTCACTCTGTACTGCTTGTGAGCTTATGGATGTTGGGATCTAATGTGAGAAGCCATGGCAACGACCTTTGGCAATTGAGTCGGTACACCATGTCTACAGCCATAGAGATGGGTCTCCATCGTCGTGCAGCTGCCTCAGGAGACTTTAGTGCCGAGGATCGTGAGATCCGCAACCGTACTTGGTGGTGCGTATATAGCCTGGAAAGGCAGGTAGCCGTCATCACCGGCCGCGTCTTGTCTGTCCGAGACCATGCGATAGACGCACCGAAACCGGCCCTGAGCAGTCTGGATAGCCTCACAAGCTCCGAGGCTCAGGCAGCGTCGGTGGTGCATAGACTGAACGTCAAGCTGTTCAACCATTTGGTGAAATTACGTCAAATTGGCGGCCGCATCCTTGAATCCGTCTACATCGCCAGGGGGCCCGATGGGCGAGCATCTAGAACCACCTTCCAACAAATTTGCAATGAAATCGACAAAATTCGGAAGGAGCTAGAAAACTGGAAGCAGGATATTACGGCTCTAGATTTCAAGGGTACTCGCGAGTATTCCGAAATGAAGGTTGAATATGGCCTTCTTCTGCTTCTCATGTATCGGCCGTCTCCGACCTTCATGATCCCCTCTCGTGAGATGGTTGAGATTTGCTCCCGAGCTGTTTCCAGTACCGTCCGACAGTGGTTGAAGCTTGAATCTCAATGCGGGATCACAGCTGTCTGTCGATGCTTCCGCCATGTACATTCTGTTTTGATGGTAGGGCTGGCGGGCCTGTACTGTGACTGGTGAGCTGGTTTCTATCAATTGCTCCTCAATCTTGTACCTAATTCTTCTGTATTTTCTTCTTATGTCCAGGCGCTGACAAACTGCAAATTCCCAGGCATATGAAAGCGATGGCCGCCAACCCTGAGCCTTCCCTCATTCACTTACACGGAAATGATGTAGCGGCATGTATTGATATTATCGAGCGCGGAAACGCCCTGATGAAAGAAGAACATTTGCTAAAATATCGGGATTTGCTTCAAGCGGCAAGGTTGAAAGTTTATGGGCCAACGCCCTGGGAGCCAGCCAGCGTGCAGACGCATTTCACAGACAGCTCATCCACGGCTCCTATCAGCTCCTCTAACATCCTTGGTGCCTTTGACTCAGATACCCTACAATCCCAATTCTTCTTTCAGGGCGAAGGACTTGAGACATATATGAATCAGGTAACGGGATACTTCGACAATAGCCAGCTTGGCTTGGACGAAGGCCTTACCGCCTGGTTTGATACATTCATGAACGAAGTCCAACCTAGTCAGAATAGGGTGATGGAATGAGCGTCTAACTATTTTATTTCTTGTTGACAGCCCAACCCAAAAAAGTCGCCGTTCTTTAAACACAGTCTCAATGTTGACATATTTGATATAAACGGTCGTTCAAACGAGACGGCTGTAAGCCAACGAACCCAGCAGGCGGTCTACAGACATGGCTTTTCAGCGCTACCCTAGAATCTCAGCTTACCACCATACGCTTGAGCACCTTTCAAAACCCGGCTGTTCTGCCATTTCCACTGACGCAATCTCATTTCGTCTGGTATTATTCGTCGTCGTAGCAAGTGAAAGGGGTCTCGGCCTGGGCCGAGTTGAAGTGGGGACGACCTCGCACGACATCATCAAGTTCTCGGTCTCTGCCGAGCCTAGTGCCCACCCAAGCAACCCCATGGGATGCAACAATGGACCTGTGAGGCATCGGTCCCAAGCCATCTCTGCAGGTTATATTCCAAGGAGCTTCTACTCACCGTCATCTTGCAATCCTTTCAGAACCTAGCTATCAAGCAGAGACTTCAGGGATTTACAACGAGTTACCACCTGCAGCAATCATGTCTAGTTCTCAGCCAAAGAACCAGCCAGCCACGAGCCACACATCTGTCCTCAATGCCAAAAACGCTTCTATCTTGGTGAGTCTCAGTTTTATTCTAAAGAAGTATTCGCCCGACTGACAGGCTGATTTACTTTGAAGATCGGTATCCGCGATGGCGTTACTAGAGACTTCCGTCTAGTCCCAAGAGACCAAGCAGTAGTTTCGGTCTTTGATTCGAGCTTTCTTATTGGCGATGGAATTTGGGTAAGTTGGATATAGATCTCATTAGCAAAACCGTCATATGGCTTAATGACTTACCTCTGGTTGTTAATTGACAGGAAGGCATCCGTGCTGTGAGGGGTCGGATTCAATTTGCCAAGGAGCATATCAACCGGCTTTTCCAATCTGCAAAGGCGATGTACATGGAGTTGGGCTTGACAAAAAGGGATCTTTTGTCGCTACTTCATCAAACCCTGGACGCCAATGACATGGGTGATGAGCCTCACGTACACATCCGCCTGGTGGTCAGCCGGGGCCTGAAATCAACACCGTACCAGAACCCGCATGTCAATATTGGCCTTCCCCTCATCGTGATCATTCCCGAGATCAAGGCGGTTGATCCGGCAGCAAAGTCGCGCGGTCTACGTCTAGGCACAACCTGGGTTCGACGCGGTTCGCCAGATGTCAAGGACGAGCAGTGGAACCACATTTCCAAGGCTACGGACGTCCAAGCCTGCGTGAGTGCCAACGTCATGGGCGTCGACGAGGCGTTGATGCTGGATCAGAGAGGATTCGTCAAGACATGCAACTCGGTAAACTTCTTCATTATTAGAGGCGACGAGGTGTGGGCGCCAACCAAGGACAACCAGATGCAGGGTATCACACGGCAGAAGACGATTGACGTCTGCCGGGCCAGCGGAATCAAAGTCCGGGAGCTCGACTTTGCACTTACCGAAGTGTACGGAGCCGATGAAGCCTTTTGCACCGGCACATTCCCATCCCAGATCCACGTCACCGAGGTTGACGGGCGGAAAATTGGCGATGGGCAGAGAGGCGCCATCACCGAAGCAATCCAGAGATTGTATGCGGCTGAGGTGGAGCGGGATGTGTCCAGGACGAGGGAGCAGATTGCGGCCGAACTTGAGCAGGCACGGGATTTGAGTGTTTTGGATCACTTGAAACCGAAGCTCTAGCATCTTAATACGAATTACTATTCCAATTCAGAGTGCGAATCATGATTTTTGAAGACATCTCCAAAGCAAAATGTAGTTCATGGCAACTCTCCAACCAGTCAGAAAGGCCTTTTTGGATGGGCATCTCCTGAAGCAAGGGCGACTTTATCAGAACGCATTGTTCTCGGAAAGTGGGATATTCATGGTCCTCCGATTTGCAAGCAGCCTTCCGGCGTTGCGTGCTTCAAGGAGGATATCGCGGGCAGGGGACACAAGCCTCGAAAACCCCGTCAAGCTACTGCTGAAGGGTTCTCAATTGTCATAACTTGAGCTATATACCACTTCATTAGCTAACACAACGCTAATCCTTGATGGCGCTCAGAACGACAGTGTGAAAGCAAGTGGAGCGCGAGTCAGAACAGCAACTCGGACTGGACCGATATCTGAATATAAATTATCTCGGTGGGGACCGAGCCAAATCCACTTTCTCATTGCGTGATACCCCAGAAGGATTTCGTCAATCAATCCTATGTTCAAGTCTCCATATCAACGACGACATGATAAACCTTTGGTGTTGAGCTTGGAACATGATGTGGGGAGGAATTGAAATACCAGCGGCCCGCCGCAACTTTACAAAGATGTTTGCCGCCTTGACTTGCTGTGTCGACTCTTATCCGAGACAACTGCCAATCCACTGATAAGTCAAACGGGCCGCTTTCTCTTGAAAGCCTCAACTTA
The DNA here is from genome assembly GCF_051148585.1 of Colletotrichum jinshuiense. Classification (NCBI taxonomy): domain Eukaryota; kingdom Fungi; phylum Ascomycota; class Sordariomycetes; order Glomerellales; family Glomerellaceae; genus Colletotrichum; species Colletotrichum jinshuiense. The sequence continues at coordinate 5,000,083 of NC_139309.1, read as the reverse complement.
CACGCCCTCGCGCCAACCCCTGCAACCAGTCCCGTCTTCAAGATGGACCCGAAACCATCGGTGGTTGACGACAACTCGGCCGACCAGGCTGAGGCGAAGAACTTTCAAGATGGGAGTACGCAGTACGACGAGTCTGCGGCGCCGACGCCCGCCCAGAACAAACGCCTGCGTTTGAAGACGGACCTAGTGGTCCTGCCCTGCGCCGTGATCAGCATGACGCTGGCTTTCCTCGATAAGGCAAGAGCTTTTGCCAATACACCATAACCCCAAAGATGCTAACTGATTTGGCCGTTGTACAGAACGCTCTAGGATTCGCCGCAATCTTCGGGCTGAGGCAGGACGCTAACCTCAAAGGCCAGGAATACTCCTGGCTCGGCAGTATCTTCTACTTCGGCTACCTGGCCATGGAGTTCCCCTCTCTGTGGCTCATCACAAAAGTGCCCATCGGCAAGTTCATCGGCTCGTGCTTGATCCTCTGGGGCACCTCAATCTGTCTCATGTCCGTTTGCCACAACTTTGCAGGCCTTGCGACGATCCGTGTCCTGCTCGGCATCTTTGAGGCCGCCCTCTTGCCGTGCATGTTGGTTCTCAACTCGACCTGGTACCGCCGTGAGGAGCAGCCTCTTCGGACCGCGCTTTGGCACAATACCTTTGCCGGAGTGTTTGGCGGAATCCTCTCCTATGCCATCGGCAACATCAAGGGCTCACTGTCGACGTGGAAGTACATCTTCATCATCTACGGTGCTGTCACCGTCCTAACGGGCTTCGTTGTTCTCTTCGCCCTGCCCGACTCCCCGCAAAAGGCGTGGTTCTTCAGCGAAGAAGAGAAGAGGCACGTCATCCACCGTCTGGCCGAGAACCAGACGGGCGTCGACACGAACAAGAAGTTCGACTCGCGGCAAATCATAGAGGCCCTGAAGGATCCCAAGTGCTGGTGTGTGTGGGCGTGCGGTATTGGCTACGCGATTGCCAACGCGGGCATCACGAACTTCAACCCGTTGATCATCGCAGGGTACGGGTTCAGCCAGACCAAGACTGTGCTCATGGCCACGCCGCAGGCGGCCGTCGCTATGGTTGCCGGCGCTACTCTGACCACCATTTCGCTGTTTGTACAGAACCTGCGTTGTTTCTTCTGGATCATTTCGGCTTTGATTGGACTTGCGGGCGCGGTCATGGTGCACACCCTTGACGTCAACCTGAACCGGGACGCCTCGCTGGCGGGCGTGTACATTATGGGTTTCTACAATGTGCCCTGGGTTTTCATGCTGAGTCTTAACTCCTCCAACACCGCTGGCGCGACGAAGAAGAGCTTTATGGGCGTCACCGTTGCCGTGTGCTATGGTGAGCACTCTCCGGTCCATACCTATTTTGTTTCTCGATCAACTTTTGCTGACGTTGACTGTTTTTATAGCAATCGGAAACATCATTGGCCCCCAGCTCTTCCTGACCAGCCAGGCTCCGAGATACCCCCTCGGCATCAGCGCCATGATGTTCGCATTTGCTCTCATGGCCGCGTCGGGAGTGGTATACTACCTCCTGTGTATTGGTGAAAACAAGCGCCGCAACTCTAAATATGGCGTGCCGGAAGATATGCTACAAGCTGGCCTGGAGCAAGAGAAGGAGGACAAGACCGACTGGGAGAACAAGACCTTCCGCTACACTTACTAGTCTCTTCTGCTAGTAGTTGAGTTACTTAATAAAACCCAAGTTTGAAGTGTTAAATTGTCTTCCATCCTTGCGAGAACGTACACTCAGAAACGATAACTGTCAGAAACGAAGCAGGGAACCCAGAACGGAAAATTAAAAGGCAGATGCACATGTGTAGGTTGTAAACCATGGAAGAGAGGGTTGGCACAACTCTTCAGTTAATTCTGAAGAGTGGGTCGTGGGGTTAGAGCCGGATAAGAGACTCAGCAACCTACAAGCCGACCGCAGCCGTCAAGGATAGAGCATGGTTGCCAGTTGGACCAATCCAAGGCCACTAAAGTTGAATATTTCTAGCCTTTGACGGAGTTGTCGATAAATCAGGAAAGAAATAAAAGAATAATTAAAAATCATTAGCTACAGGTGCACATTGCTGCCCGTCAAGTAGAAAGACAACGTATGGCGGTTCAACCATTTGCCAAGTCTCGGCTATCACCATTCAGCTGCCGTCGAGTTTTGATCATTGCCTTGGACTATGGCCTCGTCAAGGCCGTAAGATATCGCAGCCAAACCGTAAAACACGAAAGGTATGGTCTGTAAGCAGACGCGTCAGGAATACGTGCAGATGACTGATTAACGGTCCGAAACCTCAAACAAAGATGGGCAAAATCGATCCAAACATTGTCTTTTCGCGGCTGGCACAGAGCAAAGCATAACCTTGGTGATGCAAGTTCAGTCTACCAGGCCCCCTGTTAAGGTTCGGTTTACTGTTAGTTGGCCCACGCGGGGCACCCCCCGGGGGGTGAGGGGCAGCTCAGCGACGGCCCAGTAAGTCGGGGTGTTTCTCCTTCGCTTTCCGTCGGCTCAGCCATGACGTCGCAGGTCGGCCGACGATAGACGGCCCTCCTCGGGATAGCTGTCTCGGCTTCCCTCTAACCCCTCGACTTTTCGCTTCACATCATGAAAAGGAACCAATTCTTTCTTCAATTGCAGATACTGAAGTCAATTGTTCCAGCGCAGAGATGAGGTCTTCCAGAATACTTCGCCGCGCCCCCCTGCGGGGGGTCGTCCCCCGAGCCACCGGCGGAGTCTCCTCCACGGCCACGGCGCCTGCCCCCTTCGCCGCGGCGACGAGCACACCGAGCCGGGCGGCAAGCAGCCTCTCCCAGCGCCCCAATGCAAACCACGTTTCGTTCCCGGGCGCAGTTAAGAGCGCATTCACGAGCACCCTCAAATACGAGACCCCAAGCGATTACGCCGCCGTGCCGACGTATCGCGTCGTTGACCAGAACGGCGCCATCGTGGACGACTCCTTCGTTCCGGATCTCGGCGAAGAGGAAGTTGTCAAGCTCTACAAGGACATGGTCTTCATCTCCGTCATGGACCTCATCATGTTCGACGCACAGCGTCAGGGCAGGTTGAGCTTCTACATGGTCTCGGCGGGAGAGGAGGCGCTCAGCGTGGGCTCCGCCAGCGTGCTGACGCCCGAGGATGTCATCTTCTGCCAGTACAGGGAGCAGGGCGTGTTTAAGCAGCGCGGTTTCACAACGGCCGACTTCATGAACCAGTTGTTTGCCAACTCCAAGGACCCGGGCAGGGGAAGGAACATGCCGGTGCACTACGGCAGCAAGGAGCTGAATATTGTGGGTGGTGATCGCTGGCGCTTCCAGAGTATTGCTAACAAGGGGCTTAGCATACCATTTCATCGCCGCTGGCGACGCAGTTGCCGCAGGCCTCGGGAGCGGCATACGCCCTGAAGATGCAGCGGATGCAGGACCAGTCGATACCCCCTAGAGTTGTCGCGGCTTACTTTGGCGAGGGCGCAGCGAGTGAAGGTGACTTCCATGCTGCTCTGAATATTGCGGCTACAAGATCGTGCCCCGTCATCTTTATCTGCCGGAACAACGGCTACGCCATTTCGACACCGACGCTGGAGCAGTACAGAGGAGACGGTATCGCCAGCCGCGGTCTCGGATACGGCATCGACACTATCAGAGTGGACGGCAACGACATCTGGGCCGTCCGAGAGGCTACCAAGAGGGCCCGTGAAATGGCACTCGAGAACGGGGGCAGACCGGTCCTTATCGAGGCCATGACTTACCGGGTGAGCCATCACAGCACGTCGGATGACTCGTTCGCCTACCGTGCTAGGGTTGAAGTTGAGGACTGGAAACGGAGGGACAATCCCATAACGAGGCTGCGCAAGTACATGGAGGCAAAGGGAATGTGGGACGAGAGCAAAGAAAAGGAGTGCCGGGAGTCGACAAGGCGGGAAGTGCTCAAGGCGTTCAAAGAAGCGGAAATGGAGAAGAAACCGCCTATCCGGGGCATGTTCGAGGACGTTTATGAAAGCCTAACGCCTGATTTGAAGGCGCAGATGGCGCAGCTGCGTGAACATCTGGACAAGTATCCGGACGAATATGAAGTTAGCGAATTTGAGGGGGGCAAGGACAGCCTGAGGCCTTAGGCCGGTGGATAATAGTATACTGCAAGATACCTGCTTAGAAAACATGAGAGATAAATGGAGTTTCAAGGAACAAGCGACCTCGGCCAGAGATTACTTCGCATTATTGACCAAGGTTTCGTTCGGTGTTTTTGGTCCCATTGCTTAGAAATGGAGAGCGGCGTTGGTCGACCCTGATGGCGCAACACGAGTTACAAATTCCGTCTCTCCACTCAGCGTGAATCGGGTCCGTCAGAATCTGGGGGTGTCTTAAGCGAAAGGTGGTCCGGTGGAGGCGTAAACGGAGACGCGGTTCCGTAATGACGAGCCGCCTCCGTGATGCTGGCATGCCACATGCTGGAGTGCACAACAGTTGACTAGACCACCTGGCAAGGCGGGGTCGGGCTGCCAAACGCTGCAATGCGCGGTCAGACGCTGCCTAGTTTTGGGAGATGGTTGTGACGGCCAGTAGGGCCCAGGGCGCAGCCGCACAGAGGCTTGACAATGACGGGTGAAGGGCGGCATATGCATGATTGGCGTACTTGAAAGTTGGACGGAGCCAAACGGTGGGCGTGGCAGGAGGGGACCGTTCCATGACATAGACGATAGGGGGGGGCCGGTCTTGCGTTGTCGCGGGCCAAGGCTCATTAACGCAGGGATCCCCCCCTTCTGACTGTTGAGGTGGTGTCCTGGAGCCCAGCGGCTACTCTGGAGCAAAAAGTGGGCTGGACCAGCGATATCAGAGCCGCTTGGTGCATGTTGGAAGTGGTCTTGTGTCCCGTCCGCCGCCGGCCACGGGCATCGGTCAGTCAGACACGCTCCTCGTCCATGCTGCGTTGGTGCTGCATAACTTCAACCGAACCAACACCCGTAAATTTCCCATTTCCGCCATCGATTTTTCGACACCGGCGATAACGACGACGAACGCCCCGACCAAAGCCTTCGCTCTCGTCGATGACTCCTACGAAACGAAGACGCCCTGTTTAATCCGTTGATTCGGTCGATCACCATAACCCCCACCGCCGTCCTTCTGCAGACCGTTCCGAACCACGGGGAGCCCACGCTCGTGGACGCACTTTGTCTTGATAGCATCGATACACCACCCTGCCAATCGTTAGCAACGCTCGAGCTGTCCTGCCTCATGGCGTAATCCATGGCAGAACGAATCGCCTCTGCAAACCAGCGCTCCAGATCGGTAGTCGACCACGATCCCCCCGCGCGCCTCCCGTCCACGCCGACGATATCGTCCTCAGGGTCTGGCTCGCCCGCCTTAACCTCGACGTCGCCTCCCCATCGGTAGGTAGCTGCTCTTTCCCTGGCGCTTGTGGTTTTCTTTCCGACCCCCTTACACTGTTGCGTGCATTGCGAGAGACAGAGGAGTGAAGGAGATCCGAGAGTGAAGAAGTAAAGAAAAGAAAGAAAAGGAACAAGATCGGGACGAAAAGCATCGAGCAGGCGCAGAAGCACACCGGTCGGAGCAGGAGCAGGAGCAGGAGTAGGACCGTTCAGGTGCCGTGGGGCAGTCGCCAGTCACCCCGAACCGCCCCTGCCTGCTTCCACCTTACCTGGCCTGTCCACGTCTACCTCACCTTCCCATCTGCCTCATTTGATCCTTCAAACCAAGTCACCTTCTCTACCTTGGGATTCGGCATGCCTATTTCTCCTCTCTACCTACACCTACCTCCCTGGAGCTAAGGTACCCGAACGGTTGGATCTCGGACTAAAGCGGGTCACTGCCTGCCGTACCGTACACTCCTGCCAGGCACCGCACCACGCCTTACCTTTAAAAAAAAAAACGAGAGAGGCCTTCCTTCTCAGTATTGAAACTCGGCTGTATCCCACCGGTCCTGTACCCGAACCGCCAGCTTTGATCCTTTCCTCGACGCTTCTTCTTCTCGATTCCCTTTTGCCTTACTTCTCTGCCTTCGCTTGGTCAGCTCCGGGCCAGTGCCAGCAACCCCTCCCTCTCCAGTCTATCAATCCACTACACTACACACCTTACACATCCACATCCACTACACCCACACATCTGACCCAGGCTGGGCACACAGATGGCTGGCCCAACCCTGGATTTGACCGAGTTGATTGAATCTTGACCTTCGTTTTTCTTTCTGTCGGCATGCCTCGCAAAAACCAGTCACTCATGTCTCCCAGAATTACTAGATCTTCTGCCCGGCAAGCAGCAAGTCTCGCAGCTTCATCGACACCATTCGTTGACGCCGATCCCGCCCCAGCCGCCCCAGCACCCGCGAGCTCCAGTCCCCAGAACCCTCCTACATCGGCTTCACGCAAGCGGAAGGCTTCAGCTCAAGCTACCAGTCCTACGCCAGGTGCACAGCAGTCAGCGACCGCTTCGACTAGACGATCCAAACGCCAGAAAGTGGCCGACCCTGTTCCGCCGCCCCAGCTTCCTACACAAACCCCCGCCCCGCCCCGATCCACGAAAAAGGGCAAAGCCACCGCCGCCATGTCGAGTCCAGAGTAAGGCGGCCGAATACAGTGCATCCCAGTGAAGTATTTGACTAATTGTACCTTCCAGCACCCCCGCAGGTCCTGCAAATACGTCAGAGAACACTGCTCCCTCGGCATCGTCGAGCCGCAAGTCGAGCAGAAGCAAAAGGACAGCTCCCAGTGCTACAGGTACTTCCTAGACTACATCGAGCAAGCACACGCTCGTGGATCTTGGTGCTAACGTGGCTGGTACAGATCCATCTGCCAACACACCCAGCTCTTCTCGTCGGACCAAACGAAATGCGACAAACAATGCCGAGCAAGACACTGCGATGACGGGCACAGACGAGGCAGAAAAGGAATCCATTCCTCCTCCTCCGCCTCCCCCACCTGAACACCCTGACGACGATGACAGTGACGACAATGACGACGATGATGAGGGCCGAAGATATGATGATGAGGACGATGATCCCTTTGGAGGATTCGGAGGTCCAGGTGGTCCCGGAGGACTTTCGAGCACTTTGCGAGCACTTACAGGCATGATGTCAGGGATTTCGTCACGCCTGCGAGAGCTTCTCAACAGCCTCCGTCAAAAGGACGATCCCTCGGTCCAGCTAATTGCCCTGCAAGAGCTGTCCGAGATTCTTTTGGTTTCGAACGAAGACAACCTGTCTGGTCACTTCTCGCCTGATTCCTTCGTCAAGGAGCTTGTGAACTTGATGCAACCAAACGAGGTCACGGGAGAGGAGAATCCCGAGATTATGCTTCTTGCCTGCCGTTGCTTGGCAAACTTGATGGAGGCACTGCCTGCGAGCGTGGCCAATGTTGTCTACGGAGGTGCTGTCCCGGTTCTTTGCCAGAAGCTCTTGGAAATCTCGTTCATCGACCTTGCCGAACAAGCCCTGAGCACCCTTGAGAAGATTTCCGCCGAGTATCCCTCCAGCATTGTTCGGGAGGGTGGCTTAACCGCCTGCTTGTCCTATTTGGACTTCTTCGCCACAAGCACTCAAAGAACGGCCGTCACGACCGCTGCAAACTGCTGCCGAAACATTCCCGAGGACTCCTTCCCTGTCATCAGAGATGTTATGCCCACTTTACTCAACGTATTGGGCAGCAGCGACCAGCGAGTAGTTGAGCAAGCCTCTATCTGCGTCTCTGGAATTGTCGAGAGTTTCAAATACCAGTCGGCAAAGCTGGAAGAGTTGGTCAGCGTGGACTTGCTCAAGGCAGTCTTGCGACTGCTTGTACCCGGCACTACCAACCTCATCGGACCCAATATCCACACCCAATTCCTGCGAGTGTTGGCTTTCACGGCTCGTTCCAGCCCCCAGCTATCGGCAGAATTGTTCAAGCTCAACGTCGTGGAGACTCTATACCAGATACTGACTGGTGTGTCCCCGCCTAGCGGAACTGACGATGTTGCCTCCAAGTTGGACAGCGTGGTCATCATGCAGGCATTGATTCACCGGCCTAGGGAACAGATCATTGAGACTCTAAACGTCATCTGTGAGCTGCTTCCCAGCCTGCCTCGCAATGCTGACCCATCGTATGGTGACTTCGTCGAGATGAACGCCACCGAACCCATTACCCCCTCTTCTACTGCACCTGGAAAGGCACGCAAATCACCGAACGACAAGAGGATCGAGCTGCTAGACGGCTGTAAAGCCGAGGTCCGCCGTTTCGCTCTCATTCTGTTTCCGACCTTGACCGACGCTTTTTCGAGCACTGTCAACCTGAATGTCCGGCAGAAGGTTCTCACCGCGCAACTAAAGATGCTTTCAAATCTTGATGAAGGCATTCTTGGGGAATCGCTGAAGACGGTTCCGTACGCTTCTTTCCTCGCCTCGATCCTCTCTCAGCAGGACCATCCCTCGCTCGTCATGCTCGCTCTTCAAGCCACCGAGCTTCTCCTGAGTCGCTTGGAGGATGTTTACCGATATCAACTATACCGCGAAGGTGTCATCTCGGAGATTACGAAGCTCGCCACGGAGGAGCAGACTCCGCCTCCAGCAGCAGAGCCGACCGAGTTGCAGGAAACCGCCAACACTGATCGGCAACCATCCGCAGACTCTGGTGACCACTCATCGGACAATGAAGAGTCGGAAGACGATGACGAACACGACGAGTCGGATGAAGAGGAGAATGAGGAGGACAACGAGAACGAGCCCCACCCAGACGACATCTCGGGATCGCCCGTTAGTTCGCGCGGCTCAACCATGTCGCTCGATGGCCCGCCCCAGCACTTTTTATCCGATGTCTCGTCGATGCGAGGCAGAATTCGCGAGGTGGCTAAGAAATTTTTGGAGAACCACGAGACTGAGAAACATGGTAAGACCATGAAGAAGAAGGCGACCGAGATTCTAGCCAGCCTCTCCGGTCTCGCCGAGGAGATAGAGGGATTCTACCTTCACAGGACAGCAAGTAACCTTTCACCTGAAAATGGCGTAGAGCTGTTCCAGAGACTGGCGTCGTCGTTCGACTCTGATGTCCTCGAGAGCGTCACAAGTGCAGAGCTTCTGGCTTCTGGTCTCGTCAGAGTTCTCTTGGACGTCTTCAGCAACCCAGACGAGGAGCTGGCTCGAACTGCACAGTCGGCTTTTCTTCAGGTTTTCATGGGTTACTCTGTCAAGTCCAAGCCGAAGACCGCCACGGCCGATTCTCCGGCGACCCCTTTCAGTGTCATGGTCCACAAACTTCAGGATCTGCTCAGTAGATCTGAGCACTTCGAAGTTATTACTGTCCACCAAAACACCTTCGATGGCAATCGCAGTAGTGCAGCGTCCATGCTTGCGAAGCAAATTCGACTCAGACTCGTTGCGGACGATGAATCTGATATTCCACGATCTTACCGGAACATCATGGTCTCGATCCACGCCATCGCCACCTTCAAGTCCCTCGACGATTATCTGCGACCCAGAATCAGCCTCTCGGAACGGCCACGCGGCTCTCGGCGAGCTGATAACCTGTCTAGGGCCCTCGCCTCATTGGCAGGTTCCGCTGGTCTGCCATTGAGCCATGCCGCTGCAAGACTTGCAGAGCGCGCTACGGCAGCATCCGCATCAAGCCCTATTCCGCCGCCATCCAACGCACCCACACCAAGCGGCTCGCGTTCCTTCCGCAAGACCAAATCCAAGTCAACGCCACAGTCTGAGACCGCAGCTACTCCTGATACCTCTTCCAGCACGAGAGAGAAGGCCGTTCTGAGGAGATCTGCTCGCCGTAGCGGGGCGTCAGCTGATAGCCCGGCGCCTACAAGGCCGCCACCGGAAGAGGACGATGATTTGCAGAATGCTCTCGAATGCGCAGATGAGAAGCACTTGTCTGACGATGAAGAGATTGGCGGCAGCAGTGCCCTCGATGCTATTGTGGGTGGTTTGGACGAGGACATGGGCGATTCCCCCGCCCCCGAGCCCGGCCCTGTCAACATGGAAATTGCAGCTGGCGGAAAAGTTACCGCACGTAAGGACGATGGAACAAGAGTTCCTACGCCATCACAGAGTGCCCTGCCTACCCGGTCTAGTGCTCTCCCGCCTCCGGCATCACACGACACCCCTACTCCCTCAAACTCATTGTCACGACCCATGTCTTATGCTGCAGCTATTCAAGCAGTTCCTCAGGACTGGCACATCGAGTTTACTCTTGACGGGAAGGTGATTCCCAGCGAGACCACGATTTACCGTGCGGTGCATACTTCAGCCGCCAACTCTGATGAGCATTTCAGTCGAAGCGTCTGGTCTGCAGTTCACCCTATCAAGTTCCGACGTGCTCCAGGCCCGCCGCCTGCCGAAAGCTTGTCGTTCAGCCCCAACACCGAAACTAATGCTGAGGAGAACGGAGATGGAGGCGTTCCAGCGTCTCTTGCAAAGCATCCCTCTACTGCATCAATTCTCAGCCTTCTCAACATCCTTCACGACCTTAACGCCAACATTGAGGACGTCATGGTTGAGAACAGCGAGAAGGACGCTGTTCGACTCAATGTCGAGCCCCTGTCCCAGTTCGTCAACACTAAGCTTACCGCCAAGCTAAACAGGCAACTGGAGGAACCGCTCGTCGTAGCGAGCAACTGCTTGCCAAGTTGGGCAGAGGATCTTGCGAGATTGTACCCTTTCCTTTTCCCCTTCGAGACTAGACACTTGTTCTTGCAGTCGACCTCATTCGGCTATGCTCGCTCTATGACTCGTTGGCAAAATGCCCAGTCTGCCGACGACTCACGTCGCGATCGTCGTGACGACCGCCCTTTCCTTGGGCGGCTGCAGCGCCAGAAGGTTCGCATCTCTAGATCAAAGATCTTAGAGTCCGCTTTGAAGGTCATGGAGCTATATGGTGCTTCCCAAAGCATACTCGAGGTGGAATATTTCGAAGAGGTTGGCACAGGCCTGGGTCCTACCCTTGAGTTCTACTCAACAGTATCCAAGGAATTCTCCAAGAAGAAACTCAAGCTATGGAGAGAGATGGACTCGAACGACTCGGAAGAGTACATCTCTGGTGCTAGTGGCCTCTTTCCTCGACCACTCAGCGACGATGACGCGACCGCCCCCAATGGCGAACGCATCCTTCAGCTGTTCAAGACTCTCGGCAAATTTGTTGCTCGCTCAATGATCGACTCTCGGATCATTGACTTGAACTTCAATCCCACATTCTTCCGCATCGGTGATGGTTCGTCGGCGCCCGGTGTTAAGCCATCCCTCGGTGCAGTCAAGGTCGTCGATCCTGGCCTGGCTCGGTCTTTGAAGACCATCAAGAAATTTGCCATGGCTAAGAAGGAGATTGACGAGGACCCCTCCCGTACCCCTGCGCAAAAGGTCGCCGACACCGAAGACATCAACATCGACGGCGTTAAGCTGGATGACCTCTGCTTGGACTTCACTTTGCCTGGGTACCCTGAGATCGAGCTCCTGCCGGACGGAGCACAGATTCGGGTCACCATTGACAATGTGGATTCTTACCTCGAGCGCGTCATTGATATGACTCTTGGCGCTGGCGTTCGCCGCCAGGTTGACGCCTTCCGAACCGGCTTCTCCCAAGTTTTCCCATACTCAGCCCTCAGTGCCTTCACCCCGGATGAGCTCGTCACGTTGTTCGGCAGAGTCGACGAAGATTGGTCTCTCGAGAGTGAGTTTTGTTCCACGGTTCTATTCGAATGGCTACTGACTTATTCGCTAGCGCTTATGGATTCGATCAAGGCGGACCACGGCTACAACATGGACAGCAAGAGCGTCAAGAATCTGCTGCAGACCATGAGCCAGTTGTCTCCGCCTGAACGTCGCGATTTCTTGCAGTTTACCACGGGCAGCCCCAAGCTCCCTATTGGAGGTACGTTTTATACTCGCTGTCGGCGTCGTAGATGAGGTGCTAACACCGACGCAGGTTTCAAGAGCTTGACGCCTATGTTCACGGTCGTTTGCAAGCCGAGCGAGCACCCCTACACATCTGACGACTACCTTCCCAGCGTCATGACTTGTGTAAACTATCTGAAACTACCCGACTACACTAGCATCGAAGCCATGCGCAAGCAACTGTCCACTGCGATCAAGGAAGGCCAGGGGGCATTCCATCTCTCATAAAAGGACATAAGCGTTGCCGACTTAGGTCACAGCACCGGAACTTGAAATAGGAGAATATAAAATAAAAAAACAGCGAACTAGGTGGCCGAAGCGGCCATCGCAGCGGACGGTGTCACGTCTGCACGAAAACTGGTATGAATTATGCATCGACGAGTTTTGCACTTGCTCCAGACCAGAAGGACTTGATGCATCTCTTCTACGTCTGGCGATAGTATTCATTCAACAATAAAGATTTTATGGATGGTAACGACCTGGGAGGGGGTACCCCAGTTTTGGGCGAGATGGATTGATGGGTGAAGGGCACACGGAATAAACCCCACCCTAGCTTTGCATGACAGGGTTGTTCAGGCGTCAGAGCTTGTTTTCAGTTTGCCTCCCGCTCTGGCCTCGAGGCATTTCTTCTGCACTGTTTTGGCTCTGTCTCTTGGGTCCATGACCAGGCCCAGATGAAGCCGGCTTTGATGCAAAGTCCGACGGGGTTTTGTGATTGATAGACTGGTCAAATTGATTTATGAGAAACACGGTAGCCTTTTGTCCTCTGAAACCATCGTGACTCGACGTTGATAGTAGAACCGACTTGGACCACTCTCACAAAAGAGTGCTTAGCAGAAACAATACAGGTAGCGTGGTTATTATTATATTGAAAGTTCTCCATCGTAACCGTCACTTGGCCTTCCCATCCAGGGATTAATTCTGCTATGTAGCTGTTCGCAACTCGGATCGGCACATGGATGGCATAACTTGCATCAAGAGGTGTCTCATTTCATCACAGGATCTCGTGTCCCCTATGTTGCACAATCAAAGGCTTGCCCTAAGTACCGAAACCTCGATCCCACCGCCACCCACCGCCTATAGAAACAACAATACATAACAGAAAACATCATCCTGCCCTTCCCCTCCCTCACTTGTTCCAACGACTATCAGGGAGGGTAGAGGAGGGAACAGACTGGAAGTCGGTGGCAGCAGGTCTATATAACCCCCTCCCTATGCGTCCTGTCTCGTCTTCACTTCTTTTTAATGAGCAAAACAAAAAAGGGTAATCGGTGGAAAAACAAAACATATCTGGAAGCTGCCACCCATATTGGAGACTGCGGCCAATCTTTCAACATTAAGGCGGGTTTCGATAACTAATTTTACCGGAAACCGGCCTTGACCTCGGTGCGCGGCCACTCAAACAACACGTCTCCGCCGTAGACATCCGCCGTGATGCGGCTGATACGCAGCTCCACCTCGCCGTAGAAGCGCTCGCACTCGCGCAGTACCTTGATCACCAGCTTCTGGCTGAGAGCAGGGTCGTCAGCGTCGCCAAAGTGCTTCTCGATGCGCTTCCGCAACGTCTCGATACCCTTGCGGACCTCGCGCGAGTCATACGTCGCCAGCACCTTGTTGAACGTTGACTTTGAGTTTGACGGCTGCGACGCGATGCTTGTGCCAGGCTTGCCCGACTGCAGCTGGCCCTCGATGTTCTCGAGATATTCGAGAAGCTTCCCGAGCGGGCGGCGCATAACCGCGTTCAGGTAGAGGCCCATGTGCTCGTTCAGCTCGTTCGTTGCGGCTTCGCGCCAGTCTTCAAGAACGTCGAGGCTGTGCGTGTTGACCTCCTCCAGGAAATGGTTCATGTTCTCGATGAGGAGAATGTGGAAGTTGAGCGCCTCCTTGTCTTCCGGGTCCGCGCCCGCCGCACCAACGCTGACGGCCGGATTCTCGCGGGCGATGATCTTGAGCGAGTCGAACATTGACTTGAGGATACGGTCGTACTCACGGTCGACCGTCTTGCGTACACCCAGGCTCGGGTCGATGCCCGAGAGGATGTTCTCCACCGCGTTGGAGAACTGGGGGAAGACGCGGATAAAGGAGATGACGCCCTTACGCTTGTTGATTTTGACCTTTGTCTCCTCAATGGCCCGAATCTGCTCGTCGACAAATTTCTTGAAGCGAGACTCCAGGACGCCATGTACCTTCTGCAAAAGGGCGTTCAGGAAATCCTGGTTGGATTGTTGAATGTCCACGAGGTTTCGTTCTAGGACAGCCAGAACGCCAGCACCTTGTCTTTGAGATGGTTAGCATTAGGAGGCGTGTCAAGGGTGTATATGCAAACTTACAAAGGATCGGCCTGAAGGACCCATTCGATGAGTTTTGAGACTTCCTGCTCCAAGAAAGAGTAAATCACTTCCATCGCCTTAGTCACTCTCCGAGCAAGGTCGCGATTGGGCTCCATCAACCGATGTCGTCGCAAGTCGCCACCTCTCCGATCTCTTGGTCTGCTTACCGCGACAAGATCGGGGAAGTCCGACTGCTCCATCGTCGTGGCGTGGAAAAAGTCGACAATGAAGTTCTGCTCCATTTCGACCAACGGCAAAAGGTCATCCAATACTTGGCCAAACACCTCATATGGGAGGCTACGTCGCTCAGCCGCCTGGTTCAGGTTCGTCCTGCTGCTGGTGTCCACAGGCGAACGCAAACTCTTGGCCAGCGTTTGACTTCGCTTGACGGTGAGCTTCCTGACAGTGGTCGCTTTGCCTTCCTGCTGCTTTTCGACTTCAAAAGTAAACAGGAGCTCGGATGTCTCTTCGGCAGTCATTTTACGCGCATTGCGCTTCCATGCCTCCAAAACCTGGCGGAATTCGTTTTTGTACACGGGGTGGCTCTTGTCTTGGTAGACCTGGATCATGCGATCCCAATTGGCGGGATCAACGTCTTTGGCGTATTTGATTAGGGGGCTGTACTTCCAGAGCATGTCGCGACCCGAGTCGTGGTGGCGAGAGTCCACCTTTCTCGAAAGAGCTTCGCGAAGCGCTCTATTCGTCTCGTTGTAGGCTTCGTCGAATTGTTGCGCCATATAACCAACCAACCGCCGCACGAAGACGGCGCTTTCTTGCCGGTACATCTCTTTCTTTTCCTGGACGATTCTCATCTTGCCGTAGTCGGTGTTTTCAAGTCCCACGGCCTGGTCCGCTTCTTCGCCAAGATCTTCGCTCTTTCTGGGTTCACTACCAAGCAGCGAAGGATCAATCTTGATCATAGCCTTATAGAGGGTAACTAGAGACGCCTCAATGTCTTCGAGGCCTGCCGGGTCCTCCAGCGGGGCGGCTCTCAAAGCGTTGAGGTCAGCCGAAGTGATAGTAGTCGTTTCAAGGAGAGACTCCAGTTCCTTCTTGAGCAGTTTCTGGTTGGCAGTCTGCACTTGAAGACCTTGACCTTGGGCTTCAATGTATGCTATGTCATCGGATAGCGTCTATTTCGCATCAGTAAATGTCTCGATAATGAGATTTGCCGACTTACCGAAAGTTCGACACTGTACAGCGTCAGAAGATTCTCCATCTCTTCACACTCAGCAACTGCCAAGTCAATACCGCGCTTGATGGCCTCAACTCGGTCATCCTCTTCCCGGAATCGGGCAAGCCAGCCACCTGCTTGTGCCTTGTTGAGTTCTCGCTCGAGGTCTGTCCTCATCTCCTCGACATTGCGAGATCTCATCTGCTCGCCAGGTACCCAGCCGAAGTAGTCTAACCATTTTGTGAACTCGCCACTCCTGTTATCCAAGACAGTGGGGTCAATTCCTAGAGAACCTAAGTACTTGGCGTCATTGCCGACAATCATCGACTTCCGCGCCTCCGCCTTGTCGGTTGACTCCTCGGACTTCTTGGACTCCTTGATCTTGATGACCTCCTTAATAGAAGGTTGCAGGCTAGTCGGGCGGCTAGAGTTGGGAACTGTGACTTTCACCTCAGGCACGCCAGATATGCGCTTGGAAGGCTCAGCAGTAACGGCAGTTTCAGAAGCAGTAGGCTCTGGTGATGCCACCTTGGGCCCGTCGGAAGAGGTCGGCCGGGGCGGGGGTTGGAACACAGTGGTGACCCCTTCGGCTGGCTCGGTGCTCTTGCCAGCGGCTTGTCGTAATCTTTCACCCGCGCCACCAGGCCGGGGCTTGAACGCCGCGGCAGCAGATGCGGCTTTCCAGAGCACGCCAGCAAGGTCCCCTTTGGATTTCTTCGACTTGATCATCGGGCCAAGACCTGGCCGACTCTCGTCGTCTAGATCAACAGGTTCCGCAGGCATAGGAGGACGAGGTTCACGATCTGCAGGTTCTTCGGGTATGGGATCCTCCACCGCAGGCACCGGCGCAGAAGGCGGGGCTAGGGGCGGTGACGGAACTATTGGAGAAACAGGCGCAGGAGGGACAGAAACTTCGGATGGCGGCGAGACGATCGCAAGATTTGGCCTCGTAGGTGTGGCGCCATTTCGCGTGGGGGTTCTCAGCGCTGGGGGGATATCTGCCGTTGCAGCGTCCACAGGTGTAAGAGGAGTAACCGGTCTGTTGTATGAACCTGTTTCAGACCGCTGTGATATAGAGTTCTTCCTGCCAGACATGCGTTCTGTGTTTCTTGGCGGAGGGGCTACTTGGTCTCGTCGCATCCCCGGGCTCAATAATGGTGCTGGGACCAAGTCTCTGTCGGAAAAGCCTTGCGGCCGCGCCGGGTCCATCGGTGGTCTCTTCCTCTCGGGCGGTCGCTCTCTCTCTTCCTGAATCTGTGGAGGAGGCACCGGAACCGGCTCGGTCGTGGCCTCGGCAAACCTGCCAAAGGACCCAGGGCCTGGGCCAGGCATGCCGTTCCTCGAGCGGGGCGGCATGCTGCTCGCATCCTCACTCCTTGCTCCCAGGGATGGAGAGAAGGATTCTTGACTCTGGTTTCCGTAGCGTCTTAGGGAAGGGGGTTCTTGCGAAAAGGACGATGTCATACTCCCGACGGGGGAGTTGGAAGCCATTCCGTTGAGAGGTGGCGGCCGTCGTGGGCCTGGAGGGCCTGGTGAAGGTGTACCATAGTTGGAGGTGGGCGCATTCGGGGCGCCTAGGTTGGCCTGGCTAGTAGCAGAGTCTGGCAAGGCAGGGGCCCTTGAGGGGGCTTGCAAAGGAGGCGGCGGCGGTCTTCGGTCGTTCCTCAGAATCTGGGCCATTTCGGCCTGGTCGAAGCCCGACAGCTCGGGGACCTTGCCTCCGGTGTATTTGCCATAGATCTTGACCAAGCTGGCAATGAAGAACCTCTTTTCCTTGTCCGATTGCGCATTCCAGAAATAGGGCTTGCCGATAGTCACGACAAAGCCCGTATCGCCAGCCCATTCGCGGAAGGTCGGGTTGGCGGGAGGGCCGGTGAAGGACTCGATGGCGGAGAGGTCGTCTAGATTCCATGTCTTTCCAATTGAGAAGGATCCGTTCGCATTTTCCTTGGTCTTGTGCATACGCACACGACCCGATTTCCTTACAGCGACGACAATGATACGGGGTTTCTGGGCTTCGGGGGTTCGTGCTTGAGGCGGTGGAGGGGAGGTCGGATAGGAGGAGTATTCGGTGATTCGGATGTGGGTGATGTATGTCTCGAGCACTGTGGACGGAAAACAAAGGTCAGCATTGAGAGCAAACGGGGGTCTTTTTGTCTCAACAAAGGAGAGAGGGGAGATTTGACGCACGCGACCCGTCTACATCTTTCTTGATGAAGCAACTCTCGATGATGCGCCGCTTCTCATCCTCGAATCGCTGGGCCCTGTTGTCCATGGCTGCTCCGTTAGGGCGGTCCCGTCGCAGTGGAATAGAGTAATCATGAGGGGGTTCGCGGTGCAAGGGGAGCAGGCATTTGCATGATTATCGCGGGCTTCGGACAATGGCGTGGCGGTTCGATGGGGGGGGAAGGCGCTCCGAAGGGGTTTGATGAGGTTGAGGTGGGATTTCGAGGTCGTGTCGTGATGCAGGCCAGAAGGGGAGCGACGTGTGCTGTGTCTGGCTGTCTGTCCTTGGGGGAGCTTGCTGCCAGCCTTGGGCCCCGCCGAGCGTTGGGGGGGTGAAAGTATCTTGACCCTTCAGTCCGGGGCTCCTGTTAGTGCACAGCTAGCCAGCAACTTCGGTAGCGCCGCCACCGGATGACTTGCAGCTTGTAAAAGAATTGCTATGGCTTTTCTGGATTTGAATCTTGGCATCAGTTCTTACTGCCGATTTATGAATATTTTTCCTGCGTTATTCTACCTTCTTGTGCCCCATATTCAAGGTCTTCGAGTGTAGTATCTCTAAACAGACCGGTCCCACGTCGACTCCACGATACATTGTCGGCACCCGCCCAATGCCTGTATATTATATGCTACCTGACGGCACCTTGCAGCGGCCTTTACTCCCTCTGGGCTATGTAATCCAATGCGAGGACAGCGGCACCTACAAATACCACAACGGAATGTACCGCCACTAATCGACTTCCGTTGTCTCACATTCGTTTGGTTCGTTCACGCTCGATTTATCCCTCTTTTTCTTCTTACATCTTTGCCAGGCAGGACTTGTGTTGAGAACTTGCTTTAAATGGTAAGTTAACCTCACACACATAATTCAGTGGGTACTGTGAACAACCCACTCTTACCATGTACTGTGTATCCCCCATCCATGCACCGAACCGATATCAGACGCATCATTGACCAAGGTTGCGGTAGGAGAGCTCGGGCGCTCGTCGTCATGCCTCTCACTCATCCATGTTTCAAGCTGCCCGGCCCATGAATGAAATAACCCCCTCCGCGCCCCTCTTCAGTGCAACATCTTCCGGGTTTCCGATTCTATTTCTTTGCCTCTTCTCCTGCCGAAACCCGGGTACTTTTGACGTCTAGCTTATAACTCTTCTCGGGCCGCCATCTCGCCGAATTCTCCAGGCGTCACCCGGCACTCTCACGGGATTCTCATCACCATTGCCAGTTCAAAGACTTTCGATGCTCGAATAGTATCGTCAGATGTCTGGCAAGAGACTTTGGTCAGCAGGCACTGCAGCTTTAATTGACCTGTGATCTTACACATCAGACGGGCCGCCAGGACCCTGAGTCGCACACAGGCCAATGTGAAAGCTTATGAACGAAAACCCACACACTAATCACGTACAATCGGACAAAACTAGTTCATCGTCATTTTATATTGTCGCTCATATATATACCTATATGCGCGTCGGATTCGTATGCTGTCTCCGGAATAGTGGCAGCTGAAGCAGCCTCAATGAAAGCTGTATAGTATATTGTAGTTATGTTGACTCAGTCTTAGCCAAAATCATCGTACCTACGGCTGTATGGAAACTAGTATTCTTGTTGAACCCTGATTTCTGTTTCTGGTTCTTCGTCTCCAATTTGTTGCCGTCTGTATTGCAAGGTATCAAGGAAAGCCGTGTTGGCATTATTTCAGTATTTCCAGGATGTTCGGGCATACAAATGAAGTATAAGCTTTTAATCTTAAGCAATTCAAGTCAGCCGCATGGGTAGTATAATTTTCTCATCGAAGAAAGGGCTCGACTGGTCGGCAGCATTGCAACTGCCGAGTCTTTCTTTGCTTTTACCGCCCGCCCAGTGAAGTTCAACAGCGCCATCTCCTTGGTTCAAAGCCACATTTGCCTCATGAAGATTGGCCCTAGCCAGCTGATTCGTCATCTGCACCTGGTATGCATTTAGGAATGGGCGGTATTTCAGCTGCAGTACAATTTCTCCACGACACGCAGCCTTTTTCTTTTAGAGTGATCGTCTGCCTCATCGTAGTCCTCTCTAGGCTCTCTCATATACCCTCCTTTAACCTTGAGCCATGACACACCGCTTCATGCAGTCGAAAAGAAACGCCATTACCATGCCGTTCCACATCAAAAGTCCCTCCCTTGGCGTTCTTGATGACGAACACGAAACCACTCACCGCTCTGCAATGGCTATGGAGATCCTCCTTGGGGCCATCCACCTCCTTGCTCGGCTTGTTGCCACGTCATATGATCTGCCGCCTCTGCTCCATCCAGTTGAAAGGACTGTAGCCTCAAGCAAGGGGAGCCTGCGTCGATTCCACCGAGACAGGGTCACTCTAGTTCTTCTTAGGTTCCTCCATGGTAAGTTGTCGTTGTACTTGCAGGCAATTTTCTTCTTGCCTGTGTACTTTGTTTGGTTGCCTGCGTTGAGATAAGTGGCTTGGTTCATTTGGCGTGGTTTCCACAACTTATCGCTGTTTCTGTTTGCTTCTTCATCCATCGGTTGACGTTGTTGGCGGCGCGCAACTTCCCAAAGTTGTAGGCTGCGTGTCAAGAAGCTGTTCTGCAAGCGCTGTGTTCCAGGAGCCTGGGCCAGATGTTGCTCGCACACTATGACTTGACCCTTTGGTCAAAGGTTTCAATGATACGGCTGGGATTACACTGCATACCGCCATTTCTGCCATCTTTCGCTGCAGCGGTAATATCGGTAGACTGTGGATCATTTCTAAGTACTGCCTAGTTGAAAGCCAACCATTGTGTCAAGTTTGAAAACGAGGTTCAATATTGGTTGCCGCTGAACTACTCTATACAAGTGTGATGTTCTCTATTGGATATCCGATACTCCTTCATCGGCCTCTAAGCTACCGTATATCTGCCGACACGCCTGTCAACCCATATAACTAACCCTCGAGCTCGTTGAGAGAAATACTGGATCGACTGGCTGACTGATTCCCATTCCCCTGCAAATTGGGCATTTCAGCTAGTCTTGCCAGTTTAGAAAGCGCTAGTTAAGAATATATGCATACCAGAAGCAGTGCGGGCGGATTCGCAAGAGCCAAGGATCAGATACCGACGATAAAATTTGCGATTCACAATAATAGACGGACGGTACAACTATAATTCAGCTTTGGAGTTTTGGAGCCATTTCTATTTCGCTCGCTTGGCCTTAGTGGCCATTCATTCTATTTACGTGGGCTATCTCCCTCCGCCTCTCCCTATCGTGTCTCGTCCGTAGATACACACTGCGCCACAAACCAGCGAGCCTGCCCATATCCAACCTGATTTCCTATACTTTGTTATATCATACACTCGTAGATATCACCCTCCAGATACTCCCTCCGTATCTTTTGTAGTTTACCAACCGAAATAACCAGATATGCCAACTTAAAAAACAAGTGCTGTTAAAATGCCAATTGCCGATAGATCATGTCTCATATCCCTTTCTGTTCCCTCCTCATTATCTTTTTGTCCCAAATCATTCTTGCGTTTCCTTAAATGACCCTCTTCCGTAGATGAGGGCCGAAGCGATGTGCTTCCAAGTGTCGTCACAGCGCCGCGCGCTCTGTATGTCTTTGTGGTATCATGATGTGGTTGCGACGACGGTAGTAGTAGTAGCAGTGGCAGCAGCCGCAGACAGCAGGTTCCGAGATGAGCGACATCACCGCCGCTGCCGCCGAAGCAGAAAGGCGGTGATCAGTCGTCGACAATCTCGTCAGAGCTGCTACTGCTCGATCCTGAAGTGACGCTCATGCTCTGGCGCGCGACGTGGACTAATCTGTAGATGCCAAAGGCGACGAGGGCGAGCACGACGAAGAGGACGATGACAATGATGGCGATGACATCGTTTTGTTTAACCATGGCTGCTAGTGTAGCGCGTAGGTTCCGTCAGATGAGACTGACGGAGGACCTGACGGAAATGGGAAGGGGTAATGGGAAAGGTGGGTTTGTGTCGGTGTGGGGACCGAGGGGAAGGGGGGAAGTCCCGGCGGATGGGGAGAGAGACACGGAGCTGTGGGGTCGCCCGTGGCCGAGAAATGTGATGTCTCGGGAATTGTTGGAATTTTGACAATAAATTGTTCTTTCCAACGGTCGGTCAGATTGAGCGCGGGTAGTGCGTGGATAACTGCTCGGCAATGCCCTTGTCCAAATTCCAATTGGGAGAAGACCAGCGTGTGTGCAGATGCCGAACTTTTGGTGAGCTGCTCCAAAGATTCCCCGCGATGTACAAGATGGCAAGTACCGGTTTGTATGGGGTCCGAGGGGTGGTTGGAAGTGTTGACCCAGGGGAGACGACGAAGACGATGGTGGCAGCGTTTGAGCGTTGTAGAGCCTCTTTCTGAATTGGGTTTGTAAGGTAAAAATGGGCTTTACAGTTGCAACTTTGAATATACCAGAGGGAACAAAAAGAGAAAAAGCCGGCAAAGTGAGGAATGTTGCGCGGGCAGCTACACGTTAAAAAGCAGCGTTGCCCCGCCACCAGTTTTCCCAGCCCCAAGTCAATAAAAATGCGAGAGGCTGGTCCCAAAAACCGCCGTCAGCGCCGCGACACCACCCAACCGCCCGCGAAGCAGGGGTCTAGAGCCGTTTTTAGTGGGGATTTCGGGCTCACCACAGGGGTTTGGCGTCTTACCCAACCTCGCCGTCTTTGCCAACATGCAGGTTCCGCCCCGCCCTTGTTGTCCTTTCGTCCCGGGAGACAAGTACACTCGCTGCCAAGTTCGGTGGTCGGGTGACTTTGTCGTACCTGCATTGTGCCTGGACGTGCTCTCGGAGGCACCCGCTTGAGCCCTGAGGACATGGGATGTCCTTCATGAACTTGAGACAAGGATCGTGGGCTGGCGTGGACGCCATTGGGATATCTGGTGAGGTAAGACTTCGAAAAGCCCTTGTTATCCAAGGATTGGCGGTCGGGCTGGTGTTTAGTTCCTGGATTGGTTCCTGGGTTACTTGCAAGGCAGAGGGCCATACGAGCTTACGCCGCATCCTGAACCAGGAATCGCCCGCCGTCCATGGTGACGCAGCGCAATCATTACCACGACCCGACACACCACGCATAACAGCAAGATCAACTCGAGAACCATGTCTTTTGGATTCTCAGCAACTACTGCGAATCCTAGTAGCACAATTCGTGCGCTTCTGCCAACTAAGATGTAACCTAACGCAGTTACTCCGCCAGGAAACCTCAGGCTGGATTAAAGCTGAGACCCGACGCAACTGTTTTCGAGGACCCTGAACGCGCAAAAATCAAAAGTGCTAGAAGTAAGAACCGAGGTCCAGAAAATACCTCCTGATGGTATTCCATAATATCAACCCAAACGCCGTTCCCATCCTAGTCGATCCCACGTATCTCGCCCTTTTTTTTATTTACGTCTCCGCTTCTGGCGTGGGGACATCAGCGTCCGGCGCAGCCTTGATAATGCGGATGTGTCGCTCGTAGAATTGCAGCATCTAGAAGTCTGTGAGCCTCTGCATCCCAAAAAGTCGTGGGACATAACAAATGGGTGTCTCACCTTTTGCGGGCAACGCTTGTACACCACTTCCTTCGAGTGCTTCGTCTTCTGTCCATTTCTCCAGTTGAGGTAGATAATGAGCGAACCCGAGGTCTCATCTTCGCAGGCGTCAATACTCTCGACGTCGTCCTCCCAGCTGCCGCTTGGCAGGGTCCAAGCCTTGCTTTTGGCTGCCGTCGCTGTGACTGAGGGGGTCGATTCTGCGGGGTGGCCGTTTCGCTTAGATTTCTTGCTGGTCGCCGGAGGTGTAGTCGATGACGTCGAAGGACGACCACGCTTCTTGGTTGTCTTGGCCTTGGACTTCTCTTCGAACAGCTTCTCACGTCCGCCAAGCTTCCTGAGGTATTCCTCCAAGATCTCTGATGCGCCATCCCTGACGACATGTCAGCCTGTGATCGAGAGGTCGCGTCTTGTGAACAAAGACAGCTCTTTTCTTACTTCAAGCTGTCTTCAGGCTCCCAGGTCTGGTCCGCCTTCTTTTCGTAGCCCTCCCACTTGACACGGAAGTTAACGGTGCCCTGCGAGCCATGTTAGTACGAGAGCCGCACAAGCCTAAGTGAGAGGGGCGCATACATCCTCGGCAACCTGGTGATCGAGAATCTTCTCGACGACATATCTGGAGCCATGTCAGCCAGTAGCCCAGCTTGATTATTGGCCGCGCAGGATGTACTCGTCGGCATCCAGGTCCTCATCATCGTCTTCTTCTTCGTCTTGATCGGGTTCGGCGGATTCAACGGGTTTGGCGGCGTCGCCATTCAGATCGCCCTTGACCTTGGGAATATCATCCTCGCTCTTAGCATCGGCGACATCCTCTCTGTACTCGACCGATCGGCTCTTCGGACGCTTCTCAAGGGGTATCGCAAAGTTGCCAATAACGTCGCCGTCCACGTCAGACTGCTCGTCGTCGCTGATGGCTGCAGTTTTGATTAGCTTCCTGAGTTTTCCACTTTTGTAAACCCTTGGGCGCGCCATATTGGAAAATGGAGGGGTATTGGAGTGGTTGTCGCGTCGGAAGGTGGGTTGTCGCAAAGTAGACGCGCCTGGTATCGAGGCGCGACGGCAGTTGTAAGGGTGCAAAAGGCAAATGGGAGCTTACCGGGAGGCATAGTGAATTATTCTTTTTTTGCGGGCAGGTAGTAGTTGCAAAAAAGGTGAACCGTGTAAACGGAAGTTACGCAAGGTGAACAATGGCAAGAGACAACGACAATCGCACCAGCCGGCCTGAAGCCGTGTGGAAAACTGCCCCAGCTGTGCATCATTCTGGAGAAGTGGTGAGGCTGATGCGCGGAGCATTCTTAGCGCAGCCACATGTGGCGCTTGAATGTGTCACGTGAGTCAAATCACAAGCTACAGCAGCTCCCGGTGGGTAGCGCTTGCCCGCGTTGCCCCCATTCTTCCTGGCAGGTTCTGAAAGAGCTTGTGTGGAGCCCCGAACCGGTGGACCAAGCTCCATAATACATCAGTGTCCTGTTGAGCATTGAGATCGTAAAGCCAGCTAGCCGAGTGTGAACAGGCGCTTCAACATCTAATTCCCTCTCTCATTTTTGGATGAAATTTGAGTTCCCATCATGAACTAAAAAATTCTGGGGGTGACTCGGATTTTGTAGCCCCTGCTGTCTTGACAAAGAGGGTGTGTGAAATCTTCATAATAGCAGTTTCAACGGTTGTTCCTTTTTGGCAGGTAGTTTGCTTGTCTGGCAAGGCTAGATAGAAACCGGATCTCTTCAACAGCAATCATAGTGATGACACGATCACGCACAGTTGGTTCCTCTGTCCTTTTCCCCTTTGTTCATTCTCATTTCTTTTGTTTGCTCTTCAATACTCTGACTAGTTTCATATTAATTCTATTCACGTCTGGAATTGACCCCACGCCCTTTGCCACCATTGTCTACTGTCCTGACCGCGGAATCTTGTCCTTGGCCAATTGGATGGTCCATGACAGAGAGTAACAGAGCCAGGCTCGATTGCAAGACATGCTACAGAAATCCCTGTCTCGATACGACAGGTTGTCTTGAAATCAATTGATGCAACTGACATGAAATGGCTCAATCCTCTGGAAAGGAAAGTCCCAAGGCACGGATAAGCTTGTGACGCTTCAAACCAAGGCGGGAAATCCCTCGGTATGCGACGTGTCTGCATGCAACTGCAGAAGCGTAATGAGCTTTTCATCAAATCTCTGCAGTGCAATAGGGGCAGCGATTGCTGAGGCAAAAACAACCGCCAACAACACATACTTTATGAGGCTTGGACAAACGCAGGAAAGAACATGGATCTTGGTTCTACAGCTGGCCGGCAAGTGCCAGCCCTGCTCAGATGCAAGGTCCAGTGGACATGGACGGACAGCGCCTCTGTCCTCCCTCGCGTCGACGCCAGGCCTGGTTGGAAATTCGTGGCACTCAGGACGCTGGGCCAGCATGTACTTGCTGCTCTGGATCAGGACCAAACATGTCGTGTTACTGGGGGTGTCAGCTTCAGCTGCCGTGGAAGAGACGGCGGGAAATTATCGGTGTCCTGCAGGTTGGTTTGCAAACGACCTCCTTTGATGGGGCCAGGGCTTGGACGAGACGGCCCGGACAAGGTTGATCCAAGATGCTGCGTCTGCGGGAGGCTACGCTAGACGGCCGGCTTCCAGGGGACGCCCAGGGCCGGGAGCAATTGGAGCAACTCGCCAGCGGGCGACAGGAAGCGCCGCCGCGCCGCAGGCTCGAGGGCCAGGTCGCGAATATATGTCTTCCTTGCGTCGCGTCTTGCAGATGCCAAACCCCGTTATTCGACGCAGGAAAACGGAGTCTCGTTGCGCCGGATGTTATTCCCCGGCCAAGGACGGAGAGGAAGCAGCAAGAAGACGAAAGGGAAAGGCAAACATTTGGCAGAGCGGGAGATT
Organism: Colletotrichum jinshuiense; assembly: GCF_051148585.1. Taxonomy (NCBI): domain Eukaryota; kingdom Fungi; phylum Ascomycota; class Sordariomycetes; order Glomerellales; family Glomerellaceae; genus Colletotrichum; species Colletotrichum jinshuiense. Next base: position 4,974,071 of record NC_139309.1, on the reverse strand, counting down.
GTTTCCAGGTGGAATCCCCGAGTTTCTCGTCGAAACAACACTGTCCGATGTTGTCACTGGCCAGCGACAGAAACCTAAAGGGCGTGCAATGTTTGTGAGACGGAATCTGTCAGGTCTGTCGGCACCGTTGGCACCAGCTCCTTCACCGGCTCCCCTGGATGATCTCCCGGAAACCCCCTGAAAACTGGATCGGACACAAGCCAGTGGGACCCTTGGAGCCTAAAGAAACGAACCGGGAATGCCAACGCGCGCCCCGGTCAGTCGACCAGTCTAGCCAGGATTCATAAAGCGCGGTGAGTTGGGAGAGACGTGTTTGGCACGAGACGTTGGCTTTAGGCCTCTCTCTCTCTCTTTCTCTCTCTCTCTCGGATGCCTCTCTCTCTGCCTTTCCGTGCCTTGGATTGGGCCCGTCCATAGCTACAACCGGCGACGGCTGTCGAATGTGGGCAACCACCAGGAGTGTAACTACGAGCCCTTCGCGTTGGTTCGAGTCAGAGCGACCAGGTTTGCCCAACTCAATTCGGTCTCAATGAGGCAGCTCGGCAGGGTAGAAGAAGTGTACCTCTGTTCCTGAAAGACAGGGGGCGTTGGGGACAGATCCCCAAGGCGAGAAAAAAACCGAAGAAAAGAGACGAAAAAGCCTGGCAAGTTTGCTTGGATCAAAAGTTCCCCCCGTGCACCCCCAACGGCACTAGACCAGTTAGATATGAGGCACAGGCTCTCTTTTCCGCGGGACCAGATCAGCACTAAGCGAACGGCAGGACATGTGAGAGGGCCAGAGACTGGAATGAGGGCGGCGGCGAGAGAGCGGCTGAGCGGGAAGACTGTGACATCTGAGCCAACCCATTGGCTCTCTGGTGACATACAGAGTTGGAGAGTTGGTGGGCACGGTAGACCAACAGGAGAGCGCCAATTGAGTCTCGTGGAGGATGGAGCTGCGCGCAGGGAAGGAGTAACTTTCGGTTGATCTCTCGAGTGACTCCTTGTCTCGTAGTATATATGATGATCTCATAAGTCCTGCCGCTGTGCTGTGAGTGCGCGGTTAAGAGAGAGGCTCCCTGAACACTGCCAACACCTCACGGGCAGTGACAGGTGGTTGGAGCCAAGTAAATACAAATCAATATGTACTGTTACCATGTCTGCACTTCACCTCAAAAGAAGGCCAAGATTTGTTCAAAATCCGTTCCACGGATGCACCTCGTTGGCCAATCGAACCCCCCCCCCCCCCCCTCCGCGCCCCCGTCCGCCGCCGCCTCCCTTATCCGTACAGCGACCTTCACGTACCCAGCATGGTAGCGTCACCTCGCTATGAAAAGGGCATCAGCGCAGAGGTGGGACCACCATACGGCCCTGGACACTGGACGGGCCTGATCTGGGCCGTCCTTGGCTCGTCTGTGCTGGCCACTGGCGCTAATCTGGGGGAACTGGATGGGGAGGGGGGGGTCAGCTCGTCTTTTTTGGCGCGGGTCGTGCTGCTGCTACCCCTGCCGTCCTTCCTTATTAAAAAAAAAACTGCAATAATTAAATCCCGGGTGACATTTTTGCAACTTCCCCTTACTCTGTACTTTTACTTTCCACCACCGTCGTCCTACCCTTTCACCCACCCCTCTTCGTTTACCTTACAAGAGGTCGAGAGACTGCGAGAGTCTACGGTTGAATTAGAGACTGCAACGGCGAGACTTACTCCTTAATACCCGGGATCGCCTCTCGCCAAAGCCTCGCTACCTTGCCCACTTCTCGTACCCGACCTGGACCTGAACAGCCCTTCCTCGTCACAAGGATTGGCTGCGTTCTGTTCGTGCGAGGGTAGCAGCTGCTTCTCGACGTCTCCCACGACCTCCTTCTCTTCGCACACTCGTTTGGCTCTTCAGCATCTAGTCTTTCTTTTAGTTTCCCCAACTTTTTTTATTATTCCCATCTGTCACTCTCTCCTTGCGTAACTACTCTGTCCTTCCCATCTCGTTTCCTTACCGTACCTACCTACTTAAAATTTGCTGGCTCCGCCTTCGACCACTTTCCCGACCCATCTACATATGACCCCCGATTACATAGCTCCCCTGGAGCAGCTGCAAGAGTCCTTTTACATAAAAGCCTTGTAGCCACGAACCGAACTCGTCCCTACCGTCGACACATTTTTCGAAACACTCGTTATCCCCCACCCTCTTTAGCACCAATCCTCGAGCGATAATGGCCGAAACTGCGAGCAATGCCGACTCGAGCCAACAGAAACTGAGCGCCCCCAAGGACAAGAGTTGTCCGTACTGTGGCCAGGCCTTCACCTCGTCCTCTCTCGGGCGCCATCTCGATCTCTACATCAAGGAGAAGAACCCCAAGCCTCCAGATGGAATCCACGATGTCGACGCAATCAAGCGCCTGCGAGGGGGCATCACACGGAGACAGCCCCGGGGATCGTTGGGCACTAGGAATGCCTCGACCCCGGCCAGCACCCCGAGAGCTGCCCCAGCCAAGCGTGACGGTCCGCAAGATACCGAATCCAGCAAGTCCCCGGCCCTGCCCAAGGACGGTCAATATGCCGTAGATTCGACCCTGAGCAAATACCCCTGGACACCGTCGTGGGAGGCCACGGGTGTCATCAACAACATCCCCCCAAAAAACGGCAACAGCGATGTTGCTGCCTCTACCGACGGAGAGGGCAGCCAGAACGCGGGGAAAAGGCCGCGACAAGTGAGCAAGCAGGTGATGCAGAAGGCCCAGTTCGATGTGAAGCACAAGCTCGCCGATGCCATGGATACCGCCCGCGCGGCCGAGCTTGCGTTGAGAGAGCTCTTGAGCTCGTGGAGAGCTGCCAAGTAAGTCCATTGACATGTGACACGGGAAATCCGCAATTATTAACCCCAAGATAGACAACACATCGACAACAACTCCATGCCTTTTGACTTTGACCCTCTCGCTCTCGACTTCCCTGCTTTGACTCTGCAATGCCTCGCCTCGCCGCCTACCCTTTTCTCCTCCACACAACACCCCACTTCCACGTCCTGGTCCGTACAATCACCTGGCCAAAGAGAATACGACGCTCTGAGGGCATTCTTCCAAGAAGAGTTCAGCAATTGGAAGATCACATGTGCCACTGCTACTACGGCAGCAATGGACGAGCTGACGTATCCCCCTCGTGAGGGGCCGGTCCGAGACACCCGCGAGGCCGTCAAAAAGGCCGAAAAGTCGGCGGAAACCCTCGAGAAGCAGGTAAACGAGCACCTGCAGTCAGCTTTTGCCGTTTGGAACACTCTTCCTGTGCAGCGGCGCAATGAGCTGTGGCTATTGGAAATGGCACGAAGCGTGGGCAGGAAGCAGACAGAGATCGACAAGATGAAGGACGACCAACACAGACTGCAGCAGGAGAATGCCAACTTGAAATCCCAGATTGACCAGTTGAACCGCCTTCAACAACCGCGAGAGTTCAAGTTATTCTCCCCGGCCACAGTTCCGCTCGAGCGGCAGCTCCTAACGCACGTACTGGAGGCCGGTATCAAGAGTGGTGGCCGCGGCGTCGGCCTGCGACTCGAGGACCGACAGTTGGATCTTAATGACATTGTAGTACGGGCGATTGAACGGTGGAAGACTGTCATTAGCATGAATCGTGTCGCCAACAGCGGCATGAATGCACAGAGGGCCTTGGAACAGACAGCAAGCAGCACGCCAACACCGACTCCAACTCCTCAACAGCAGCAGCAACAGAACCCACAACAACAACAACAACAACAGGCGCAGCCGCCGCAACAGCAACAACAACTTCAACGGCAGCAGGTGCAACAGTTTCCAAGCCCCGTTCACCGGCAATCGACGACGAGTACCAATGGCCATAGCGACCCAGGTGCGTCGACGAGCGGCCCACCTTCAATCGAAGATGCAAGCGACCAGGACGCCGACGCAGATGCCGATGCCGATGCAGAGATGGAGGACGATGACAGTTTTGCGGTAATGAACACCCCCACCACAAAACCCATGCCGCAGCAGCCAATTCAGCGGCAGAACACACTCGAAGTGCCACGGACGAGACCTGTACAGCAAAGAGGCGCGAGCGATGCGCGGTTCATGATGCAGAATGGAAATCCGAATGCGAATAGGAGTGGAATTAACATGAGCCGGTCGATGCCAAATATGCAGGCTACGATGCAGGGCATGCATGGTGGTGACATGGGAATGGCCATGTCCCAAGTAAGAGGTGATCCAATGTACATGGATTGAGACGATCTATCGTACCTGGATTAATAGGTTTTCAAAAACTCGGACTGGAGGGCAAAAGGCCGCGGCATACTTCTTTATGCCGCAGCTTGTTTTCAGGGCGATAGCCCATTGTATAAGCTTAGTTTACACGGTTGCATATCTGAGGCACATAAAGCGTAGCCCAGAATGACCTTTCGGGCCTTTTTTTTGTTGATGTTTTTAGTACAAATTCACCTGTCGGATGAAACAGGAACTCTTCCATCACCACTTCTGACATTTCTCTGAGGCTTGTGAACTTCGATGAGCGCCGTCTTCCCCCTTTCCCTCTCTCCGAGGCAACCAATGGCAAGGTGGAGGCTCTTGGGCTCAATCGAAGAGAGATGACTACCTAACTTATCCACAACTTTGATTGCGGGCTGATTCAGAATGGCTTTCAAGGATCCGATTCCCTCTGGATCCTGTCAAAATTGCTTAGTGTTACCATTGCACCGGTGACGCTACGGTGAAAAGGTGGGGGGCGGTTTTTGCTCTCCACTGTGGGAATGCTTGGCTCCCCCGGGGGATTTCTTTGTCGCAGGTTAAGAGAGCTGCCGAAGCATAAAGCAACCTCGTTTAACTCGGCAATGGTCAACGAGCGAGATGGGCAATGAAAACGGCAGTGTGTTTCACCAAGGCCCTCGTCGTCGTTGTCTTCGACCCAGGTACTCGGGGAATCGGAATGGCTACCGGGCTGCTGGTGTGGGCCGGGAATTGGGTTGATCTTTATGTTCACGGCAATAGGGGAGGGGTTGACAAGAGGACATAAATGACTTACAAGGGTCCCTCCCCGCGGGGATGAAAACACCAGAAAGGATAAACCTCCGGGCTGTGGGGACTTTGTATAAATCGAGGCTCTTGTCTTTGATGTTGCTGCTGTTGTGTTGTGGCCCTCATCGTTGGGTTATGTTCTTGTCACAAATGGGGAGGGAGGGCCGAGTTCCCGTCAAACTTCAGTTTTCCACGACAGCCGAGGCGGAGCTGTCGGAAATGGCAGTCTTCGCCTAATCCAATCTCTCGGAACCAGGGCAAATCCCCTCCCCCTTACTCCCTGGCGTGGTAATGAGACGAGAATAGAACAGCCGCGGCGCTCCTTGGCTACCGTGACTTCCTGTCCCCGCAACCAAATACCGTGCTCCGTCAACACGACGGTGTGGGACGCTCATCTGCAGAGCCTCCTTTTCCGGAGAGAGAGCAATTCCCGGCTGGTTGGCGCCCCCACGGCCGAGCAATGCTGATGCCGCGCGGTTGCCTCTTGAGACGGGGGAAGAGGGGGGCGCAGCCGAGATATTGGAATTTCTGGGCCGTGCCATGGAGCTCTTCGGCCGCTAGTGGGAGTCGGTAGTGGGGGGAGGGGGGAATAAGAGACATGGTTAGGGTCGTTTGTATTCGTATCATGGTTTCCCGGTGATGATCCGAAAGAATTGTCGGCAGCGAGGTAGGTCTCGGAGGAACACGCCTCCCTTGCTGGGGTGAGGTGGTCGAGTTGATGCCGATGGGCAAGGCTTCCTCTGTGTGGTGTTCCTCCCTTTGGATTATCCCGGGGGGTATGTGTTTTGAGGACTTGGGTGGCGAGCACCAGCCTTGAAAAGGGGAGGGGGGGTGCGGTAGTCTACGCTGCCAGGGGAAGAAGAGATAGTGGGAATACAGAGCAAAGATGCTTCCAGCCTCGCTTATCGTTAACTCTAGGATGTGAAGGCATCAGCTTCTGTTGCTGATATCACTAAGCATGCCTGTTAGCTATGGTGCTGAGGATAGATATAGTGTTGTTGTGTCATCTAGCCGAAGGTCATCTCAGTATCAGGGAAGAGCTCCATATGAGACGGCAATAATATCGTAAATAGAGAGTTTAGATCGTTTCTATTGGTCGAACAAGCTCAACCACAAGTCATCTCAAAACCCTCTTAGTGAACTGTCTTGAGCGTGTTATCTCACTTCACTGAGCTACTATTAAAGGCGCCGGAACCACGAAACTTGCATGACTGGATGGCGGGTATAGTTTCCGGGCGGTATTTATACTCCCTTTCCCCCCATCCTCTCTTCGTTTCTTCTCTATACTTCCACCCAAGCAACGGTCGCAGTTGGCACCCATGCCGACAGGTTGATGTCTCGTCAGTGAATCACGAGCCTTTCCAATCTGTAATTCCGAGTTGATAAGTGAAGCCTTAGATGATTGGCAATTCAAGATATTCGATACATAATAATAATTACTGTTGGTCCTCTCCTGATGCCTTTCATTCTCCATCTAAGAATATTCACATACGGGCGACACAAGTGAGCGTGGTCTCAACTTTCTAGCAACTGGCTGGTCAAGTTCTAGAGAAGGAAACCGCGAATTCAATCATTATCAAGTTCTACATATCATGCAACTGGCTCGTCTGAACTGATGATATCCTTGTTGTACGGGGGTGTAGGAAACAACCAAAGACCTAAACCGCAATAACATTGGCAAGCTAAGTAAATCTCTTGCCTCCACTTCATGTACAGCTCTTATAGAGACTTTCAGCAGTTTTGATTTATAAATGAATTACACCACACTTGGTTTTATATAGATGTTTCATTACCGTCTGAATCAACTCGTTTGTTCCCTGCGTTCAGCCGACGTATTCGCTGGACCAAGATACGGATAGTGAAAAGAAAGCCCAGAAGTTAGTTTCAACCACCTAGGCAACCCACTCATGATTTCTCCTTCGTCGTCACATAATAAATGTATCCAATGGTTCTACTTATAGGGTAGAGAAACGCCAAACACTAGGTTTGTAGGACATGCCACTGAAGTCCAGCAAAACAAAAAGAAAAGAATTCAAAGTCATGTTGCGACTGGACAAGAGGACTCATCGACGATACCAGCTTTCTGCGCTATCATGACTCAGGCGAAATATGAAGCCCATCCGATTGTATCTGTACATTTTTTCTACGCGAACTAGATGTGTATGAAAAGCAAAAAGATATCATGACAAGGTGTTGTACACACATAGACTGCCTTCATGTCTACGTTTGTAAATGAACCTCACGACCGCAGTCATTAAGAATCTTATGAGTCGAGGATGCTAATTAAGACTAAATGAATGTTAAATTTCTTAACTTGTCAATCCCAATCGTCTTGAATAACTGTAAGACTCGATCAGGATGGTATCTGATAATCTTAGAACCCCTCGAGGTTGCTTAGTGTTTAGTCTAGATTTTTCGATATATATGAGGACCGGGACATTGCTCAGCTTCAGAGGTTCAGGCCTTCCCAAAGTTTTAATAAAAACATCCAGTGAAATTTGGCGACGGAAACTTGCGTGATTCACGATAGAAGACGACGGGCTGAAGTTGAAATGTGACGGTACCAGAAAGGAACGTCCCTGTATGTCAATGTCTTAATGCAGGGACCACCCCCACACTCCCGGTACCCTGCAAGGTACGTACAAAGCACCTCTCTAACCCCACCGACGCGCTCCGGCACATTAACCGCGTCTCCCACTTCCACCAAATTTGCCATTGTCGTCAACCGGAGACTCAAAGATAGTCATCGCAAGCACAATAACCCGATCCATCGACGTCATATCCCCGACACCATCGTCTCGCAAACCGGCCACTAAGTTTCCTGTGACCCCGGGCCTGAGGTCCCCGATCCGACCCGACCATGCCCGTCCTCGACCGTCGCAGGCCAAACCAGCGCCGCCCCGAAAGACGAGTCGTCGATGATGACGACGATGAATCCCAAATCCAGCTCCCAGAATACGAACCCCTCGCCTGCCCGCTGACGGCCGAAGCAAAGCGCGCAATCGCAGACCTCTCCAATAGCCGCGACGTCCACCGTTACCAAAACCATGTCAAGACCTCCATCCGCCACCTCGGCACCTCCGTCGCGGGCATCAACGACGCTGCCCGGTCACGCCACGAGGCCCTCCGGCGCATGGCAGAGAAGCGGGCAGAGTCCAATGACCCTGAGAGCCAAGAGAAACATGAGCGCGAGCTGGAAATCGAGGCACATGCTGCAATACTCGACACTGAGGTCCCGTCCCTAACATCCCAGGCCGAGGCCGCCCTCCGCGACCTCATCGACAGGCAGATCGAGCTCGACGACGAAAAGGCCGCGCTGGCAGACACTGTGTCATTCTTTCAGATGCTGCCCGAACAGCAAACCCGTCCGCGCCGGCGGACCAGAGCCGAAAACAACGAGGACGACGAGAACCCCGACAACGACGAAACGGTAGACGAGCTGCCTCCTCCGCCTGAACAGTCCGTCATCGATGTCCTCCGTCAGAATAAAGCAGACAAGTCTCGGGAGTACGAAAATCTTAACGCATACCAACGCTACGCCCTCAACAACGACTATGCCGCCTTCAAGAAGCTCTGGCACGACGCCGCCCACGGTGACGCCGAGGTACCCCTCCCCAATGCGAAGCGCTGGTTTGACGACGCCGGCAACCCCGTCATGCCCACCGCACCCGGCACATCCCGGAACTCTACGAACGAAGCGGGAGGCGCCGCCGCGGACGACAGCGATGAGGACCTGGTCATCGCCGGCGAGGTCAGGGACTACAGGTGTCCGCTGTCCATGCAGCTGTTCCAGGAACCGGCCAGCAACCGCGTGTGCAGTCACACGTATGAGAAGCAGTGGATCGTCGACATGCTGCGCAAGGCGCCGAACAAGCGTGCCCTGTGCCCGGTGGCGGGCTGTTCCAGGGTAAGTTGAGAATGATGGCGGAGAACGTCCCCTCTGAGAGCTCTTTCGACTAACCAAAACGAACTGCAGGAACTGGGTCTTGATGATCTGTATGACGACCAGGTGATTCTGCGCAAGATGAAGCGCGCCCTGGAGGAACAGCGTCGGCGGGAGGAAGAGGAAGAGGCGAGCAGCAGTAGCAGCTCCGAGGAGGGCGGGGACAATGAGAGGCCGCGCAAGGTCAAGCGGGAGGCCCGCTCGAGGAGCCACAAGCGCAAGGTCGAAGAGATTGATGATTGAGCGAGCGGTTTTCTTCTTCTTTGGGACTGCGTCTCTGCTTGGCAGCATTTGCTTGGGGCCGACTCGGCGTGGGCGTTACCGGACGCGTTTGGAACGATGACATAGGGATGGATATGAGAGTAATGATACCCCAAAAGCCAATAACAAAAACTGCCGTTGACGACGCCAGTAAATTACATGTTGAAACTTTGCTTTATGATTATGCATCTGCACCTTATTTACTCCGCCCGCCATGCAAGAGCGCGCTGTCATGTTGGACACATGCAAAAGAGCGCCGATATTTACATCCCACCCCCATCTCTGCCGGTGTGGCAGCCAAAGTCCTCTCTCTTCCCCCTCGCCCGGCTTCAAGCGCTGGAATCGCAAGCCCTCGCCAGTGCAACTCCCGCGCCTAATAACGAGCTCTCTTTCGCCAGCACAAGGTCGATGCCCCTATCCTTGCTGTCGACCAGCGCATCCACGTACCCCTGGCACGTTGCCAGATACCCCGGGTAGCACTCGATGACGCTGCCGTTGTACGCGACCATTGTCCGTACCAAGGCCGACTCCTCCTCCGCCCTCTCGGGGGATGTTTCGTCCGGCATCTCCTCGTTCAGGCCCTCGAGGCGCAGGGACCAGATGGCATGTATGCACGCGGCGATGATGGCGGCCGACCTCCTCGAAACGAGCGACGCGAGGGTGCGCAGGGCGGACATGTCGGATGCTGTTGGGGTGTGAGATGACGGGTGTTGTGCCACGAAGAGGTCGATGGACGACGCAAATGACGGTGACGTATCACTGTGACATTGTTAGCAGGGGCTCACACGGTCTACGGTTTTGTTTGTGGGTGGGAAATGTACCCTTCAATGGCAGATATCGTTTCCGATTTTAGAGAGTACGGCTCGTCGAGCGACTTGGGCACAACGCCCGCAAAGAGCCCCGTCGTCCGGATCGCCTCGACCAGGGCAAACCTCACCACCTCGCCCAGGTAATACCCGCTAACCATCTGCTCCAGTGGCTGGAAATCCGGCCTCGGATGCGCCTGCTTCAGTAACCTGTCCCAGCGCGTCACGCTCAGAACATCCCCGCCGAACATGCCAAGCTCCGTGTTGACGATGACATCGCGCGCCTCAGCCCACCACTCTTGTGGGCGGTCGCCGAACTTGGGCCTCCCGACGAGCGACACGGGCAGGTGGGCGGCGATGTTAACGCCGGTGCCGAGGATGAGGCCGAACCGCGTGGCCGGGTGTATGTAGGCCTGCGAGAGCAGCGTGGCGCCTCCGTCGTTGAGGATGACGCACAGCTGAGCGTTCATGCCCTTTGCCGCGCAGGCGGACTCGATAACCTCGCCGAGGTCTTGGCCCATGAGGCCCTCTGCGGCAAGAAAGCCCTTGCCCATGCCGTGGATGCGGCCGCCTTTCAGTGATGTTTGCCTGCGATGGTCAGTCTCTGAGCCCGGACGTGTGTAAGTTGAGGGAGGGGGCAAACACTTACTCAATGGGGAAACTCCAGGCCAGAGCCATGGGCATTGGCTGTGAAGGGTCCCGGCCGTCGTGTGACACCATCTCCCATATCCTCTCGGCCATCCAGCCGAAGAAGGCCATGCCCTCTAGATTTCTGATGGCCGAGTCGATCTGAAAGGAACTCATCCGCACGATCTCGCTCTCCCGCCCCCTGGCGCCGCGGCCCCGCAATTCCACAAGCGCAACACGCAGGGTCGACCCCCCCACATCCACCGCCAGATACTGACCGACTTCGTGACCGCCAGGGAGCTGGTGGTTGTACGAGGGCAGCATGCAAGCCATGCTGGTCTGCAGTTTTTCCCTAAACTGCGCCTTTAGGGCGTTGGACAGCTCGAGCAGCCCATCGTTGAGCAAAGGGCCCATGAGCAGGTCCTCGGCCTCCTTCAAGAACTCATCGACGCTCCGCGCCGAGGGGACCGTCGCGGACTTGGAGCACGCGACATTCGACTTGGTCGATCTCCCGGGGACGGGCTGAGGTGTGATCCAGAAGGAGAGGAGGGCCTGTATCAGAGACTTGCCCCGGAGCAGCTGCTTGACAACGGCGGCCAAGAATGATTTTGAAAAGGTGGTCATGGCAGGAACGAGTGGCTGCATGACATTAGGGAAGGGTTCGGACGGGTAAGATGCGGACGATGCTGGATGGTGCTGGAGCGTCTAGCTGTCGAGGTATTGGGATGTAAATAAACGGAGCTGGGCACGAGCCATGTCCCCGGAGACGGGCCGGCAAAGATAAGTGAGGTAGATGGCGAGAGGAGGGGGGGAGGAGGAGGAGCAGTAGGAGGGTCGCAAAATATGTTATGTCAAGAAATAAGACGACGTTTAAACGGCTCCACGGCGGGCTCCAGGCGGACGGACTGGTAGCAGATCGACAGGTACGAGCCGCGAGGGTGATGGGTGACAAGTGCACGGAGAAGAATGAAACCTGCCGAAGCTCGTTCGACAGCTCGGGGTTGGCGGAGGTGGGATGTCGTATCCAACGGGGGATGGCAGCTGGATGAATAACAAACTGGAGGGAGGCGATGGCGACAATGGCCGGCAGCCAATGGGTCACGGAGCAGATCAGAGCAGAGCCGAGCAGAGCAACGGCGTCTGGGGGTGAGGAGAGGTGTGTGGTGGTCAAGGTGAGGGCGGGAACGACCGAAGGAGCTCTCTCGTCAACGTCGCACAGGCGATGGGGCGACACACCGTAATCCCGATACCAGGTTCATCCGGCCCAGTCCAGTCCAGGCTCGATGCTCCAGTCCACCTCAGTCGGTGGCTGAAGGCTCGTGTCGATGGATGGGAGGGGGCCGGGGACGGTGATGGGACGAGACGGACACTGGGGGGGGGGGGGTGGCAAGCAGGAGACGAGACCCGGTAAACGACGCCAGGGACGGGTGCAACGAGCAACCGGAACACAGAGTCAGAGGGTGGAATTGGGCGAGAGGCTTCTCCTAGGTGCTAGACAAGGACGGCAAAGGCAAAGCCACAATTGCATCTCAAGGGAAAGACAGACGAGGGGGATGAGGTGTAGGGCGCCGAGACAGCGGATGGGCACGGTGAGCAGCCACTAATTCATGTGCGGCAACCTACCTGGCCCAAGGTACGGTACCCCTAGGATCATCCGGGCTTAACCTGCCAGCTGAGTGTGTGTGCGAGCGAGCGTGAGTGTGTGCGTCCGTCCAGGCATGATGGGCATTGATTGTCGTGGGTTGAGCTTGAAGGGTTAAGATGGATGGGGAAAGGAGTCGCCCCTCCAGCTGTAACGTTGCCTTTGATAATCCCCTCCATACTAAGGCGAGCTGGAGCACAGGTGTGTTGTTGGGGGCTGACCAATTCAGATGAAAACGGACGTGGACTTCCCAGCGACCACTCAAGACTAAGACTTGGGCGCTTTCGGGTCCACGCAGAAAGGCCCAAATCCCCCACTGTGCTGTGTGCTGCCGCCGATTTCGAAATTGTTAGATCCACTGCAGAAGCGACATGCAACAACCAACAGCGGAGCCGACCCAGGAAACATTGGAGATGGATGGCCTGGGACCGGGGGGTTTGCAGACTTTCCATCTCGAACCCATCAGTTTGTCCATGCCATTAGCCATGCATTGATTATCGTGTCTGTCCACCGGCCGGCCTAGCTGGCCCTATCCATCTTTATCAATCTTGTCTGTTGTCTTATCCGCCATCAATGCCGAGAGCCCGCCCATCACCGCGTTTCTTGGTATTAATTAGTTCTTGGACCGATTGAGTCGTCGCCGATGATGAATGAAGCTGAACCCTGTAACTCTAACCTCGTACAACTAGCACGAGTGGCCCGATATGTATTCTCTCGGAATCGTACCAACGGAGGCCGGCCGTAACAATGCCCGCTGCCCAAGATTGCTTGCCTCAGTCCCCACGTATCAGTTGCATACAGAAGCACACTACGCTACTTCAAGCAGTGGTCAGCCACCACCAGCAGATTGTAAACCGGGGACCCGGCATCATGGACGTGGCGGTCCCCCTCTGCCTCCACGTCGCCGACAGCTACCTACCTATCCTCGCCACACCAGTGCGTAGCTTCGCGAACTTTGCTGATATCGAACCTCCACACAGTGAGCCCCTCCGCCAGTGAGCCCCAGATGCCGGGATATTGTCCCGGCCACTTGGATCGTTCAACACCACCACTGCCCTAGACAGACATGCCGACCCTTGCCCGGGGACGTCGGGCCAAGTCGAGTCTAAATCGTGAATGACGACGGCCCATCGAATGGGGCAACTCGGTGCTGCTCCTCGCCCGCGCTTTCATTCGCAGGTTGCTGCCCGTCATATCAACCACACTCCACAGCGCTGAGTCGGAGCCTCGCCATCCAATCCTTGGGGCCAGGTGATTCGGCCGATACCTGTGACTGGCAACGTTGACGATGTCCCCGGCCGTGGTGGGACTCTGCTCCCCCTCCTCAAACACCACCGATAACAGTGACGTTCCATCCCTCCACCATGGAAATCTTCAGCAGACTTTGGGGCCGTTCCCGCAGTCTGTGATGTCAGCTGCAACGGAGGGGGGCACTCGGGGGGGGAGGGGGAAGCTGCCAGGCTCTCTGGCCACCTCGCTGTTGTCCCTCTTAAGCAGGCCCCCTTCATCTCGCCCCCTCGTATTGTGCTGTTTCTCGTCCTCTTTTTCGAAGCCGAGAACACCTGCAAGCCTAGCCTCACCTCCCTGCTGCCACTTACACCACCCTTCTCGTATCGTTGCAATCCGCGCTATACCCCATCTGTGAAATAACCCAACATGAGGCTCATCATCCGCGACGATGCCGGCGCCGCCAGCACCTATGTAGCCAACTACGTCGTCGACAGGATCAAGCACTTCAATCCCACCCCCGCACATCCATTCGTGCTTGGTCTGCCGACGGGAAGCAGCCCGCTGGGGGTGTACAAGATCCTTGTTCAGAAGTACAAGGCTGGGGAGGTAGGATCCCGCCTCTCCCTGCTAGGAGACTTGTGGCTGACAGCTCGTACTCATAGATCTCATTTGAAAATGTCATCACCTTCAACATGGTAAGTCTTGAACTCCCAGTGCTTATCTATCCCCTGAACCTCGTGCCGTGCCGCCATTGCGACTTCGACTAATACCAGTCAGGATGAGTACGTCGGCATCCCTCGGGACCACCCCGAGAGCTACCACTCCTTCATGTGGAAACACTTGTTCTCCCACGTGAACATTCACCCCAACAACGTCAACATCCTCAACGGCAACGCGCCCAACTTGGAAGCCGAGTGCGTCGCATACGAGGCCAAGATCAAGGCCGTCGGCGGCATTGACCTCTTCCTCGCCGGAATTGGAGAGGACGGCCACATCGCCTTCAACGAGCCCGGCTCCAGCCTCGCCTCGAGGACGAGGGTCAAGACACTCGCCTACGACACCATCCTCGCCAACTCGCGCTTCTTCGACAACGATGTCAGCAAGGTCCCCAGGCTCGCCCTGACGGTCGGCGTACAGACCGTCCTCGAGGCCAGGGAGGTGGTTGCCATCATCATCGGCGCCAAGAAGGCGCTTGCCCTCCAGAGGTGCATCGAGCAGGGTGTGAACCACATGTGGACACTTTCCAGCCTCCAGCTGCACCCCCACCCGATGATTGTTGTGGATGAGGATGCGACACTGGAGCTGCAAGTCAAGACAGTCAAGGTGAGACTGCTCCGACGCCAGGCCCCCCTCCCGGAAACCGTGATCTCTCAAGGCACTAACTCGGAACTAGTACTTCAAGAGCATCGAAAAGGTCGCCAAGGAGCAGGGCTTCGAGCAAATCTTGCCTTCCAAGATCCGGACCGGGCCCGGCCCGGTACCGGTGACGGTGGTCGACGAGGTAGAGACGCCCACAATCCTGCACCCTCAACCCACAACCTCTCGCCTGCTGCGGGCCTCGCCGGCAACGGAGTACCCCATCCGCTCGACGTCGCCCGACATCGAGCTGGTGTTCGAGAGTATGGGCTCCCGCACAAAGACGCCGACCGACCAGCAGCTCCGGGCCGTCACGCCCGACCTCGTGACCGACAGGATGGCCACCCGGATCCCCGAGCCGGCCCTGGCGGGGCGTCTTACGCCGAATCCGGAGCAGCAGATGATGTCGAGGGTGAACGCCGTGGGTGCTTGATTTGGGGGTGGGGTGAGGGTTTTTTTCCTTTGTTTGTTTGTTTGTGTGATTGTAAGCATATCGTCGTTACCGCGTTGTGCCTGTTTGTCACTCGCTAGATGCAAAGATTTGCAGAAACCGGTTTTCGGGAGGGTCCGAACCAGAATGTAGCATTCGTAGACCGAGGCAAAAAAAAGGGAGGGGTTAAGCTCATGGGACCTGGACTTGGATGACTTTTTGGCGGCAATTAAAGGGGCATTTTTCTTTCTTTTTTTATTATTCTTCATGAGTGTGGGGATTCTGTGGGAGTTGACGCCGCGCCCACTGGGACGGCGTACAGTAAAGGGCAGAGCAGGCCTCTCGCCGTGTACGATGAAGTAAAGGGTAGCTAGACATAAGATAAAAAAGTCCTGCAGTTCGGTGTGTGGTTTGTCTCTGTGCGCGTTGCCCGACCCCTTTCTCTTTGTGTTCCCCGACGTAGGCCCAGAGCCCTGTGATTGGCCCAAACGGCGCCAACCCCCTCCCCTCGAACCGACCTGCAGTCAAGTTTTGTCCAGCAAACGCCCTCACAACTTTTATTGGGTGGCAGGAGTTTGGGGGGAAAAGCCCAGCTCAACAGGAGCTGGGCGGGTTTTGATTCTCCTTGAGTCCGCTCATCACTATACTCGGGTATAACCTCGTGCTCCGCTCCCGCTTGCAGACCCCGTTTCCATTCCTTCCTCTACCGTGACCCTGTTTGCCCGGTCGCAAGCAGATCGGTCCATTAGCCTATAATACACCGCCCAGAAAAACAGAAACTAAAACAAAAATGTGGTTTCGTCAAGTCATTCAAGAAATCCCGCAGGCGACCTGCTGTGGCACACGCGCCGGGATGAACCGAAAACCTCGCGCCAAGTGCCGGGTAGATATATGGGTTGCCAGTATTCACACTATCGTCAAGACTCGGCGGTGAAGTATCTCTTCGCCTTGCTTCGGAGTTGCTGCGCCTTGATCTCCGGCGGCACTATCGTGTGGTGGACGACGTGAGGCCGGTAGATTGCTTCGACTGGGGGCATCCTGTGACGGGTTAGCTTGTGAAGCATCGAGTAGTCGCTTTTGAGAATCCCTCACCAGTCATCCACGCTGAGTGGGAAGTATTCGTAGAGTAAATCATCCTCTTCCTTGGGACTTTGACTCGGGTTGTGGCCTGCGGCGGCCGTGGATTTGGTGAACTGCGGGCTCTGCACGTCCGAGTTCGACCTGTTGGGGCTCCTCTCGTCTTCGGACAGGGAAAGGTTGATAGGGCCGGATATTCCAGGTCGAGGCGCCGAGTTTGATGTAGATGTCCTGGCCAATGACCTTGTTGGTTCTGAGGACCAAGCTGGGATGGGGGGCCGGTTGATTCCTGGCGACACGGCCAGCTTCTTGGCTGGAGGCTGGCCGGCGCTCAATTCCCGGTACAATTGCGGCGGTGCCCAGTCCGCGGTTTGCTGAATGTTTCCCAGGGACTGATACTTTGCTACGGGCGTTGGCACGCCATTGTTGTTGTTGCCGCTGCTGCTGCTGTTGTCCTTGAGTGCGGTTGCAGAAGCATCGCTGTTGCTTCTCCTCTCGGGCTTCTTGTCACCGCCCGTCAGGGGTATGTCTTTCCGGCTGTCGAAGTTGCGCGGACTGCGGCCCCGCACAATGACGGGACCTGAGTGTATCTCGGCAATTGTCACATGCTCGCCAGACTGCAGCTTCCCGAGCAGGCTGATCTGCACCAGATAGTGCTGCTGGAGGCCCTTTCTTCTCCCGTTGTTCGCCGTCGCGTGCTTGAACTGAAGCCTCTTCCAAGACAACGGCAGTGAAACCCTGTTCGCATCCACCTCTTGTCCGTTCGCGAGGTCTAGAACGATATTGGGCGGCCCGCCGCTCGACTTGGGCTCCTCGGCACCAACCGGGTGTGCGCTTTTCCAAGGTATTGAGATGACCTCCGTCGCCTTGCCCTCGATGGACTCGATGGCCGTTATCGAGGCGGCGAGCTCGAATATAGGTATCTGCCGGCCCTGCTCGTCCGAGATATGTGTGAAGTGCCGCGGTAGAGTGACCTGCCCGGAGCACTGCCACAGGTTCCGTCGATAGCACGTCAACTCCAGCGGTCTGCCGCTGTTCTCGGCGCCGAAGACGTCCTCGGCCACAAAGAACATGCCGTACAGCTCGGCCGTCATGCTGGGTTCCACACGCTGGCAGGCCCCGTCGACGAGGGTTGCCTTCAAGGTAGGCGCCGAGAAACCCAGTAGCTTGTTGTCCAGCTCTTGCGTGGGCGAATCCTGATTGAATTCCTCGGGCGCAGGCTGGGTTTCGAACGGGCGGTTCGAGTATGCGAACGGGTCTTCGAAGCCGGCGGCGGAGAAGTCTTGGAAGTCGTACGTCGGCGTAAACGGCAAGGCTGGGAAGGCGCCATTCACGGTATCCCTGCGGGAGCAAAAAGGGTTGCTGTTAGCCAAACTGGCTTTCGTCCCAAGGTTGCGACAAGCTGACAGAAAACTGCCCCCACGCCTCCACGGCGCCATGCACACACTACTTACAACAGAGAGTCGTCGAAAATAGAGGAATCCATGGCGTCCACCACGGCGCTGTTCAGACTCATGCCATCGCCGGGCGTCGCGCCGGACGACAATGAATGGAACGCGGCCATGGCATGGTAGTACTTGGAGCAAGCGCCGGCCGACGATGCGCAGCTATCTGTCCGTGGTGTCGCGAGATGGAGAGCGGCTGTTGGCGGCCCGAGGCGGAGGAGGACTGTCCAAAAGAAGCTCCCAAGTGAGGGGACGGCCGCGCTACTAAGAGTCCCGGCAAGAGCAAGGAAAGTCGTGAATGGTCGGGCTTAGCGAGTGTCTTGTCCGAGCGAGATTGATGGAAATGCAAAAGCGGAGGGATCTCTTTAGAGCATGGAGTCGAACGAGAGAGTGGAGAGAGAGCGCGCCTGTACGCCTGCACCCACCCCTATCAGGACGCTGACTTGCCGTCATTGGCCGGCTAGGTTTGTCAACGGCTGCAAGTGTTATCGCACTGTGGAGGCAGATGGGGCGCCTGTCAAGCAGTGAGGCACCCAAGATGCGGGGAGTTCAGGGATACGCCCACGGCGCGAATTGTGGACTGATGGCCCCTTGGAGCACAGTCTGCTCCACTCGACTCACTGTACAGATGCAACCAACTCAGTCGCTTCTTCCGCTTCCTTCATCTGAGATGGATGCACTGTCCGTCCAGCTTCGACTTGAATTTCAATTTAATTTTTTTGTTCATGTTATTTCTTTCATTTGAAATTATCGAAACTCGGGGTCTAATTTAAATAAGCGCCGTACAAGTGCACCCTCATCTTCTCTTCAGCTGCCCTACCCTGTTTGCTTGCGCCGGCGACTCTCCACGGCGCCGGCTGCCTGTGAGCCGTCGTCTGCGCATCCATCTACTCTGCGATTCCGATAGCAGTTCTATGTGTATATGGTCTATTATAGCGCCCGACCCTGCTCTTCCTTCTTCTCTTACGACCCCCCCGAGCCCTTGACTCATGTATCGCCTTGTCTACGGGCTTATCGGCGATTGGCTCTCCTTTCGGCTTGACACCAACGCACCGGCTTTCCACACCTCGTCCACGACCAGCTGGTTGGCACCGTCCCGAACCTCTTCAGAGAAAATCACCAAGTCGGCATCGGCTCCGTCTTGCAACGAGCCCTTGATCCCTTGCAGACCGAGCATCGCTGCCGGCGTTGCAGTCACGGCCTTGAGCGCCTTGGGAATGCCTGTGCCGGACCATCGCAGGAAGTTGTTCACGCACTCCATCAGAGTGACGGCGCTGTCGGCTGTTAGACTCGTTCATACACCGGATCCAACACAGCAAACTTACCTTCCAGCAATGGTGTTTGTTCCCTCCAACAGCAGAGTAGAGCCGACCTTGATGATGTTGTTGACATCCTGTCCGTTGGTCCACTGATAAGAGCCGTCTTCCAGGCCCATCATATGCATGGCATCCGTCACCAGAATGAAGCCATCAGGGTGGGCGTTGAATGCAATCTTAATCGTTGTTGGGTGGAGGTGAATTCCGTCCGAAATGATACCAAAGTACGGCCTTGTCAGACTCTCGGCAATACCCAGAACACCAAACACGCCGGGGTTGCGGTGGTGGAGCGGTCGCATTGCGTTGAAGAGATGGGTAATCATCGTGGCTCCTGCAGCCACTGCGGCTGATGCTTCTTCGTAAGTGGCTTCTGAGTGGCCAATAGAAAAGATGATGCCCCTTTCTCGCAGCTCGGGGATGATTTTGGTCATTTGGCCCCGTTCTGGCGCCGCGGTGATCATTTTGATAGGGATTGTGCCGCCGTTAGCGCTGGGGTCGATGTTTCCGGCGCCGTAGCACTCCTTCAAATCATCAAAGGTCTCTGCTTGTTGCAAGACATCGACGTTGTGGATGCCGTTTTTGGTGGGGTTGAGGAATGGCCCTTCAACGTGGGCTCCGAGCGATTCGGCTCCGTCGAGGGCCGCGTGTAACCCTCCTGATGGTCCAAGGTACGGCAGTGCCTGCAGTTGTTAGTATTCCAAAGAACCGTGGATTTTCTTTCTGATGCTTCGTTTTTCACGTTGACTTACACCTTGGTAAAGTTCGGGCTGTTGGCTGGTGAGCGTCGGGACGTACGAGGTCACACCCGTGGCCACCAGTTTTCTGTTAAGCTCCCGGACTTTCTTGCCATATTGCGACATGTCCTCCAGCAGCGATGAGAAATTGAAGCCGAAAGCGCCATTGAGTTGGCAGTCGATCAGACCAGGAGACACGATGCGGCCGCCCAGGTTGATAGTCTCGTCTGGAAGAAGAAGGTCGTCGAAGAAGGCCGCTTGGCTGTGAATAATCTTGCCCGTGATAGAGCTCACCCATATGTCTTCTTGTACCAGGGCATCGCCCTTCACGAGCCGGCAGTTTGTAAACTTTGTAATGCCATTCTTTAGCGTCTTGTTGGGAATGGCGATGGGCATTGTGTCAGACTGGGGGTTGGGCGCTGGTTTGTTGTCGGATTGGCAGAGTACTGGGTTCCGGCTTGGTCTTCAATATCAACGCCATGGACGAAAGGCGAAACGAAGTGGCAATGTGGGCTAGATCGGGATATTATTCACCGGAGATACTGCAGCTGCCGTGACTGGAGGGGCGAAAGAGCCAGCGATGCCGGCATGGCCCGGCTTGCATGGAAGTCGCATGGCCTTCCACGGCATTGGCACCTCGTCATCGCCCCTCACAGTTGCAGCGAGATAGCCACCACACATGGTGGTATGAGATAGGACGGGACCGTGTTTGGCAATGGCATCAAACGTGCCGTTGGTGGGGTTGCCAGTGGTGCCCTGTTGCACTGCCAGGTGCCCTTTGTGCCCGCCGAGTCAAAGAACTACTTGACCAGCGGTTGGTCCACATGGCAGAAAGCATTCGTTTCTGGAGCTTCGTTTCATTTCCACGCACCCAAGCACCGGCGCCACGCATTACTTCCAGATTCCAGGATTCGTAAGCCCCACATTGAGTCAGGGCCCTTGACCGTTGACGCTGGGAGATCCCAAGACGAACGTGGGAGGGAAACACAGTCTCGGGCCAGACGGGGGGGGAAAGAAGGTTTGACGTGGTGAGGCTCCATGTAACGTTCCGTTGTTGGGTGTTGAAGCCGAAGATCAGAAAGGGACGCTAACATCAGATATGGATCTTGGCTCGATACGTACCTCGAGCACACGTCTCAGACCGGCACACACCGGCCGCCAGCCGCCCCACACCGTTGGTGTCCGCTAAGGCACGGATACCTAAGGTACTATCAAGTCGTCGGCTAATCGAATCCCCCGCCCTCCGCCGGCCAATGATTGCCGGCCGTGGCTGGCACAGCAGCCCACCGCTCCCGCCGTCCATGGCGTCCCAGTTGCAGCCCGCGTCCTCCTCCTCACAGACGTTCCACGTCCCGCGCGACGGCTCCGGGTCACATCCGCATCCGTCCAACAACCGGGAGTCAACGTCAACGTCGGAGAAAGGTCATCGTTACCTCTCCCCATTGAAGACACGCAACCTCGAGAGGTACTATGCACGTCAAAACGTGACAAGCCGCAGACCGCTAGCCATGGCCCAGCTCAACATGGAGCTCGACCCACTATGGCAGGATCTCGATTGGTACGTTCAGACTCGACCCGCCCTCCATCTCCGTGAATCGCCCTCCCTCCCTTGTGCTGTCGTGCTCATTACGGCATCGCGGCTGGGGGGGAGGCTGCAAGTCATCCGACTCTATTCCCATTCGCTAGCTAACATGGCATGCTGCGCTGTCCAGGGCCATTGGCCAGATGCTCATCATGGGCTGGGACGGCACCGAGGTGACGCCCCAGATCCGCTCCCTTATTGAGGACCACCACCTTGGAACCATCATCCTGACCGCCAAGAACCTTAAATGTCAGCATCCCCTCCCGCCTGGAACCGACCTGTAGGACCACAGGTTGTAGATTTGTGCTGATCCCATGTAGCCGCCCAAGAGACGGCCAAGCTGGTCAAAGAACTCCAGACCATCGCCCACAAGGCTGGCCACCCCAAGCCCTTGCTCATCGCGTTGGACCAGGAGAACGGCGGCGTCAACAGTCTATTTGATGAAGACTACGTATGTCAGTTCCCCAGTGCCATGGGCGTGGCCGCCACGGGGCGGGTTGAATTAGCCTATGAAGTATCAAAAGCTACTGCAACCGAGGTCGGGGCTTGTGGTATCAATTTCATGCTTGGTCCTGTTTTGGACGTGCTCTCGAATGCGAGGTACCAACCTGTTGGAGTCCGCGCCACCGGCGACGACCCCCAGGAGGTTTCTCAGTACGGCATCGCCGCTATCAACGGCATTCGCGATGCCGGTCTGGCATCTTGCGGAAAGCACTTTCCGTCGTACGGGAACCTGGACTTTCTAGGATCAAGTCTGGACGTTCCGATCATTACTCAGACACTAGAAGAGCTGAGTTTGAGTGCTCTAGTGCCATTCCGCAATGCAATTGCAACGGGCAAGCTTGACGCCATGTTTGTTGGTGGATGTGCTATCTCAAACCCCTCTATGAACGTGTCCCACGCGTGTCTGTCTAACCAGGTTGTGGATGATCTTCTACGAGAAGAGCTCGGCTTTGACGGCGTCGCCATTTCGGAATGCCTAGAGATGGAATCTCTCACACACGAGCTCGGAGTACAGAATGGAGTGGTCATGGCTGTGGAGGCGGGCTGTGACCTGGTGCTGCTGTGTCGAGCCTACGACGTGCAACTGGAAGCTATCAAGGGGCTCAAGTTGGGTGTTGAAAATGGAATCTTCACCAAGGAACGGATTTACACCTCCTTGAAGCGTGTGCTGCGACTGAAGGACACCTGCACATCCTGGCAGACAGCTCTCAACCCCCCTGGCATTTCTTTGCTGTCCAAGCTGCATCCTTCACACATGGCCTTGTCCAGGAAAGCATACGACGATTCGATAACCGTCATCAGAGATAAGGAAAAGCTCCTGCCCTTATCAAAATCGATGCATCAGGAAGAAGAGTTGCTGCTTCTCACACCCCTGGTGAAGCCCCTGCCTGCCTCGAGCTTGACCAAGAGCATTCTCCAGGCTAGGGATGCACAGGGGCTTGCCCCGACCCCCCATGACAAATGGCTTCATCGGGAGAAGGGAGCTATCATGAGCGGAGAAGGTGTGTTCAGAGAATTCGGACGGAATTTGGCTCGAGCCCGTCATGGTAAGCTTCTCCATACAAGCTACACTGCGAATGGAGTCAGACCAGGTATGTGCATCTCGTTCTAGACAAAGGCATGCTTCTAATTTGACCAGTTCACGAGAATCTTATCCACAGGGCGTCCTGCATCATCATCGTAACTGCAGATGCCAACAGAAATTTGTACCAGGCTGGCTTCACGAAACATGTGGAGATGATGTGCTCAATGTTACGAACACGCGGTCAGAAGAAGTCTGTCATTGTTGTGGCCGTAAGCTCCCCATACGACTTTGCTATGGATAAGTCCATTGGCACCTACATCTGCACCTTTGATTTCACAGAAACCGCAATGCATGCACTGGTACGAGCACTTTGCGGATACATTGTGCCAAAGGGAACCCTGCCAGGAACGCTGCGGAAGAGTAAGAAGGTGCTTAAGTCCCGCCAGCACTGGATCGTGGAAGAATACGATCGTCATCGCGATGGTCATGGGCTCGAGGATCTTACCAAGGCCGTTGCCCGAGCGAACACAATTGATCTGGGTCACTTGGAGTCGATGCCGGCTGCTTGCTTCGAACTGTCCAACCAGAACATAGAAGAGGCACACTTTGTCGTCAGGAACAGCAGCACGCACGCCTTGTACGGCTTTGCCGCCACATACTTCGTGGACGGAATCGGCATCATCGGGGCCATCTTTGTGGATCCATCGAAACGCAACGTTTCTGTTGGGCGGTCCCTTCACCGAAGAGCATTGCGATATCTCGTTGGCAAGCGAGGTATCAAGAAACTCCAGCTTGGGACTTCGTTCCCAGGCGTCTTCCTCGGTATTCCAATTGACGAGGGCGGGGTCAAAAACTGGTTCGCCAACAACGGCTGGGACATCCAGTTCCCCAAGCGACTGACCAATCTGATCATCAATGACCTTAATGGTTGGGGCATACCTGAGGGCCTGTTGCAGAGTATCCAGCGAGCAAACCTTAGCTTTGATCTCATTCATGGCCTGGAAAACGCCGAAAGCGTGCTTAGCCATGTCGACAGCTATGCAACCCCCGAGGTTTTGGAGTTGTATAGGTGTGCCTTGCAGGAGACGAAGGCTTGTGGCATAGTGCGGGCAAAAGGACCGGGCGATGTGCTTTTGGGAACGATTATCATCTGCAGACCTGGCAGTCCGCTCGCTACCTTCGTTCCCCCTCTCCTGCCAAACGGAGATGAGGACATTGGGGGTATCCTGGCGCCAGTTGTTCATCCAGGGCCGCACGATACCTTGGTGCTTCAAGGGTTGACTTTGATGGGTGTTCGGCAAAACAAGGCGCATAAGTCGGCTAAAACTGTGCTCAGCTGGGTATGTTGCCGCTTCAACCATTTCCGAGTTTCTTTTCTAATGGCGTACAGGTACAAGATGACTCTTACGAACATATCATGGCGATGGGATTTGAGATTTTGCAGTCCTACGAAGAACTTACGACTACACCGGACAATGTAAGATTTGTAGCCAATGGAATGCATATTGTTACGCTAACCACGATCATTAGTGGGCCGATTTGAATTAAAAAATCTCTGTAATGCGCCTTGGGAGGCTCAAAGTGCAATATACCCTTTGGATGCGGCTCCTCGCTCGGCCACTTGCTGTCTGCCGGGGGCCGCTATGATATTTGGGATGGGCAGATCTGATCTAATTTGGTACAAGTTGCACAGGCCATGTTCGACATGATTTCTCGGGATTTAGGTGCCCATAGAGCCCAATAAGATTTATGAATGCATATACAGAAGCGAGCACTTGATGTTTGACAGATGCAGGCTACCCTTGCAGTCGTATCACAGAGTCACACTCCGGAACCCGGACTTTTGGTTCCTTGAGGAGCTTCACGGATTCAAGAGGATGCACTTCGGAGTGGGACTGAAGGGGCATGAATCCTGCGTCATAGTTAGGGTTGCCTCCTCGTCAACCGGCTTTGCCTGCTGTGTGGTACTACCCAAGCGGCTGGCTCTTCCGTTGTGGTATCCGCAAATATTGCTGGTAAGCAGGTCTAGATGCAAGTCATTGGCAAGAAGACTTTGTATACTCTCGTACATGTCGATGGTTTTCTTACTGCGGTACAGCAAACATGCTTTACGGGCACGCATCATGCCCTCAATTGTGTGACTAAGAATGTTCATCTCATTTCTTTTTACTTTAGAGAGACATATTAAGGGGCTCATGGCTTCCTGCAGGCTAATAAAGAGTGTGATGGCGATGTCACCATATAATAAACGAAGGAAAGCAAGAGGGGAAACATCGATCTAGGAAACCTCGCCCGAATATGCCGAAAACCCTGCTCCCTCTCCGCCCGCCCTTCTTCCTTCTTCCTTCTGTCTTCTTGATTTGTGTTTTAACTTTTGTTCACCTTGCCCACCCCACACATCTGGGGGGAAGCCTTTGGGGTAGCCGAAATTTGGAGTAGACAGGGGGTTTACAAACTACACTAGAATTATGTCGGTTTATCAAATGGGGTTAGCCACCCGTGGACATCAAGTCACGCATTTGCCGTGGGGAAAGAATGGCTGCCAAGCGAAGGAGAAGCAAAGAAAAAAAAAAATCTAGAAGATCCCGTGGTCTTACACGAGATGCGAGTCCGGCATTAGCAGCAAGGCAGCATTAAAGAGGTACCACAGCTGCATAGCGGCGGCCTTGACGACACCTGACTGGCCGCTGGGTCGGGATGTGGGGAGCTGGGGAAGACGGCATGGGTAGAGGAGGTGGAGGGGAAGAGTGGGGATGGATCGATTCGTGGTTCGCGGGGAAACTCTGGCCGACTAGGGTGAGCCTAGCCAGCGAGCAAAATATGGAGAAATCGTCAGTTTGTGACCGCGAGAGAACGGTGAGGAGGGACCAGAGTTGGAGAATGAGGAGGCCGTCTCGATCAGACCACGCACTGGCAAAAGATGACAGGCAGCGAGGGCAGAGAAGGAGGGGATGAAGTGGCGCGCATGACGGGGATGAGACGAGGGGGCCGGCTATTTGGAGGCCAAGGACGGAGAGACGCGGCAGGGTATATGGGATTCATCGGCTTCGCGTTGCGGTGAGGTGAGAATATCCGCTATCCGGCGGGTCACGGTTGGCTGGGCTTTCCGCTGGGACGGGCCGGGAACACCTTCGGCGAGAATAGGGACGAGAAAGCGATGACGTTGGAAAAAAAGATCATGGAAATTGGATGCTGGGGACCGGCCATCCCCCCCTTAAGCTAAACCCGGTTCTAAGCCATCTAACCCTAGATATGCAGATGGCCTCATAGATTCGTGAAAAAATGTCATACCGCACACGGCGCAGCTGCTGCTTAAATCCCCCGTCCCTTAAAGCTCCGTGACGGAGAACTCGCCCTTCAGGACCGCAGTGTCCTTGAGCTTGCCATCCTCGCCGACCTCCAATACGCCGACCTCCTGGCCCTCGCTGTCGACGACGGTGGCCTTGGCGCCCTCTTTGACTTGGTACAGCCTCACTTCTACGTCCTGCGTGTAGTCGTACACGGCGCCCACGGCCTTGGAGCTGCCCAGGACCAGGACGGTATTCTCGCGCACGTAGAGCGGGAGCGTGCCGAAGCCGTGCGTCTCCTTGAACCAGCCGGGGCCCTCGCGGGACTCGCCCGAGAAGAACGAGGTCCACTTGCCCTTGGGCAGGTAGAAGTCCACCTCGCCCGACTCGGTGAAGATCGGGGCCGCCAGGATGCTGGGTCCCAGCATGAACTGGCGGTCGAGGTACCAGGAGGTCGGGTCGTCGGGGAACTCGATGCACATGGCGCGCAGGGACAGGGGGATGCCCTGCTCGACGGCGACCTGCACCTCGGAGAAGATGTAGGGCATCAGGCGCGACTTGAGGGCGGTCCACTTGGCCACCGTCTTGGAGCAGCCCTCCTCGGTCTGGTCGTCGTCATCGATGACCCACGGCACGCGGTACGAGCTGCTGCCGTGGAGACGGCTGTGGCTGCAGAGCAGGCCCATGGCCACCCAGCGCTTGTAGATCCAGGGAGTCGGGTAGCCCTCGAAGCCGCCAATGTCGCAGCTCCAGAAGGAGAAGCCGCTGAGCCCCAGGCCGAGACCGCCGCGGATGGACTCGGCCATGGCCTCGGGCGTCGACTCGCAGTCGCCGCCCCACTGCAGGGGGAAGCGCTGCGTGCCGGCGCAGGCGGCTCTGGCGAACAGGACGGCCTCATTCTGTCCGTAGCGCTTCTGCAGGGCCTCGTAGACGACCTTGTTGTAGATGAAGGCGTAGTAGTTGTGCATCTTGACAGGGTCCACGGTCTTGTCGTGCCACTCCACGTCCAGGGTGGGGATGCGCTCGCCAAAGTCCGTCTTGATGGAGTCGACGCCCTGGTCGAACAGCGTGTTCAGCTTGTCCGTGTACCACTGGCAGGCCTCGGGATTGGTGAAGTCCACCAGGCCCATGCCGGCTTGCCAGAGGTCCCACTGCCAGACGTCGCCGTTCTTGCGCTTCACGAGGTAGCCCTTCTCGGCCGCCTCCTTGAACGCCACGCCGTGCTGCGCGATGTAGGGGTTGATCCACACGCAGACCTTCTTGCAGAGGCCAGACTCCTTGAGGCGGGCGATTTGGCCCTTGGGGTCGGGGAACCGCTCCGAGTCAAAGACGAAGTCGGTCCACGTGAATGCCTTCATCCAGAAACAGTCGTAGTGGAAGACGTCGACGGGCGAGCCCCGCGACTTCATGCCCTCCAGGAAAGTGTTGACCGTCTGCTCATCGTAGTTGGTTGTGAAGCTCGTCGTCAGCCAGAGGCCGAAACTCCAGCTGGGCACCTTGCCGGCCTTGCCCGTGAGAGTGGTATAGCGCTTCAGGATGTCCTTGGGCGTGGGTCCGTAAATAATGTACCACTTGAGCCTCTGGCCCTCGACAACGGTCTGCAGGCGGTTGCAGCGTTCGCTTCCGATCTCCAGCTCCACCTTGCCGGGCGTGTCGATGAACACACCGTACCCCTTGGAGCTAAGCCAAAAAGAGACGTTCTTGTAGGCCTGCTCGCTGGACGTGCCGCCGTCGGCATTCCACAGGCTGATGGACTGGCCGACCTTGTTGTAGGCGCCGAACCTCTCACCGAGGCCGTGGATGGTTTCACCGACGCCGAGCGTGGTCTGGGTAAACATGTAGTGCTTGAAGTCGCGCATGTCCCCAGTCTGCATTGGCGTGCTTGGCGCAGGGTTGTATGCCAGGCCGACGCTTCGGCTCCCAAGGGACGTCAGCCGCTTGGAGCCGTCGGTACTGTGGAACTGAATGTCAAAATCCGAGTGGATGGTGGCGGACAGAGATCCCGAGGATAAAGTCGTGCCCTTGTCGCCCTTCTGGATCTGCGCCTCAACCGCTGGTCTGCCATCTGGGAAAAGCTCGAAATGAGGACCCTTGTTGAGCGCACCGGCCCAGTGAGTTGCCTCGACGGAGATGACACCGTCAAACTCGGCCTTGATGTCCTGTCTTGGTGTGAGCGGTGTGCCGTGAGGATCTGAGAGGGGAAGGGGGAAGGGGGCCAAGCTGGCCGGGTCAACTTACAAGAGTCACTGTGCTCGCATTCAACGTGTGGCCTCGAGTTAGGATTTTCCTCGTCGGGCACAGCAGACTGAGGCCGTTTCCGCCTTCGATCTCGGTGGTGTAGTAAACTTCCTCTGCGTATTCCACCGCCGTGCCCTCGGCGGGCAGCCACATTCCATCGCGGAGGCGGACCATGATGAGCAGCGGTCAAAGGGGTATCTTCACACAAACAGACGATGAACAGAGAAGTTTAGGAGTCAAGACACAATTCACCCGGACAGGTGAGATCGAGTGAATCTCGTCTCTTGTACGGCAATCTTGAGCACGAGGGCTGGGAGGATTAGTCGGCAGACGAGAGGGCTCACACGGCAGAGTTCCGCTGCCGGGACGGCGGCCAGCGAATCCCATCGTCGCAATCCCGCCGGTACCCGCAATGGAACGAGCCTCGGCCGCGAGGCCACTGATTCATGTTTAGCCATTGGTATCGACCGATTGGTTCCGGGCTGCGGCCCGATAGCGCAGGATCGTGTGTGGACTGAGGCGGGTGTTGGCGAGAGAGAAACGGAGACGGAGCGCGTAAAGGAAGCGTGGAGTAAGCGGTACGCGTACATACAGTGTAGTACACAAAGAATGACAGGGCGGGCAAGGGAGCAAAGAGGTATCGGCGGGCATCAGCAGGTAGGTCGCGGGGCAAGGCCACAGCAGGCCACAGCAGGCCACAGCAGGTCACAGCAGGCCACAGCAGGTCACAGCAGGCCACTCGCGGATGATGCAGAGATCTGGGGCGCTGGTGTGGGGTCGACGCCGTCCCCCGGCGCCGTTAGCGTTGGCCATTCTTCACCCGGACTGGTCGGATTTGAGCGGTTCTCGGGGTCCGGATCAGCTGGGGCCGCCGGCTCGTTCATTGGTGGAAACGAGCCGAGATGGTATCCACCCGCCAAGCCCCGGCCATTCGCTCGCCCCCGCAAGCGAACCCCAGTCAACTCCACGTCGTCACCCTGCAGATCCAGCTACGCGAGCTTTCTCCAACTTTCATCTCCAACGGTTTCCCCTCATGCAGATGCCCATCGCCAGCTTCACAAGCCAATATGCAATTGAAATGGCCTGCTGCATCTCCTAATTAGCTGCCCGACAGCTGTCGTCTGCCTGCCGTCAGGATGCTGCTTTGGGTCCCCAACACCGCCACTCCCCTCCCTGCGAGGCCAAGTGCAGGAACGGCGAGGGGTAGTCTATATTCCGCCCAATGAATACCACACAAGACCGCTGCTCGAGCAAATTAGCATTACATCGCTCCAGATATTGACTTCCCACTCCGGGGTGGACTGGGGATGTGTGATCGATGCGGAGAAGCTGCCCTTCCGTCGGCTGTTCTGCCCCAATGCAATTACGTCTGTTTACTTCGCTTCCTTGGCCGTGGCATCATGTCACTCTCTGTCGGGTCGAGAAGCTGCGCGCGCGAGCGTATTAATACCCTCTGATGGCGCGCGTCACCCTCCAGTCGCGCCCTCCAAGCTCTGGAGCTCTAGCCTGAACCTCGCCCTGTGTTCCATTGACCCGATAACGGATCAGGAATCATGAAGTTCTCTCTGACACTCACCTCGCTGCTGGTCGCGGCCATCAACGCCCAGAACAGCAGCTGCACGCCCGTCTACAAGAACCCCAATGCCACCGTCGACGACAGAGTCTCCGACCTCCTCAAGCGCATGACCATTGAGGAGAAGACTGCTCAATTGCTCCAGGCCGACATCCGTGACTACCTCAACCTTACCGATGGCCGTTTCAACGAGAGCGGCCTTGCCTGGGTTGCCGAGAAGCGGGCCAATTCCATCTGGACTGGTCTCTACTCTACCGTAGACAAGATCTCCTTCGGCGCCAAGGTCGCCCAGGACTACCTGGTGCACAACACAACTCTTGGTGAGTTGAGCCACCATCAATTGGTTCAATTGACATGCTGAGACTCTCTAGGTATCCCGGCCTTCATCCAGAGCGAGGGTATCCACGGCTTCCTCGCCCTCAATGCCACCATCTTCAACTCGCCAATTGCTCACGGCTGCTCGTGGAACCCTCTTTTGGTCGAGAAGATGGCCAATGTCATTGCCATTGAGTCCAAGGCTCTCGGTGTCAACCAGATCTTTGCCCCCGTTGTCGACTTGGCCCGCGAGCTGAGATTTGGCCGTGTCGAGGAGACCTACGGCGAGGACCCCTTCTTGTAAGTGCCATTGGCGTTTAGTTCTTGTTTTGTATTTTTATACGCATGCTGACAGGCCGCAGGGTTGGAGAATACGGCTACCACTACACCAAGGGTCTTCAGGAGGAGGGCGTCTGCGCCATGGTAAAGCACTTCGCTGCCTTTGCTACCCCCGAGCAGGGTGTCAACACTGCTCCCGTCCACGGCGGCCCCAGAGAGCTTCGCACTACCTACCTTCCCGCATTCAAGCGCGCAATCTTCGATGCCGACGCCTGGAGCATCATGTCCTCCTACAACGCCTACGACGGTGTCCCGACTGTTGCCGACCACCATCTCTTGACCGAGATTCTGCGTGAGGAATGGGGCTACGAGTACTACGTTATCGTAAGTTGAATCGGCAAATTTGGCCTTCATCCCGACTAACAATGCCATACCAGTCCGATGCCGGCGGTACCGCTCGTCTGTCCAACGCCTTCTTCGTCTGCGGAGAGACTGATGATGCCTGCATTACCCTGAACGTATGTACCAATCCTTGATTCCCGTTGTTACAGCTTACTCATTGACGCTAGTCCCTCCCTGCCGGTAACGACGTCGAGATGGGTGGCGGCCGCTACAGCTTCCAATACATTCCCGAGCTTGTCGCCAACGGCACTCTCCCCCAGGACGTTGTCGACACTGCTGTCTCCCGTGTCCTCCGTGCCAAGTTCAAGTCCGGCATCTTTGAGCACCCCTACACCGGCGTGCCCGACGACGAGGTCTTCAAATATCTCAACACCGAAGAGCACCGCAAGATTGCCCGCGATCTCGATGCCGAGAGTATCATCCTGCTCGAGAACCACAACGAGACCCTCCCCTTGAAGAAGGATGCCCACGTGGCCGTCATCGGACCCATGGCTCACGGATATGTCAACGTAGGTCGTCCTTGCGCCCGAAAGACGTAGAAGAGTGCTAACAAAACAGTATGGCGACTACGTCATCCACACCGCCATGCAGCGTGGTGTCACTCCCCTCGACGGCATCAAGGCCGCCAGCGAGGGCACCGTCACCTATGCTAAGGGCGCCGAGAGATGGTCGAACGACGAGTCCGGCTTCGCTGAGGCCATTGCTGCTGCGGAGGCTGCCGACGTTGCTGTCGTCGTTGTCGGAACTTGGTCTCGCGACCAAGACGAGCTCTGGGCCGGCCTGAACGCCACCACGGGCGAGCACATCGATGTCCACGACTTCAAGCTCGTCGGAGCCATGGGCCGTCTTGTCAAGGCTGTCATCGACACCGGCAAGCCCACCGTTGTCATCTTCAGCTCCGGCAAGCCCATCACCGAGCCTTGGATCTCCGATGAGGCTGGTGCTTTGGTCCAGATGTTCTACCAGGGTGAGGAGGGTGGCCACGCGCTGGCTGACATCCTGTACGGCAACGTCAACCCCTCTGGAAAGCTCTCCGTCGCCTTCCCCTACGACGTCGGCACCACTCCCGTTTACTACGACTACCTCAACTCTGCTCGCTCCTGGCCCAACCCGGGTAAGGAGTACGCCAACGGCACTTTGGTCTTTGGCAGCAACTACGTGTTGTCGACGCCCCTGCCCTTGTACGAGGTATGTGAAGCTTCCATTAAACTTTGAAGAAGAAAAAGAAGATGTACTAACCCGGCTTAGTTCGGCTACGGCCTGTCTTACAGCACCTTCGACTACACGGACATCAGCGTCTCCTCTTCGACCGTCTCCGCGAGCGATACCGTCACCTTGAACGTCAAGGTGACCAACAACTCGACTCGCGACGGCGCCGAAGTCGTCCAGGTCTACGTCAAGGACCTGATCTCCTCTATCGTCGTCCCCAACAAGGAGCTGCGCGGCTTCTCCAAGGTCTTCATCAAGGCCGGCGAGACTGCCGACGTCTCCATTGACCTGCCCGTCTCCAGCTGGGGTCTCTGGGACAAGAAGCTGCAGTACGTCGTCGAGCCCGGTGACTTCACCCTCTTTGTCGGCTCCTCCAGCGACGACTTCCGCGGCAACGTCACCGTGACGGTCGCCTAAGGGCTGGTCGGCATCGATGCACTAGAGTAGTGTGTGGGTTAAGGGTTGGATAATGTTGCCCTCGGCCAGCTTTGGCCATCTTCTCTGTAGATATTGTGTAATGTTTGAATGAAAAGACGACGACGAATGACTTGGACTGAACAAGCTCCTACTCGATACGATACTTTGCCATCTGCCCTTTTCAAATGATGATTTTTCTTTTTTGGAAACAAAAACAGTGACACCTGTGAGAAGTCACCCTCGGATGGCCCGCTGCACCCCATCATGTACCATCTCGAGGCAATTTACTTTCAAAAGCTTTGTCGACAAGGCTGCTACCGCAACTGAGTTCACAGAATTTCTTCTTGCCCGATGCATTCTGTTTAGGCATACTCTCCTGAATCAGCTTTGCGTTTCCAAAGGGTTGGATAGGTTCGCAGAACTCCCGGCAGATCACGGCATTTGCGGCCCTCCCTTCCCTCTTCTTCATCTCAAGTTCGTTAAATGACGACACGTTTGTCATAATTTGCTCCCAAATGCGGAAATAATTTCGCATTCAAAAACCCCTGCTCCCTTTTCGTCTGAGGAGAAAAGGACTGGGGAGGGAGTATCAGGCAAAGTGTGCCTAAAGGACCGAATGCCCGGCCTTACAACCCTCCCATAACCCCATTCCTATTCGGACTCTCGGTTCGACTTTCTGCGTCTTGGTGCCATCTTTCTTCTTCCCTTTGACTTTTGCGTGACGCCTACCTGTCGTCTCGGCGTCCTTTTGTGGCCTGTGTCTGTGTGTCTCTCAAACGTCGGATGATGATCTCCCACGAAGGCGAGCCATGGCAACGCACCATATACCGTTGCAATCGGCAAGAATAGTCGTAGTGGTCTTCCCCCGTCCGGTATTTCGCATAGGGAATACTACCCTTTTTCACACCCCTCTTTATCTCTCTACAAGGTGGCTTGATATATGTGTTGTCAATTTAAAATGCAGGTCGCGTGCGCATGTATAAGCGGCCCGCGTGCAGTTCCGGTGTCCAATGGGCGGCCATCAGACCCAGCACCAAAGGGTTGTTTTCTCTTTACTTTTGTCAAGGAGCCATTCTGTGCCGCCCGGGGTCTGATACACACCCCGATCTCCCCAAAACAACCTCGTCGACTTTCTCGCCTGACCTCACTTTGGGGGTGGGGGGTGTGATCCTCAAGCCCGACCAAAACCGAACAACGGATGCAGCGCACGGCCGTGTCATCGCTCATCCAACCCCGGCCGGCAGCTCTTTTCCTCCTTCCATGTTCCATGAACGTTTTCGCCCTGATTCTTTTCCCTCTTGTTTTCTTCTTTTCTTTCTGTAACCAAAAGGTCTCAACCCCGGGCGCGCAGCGAACCAAAGTCCTTTTTTGACAGCCTTGGCATCATATCCGTTTCTTGCTGAAGTCGCATCGTCTTGCCAACCTGCCGATCTTCGGTGCCTTCTCTCCTCTCCCAGATTGATTTGAGTCCAAGACTACGAGCACGGAAATAAGGTCGGCACTTGCGTGCGATTGCTATAGCGTCAGTCAGTGCTTCCCGCAGATGGCGCACTTCAAGGGTGAGAGAGGTTGGGATGGCGCCTGTGCATCGAGAGACAACAGGAAACACCAAGAACCAAACTTCTAGAACCTCCGTCATCCCTCGCATTTACAAAAGTCGCGAACTTTGCGTCTTCTTTTCTCTCTGTTGTACCGCGGTACCTTCCATTCTTCCCCTTACCTGCCCCTCCCCCCCCCCCCTCCTACCCGAACTACCCTCCCTCACGTCCGCATTCACTCCCCCCTGTCTGCCTGTCCCTGTCCCCCTCATTCGTCTGGAGTCTTGCCACCCCCCCTCACTCCCTACTCGTTCCTCCTCGACGCTCTGAGAGGGCATTGCAGATGTGCTATTAATAGCCGCAAAACTCACACACCAATCAACCCAGTCTTCAGCAACCCCCCTCGACAACCCTGCTGCGCTGCATGTACGATGTAAGCCATGCAGCGGCAGATCCTGCAGTCTTGCAAGGACGCATGGGTGGTGGTCATGTATCCCTTGCAGTAGTCTCGCGGGAGGCTCTGCGCCTGCATCATTTCGCACCTCCTCCCGCTGCCCCCCTCGCCCCTTCACTGCTAATACTCCGGCCCGTGTAATAACCTTATACAATACATGGTTAAATCATAACACCCTAGCCCCTTACTCGTGGCCCGCAGCCCCGTTCGGCCCGGCGCAGGGCAAACGGGAAAGAAACGGGAGCGCCCTGCAGGTCAAAGTCCGGCCGAGGTGTGCAAAACAATCTTCCCACGTCAAAAGGGGGGAGGGAATAAGAAAGAAAGAGAAACCAAGGACTGGTTGGCGTGTTAGGCGTTAGGCACCTTGACAGATTTCCTTTTTGTTCTTCCAGTTTTCAAACTCGTGCCACACGGGTCGTCCCTTCGCCGGCGTCGCCCAGACCTTTTCTCGACATCGCTTCGTCCTTCTTCTTCTACTTCCTGCCCAGCCCTCCATCTTCACGTCTCTCCGCTTGGCATCTCGTCTTTCTTCCCCTCTATCGCGTCGCAGCTACTACATTTCAGACGCCCAGAAGTCTGGGGGAAAAAAACCTAATCGAGCACCTCTTCGGTTATTTAACCCCCCTTCTCTGTTCCCTTTCGTCCCTTTTTTTTCTTCATATTTTGCTTTCTGTAACTAGTGTCAAGCCGTAGGCACGGCTACGTTTGACGGCCTCCGGTCGGACTTTTGGTGTCCAGAAATGACCGTCCGCTGTTACATAGCTGCTTACAATTCCACTTTGGAGACGGCACTGGAAAGGAAGGTTTTGGTTGCAGAAGTCCAGCGCTTCAGAGATGAATATGACGATACGTTGTGACATTGTTTGTGACATTGGTGCAATCTAGTTACTTTTCGCCGACCCTGTTTTCCGGGGTGTGGCAGATTCTATAGTACATGATGATGTTCATTTCCACTCTCTCTATGATGTCGTGAGACTCGTAAATGATGCGTGCCCTTTAATAATATTAACTTACAACATGGGGGCGCTCATATAGGGAGGCCCTCCTCCGAATTCCCCAAAACAATGTTTCCCGATGCAGGTATGCACCGATAATGCTTTGTTGGGATGACGGAACCACACACCGCATCACTACTATTGTACAAGAGGTTCCCGGCAGCACACTGCTTCGGGGAAGATGATTGCAAGAATAAAGAACGTGGTAGATTTTGTGACAGATGCTGCAGGTAACCAAAACAGTCCATTCCTTCGCAGGTTTGCATGGCAAAACCTGGCGCAGCAGTGAAGGATAACGAGCGTTGGATTTCTCTGCTATCATAGCCCCGTCGAGCGCGATCTTTGTTGCGCCTTTCGCACGCCTCGGGTTCCTGGGGGCGGAAAACAGTCGCCAGCTTAGTTGGGCTGAGAGGGTGGGTGGTCTGGGTCCGCCGTGAGAGAAAATGACGAGGAAATGGGGAAGGATGGTGGGTGGGAAGAGACATTCCCAAGTTTGTATTGGTCAAGGCTTAGGCGAAGATACCGACAATTGACATACCCGCCGCTAAATAAAAAAGGTTAGCACCGCAATAAAACAAGTTGAGGAGTGCAGGTTTACTGACCTCCGGCAAGAACGTAGCAGAAGGCAGTGATCTTGTCCTTTGTGCTAAGAAGGCGGTTGGCCTCCTCGGAGAGGAAATCCTCAGCCAAAAGGTCGACCAGGGCAGCGTAGAGGAGCAGACCGGAAGAACTGTATCGGATTAGCCAAGCTCCATCATAGCCCACTATTAAAAAAGGACTTCCACTCACATGGCATTGAAAACACCGACGATGATGAGGCCGAAGGCACTGTCGGGATCGTATGTGGCTCTCGTGGCCAGACCGATGGCTTGTCCGATGGGAGCCGTGGTACCAAACGCAACGACCAGCACCCAGGGGCGGATGCTGCCCTTGGGATACGGAACAGCGGCAATACGGGATCCCAGACCAAGTCCTTCAAACATCTGGTGGAACAAGATGGCAACGAGAAGGACAATGAAGCCGTCAACGGTGATGGAAATCGTCATGCCAACAAATACGGAGTGAAACAGGATGCCGCCTTCGAGCATGGTAATGTTGAGGGACATTTTGCGATATACGGCGGGGTCAACCTGCTGGCCCTCGGCATCATAGAACGGATCTTCCTCCTTGACTTCCGCTACGGCAACTTGCGATGACTGCTTCTCCTGGGCCAGAGTGACCATGTTCATCATCTCCATACGGTGACGCACGTACTGCTCGTAGAAGACGACGAACCAAGGGGGCATGTCGGAGTCAGACAGGGGGTTTGCGGGTGGCACGCCAAGGGCGCTCTCCTGAAGCTTCTCGTCATATGCTCGCTTGGCAAACTGCTTCTCAAAGTCGATGCTGTCAACTTCGGCGTCGAAGCTGCTTGAGGTGTAGCGCGTCGGTTGTGGCGCGACTTGGGCCGGGCCATGAGCATGCGAATGCATTACGTCGCCCGTAGGACCTCCGTGAGAGTGGCCGCCCACCTTGGAGTTGATCCACATTTCGACGGTAAACAGAAGGAACATGGAAGCCATCATGATCGCGCCGGGCAGCGGCGGGTAATCCTTGGTGAAGAGGTCCGGGAGGCAGGGGTTCGTGAGGCTGCCGAAGGCTGTTGGTAGAAGCTGTGCCGTGTAAGTCAACTGTGCTGTCGAGGCGAGACGATGCACTTACATGAACAAAAGCTGTTGCGATGAGCACGCCAGTACCAAAGTGCTTGCATGCGAAGAAGACCTTGGGAGGGACTTTCATCCACTTGACCTTCTTGGCAACCACGGGAAATCCAGCGCCTGAACACACTCAGTTAGTACTTCAACCCACGGGATATCCATCGCATGTTCTGCGTACCAAAGATCGAAAAAGCCAAGACCAAAACTATGCCAAGTTAGCCAAATTGATCGGTGTCACGGTGTCTCGCTGGCTCGAGCTTACAGAGACCGGCGACGTGTAGCCCGACATCATATTCGCTACCGCCCTTGTTGCCACCGCCGCATTGCGGCTTGGCTTCTGTCATTCCATCCATCTCGATTAAAAAAAATTGGTTATTGCCGTAACAAAAGGGCTACTACTTGATTGGTAGCCCCGAAATAAAAAGAGAAGGAGAGTTGAGAAAGTTAGGGCAGCCAAAATTTCCAGGGCCGCCTACAAACAAGGACTCATTTGAAGAACGAAAGCGACAGAAAACAATGGGGACATAAGAAGCTGTCCCGCAGCTTCAGTAAGAGAACAGACGAAATGTCGAAATAATCCCCGCTGTCGTATTCTGGAGGGCAAGGGGAAAGGAGTGGACAGGATTAAAGGAAAAACGGAAGGAAGAAACGGACGTTAAAGAATAGAACGACAACAGACGCTCTTGTGGCGAGCAGAAAAGTCTTGGTCAAAGTCCGGGCTCGACTCGCTTTAATATGCTTCGTGTATGACAGCCCGCGTGAAGACAAGCACGGCAAGAATAAACGTCGACATGGGACAGTGGGGCATGTGCCGCCTAGCCGATTCAGAAATAGAAGAAGTTGTCAAGGACAAGGCAGCTGACGACAAGCCTTGGTGGGTTCATGATGGAAGACATGGCCTTAGCGTCCACCTTGCGGGAGGCGGGACACGGGAGGACCTGAAAGAGAGCAAGGTTTACCGTGGAGAGCTGCCGTGTGCATGGGTGCGAGGGTTTGGCTGAGTAGGAGGATACAGAGTAGGCTAAGTCGACCACGGTTCAATGCTGCAATTGCTGCGGTGCCTGAGACCCAGGTTGTCTCTAGCATCGTTAACCCCGGTAATCATCCGGATCCGATGTTGTTTGCCACAGCATGATTTACCGATGAAGGCGAGACTAGGAGTCTGAGAGTCCGGCTCGACCTGACAGACAAGAAACCGTTGGCGACGAATTGGCAACCAATGGATGGTAAGTTGCAGCCATTCCGACCAGGCCTTCCGGTTCGAGGCGGCCAGCTTGACATTTGTCACGCTTGGCATATACAAGTCATAATGGCTGATGATGAACAGCATCCAAAACGAGACGACGGTCGATCTTCCATCGGGTATATGCTAAGCGGGAAGGGATGTTGGCGCGGGTTGTGGGTTGTCGAATGGGGTCTCCCTCCGGCATTCGAAAGATTGGGTCGAGTGAAACGGGAGGCTCCCGGGGTCTGCGGCAAGGGTCGCCTTTCGGAGAATTCTTAACTCGAATTGACTCTAGCGAGGCTGCTGTGTAGCCACACAGAAGCGCGGGGGAGGCTGGACGCTAGGGGCGGAGAGAT
The DNA here is from genome assembly GCF_051148585.1 of Colletotrichum jinshuiense. Taxonomy (NCBI): domain Eukaryota; kingdom Fungi; phylum Ascomycota; class Sordariomycetes; order Glomerellales; family Glomerellaceae; genus Colletotrichum; species Colletotrichum jinshuiense. Next base: position 4,935,117 of record NC_139309.1, on the reverse strand, counting down.
GGGGAAGAGACGGCGGGACTTGGCATAGCCGTCGACGGCCAAGAGTCAAGCCAAGAGCGCTGACACACCTGTGCCCTTTCCCATCATTAAGGGTAGTGTTTTGTCGTTCGGTTTGGCTTGGCCATGAATCGGCAGTGATGGTTGGCGATTGTTAGTGATGCTACATTGCATCTGCCGTATCAGTATGGATGAATGACTGTAGCACCAGCTTCTGGCCCGCTTCTTCCCTCTGGGGCGCCGCTGGGCCTCCTCCTCGTGTGTCTCACGTGTGGACTTGCCTCCGCGGGCCAAATAGTCGAGGGCAAGTTTTGCCTAACAGTCAACAGCTACCGCGACGGTCGAGGTCGGGGCTCAAGTCGGAGGCTGAAATCCATTGCAGAGAAAATGAGAAGTCCGAGTGTGAGAATGACTCTGAATGGGCTCACAAATGGGATGGGATGACATGCTGGCGCCGAGAAGTCTTGAATCGTCGCGCACAAATGGTTTCTGGGCAGGGTTGGTAAAACCTGGTGAGCCAAGGATTTGATGGAAAAGAGGAGCTCTCGGCGTCTGGGGTGGAAGAGATGAAGCCAACCGACGAAGGGCCGCGTGTTGTTGCTATCGAAATTGAAAAGCGCCTGGTGCATCCGAGCGAGAGTTGAGAAGTGACGAGGAAGAGAAGCTGCAGACGACGAAAAGTGGAGACGGTGTGTCTTGTTGTCGTTCATTCTTGCTTTTCGAAGAAACAAACAAGCAACTTGTTCCGAGCGCCTTCTAGACTCGAGATGGCCACTACCTATTCTCATGCCAGACAGAGGAGCCAACGGGCGGCTTTGGATTACGCTATAGCTACAACTTGCCCAAAGTCTGTAACACCCCCCAAACTCTTGGCAGAGCCGCCATCGCTTCCTGTCTCGGTGTACCCACGCGGCTTCTGGGGCTACCGTCGGCGTGAAACGCCTCCCCGGCCAATCGGTGCTGCATTGGCTCGGACCCCGTTCTGATCATCCTCACAAGCTGCTGGTCAGCCATGCAACGCTTTCGCAGCATCTTGCTGGCTTTGCCAGGGATGTCTCTGCCACTTCTTCTGCAAGCCAGGCTCAATTATGATATATGATTCTCTCGACTGCGCTTGCCGGCAGCCAATGGCCCTCGCTTACACTTTCAAGCCTACCCGGTACAGCTAGACATGACCGGGAAGACGTAAATAGGTGCCCCCTGACCGACGAACCTCGTGAGTGATCACCACCCGCTCAATGGAGGAACGGTGGAGTAGCCCTGGCGGGAAACCGCCGGGAATGCCTCCTAGAGACACCCAATCTTGAATCTTTTTGTCATTGTCCAGGGTTTCGTTTCGCCCTCTCGTGGTCTAGCCCATCAATATGCATTGAGGCAAGGCCTCTGACAACGAGCTTACTATTAGTCGACGACGTAAGGGGCTGGCTTGTAGCCGGCTACCTCTCCCAGACATTTCTGGGGGGGTACTATGACATGAAGAAGGCATAGATTTCTGTGGCTGTTTAATATACGACCACCACTCTCAAATTGTATCATTGTATTCTTCAACCTTTCCATCCACCAAGAACAAACCCAGCTCAATAATTCCCAAAATGCAAACTCCACGCGAGTCTCGAGACGCCATCCAACCATCGTCCAGTACGTGGGTTTCGGCTCATTCTCCTACTTGGCTACCCCCTCCCCTCACCCTCGCCTTGCCCGCCTCACCTTGCCTCACTTCTCCCCAGCTTGCTTGTTCATCACATCCTGGATGAAATGCGCAACTGCTGCTCGCATCGGCTTTCCTTGCCCACTGACCACCACTTGCCACTGCCTCATCTCACTTTGCAATAAGCCGGTCCCCGCTGACTGTTGGTCCAGCCACACCAGTTGCATCAGTCACACTAGATCGAGACACCTCTGTCAGTAGACTGAAAAGTGATCCGAAAGGTGAAGCCAAGAATGAAGTCAACGGACACCTCCAAGACAACACAGACATCTCACCAGCTCCGGTCTCTGGCACAGACGACAAAGCTAGGCCCGAAGGTCACTTCCTTTCCACTTCGAATGACATAACCAACAAGACCGAGGTCGTCAGGACCTCCTCTAGGGACCCGTACTCCAACGTTGATGGGGCGGACGCTTCCACCGTCGACACATTCTACCGGCCGGATCCCTACGACTTTGGCCGACACCGTCGTGAAAATGTCTCCAAGAAGCAGATGGCCATCGAGCACCCCAAGGGGAACAAGAGGAAACTCAAAAAGTTCTACAATAGACAGAACAGCCTCATTGACCAATTCCTTGGTGCAGAGGACGAGGAAAGACAGCAGGTCGCCGAAGATGCGCGGATGGGCCCCAAGATCAAGTTCGCCGTCAACGCTTCCTTCACCGTCAACTTTTGCCTGTTCATTATCCAACTCTATGCTGCAGTCTCGACTGGGTCTCTATCGGTAAGCATGCACCTGGTTCCCGGCGCTCACAGACTCTGTTAACTCGTGAAACACAGCTGTTCGCCACTGCAGCCGATGCCTTTGTTAGTAAACTTTTCCCTTGGTGAGGCATGATTGTAGAGGCTGACCAAAAGATGCCCAGATGGATCTTGTCTCATCCTTTGTGATGCTCATTACCTCGAGAATGGCCGCCCGGCCGAGTGTCTACAAGTATCCGGTGGTGAGTTTTGCCGCGACACCTTGGCGAGGTATTTTCCAGGATTTGACAGCCAAGCGGAGTTAGGGACGGACCAGGATTGAGACGATTGGCATCATCTTGTTCTGTGCTCTGATGACCACTGTCGCCATCCAATTGCTGGTAGGGTTTGCCAAGTCTATCGCGGCTTATTCGTTTGAGACGCTGATCTGGGGTGCAGGTCGAGTCAGGCCGAGCGCTTGGCGAGGGCAGCCGGTCGTCTGAAGAACTGCACATCATCCCTATCGTCATTGTGGGCGTGGCAATATTTGCCAAGGCAACCTTGATGGTGTATTGCTTCACATACCGGAAGTATCCCTCGGTGCATGTCTTTTTCGTACGGCCATCCCTTCTGCACGTTCGGACGACACCCGCTAATAGAAGCGTAGATCGACCACCGCAATGACATCGTCGTGAATAGCTTCGGCTTGATAATGTCTGTTGTTGGAGACCGATTCGTCTGGTACCTGGACCCTATCGGTGCCATCTGCATTGCACTGCTCATTCTGTTCTCTTGGGTCTCCAACGCATTCGACCAGGTATGGCTACTTGTCGGAAAGTCGGCGCCAAGGGAATTTGTCGCCAAGCTGGTTTACATGTCCATGACCCATGACACTCGGATTCTTAAGGTCGACACTGTAAGATGTACATTGCCAACTGTGTGGAAATTGTCTGACTGTAAGCAGTGCCGAGCGTACCATGCTGGCCAGAGGTACTACGTGGAAATTGACATTGTCATGGACGAGTCCACTCCTCTCAGAATCTCTCACGATGTCTCGCAGGAGCTGCAGCGAAAGGTTGAAGGTGAGTGTCCGTGCTGTGGTATTTGACCGGGTCGTAACTGACGGTTTCTTATAGGCCTCTCGGACGTAGAGAGAGCCTTTGTCCATGTTGATTGGGAAGACGTGCATAATGTCTCAACCGAGCATAAATCGCCTCATGAAGAGAAGGAGAAAAAGCCCAAGAGAACGCTGAAAGACATTCTGTTGAGGACGAAGAAGGACACCGCTCGAGCGAGTGAAGCCGAGATCTCGAGTGACCCAAATCCAGCATGATGGCAAGGAGGGATGGACGTTGAAGAGGGATCGTTTGAGCAATAAAGGGAAAAGGGAAAAAGAGGCAGGGACAAGATACTTGGCGTTTGGGCCGCAGTATTGTATAATTTATTCCATCAATCTCCACGATATCGTTGCAGCAATGGTGGGTTGGCCAACGTTTCGGCATGGGCCCACAACGACGGGGCCAGACGGGAACTAGCGGGACGCTTCTGCAACTGCCGCCGTGGAGCCCACGATGATATCCACTAGTCCCGCTGGCGGAGCGGCTTCGGCGCGACTTGAAACGAAGATGGGCACGGCAGATGGTGCTTGCTGCAGAGATGGACGAAATATCACGACACAAAGTAATGGCTTAGCTTGCGAAAGCCGCCGACGTGGCCAGGACACGTCATGCATGCCCAGATCCCCCAAGCACATCTGAAGCGCTTGCTCGTTAGTAACCACGATGGTATTTTTGTCAACTCTCAAGAGGTGGCGGTGTAAGTGTTCCTTGTAGCACTTGGCGTGATGAGTGTTGCGTTAAGTGCGACTTTGTCAGGCATCTCTTCTCTGATTGCCAGGTGAGCGACAGACTTGGCAGCCGAAGCAGTATGAGACGGCACAGCCAAGCGGTTTTGGCATGCCGTAGCTCTCTTCAACATACATGTCTTGGCTACGCGTCTTCCCCCCTCAACCCCAGTCTTGGCTTGGCGGAGTAGCGCATGGGAGGAGCACGGGAAAGATCGGGGGGGATGAGGCATGGTGGGACGAAGGGACGTGCTTGTCTTGGTCCTGGGGACACTGCCACATTCAATTTCTTAGAACACAACACCGATCATCAAATTTAAGATATCAGGTACTAGCAATCTGGTCAAACTTTCAGGTCCACCGGCTATTAAGAGGATCGGCTTCTTTCTAGTCAGAAGCGTCAAGGCCCTTGGTGTTTGTCTTTGATGTTGTTCTGGGTTTCGGATACGAGGACTCAGTCTGCCCAACGCTTCTTCTGACAATCGACGCATCTAGTTTATTAACTTATACGAGTTGTTATTGAAACCATGCTTCGTCCCTGGCGCCACTGTTCGGGTCCTAACGTTGTTCGATCGTCTTCGTGTAAGTGTTTGGGGCGAGTGCCGTATTCCAGCTCAACAACACGTCCAAATTCCCAAAGTGGCCAATTTTTCAGAGGTTTGTGACAAATACAAGCGAGCATGATTTGGAGATTGACTCTGTTCATGAGGTCGATTTTCCTCGTCCACACAAGTCTAGACTCATAATATACCCATATGTTCGAGCACTCACACTTTCCTGATAACAGTATTACGTGGGATAGTGTACCTCAAGGGACGTGAGTGCTTGGGGCAGATGGGCTGCGATGTTTAGAAAGTGGATTTATGACTACCTGATATATCTTGCTCGGTGTCGTCTCCAGGGCCCCGATTCCTTCCAAAACTTCTCATATTACTGGAAATTCTTCGGTGGACAAAAGTGATTCATGTTGCAGAATGTACAAGTAGGATGCCGGCGGCGCCCCCTGAAACAGTACCATATCCACCAAGTGGAGAAGTATGATTTACTCCCCAGAGGAAAGCATCTGAGCGGAGCAGGTTCGTTACATACTCTTGTGGGTAGTAAGGCTGGTGACTATGACCATGTGTATCCGCAACAGACCGGGTAGAGTAACTCTGACACATCCTTCATCGAATGCGATAGCCCAGTTGCGGGTTACAAAGACAAGGAATGGATGAGGCTATGAAGGAAGCCAGCGAGCCATCTGTAACCAACCACTTATCAAATCCCTAACGTCTTGTCTGCAAACTCGTACGCCGCTTTCTCTCCAGGAGTGGACGCATTGCTAGAATCAAAGGCATGGCACCCCATGGCTCGCTTACCGGCCTCGCACAAGTCATCAACCGTCCCCCTCCCGACGTGCTGCGACTCGCCCAAGCCCCCGGGGAAGTCTGGCGGAGGCCGGCCCTCGAGGAAGTTCTCCCGCTGGCGTTTGAGATACATGATGTTTGTGTCACAAAGAGGAACCACGGGGATGTAGATAACGCTTGCGTCCCTGTCGCCAAGGTGGGAGCTCTCGACCATGTGCGCGACATCGCAGTGCCAGAACACCGCGTCCCCCGGCCGCACTGCAGGTATCGATACGAACCCATGAGGGCTGAGGTGAGAATGTTGTTGGGGTAGAAGTTCCTGGCCGGCGCCCATGGCTGCCCCGTGGAAGACGGGGCTCGTGTCCAAAGCCCAATTCCCACCAACCTGTGTTACAAAGGGCCGGAGCAGAGTGTAGGCAGTAGAAGCCCTCAGGTCGGGAAGAACTCGAAGCGTGCCGTTGGTAGGAGCACAGTCCGAAAGCGAGAGCCATCCCTGATTGTTGTCAGCGCGCTCAGATAGTGTCTAGATTCACTTCCCAGACATAAGGCGTACTCACCTGATAAGAACGGAACGCAGAACACCCTCCCGGTCCGCTGTACATGTCGAAATTTGCTTTCAGTCTGGGGCCAACATCCCAAGCATCATGCTCCTCCCAACGACCCTGCAAGATGTCGGCGTAACATTTCCGATATTCGGGGTCTTCCCACCGCTCTATGGAGCCACCATCTAGGTGTGGTCCAAGATTGAAGGATTTATCACCTGGCTAAGTCTGGGGTCAGGAAAGCAATGTGCGTGTTTTGCAGTCGCCTGCTTACTGTCCTTATTCGCAGCCTGTCGCAGTATGCGACTGGTTCAGCCAACACTACCCTATCGTCGGCATGCTTTTTCCATACTTTGTTGAGAGCAGTTTGTGTAATCATCATATTCTCATGCGATCTCGCCTCGAGTTGAGCTCTGGTCCAGTACAGTTCGTAGACTTGGATATTATCGGCCGGGAACCCCTTAGTTGATGGGTTGGTATGGACATAATCTCGGACGGACTGTTTCCATTGCAGCGCCATATGTTCTGGGACCAAACTGCGAACCACGATAGTACCGCAATCTTTTAACAGCTCCTTCGCCTGATCGGGTAGGCCGCCCCCGTTCTTCTTGATGTCTTCAAACTGAACCTCAGGGACAGCAGAAGAAGAGAACTGGGCAATACGCGGGATTGTTTTCAGCTGTATATGACGAAGTAGACGATGCCAGCTATTCAAGATGAGGTCTCCATTTCCGGCTGTGATTTCTCGCTTCAGTTCAGCAAACCGTGGCGGCAGCTCGACCTGGCCTTTGGAGAGCGAGACAAAGGCGTTGGCGATGGAGCCTTCTGACCTATTGGCCGCAGACATGGACGCAAATCTCGCAGAGAAGATACGGGATGGTTTACCAAAGTGCTGAATCCGACTTATCATGGGAAACGAGCATGCCATATTGGCTACCGTCGAGAGATTCCAAGTAAGGCAGGGTCTCACAACCTCAGCTTAATATCGAACTGTGACCAAAAAGACATGGTCCATAGTCTGATTGTAGTCTGTAAAGCACAGTCTAGCGAAACTTGTATTTATCCCAAGGCAGGTCTGCTTTTGTGCCCCCGAACGACCAAGGTGTAAGCAGGCGGTCGGTGACCTCTACGGGGCTAGTCCAGAAGAGGAGACTCCGCGTGTCGCCGCCTAAGCAATGAGAGCTGGGCATTGAACTGGTTAAATGTAACGTTACCGTATATCAATCCTTTAACTGGCTATATGGGCTGTTCATGAGACGACACTTCCTGCACGATACGTAGTGGAGTTGTGATACTCGAGACGCTACACAGTAGTCTCCCACCAGGGGGGAGAGGCGCTACAGAGCACCGGGGTCTTTGGGAAGCACTATTTCCCCTCTCAAATCGAAGCTATTTAATTTTTAGGATAAATCGTTAGCTTAAATGGACAGCAATACCAATTAGCTTGCCTCGTTTTCGATTCCATTACTGCGGTCCGGAATTCTTGCCCCGGGTGTTGACCCACAACGGCACCGAGTCCCCGAACTGCCCCATCAAATTCGTGCCCCATTCGGTAGCATGTGTCCCCGCCGCCACTGCCGGAGCCAGAAGGTGGGGCGCCTACGGTAAGCGGAAGAATTCTAATCCGGCGCATCGCCAAAATTTCGGGACAACCATCAGCCATCACGTATCACCAGGACCTCAATCGACGAGGAACACGACGACGGGCCCCACGAGAGCCCACCACCCCCAATCGACGACGAGACACGGTCAATCGATCGATCGAGCATCTCCCAAGAAACAACCACTCCGAGCCTTGTCCCGTTCCGTCGCCCACCATGAAACCCTCACCCATCCTCCAGGTGCTCAAGTTCAAGCATCTGCGTCTCACGACCAAGGATGTGAACAAGGGCTTCTACAAGGGAAACCGCACCGGCGCCATGGGTCGTCACACCAAGTTCGGAGGATACGTGATCGAGTGGCACAAGGTGCGGACGTACGTCGTGCCCGAAGGCTTGAAGGACTTCAAGGTTGGTCCTACTCTTCTCCCCCCTGTCTTCCTCCTTTGGCTCCGGGACAAACCTCTCAGTCCCGAGTAGAGAACCAAGAAATTGGAAGGATAAGTTTTTCTGACGATGTCATATCTCCACAGCTCACACCCTTCGTTTCCGAGGCTGTCCGCCCCGTAAGAGGATCCTACCCGACGAAAGAGGGCCCGCGCGATCCTAAGCTGTACCTCGAGAACTGGAAGCAGCAGAACGGTGTCGATTAAAGCGACTATGCGAATGGAGGAGGGCAAATAAAAGAAAAGGGAGCCGCTGGTGGACGACGAAAATCAATTGGCGTTGGAAAAATACAAACAGGGGCGAAAGCGAACCTCGGTTGAGTGTACAAGAGCTGTATATACCCTCGACACTGTAACAATATGTAAAACATTCACACGTGCCGGAGCCCTTGCAAGCTTTAACATTTTGATCCAAATAAATATTAGCAGGCTAAGCCAGAAAAACTATCACTACGCACTACGAATACAAACTCGGGTATTGCATTAGGCTCTGCTTTTTGTACAACATAATCAGGCGGTCTGCCCAACGCTTCCATTAACCGATTCCTTGCCCATGGTATTGGCCAAGGCAAGGTCCTCTGCCGCTGTAACAAATTTGTCCACCGGAGGTCTGATATTCTGGCTCTCTGGGACCTGGGTAGTGGACTCAGAAACTGCTGCCTCGTCGACGTCAGGGGTTTCATGATCCGCGTAATTCTGAAGGGGCATGGGGCTGATTGGTCGACTATCTGGTCTGCCACCAGACATCAGCGTCACCATACTCGCAGTTTCCGCATCTTTCTTGCCAAGGCTAAATGGTAAGGCGATGCCATCAAGGAACGGTCGTTTGCCTGCTATGCCAGTCCCGGGTTCGAAGTCGGGGCTTAGACCACCGGCGCCAGTGGCGGCCTCCTCGCTCTGCTTTTCTTGCTCCCTTCTCTTCTCGATGAGAGCAGCGACCGGTGTCTCGTCCACTTCTGTAGCTTGAGAGCCTGCGAGTCGAGAGTCTGTGGTCTGCGAGTCGAAGGTCTGTGATGTCTGGTGTTCATCAACAACAATACGCCGCTTGCTGCCAGGCCGTTCATCAACCGCCGCTGGGTCTTGGTGCTCAGCATCTTGGGACGAACCAGCTCCCTCGCCTCCGTTTGTCGTAGCTAGAGAACTTTTGGCCTCGAAATCGGCCTTCTTTTCTCTCCCAACCGTCATCTCGTCGTGTTTAGAGCCCCAGAGCGACCATAGAGCGAGGCCGATGCTCTTGTGTTTCTTCTTGTCAATCAGTTCGTCTGACGCCTTCCGTCGTCCAGCCAAAGCGGTGGGCGGTGGTTTTTCGCCATCGCCAAAATCTATGTAGCCATCCCCCAGGTCTTTGATAATGCTCTTGTGCACCTTGGCCTTGGCACTAGAGAATCGCTTGTCCCACGCAGCCTTTGTTTCAAGCCATCTTCTAACCGGTGTTGGCTGAACGACGCCAACCTCTTCTGACTTCATGGTACAACCGGGCAATTCCGACTCCGGGGCTAGTTCAAATACGACACCGCGCGTAGTGATCCTCTGCCGGATCATGTGTTTCTTGAATGGAGGCAGTGGCATGCCGGCCTTTCCTACTTGTTGTGGAGGGTGTGTTTCTTCTCCATCTTGCGGAGTACTGTCAGAATCAGAGGCCGAACTTGAGATCACGGAAATGTCGTCATCGTCCAAGATTTCTATCTCTGTTTGTTGTGCCCTTGCAAGAGCCCAGGCCCCGAACTGCGAAATCGCCCGATACATGTACTTGGCAGGTCGTGTGAAGCTGAGTGTCGGGGCTACGTGGCAGAGATCATCCCATACCTGGAGCTGCACGTCGGTGGGTTTGTATTTCTTCAACTGTGCCGAGCCTGCCTCATCGAGACCCGGTGGTGGGTACTTGGCAGGATTGGCACACTTGTGTGCAAGGTAAATCTGCTCATCACGCAGAACCTCGCCGCCTCCGACCATGATGAGCAATGGCGGGAGTCCACCAAGCGTCGGCTGCATCACAGGGCTAACCATTGGGTGAGATAACAAGGCATTGGTTGTGTACATCTAATATCATTAGCATCCGGCAACAGGTAGGACCAGGGAACCTACCTGAATTTGATCCTTCACCGTGGTGAGCTTGCCGTTGATAGTGACAGACAATTGCAAGGCTGTTTGGCTAGGATCTGCATTTTCAGAGGTGCTGGGATTGCTCTGAGCAGCTCCATTCCCATCGGTTCCATTTCCATCGTTAGATGACAGTGCAATCGGTGCCGCCTGTTTTTTCTCGAGGGTGTTAAGCTTAGTGGCGTTCTTTTCCTTGCCAACCCGTGCCTTGATGGCCTGCTCCTTCATCATCTCCATATCGTCTTCATTAGGAGGCGGCCAGGACCTTGACGGCTTGTGATGAAAGCCAGAAGACGGGATGTAATCCATCCCGTTGTCCCCCGAGACGCTGGGAAACGAGTGGGAAAGATCAACCCAGGGACTGATGAGGATGGCACCAGCGGGAAGGGGAATGCCCTGGTCCCTCAAGACGCACATCATCGACAAAACCATTCCACCGCCTGCTGAATCGCCAGCCAGCACAATTGTACTGGGATCCTGGACTGTGAGAAGATGGAGATAGGCTGCCAAACAGTCCTGCAAGCCGCAGGGGAAGGGGAACTGTGGCGCCAGTCGGTACCTAGGCGCAAAGACTCTGGCCTTCAGCTTGCGGGCATGTCGCTGCATCTGGTACCGATGCTCATCCACACTGCCAAAGAAGTAGGCTCCGCCGTGTACGTAAAACATCACCCTCTTCGTTACGCCGCCGTTCTTCTTCCGCTCGTGGTAGTCGGATCGCATCTCGATCCATTCGGCCTTGAGCGCGCTCTGCGGCTTCCGCCATTTCCACCATTTGCGGCCGCCGACAGCCCGGACGCCGGCAGGCCCCAGCTGCCTCTCAATCAGACCGGCTGATCTCTCAATCTGTTCCTCGGGAATCTCGACGTCCTCGACCTTGACCCATTGCGGATGCGGGACCCATTGAGCCGTGAATGCTTGTAGCTCCTCAACAGTGTGTTGGGAAGCGAACTCTAGGAAAGTTCGGACTAAGTGCAGGCCCTCATCGTAGGACAGATGGGCGGTCGGTCGCTTCTTCAACGGCTTGCGGTTGAGGTACTGGCAAATGTCAGTCGCTTGTGAGTTCTGCTGTCTCGTTCGGATCGCTGTCGAGTTTCTTCTCCAAAAACAATCCGGGGAAAGGATGGGGAAATCCTACATGTGAAAAGAGGGTGGAGACGACGGTTGGCGTTACTGCTAGAGACACCGAAGTGGTGTTGAGCTTCAGCGGATTCATGGCCACGTCTGGGCGAAGCTAGCGGCGAAAATGAGGCCTCCCCGTCGACGGCAGCTAGCAGGCCTTTTGAAGCTCGCGAATGATGTGCAGTCTTGTGGACAGACCATCATGTTGCTGAAGAGCACAGAGGAAATTCGGTCCTGAAACTCCCCCAGAGCTGAGTGCCGGAATAGGGGACCGATGACATCACTGCAGCGACCAAGTGGATGATAATGTCCGCCAGGTCCTGGACCGGGACAACGACCATGCTTCGTCACGGGCGCCCGGGGCACCGGGTAGCCAAAAAACTGGCACCAAATTAAGCCCAAAGTTTGGTAATAAGATTTTGGAAATTTAATTTGGGTTATTTCGTGAGTTTCCGGGAAAGCAAGCTCAATTTACCCTAGGTGAAGCGTATTTCAGCCAGCGGGCATCACTCACGCATTTGGCAGCCAATCTCAGCGTTCCGCACAAGACCCTGCCTAGGTAGGTTAGGTAGACCGACCTAAATGCGGGATCCGAATGCCCCACACAGCGTCCAATACAGTGCAAGTCGTCGCATGCACTATCATCAAAAAATTGTGATTTTGGCAGAATTGTCACCGACGTATCTGCCCCTCCAAGGTACCCCGCGAACACATCAGTCAACATGGCAACCACGGGTTCTTCAGGCCCCATCACGGCAGGCAAGTCGTTCTCGGGTAAAATTCATATGACATGGATGCTAACACCTTACCAGAGGCCTGCCAGTCAACTTTCGAGCAGGCCGTTGCCATTTCGCTGCACATGTGGCCGGCCCTGACTCTCGCCGTCCAGAACCACTGGGGCGGCCCCGACTCCGCTGACAAGAGAGACTGGTTCGCCGGAGCCGTCGCCGAGCTCTTCCCCGCGTTCAGCAAGATCACCAACGGCCAAGCCGTCCCCGCCAACAATGCCCCCGAGGAGCCCGATACCGAGTACGTCGAGACCATGCTGCTCCAGGTCATGCTGGACGAGTTCGAGGTCAACGTTGACGACGAGACCGGCTTTGACGTGGCCGAACGCATCGTCAAGTTGAGGACCGAGTGTGCCAAGGGCAACTTCGAGGTAGTGGATGATTTGCGCAACAAGTGGGACAGCCGCAAGGGCGACAAGGTTGAAGGCCTCTACAAGAAGGTCGAGGGTGGTGATCAAGACACCGACTGGGAGGACGACAGCGAAGACGATGAGGAGGATGACGATGTCGACATGGATGACGCGCCGCAGCTCGTTTCCGTTCCCAAGGAGAAGCCGCAGCCAGAGGTCGACGAGGACGGATTCACCACGGTCACGAGGAAGAAGAAATAAATAAGCCAGCGAAAGAAAACAAATCCCGACTTGGTCTCAAGGAAATGGTGCACTAAGGGCCGTGGCTGATGTACAAATGTCGGCAAATTAAGAGCTGCCATTCGAGCCACAAAATTCAATCCCAGCCAACGCCAGCCAGCCAGCAAAATAAATAAAAAACGCGGCTTAGGCCGCCTTCTTACTCCCAGTCGTCATCGCTGTCGTCAGCCTTGCGCGAATCCTTGGGGCTGTTGGGCGCTCGGCTAGCTACGCCTGAGGTGGCGCCTACGACGTCGTAGCTTGCCTCACTGTCGGCCTGAGACTTTTCGTCGTTCGACTTGCGGGATTCGGTGGGCTTGAGATGGGTGGTCTGAGCAGGGGGTTGGATGGTGGTGGAGGACTCGGTTGACGGCGGGCGGACTTGCTTCTGCTCAGTCTTGGGGGCTGGGGCGGCCTCGTCCTCAGAGTCGTCGTCCCAGCTGACTTCGTCTTCGGCTGATGCAGCTGTGTATCTGTTAGCATGTCATTACGGAATCCGGACTGCCGTAACCCACCCTTGAGCAAATCCCGTCGTCGGGCCTCGGCGGCCTCGATGCCATGTCTGAGGAAGTAGTATCTCTTCCAGAATTCAGCATAGGGAACCTGGTCCGGTACAAGCTTCTCCATCGTGGACCGCAGCTCCGGGTACTTGTTCAAATCCTCGCTAATCTCTCCCGTCTTCTTCTCAATATCAAAAGTCTTTGCCCAGGTTGCAAACTCGTCTGTTGCTGGGTCCTTTGCGAAGCTCTCGGTGCTTGTGTGGATAACGTGAAGCTGCGCGTCTTGCCTTGAAGCGTGAATGACCCGCTTGCCCTGCGCATCCTTGCTCTCGAACAGAACGGTGTTTCCCTGGTTGTTGGAGTCGGAGGGCGGCGCAATGCTGACCGCCTCTTTGAGGAAGTTGCTGATGTTGGTGCCGAAGCGGAGCAGAGCTTCATCCGCCGCGTCTTCGGCCTTCTGCAAGTCCTTGAGTCGCTTTGCTGCCTCGGAACGGAGCCTGGCCAGGTAGGTCTCCGAACTGCTCATTGCTTCGTCCGAGGCTTGATCTCTGGTCTTTGTCGGTGTCGTCTGGCTGTCGGTGTCCTTGGTCTTATCTCCGGAGGTCTCTCCTTGCGCCGTGTTGACCGTGAGCGATCGCGTTCGGTTGATGATGGACGTGAAGCCCTTGGCTGCATCCTCGCCGAGCTCCGTAACCTCCTTGGAGGCTTCCTTGTAGACTGTTTGCCCCTAGCCTCAGGTTTAGCCGGTTCCTCCGCCTCGAATGTTATCCTTTCCTCTTACCTGCTTGACAGCACTTCCCAGAAAGCCACCGATTCGCATGCCCCAGGCACTAGTCGAAAGAGCCTTGTAGGCCTCTTGAAGATCATCGTTCAGAGTTGACTGCGGCTGGTCGGTCCTGGGTTCTTTGGAGGAGTCCGTCTTCTTGTCGGCATCCTTGGGGAGCGAGCTCTCCTGGATGTGGTCGTAGGCCAGATCCATCGCAAATTCTGTACAGACCAAGCCTAAATCGAGAGTGATATTATTTGGGGTTCGAAAAGCCGTAGCGAGGCTAGCTGGCGTGGGCAGAGTTGAGGCGAATCGCGCGAGATGTCCAAGCCAGCGAACGAATGATGTCTTGACGTGAGGCTGCTTTCCCCCTGACGGGCGGGGTGGACGGCTGCATGGTGGTCAATGCGGGGGCACCATCGACTGCACATGCCCACGGGTGGACCCCGGCACAGTCACGACGGGAATCTTTGGTTTCTGATCACGAGGAAACTGGTTGCAGCTGACATTCCAGCGCTCATTGACCCGGAGCCTCAACGTCGCAGCCAGGGAGCAAGAAACGGCCAGATGATGTCAGAATGTCAGTGATGGGGGAGAGAAAGAGAGAGTGAGGGAGACAGACTGGGCTATGAACGGGCCGGACCTTCTTCTGCACGAAGAATCATGCAAACGAACTGTACCAACACATACTCTCTACCGACGCCGGGGACGGGCGGATAGCCCCCCAGCGCCTCATAACCTGCAGCTTCAGGCGCGCATTCCCCCGTCTGCTTAGATATGGGAACGGTCGTGGGACACAATGTCATGTCACTGGGCATTGTGAGTCTAGCAAATTGCAGCGGATGTTCCAGTGGCTCGACCCGGCCCCAAAGCATCTGATCGGATGGTCCAAGGTTAGTTACGATGGTGGTGTCCGCAGGCATATGACTGCAACCAAGGGTCTACAACTGCTGGGGGCCAGGCACTCGGTAGCGCATTGCACCCACTGCAGGCAACTGAAGTGATGCAATGGAGGCACGCTCTGCGGACCAGGCTCGCTCCTTCGTGCCTCCGCACGGGGCAAAGCGCCCCTCGCTGTGTCCCGAGGCTTACCGTGTAAGCTTTTCGGGCGGAGCAGTTCGGATCTAGACGCCTTCTTAGCCGATTTATGCAAGGGAGAGAGAGAGAGTAAGCGGGTTCATCATCGTTAGTCCCTGACCAACAGTTGCTAAGGACCGCGCGATGGCGCAGCATTCAACGGACGGGAAAGCAAGGCAGGGATTTCAAGAGTTGCCGTCTCGTAGTGCAGACAACAGAGGTCAAGGGGCCACGTTTTGTTCCCTCTCGTCCTTTTGATTTTGAACCCAAACCAGCCAAGGCCAGAACCGTTGACAGAGACGTGTTTGCCGTATCATTTGTCATCAGAGTATCCGTATTAGTGACAGCCTACGCCGCGTCCCCCCCCTGGGAGCAGATCTCGCGTCGGCGGGGCAGGAGGACGATCATCCTCATCCAAGGCAGTCCCTTTTTGACCCGGACCAACGCCCGCTTCTCGATAATTTCCATGAACACTTGATCTAGTCCAAGACGGCCTCGCGGCCATAAGGCGATTAAAGTTCCGGCAAGTCACACCATTTCCCAACGTGTCTTTGGTGTGGGATGCGTGAGCGTGAGCATGGGTTGCTTGTCTCGCCACAGGCACTCGCGGTTCGGCCGGAACCACGAACAGTGTTAGGAAACTATCTGGGCAAGGTATCGGATCGGCCAGGGGAAGCAAGGGAGGCATGGGAGGTTACCTCCGGCGGATATGGACATATGCCGGATTTACAAGACCGAAAAAAGACCATGCGGTTGCCCATGCAGGTGTGGCAGGATGGCCCTGACTCATATCCAGCAGGTCGGGCGCGCCGTTTGAAGAATCGGCAGCCAGGATAGTGCCGCACTGCCATAGACGGACAAACTATTGCAGCGCTGCTCAGCGCGGACGGAGCTCGTTCTGTCCTGGGGGCTTGGCCGATGACCCATCACTTGTGGTGTTACGCAATGTGTCTTATCCCCACGTCATGCAACAGACAGACGATTGCCGGCCAATGCTTGCCTCTTGTTGCCATTGTATAGTGTTGAGATGTCAGGCGCCGGTATGGGAAACCCGGGCTCAGAGATAGCGAAGTCGCGACGATCCGAGATGGATGGGACGAGATTTATTTGCCTGGACGATGGAGGGACACGGTGTTTGGTTGATGGGATTTGCCTCGTCCACATTCTGGCTGTGTTGCTCCCAAAGTAGGAACGGAGAGGCAGCAGAAGGATGCGTGGCGAACGTACCCTTTTTGAAGGGGGTGAGGCGCTACCGTTGCAGGGGATGCGAGGTCTGGTGCCTCGAAGGGTCCTTTTCCAAGGCAACAGGGCATGCAGGGCTGGGCTACCTCAGGTGGGAAGGTCCCCCTCCCAGGGAAGAAAAAAAAAGGCCCACGAGGGGGGAAGCGTAGGAAGACTTGGGAGGTGGACGGCTGGATGATGCGAAAACGACGTCCCGCGCCCTTCGCCTTATCGGTGATAACGGGCATTGTGGCCAATGGATAGGCGTCAATGGAGCATCCTCTGCACGGCCGCTAGGGCCCCCCGACTCCATCGGCCGACCCCCTCCATTTCCCTTGCCTCGATTGGGGTCTATGACGGCTGACAAATTGACGCTGAAGGGCGCTGAAATTCTTCCCCTCCTCTCCATCTGCGGCCATCCATTCAGTTCGATTCTCTCCACTTCCTACTCAGACGCACTGCGGCCACCACTCCCAACTTTTCACCTTACCGCACTCGCATCACACACGCACACCCTCCCAAGCACGTCTTTTCCCGAATTCCGTGGAAGCTCTGGATCCGGATCCTGCATCAACTGTCAACCGAGAAACTGGTGGCCAGGAAACCGGCCTGTGACTCAGGCAGCAACTTGAGGCAGAAAGGCACCAACTCTTCTTCCACCCACCCCCAGCCAAAGCTGGTCCATTTCGTCACCACCTCGCAAACTCCATACTTTTCCCTCTTACCTCTTTTGACGCCGAACTCGACTCGACGTCTTGGATTGCGGAGAAGGATCGCAGTCGTCGCGCGGTAGTTGAGCGTTCCCTTCTCTTCGGCAGGCGACATCACCGTTTGACCCGATCTATCTGGAAACCCACGGCATCTTGACCCCGGCACCCAAGCCGCAATCGGCCTCCCGAGTTTACCTGTCTTCATAGCCCCATTGCACCGAATTGAATACCTTTTCCCTACATCACTTCGCCCCTTTACGCTTCTTTCGCAATGGCCTCCGCGACCAACAGTGGTTACCCAACCAACTTCATCTTGACCCCGCAGCAACAAAGCCTGCTCTACGCCGCTCTCAATTCGAACAAGCAACAGTTGGCGAATCAGTCACCCTCCACAAAGGACACGTCAATGTCGCCCTCCTCGTATCAGACCTCACCGGCGCAGGGCGCGGCCCATGGCTTCCAGGAGAGCCCCTACCTGGATAACTACGACTACGACTTTGGTGACTCCAGCTTCGACTTCGACGTCAGCACCGTCGGCCAGGCCAAAATGATTGGTGACATTCCCAACAGCGCCCAGTCAGCCAATTCGACAAAGTCAGACTCGACTGAGAACGATGGGTCGGACAAGAGGGCCCATCCCGACGACGAAGATGACGAAGACTCACCTGTAAACGGCGCAAAGAGGCGCGAGAGCAGCGATAAGGTTCCCAAGAAGCCCGGGCGCAAGCCGCTTACCTCCGAGCCGAGCTCAGTATGTTGTACCACCCCTTTACTGTGAACTTGTTTTAACAATTTCCAAGAAACGTAAAGCTCAGAACCGTGCTGCCCAGCGGGCATTCCGTGAGCGCAAGGAGAAGCATTTGAAGGATCTCGAAACGAAGGTGGAAGAACTTGAGAAGGCATCAAAGGACACGCACAGTCAGAACAGTCAGCTCCGTGCTCAGGTCGAAAAAATGACGGCCGAACTCAACGAATACAAGACAAAGCTTGCTGCCATGAGCACCCTCTCCGTTACTCACGGCAAGGCGGCAACGGCAATGGGTTTTGGAGCCTCTGCCCTCGGCAATCTCAGCGACGTCAATTTCCAGTTCGAGTTCCCCAAGTTTGGCGTCCTTCCAGGATCCCAAATGCCCAACAAGCCTGCCCAGGTGTCAAGGTCATCCTCCGCACCTCAACAGGCCAACGGCAGCAATCCTGTCAGCCCTCTCAACACCAGGGACAACAGCAGCCCCGGCGTCATTGGTGGACTCGACTTTGGCACCAAGGACGATCTGACGAACTTCACCTCTCTTTTCAGTCCATCCCTCGCCAATGGCTCCACGGGCACTGGCACGTCGCGTGCCAGCGTCGACTCTGGATCATACGGCATGAACAACGGTGGCACATCGACTAGCTCGCCGTCAGCTTCATCCCAATCAAATGGAGGCCCGAGCTCATCATGCGGCACGTCTCCCGAGCCATTCACCCAATCGCCAATGGGCTTCAAGCCTGTCGACACCATGACCACCATCGGAGAAGAGTCTTCGGGCCAGCAATCTTTGTTCGCCGGTATCGACACCAACAACTTCGATTGGCTTGCGCAGCAGAATGGTGGGCAGTTTGACCCCCAGCTGTTTGGTGGTTACCGGGAACCGCAAGAGAATATCCTATCGGGCGCCACGTTTGACGACAGCTTCTTCAATGATGCACTCGACGCCGACTTCATCACGCCTTATAACATGGCTCCTAGCCCTGCTGTGCCCAAGAAGAATCTTATCGACCAGATTGATGCTGCCAAGAACGCAGACGATGATGTAGTTAAGGAGGCTGTCAAGTCCGAGAACTACAACTGCAATAAGATTTGGTATGTCCCACTCCAACAACTGTTTACCACTGCTGTTACTCACACGTCTGACAGGGAGAAACTTCAACACTGCCCTACTGTGCAGAGCGGCGAGTTCGATCTCGACGGCCTCTGCAGTGAGCTCCAGAAGAAGGCCAAGTGCTCAGGAAAGGGCCCGGTCGTTTCCGAGACAGACTTCCAAACCGTTGTCAACAAGTGGATGGGCAAGGACGCGGCCGCTTGCTTCGACAACAAGGCGAAGGTCTGAACACCCGCGCCCAACTGTACATTGGCATATGTGCCCAGGGCGATGGGCCGGTCAGGTTTGGAAGCATATCGAGGAAACGGTCGGGAACTTTAGGGAAGGCAGGCGTTTTATCACGGACCAAAAACAGGGCGAACTCAAGGTTTGGTTTGATCCCAAGGCAAGGCGAATGGTTATTCTTCCAGATCGGAAATCTAGATACGGAACAAAGGGGATCTGGCCAGGCAGCATGCAGGCATTTGCCTGTACCTGGCGGGAGACTCCTTCCGACCGACTGAGAATGGTTTAAGGAGGCTATGATGATGATATTCAGACGACCAAACGGTCATCCTTGGCAAGGAGGGGTTTTTTCTATCGTTTATTCTTTTGCAGCACATGTAATTTTTTTATGCCACAGTATTCGGGTAGTTAGCAGTTCTACGATGAACAAATGAGAATCTCCACATTGGACTCACGTTGGCCATCTCATGATCCAGCTTAGTGAGAGACAGCCTGCCCATCCATCCCACGGTCTTGCTTGCGGGTTTTGTACGCTCGTTCGGGGTGGAGCTATATCGCGAGGCTTTTGGTCTCGTTACATGCTGAAAAAGGCGTCATGCTCGGCGCGGAGAAGGGAGGAAGGCAACGCGGGCAGCTATCGCCAACCCTCCATAGACTACAGATAGACATGGGCATTTCCGTTTTCCCACCCATGGCCCCCATGTTCTTATCATCGCTGGTAACCGGGACGCCCACTTCCCCTGTCCTGTTCCCCATTACCTTGCCCAAAACACACGAACCCACCTCCCTAGCCCCCGCATCCGCCCGCATTCCACGCCCGCGCTGTGTCCCGCATCCGGATCTGCAGCGCGCTCGCGCTCGCGCAAGGTCAGGGGCGGAGAGAGGACTGCCCCAACGACGGGTGAACAATGTCGATTTTCTTCTGTCTGGCTATATATGACCTTTTATAATGGCCTATTACGGATCTAACGGCATGCATTTTTTTTCTTTTTCTTTGTTTTAATTATTTATTTGGAAGGGGGTTGGTTGCAAAAGGGTCGGGGGAGACGCGTGGGCATGGCTTACATCCCCCCGGGGGAGGGCCCTTACACAAGCCCACCTGCTGTGTAGTGCCGGGGGCTTCCAACACGCACCTTTCAGCCGTCATGCCGCCAGTTTCGGGGATGCGGAGAGAAGGGGGAGACGGCGAGAGCGGCACGTGGTGAATTCGGGGGGCGGAAGGTGAAGAGGGTGGATGGATGGATGGAAAGATGGGTGTACGGATGAGCGGTGAGTGAGTGGGTGAGTGAGTGAGTGAGTGAGCGTAAGCGTGCAGTATCTCCAGGTTTGTATGTTACGCCGCACAAAGCCCTGTCACGTTGTTTCCCTCTCTCCCGTGCTGTCTGTTCTCTGGTGATTATCTCGCGAAACAACCCAAAACAAACCCACCAGCCGCTAGTGATAGCCCCTTCCCCGTTCCTCCCCTGGGGGGGTGGGAGGGGGCTCTGCGAGAAGGGGGGCATGGGAGCATGGGAGCATGGGAGAGGGGGGGCGAGGCAGGCCAGAACGGTATGGAATGCTGACACTTGCTCAACTGCCGCTCTGCTCAGTTCTGGTCTATCGGCTCCTTTCCCCCTCCTCCCTGCGTGGACTCCTGCATCCCCCCCCAAACTGCACTTTCCCCCTTCAGCTGACCTATTACCGGGTAATGTCCGCCAAGGCGGCATGCACTCGGCATTGGATGACAACAAGATAGAGAAGGGTGAGGTGGTGGGGGGGGGAGGAAACAAAAAGGTAAGGGTATACTACTTTCCTAGGTCCCGTATGTTTGGGTGACATTACCTATGCAGTCAGTACCTATCAAAAGGCGGCCATTGACAGGAGGCAAGAGGGGGAGGATTGGTAGTGGGTGGGAATGGCAAAGAAGATCTGCGGCCCCAGGCCCGGGACCAACCACCGGTTGCAGCATGCCATCAGCCAATGACGAGCTTGGAGACTGGGGCCGGACTTGCTCGAACCGTCCAACATCACCCAGTCCCCTTCCGAGGCGAAGGGAACCCCAACGACCATACCTCCTCCTCGCTGTTTCTCCTTTTCAATGGGGGTTAGAGAGCTTTCTTTGATGAGTTGGGGGGCGGACGCGCATAACCCGGGGGCTCGCGGCTTGAGGTTCATGCATCTGGACGGCCTGCCTGCACGACACCACTGGAATGCCGAATGCATGTACAAGGTAGACTGTTATTACAAAGGGTATATTCTTGATGGTTTGTCCTATTTCTCTTCGCTAGTCCACGCTCCTTCCCATCTGATGCATCATGGATTGGTTGTCTCTCGGTTCATCCTCGTAGATCCTGCTATTAGACAGTGTGATATACCAGCCCAGGCTCCGGTTTGTGGGCGGAACCCGCAAGGATTCGTTCTGGCCCTTTGGGGAAAGCACAGCCAGCCATCGTCTTGTTTGTCGGCGAGGGGCCCCCGGTGTCAATACAGCTCGGGCCGTCTTCGTACAGTCGCTGCTATGTCGGCGTCGTAGTCTGGTCCCCGCAAAACCTGCAGTGCCATCCGCAGTGGTAGGCGCATTGGCTCTGGCAAGGGTTGCTGGAATGCCACGACTTTGGCCGTCCTCAAGCCACTCGCAATGCGTGGCCCGGGAGGGCGTGGGATAGCAGTCCCTTCATGCCTTGCCGAACTCTTCGGGTATCGATCCTTCTCTTCCTGTGCGTCTTTCCGACTCTTCAACAGACCACGATTGTCTTCTAGCCAATGACCTGCCTTGCGCCCTCTTTGCCCAGCACGCCCCTCTCCTTCGGCTTCGGGCTGTGTCCCCTTCCCTTCTTGCCCCTGAGGAAACCGAAAACGCCACTAGAGCCTTCCGATTTGCCTTCGTTGATGGTGTTGGCGTCCGTCGGAAGCGTAGCGTCCTGCCGGGCGAGTTCAGACCAGCTGCCGCCACCATCCAACGTAACCTGCATGCCGCCTGTTGGGCTGGTGACCCTCTTTCCAGCTCCGGGCGGCGCTGCCCTCTGATTAGAATACTCGCTGGGGTAATGCGGTATTGGGGGTGGCTTCGACACTGGTCGACGGGGCACTGCGCTGTGACTGCTCCCCGGGCGTCTTTCCAGACTCGAGCTCTTCCGTAACGGCGCCGGGGGCGGGCCACCTCTCGATGCTCCTCCATTCATTGCCATAGCCACCGGTGTGGCCTCGTCCGTGGTCAGAGCCTGCGGCTGGTTCATGTTCGCAAGTTCGCCGTTAGGGAAGCAGCCTTCTTCGTCTTGGCCGGTGATTCTGCAATAAGTCAGTATTGACAAGTTGAAACAATGGGGCAGTGGGTCCATACTTCTTGTACGCAGCCAAAGTGTAATCAAACGGGCGGAACTCGTTTTCAATCATCCTGTAAAGTTCGTCCTCTCTGATCTCCTTGTCCGAGGCGTCCTCCTTTAATCGCTCGCGAGGCTTCTGTCGTCTGGCTCTCGCTTCAAGAGGGGCCTCCTCCAGTAGCAGCTCCTCAAGGTCGTATGTGGCATCGAAGTTGGTCTTGTCAGCAGCCGGGACGAAGACGGGTTCGATTTGTTTCCGCTCCAGCGCTTCGAAGTCGATCATCATGAAAAACTCGTGTTTGGTGAAACTCTCCCATGTCGCGCCCATTCGCTTGTCGCTGTTCGGGTCCAAAGCATCTCGAATGGCGTATAAACAGGGCAGGCTGACGGGCGGTGAAGTGATGGGGTACTTGGGGTTTGCGATTTGGATTTGCTGGCTCAGGGTGCTCTCCGAGTTGCCGTCGAATGGCCTCTGCCAGAAGTGTCAGTTCAGTTTAGATAGATACCCTCAGACTGCCCCCCCAAAATAGCCTTGACCCACCTTATTGTATATGCACTCGTAAAAGAGGACACCCAGCGACCACCAGTCTGCACGCACGTCATAGCCCTTGCCGGCGTAAACTTCGGGTGCGAGGTAGGCTAATGTGCCCGATTTGCTCGACAAAACTTTGTTGGGGACGATGTCGGAGGCAACGTTCTTCACCAATCAATCAGTATTTCCATTTCTTCTTCTTTTTTGGATGTGGGTGCCATGCGGATATCTGGCGGGACTTACAAAATCAGTTAGATGCACGTGGCCGTCGGCATCGAGGAGAACGTTGTCGGGTTTCACGTCGCGGTGGATGATGTTTTGGCTGTGAATGTATCGGAGAGCGCATCCCAACTCGGCAATCCAGAACCGCACTGCGTCTTCGGTGAAGGTCTTTCTCGAGATATGGAATCGTAAATCGCCTCCGCTCATCAGGTCGACAACCAGATACCTAGGATATCGTCAGTAACATGCATCGAGGAGTATTGCCAGGCTATCCCACATGTATTCGATATCTTGGAAACTGTACCGCAAGTTGCAGATAAACGGATGGTTCACGTGCTCAAGCATCCGGCGCTCTCGTATAATATTCCGCACACTCTCGGATCGTACAACTATTCCACGGACACAGTATCAGTATTGGTGTACGGCGACGCATCGTGCATCGCGTCCCGGGTGGGGGGAGACGATGCTGTGCAACGAGGCGGTGTGTGTACCTTCATCTTTCCGGATGTACTTCAGGGCGAAGGATAGATTTGTGTCTTTTCTCTCGACGATGCGCACCTTACCGAAGGCGCCTCGGCCGACTACTCGTAGCAGGCGGAAATGGTTGAGGTTGACTGTGGGAAGGGAGACTGATTAGCTTGGCGGCGATGGAGCGGTAGCGGGGAGAGGCGGAACAGCAGAAGGGCGCGCAGTGCAATGCAGCAGCGGGAGCGGGAGCGGTGGTGGTGGTGGTGGTGGTTGTGGTGGTGGTGGTGTTGTGCATTCAGCGAGGGACTGCGAGACATACCTTCGCCATCCAAGTCGATGGGCTTGCCCTGGCTATTGCCCATTGCGACGTGCAGTCCTCTTCAATGGCTCTCACGTCTGCACTTGTTGGATCTAAGGAAAACAGTGTCGACAGATGCGCACCATGATCCAAACGGAGGCCGGTGGTTTTTTTTTTCCTGGATGAAGGTGCCGGGGAATGGGAATTCGGGACAAAACGAGAGGCAAGGAGCAAGAAAGAGAGACAAGAGAGTCCAGCAGAGAAATGGAGGCAGATAGATAGGAGTGGAGTCCGTTGCAGTCAGCTGGCACGGGGTGACAGGGGATGGAGGGCCAGTTACTTCGAATGACGGTCTCAAAATCGGGGACTTGGTGGTACTTGGTGGAGGGGGATGAGAGGGCCAGAGGGGGGGGGAGGGGGACCAGCAGAACGGCCAGGGGTGACGACGGCCGACGTACAACGGAAGTACGGTAAAGGTATCTGGATCCCGTTCTGGAATTGAACGGGAGACTGACAGGACAAGGCAGTCAAGGCAGGGCGGGACTCTGACTAGACGGTGCTGAACAGACTCAGAACAGAGCAAAGGCGGGAGAGGAGGAAGGCCGTGGGAAGAAGAAGGGATGTGCTACTTTTTGTCTTTTCCTTGTTTCGGCGAAGGCCAGGGCCGGCTTTGGACAGGAAAAGGAGAAAGAAGAGAAGCAATTGTTCGCCTCTCGCCCACCACGGCGCGCCCACACACACACTCTCTCTCTCTCTCCTCTCCCTCTCTCTCTCTCTCTCTCTCGCGCGCTCTGCCACTATCGGTCTGTCTCTCTTTCTCGCTACCTACTCCCCCCCCCCCCCCCCCCGGGAGGAGAGGGGGGTTAACAAGGCCAGGCCGGGCCAGTCAAGCAAAGCAATCAGTGGAGTGACCACAGCTAGCGCAGCAGCAGAATGAATGAAGCAAGCAAACAAGCAACCACGTCGCAATCCACTTCAATTGATCTCTTTTACGCACTGGCTCTGGAAAGGCGTACTGGATAGTAAAGTATCCCATCTTTGCAGCATACACGGTGAAAGGAAAGCCAGACAAATGAAGGTGAGGCAAGACAAGGCAAGGCAAGGCGAAGTACCCTGCTACCTTGGCGTACCCTGAGCAGCTCCAAATGTATCCTGTGTGCCGTGTCAAACGCGATAAGGTCCCCTCCCTGACCCCGTGCTTTTGTCGACATGTGCAGGCGAGACAAGGCTACAATTGTGTGGCTTGTAGACGAAGGCCTAGCGCCGATACTCGACTAATGATACTGGATCTGCTTGGTGTATCTAGCGTCGCCAATGATACATCGGCGTCGGCAGCGGCGAGTCTGTTACTTTTGGCTCTCTCACGATTCCCCCTTTCTCTGTCAATCTCTCTATATCGCAACCTCCTGGTGGATAGTCGGCCGGCGCTGCCATGAAGATTCCACTGCGGCGCCGTAATTGCGCGTTCTTGGGCTACTTCACGACGCCCAGGCGGTGTCGTCGGCTGGCCTCGAGACACCAAAGCCAGGATGGACGCAGGATCGGTCGGTAATGTAGGTCAGGTAAGGTTAGGTCGGGCTAGCGAGTGCTTGCTTTTGTTGCCGTACGCAAGATGCCAAAAGGTCGACCGGGGTGCTCCAAAAGCTAGCTGCGGGCATGGTAAGCAGTGAGGCGCTAATTATCTGGCACATCTCCCACGTTGTCTATCCGTACATTAGCGGTGGGAGGTGGGAGGTGGCACGGATGGGAGAGGGTACGGTAGCTTGCGAGTAATTAGCAGGGGGGGCAACAGCAATGTGAGTGCGAATCGAAGTGAAAATGGGGTGGGAGAAAGAGTGGGAACCGACAGGCCTGTGGACAGGCTTTGTGCAACGATGCAGGGGTCACAGACTCGTAGCCTGAGTTAGGTGAGAGGGCGAGTGAATGTTGCAATAAGGGAGAGAGGGAGGCTACTGGGCGGTGGGTGGTGGATGATGGACGATGGATGATGCCAGTAATCTACAAAGCAACGCGACCTGCAGCGAACCCGAGATACCCTGCTCCTGTTGATCCTTCTGGGTCTCCAAACGTAGTGTAAAGCAGCCCTGTTGCCAGGCTAAGGAACCAAGACAGACAGACCTAACTTTCAAAAGAAAGCAACGACATGAGTCCAGCCTAGGTACCGGTATTACCTAGGCAAGAGGCAAGCAGCAGAAGAGACTCGGCAGCAAGGAAAGAGACAAAGAGGCGTCAAGTTTCAGATGATCTGGTCAAGATGAAGAGCTTGAGTAGTGAGCCAACATGCATGCCATGCCAGGGGGGGATCCCATTCCATCAAGCCACATGTCATGTGGTGGCAGAGCACACGAGCGAAAGCCCATCGACGAACTCTGTAACAGATGGCCGTTTGTTTCTTTCCTGGTCGGTTGCTGCCAGCCAGTTGGGATCGGCCCTTTTCTTCTTTTGCCCTCTCTCTCGTCTTTTCTTATTCAATGCGGCTATGTAATAAAACATGAGCACCCTGGTTCAAGGGTCCCAAGTCGTCTGGAAGGAAAAGAAAGAAACCGCTCTGCAGTGCGGGTACCATGCATTTATTCGTACCTCACCTCCCCCAGCTTCCATCAGGAGTCTCCAGCCCAGGGCTGGACCAAAGGTACAGCTGAATACATACATGCTTACAGAGCTCCAAAGTCAGTGATTTGGGGTCGACTCATTGGCTCAGTCGGAGTGCCCGCCGGGACGGCATGGCTCTGGGATGAGGGCAAATTAGGTAGGAGCTGCCTACTAAAATCGCTAGGGCGGATTTGGTCCAGTGCACATGTGCTGCCTCCAAACTTGACTGCGACGGTATTGTACCCCCAAGTACCTACCCGTCTAATTAAGGGATCTCTGGATCCTTCCCTGGTGTGTGGGCTGGGGAACGTGCACCTCAAGTAAGATGGTCTAGTCCTTTCCTCTGCAAGTCGCGCAATTACACGCTACATTGGCAGTTGCAAAGCCAAACAAACCTCAGGCAGTGAATGAATGGATGGCAACGCAATGCTGTTATGTAGTTGCCTGCCATGGGCGGACTCGCCACTTTGCATTGCTCTTGGTCTTGTTCTTGTTCCTGTTCCTTGCCCGGCCTTGCTCTTGCTCTTTCTCCTGCTATTGTTGTCATCCATCGCCTTGCATCACCTCCGGAAAGACAAAAACAGGATGCGACCTGGTCATTGGTCAGTGTAGAAAGCTTCAGTTTGCTCTCCCCCAACTTTGGCTCATGCCCACAACTCGGATGTCGAAACTGTTTGCTTCGGTTGCTTTACTGTGCAACCCAATCAAACTTTGGGGGCGGCATCCTCGTCAAATTTGCAAATGGCCCTTGTAATACGCAGCCCTACCAATCGCTCATGGCAAGCTTGATGAAGAGCCTTAACTCAACTCGGCAAAGGTGGCTGGCCCCCTTCCTCACCGTCGAGAAGCCGCCCGCATCTAGACCGTCGACTGCCGAGCGCCACGCTCGGGAGACATTGGCTTGAGGGCAAGACTCCCAAGAACGACGAAATCCCAAAGCACTAGCCGCACTTCCAACGAAGCAAAATACCTCCCTCAACCTTCCCGAAAGCTTGACAAGAGGGCAAAATGAAGTCAAGCAATGCC